>NC_090438.1:423859800-425322549 GCF_031143425.1 Pleurodeles waltl
CGTCAATCAGCGGTGTGTCCACCACTACAGGGAACCCAGGGTAACCCACCACCCCAACAACAACAGGAACCTGGGGGCAGTGGTAGTGGGCACACGGTCCAGGGGACGGAGGCACAGGAACACAGGAGAACTGGGAGGGCTGCTGTGCGACAGGGTGCGGACAGGCCAAGGGAACCCACCCTCCACGAGGCCCTCTCCTCCATCATGGGAGCCTACCACCACTCCCAGGAGACGATGGCTACGGTCCTGGCCAAGTTTCAGGAGACCGAGCGCCTGCAGGACGAACAGTATTGGGGCTTCAGGGAGGAGCTCAGAACCATCAGCTGCACCCTGGGCACCATCGTAGGGGTGCTGAAGGACATACAAAAGACCATGAGGGACACAGTGGCACTCCAAGGGGCCCCTGACACTAGCCTGGACAATGAACTGCCCACCACCTCCGCCGGCGCTAGTGGACAGGACGCCCCGCCACAGGACCACCACACCAGCACCCCACCCCCTGCAGACGGAGAACCACTCCGTAAGCGGTCCCTGAGATCCAGGAACAGGACAGAGCAAGATGGCAAGACCCCCGCCAGGAAATGAGACCACCCTGATTGTCCTCCCACTGTCCCACTTTGTTACCCTGTCCACATTGGAACTGCCCTTCTCCACTTCCCATGCCCATATGGGCAGTGAATCTGTGAGACTAATAGACTGGACTCTGCCATGGACATTCCTCCACCATCACCCCTCACCATTTTGCCACCCCCTCCAATAATTAGCACTTCAATAAACACCCTTGAACCACAAAACAATCTGGAGTCAGTCTGTGATTTTGAAAATGTGTATTAGCTATGACAGTGACAAAATGCGTTTTCTAATGAAATGCCAACATACCTATGTCACACATCACATGTCCATGAAGGATGCAAGCAGATGACACACGTTGGTAACCACACCTGTGAAACCATAATGGAAATGTACAACTCAGTTAACAAATACTGCTACTAATTGACAGACAGGATAGAGGTAGAAGTGTGAAAGTGAATGTAATAGTAAAAAAATTGTTCTCACCTGTGTGTCACAGGTGAGGAAATATTGCTGTATGACTGACTCCCTGTTGTCTATGTCTTCTTCCTCAGCTTCCTCCTCATCACTGTCCACAGGCTCCACGGGCTCCACAGCTGCCACAATACCGTCATCTGGACCATCCTCCTGCAGAAAAGGCACCTGGCGTCGCAAAGCAAGATTGTGAAGCATCGAGCAGATGATGATGATCTGGCACACCTTCCTTGGTGAGTAGAATAGGGAACCATCTGTCATATTCGATCACCCTCCTAGTCCGCCCATGGGCCTCATTGTAGCGTTCCTCTGCTCTGGTCCTGGGATTCCTCACTGGGGTCAGTAGCCATGACAGGTTGGGGTAACCAGAGTCCCCTAATATCCACACATGGTGCCTCTGGAGTTGACCCATCATATACGGGATGCTGCTATTCCGCAGGATGTAGGCGTCATGCACTGAGCCAGGGAACATAGCATTTACCTGGGAGATGTACTGGTCTGCCAAACATACCATCTGTGCATTCATCGAATGATAACTCTTCCGGTTCCTGTACACCCCTTCACTCCTGTGGGGGGGGACCAAAGCCAGATGGGTCCCATCAATAGCACCTATGATGTTGGGGATATGTCCCAGGGCATAGAAGTCACCTTTAACTGTAGTCAAATCCTCCACCTGAGGGAAAAGGATGTAGCTCCTTATGTGTTTCAGCAGGGCAGACAACACTCTGGACAACACGTTGGAAAACATAGACTGGGACATCCCTGATGCCATGGCCACTGTTGTTTGAAAAGACCCACTTGCAAGGAAATGGAGCACTGATAGCACCTGCACTTCAGGGGCTATTCCTGTGGGATGGCGGATTGGTGAGATCAAGTCTGGCTCCAACTGGGTACACAGTTCCTGGATTGTGGCACGGTCAAACCTGTAGGTGATGATCAAATGTCGCTCCTCCATTTTTAACAGGTCCACCAGCGGTCAGTACACCGGAGGATTCTGCCATCTCCTCAAATGTCCCAGCTGACGGTGCCTAAGAAGGACAACAGCGACTAGAGTCAACAAATTCCCAGGTATGTACCCACAGCTACACAGAACACAACACCAAATACAAAACTCTTCCTGTATGTGTGTTGAGTGTAGGCCTAGGTATGTGTGACGCAGTAGTAAATGAAGCCATGTGGGCCCCTGAAATGGCGGCTGCCTGACCTCTAAAGTGGGACAATGGGATGTGAGGTAACTGTGCTGCCATTGTACACCGTCGCGGTAGGCGGTCGTAGACCGTGGCGCAATGCTGCATTGGTTAACATTGGACCCTATGCAGAGGGCGTGGCCACGGGCGTCAAGATGGCGGTCGCACTCTAAGAGTGCTCCGGACCCCTCCGTCATCCGCCCAAATCCACTGCCATAACCGATCCTGTTTGTCCCAATCGGGACCCGAAGGGTGTCTTGGTGGCCCCCTCACTCCGGGACCTCAAAAATCCGGAGCGCGGGAGTGCCTGCCGCCATTGGGGGGCGGCGCCGACCGGAGGGCCAGGCCGCGCCGAAGCGGGAACCGCCCCCCGGCCTAGACCGCCGGGCGAACGGCGTACCGGCCCCGGCCGGCGGGGACCGACCGGGGCTGCGGAGCAGTGCCCGGGACGCCACACCACCCAACACGCCCGATGAGGGGCCAAGCGGGAGACCGCATGCGCTGTCGGCGGCGCTGAGGATGGGTGACTCCGGGGCGGGCCGGCCCCATGGATCAGCGGGCCGTTTGCCGGGAGCCCGAACCCCGATGCACTGACTTGGGCAGCGCGACCTCAGGTAGGAAGCATAGAGGGGCGCACGCAGGAAATCCGCACCCTCTGGGCCCCGAGAGACATTATCGCGCACCATTAAGAGGGGGTCGACTGGGCCTGTAGCCCGGAACCTGGGGCCTACTGGACCTTGGCAGCGAACCGAGGGGGTGTCCCCTCCCCCGCCCCAGAAGATCATCCGCTGGCTCCCCCCCCTGAAATGTGAAGCGCCGAAAACGCACCTGCTCTGGCACGGGAGCGAGAGCGGAGGAGCGATTGGAGGCAGGGGCCCTGGCTCGGGTGGATCCACATACCAGAGTCCTGGAGCCTGCACCCCGGGGGGATACCGAACTGGTAGAATAACAACTACGTGGGCTCCCCCCCGCCCGGGGTCCGCGGAGTCTTGGGCCCCGGAGGATGCTGGCCCAGGAGTGGCCCTGAGTCCACGCTGTCCCGCGCCTGCGGGGGCACCAGGCACCATGGACTCACCATGAGTGCGCCACGATAACAATTGGGCTCGCCTGATGGGGGACTCCTGCCCCGGAAGAATCCGACTAGCTTCAAATCCTGGGACATACCGCATGGGGGACAGGTGATCCCACCCCCGCCTGCAGATCCAGTGAAAGACCTGGTGGCCATCCTCTGCTCGGCGCCTGGCTGGAACCCTCTCCCCGGGGTGGCCGCCCCGAGTCGGATCCACCCGGACAAGAGACACACAACCCGTATCATGGATACGCACCGCTCCCACCAATTCACACCTGCACTTCCTTGGCCCCTCGGACAACATGGGTAAAGATAGAGCCGCCAAACAGGTGCAACCATCCCAGCAGAGGATCGACCAATTTACCACGCCAACGGTCCCCAGAACCGGAGGTGACGCTCCACTTAATGAACAGACTGCAGACGGGGTCAGTGCGATCCTTCTCGCAATTCAAACATCGCAGCGGGCAGTGGAAACCAAGATTGGTGAGGTGAGGGAGGAGTTGGGCCTCGTAAGACAAGATCTTAGAAATGCGGTGGGCCGTAATACAGAGGTGGAGAACCGTGTCTCACAGACAGAGGATGACTTGGCCGACCTTAGAACCAAGGTGGCTCAGCTGCAGACTAGGACCGGCGAACTCCACCGCAGGGCGGAAGACGCAGAGAACCGCTCCAGACGCAACAACCTACGCTTCATGGGCGTCCCGGAGGGGGCGGAAGATGGCAAAGCTACCGAGTTTCTAGAAAATTGGATTAAATCCTGGATGCCGGAGAACACTCTTTCTCCTTGGTTCGCGATTAAAAGAGCGCATAGAGCCCTGGCCCCGCGGCCCCCCCCGGGTGGCCCCCGAAGGCCCATGATAGCGCGCTTTCTTAACTTTGAAGACCGTGATGCGATCCTCAGAGAAGCCAGGTGCTCCCCTGACCTCCTTTGGGACAACCAGAAAATCTTGGTCTTCCTAGACTACACTCGAGAAGTCCAAACCAAACGCCAATCGTATGAACAGGTGAAACAAAAACTGAGAGCGATGCAGCTCTCCTACATGCTCCTCTTCCCAGCTCGCCTGAAAGTAATCCTTGCCGGCAAAGCACACTTCTTCGAGTCACCTGAGGAGGCATGGGACTGGCTGACGGAAGAAGGCATCGGAAACCGAAGGGGTCCAATTGACTCGTCTGGAAGCCTCCGGATGACACGCCCAAGCACGCAAGCGATAGGGCGGAGAGGTCGGAGGCGCACCAGATACAGAAGAGGGAGGCTGAAGAACTCCAATGCCCAAACAGTTGAGGATAGTGATCCGATGCTGGCCCCCACACCGGGAAAGGGACCAACGGTTCAACCTGGAGACCAGACCTCGAGGGAAGAGCAACGAGTGGATCGTTTGAGCCAGTCTCCCTAACTTGGTTGACTCTAATCTTCTTGTGCTGAGCTCCTTCTGCAATGGGCCGCACTAACAGAACTAGATGGCGTCCATGGGATTGGTGCGCTGCACACCCACGACGGCACCATGCCAAGCACCCCGACAACTTTATTACGGACAGGGGGCTTCTCATTAATCAACTGCAATTGATCCGACATACAGGAGGGGTCCACCACTCCACTCGATGGCAGTCTGCACAACTGTGTTGGCCCCGTTGGGCATTAGGGCGACAGATGCTTCAAAGGTAGAAGTATGGGGTGGGGGGGAGTTGGGGAGTTTAAAGCTCACGTTAGGGCTTAGTGAAATGGTTGTGATGAGTTATTATAGCAATACATACACCCGCCGCATAGATCCCTTCCACTCAAGATGCCTATCTCCGGCCCCCTGGTTAGGTCCCCGAATTCCTGTAACGCAATTATGGCACACATGGTCCCCGCACTGACACAGATTCTCTCATGGAATGTTAATGGCCTCCTAGATAAAATCAAAAGATCTGCAGTGTTCAACACCCTGCGCAGGTATGCCCCTTCAGTGGTCCTCTTGCAGGAAACCCACCTATTGGGAACCAAATGCCCTATCCTAGCACGGGGAGGGTTTGACAAAGCTTTCCACGCAGGTTTCTCGAGAGGTTCCAGGGGGGTGGCCATCTTGTTCCATCGCTCACTGCCCATAGTGATTACAGCCACACAGTCAGACCCACAGGGTAGATTTGTAACAGTGACCGGTATACTACACGGGTCACCGATAAATTTCGTATGTGTGTACGCTCCCCCAGCTGGCTTTGACACCTTCTTATCAACTCTCCGCTGGACGATTATAGGCCTCCCACAGGGGCCCACATTTATTGGAGGGGACTTTAATTTGGTCCTGGATCCTAAGATAGACGTATCTGGACCTATTTCATCCACCCGAGTAGGGAGAGCAGCCAAATTAAATGGTTGGGCGGCAAGTCTTGCCCTGTGTGACGTATGGAGGACATGGGACCCCAAAACACGACAGTACACACACACTTCAGCGGCTCACCATTCTCAAGCAAGAATTGATCTTATGCTCATGCCCGCCCTGGACGTCCCTAGAGTCACTGGCGCTGAGATATTATCTCGGGGAGTCTCGGATCACTCTCCAGTCCGAATCCGAATAGGAGACATAGCCCCAAATCAGCGTCCCATGTGGCGCATGAATGCATGGTACCTACAGAATAACGAATTCACTCTCGAAATAAGAGACCTCCTCACCCAGTACTTTGTGCAAAATCTGGGATCCGTACAATCCCCGGGCATAGTTTGGGCGGCTTGTAAAGCCACACTCAGAGGCTATGCCAAGTACCGTGTGCGCACTCGCGAACGGGCACGAGACTTACAAGTGACAACCCTCGAAGCCAAAGCCCTAGCCCTGGAGCAGTCAGAGACTACCGTGGCATCAGCATCTGCCTTGAGGCGTTTAACAGTGGTTAGAGAAGAAATAAGACAACTGGTGTTTGAGGCCGCGAAACACACATGGAGAGCATCGGCGGCTCGCGTGTATGGATGGGGCTATAAAAATGGCAAACTCCTGCATTGGCTGGCCTCACGGCCGCTAGCCGACAAAGTTATCCCAGAGGTCGCGGACGAGGCAGGCTCAATCGCGAAGACCCCTCGGGAAATTGCTATGAGCTTTGCCTCATACTACACCCAACTATACGCTGAGCGCCCCCGCCCGCAAATTGAGAGGGAATCCTCCCTACTAAATGACATAACCCTCCCTAAAATCCCGCAGGCAATCAAGGAGATCCTGGATGAACCCATAACCCTGGCCGAAATAACAACGGCCATGTCCGGGCTAGCATCGGGCAAAACTCCTGGGCCGGATGGCTTTCCAGCCGAGCTCTACAACAAATGCGGGGACATTTTAGGTCCCCATCTACTCAACATGTTTAACGAAGCAACAGAAAAAGGACGCTTCCCCGCAGAAATAGACCAAGCCACAATAGTGGTGATTCCGAAGACCAGCCCACCAGCCCACCAGCGCCCGACCTCTCAGCCTACAGACCCATCTCCCTGCTAAACGCGGAGATTAAAGTGCTCTCAACATTACTGGCCACTAGGCTAAGGGAAGTGCTCCCCTCGCTGATACATCCAGACCAGTGCGGCTTCATGCCCTCACGCAGCACCAGACATTGCATTAGAAGGTTGCACAATGCCCTAGCTCAACGTGACACCTTGTCCAGGTCCCCCCTTGCTCTCCTACTAATAGATTTTGAAAAAGCCTTTGACACTGTGGACTGGACGTACTTAGAACACGTTTTAAAGAAAAACGGTTTTGGACCTAAATTCCGAAACCTAGTAAAACTACTTTACTCTGACCCGACAGCTCGTATTCAGGTGAACGGGGTGACATCCGATCCATTCCCCATCTGTCGCGGGACCCGCCAGGGTTGCCCCCTATCACCGTTACTCTTCGCCCTGGCAGTTGAGCCCCTGGCAAAATTACTGAGAGAAGACCCACTGATATCAGGCTGGGCATGGCCTGCGTGACCAGAGGACAGAGTGGCATTGTATGCTGACGACCTCCTCCTTTACCTCTCCAACCCGGCAATGAGCGGCCCGCGAGTTCTAGAACTCCTAGAGCTCTTCTCACAAGCCTTACCCTGAACGCTAACAAATCCCTACTGATCCCACTACACCCCTCGAGAGACATTGTTAACTGGCAGGAAAACATCCCAATCCGCCGCAATAGTTTTAAATACCTGGTTGTCCACATAGCTCTGCTCCCAGAGCTAGCTTGGGAACTGAATATCACACCGCTCCTTAAAAACTCCAGGAAAGACCTTCAACGCTGGTGGAATCTACCACTCAACACGCTGGGGAGAATAGCTCTATACAAAATGATGGTACTCCCCAGATTCCTATACCAGCTACAAAACTTCCCGCACCTAATCCCTCGGAAATGGTTCAACGAGGTCGAGACTACGGCACGCCAATTTCTGTGGCACGGCTCGCGCCCCAAACTGGCCCTAGTCACGTGTCAAAGAAACGTCTATGAAGGGGGACTGGGGATGTCCAACATTTATTTTTACTACCTGGCTATGCGCATACTGGTGATTAACGACTGGCTAGCGGGGGGTTGGACCGATCCCGCGTACAGACTGGAACTTCATGAGATGGGTTTTCAACGCCCTGTATGGAGGCGTGATTCCAAAATCCACCCCAGAGGTGACCAAGCTGGTCTTCACGGGATGGCGCGCTGCACAGAGAGCCACGGGGTGGTGGGCTCGCCTAACTCTCGAGACACCTCTTTGGCAGGGGAAATGGCTAAGGGAAGTCTCCACCCTGGAGGGCTTTCGGAATTGGGACAATATTGGGATAACTACGCTTGGCGACATCTGGGGCAATTCGCACATTCGATCATACGAGGAACTTCAGAAAACATACTCTCTACACAACACCCAGTTTCACAAATATCTACAGCTCAGACATGCTCTAAGGGTACACGTACGACCAGGAGACAGCATCCCAGAGTATAGCCCGCTTGAGGCTATGATTATGATGGGACACCTAAATAAAGGGGGAACCTCCCAAATATACCGCTCCATCCTCACTAACACATCCACTCCCCTCGAGGAACTTCGCCAGAAATGGGAGGAATGGGTGGGTCCCATGGAGGATTTAGACTGGAGAGAGGCACTAATGGCTCCCCGAACACTGGCCATATCCACACGGTTTCAGTTGCTACAGTCCCTTTACCTACACGCAGCTTACCTTACCCCTAAGAGGCTCCACCGGGCGAATCTTCGGCCCACAGACGAGTGCCCCCGGTGCTCTCAGCCAGGAGCTGATTTCTTCCACATGGTCTGGGCCTGCCCAGTTATAGAGTCATATTGGAAGGCGGTCATAAAGGAAGTTGCCGAGGTACTGCAGTCTACGGTGGAGGTATCCCCAACACCACTTTTACTGGGGGCACTGGGCGAGACAGGGCTGAATAGATCGAGTCGCACGTTCCTGGGAGTGGCATGCTTGGTGGCAAAAAGGGACATTATGACAGAATGGAAGGCCGTAAAAGCGCTGACCCTTAACAAGTGGAGACGAGGAGTGGATTGGTGCACAGGATGCGAAAGACTGGTGTATGAAGCGAGAGGGTGTCCTGAAAAATACAATAGAATATGGGGGAGATGGGTGGGTCTGTGGCTGACTGATTAAACTAAGACGACAGGAAGCTCTATACACCCCCGAATAAAAGTCACCCAAGGTCCATGGGGTAGCATTAGCTGAAGTCCTTGCTCTGTGTGTGGGGAGACCGAACATTGGCCACAAAAGGGGAAAACACACTGATCTCCCTTGGAAATGGTATCAGGGGGGGTCGGTCAATTACTCTAATGTCATAAAGACGTAACCACAATCTCCAGAATCCATCAAACCATAAAAACCTAAAACTTAACTCAGACCGCAGAGAGGCCGTAGGCCTTCCAGGTCCCCGGGTTCCACAGGACGAATGAGACAAAGGGGGCAGATGTTACATCGTGACGAGAGCGCTATGGTATTGAAATCAGTGTTTCTTAGGTGTTGCTGTAATGTATGTTCGTTGTGTATTTCCTTTTTGTTCTTGTTCTTCAAAATAAAATAAAAATCTTTATAAAAAAAAAAAACATTGGACCCTATGGGTCCCAGGAGCCAATGATGAAGTGCGCCAGCGGTGATGATACGCACCGCCGCGGACGTCACCGCCGCGGACGTGACTGCCATTTTCTATCTGTTCAATCACTCGATACCTGATCTTCGACAGAAGAGGACCTACACTGCAAGTGCTGCTGTGACCTCGGTCTGGAAGTGACAATGGCTGCTGCGTCTGGGGAAAGGGCCCCTGCCTTCCCTGCTAAGGAGTTGGAGAAGCTAGTTAACGGGGTCCTCCCCCAGTACATGCTACTCTACGGTCCTCCAGACCAACAGGTAAGTACACAGGGAGCACGTTGTATGGGCTATGCTGGGTGGAGAGGGCTGCATGTCAGTAGGAAGGGGGCAGAGTTCAGCGACCATGAAGGACTGTGAATGCATGTGCCACATGGCGAGGGTAGGGATGGGGGCCACTCACTTCGACGGTTGAGTTGTTAATGACTTCTCTTCTTCCCCTGTACATGTCATGTAGGTCAGCGGCCACCAGAAGAAGGACATTTGGCATGCTACCGCCAAGGACGTCCAGACCCTGGGGGTCCACCAGAGACGGGGCACCCACTGCCGTAAAAGATGGGAGGACATTCGCCGCTGGAGCAAGAAGACAGCGGAGGCTCAGCTAGGGATGTCCTCCCAACGTGGGAGGGGTGCCCGTCGCACCATGACCCCCCTGATGCTCTGGATCCTGGTGGTGGCCTACCCTGAGTTGGATGGGCGCTTGAGGGCATCACAGCAGACACAAGGGGGTGAGCACAACATCATTCTGCGGACTTTGTGCGCAGTGGAGGGGTCTGGGTGGCGGAGAAGGGCTGTGGGTTTCCCTAGGCCAGGGCGAGTTACGTAGGCTAGGCCCCTCCGTAAAGCAGGCCGTGTGGCACCCCACCTCTGTAGACTGCCAAGTACAGGTATTAATGCCCCTGTGTCATCTATGTGTGTAGATGTCCACCATAGACATGTAGGCAAGATCCCAGGAATTGCATCTGTAGAGGCCAACAGTGCGACGTAGTGCAGGGGGCTGCTGTGGCTGTATTGTCCGCCAACGGTAGCGGTAAGCCATGCACTCAACCTGTCTTTCTTCTGTCGTCCCCCCCCTTTTTGTGGTCTCCCTGTTCTTTTGTGCATCAGCATCATCAGGCGGAGGTACAGTGGCACCGGAGCACGAGGGAGCTGCATCCCACATGGCCATGGAGGGCCACACCACAGACTCTGAATACACCAGTGGGACGGAGGGCGAGGGGAGCTTCACGTCGGTCACCGGATCAGCAAACAGTGACACAGACTCATCCGCCGATGGGAGCTCCCTTGTGGTGGCGGCAGCATCTGTGCCCCCCACTTCTACAGGTACAGCCGCCACCCCCCCTACCAGCACCGCCCTCCCAGCAGCCCCTCAGCCTTCGCTCCGTGCCCGCTCACCCAGGAGGGTGGGTATCACCTTCGCCCCAGGCACCTCAGCCCCTACCCCAGTCACCCCTGCTGCCCTCAGTGAGGGGGCCATTGACCTCCTCAGGTCACTCACTGTTGGGCAGTCGACCATTGTGAATGCCATCCAGGGTGTAGAAAGGGAGTTGCAACACGGTAATGCATTCCTGGAGGGCATTCATTCTGGTCAGGCTGCCCTTCATCGAACCCTGCAATCTCTGGCCTCAGCACTGATGGCAGCCATTGTCCCTGTGTCTAGCCTCCCCCCTCCAACTTCCTCCACCCAGACCCAATCCCCTGTACCCCAGCCTATCCCAAGCACACCATCAGACAAGCATGCACACACCTCAACACCCAAAAGTAGCTCAGGCAAACATAAGCACCACACCACCCACAGGAACTCACACAAGCATCACCCACATACAGACACAGCAACATCCACTGCCTCCACTGTGTCCCCCTCGTCTTCGTCTCCCTCCTCCCTCCCAGTGTCATCTACACTCTCACCTGCATGCACTACATCTACAGCCACTAGTACTCGCGCCAGAACACCCAGCACCACACCCCGCTCACCTGCACTCACCACCCCCACTACCATTTACACGTCCCCTGTGTCCACTCCCAGTGTGTCTGTGACGCCCCCTCCCAAAGTACACAAATGCAGGCACCCACACACCCAATATCCATCCACCTCACGACAGCCTCCAATACCTGCACCTGCACCCAAATCACCTAAAGTTACACCTCCTACAACCACCTCCTCTTCCTCCACTCCCAGACCCCCTCCAGCTACCAATCCCAGTGTTTGTCAGAAATTCTTCCTCAGCAACGTTGACCTCTTTACCACCACCCCCACCCCTTCACTTCATAGGTCCCGTAGTAGCACCTCAGCCAAAAAAAGTCCGGTACCAGTGGTGCGTGTCAAAGGTGTGTGAAGTGCACCGGCCACCAAGGCAGCCAGTGTGACACGGAGCCAAAGCACTGCCAGTCCACCCCCTGTAAAGCACCTTAAGTTGGAAAGTGGCTGACGAGAGAGGGTGAAGAATCCTGCCCGCAAAACAGCTCACAAGGGTCCTGGGGGGAGTGCCGAGTCAGCTGTGACGCCTACCAAGGTGGTGAAGGGGCAGAAGAAGTCTCCAAAGTCTGGTAAGAGCAGCACGGCGGAGAAGGCCGCCATCCTCCCTGCCGGCCGGGACGCCACCGCCAGCACTGTCGTCACTGGTCAGGAGACCACCGCCAGAGTCAGTGACCTGGAGGGCCCCGGCAGCCACAGCCCCGCTGGGCACTGAGGGACCATAATGCCACACACCGCTGAACAGGTCAGAGACAGCAAAGGCAAGCACCGCTGAACAGGGAAAAGACCGCCATGGTGAAGACCGCTGAACAGGGCAAAGCACTGCTGAACAGGCCAGAGACAGCAAAGGCAAGCACCGCTGAACAGGGCAAAGACCGCCATGGTGAAGACCGCTGAACAGGGCAAAGACCGCCATGGTGAAGACCGCTGAACAGGGCAAAGACCGCTATGGTGAAGACCGCTGAACAGGGCAAAGCACCGCTGAACAGGCCAGAGACAGCAAAGGCAAGCACCACTGAACAGGGCAAAGACCGCCATGGTGAAGACCGCTGAACAGGGCGAAGACCGCCAAATCAAGTATCGTTAGCCCATGTGCAGCTGGGACAGTGACGGAACTGGGACCGTCACGGGGAGCGTGATGCACTCTGGGCACCAGTCCCCCTCCAGAACCAGTGGTGACCTGCATCCACTTGTGAGACTGTGGCTTTGCACTCCCCAGGATGGAACAGTGGGCAAACTACCCACTGTAGAGACTTGAGAGACTGTGGCTTTGCACTCCCCAGGATGGAACAGTGGGCAAACCACCCACTGTAGAGACTTGAGAGACTGTGGCTTTGCACTCCCCAGGATGGTACAGTGGGCAACCCACCCTTTGTAGAAACTTGAGAGACTGTGGCTTTGCACTCCCCAGGATTGTACAGTGGGCAACCCACCCACTGTAGAGACTTGAGAGACTGTGGCTTTGCACTCCCCAGGATGGAACAGTGGGCAACCCACCCACTGTAGAGACTTGAGAGACTGTGGCTTTGCACTCCCCAGGATGGTACAGTGGGCAACCCACCCACTGTAGAGACTTTAGAGACTGTGGCTTTGCACTCCCCAGGCTACATCAATGGGCATGGAGCCCCTTCGTGGATCTGGCGTGGTGCTGTCATCCGGCTGAGGTGCCCCCCCCTTCCTTTCCCCCTGAGGTGCCTGTTGTATTTCTATCTGATGCCCCTGCAGTGTTCTCTCCATTTGTGGACAGGTATCTAGTGTGGGCCTCGCCCATGCATTGTGGGCCCAGTGGTCCACGGACATTGATATGTGCATACCTGCAGTACTACTTGTGATGTATGATTTATATGTATCTGTATATATTTGGTTACTCTATTTTAATACATTACAATGTTTGAACTGATTTCCTTTTGTCTTTGCATTCTTCCGGGGGGGTTGTGGGTTATTACTGTGCTGTTTGGAAATGCATTGGTGTGTGTTTTGTAGTGGGTGAGGATCGGGTTAGGGGTGGGGGTGTTGCGTGTGTGTCCCCCTGACATTTGCCTCCCCTATGTCGTAGGTGCAGTACTCACCGTTGTCTTCGGCGCCTACATTGCTGATGTTCGTAGAAGAGCAGGTAGACAAGCGAAGGGAGTATTTGGAGTTCGGGCTCCATGGTGGCCTCCTTCCTCGTGGCGTGTGTTAAGGTGAGCGTTTTCCCATTGCAAAAGCTGTTTCCGCCGTGTTTTTATCCACGGTGAATCCGCCCCGGAAAAGGTGGCTGATTGGCGGGTTGTAATACTGTGGGCGGTACATTGTCTTCCGCCTGTCTGTTGGCGGTGACCGCCGCGCTGCTTGTGTGTACCGCCGTGGCGGTCGGAGTGTTAAAGTGGCTGTCTTTGTTGGCGGTTTGCGCCACAGTCATAGTACCCTTTTTTTGTCCGCCGGCCTGTTTGCGGTATTACCGCACCTTTAACACCGTCCGCCAGGGTTGTAATGACCCCCTCAATCTCCTGCCAGTGCTACCAACCCACATTAAGTGAACTAATGCAGTGACAACAGTAAATTGTTCAATGCAAAGGTTCACAAAATCAGGACATTTCTCCACAGCACTAAATAGGAACCCACCCTGTATCAAACTCCATATTAGCAGCCCTCCAGAGGACAGTTTTCAATTTCTCTGGCAGAGGATCTACATCATGAAATTGATTCACCACCATGGAGCAACATGCCCTTGATACCACAAACCTCACTATCTCCTCCTCAGTGAATCTCCTCTTCCACTTAAGTTGGACAGAATTTACCTTGAGTGACTTTGTAGTACATTGGCTCGAAAAGGAGGTGCAACACAAAGTCCAGACTGCAGGGCTATGTGTGGAGCGTGCTTATATTTATGTACTTGAGATTGTTATTGATGCCTTTTATGTGTTTGTGCTTGAGCATACAGTTCTGCCCACGAAGTACTTGGTCATACGCACAAGTGGTAGAATTATGGTGGAATTGTCTATATTCAACTGATTTGGAAGTGTTAATCAGAAATGTGTAACTAAAAATAGTCGTAATTCTACTTGTGTGAACATTTCCGAAAGTAGATTTACCTCGGCAAATAAGGCCATAAACACGTACATAGGACGAAGTAACACGAGCCTTCCCCAGATGTTTGCAGTGCAGGGTTAATTTTCTGTTTATCATGTTTTATTGCGGAGACACAGATTAGTCTAGGATTTCTTGTCTAGTTACCTACGCTTGCAAGTCTGTATGCGGATCCCTGGTAAATACACTAACACACTCGTAGATGAAAAACACACATGGGTGGTCATTCTAACCCTGGCGGTAAAAACTGCCAGGGCGAATGACCGCGGTAGCACCGCCAACAGGCTGGCGGTGCACCGCTGGGCATTCTGACCGCGGCGGTTCAGCCGCGGCCAGAAACGGAAAGTCGGCGGTACACCCGCTGCCCTTGAGAATCCTCCATGGCGGCGGAGCGCGCTCCGCCGCCATGGGGATTCTGACACCCCCTACCGCCATCCTGTTCCTGGTGGGTCTCCCGCCAGGAACAGGATGGCGGTAGGGGGTGCCGCGGGGCCCCTGGGGGCCCCTGCAGTGCCCATGCCAATGGCATGGGCACTGCAGGGGCCCCCGTAAGAGGGCCCCACAAAGAATTTCAGTGTCTGCTTTGCAGACACTGAAATTCGCGACGGGTGCAACTGCACCCGTCACACCTTCCCACTCCGCCGGCTCCATTCTGAGCCGGCGTCCTCGTGGGAAGGGTGTTTCCCGCTGGGCTGGCGGGCGGACTTTCGGCGGTCGCCCGCCAGCCCAGTGGGAAACCCAGAATGACCGCCGCGGTCTTTTGACCGCGGTACGGTCTTCTGGCGGTTCCCGCCTGGCGGGCGGCTACCGCCGCCCGCCAAGCTTAGAATCACCCCCATAATCCAGAAAGAAACACTTAGTTGGACGTGTAATGATTAGATTAAGAGCAGCTTGAAAAAAGATAATCTGCACCAAGGTTTCATGCTGATCATACTAAAAACTGTTCAGCAATTTGCAACATGTGATGTGTGCCCTACAGTGATCCAACATAAAAACATTTAACGATTCGTTCGACAGAAGGATATTTGGTACTTAGACAGCTTGTACTTCTTGTTTTCTAATGTTATTTTTGGTAAAGATATTCTTGTTTCCATAATAAAGACAATCAGATGAAATGCATACATACCGGTATTTCTGTGGAGGTCGGTGCAAAGTGTCTGAATAGAAAGCAACACCTTAGGACAATTATGTGGCTGCTAATACAGGTATTTATTACAGATTAACGGTGCGCTTGTCTGGGTCATGCACATTGCAAACATATAGTTTGGTGAGAGATCTGTGGAGGTTAGAGGGAGATTAACCCTTGCTGCGCAGGAAAGGATTTGAAGACAATAGAAGTAGGAGCGACAGTCTTAGAAAACGTTCTCCAGCATATTTTTAATAGTGCCACAAATTAAAGCTCTGTGATCCATTATCATAAGATGAAAGAGAAAGTGCAAATAATTTAGCGTGCCCAACTTTACTTTCTTCTTGCAGCGCTAAGCCCAGACCAGATTCATTACGTTCCAATCACATGTGCCATAGTTAAATAATGTTTGGTGCTGTGTGTGAACCAACTAAAGAAGACTCTCAGAGGAAACCAAGAACTGTGACAGGCAAGCCAAATTCAATTGTATTACAATAAGATGTATTTTCAGAGGTAAATATTTAGGTGGTAGAAAGACACCTAAGAGAGGCTTTGACATCAATATTTGTACACTTTGGGGGTCATTCTGACCCCGGCGGGCGGCGGGAGCCGCCCGCCTGGAGGGAACCGCCAGAATACCGCTGCGCGGTCAAAAGACCGCCGCGGGTATTCTGGGTTTCCCACTGGGCTGGCGGGCGACCGCCAAAAGGCCGCCCGCCAGCCCAGTGGGAAACACCCCTCCATGAGGATGCCGGCTCCGAATGGAGCCGGCGGAGTGGAGGATGTGCGATGGGTGCAGTAGCACCCGTCGCGAATTTCAGTGTCTGCTAAGCAGACACTGAAATTCAGGGTGGGGCCCTCTTACGGGGGCCCCTGCAGTGCCCATGCCATTGGCATGGGCACAGCAGGGGCCCCCAGGGGCCCCACGACACCCCATACCGCCATCCTGTTCCTGGCGGCCGAAGCCGCCAGGAACAGGATGGCGGTATGGGGGTCAGAATCCCCATGGCGGCGCAGCAAGCTGCGCCGCCATGGAGGATTCTACAGGGCAGCGGAAAACCGGCGGGAGACCGCCGGTTTTCCCTTTCTGGCCGTGGCTGAACCGCTGCAGTCAGAATACCCTGGGGAGCACCGCCAGCCTGTTGGCGGTGCTCCCGCCGACCCCGGCCCCGGCTGTCCTTGACCGCCGGGGTCGGAATCAGGCCCTTTATGTCATACCGAGGTTTCCATGGCTGCCCATCAATCACAAATGATGTAGTAGGGGGTTCGATGTTGTCAACAGCAAGTCCCTCTTGAAAAAAAAACTACATGAATCTACCCAAATATATTGATCATCTCTCTTCTCTTTGGCAATATGAGAAGAAGATTGCTAAGACCCAATCCCTTAGCCATTGTGCTTGTGGGAAATGAGTATAAAGAAATGTGGTAGGCTCTAACAATATAGCATTAAGAAATGTCATCACTAATCATCCGTGTATTCTCTTAAATTCTATATAGCAGATAAACCGAAAGTGTTGAAAGTGGCTGCCGTATGTAATAGGCAGACTTTGGCCGACTTTTTATAAGTGGCTATTGTTTGTATTCTTGTTCTTCTCATTATTATTTCACTTGTGGAACGCACTGCCACCCTCACAGGTTTCCTGGTGTTGTGAGAACTTAATACATGGAGTTAAAAGTATGCTTTTGTAAAAAGTATAAAAGCCTAGAGATCAAGCCTTAAAGGGTGTAAAGCCAGGTTTTACGAACTGGGATTATGAATGGAGATCAGTGTTGGCATAAAAGAGTTTCATAACTGTGCCGCCTAAACTGAGAAGGTACGTCCTTCAATCTAGGTCTTTCTAAATATAGCAACAGTGAGAAGGCTGGCACTGGCACACTGCAAATGGGGGTTAGGCTTGTAGCATGAAAGATATATGTGGAACAAAGGTGGCCCAAACTGCAGGGTCACTTCAGGATTCTGCCTTCCCTTGCTTTCCTTTGCTGAAACTGGTTTTGTAGTCTTTTAGGATTCTGAGCACCTAACTCTTGCTAATCGGTGGTAAAGTGCTTGTTACCTCTCTTATAAACGTGGCAAAATGTTACTATACCTGATTGGTACGTTTAGTTTACTTATAAGTTCTTAGTTTATGGTACTGCAGCTATCCAGGCACTGTAAATTAAATGCTACTAGAGAGCAGCAGCACTGATTGCACCACCCACTAAAGTATTCCTGTAAAACATGTCTCAGGCCTGCCACTGAAGAATGTAGTGCAGTTTTAAACTGCCATTTCGACCTGGGAAAGTTAACCATTTGCCAAAAGACTTTATTTTTAATTCTTAAAGGTCACCCCTAAAGTAGACCCTAAAGGTTCGTACAGCAGGGTGGTTGGTTTTTAAAAAGTAATAAATGAATATTTAAGTCTTAAAAGTCTTGACAGTGAAACACTTCTATAGTAATGTTTCAGTGTGGATAGGCTGTCTTGCCCTTAGACATAACTGGAATACCTTATTACACTAAATAAGTGATAACTTAATTTTGGAACCAAATAGAGAAATGCTGTTTACACACAAATGAATTGGAATGTAAAACCCTCTTTCATGATAAATTCATATCTTAAGTTACTAATCTGAAAATGCTATTTTTAGAAAATCTGCATTTTCAGCCTTAACCAAATGTGCTATTCTGCCAGTGTCCAGGGCCACATCACAGTGAATGGTTCTCCTGTGGTGTTTTGTGTATTCCTTGCAGGCGCTGGGTCAAAAGGGTGTCGCTCTCCTGAGCAGGAAGTACTGGGGAATGTTCTGACACTTCATGAGCTTCAAAGAACAGCCTCAGGGTTTGCCCATTCCCTTCCTGACGTTGAAGAGCTGCCAGCCCTGCCATTGACAAATGCAGCTCACACCTAGGCCTGCTCTTTTCCTTAGTCCCCACCAAAGCAATTGGCAGCTCCTCATGCAGTTTTGTGAATGTACCTCTTCAGCAGGGTGGATGTAGCCCCTTATCTGTCCCTTGTTCCATTGAGATCAGCTGAACCTGTGATTTTACTCCAGTACTGTGTGACAAGATTACCACCTGTGGAGCTATGTTCTTTTTGGCATCATTTCGTCTGAAATTTTAAAAACTCATAACTCTGCTTCTTCTGATTAGAATTCTTACATTGTGGTGTCATTTTATTTATTCGATTTTACTCTATTTTACTCAATTGGTTTATGATTATTTTTTTATTGTGTTTTCACTTTATTACTGTTTGTTTCCTGCATAAATACTTTACACATTGCCTCTAAGTTAATCCAGCCTGCTTTTGTGCCACACCTCCAGAGCAGAGGGTTAATCACAGGTTTATTTAGTGACTATTATGATTCACCCTGATAAGGTTTAACTTTGCTATTTTAGTGGGGCACCCACCACTCTCATCTAATAACCCAATTTCTTACATCTAGCTTTATGCAGTAAAAGTAGGTTTGATTATAAGTGCACACTTGTTATAATACAACTATGTCACAATTAACTTATAATATATTGGATTCTGCAATCCTCGTATAAAGGCCAATCTCTAATTTCTTTAACCCCTTCGCTGCCAGGCCTTTCCCCCCTCAGGTGCCAGGCCTTTTTTTGGCTATTTGGGGCAGGGCGCACTTAGGCCCTCATAACTTTCCGTCCACATAAGCTACCCACACCAAATTTGTGTTCTTTTTTTCCAACATTGTAGGGATTCTAGAGGTACCCAGACTTTGTGGGTTCCCCTGAGGGAGACCAAGAAATTAGCCAAAATACAGTGAAAACTTTGTTTAAAAAAAAATAAAATGTGAATAAAGGGCTGCAAAAGAAGGTTTGTGATTTTTCCCCTGAAATTGGCATCAACAAAGGGTTTGCATTGCTAAAATCACCAGCTTCCAAGCTTTCAGGAACAGGCAGACTTCAATCAGAAAACCCAATTTTTCAACACAATTTTGGCATTTTACTGGGACATACCCCATTTTTATGATTTTTTGTGCTTTCAGGCTCCTTCCAGTCAGTGACAGAAATGGGTGTGAAACCAATGTTGGATCCCAGAAACCTAAACATTTCTGGAAAGTACACAAAATTCAAAATTCACCAATGGGTAATTTCTGTAGATCCTATAAGGGTTTCCTACAGAAAATAACAAATGAAATAAGAAAATATTGAAATTGAGGTAAAAAAAAACCCAAAAACAGCCATTTTTCTCTACGTTTTACTCTGTAACTTTTTCCTGCAATGTCAGATTGTTTAAAGCAATATACCGTTATGTTTGCTGGACTCTTCTGGTTGCAGGGACATATAGGGCTTGTAGGTTCAAAAAGAACCCCAGGTACCCAGAGCCAATAAATAAGCTGCACTTTGCAGTGGGTTTTCATTCTATACTGGGTATACAGCAATTCATTTGCTGAAATAAAAAGAGTGAAAAATAGGTATCAAGAAAACCTTTGGATTTCCAAAATGGGAACAAGATAAGGTGTTGAGGAGCAGTGGTTATTTGCACATCTCTGAAGTCTGAGGTGCCCGTACTAGCATGTGAATTACAGGGCATTTCTCAAATAGACGTCTTTTTTATACACTGTCTTATATTTGGAAGGAGAAAATGTAGAGAAAGACAAGGGGCAATAACACTTGTTTTGCTATTCTATGTTCCCCGAAGTCTCCCGATAAAAATGGTACCTCACTTGTGTGGGTAGGCCTAGCGTCTGCGACAGGAAATGCTTCAAAACACAACGTGGACACATCACATTTTCCCAAAGCAAACAGAGGTGTTTTTTGTAAAGTGCCTACTTGTGGATTTTGGCCTCTAGCTCAGCCGCAGCCTAGGGAAACCTACCAAACCTGTACATTTTTAAAAACTAGAGACCTAGGGGAATCCAAGACGGGGTGACTTGTGGGGATCTCACCAGGTTCTATTACCCAGAATCCTTTGCAAACCTCAAAATTTAGCTAAAAAAATACTTTTTCCTCACATTTCGGTAAAAGAAAGTTCTGGAATCTGAGAGGAGCTGCAAATTTCCTTCCACCAATCATTCCCTTGAGTCTTCCGATAAAAATGATACCTCACTTGTGTGGGTAGGGCTAGTGCCCGCAACAGGAAATGCCCCAAAACACAACGTGGACACATCACATTTTTCCACAGAAAACAGATGTGTTTTTTGCAAAGTGCCTACCTGTGGATTCTGGCCTCTAGCTCAGCCGGCACCTAGGGAAACCTACCAAACATGTGCATTTTTTAAAACTAGAGACCTAGGGGAATCCAAGATGGGGTGACTTGTGGGGCTCTCACCATGTTCTATTACCCAGAATCCTTTGCAAACCTCAAAATGTGGTTAAAAAATAACTTTTTCCTCACATTTTGGTGACAGAAAGTTCTGGAATCTGAGAGGAGCCAGTAATTTCCTTCCACCCAGCATTTCCCCAAGTCTCCAGATAAAAATAGTACCTCACTTGTGTGGGTAGGCCTAGTGCCCACGACAGGAAATGCCCCAAAACACAAAGTGGACACATCTCATTTTCTCAAAGAAAACAGAGGTGTTTTTTGCAAAGTGCCTACCTGTGGATTTTGGCCTCTCGTTCAGCCGGCACCTAGGGAAACGTACCAAACCTGTGCAAATTTGTGAAAACTGGAGACCTAGGGGAATCCAAGATGCAGTGACTTGAGGGGCTGCTCTCACCAGGTTCTGTTACCCAGAATCCTTTGCAAACCTCAAACTTTGGCTAAAAAAAAACACAATTTTTTCTCACATTTAGGTGACAGAAAGTTCTAGAACCTGAGAGGAGCCACAAATTTCCTTCCACCCAGTGTTCCCCCGAGTCTCCCAATAAAAATGGTACCTCACTTTTGTGGGTAGGCCTACTGCCCGCAACAGGAAATGCCCCAAAACACAAAGTGGACACATCACATTTTCTCAAAGAAAACACAGGTGTTTTTTGCAAAGTGCCTACCTGTGGATCTCGGCCTCTAGCTCGGCCGGCACCTAGGGAAACCTACCAAATCTGTGCATTTGTGAAAACTAGAGACCTAGGGGAATCCAACATGGGGTGACTTGTGGGCCTCTCACCAGGTTCTGTTACCCAGAATCCTTTGCAAACCTCAAAATTTGGCTGAAAAAAACACTTTTTCCTCATATTTTGGTGACAGAAAGCTCTGGAATCTGAGAGGAGCCACAAATTTCCTTCCATCCAGCCTTCCCCCAAGTCTCCTGATAAAAATGGTACCTCACTTGTGTGGGTAGGACAGGTGCCCGCAACAGGAAATTCCCCAAAACACAAAGTGGACACATCACATTTTCTCAAAGAAAACAGAGATGTTTTTTGCAAAGTGCCTACTTGTGGATTTTGGCCTCTAGCTCAGCCACCACCTAGGGAAACCTACCAAACCTGTGCATTTTTTTAAACTAGAGACCTAGGGGAATCCAGGACGGGGTGACTTGTGGGGCTCTCACCAGGTTCTGTTACCCAGAATCCTTTGCAAACCTCAAAATGTGGCTAAAAAAATACTTTTTCCTCAGATTTCGGTGAAAGAAAGTTCTGGAATCTGAGAGGAGCCACAAATTTCCTTCCACCAAGCATTCCCTCAAGTCTCCTGATATAAATGATACCTCACTTGTGTGGGTAGGCCTAGTGCCCGTGACAGGAAATGCCCCAAAACACAACGTGGACACATCACATTTTTCCACAGAAAACAGAGGAGTTTTTTGCAAAGTGCCTACCTGTGGATTCTGGCCTCTAGCTCAGCCGGCACCTAGGGAAACCTACCAAACCTGTGCATTTTTTAAAACTAGAGACCTAGGGAAATCCAAGATGGGGTGACTTGTGGGGCTCTCACCAGGTTCTGTTGCCCAGAATCCTTTGCAAACCTCAAAATTTGGCTAAATAAATACTTTTTCCTCACATTTCAGTTACAGAAAGTTCCGGAATCTGAGAGGAGCCACAAATTTCCTGCCACCCAGTGTTCCCCCAAGTCTCCCGACAAAAATGGTACCTCACTTGTGTGGGTAGGCCAGGTGCCCGCAGCAGGAAATGCCCCAAAACACAAAGTGGACACATCACATTTTCTCAAAGAAAACAGAGATATTTTTTGCAAAGTGCCTACCTGTGGATTTTGACCACTAGCTCAGCCGGAACCTAGAGAAACCTACCAAACCTGTGCATTTGTGAAAACTAGAAACCTAGGGGAATCCAAGATGGGCTGACTTGTGTGGCTCTCATCAGGTTTGTTACCCAGAATCGTTTGCAAACCTCAAAATCTGGCTAAAAAACACTTTTTCCTCACATTTCAGTGACAGAAAGTTCTGGAATCTGGGAGGAGCCACAAATTTCCTTCCTCCCAGCATTCCCCCAAGTCTCCCCATAAAAATGGTACCTCACTTGTGAGGGTAGGCCTTGTGCTCGCAACAGGAAATGCCCCAAAAAACTATCTGGACACGTCAAAATTATCAAATAGAACCTGCTTTTGGGGGAGGGGGACCAGCGTTTTTGGTCTTGGGCTCAGCTGCCATCTAGGGAAACCTACCAAACCCAGACATTTCTGAAAACTAGACACCCGAGGGAGTCAAGGGAGGTGTGACTTGCATGGATCCCCCAATGTTTTCTTACCAAGAATCCTCAGCAAACCTCAAATTTAGCTAAACAATCACATTTTTCCCACATTTCTGTGTGGGATCACCGCACCGGGACAAATTTCCTACCACCCAACGTTCCCATCAGTCTCCCGGTAAAAATGATACCTCACTTGTGTAGGTGGGTCAAGTGTTTGTGACAGGGAAGAGCCAAAAACACATCAAAATTTAGGGGGAACCAAAGTGGGTCCAAAAGGGCAGTATGAAAAAAATATTTTTAGGCTGACAAGTGCAGCAGAAATTTTATCGGTATAGCTGAAACAATGCTGGGTGGTAGGAATTTTGTGGATTCCTGCAGATTCCGGAAGGTTCCATCACAAAAATGTAGGAAAAATGTGTGCTTTTCAGCAAAGTTGCAGGTTTGCAGTGCATTGTGGGTAAGGAAATGGGGCTAGGGTGGTGACACACACCACCCTGGAATCAACTAGATGTTTCGTTTTCAGATGTGTCTAGGTCTTGTGGATTTTTCTACATGGCAGCGTCCCAAAGTAAAAAAAAAAATCCAGCCCTCACCATTCCAAGTGGGACGATTTTGAGAGTTACCAAGCTCTCATGGCCCAAATGTAAAACAAAAAACAAAAATAATCAAATGTCCTCTTAGTTGCCATGGGATAAGATGTTTTAGTGTGCGGGGGAGAGGTGAAAGACTGTTAGCCCCTTCAGTTCAGGTGGGGGCATAACCAGGCCCATACTGGTTGGTAACCACCACCCCACTATTTTCTTTTATTTTTTTTATTCCCTAGCATCTAGTAGACTTTCTGTCGGGGGTAATTGCCGAATCTGCCCACTGGTGGGCAGAACAACTTTGGCCCCATTTATTTGGGGGGGGGGGTATGGCCATACCTCCTATTTAAAAAAAAAAAAATCTTCCCTGGTCTCTGGTGGGCTTTCTGCACATCTTGGGGGCAGATGGGCCTTCCAAAAATAGGCCAATCTGCCCGAAGGGGGGCAGTTATGGCCAACAGTAATGTGCCCCCATGGGGAGCATCCCTTGCCCAAGGGGCTGCCCCTCCAAATAAAACACACACATACACACACACACCAATCCATGGTGTCTAGAGGTTTCTACCCCCTTTGGGAGCAGATTGGCATAACAAAAATAGGCAGATCTGCCCCCAGGGGGGCAGAAAAGGCCTAAAAATATTTTGCCCCCCCAGGGAGTGGCCCTTGCCAAAGGGGCCACTCCACTTATGCGTTAGTATAAAAAATTTAAAAAATCCCTGTTGTCTTGTGGTTTCTGCCCCCTTCCCCAGGGGCAGAAATGGCCTAATAATAATTCCCCCCCCCGGGAGGGGTCACTCCCCAAACATAAAAAAATAAAAGAATTATCCCTGGTGTCTAGTGGATTTATGCTCCCCCGGGGGCAGATCAGCCCAATAATAATAGGGCGGTCTGCCCCCGGGGGGGGCAGAAATGGCCTAGAAATAATTTGCCCCGAGGAGCTGCCCTATGCCCAAGGGGCCGCTAACCTTATTTCAAATAGCAAAAAAAAATAAAAAAATCCCTGGTGTCTAGTGGCATTTCTGCTACAGGAGAAATGCTCAGAGAGACATGAAAGGAGAGGAAACGCCTTTCCTCTCCTTTCATGCCTCTCTCCCCCCTCCACCTGATCAGAGGAGAAATGCTTTTGCTGAGCTTCCAGCGCCGGGGGAAGGCCTCTGATGAGGTCAGCGCACGAAAGAGCGCTGATGTCATCAGACGCCACAGGGAGGTCAGGGGGGCAGGGGCGGAAAGGGGAAGCGATTCCCCTTCCATCTCTGCCCAGGGGAGTGGGATGCTCGGGCATTTGGGGGAGCATAGTGCTCCCCCCGGGGGCCCATAGCAGGATGAGCTGGTCTCGTCCTCAGTGCCGAGGGAAAGACCAGCTCGTCTGGGGCACCCTAGGGGTTAAAAATTGTGATTTAGAACACACCCAGTCACCGATTATAAAGAAAAGTTGTCAGAAGTCGACTAATAGAAGTTATTACAGTTGAGTTCTGACATCACAACGCCTGCTTCAAGAGCTAGCAGCTGAGGTGAAAGGAGGCTCAGGTCTTCGAGCAGCTGTTTGAAGCAACAAAAATGAAATGCTGATTTTATTTCTTCTGCTCTATTTTTCTAGCTTAACAGTTACATTACTAGCACAAACAGCATGTTTTTTTTTTTTTATTCTTTAGATAATTATATAAAAGTTAAAACCTTTCTGCATGATTGTACACATTCTGAACGACTGTAGCTTTTTAAAATTGCTTTGTGTTGAACTGTCACATATATCTTTTTGCCCCAAGTACCTAGCATGTTTTTGATGTGTTTACTTTTGCGCTACAGATTCTATTTTTATTCTTCATTTTTGGAAACATGCTCTCTCTTTCATATAAAAGAGCTACACACCAAGGTTTTAAGTTATTTCAGGGAAAGGTGATACCATTACCATGTATTCTATGGGATATCATACCCCCATCATACTTGATAAGGATATTGCAAGTTACTTCGAAGTTCCATAACCTGGAACTCTATAGTGACTTGCAATATTCTGATGATGTACAGCAGGGCGTATTTTATCCCTTACATAATAATTTATTACAAGCAACCAGTGAAGGCTCACTGTCTCTTCTCTGAAGGTGAAGGGTTTTCCTTTACTCCCTTCAAGCTGGCACTAGCAGTAGCAGGGAGTTCTGGTGCAGACACCTTGCTATTAACAGTCTTTTCATTTTAACATTCCTTATCATGCTTTTCATTGATAACTGGATAAATTAAACCGCAGACCCTGAATGTGAAGATATATCCCATAATCTGCTTACACTTTGCCTTGGAAATTTTGACAAGTCTCTGACATAAACAGCCAATCAATGAAGGGAAAAATATACCCAACTGTACTTAAAACGGGATATTGCAAGTGACCTTACAGTTACGTGACCTTGTGAAGGCACATGGGGCCAGATGTATCAAAGATCTGGTATGCATTTCTTAAACACAGTTTATTATTGTTTTTAGTAAAATATTTGCAGCTGCTGCTGCTGGCGGGGGCCGACGTTTGGAGTATATTATCCCACATATAAAATTAACATACACGGTTTACATGCACTATAGGTGAAGGGACTCATGCGCTTCTATTATGTGCATGATTAGAAATTAACACTTGCATTTTACTTTAGTCTTAAATAAAATAAACTCTGACGTTGATTAGATGACATGTATGCTTTGTCTAATTCCAGCATTTTACCTTGTTATGGGAAAATGGTAAATAATGACTGCTCTAATTCAGATGAGTACAGACATCCACGCAAACCCACACCAAAGCTTCGAACTGAACTACAGAATCAGTGCAGCAGTCTGACTGCTCAGAGGCCTCGCCATCTGTCTCCTTACAGCTGCCATCACCGTGACTGCACGTTGTTCTCTAGACAGTGATACATTTTTAGATGGATCATGTAATGACAGTCCACAGTAACTATCACGGCTCCTGGTACAATAGTTGTAAGTGGAAGACACTTGTCAATTTGGTATTGGCTAATTTGAGTCATATTGTGTTGTGAGCAGCGCAGCTCCTGGCAGCTGTCAGTTGTGTGGCAAATCTCATCCATTTTTAAAATTCTGTGCTAACCGTGATAGCATCTGTCTCCGACTCACAGATGAACAGTTAGTGAAATGTTTTATATATTTCGTAGAGTGATGGATGAAATCTGACTGCTAAGAAAAATTAAAGTTTATTGGAAGGGTTATGCTTCTGTTCTGCATCTACATTGTGGGGACAGTGTGTGTATCAGTCGAAGAAATCTTCGTCAATTTGCGGAAATACAGAAAAAGCGCTCCTTAAATCCAACATCTTTTGTGACAGAACGTAGTTTAATACAGCAGGTCTCTTCACGTAGTTTCGTATTGCTTATTTCTGAATGTATTTGCCAAGAGATTTTTTGTCACAGAGTTTTAAATCAACTGAAAAATCATACGTGTAAAGGTCTTAACTCACAAAGGTTTTAACATCTAATTTATAGAATGGAAAGAAGTTGCTTTTGCATGACCTTATTCACAGAAGATGGGTTTTAGAGATTTTTTCAACACTTATTCCCACTTACTATGACATAATTGTGTGCAGCACACAAGCGGTTGTACTGAGTTTTTTACTCCAACGGAAATAGAAAAGTGCAGGTACTCACTATCCAGAGTACCTGTTTGCTGCTGAGAAATGCCGCTGCTCCACCGAAAGTATTGCACAGGTGCAGAGTTGTGCAGGCACTCTCATTTTAAGATAAAAAGAGCAGGTGCTCAGTACATGTGAATGCATGGAGTGGGAGCATTGGTGTGGGAGCATTGGTGTTTCACGTTCAAAAAGGCCTTCATTTTGATCGTGTTTTGGGTTCAAACGCTATTCCAACTTCGACACAAATTGACCACCCCAACGTAAAACCTGATGCCAATTGTGCTAGTAAGCACCACACATTTTCTGTTACCACTTCTCGGAACAGCGCAAAACAAATGCAATTAGCATGCCATCCCCAGTTTGAAAGTTCAGTAGCCAGAAAATAATTGATATTGTTACTAGGGTGATCACCTGGGATTGAGGCAAATTCTGGACATGACTGTAAAAAATTCAGGACAAAGGGTCAAAATTCAGGACAAAAATTCAAGAACAAACATCAGTTTTACAGACACATGCAAGAGAGGCCATGCCTCACTATGTTGTCAGTGCATTTATTTACTCTTTTTTAACATAGCACTATTTATTCACTGTGGTCTTTTTGTGATTGCCTCCTGGTATGCTACATTCAGGTGTCAGATTACGTCCTTGTTGCTGTGGTGCCATCGGGTAGCTCTTTCCAATCTAAAGTTACCTGTGACTGCGGGTGGATTAGGTCTTCTGGACTTAGAATGCTATTATTCAGCTGCACAGGTCCAATGGGTGGCTCGCTGGCTTTCTGCCCACCTCCCTGCATTAGATGGGGTTTACCAGTAAATGCTTTTAAGGAAGGCTTAATACACTGCTCATTGTTTCCTACTGACCATTCCATGGATCACCATCTGGGGTTATCATGCACAGCTTTCTCTTGCCCTGCCAGAACCTGTAAACTCACTGACCCGAAGAAACCCTATGCTCCTGCACTACCTTTGCTAAGCCTTCCCACCCTCACACTGCACTGGTTGCCACTATACACCACTCTGCTCGGTACTAGTGCATTCTGCATCAATACACTCTATTCTACTGCACTCTATGCCACTCTACCCTGCCCATTGCCACTCTATGCAACAGCACTCTACACCAGTGCACTCCAAATAACTGCACTGTGTGCCACTGCCCTTTACTCTGAACCACTGTACTCTATGCAACTGTTCTCTGTACCACTCTACACCACTGCACTGACACTCTACTCTGCAATTCTGCACTCTACTCTATGCCACTGAACGCTAGGCACTATACTCTACTCTACACCACTCTACAATACTCCTCTCTGCACCACTCTACACCACTGCACTCTATGCCACATGAGTCTACTCTGCACTCTGACACTGCACCACTCTGCATTACTGCAGTCTCTGCTACTCCACTGCACTCTATGTAACTCTACCCCATGCCACTCTATGCCACTGCACTCTGCGCCAATGCACTCTAAACAAATGCACTGTACTCTACACCACTCTGTGCCACTCTACATCACTGCACTGACACTCTACTCTACAGCGTTGCACTCTCCACCACTGTACTATACACCAATCTACTATGTACTACTGCATTCTATGCCACTGCATTCTATGTCACTGCACTCTATGCCACTCTACTCTGCATCACTCCACTCTACAGCACTATACTCTACTCTGCACCACTCTACACTACGCCACTGCACTCCCTGCAACGCAAGTCAACTCTGCAATCTATGCCATTGTACCACTCTACACTACTGCTCTCTCTGCCACTCTATTGTATGCCACTCTACTCCACTGCACTCTATGCCACTCTACTCTGTCCCACGCTACTCCATGCCACTGGACTCTAAACCACTGCACTCTACGCTAACGCACTCTAAACAACTGTACTGTACCCCACTGCACTGTACTTTGCACCACTGGGCTCTACGCCACTGCTCCTATGCCACGCTACTCCACACAACTATGCCACTAACCTTAAGCCATGCTGAACAGCAGCTACTCTGCTGTATAACATGGCTAATGGCTAAAACACATTAGCAAAGACAATAACTCTTTCGTAGACGAGACCTGTTGGCTTTGCCAATGTTTGTTAGTACTATGAGGTACCGAGGTCGCTGAAAGAACTGCGAAAAATACAATTACATCATAATAAAAGCTGCTACAAAATGCGCAAATACATGGTTAAATAAAAAAAAGCGCTTCTCAAATACAGATTTGAATAATATACAGTTTATACCTAGTACTTAAAATTTTTATAACACTACATTAAAACCACACAATCCACAGCTCACCTTGGAACACCATTACAATACCTCTCTAAAAGAAATATCTTTGCCACCAGAAAACTTCAAGTGACTCCCTTTAGCAAAGTCAATGCAGGTTTTCAAGCCCCTTTGCATTTGCAGATTTACCAGTTACACACATTTGCATGTCTTTAGGTAAGGAGACACCCTAGCAAGAGGGTCTGATTCTTATCTGTCTGCCCCTCCCTCCCTCAGAGCACACGAGACTCCCTGCCTTTGAAACCTGCTGGGGAAACTAATTGGCCTGTAATTTCACTCTACCTTCCCTTGTCCATTTGGTGAAAGGCTAAAATTACGGACAAATGCCGTCGTTAAGCCTTTCATCACAGACAACGGACGGCAGGGCGAAATTACGGACAGTCCGTGAAATTAACGGACGGGTGGTCACCCTAATTGTTACCTATCATTTCATGCCAACATTCCAATATATGCCTGAAACAGCGTCAAACTCAGAATGAGTACCGGAGTTACAATTCCTATCAGTACCAACCCAAGAAGTGGGTTTAAGATACTACAAGCACTCTTGACCTAAAATGCTTGCCATTACCAATTTTGAGGATTTTTGTGAATCCCAAAGGAAATATAAATCTACATAGAGCATAGAAGAAAATGTCGGAAATGTAGATTTCAGATTACAGGAAGTAGTGTTTTCACAATTAGACTACAGCAGTCTAATCTAAACTTGCTTGATTCATCTCCATCCTACATTCAGCAGTTCAACGTGTCCCAGGGGCTAAGCAAGAGGACACATCATAATTTCTAAACAAACAAAATTCTCATCCACTTGATACAACAATAACTTTTACAATTGTATGAATGATAAGAATAACTGAGCATTGTAAGACAGGAGCATAACGAGTATTTCTAGAGTGCAAAGCTTGCTCCAAGGAGGTCTGCTGGCAAAATTAAGAAATATGAGTGGGATCTCCCTCCTATGGAAAACGGAAACTCCAAGCTAAGCTAGTTTAAAGAAATATAGAGGCAAATCCTGTTTTATATTGTAATTCTCAAAACCTAAAAAACAAAGGGCCAGATTTAAGAAAAGTGGCACTGCACCCAGTGCAGCGCCACTTTTCTTGCACCCCTTATTCCTCATAACATCACCATGTGTGGCCTGTATCTAAGCTATGGCACACCATGGTGGTAGTTAGGGAACTAGCATCAAAATGTTTGATGGTAGGTCGTAGCTTTGCAGTATGAGCGTAAAAAAGGTTGATGTTAATCCTGCAAAGCCCTTTGAGGCCTATTGTAAATAATGGTGTGCCTCTTTTTAATGCCTACTCTGAGCAGGCATTAAGAGTGCTTAAATTAATTACTCTTAGATTTCTTTGCTCCACTAACAGGAGAAAGCCCCTTTTGCATACATAATGCCTGGTGCAGGCATAATGTAACCCAAAGGGTTTCACGGTGGTGCAATGCATGCACTGCGCCACATTGTAAATTTGGCTTAGCGATTTTGGCCTCGTTGGGCCACATTAGTGTGAAAAAAATGACACTAATGTGGCATAATGAAGTGCTAGGGGCTCTTAAATCTCCCCCAAAAACTCTTAACCAATTATTCTTCTGACTAGTGCCAATATCCTGGAATCACCTACCAGAAGGCCTAGGATTCACTCCTAACCTACTCCCCTCACTGAAGTATCTAAAGACATATCAAAAAGTTGAATTTTTGTACTGGAGATGGTACACCTAAAATACTAATAAATGCACTGTGGCTAGGCTGTTAAGTTCCTATTAGCAACAACACATATAACAGCCAATTTATCCAAATAAATTTGTGTTATATTTAAGCAGTACGAAAAAACATTAAATTAAAGAATTCATAAACCTGCACCCAAGGTAGAGGAACTGATTAACGTCATACAAACATGATACCAGAATGAAACATCTCATCTCCTAGCCATTCTTCCTGTGCCTACTAACTCAGATGTACCTGTAAAAAAGAAAATTGTTGTCAGTTTGCAGGTAGTTTGCAGTATGTTATTCATCCCAAAACTGGGTCGAAAATCTCCCTTTTTATTTATTCTGTCTGCCTACCCATAGAGTTCTCAGGAACCTGATGAGGCAAACACTGAATACAGTCGAGATATAATACTGAATGGCATTGAAAATGTCTTTAAACAACTCTCCCTCTTTCTCCAGTGACAGGGATCTTTTCTCAGTTCCCATTGGTTTCCCTAATTTACACAACTTCCATATGTGTTCTAGTGGTCTCTTCCTTCTTAAAAGTGCAATTGTGATGCCACAAAGAACTAGTTTAATCTGTTTTTACTAACAGGAATAAACAGGTATGTCCGGATCTTCAAGAGGCTAATAGAACATATGCTTGTAGTCTAGGCAGGTCAGTCTAAACCATATTTCTAGTTGTTAGGCTAGCATCCTTGGCGTGGTCTCCCCTGTCCTTTTTGCCTCTGCTTTCTATGTTTTGACTGTGTGCTGGATGTTTTTGGTTCTTTGGGCCCTTTACCACTGCTGACCAGTGCTAAAGTGCAAGTGCTCCCTGTGTAAATTGTATGTGTAATTGGCTTATCCATGATTGGCATATTTGATTTACTAGTATGTCCCTAGTAAAGTGCACTAGAGGTGCCCAGGGGCTGTAAATCAAATGCTACCTAGTGGGCCTGCAGCACTGGTTGTGCCACCCACATGAGTAGTCCTGTAAACATGGCTCAGACCTGCCACTGCTGTGTCTGTGTGTGCAGTTTTATCCTGAAAATATAGGTGTACCCACTTACCAAGGCCAAACCTTCCCTTTTGATACATATAGTGCACCCCTAAGGCAGGCCCTAGGTAGCCTAATGACCAGGGTGCAGTGTATGTTAAAGGTGGGACATGTGCTGATGTATTTTACATGTCCTAACAGTGAAATACTGCCAAATTTGTTTTTCACTGTTGCAAGGGCTATAACTCTCATAGGTTAACACAGGGGCTGCCTTTAAATATCTTTTAAGTGCAGTTTCCATTTGGGAGCCAATAGAGATATGGAGTTTAATTTAAAAGTACATCTGCTGGTAAAGTTGTTTTTTGAACTTTCAGTTTGAAAATGCCACTTTTAGAAAGTGGGCATTTTCTTTCCCAAACCATTCTGTGACTCTGCCTACTCGTGTATTCCCTGTCTGGGTCAGACTGAAAGTTAGGCTGTTTGTGACTTTCTACTAGACAGTGACAGAAAGGGAGTTTGGGTGTAGCCTGCATATCCTTATGGGCCATCTGGTCTAGAGTGGAGGGAGGAGTGGTCACTTACCCTTGAATTAGCTGTGCTGGCCCTCACACAATGTCGTCTCCAACCCCCTGGTGTGAGTCTGAAGCCCGGCCTGGGCAAGGCAGGATCTTGTGACCAACAGAGACTTTCCTTTGAGGTTTGCCTACTTCAAAGGCAGAAAGGGGTATAAGTAGTGGACCCAAACCCCCAGATTTTCTTATTTCTTATGGAACCAAGAGAAACCTAAGCCAAGGAGAAGAGCTGTAGAGATGGAGGAGGAGTACTGCCCCTTTGTCTGTGACTGTGCTTAGCTGAGTTGGCCTGCAGTTGCTTCATCTGCCTGAAAGAGGACAAAGACTGGGCTTTGTGGTATATTCCTGCTTGTGAAGTGTCTCCAAGGGCTTGGACTGAGCTTGCCTCCTCTTTTGAGGTGTCAGGGCCATCACAGAATTCATCCGTGAGCACTTGGACTCTCTAACGAGACTCCTGAATTGCCATGTGGTGCCCTAGCCAGTCCCTAGGCCTTTGAAGAGTGAAGATGGTAGAAAAAGGACTGGAATCCATGTACATGAAGCCGTGCAGGGAACATTTCGATGCACCACCTGCAACGCGATGGTAAAAATGATGCAACCCCTCGCAGCGCGGTTTTACCATCACCGTGTGGCTGGATTTCACATGCATCATCGCTGGGCATCAAAATCATCGTGAATCTGCCCTGTCCGGAAATCGACGCATTGCTCTCTTGTGGGAGAGAAAAATGACGCATCGCCTACCCGCCCAAGGAAGAATCGATTCATGGCTTACTTGCGAATAAGGAATCAATACGTCTCTGACTTTTCTGATGCAGGCTAACTCATGCAGCTTTATGCAAACCAGGTACTTTGTGAAACAACAATGTTTCCATTGTTTTCTATAGAGTAAGACTCTTTTTACTTTAAAAGTTCATATCTTAACTTGTGTATGTTGGATTTTTATTGTTTTGGTCTTGTTTGATTGAGACAAATATTGGCTATTTGTCTAAAATGGTGTGGTGTTCATTTTGTATTGTTTTCACTGTATTACTGTGTGTTGGTACAAATACATTACACACACTGCCTTTGAAATAAGCCTGACTGCTTGTGCCAGGCTACCAAGGGGGTAAGCAGGGGTTATCCTAAATGTGTGTCTCCATTAACCTGACTAGAGTGAGGGTCCCTGCATGGACAGAGTGCAAACTGACTGCCAACCAGAGACCCCATTTCTAACACTACTGCTTCTAAATGACCATCCCAGTAGTGTTTACATTTTGGGAAATCCCATAATTGGTGCACAAGTTGCCCATGGCTCCACAACTTCGCTTAAACACACTTCAGGTGTTTGAGGGTTCCTTATGAGGTAGCACTATGCAATTACTTTTTATTACTGTATCTCATTCGGATGCACTGCTAGATGCAGCCCCTCCATAATATATGACACAATTCTGGATCTAATCTTTTCTGCCTTGTCATTTTCTCCATGGTTGTTGTGTGTGAGAAATGCTTAAATATTAGACACTAAGGGGGTCATTACAACCCTGGTGGACGGTGTTAAAGCGGCGGTAAGACCGCCAACAGGCTGGCGGTCTTTTTTTTTGTATTATGACCATGGCGGTTACCGCCATGGTCATCCGCCGCTTCTCCGTTCCGCCCGCTATGCTGGAGACCTGGGTCTCCAGCCCGGCGGCCGTCACAATACCGCCGCCGGTATTGTGACCTGGCTTACCGTCGTGGATTTCCAGCGGTAGGAACCGCCATGAAATCCATGGCGGTAAGCACTATCAGTGCCAGGGAATTCCTTCCCTGGCACTGATAGGGGTCTCCCCCACCCCCACCCTGACTCCCTCCCCTACACCCCCCACCACCCCTGCCACCCCCCAAAGGTGGCAGGGCCCCCCTCCCCACCCCGACCCCCAACATTACCTTACACATGCACACCGGACACGCACCACCAACACACATACACGCACACACATCGACATACATGCCAACATCCACACACACAGTCAGACACGTACCCACATTCACGCACACATCCACACAGGCATACCTACAGACATACAGGCACTCATTCCCAAAACAAGCAACACCACTGCAAGCATACACGCACTCACACCCCCCCTACATACACAGACGCACACCCCCACAACACACAACACCCCTCCGGCCCCCCTCCCCTAACGGACGATCGACTTACCTGTCCGTCGATCCGCCGGGAGGGGACGGGAGCCATGGGGGCAGCTCCGCCGACACCACACCACCAACAGAACACCGCCGCGCAGAATCACAGGATGTGATTAGCTGGGCGGGGTTCTGTTGGCGTGGCGGTGGAGGTGGAGCAACCTCCACTTCCCCGCCGCCAGCAAGTATGGATGTTGGCGGCTCTCCGTCGGAAAAACGACGGAGTGCAGCCAACGGTCATAATACGCTGAGCGGCAAACCGCCACTACTGGCGGCCTTCCGCACAGCGGTCCCTCGGCGGTCTTGTTAAAAGACTGCTGAGGTTGTAATGACCACCTAAGTGCTTGCTCCCTTCTTTCATAATCATCCAATTCCCAAAGTCTATCAGATGCTGTCTGGCAAAGGGTCTGGTGGAGCTGTGCAAACCCCAAAATCTAATCTGTCATTTATGGAATTGTTCTGACTCTTACATGTTATATTATTTCTCAATGCGTATAAATGGATTAGTTCCTGTCTTATTAAAGAGGTGTTCCACCATCATACACCTGATAGCCTTCCAGATTTTGCAGCTAGCTACCAATAATCTGGTTCAGCAGTGATGTGACGAGGAAAGCCCAGCCTGAGGTGCAATGTTATCATACACTGCTAGTATCACCTTGACTATATGTAATGAGTAAAATTCCCCAGGCTCTGTATTTTCTTACTAAGCATTTGAACTTCCAGATCTGTATTCCACACAATGCTGGGTGTGCAAAGTATCATTGTTTCTGAGATTCATACCTCAGCCACTCCACCAAGTACTGTAATTGTGCTGCTTTTTTACATTTTACCGAAAACAAGAGGCAGAAATATTTTTTAAAGTTTTTTGGTATCAACTAAAAGAAAGCTAAGTACCAGTTGAAGTCTCATTTCACAGTTGACATTGCTTATGTCATCCACAATGGAGAAGAGGTCACACTGGTCAGAGTTTTTATTTTAGGACATAAACGTTATTCTTGTTATTCTAACAGTAAAATGTGAGAGCTCCATTAAAGACAATAGAGGGGCTCCGGGTTTATTTTGGCTGGTATCAGTTTTTGCTCCAACATTCCAATGTTTCTCTTTCTGTTTCTCCCTTTTTAATTTGGAACATTCCATCCTAAGTGAGTGGAATGTTCTATTAGCCTTTTAGCCTTTCTGCCCCAGGCTTTATATGTTCTTAAAGGCCCTTACCCTTGTTGTATGCCCTCATCTGTGGCTCTGGCCTATAACTAATATTCAGGGCCATTAACATCTAGTATAACTCTTAACAACAGGATGAAAGTGTATATTAAAATCTTCCGGTCAGGTAGGATGCTGAACCTGTCAATGGTCACTTGTGTTCATCAAGCTCCCACCGAACCCTTCAGTTCTGGCTCAAAAAGCTCAGTGCTACAACCAATTAGGTAGATTTGCATACTTGCAGTGGTCCCAGGTTTTACCTTCTCACTTGGTCACTTTGTTGGTTCTTTATATTTTCTAGTGTGACAGTACTGGATGCCATAGTTAGACAGGGATCCTCAGTATCATATATATTCCCCTAAATTCACCCTGAGTTCTCACTAAACAATTTTTCTTCATGTGAAAAAGCTCCAAATGTGGTGAACCAGTATATCTTCTTCACCAAGAATGTGCACCACTTGGAGAAGCCTGAGCACCTTGTTCTGGTATTCCAATGTTCGAAAATGTTTTAGGGCCTGATTAGGATTTTGGCGGTCCGACCATTGGACTTCCAATACGGAAGTGGGGGGGACACCACCAAGCCGGCAGCCTCCCCACAGCTGCATTATGATGATTCTGTGGGGTGGGACAGCAGAGACAGTGTGGCAGCATTGGATCTAATGGAGAGCCGAGGCCAATGCTGTTGCACTGTCTGCTCCACCAGCACAGTCAGAATGAACACTGTTGCCATTGCAGACAATGCGCATTCAAACTGTGCTGACCGGGGGCCTCTGCACTGCCCATGAAATGGGTATGGTCGGTGCAGGGGCCCCCTGTAGCCCCCTTCTCGGTCTTTTCGCCGGCCTTTTCATGGCGGTGTCCCCACCATGAAAAGGTCTGTGGAAAGTCAAGTCATGATCAGAACAGCGGTGCCAACATTGGCACCGCGGTGCTTGACCACAGCTTTCACTACCACCAGCACTGTGGGAACCAAGATCCTGGCAGTGGCAGCAGTCTTGTGATGGTCTGACCACCGGCATCATAATCTGGCGGTCAGATTGCCAAGGATGCAGCGGTTGGACCACTACGTCGAGTATGGCAGTCCTAGGACTACCATACTCGTAATCGGGCGCTTAGTCTTATAATGTTCAATTGCTAGGAATTCACTGCTTCTTGCACAAAGTCACACTCCAGGCCTCCTTCTGGTTCCAGTCCACAATGGTAAGCTGGGTCTTCATTCTGGTCAGGAAGTACTTCTTTCTTTTGTGTCAATGTAGCAGCAATGGAGGCCAACCACTAGAACTTTGCAGAGCATGTTTTTGGCCCTTAATGCCAGAAGGAGTCATGAGCCCTGTGATACTCCTTTTCCAGCAGCCAGACAGATGAATTCCTTACATTTCTTTTTAGATCAAGGAATGTTCACAGGAGGTGGTGTATGGTGCAACCCTTATCCTGCACACTAGTCAGTGATTGAATTCCCTATCATCAATCCTGGAACTTGTTTGTCAAAATCCAATATCCTGTTTCAGCACACTCTTTCTCAGTTTTCTGCAGACCTTCTCAAAGTCATTCATCAAAAATGGCCTTAGCCTTTCTTTTTTCTGAATCCTTACCCCTTTACTTAAAGAACCTTGTCTTCTCTTCTATCCACTTCCATGTGGAGATGAGCTATTATCTCATCTCAAAGTGCTGGACCTGGAGTTCCATCCTGGTGGGAGCATGGAAAGAATGTCTACAGTGACTCTGAGCAGGATTTTTTCCAGTATGCGACACTCCGACTGGATTGTTCATTTCGAAACAAAATAGCTGTCTTAGTAGTCATTGTCTGCTAGGTTGTCAATGTTGACACCATTCCAGACTTCCTTCTCCTATTGGAAAATTCATTGCCTTCTGAAAGGCCAGTCTTAAACAGTTAAGAGTATGGAAATTAGTCTCCTGACCTACGTGATAAGCTGATTTTAAACTAGCTTTTTCTCATGCAGCACAAGCACTGTTTTTTAACATTGCCTTTCCACTAAACCATCAAAATCTAAGTTCAACATTGTTATACGATTTTTAACAACAAGTGGATAATAACTTTCATTATCCGGGTGAAGTAGTGGAAATTAGGGCCAGATGTCGGAAGCCTTTTGCACGTCGCAAGCTGCAAAAAACGCATTTTGCGACATGCAAAAGGCCTAACGTGAGGCACAACCTCAAATTGCAAGTCGGTACCGACTCGCAATTTGAGGCTGCGACTCGCAAATAGGAAGGGGTGTTCCCTTCCTATTTGCGACCGCATCGCCATGCTGAGTTGCATTGTGACCGCGAATACGCTCGCAAACCAACTCGCAGTTACCATCCACTAGAAGTGGGGGTTAACTCATTCGCAAAAGGGAAGGGGTCCCCATGGGACCCCTTCCCCTTTGTGAATGTCTCAAAAATGTTTTTTCAGAGCAGGCAGTGGTCCTATGGACCACTGCCTACTCTGAAAAAACCGAAACCGAATGGGTTCAGAGGTTTTTCTTTTTGCAGCTCGTTTTCCTTTAAGGAAAACGAGCTGCAAAAAGAAAAAAAAAACTGCTTTATTAAAAAAGCAGTCACAGACATGGAGGTCTGCTGTCTCCAGCAAGCCACCGTCCCTGTGAGTGCAGGGACTCGAAAAGGGGTCGCAAACTACGACCCACCTCATTAATATTCATGAGGTGGGTCTTTGCGACCCCATAGCGAGTCGCAGAAGGTGTCTGAGACACCTTTCTGCATTTGGTTTTGCGAGTTGCAATTTGCGAGTCGCTATGATTCGCAAATTGCAAGTCGCAAACTCAAACTTACCTACATCTGGCCCTTAGTTCTTATTCATAGCTAGGCATGCTCATGGGAACTATAGCTTTACCTACATACTACAAATCGCTTTTTATAATTGCTCACTGTGGACACACACGTTTTCTTAGTTTATAGCATGTCCCTTTTTCTATATTAAGCCCTGGCCTGTGGGACTATAAGGTACACACCAGGGCTGACATGGCTTATAAATAAAAGTAGGTGTTCCTACACTGAAAAGGTATTTCCAGTGCTACGTATCACAGTAGTGCTTTCTAACAGTAATTGTTCCAGGGCATTATCCTGCTGTCTGATGCCATACAATTTCACAGCCTACACATGGCATTTAACTTACAAACCACTGGTCGAATTCTAGAACCAATTAACCATTAACTTATTGGAGATTTTAATAAACCAGCGTATCTACTGTACTGTACAATTTTTAGGAGAACTTACATATATTGTGATAGTGCTTGGCGGAATCATAGTGCACAGAGCCCTGAAGCCATTTAAGGGAATTTGGGAAATAGGGGGGACCAGCACACAATGCCTCTTCCTTAAACCCAGTACTTCAGAATCCACTTAAAAGACTGGGGCTGTTTTATGCATATGGCACATTTTCCTGGTTTGCACCGGGAACTCCAATTAAAAGGTGCGCCCGGTGCAAACCAGGAAAATGTTCCGTATATGCATGAATATGTATTCAAGTGAAAATGGAGTGGCTGCTTTAAAGCCTCTCTGTGCTTCTCTGTGCAGGTGGAAACCCACCTGCAGTTTTAAGGGGGATTAGAGATCGCTGGGGGATGTGTTGAGGGGTCCATGGGACCAGCTTTCCACCCTCCAGAGGGCTGCCATCAGAGGGCGCACTGACGGTGCACCACCTTTTAGTTGGCGCACTGTCAGTGCACCTCTTGACAGCTTCTTTGCCTCTATGCCAGTGTCTGGAATACGGAGCCAGCACAGAGGTCAAGGGATTCCCTCATTTGCATGGAGGGGTGCACCCATGCAAATAAGGGAACACCCTCTGGTGATAGCGCTGGCTCTATACGTGCACCAGCACTATTGTTATTACAGAAGGGTCTGCACAAGCATCGGAGGCCCCTTCTGTAGTAGTATAGTGCCCCGGGGCGCGCAAAACGGATGCAAACACCCGCTGTGCCCCTGGAGCACTTCCGTAATACGGCCCCTGGTGTCTTAATTGTTCGTCTGGACTAGTGCAATGTATCCCGTTTGAACTGTAAAGCTGATGAATAACTTAAATCACTTCACTGCTAACTGGCATTGTCTGTGCAACACAAATACCATAAATAAATAAATAAATGAATTAATAAATAAATAAATACATAACACATGCCATATACAGTATACCAACTGAAATCTTGGACTTGCGTTTTCGAAGTCCGTTGTGCATTTCCTTTGACCTAATTCCAATGTCAACTGATCAGACCTGAAGTGATGGACACATTGCACTTAAACAAAGCAGGGAAAAACAGAAAGGCAATACAATGCCTCATTTTACCTTCACTAAGGCATGCTGCCACTCCACTAAGCTTCAAAAATACAACTTAAAAGACAGGAAGCGTTTGAGAAACGTAGTGAAAGACTGACACCTTGCTATCCATCTCAAAGGTACAGGAAAAGCAATGCAGACAGGTTTCATGCAGTTCAGAATTACCCACTGTAAGGTGCACCAAAAAAGCCCACGTCTACATTTATCAAAGAACCGTTTCTCTGACACGTACTTTGAAAGATGTGCCCTACTTTCTTTTGCTAAAAGCAGCAAGGTTGGGAAATACGTGACTGACCATTCATCCAGTTCACACTCCTGAAGGAAACTTTCCATGGTCTGTTGATTTATGCAAGAGTTTTAGTGACACAGAATTTGTTCGTTTAAATGAGAGCTCAAAACGGAAGCATAGAAAACAGTGTGTAAGTGTGTATTATTTTGTGTTTTATTTCCAGCTTGTGAAGCAGTAGGAAAGGTAATGCTGATAACATAAATGCCAATAGTAATAGTATAATAATAAAAATAATAATAGTAATATGGTGTTAATATACTTATAAGTGACTCAAAATTCCTTCTATCGTATGAAGGAGGTTAGACATAAAGATATGTGAAATAATACTTGTATTGACCGACCGTATTTGCACAGGATGGAGCCTCGGGGTAGGGCAAGACTGCTTACACATTTTGGGCCACATGTACGAAATTTAGGTTTTGCGACTCACAATTTGCGAGTCGCAAACCTGATGTACAACAGTGTTAATGACACTGTTTGCGATTCCCAATGGGGTCGCAATTGACCTACCTCATGAATATATATGAAGTAGGTCGCAATTTGAGACCCCATTGTGAATGGCCGCCCTCACAGGGATTCTCGCTGCCATTCACAAAGGGGAAAGGGTTCCCTGGGGACCCCTTCCCATTTGCAAATGGATTAGCACCAGTTTGAAACTGGTGCTAACTGCGATTGTTTTGCGACCAAATTCGCGGTCACATAACAATCATACATTCCATCTTGATTTGGTATTAGGAAGGGATGCCCTTGTCACGCTCCTTCCTAATACCGAATTGCAAAATCCAAACTGCGATTCGGTAACAAGTTACTGAATAGCAGTTTGGGCTTTGCACATCCCAAAAAGCATTTTTCAAGTCACAAACAGCCAGATTCGCAGTTTGCGACTTGAAAAATGCTTTGTACATCTGGCCCTTAGTATTATGTACAATGAACCAATTGTTACATAATTACTTAGTGCATATGATATGTAAGACACGTCTCTCTGTGTATTTAAAAATTACAAAAAGAGAAACAAAGCTTCTGGATTCGAATTTACAATGTATTTACATATGAGGGCATTTCACTAAGGGCAAAAAGGAGCCACTGCTGAGGGTGCAGCACTACCAGTGACCCTTTTCTTTCTACCATCAATGAATGGTTAGCGAAATGGGACAAGAGAACTTCCCTCCACCATGGGATGGAGTGCAGCTGATGAAGTATAACTCAGTTTCATTTAGACACTATACTTCAAAAAAGTAATGCAGTGGCTTCTGCCAATTCTTATTTGGTAACTGACCACACGATCAACAAAGGTTTAAAAACAGAATAAAAAGAATATTCATGTTGAATTTATTTTGGTAATACCATGTGGGAAATAACAAGCAGTTATGTGTTTTGTGCCCTGCCAGGGATTAGAGGTGCTAGCTGGTCCCCTTCATTGCTAACACCACCTGCACTTGTCGACATTCACTGTTGTTAGAAATGGGTCTTTGGTTGGCAGTCAGGTTACCCCCTGTCCAAGCAAGGACCCTCACTCTAGTCTGATCTGAAACATTGTTTCCGCCCACCGGCCCACAGGAAGGCCTGGCTGGGCCTCGCCAATACCTCTGTTGGGCAGGTGAAGCTGCACCCGTCGCGCAGATCACTGCCCGAAAATTGGGCAGTGACCTGCGCGATGGGGCACTGCTCCGGGCCCCCTGCACTGCCCATGCCAAGTGATTGGGCAGAGCAGGTGCCCCCAGGGGTGCCCCAGGGCACCCCTTCCTTCAGGGAAAGGCTGGTGTCTGACAAAACATTATCCGAGGGGCAGCACCACTGACGGCGGCAGCCTGGCAGTGAGCGAGGGCTGCCGATGGCAGCCCTCATGGGGTACATTATCTGGGGTACATTATTTGGCGGTTTTACCCGCCACCGCTGGCATGGCCGGCCACATCGCCATGTTCATAATGACTACCATAGTATTGTAAGGTAACATTGGTGTATCGTTAATTTGGTAAAATTATAGGCTAAAGAAGAATTTCTTTTAGGTCCCTGAGTGATCAGTTTTATGTTTGATTAATGAATAAATGTTATTGAATTCAACTGCAGAGCAAAAGCGTGACTCTTATTTACAAAAATACCCTATTACAACTTCATCCTTGTGGGTATGTGTAATACCATTGTAAAACCTTTTTAGCTCATCTTGTTCCTCCCACGAGCTACATGACCATGTCTCTCAAGTATCTAGATCGGAACAAAAACAGTGCATGATGTGTGTATGAAGTCAAAATAACTTAAATACCAGTGCTGCATACTGTTGTTTTTACTTTGTGAGCTGCTAAGGTTCTCTAAGGCCTGGCAGATCATATAAAACTGCAATCATTTGAAAGCTATGAAATATTCTCATTCTCCCCATAAAGAATGATTTACCTTAAAAAAGAGATGTGGCAGCTGAGAAATGCTAAGAACTGTTGTGGTTCTCGACAGAAGTGAATGCAATGACAACCTTATTGATACCTTAGTATTGTTTCTGAAAAGAGTGAGATCCACTATGAAAAGATATTGGTGGGCAGGGCACAGAAATAAGGCAATGACTATGATTCTAGCCTTTTGAGTACCTCATTATCAGACACAAACAAGTTGTTCCAGCAGAGAAGGATGAAATACTTATCCTACTGATACATTTGAAGATTTATTCTAAATGTATTTTTACAATTTATCATGAACTTTTTGTAGGCAGTTTGCCCATAACTGTGCTGCACAGAAGGAACTCATTTGATCATCCATGATGATTCTTTATGCTCTCTCATTATAAAAGGTTTTGCATGGACCCTTCCAAGAACCATGACACATTCTTATTTGTGACTCTCCAGATTTGCATTGTTGAGTTTTACCTACAATGTGGGATGGTTCACCACCTGTGGCAATCATCCTTGTTCATTCTTTAACAGGTTGGGTTGTGTGACACACAAGTAGTACAACTAGTATACCCCTGCCGAGTCTTCAAGCAGCCACTCAAACTTCCCTTTTGGCATACTCTGGCAATACTTCAAAAGCTGGAGGTTGTACCCTTTAACTTTGTCTGTTAGTTGCCCCATTTAAAGACTTTTCTGAGAGTAATTGGCACCCACGGGGTGTGGTGCTGGTCCTCAATGAGCTACATGAGTCCCAGGAGATAATAGTGGCTGTAGTCACTCATTGGCAAAGGTTCAGGCTAGAAATAACCAAAAAGCTTAGAAGCAGATTGAGAATGTAGCTACATATCCTAAACTCAATTAAGGAATTTTTTTACATGAATCTCTTTCTGTATCCACATACACTCTCTCACTCACTCACAAAAACACACACAAACACACACACACTCACATTTTAGAGTGATTAGCTATACATTCCAAGGTAACATTCATATGATGGGCTGGGAATTTAGGGCAACAATAAAGAATTAGAATTGGTAATCATGACACTGTGTCACAATATATGTACATTAAATCGAGAACATTCATTTACCAATACTTGTAGTCAATTTTAAATTGGTCAAGATATAAGAAACAGTGATGAACATGGTTACATCCTCTAGACAGGCACATTTATTGGTCAAGTTGTCAAGGGTCAATTTGAATACCAGATTAGCAGGAGCAAAAACTGTTTTAATGTAAAAAGATTTAAAATTGTTGATTGTGTGAAATTATGAAGGTTACACTATTTACTTGGATGGCATAGCTGTTTTGCTGCTCAGTCATATTACAGAAGGATTGCAAAACAAATGAATATTATAAAAGCATATTTATGAGACAAAGGTTCCAGAGTATATTTGAAAACAGAAAGTTAGTAGGATGGTCAAAGATGGCATCACCATATAGTGGTATACAAGACTGGCACAATGGAGAACTTTCTTTTCTGAGCTGGGCAGCATTGTGCCATTAAGAGACCTGAAATGGATGATCCTGTTTGTGAAGATGATGCCTATTTAAGGGAAATTGTTCAAACCATCCAGTAGGTGTCAAGAGAATGGAAACCTTTTAAACAACGGGGTAAACATTTGGTTAAAGAATATAAGATAAACCTGTCCAGTGAGTAGTAGCGAGTGTGTTAGAAATGGGGTCTCTAGTTGGCATTAGTTTGCATCCTGTCCAAGTAGGGACCCTCTCTCTAGTCAGGGTTAGGGAGCTACACAGCTAAGAGAACCCCTGCTCACCCCCTTGGTAGATTGGCACGAGTAGTCGGGCTGATCTCAGAGGCAATGTGTAAAACAACACACATTTTTAAAGATTAAGTCCCATATTTATACTTTTTGACGCTAAACTGCGCTAACGCAGTTTAGCGTCAAAAAATGTAGCGCCGTCTAACGCCATTCTGAAGCGCCATGCGGGCGCCGTATTTATGGAATGGCGTTAGCCGGCGCTAGCAGACCGGCGCTGCCTGGTGTGCGTGGAAAAAAACCACGTAGACCAGGCAGCACCGGCGTAGGGGGAAAATGGCGTTAGGGTGTCTTAAAATGGGGCAAGTCAGGTTGAGGCAAAAAAATCGCCTCAACCCGATTTGCGCCATTTTTTTCGACGCCCAGACGCCATTTAAATGACTCCTGTCTTAGTAAAGACAGGAGTCATGCCCCCTTGCCCAATGGCCATGCCCAGGGGACTTATGTCCCCTGGGCATGGTCATTGGGCATAGTGGCATGTAGGGGGGCACAAATAAGGCCCCCCTATGCCACCAAAAAAAAAAAAATATATAAAAAGTTATACTTACCTGAACTTACCTGAATGTCCCTGGGCTGGGTCCCTCCATCCTTGGGTGTCCTCCTGGGGTGGGCAGGGGTGGCAGGGGGGGTCCCTGGGGGCAGGGGAGGGCACCTGTGGGCTCATTTTGAGCCCACAGGCCCCTTAACGCCTACCCTGACCCAGGCGTTAAATAGTGGCGCAAATGCGGGGTTTTTTGACCCGCCAACTCCCGGGCGTGATTTTTGCCCGGGAGTATAAATACGACACATTTGCGTCGCCGTCATTTTTTTAGACGGGAACGCCTTCCTTGCATCTCATTAACGCAAGGAAGGCGTTCACGCAAAAAAATGACGCTATTTGCCCATACTTTGGCGCTAGACGCGTCTAACGCCAAAGTATAAATATGGCGTTAGTTTTGTGCCGAATTTGCGTCGAAAAAAATGACGCTAATTCGGCGCAAGCGGAGTATAAATACGGGCCTAAGGGCCTCATTATGAGCTTGGCGGTCAGACCTCCAGACTGCCATATTGGCGGCTGCCAAAAGACCGCCATGTTTGGGACATTGAGTCTGCTGTATTATGAGTTTCATAGGCTGGATAGACAAAAAACTGCCAAAACTTTGAGCCCGCCAAGACTCTGGAGGTCAGGAAGTCGGTGGGCAGACCACCGGCACTGCCAGCCCGTCAACCACAAACCGTATTACAAGTTTAAAATCGCCATGGCAGTCCCGCCAAGGCGGTCTTCCAATGATGTTGAGAACCGCAGCAGTTGGCAGTCACCACAGTAATACACTACACCACATGGCCACATTTGAAAACAACACAGCTGACACACATCCTCACACGACACACCTACAAACCACAGTATAAAACACCCCCTTCACACACAACAATCCTTTGCATCTCCAAGCTGAACACAAGCCAGAGCACTGCTCTAAAACTTTAAAAAACATAGATTAGACATCTGTTGGAAATGGCCTTTCTACAGGGTCATTTCCAAACTTTTTTACTTTCCTCCTTCTCTTTTTCTGCCCTCATTTTAGCTGGCTTTAGGACTCTGCGCACTTCACCACTGTTAATCAGTGCTAAAGTGCATATGCTCTCTCCTTAAAACAGGGTGGCATTGGCTCATACCCAATTGGCTTATTCAATTTACTTGTAAGTCCCTAGCCAAGTGCACTATTTGTGCGAAGGGCCTGTAAATTAAATGCTACTAGTGGGTTGCAGCACTGGTTGTGCCACCCACATAAGTAGACCCCTAACCATGTATCAGGCCTGCCTCTGCAGTGCCTGTGTGTGCAGTTTCACTGCCACTTCAACTTGGCATCTAAAAGTACTTGCCAAGCCCTAAACACCCCTTTTCCTACATATAAGTCACCCCTATGGTAGGCCCTAGGTAGCCCATAGGGCAGGTTCCTATGTAGGTCAAAAACAGGACATGAACATGTGTGTTGTATATGGCCTAGTAGCATAAAACACCTAAATTAATTTTTACACTTCTGTGAGGCCTGGTCCTCTCATAGGGGGCTACCCTCATATACTGTTTGAGTGGTAGATCCTGATCTGAAAGGAGTAGCCAGGTCATATTTAGGCCCATATTTATACTTTTTGACGCTAAACTGCGCTAACGCAGTTTAGCGTCAAAAAATTTAGCGCCGTCTAACGCCATTCTGAAGCGCCATGCGGGCGCCGTATTTATGGAATGGCGTTAGCCGGCACTAGCAGACCGGCGCTGCCTGGTGTGCGTGGAAAAAAACCACGTAGACCAGGCAGCGCCGGCGTAGGGGGAAAATGGCGTTAGGGCGTCTTAAAATGGGGCAAGTCAGGTTGAGGCAAAAAAATCGCCTCAACCCGATTTGCGCCATTATTTTTGACGCCCAGACGCCATTTAAATGACTCCTGTCTTAGTAAAGACAGGAGTCATGCCCCCTTGCCCAATGGCCATGCCCAGGGGACTTATGTCCCCTGGGCATGGTCATTGGGCATAGTGGCATGTAGGGGGGCACAAATAAGGCCCCCCTATGCCACCCAAAAAAAAAAAAAAAATGTAAAAAATTATACTTACCTGAATGTCCCTGGGGTGGGTCCCTCCATCCTTGGGTGTCCTCCTGGGGTGGGCAGGGGTGGCAGGGGGGGTCCCTGGGGGCAGGGGAGGGCACCTGTGGGCTCATTTTGAGCCCACAGGCCCCTTAACGCCTACCCTGACCCAGGCGTTAAATAGGGGCGCAAATGCGGGGTTTTTTGACCCGCCACCTCCCGGGCATGATTTTTGCCCGGGAGTATAAATACGACGCATTTGCGTCGCCGTCATTTTTTTAGACGGGAACGCCTTCCTTGCATCTCATTAACGCAAGGAAGGCGTTCACGCAAAAAAATGACGCTATTTGCCCATACTTTGGCGCTAGACGCGTCTAACGCCAAAGTATAAATATGGCGTTAGTTTTGCGCCGAATTTGCGTCGAAAAAAACGACGCTAATTCGCCGCAAACGGAGTATAAATACGGGCCTTAATATGGACAGAATGGTGATATAAAATCCTGCTTAATGGTGAAGTTGGATTTTATATTACTATTTTAGAAATTATACTTTTAAAAAGTGAGCATTTCTCTACACTCAAATCCTTCTGCGCCTTACAATCCACTTCTGGCTAGGTTTAGTTGACAGCTCCCTTGTGCATTCACTCAGACAACCCCAAACACAGGATGCTCAGTCACACTTGCATACATATGTGTATTGAATGGGTCTTCCTGGACTGGGAGGGTCGAGGGCCTGACCCTTGCATGCCAAAGGACAGTAGCCTGCCCCCACACAAAGGACTGCCACACCCCATACTGGTACCCTGGCAGACAGGGTGGAACTGAAAGGGGACCTTGTGCACTTCGAAGCCACCTCTTTGAACTCACTCCCACTTCAAAGGCACATTTGGGTATCTAAGCAGAGTCTCTGACCCTACCAACTTAGACACTTCTGAGGTAGACACTCTCTTTCATCAAGACACTTCCTGGAGAAGAGAACCTGAACCAGAACCTGCAAACTGCCAAGAAGAAGGGCCTGGCTGCCCAAAGGACTCACCTGACTGCTTTCTGAGAAGGACTGCTGCCTTGCTGTTGCCCTGCTGCCTTGCTGCTCTCTGGCTCTGCTGAAGAAGTGCTCTTCATGGGCTTGGATAGACCTTGCCTCCTGTTCCCTGAAGTCTCAGGGCCAAAAAGACTTCATTCCTGCAAGAAGAACTCCCTATGCAGTGAACATCGATGCACAGCCTGCAATAAACGACCCACAGCCTGCATCGCAGTGAGAAAATCACTGCACGCCGAACCGGAACATTGCAGCCCGACTTTGCAAGGAGAAGATCGACGCTGCGCCAGTGTAGCGACCAGAAATTTGACGCACGGCCGACTGCATCGACCCAAAGCTGAGCCGGAATGACGCAGCCTGACTTCCTGAGAGGAATCGAAGCAGCGCATGACGTGCGGTAGAAATTTCCATGCAACGCCCACTAGATAGATGCAGCCCCTGTGACTTCATCCTGCAAGAGCCGAATTTCAATGCATCGTCCCCAGGGAGTCCGAAAATCCCACAACCTGAGGAGGATCCCAGTCTACGCGTCGGAAATCAACGCAAAGCCTGCCTGCATGAAAACTCAACGACGCATCTTCTGTGTGCACCAGAAAAAATCAATGCACACCTTCCCGTTTTCCACGCATCTCCTCCTCTGCGGTCCGTTATGGAGAATTTGACACAAACCAGGTACTTTGTGCTTGCAAGAGACAATTGTTGTTTTTAAAAAGACTAATACACTTTATATGATTTTGACAGTGAAATTTCAACATATCCTTATTGCATCTCAATTGTTTTGACGTGCATCTTACCAGATAAATATATATTTTTCTTAACACTGTGTGGTGTATTTCTGTAGGGTTCTACTGTGTTAGTGCATGCTTTATTGCACAAATACTTTACATATTACCTTCTAAGTTAAGCCTGACTGCCCAGCTACCAGAGGGTGGGCACAGGATAATTTAGATTGTGTGTGACTTACCCTGACTAGAGTGAGGGTCCTTGCTTGGACAGGGGATAACCTGACTGCCAACCAAAGACCACATTTCTAACAGCTACCCTCTAGCTTTCAATAAGCACATATCCCACACCCTCAACACATACCCACCACATGTATTTGCACCTCTACACTCCATTTACTTCACGTCACCTCCTCATTACACAGCACCTAATCAGTAAATCTATTTTTCAAGTTCATTTCCACCACCATGTCACCACAGAAACATCCTGTTTCACAGATGACGAGTTTAGTGTCATGGTGGGTAAAATCTTCAGAGTAGAGCCTCTACTATTTGGAGCCTAAATCCAGCAAACTATTATGGCTAGGAAAATGGAAATGTGGTAAAGGACAGTGAACAGAGTGAATTCTGTAGGCAGCTAGCCATGCACAAGGGACAACATCAGGAAGAGATGGAATGACCTCAGTGGGAAAGTTTGTTGCATGACGTCTAGTCACCAAATTGCAAGTCCTGAAGACTGGCAGTGGTCACCCACCTCTTCCCCTGTAACTGACATCATGGGAGGAGAAGGTCTTGACCATCCTGCATCCGGACGGCTTTACAGGAATACCTAGGGGAGTGGAGCTGGGTAAGTCACAACACTAAAAATGGCACCAAAATGTATTGGTATGCATGTTCACTGCTCACCTCTTACCACCTACTATGTCACCTCACTCATCAGTCCAGTATTTACCTGTCCATAGATCCCTGTCTGGCCTCCAACACATCAAGTAGACTCTCCTGGGGAAACACCATCTTTGTATAGTGGGTGTAGTACAGGGATTGACAGCACTACAAGTCCCAACAAGCACTGCACCTCATCACTAAAAGCAGGACAGTGTAGCATCACCTATATGGCCTTGTTTGTCAAATCCTCATTGAAGTGTACTCACCTGAGGGGATCATGACTGTATAGTGTGTGGGTAGGGCAGGCAATGGCAGGACAGCTAGTGCCAGGAAGAACTAGGACTCTCACTACACTCTACCACAACTGTGTGCTCTGCTGCTATGACCATTCTCCATGTGGTCGGCCATACAACTGTACTCACCTGAGGGGATCACAGCTGTATAATGTGTGGGTAGGACAGGTAAACAACAGGACTGCTAAGGCCAGGAGGCACTGGGTCTCTCACTACACTCTGCCACAACTGTGGGCTTTGTTGCTATGACAGTTCTCCATCTAGTAAGCCACACAACTGTACCCACCTGACAGGAGAATAAGTCTACAGTAACTGGAATACAGAGTTTGAAATGGTTAGTACTCATAGGATGATCCCCTTCTCAAAACCCAAGCAACAGTACACTGTACAACTGTACAACTGTAAAAGTATCTTTACCTGAAAACACACTCATGCATGTAACCAGAGTCTAACTGAAAATATGCATGTAGTACATGGAGACACATGACTGTTGAGGCCAGGAGACTAAGGGGGTCATTCTGACCGACCACGGGAGCACCGCCAACAGGCTGGCGGTGCTCCCACGAGCATTCTGACCGCGGCGGTTCAGCCGCGGTCAGAAGCGGCAAGTCGGCGGGCTCCCGCCGACTTACCGCTGCTCGGGGGAATCCTTCATGGCGGCGGAGCGCGCTCCGCTGCCATGAGGATTCTGACCCCCCCTACGCCATCCTGTTCATGGCGGGAAAGCCGCCATGAACAGGATGGCGGTAGGGGGGGGTCGCGGGGCCCCTGGGGGCCCCTGCCGTGCCCATGCCAATGGCACGGGCACGGCAGGGGCCCCCGTAAGAGGGCCCCGCAAAGTATTTCAGTGTCTGCCTTGCAGACACTGAAATACGCGACGGGTGCCACTGCACCCGTCGCACCTTCCCACTCCGCCGGCTCGATTACGAGCCGGCATCCTCGTGGGAAGGGAGTTTTTCCCTGGGCTGGCGGGCAGTCTTTTGGAGACCGCCCGCCAGCCCAGGGAAAAACTCATAATACCCTCCGCGGTCTTCTGACCGCGGAGCGGTATAATGGGGGCGGAATTCTGGCGGGCGGCCTCTGCCGCCCGCCAGAATCAAAATCACCCCCTCAGTCTACAAACATCAATTACCCAAACCACTCTGCATGTCGTCAATTATCCCTGTTGGTTAACTTGTCATGTGAGTTCACACACCTCAGAGGACAGACAATGAGAACTGTGAGTTGTGCCAACAGCATTATCATCATAAATACAAGGAGGATCTGGACATGGGACCCTAAACACCAGACCACTGTCCAGATGATATTGTGCCACAGTCACTGAACCTACATTGAACATGATACATCTGGGAGAGACATGGATACAGGTCATGGTATAACCTGTGATGTGGCACCACACCCAGATCTATGCAGAGCTGACATGCCAAGATGACAAAAGTGTACACAGGAAGGACAGCTCAAAAGGTCTAGTAGGAACTCCCTACACAGAGCAAAGGTCCCAAAGTGTATCTTGACAACTATGACACATCATCCAAGGTCCTGACAATGCCTGCATGACAAACAAATAGCTTCTAAGATGACTCAAACAACATCCTGCCCAGCCAATGTCCTGCCTGCAATGCTGGCAACACATGAGCCTATTACCATCCCTCCAACAGCTAAGGATTCCAGACAGTCTGAGGCTAGGTCACTGAACAGGAATTGGTATGTGGCTATAATGTCAGTTCACCACAAATGACATTATGTCTACCTGTCCCATGAGGGGAAATCAGCAATTACAATGTGAACATGGTCGTAACCCAATGTCACTGTCAACTATTGGAGGTAGATATCACAATACAACCATTAACATAATCTCTCCAGATCACCAGGTTGTGCTGCCACTGCAACTGGGAATGGCATCACAAACACCACAGAGGAGACTGTCACTATCCCCATGAATGAAGCTCTCTGTGAAACAAACACTACTTCACCGCTGGATGTGGATGACGGTTCTGGCCCATCCGGCCAACCTGGGGAGATGACATTGATCAGCCTCAGCCTAACCACATCAACTCTTCCCTGCCCATGGCCTCATCATCGCAGGCAGCCAGTCGCCCCAAGACCTGCGTACCTACAACAGTCTCCTACATCTTGTGCACCACAGCCCAGGTTCCTGAGTCTTAGCCTGCCAACCCTGACAGTGATGGACCTGGAACCAGTGGAAGGGGCAGGCTGCACCAAGGGTGTAGGCATGTGGAGGTAGGGTGCATGGAAGGAATGGTGTGGCCAGTGACAAAAGGCTGCTGGTAGTGCCCGAGGTGAGAATACCATCAAGCAGGCATTGGCTAGCTACAAAATTTCACAAGGCATGATGGTCAGGTACTGACCGAACTCTGGAAAATCAAGGAGCTACAGAGAGCTTACCATTATGAGATATTTGAACAGTGGGAGGCATAAAATTCCAACATGACCTCTCTAATAAGGGTGCTGAGGGACATTAAAAGCACCATGAGCAGGGATAGACAAGAACATTACATCACCTCCTTTGGTGAATCCACACCAGGTCCTTTATTGGTGCCAGCCACTGGAAAGGAGGCCCTGCCAGGGGAAGCACCCACCTCAGAAAACCCCAGCCTCTATAGTTACTGAGCCCCCTGCAAGCGGGGACATCGAACCAAGCATCCAGGACGTACAGGTGGCAAGACACCAACCAAAAACAGCAACTGACCACTTCCTGATGTCACTCCTTTATGTACCACGGACTCACTCTGTTGACTGTTCCTTAACCACTTTTCATATTCCATGCAAGTAGGACACTGGACTTCATCCAGTATCACTATTAATTTTTGTTTGAATGGAATAAACACACTCATCAATTAAAAAAACTGCCTACTGCGTCTCTTTGTTATCTGTCTGAAATGTTGAAAGCTAATCACATGTAATATACATGGTTTAGACATTAGGAAACAGTGGATGGAGGGAGCTGTCTCAGGTAGTGTCAAGCTGAGGATGAATAACAACACAATCTCATAGGTATCTTGTCACAGCAAACGTTTTATTGTACTGTATTGCACATAAGCTGTGAAGAATGTCTGCACAGTCATGACCAAGAACGTCCCAGCCATATGGAGTCAAGCCAGATATCCAATTACCAATGTCCACTAGACCATACCAGAAAGGGCCTGTAATACCTTGTCCTGTAGATTAGTCAAAGAGAGTTTGAGATTTTGTCACCAGTTTGACCCTTATCATATGACAAAACCAGGCCTGTCAACTTAACATACACTGTGGCACAGACAGAGGGCAGTACAAGAGAGCCTAAGCCCAGGCTCTTACCATCACAATGAACAAGCACATGTTGGAATGTCACAAACCTGTTTCATTGTTGTGGCCCAGGCACACTGGCCTGCAATGAGGAAACACACAGAGAGCCACTAGTAGCTCATACAGGATCAATGTCACCACAATGTGAAGGTAGAAAGAATGGATTGCACAGGATGACATGTTACAAGACCACAAGATCACACCCATGCGACCATTGGACCAAGACACCACGGCAAAGACGTCTACTGTGTAGCTCAGATTCCTGCCCTCCGACTATCCAGGCAACCTGGCCATAGTACTTATACACCCCAAATCTGTGACCAACAGTACCTGGATCAATCCATGTCCACTTCACATGTCTGACCAGCAACAGCCACCTGGCAATGATACAACTCTGAAATGCCCATATGAGGATGGCATGGTGAAGACACCTGGAGGGAATAAGTGACATACAGGGAGTTTAGGAAGGTAAATGCATCCATAAGACACAAAGCTCATTTCAAGGTCCAGTTGTTTCACTGACAGTGCAATGTGACCGCCCCAAACAAAGGAGATCCCCTCAAGTGAGTCAAATCTTCAAGCCGGATCTAGCCAGCAAACCCGGGCTGAATGATGTGTAGAATGAGGTGCCCTGTCTCATGGTGACAGAGATAACATTCTCAACAAATAGTGGCCCCTACAGTACCCCATGCAGTCACACTAATCACCGAACATCACACACTTACACTCAAGTAGTGATTGATGAGACCTGCCCGCATGTCTCCACCTTCATCCTCATCACTGTCATCCTCACTTGACATTCCAGGAGGCTCACCCGGTAGCACTGCTAGCTCGCCCTCATCAGGGATGTATTGGATGCTTTTCCTCAGGGCGAAGTTGTGGAGCATGCAGCAGGCCACAATGATCTTACACACTTTTGTTGGTGAGTAGAAGAGGGCTCCACTAATCTTGTCAATTGCCCGGAACAGTGCCTTCAGGAGCCCAAATTATCTCCATAATGCGCTGTGTTCTTCCATGTCTCTTGTTGAAGCGGATTTCCCCTGATGTAGTTGGGTTCCTCACTGGTGTCAACAACCAGGGACAGTTTGGGTATGTAGAGTCTCCTTTAAGTGAAAGTGACATGTGTGCTACCATGAGTCCAAAGCTTCCTCTGACTAGCAGCAGACTTAACATACAAACACACATGACATATGTTAGTTACCAACCAGCCAGGCCCTCTCTGGGTACAGTTGTGTTAACAGCTGTGAAAGTTCGCTGTTTCGTATGATAAAGGCATCATGGACTTAACCCGGGTACCAGGCACAGACTTTGGAAATGTAGAGTTCTGCCAGACAAACTACTTGGACATTGATGGAATGGTAGTTCTTCCTGTTACAATAGACCTGTTCATTGTTCATGGGTACCATCAATGGCTCCCACAACATGTGTGTGCAAACCATGGAACTCTGCCTTCACACGTGCAAAACCCTCACGTTGAGGAAAGCAGATGTAGCTGTCCAGGTGTTTCAAAATTGCTGAGAGAACATCCTTCAGACCAGACTGAACATAGGCTGGGACACCCCAGAAGCTACGGCCACTGTATTTTGGAAGGACCCTGTGCCAGGAAGTGCAACACTGACATGACTTGTGCAATGGGTGTTATGCTTTTTGGATGACGGATGGCTGACATCAGTCTGGCTCAAACCGGTGACAAAGATCCATGATTGTCTGCCTAGCCAGGCAGTAAATATGGATGACATTTCTGTCCTCCATGGCCTGAAAATCTGCTAGTGGATGGTACACAGGAGGTTGTCTGATCCTTTTCCTTCTAGGGTAATTATGTGGGGAAAAATGAAGTTGTTGCCATCTTTAATTATGTGCCTTGCATATTACATTATATATGTCTTATACAAACTGTAACATGTTATGTGAGTCACTGACTACATGATACACAGCACTCCTTCAGACTAACATTGTCTCATTTATGTAACACATTAACCCTTTGCTTTTGAACATATGTGTACACATCCTCTATCTGGATTGTTACAGTATGTACATCAAACTTGCAAGTATGACTGTGATTCAATGCCCAAAATCCCGAAATGCCCGTGGGGGAGATAGTGGTGGCTCATCCCCCAACTATGCTGTCATATGTGCTGGACCACGTACCAATATGTGCACTGAAACAATTGACCTACAAGACAGAACAAGGCAGCACTCAAGATTCGCTAGGACATCACTTTTCAAACTTGTGATGCATCTAAAAATTCATTATATTACATTGTATGCCTCTAAAATGGCGGCTGTCTGACCTGCTCCATTGGACATTAGGAACCGCCCGCGACCTATGGGGGAAGTCGTCATGCCGGTAGGCGGATGCTACCATGGTGGACCTTGCCATTGCATGATATTGCTGCCTGTGGCAGTCTTGCCTCAATGGCGGTGACGTTCACGTATGGGGTGGATGTGACTGCCATCTTCAGCTGAATCCCTCACTTGACTCCTGACACTGCTGCCAGCAAGACCTCCACTTCCTGAGCTGCTGAGTACCACCTCTGTGAGCAATCAAGCCTCATCCTACTGGTGATAGGGACCCTCCCTTCTCACCAGAAGAGCTTGAGAAGCTAGTGGATGAGGTCCTACACCTGTATTGACAGCTCTACGGTACACCAGAAGAGCAGGTAAGTACCCCATATGCACAATTGTCTCTGTACCTCTAGTCATCTTAACATCAGTCAGCCTAGGCATAGGCCCAGTTTGTCAGACTGTGTCCACGAAGCCCTGTAGGGGCTGACTGCATGCAATAATTGTTGAGTCCATGGGCATGTATCCGTGTCAACTCACAGGTTTGGAGTCCTGAGAAAATGTGGTAAGTGTGTACTGGGTTTTTCCTGACCCAAATTGCGTTGGATGCACATGACTAGATGAAGTGTCATGACATTCATCCCCAGGCAACTCTTTCCTTAAAATGTGTATCATATGTAGTCACGTGATTGCCAGCAAGAGGTGTGGATGCATGTTGTATGTGTAAGCTGACCACTATTTGAGCTCTTAATGTTATTAGAAAAAAGGTGGTTGATGCTCATGTCGCACATCTGAAACAGAAAGCTCAAAGTCACATAACGTATGTAAAGTCTTAAGCACGGTGCCAACCTGTCGCGTGGGCTCTCATTATCCTAAATGAGACTACTGGATTTCTAGGCAGCAGGATCGATAACGGTGTGGGGGACTGAGTCTGACCCACGTGTAAAGAACTCTGTCACCCTAAATCCGTTTTTTGCTCCGGCTAACTAGCAGTGCCTCATTTCTCCCACGGGGAAGAGATGATTGGGCAGCCGAGCGCATGACACCTTTGGAACTTCTCAGGGAAGTCGTGGTCACTCAGATCCAAACCAACTCTCTCATTTACAGTATGATCTCATATACAAATGACAAAGACAGTATAGCTTTTATATAATGTTTTAATAAAACAACTGTATTTTAGATAACAAGGCGTGAGCCGCAATAACCAGAACCATACAACACAGTAGGATTGAAATAGTCACCAGGAGAGTAAAACATAAGAACAAAGCTATCATTGTGTCTATTAGTTTCTACTCTCCCTCTGCTTGATCTATTTCGAGCACAGCATGTTAAGCTTCTAACTTGCCTTTCTGAATCACTGGGGAGACATCAGCCCTCATACCTGAGCAAAGGCCTGTGATCTTGGTTCAGCATCTGCAACGAGGCAGTCAGCGTCTAGTTGTGGTTCCCCGGTCGGAATCTCCCTCTTTCGTGTATTGGGACAAGGAAGTGTTTTTATAACTAACATGTCAGCGTGATCACAACATGTCCCTACGCAGAAATGCCAAAGACTAAACTCCTACCACGTCTATCGGCAATGTACCAGACTGTATCCTTGACTGAAGCACAGAGTGAACAGGAATGTGTTATGGAGAACTCCAGTGCTGAAGTAGGCTAAACAGTGTGATATGAATATAAAACAAGACCGTAGAACTGGCTATTTGAAAAATAACAGTACGAAGCCTAATAAAAAGTATTTAGAGCAAAGCGCACAGAGGCTCTAAGCTGCAAGCAAACAAATAAAATATATCCAGGGCAAAGTGCACAAAGGCCTAAAGCCTGAAAGCTAATGCGCAAAGGATACGTAAAACTAACCACACTACAAACCTGGTCGGGAAACCCAACCACCAAGGGTTTCAGAAGTACACAGAAAACACAGGCGGAAACCCAATCAAGGACCACCTATGTCCCGTGCTGTGAAATACAAAATGCAAGACAAAAAACAAACCAGGGCACTCCAAACAATATAATAAATGAGAAGTCCAAGATGAGTAGAGTTGCAGAAGATATTTTAATCCTTGATAATAGGAAAGAAGACACGGTATTCCAAAGTAATCGTGTCTTTAAGTGAGACAAAACATATGAGGAATCAGAAAACAGCCAACACGTGTTTCGTCCTCACGGACTTTTTCAAGGCTGAAACAAAAACAAATGGCAATTCTTACACATAGTGTTGCTACCATCCAGGTAGATACAGTAGTAGGTGATACATCGAATAAGGATCAATCTTAAGACAAACAAGTTCTAGCACGAACGGCAGAACCCTCTATTGTGCACAGACAGTCAACAAATGCGATACCCCCATTGTTAAACCGTTGAAGCAATTGGACGTGCCATTTTATATAGGATACAGTGTATATGAGAAAAGGTGAAGATGATGTATAGTCACGGTAGGTAGAGGTGAAAAAAGTCACCGCGTGAAAATAGAGAATAATACAAAGTGATCTGTTATTATAACAGATAGCAAAGACGATGTTATTGCGCACATGTTATACGAGTGGGACATACGGTGCTCGTGAGGAAGAGTTAAAGAAAAATAGCAATTTTAAGATTTTACCTCATAAATTTGGGGTTAAGAGAAAAGCCAGTTCAACTTTCCAATATGGCGCCCGCTAATGCCCTTGTCTATGAGTGCGCTTCTGCTCTTTCACTTTTTTATAGGTACAGTCCTTTTTCTATGTTTTGAGTGCGCGTATTTAGATGCCGACACTCTTTGGGGCTTGGAGTTTACATACTTCACGGCAGCGTTATCATGCGCTGCTTTCGACCACTTGCACCGTCTCCGTCTCCCGGACTCTCGGAGCCTTGAAGGTTTAAGGTATGTGCACTATACCGTCAGGGGTCACCCACATCTACGTGGTTTTTCATTCGGGCTACATTAGGAGAAGTTAATATGGGGGCATGCACGCGTTGCTCGTGCTTATTACGGCATTCCACTTAGCCTGTCACCTATACGTAGATCGGTGTTCAATGACCTCTACAGAGGCATTTTCGGGTTTTATCATATTCTGACTTTAACAGTTTTTGCAAGGGAGTCAGACACTATGGGGGTCATTCTGACCCTGGCGGCCGGTGACCGCCAGGGTCACCGACCACGGGAGCACCGCCAACAGGCTGACGGTGCTCCCGAGGGCATTCTGACCGCGGCGGTTCAGCCGCGGTCAGAAAGGGTAAACCGGCGGTCTCCCGCCGGTGTACCACTGCCCTTGTGAATCCTCCATGGCTGCGGAGCGCGCTCCGCAGCCATGGGGATTCTGACACCCCCTACCGCCATCCTGTTCCTGGCGGGTCTCCCGCCAGGAACAGGATGGCGGTAGGGGGTGCTGCGGGGCCCCTGGCGGCCCCTGCAGTGCCCATGCGTCCCCTGCAGTGCCCATACGTCGTTTTTGATGCAATAGCGCATTATTTACGGTTCATTGTAGAACAACAGTAAGGTCAGTGCCCATGTTTTTTTTGGTTCTAATTAGGGGTACCTTATTGGATACTCGGGCTTTTAGTTACTTGTTTCTTTCTTTTTCTTTTTCTTTTGTACCCTGGGCTGTAGCATACAGGGTTTTTTCTTTTTTGTTTTCTTATTGTTTTTATTCTTCACAGACTGGGTCCATCTGGACCCCCATGGTAGCATTAATTTGGACCACGGATACACTTCATGTTACACTTCCTTGAATTCGGAAAGCTACGTATCTTAACTACATGAGTGTCAGCCTTACTTTTGGCGGGACTAGTCATATTTTGTGGTTAGGTGTACTTTGACCTTCCTCCTCCCTCTCTTCTTCTCCCCTCTCTATCTATTTTTGTTCACCTTAGATTTAAAAATTCGGTACTACAGTTTTCTTTTGTATGGGCTTCTCCCTTAGATACAGAATTACTTCGGAGATTTTACAAAAGCTCGATTTGAACTGGCTTTTCTCTTAACCCCAAATTTATGAGGTAAAATCTTAAAATTGCTATTTTTCTTTAACTCTTCCTCACGAGCACTGTATGTCCCACTCGTTGTATAACATGTGCGCAGTAACATCGTCTTTGCTATCTGTTATAATAACAGATCACTTCGTATTATTTTCTTTTTTCACGCAGTGACTTTTTTCACCTCTACCTACCATGACTATACATCATCTTCACCTTTTCTCATATCCACTGTATCCTATATAAAATGAGCTCTTAATGTGTTTGCAAAGTGATCTCTAGTCACATCTTACCCTGCAGCCAGGTAATGCACATAGACAATCAATGGCAACTGGCTGTAGGCTACAAGATGTACTGTGAAGAATGTAATTTGTCAGATATGGTGTTTGGTGTAGGTCTTTCTGCTCAGCCTGCAGAGATGGAGGCCTGTCTATCGCTACTCACAGATTTTATTTTAATCTGGTCTGGTAATGATTCCCTTTTGCAAAGCAAGTGTGACCTTGTGCCCACACCCTGTACCCCTGCACATATTGTGATGTTGCTAAATCATGCCTCACCGACAATATGCAGCTTCCTGAGCCTATGGCAACTGATTAATATGGCACTTGCATTGGGGGAAGGATTGTGATCTGTAAGTGATGTAATCTTTTAAACTCTGACAATGTGTGTCACATAGCCTTGACAGGTCCCTTGATCCCACAATTCTGTTGTCTCTTTCATCCAGCTCTGATGTGTCTTGTGTATGCTCCTTGCTCTTTGGACATTGCACATTTGCAAACAGGGTGTTGTGAATGGATTAGCCATGATATCAGACTCTCTGGTTTGGGCATAAAGCTTGCCATGTACAATGCATGGTCCTCTTCCAATTAAGTGTGTATTCTTATGCTGATGTGACACACAGACTTGACCCCCTGAAGTAGGAGGTTCCTGCATCTGTATCTGCAAAATTCCAGTAATGGACAGGCTTGACTCTTTGTGTGCTCAACATGTCACAATCTTCATTGTGGTCCAAGCACAATGGGTCAGTATTTAGGTTGGCTGTGACCTCTAGGGATTGTATGCAGCGGCTGACAGTCATAGTTAGTGGATGTTTGTGCACAGTCTTTGCTGGGTGGTGTACATGTCACTTGCTCCTTTGTGTGATGTGTTCCATTGTGTTCCTGGTCAATGTAATATGGCAAGCTCATGTCTCACAAAAGTGACAGTTGGCCTACCTGGTCATTGCAGGGCCTGAGCTAGGGGTGTGTAGGGCACCCTATTGGGAAGTGTTTATAGTCAGGTCCTTTTGTCTAATGACTGCTGTATGCCACAGGCGGACAGGATGGTCAAGACAGGATGTAATTAGCTTGGTCCACTGTCATGTACATTGTATGGAACTTGTGGACATAATATGCTGTCTTGTCCTTTGCATCCATGCAGGTTAACGCCCATCAGAAGAAGGGGATTTGGAGAGCTGTCACGAAAAGATGCAGACCCTGGGGGTCCACAGCCGGTGAAGCGCCCACTGTCAGAAGAGGTAGCAGGACCTGAGATGCTGAGCCCAGAAGACCGCAGAGGCCCAACTGGGGCTGTCCTCCCAAAGAGGACGGGGTGCCCATCGGACCATGAACCCACCTAATGGCCCACATTTTGTCAGTAGCCAACCCAGAGTTGGATAGTAATTTGAGGGCAGCACAGAAGTCACAAGGGGGTGAGTACAAGCTAATTCATGCCTGACCCTTTGCCAGTTGATTGAGTTAGGGACACACTGCTCCCCCTGACAATGCAGGATGTGTCGTGTGTCACAGTTCATCTGGGTTCACAGTGGTGTAGAGTGGCCATGTGTTTCCAACAGGTGTGCTCCACTTTTTGGAGCTGAGACTAAACTGTTAGGCATCCTTGGTCCAATTGTACAGCAGAGAGCATATATGAATGTGTTCAATGTACAAATCTTCTCCTTTACCTACGCTGGTGTGCGTTAGTTTCCAACAACAGATCACGCCTCCCAAATGTCACAGTCCAAAGGTAGGTAGTATGTGGCTGCCATGTGGCTGGGGATATGTGTAGCATATATCTGCAAGCCATGTGTAAGTTTTCTCCATTGTATGTTGGGTGATGGTGCCTCACAGCAGTCTGTGATGCATGGGTATCCATCATGCATGTGAAATGACTTATATGGCAAAGTCTTGGCAGCTGTAACATGCTATTTTCCCTTGGTAGGTGGGGAATGTGCAATGTCATGGGTGATGTGTCATCAGTGTAGCCATTATTCACATTGCTTACTTATCTGCATGTGTTCCATTCCCACTGGGATACATGACTATGCATTAGATGTAGGCATGTGATAGCTATGCAGACGAGATGATGTCTGAATCTCTAACATATATACCCATAGTGTCCTGTTGCCATAGATGTACATCTGCAATGGTTGTCCATTAACTGTGATGGCCCATACAGAACAGTGTCATCATCATATATGTTCAGCCAAATACATTCATGCCTCATAGTATGTCAATGGTCATGTTTATCTGCTGTAGCCATGATGGACATGACAGGTGGGGCCAGGCAGTGCCCCCCCTGCAAGCACCCATGCCCCTTCCTCACGAAGAAGAAGGCCACTACACTCCAGAAAGCTCCCCGTAAGCCCTAAATGCCCAAACCACCACCCCTCCACCACCTTCCCCAGATCATCCCTGAGGTGCCTGCCTGCCCCCTTGATGCCCCTACCTGTGAAGGATACATGGCATTCAGGAGTTAAGTAGGGGCCAAAAAATGAGTCTTTTCATTCAATACCGTGTTTGGACTGTCCTACGGCCAATGTCCTTGGACTTTGGCTGCCATACCATATTTATTAATAAAGCCAACCTGTTGTTGCTTTATTGGATACACCTTTGTCCTGTATTTCCTTCCCTAGCTTTCTGTTGTTCCTGGGTGACATTGGTTGTGTGCCTGTAGTTGTGTGTGTTAAGGCTGCTTGCTGCTCCATGTCATGTTTTTGCAGTATGTGAGTTTGTGTGCGGTGCTGTTGCCCCCAAAGGAAGAGTTTGTGTTGAGTGATGGGTGTGTGTGTGTGTAGCTGCAATGTTGGTGTCATGGCATTGTGTTGTGTTTGTTGTGGTATGTGTTTTGTTTTGTGTTGTGCGATGTGGGTATGTATGGTGTAGGACTTGTTCCTCTCATATGGCTTTTGTCTACATGTGGTGCATGTGTTCTTGAGTTTTGTCAGTGCATACAGTGTGTGCTGAGCTGTGCTATTTTTTTTGCATTTGGTGTGCATGTTCCATTTATGAGTGCGTCCCTCACAGTTGGATGGTGTAAGGTACGTCCCATGGAATAGAACTGTGTGTGCTTTATTACCTTGTCCTTCCCCATTGTGTGACTGTGCATGAAAATTGGTATTTATATTGCTTGTCCCTGAGATCCAATTGGTACCAATTTCTGTGCACATTTTGTCTGAGACACAGTGTAAGGTGTACCAATGCAGCCTTCTTCCATGAATGGTCCTGATGCTCCTGTCCCAGTTGTGCAGGTTTTGTTGTGGTGGTGCACTTTGTGTCTGTGTGTATTGTGTATGACAGTGGTTCCCAACCTTTGCTCTGGGGACCCGTGGGTGTTGGTGAAGCCTCCTCAGAGGGACCGCGGCTACTTAGGAAATTAAATAATATTAACAAAGTAGGTCTCAGCTTTCAGTAATAACTCAGTGCGGGGTGCCCGGATTCCAATAATGATTCAGTGGTGGTCCCCAGGATCCAGTAATGATAAAGTGGGGGTCCACAGAAGTCAAAAGGTTGGGAACCATGGGTGTATGGCATTGTGTTTCCATTGTGCTGTGTGTGTGTGATGTGTGTGTCAATAGCAGGAGGTGGTGGTGTTGTGTGTAACCCATGGCACATGTATGTATATGTGTGTTGTGTGTGTGGCCAGTCCCTGGCCAGTTTTGTGTGTGAGTGTGTGAAATGTATTTGTATATTGGCAGTTGTTCTGCAAGTATTGTTTTGTGTGTGGCCTTCCGTGTTCTTGAGCCAGTCCTGCGTAGCCGTGCCTACATGTGAAGTGCTGCTGCATTGTGTGTGTGCTGGCTAAATTGTGCATGTTGTGACTGTGTGGGTGTCCTCGTTGCAGTATGTGAGTGTGTTTGCTGGTTGTCAGGTGTAGCTGGTGCCTGTGGCGTCGCCCCCGCTTGATGTGTTTGCTAGCCATTTTGTTATAATATCAGTGATACAGGTAGGCGTTAGTACTTACAGTTGCTTTCGTCCACGTCAGCGTTAAATCCATTGTATTTTGGCGAGCAAGAGCAGCGACATGATGTTTGGGAATGACTCCATGGCAGCTCCGGATGTATCTGGCTGTCTGCAGGTGAGTGACTCCTTTTATACTGTCCTTTTCCGTCTTCTGCAACTTGGTGGTTGGACCGCCATGGTCACATTGGCAGGGTGCAACCTCCTAATAGGCCCGGCGGAAACATGGTTTATGGCGGCCTGTTTGTGGTCCCAGGCGACTGCGGCGGTCTGTGCTGCATGGCAGTGGCAGCAGACTGCTGGTTGTCATCCATTTGCTTGACGTCCAAAATCGTAAGAGAGCAGTCCACTCCACTAGCCTGTTGGTGGTATGAGCACCACCACCAACATGGCAGTCCTCGGACCACCAAACTCGTAACCAGTCCCTAAATTTCAGTAAAGCGCTCAGAAACATATCTCTAACTAGGTTTATCATAATGTCTTTCACAGAGTCGTTCCCAACAGTCCGACGCCACTCGTAAGGAAGTCAGGCAGTCCCACGGACCCCAGGCACAGTATCTTTGAAAACAATGAGCAACAAAGATGTTGCACAGAGTCGGGGATAAGTAGCTGGAGCTGGCATGGCATTGGTTCCTTACTGCTACTGGGGAGGGGTGGCAAGCTCAGTCCAAGCATTGGAGAATCTTTGGAGGCAGGACGTAGAAAGCAAAGTCCAGTCCTTTCTCTCCTAGGGCAGAAGCAGCAGGCCAGCACAGCAAAACAACAGGCAGAGTGGCAGTCCTTCTATCAGCATCTAGCTCTTCTTCCTGGCAGAATTACTTCATTCCAGAAGGATTCTACAGTTGCGGTCTCAGAGGGCCAAAATATATAGTCATTTCTACCTTTGAAGTAGGCAAATTCCAAAGTAAAGTATTTGTAGTGCATAAGACCCTGCCTTTTCTACCGTGGCCGCACACACACTCCAGGCAGTTGGAGACTGCTTTGTGTAAGGATAGACACAGCCCTATTCAGGTGCAAGTGTCAGCTCCTCCCACCACTCTAGACCAGGAAGACCCATCAGGATATGCAGGGCACACCTCAGCTTCCTTTGTGCGACTGTCTAGAGTGAATTCCAAATAGCCCAACTGTCATCAAGCCCAAACGTGTATTCCACAGCCTGCAAAGGCACAGAATGGTTACAAATGAAAAATGCTCACTTTCTAAAAGTGGCATTTTCAAACTTAGAATTTAAAACCCAAAATCACCAAATGATGTATTTTTAAATTGCGAGTTTGGAGATCCTAAGTCCAAATCTCTATCTGCTCCCAGTGGGAAATTACACTTATAAGATATTTCAGGGAGACCCTCATGTTAACATATGAGAAAAGTAGGTCTCGTAATAGTTAAAACTAAATTTAGCAGTATTTCACTATCAGGACATGTGTAAAACACACCGGTACATGTCCTACCTTTTAAACACTACACCCTGCCCATGGGGTTGCTTGAGCCTAACTTAGAGGTGACACACCTGTAGTAAAAGGGAGGGTTGGGCCTGGAAAGTGGGTGCACTTACTAGCTCGAACTGGCAATTAAAACTGCACACACAGACACAGCAGTGGCATGTCTGGGTCATGTTTACATGGCTAATCATGCGGGTAGCACAATCAGTGCTGCAGGCCCACTAGTGCATTGGGATTACAGGCCCTGAGAATACACTCTGTACTGTACTAGGGACTTACTAGTAAATCGAATATGCCAATGATGGATAAGCCAATCACTAATACCATTTAGACAGAGAGCACTTTCACTTTGGCAATGGTCAGAAGTGGCAAAGTGCCCAGAGTCCTTAAGCCAGCAAAAATTAAATTCAGCACAGGATCAAAAACAGGAGTACAGAATCCAAAAAGACAGGGGAAACCATTCCAAGAGCTGACAGGTCTAACAGAGTGTACACTTTTTATGTATTCCAAAGTTATGTGCAGACATTCATGCAGAAGGGGGCTAGTTCAAGGTTAAAGTGATGTCATAGTTTGTTGGATATCTCAGTTAAAACACAATTGTTAGACCGAACATCCTTTGTGCAGTCTTTCCCAAACTTTTTGCCTTCAACCCTCCTGTTCTCTAAATTCTATTTCTGTTGGCATAATGTCTCAGTGCACTTTAACACTGATAACCAGTTCTAAAGTGATTGTGCTCACTCCAGCAAACATGGTAAAATCTCCCTACACCTGATTGGCAGAATTAATTTACTTGTATGTCCCTAGTGTATTAGTACTACATGTACACAGACCTTGTAAATTAAATGCTACTAGTTGGCCTACAGCACTCACTGTGCCTTGCGCTAAGGTAGCACTTTGTCTCAGCCAATCATCCAATTTCACAAAGTTGCATTTTAAATTAAAAAATCATCAGTTATATTTTACTTAGCTAAATAGAACTTTTGCTCCCACCATGGCCTGTGTTTTCATCACTGATGTAATTTGGGATGTTATTAGTGATGTTATCAATGATGTCCTTGAACATGTCATGAGTGATGCAACCTGTATGATAATAAGCAAATCATGTTGGGAGCACAGTTATCAGTGTTTTTTTTATTTAAAATGTTGTATTTTAACTCACATTAAAGCTGTCCCCTTCAACTTCTGCATCCACGAGATTTCAGCAATCATCCTCATCCCCATTGCCAAGGGCAGTCTTCTCTGCAAGTTAGGCTTGGGCTCTCCTGGCTTCCTCACTGGCTCTGAGGGCCTTGTACAGGTCTTCTTTCTTGGCAGTGATCCTCAGACTTAATTTCTGCCTTAGGTCATTACTTTTTTTCAGTTGTGGGCAGGGTGGCTAAGTCAATTTTCATGTTTTCATATTTTGGAGATCAGTAAAAACTTTTACCAAATTTTTTGTAACCTTTGTCGACTTTGTGACCTTTTTCTGCAAGTCAGTAAACTCCTGGAAAATGGTGCCTTGGATGTATGGAACTTGGCTAAAGCTTTTGAAACTTTTTTCCCAGCATCAACCGGGTGGATTTTTGGTGGTTATTAACTTATTAATTGCCTGTGTAACCTTACTGTGCAATACACTCAAACAACTCTCATGGTTCCAGTCAGGCTCATTTATTTATAGAACCTTTAGCTCTACCATGGGTAGCTGTGGCTTTGGGCGGCAAGGCTTGAACAAAGAAACTAGTGTAATTCATTTAGAACAACCAAGCAAAGAAATAAGGAAGTCATGCAACATGGAATAAATCTGATACCAATTTTTAGAAATGGATCATACTTTTATGAATTTTAAGACACCAAGATGATCAAAATCCACCAGAGGATTCCAGAGATGTATATTTTAAAGTAAAACATAAATCGCAGCCTTGTAGTCTAAAGTGCAAACAAGCACTGGTAACTGTAAAGTTTAGAGAAGTTTGAAAAGTTCGAAAGAATTCTGTTTGGCTACTACCGCTCGATTGAGGCAACCAGTTCCAAAAGGGAGAGGGTTAGATGGGCCAATATTGAGTATTTGGACTGTTACCTGGCCATCAAAGCAGTCTCAAGTCCAGGTCCACACTTTACATCAAGACTGCCCTAGACATTTTTGGAGTGGTCCTGATGGTGGGAATGCAGGATGCTGAGGGTGAAGAAAGATGCTCTAGGTGCTCTTCAGTTAATGGGCATGTCCTTGCTGTTATTCCTCAGTCCATGGCGAAGGTGGGGCAAGTATGGACACAGGGGTCAGTGTTCCTTGACGCCTTCTTTGAGTCAATAGGCAAACTGTGGCTGGGCTACCAAACTCCTTAACAGCAGTTCCTGTGATATCTCTTGGTGAAGGCTGGTGTCACTCACTGGGGCCACTCTGGACTCAGACAACACTCTTGTGTCACAGCAGGCTTGGGCGCAACTTTTGACTGCCAAGGACTGGTCTCTTGGGTAGCCCAGTGTCATTCATTGGTGATTAGAAGAATGTGGTTACTGGCTTGTCGAAATGGGTTACTTCAGCTTTGATGACCCTGGTGCTGGTTCAACCAAATGTCCCTTGAAGTCAAATCTTTGGTCTGGGACTCCACAATGACTTTTCCATGATCCAGGAGCCACAGCCACAGTCCTCTCTAAGGTGTTGCAGATGCAGTACAGCAGTCAGTGCAGCCTCTCTTGCCAGGTCCAGGGGTCAGCAGGGCAGGCTTTCTTCAATGCTTTCTCCAGTTCCATTGTGATCTGAGGTTCAGGGTGCAAGGGGTGTCATATGTATGCCCGGAAGGTGCCCTGGGGAGATGATGCGGTCACTAGCCGAAGAGCTACCAGGATCCCTCCATCTCTGTGATACCTTCAGGCTCTAGGTGGCATCTAGCAATCCCAGAGTGCACTATTCTGCTCATTCTCAAATGGCAGAAACTTTCCCTAAATGTTAGGAGCTTGGTAGTCCACCCTAGAGTTTTGGCTACCTGTGGACTACACACCCACAAATAAACCATTTAGCATACTTATTTTCCATCTTTATGATCTTTACCAGCCTGTCTACCTGAACAGAGGGGTAGTTCTAGATGAGTGTGATCATCATTTTCCCACCAAAGGCAGCTTCCCCTTTCGAAACATGCCTTTTGGGCCAGCACACTGTGTGCCTTCCTGTAAGGGGGAGACATCACCTTCACCACCCTCAGCAGCATTGTTTTTATTATTCTTGAGCCTGGGAGTCATTCAGAGTACTCCTGAGGAAGGCTCAAGTCTCTCTGGTGGACAGCAAGTGTGCAAGGCTACTCAACACACTCAGCACCAGAGTGGCACATTTTTGATGTTACCTTTCCTTAAAAATTACATTAAATTTTACTTGGGCAACAAGTCTGGTGTAATGCCATAGTTAATTTGATACCCTGAACTACCCAATTCAGTAGTCACATTCAGAAGTTAACCAGAAAGGGGTCAGCTAGTAACTCTGTGTTAGCCAATGGGGCTACTAACTTTTTCACAGCAAAAGCTTCAGTTTGAAAGTTTTGCTGTAGGACATATTGAACGTATATCTCCTACTTAATATTATACAGCTCACTGCCTTAGGGCTCTATAGGCCTTTATTAGGGGAGACTCACATATATTGTTAAGGGAGGTGGTGCTTTTGCCATTGGTTTAAATGGCAAAGGTGAACTCACAGTTTTAAAACTGCTCTTGCAGGCTGCAGTGGCTGGTTGGGAGCCATAATGTAGTTGTCACACACAGGGTGGCACAATCAGTGCTGCAGTCCTGGGTGGATACTCCAACTTATAAACCCTGAGTACCCTTTGTACCATATACTTGGGACTCAGCTTATGGCATTTGTGTTTAGCCAATTCCATATGAACTTTCTACTGGGTTAGAACATTGGCACTTGAGGTCTGGTTAACAGGCCTTTGTGTACTCTAAGAGTTTATCAACCAGCAGCATCAGTTTGGGTTGATCATGCAAAAAGAGGCATTTCCCTGCAATGCTTTATACAGATTTGACACACAAGTGTAAGCATCTGCTGAATAGTTACTTCCAAAGGGACATATTTCAGAAAAGTGGCACTGCACACTTATCTTTTGCCCCTTAGCACCCCCCTAATGTCCCCATGCGTGCACGGTATTTAAAATATGGCATGCCGTGGCGGTAGTTAGGGGACTAGCTTTTGAAACTAATCTAGAGCTTTGCAGGATTAGCTTTAAAAATGTTTACACTAATCCTGCAAAGCCCATACAGGCCCATTGTAACCAATGTGTACCTCCTTTTAACACCTGTTCTGAGCAGATGTTAAAAATGGCGCAAAGAAATCTCTTGGTATTCTTTGTGCCATTTTTTGGACCCCCCTAATGGGTGAACGCTCCCTTTTCATACATTGTGCCTGGTGCAGGCATAATGTAGCGCAAAGGGTTGCAAAGTGGTGCAATGCATGCATTACGCCACTTTGTGAATATGGTGCAGGATTTCGGCCTTGTTGGGCCACATTAAAGTCAAAATAAATGATGCTATTGTGGCGCAAGGAGGACCAGGGCATCTTAAATAAGCCCTAAAGTAACTTAAGGCTCTGAAATTGCCCAGTCGTTTTCTTTCAAATACATTAAATATAGGCACAAAGAATAATTGCTTTTCATTCTACCTACAAAAGTATTCAAAGTCGTACTTTATAGATGATCCACAGAAATTCAATTGCGTTTATTGAGGGTTTAATATAGTTAGGGTTCAACATTCAATGTTCTTTAAAACAACTATATTCAGTCAATTCATTTTTTTCAAACCAATCAGAACACGAAATGCCGCCCCTCACTTCACTTCTACATAACAATCATAACCATCACGTCTTCAGATGGACATTATGTTTTCAAGTTCTGAAACCCTGCACTTAACTAGCACTTAACTCAAAATAAATCAAAACGCAATTTCTCAGACACACGTTCAATTTGTATGACAGTTCAGAATAATACATACGGCTAGCAATCCACAAATAAAGGACTAGGAGTCAAGAAATAAATACTGCCTCATAAAAACAGCCGCAATTTGAATTAGGCATACTAGGTAACAATACATCGAAATGTAAGCTAACTTGAATTTTTTGAGTGGGGGTTTAAAGTTTATCTAAAGAAAAATCATTTGTGAATATAAACAAATACAAACCATCGGGATATGCCGCCAGTATTTCAGCATCCGATGACCCATGGCAAGGGGAATATGGAGAGAGGTAATGAAACACTGGGTATTTTTATTTAATACATTTTATTTACGGTTGCTATATGATGTGGGCTTTGCCAGAAGGGAGGCAAAGTCCTTAACAGAGAACATGCTCGGGATACAAATAAAATGAAGACATTAGGAATGGATTAGGGAAGGAGAATTTGGCATTAAAACAGAGTTTAAGGCAGAGTAGTTGATCTGCAGAGATAGGAGATTAGGCTGAAAAATGCTTTTTGGACAGATGAGTCCGCAGGTATTTCCTAAAGAATGAAACGTTTCATGTAATTCTGAAGTTGCCAGACAAGGTAGATTTTCCTGTTTTAGAGATTTCAAGAAGATTGGTTTATTCTCTTGTGGGTAATTTGCTATGGGTATTGACAGTTGCATCTCGCTGTGCGGTGAAGGGGCGGGATGGGCGCGGCCGGGGGGACAAAAAATAAATAAATATATATATATTTTTAAACTTACCTGAGTCACCACCGCATAGCCGGTCTTCAGGCTGCACTGCAGGCACAGGCTCCCAGCCTGCGGCCAATCCTAATGCTGCTTTCATGCTGCTGGCAGCATGAGAGCCGCATTAGGATTAGCCAGAAGTGCCCTGACTTGGCACTTCCAGGCAGACTGGGAGCCTGTGCCTGCTCTCTCCAACCCAGCAACACACTGCCAGGTTGGAGAGAGCTCAGTGTGCATGTGTGCTTGGCCCTCCAGAGAAGGCCGGCCAAACACACATGTGCACAGAGAGGAGTGCACACCACTTCCCCACCATACTCATCATACCTATGGCCCCGCTGCTTTAAAAATAAAGCAATAATTATTTTTTATTGTTTTGTTTTTTTGAAGTTTTGCAGCTGCTGCTGCAGTGGGGGCGAAGCTCTTCTGCCATAGCGGAGGAGCCGCGGCTGGGTATTGAACCATGGAATGCAACAAAATGGAAACTCTTGCCATTATTAGCTTAACATTTAAAGTACTGACAGGCACCTCTATTATTCACACAATACTTTGCATACAGTTTCAACAATTACCAAACTAGCAAGAGTAGTAACTGGAAACAGCCTTTTTACCCTCGAGCACCATTTTTATGCCTTTCATGCATTGGCCTTTGATCAACGGTGGCATTGCAGTTCTGCATAGACACCTTTATGAGACATCTTTATTCTTACTGAACACATTTTAGATAAAGAGACAAAGAAGGCAAACAACTCGGATTTAGATAATTATTTTAAATGCGAATAGTTTTTTCATCCTGGATGTTTTCATTACTAGAAGAATTGAATTCCTGGACTTCATAACGTTTTAAAAATTAGACTGACCACCAAACTGACTTTTTCTAACTCTGTTTATCATCTCTGTCTTTTTCATTTATAACCATATTGTTTAGTGCCTGGAACTTGACTGCAGTAGGCCCTGTGCACGATGCATTTAATCAGTGTCAGTAATTGGTATACTATGCATTACACTATATCTAATTATGTTACATACTATGGGAGAATCTGGATTCTAGAGACTGATTTTTAATTGGAAGACTTGGGATCTAATCCTGACTTCCAACCTGGCCAAGGAAATCTAGGGTTTCCCTATACATTTTCTGCTCTCCCTGTCACAGACGTTTTTCCTGGAATCTAGTCAGTACTGGGTTTCACATTGAGAATAATGACCTACACACAACCTATGATATTTGAGATGTTATTGCAACAATAAAGCTGTTTTATGAAAAAAATATGTTTTCCTGGGGCTAGATGTGTTAAAACTACATATTTAGAAGCCTGACTAACAATTAACTATGTCAACATGTTCATTTACTCTTCATTTCATTATCGATTTTGGATAAGTAAATTAAAAATATAATGCCCACGTCATTTTGTAGAGGCATGCATTAGAAGTGAAACATGCATGCACTCGGCATCATGCATGAACAAGCCTACACAATGATACACCCACTGTGGCCATGTCATCACGCTTCTTATTTGCTTATTATTACTGTTTTTTTGTTTCCTTTTGGACACACTGCACAGCATCAACAAAACCTATTGGCTGTGCCTATGCTTGTTTAAACAGAAAACAGAGGGACGCATTTACAAAAATCTGATGCACTGGCATTGATGTGTCAGATTTCTTGCGTCTGCCGCAAATACCCTAATGGCGCCATGGATGCCCTGAATTTACAATACAGAGCTTTATGGCGCAAGTTTTCACAGATGGGTTAGAAATTCTGATGCATCTGTTGGCCCTAAAGTGATGCATTGCTGGAGTTGCGTCATAAAACTGACGCAACTCCATCAGTGCATCACAACACAGTCAAGTTGCAGAGTAACGCAGTGAAGAGTCTTAAATTGCATTACATCAGTTCTGCATGGCTTTTAACAAGGGAATGTCTACCCTGCATGCATTATACCTGAAGCAGGTATAATGTGACACAAGCCTCTACAAGCTGACACATTGGGCCCAATGCATTGATTTGTAGACATGGAGCAAGGTTGGAGCACTGATTGCACCGCTGCTCCATCACAAAAATGATGCAACAGCAGTACCAGCTCCTTGTAAATGAGGCTCAGAAAGTCTAATGGTGCATACCATCATGATATCCGTGAACTTAACAGAGACATAATTATTTTGGACCTTGTTCAAACAGAAAATGTACATGTGTAATTTCACTCATGTGTAAACTTACCACTGCACCCAGTAGTAGGTATATATTTTTGGGATATTCACCATTTTTTGAGTGTAGGTTAAATACTAGGGCCGAAATACATTTCTCCACCAATGTTCCTTCTAGCTATATTTCTCTGTTTGTTGTAGCCATATGTTTGTGTACACACTTTCCACAACTATGTGTGCAATCAAGAGAAATTATGAGCTCATTAATTAGATGAGAGAGGGTGTTCAATAATAATCAATCAAAATAATAATGAGGCAGCCATTATGGATAGTGCGAATTACATTATCACAGAGTGGGGGTGACCATAATGGTGCCCAGGTCATCTCAAATAATTTGTTGCATGGTAGAGCATAGATGCACAGATGAGACATCATGGCGTAAAGCAATCATTAACCTGGAGCAAATGGTAAAGTAAATTGGAGGAGAGGATGCCATTGTGCTGAAAGCAATGGCTTAATCAGATGTAGATGCACAGTCATAAGAACATCACCGAGTTGGTGGTGTACATTCTTTCCTAGTTACACAAGGAAAAAGAGGCACTTTGAAGAAAGATTATTTGCTAGCACCACAAAATTTGCCTAAATGATAAAATTGGGGTTGGGACAGAGGTTTCCTGGTATCATATTGTGCATTTTAACCAGTGGAATTACTTATTCCACCAGTTAACAGCATAGGGTGATGCTTTGTGTCCAGCCAGCTTTCTCCTGAACTATATATACTATATCTCTTATCAAAACACATTAAATAAATTACAATCTATATGTAAAAACAATGTTATAAAACACTGAGGAACTCAGAGGTCACTGAATGCCAGACACTGTTGCTGCTGCAGTGATGCATGAATCAGCAGCAATCGTCAGGAACTAGTACTGGGACCAGGGACCAGTGTGAGGGCGGCCCAACCAGAACAGACAATTGGGCAGACAGACGACCAGTCAATTGGAAATCGGCTAAGGTGAGGAAGGTTTAGGGAGGTCCAGGACCTGATACCCAAGAACTTGGGATAAAGTGAGCCATGGTGCATTAGACACTGCGGTGAAGAGTAGTGCTCCGGGTGGAGCAAAGAAGCAACTGCCTTAAGTGTGGCTTGTTCCCTCAGAGCTTTCCTAATTTTCTGTCCCATACCATCTTGCCTCTGTCCATCTAAAACAGAGGCAGGCCCAAGCAGCAGACCTCTGACAAACCTACTAAAAACACCAGGCCCCAACCCAGTCCTGTTACTTATCCAAACAGGAATTGATAGGAGGGTTTGCAAAGTAGCACATTGATGTGAAACTAAGTAAATTGTTCCCTGTCCTCCTCTGCATCATGGGTTTTGTACCATCTAGTAGCAAAAAATGTTTCAATGCACCTTCCACTACAAGTGACTTTTAGGCCTTCATCCCTGCCAAAATGCAATTTGGCAATGACTGGGATTTCCAGTCGGAGGTCAAATTGTAAGTTAAGGCTCCTGGTGAGTTACCCTAAGTGGGGTGTGTTGTGGCCAGACTTAAGTGGGATACGGTAAGTATTTGTGACTGACGGCCAGGGTTTGCTGAAGTGGAGCAACCAGGCAAGGGAGAGTAAGTGCCACAAGTAGCTCCAGCTTGGTCTGGGGGTCCCTCAACTGATCCTCAACTGGTGGTGGAAAGTGTGAGTGGAAGTAGAAGCAGAGAAGTAGTGTTTTAGGACACTTACCATAGGTTAAGACAGCTGGTGTCTGGGCAGTAGCACCACCATGTGTGAGTGACTGAGTCATTCCCTCACTAGTTAGAGGCTTAACATTTCAGCTAGCAAGCAGCACCTCACAAAACCTAGAAAGTAAAGGTGATTTTTAGCAGCCTAGAAAACATGGCACTCTGATTCCTCAGGGAAGTTGCAGTTGGCAGATCCTGCTCCTTTCTATCATTTGCAAAGGCACACAAGCAAAGGCAGACAAGGAGTTACAGGACAATTCTCAATGCATTTATTGAAAAGATTGCATTCTATGATAAAAAGACATGACCTGCGATTATTAGAAGGATGAATCATATCACAGTTAAAGTTGTGACCACTAGTAAAAAAACTGAAAAACAATTCCAACATCCTGGAATAAACATGTCTAACAATTCCTACCTACATCCCTAGAATTTACATGAAACCATAGTAGTGATTACCCTTTCTGCCTGTACTAGTCCATGGAAGGAGTCCCCACCCTGATACCTGAGAACAGGGGTCTGCAGGCCGTCTCTTCAGTTGGCTGTAGAGACAATGCCTGGATCAGCAGAGCTGCGAAGTGACACACATCATAGGATGCCTACTATGGCTCAAATGACCTCTCTAGCCTCCTTGGGCCTCTGTGATTTGTTTTATAATAAAACGTGTTATGTTCTGAGAACAGGCCTGACGTGATAATGTGTCTGTGACTTGATAGTCCTGTAGCATCAATACCAAGTAAACTATTGTGCATAAATTTAACAGCCTTGAGCAGAGCACAGAGCGAAATGCATACAAAGTGCAGGTAATTGTGGAACACAAACAAAATGAGTTCTCTTAGAATGAAAGCTGATAACACATGAAATCAACAAGCTGAAAAGATAGCTGTGATAAAATATAATTAAGTTAATAAAAGCAAATAAAATGTGATGCCTGCCTTAAAGGCACAGGCGATGGGCCTAAAGGCTAAAACATGAGTGCCCAACCTAGGTGTTAAAATGTGAACCCACAACACACTCCTCATTGTCGGTACAAGAGGGCATGGTCCAATACTTCAAATGAATTACACTAAACTATTTAGTAAAGATGTTACTAAATGTATATAGAAATAAATCAGGCTGTGAGGTGGTCCAGATCAAAAGGGCAATTCATAATTTGAATCAAAATGCCAAAGGTGAAATTTAGTAATAATCATAATCCTGCAGGTAATCTTAAATGGAGATTAAAGCCAGGAAGGACCCCACTTTGGCAGACGATAAGTTGACCAGCTCGTAAAATTTAAAACCACACATGTGTGCTGGGGCCTCAGCCACAGGTACAGCTGAGGAGACAACGTGCAGTGCAGTGCCAGATGTGAAGCACAAAGAGCCATGACATCCACAAGGGGTGGCTAATAGGATGCATCCCGCAGCAACTGCAATCTCAATTGACATGTCTGACAATGAACCCTCATAGAGAACATTAACAGAACAATGTCCAATGAAGGTACAAGCTGTACAGCAAGACACACCTCGGGTGTACATCCGAAGAATCACCACAATCAATGGAAAATTAGTTTCACACAGGTGAGAACTGGTCTCTAAGACAGCAACTAATTCATGTTCCTCCAGCAGTGATGCTCCAAAATACGGCATCATGTGTTCACAACACAATTGGAAGCTCCATCACTCTGCTTTGTTGAGATGGGGCAGCCATTGCAAATCAAAAATAGCAATAGCAGAATACCACCAATCACTGCCAAAGCTACTGGGAATCCAACAAACACATAAAAAAAAAGTGAGGGGATGGCTGAAGGTATAACTCTGAACATGGTCTGGAAAGTGCAGATAAACCCAAAGCCAGCAGCCTTAAAAAAACCTGCACAATCGTAGCAGTATTAGATGTATTAAAAATCCTGCTCACCTATTCACCAAAATGTTTGGTGAAGTTGGTATCTAATAGGGAGTGTGTCTCTGCAGACAAACTTTTCACTTGGTGGTCATACGTTTCTTGTGTAAGAGCCACATGTTTTTGAACCAAAGCCTTCAGTGTACTCAGCTTGTAAAAATGTACACTTGAAGTAGCGATGTGAGGACAGGGGAATAACACATTGCCACAGCAAGTTGCCATCTGAGAAACCAAAATTGTGTACGCAACTACAGGTTTCATATCACAGCAGCCTTCACCACTCAGCATTAAATAACTTGCATTTGAAAGCAATTGAAATACTGGACGAAAGACTGAGAAAGACCTCTGTCTCGCCATTCAGACATCTGTAATCGAAAGGTAACTCACACATCTTATGGATGCAACTGTTTCCTAATTGCTCAAATATGCCTTCAGGAAAATGTTTTAAACACAAAGAAAACTATAATGTTGAAATGGCCGGAATAATCACTCCATGCATTAGCTATACTGACAATGGAATTTCCACTACAATAAAAGGCACCTTTTCTAACTTTTTGATATTGAGCATGATGTCGATAGCCTCTTTCTTAGCCATTATCTGTTGTTATCTTGTTAAATTAGAAACCACAAATAACTCTTTATAGTTAATGTACTTCCAGGGCACCTGGCCACTTTTAAGAACTTGTAACGTACAGCATAACTGCATAATGGACCTAAGGTTGACTCTGTCCGTGGTATAAAAGTGACGTCATTTTGAATTATGTCAATTGCAGATAACACAATGTTATTTAATATGTAAATGCAGTTGGGCAATGTGTTCATACCATTATGGACAACAGCTAGAACATTCTTCATGTTTCCTTTATCAATCTGCCTTAAATGGATTGCGGCTTCCATTTGCAAAAGCTTCCATATATCATTATATACTGCATGTAAGCAACATTTGAGCATGGCTTTCTAGGACCTAACAAGAAATCTTGAAAGTCTACATCTTTTGAAAGGAGTCTAAGATCTTCCTTCACAGCTGTTAATGTGGAAATCCATAATCATTGTTGGCACAGTTTGCCCAAAGTGTATGTTGTGACAATACCAGAGAGTTGTGTGGTGACGCAACAAGGGACCAGTCGGCTCCCTCTAAAACCCTGTTTGGAGTTTACAAAATGTGTGTGGCAAGCATTTGTGTCCACTGACCACAATAACCATCTATAGGGACCTAAAAGTAACGGATTAAAGGTGCCTTTCTGAAGCCAACTATGACATTTAAAACCGTTTGACAATTATTAAATTTAGTGAAAGCGGGAAACCTGGGTACATTCAGTTCTTTTATTTACCCACTGTGTCATTTAAGAGCATTATTTTTAATGGAATAAGGCATGCTCTAAATAAAACTTCCCTACTTGGTACTTGTCAATCTTGTTTTCCCCACACACTTTTAAATCAATAAATGTTTTCCAAAACTCATTGACATCAATGGCCAGTTGGGAAACAAAGGAATCTGATTAAATACATTTGGAGTCAGTCAGCATTATTTTTCTCGCTTTAGAGGGATACAATTTGTAAAAGTAGGATTCCGCATTCTTAGCATCATGTCCAGTAAAATATGCAAACTTCTCTATGTATGTTTTGGAACTTCCCACTTTTGGAATTGAACAATGTTCCCATTGTGTGTAATTATAAACCATTTTTGGGGTACCAGGTCAGTGCAGAAAATGATGTCTGTAATGGTGATAACAAAACATTTCACCATGATTCAACTGTGTTCACATCCCGGTAATCAGAAACAAACCCTGGTGTAATAATACGATTAATAGATACTTTGAAATCATACAGTACTTTATCTCAAACAATCTCAACAGGAACAACTGAAATATTCACAAGGGACAAGTGTCTTCGACCCTAATGTGATGATAGTTAAGGCTTAAAGCCTCATCCACCAGTTCAAAAGCAGAGCGTTCAGATAGATAATGACCATGTATAAACAGAAAGAAAACAATGACAAAAACAATCCAAAGCAGGAAGGCAAGCAGTGTCAGTAGTATCCACAGATAGTAACATTGAAGAACCAAGTATTTATTTTTTAAGTTAGGTGAAAAGCTTACGTGCTCTTGATACAGGTACAGTTGCTGATGCTGAAGAGTTTGAAGAAAAGTCATCTATGTTGGCAAAGTAACCAGAAGGTCGTTCATTTAAAATAATTTTGTTCATTTGTGTTTCATTGACATAGTATAGATCTACATCTTGGACTTTTCTTGTTGATGAAGTGGTGACAGGAATCAACAAAAGTTCATTCTCCCCCCTTTCCAAGCTCAGAGATTTTTTTTTAGCATTGTTCAGAGTTTGAAGAGGTACATCCCATGGGATAGTGAGGGAGGTACGGCAAATACCTGAGAATCCTCTTTGTCTACTGAGCAGGATCGGCCACATGGTGCAATTTGACGTTGTCAATTGAAACAAAGCAGGCAGTTCTGGTACTGCGTATTACAAAAACTCAAACCGGGGCTCAATATGATGTGCCAATCTTCTTCTTCACAGGTATTTTTTCATGAACCAGATCCCAAAGTTAAGGAATCTAGGGGCCACTTGTACGTAGGTTCAGATTTGCGAGTCGCAAGGGGGTCTGCTCTGAAAAAAATGTTTACAGTGACATTCACAACAGGGAAGGGGTCCCATAGGGACCCCTTCCCTTTTGCGAATGGGTTGGCACCCATTTGAAATGGGTGCAAACTGTGATTGTTTTGCGACCACGTTCGTAGTCACAAAACAATCCTACATTGCACTGCGAGTCGCAATTAGGAAGGGAACACCCCTTCCTAATTGCGAGTCGCAAACCTGTTTTGCTATTCGTAACCAGGTTACCAAATCGCAAAACTGGGTTTGTGCATTGTGATGTGCTTTTTGCACATCGCAAACAGCCAAATTAGCTGTTTGCGAGGTGCAAAAAGCTACCTACATGTGGCTCCTAGTCTGTGGATGGTGGTAAGTCCCTTATTCCCAGGTGACAGCATTTGCGGATGAATTTCCATCATGGAACCGTTGTGTTTCCGGTAAAAGAGCTGTTGTAGAGCTTTTTTAATGATGTCTCGGGCATGTTATTTTAGCAACTATGCTTGCTGCTTGTGCCCTTTAGACTAGCAACATTTTATTCTATTTCATTTTATTATTTTAGAATCCGCCACAGTCTAGCCAAATGACCACAACCGCATTGTGACTTTGTTACAGCTGCTTTCTGAGACTACTAGTTCCCTGATCCTCATGGGGATGATGTCTCTGCAAATAACGGGCCTCCTCACTACTGTCATCACCATTTTTGTTCTAGTACCTTTCCTCATTTTCATTATTTCATTTCATGCCATTTTATCTAAGATGAAGCTGATTCAACAAATCTTATTGATCCATTTTTTGTCCCTGTTTCTCTTTGCATGTCTGAGACTAATGTAGCTGAGAGAAAAGAATGAGATGTGATCCACCACGATTTCCCTGAGAAGTCATAATGTCAAGCACCCAGTACCCACAAATCGTCCCTGGTCTTGGGTAGAGATGAGGTGCTGATAGCTGGCCTGACATGGATTAGGCCAACAGTCACATGGTGTGCAATTTGACTCAGTTCCCCACAGTTCAGGTGATGCTACCATCCAAATCCAGCAGCATCATTAGTATAATGAGAGCCAACACAACATGGCACCACCAACGTTTGGTCACGCACTGATTTTCTAATCTTCCTGAGCATATCTGTCTCACACTTGATAAAGGTACCTCTATGCTATATACAGAGATGTCTGTGGTATTGAGTACTTTCTCCTCAGCTACGTAGGTAGTACCTATCTGATGCTGCAGGTTGTTCAAGCTTGAACATTAAAAGGATCGATCCCATTTGGTGTCCTTATCTTTGAACAAGTAGATCTACCACGGTGAATGCGCAACGGATAGTAATTGCAGTAAACATGTGACCTCCTCTCAATGCTCATTTGCTAGCTAATGGCCTTTCAGCCGAGGGGGATCCTGTAACATTTGTAGTTGATGCTCTTCCAGCCTATAGAACAAAAACATTCTTCTCCTGGGTCAACTTTCCATCAGTCGATGGGAACACTAATACATTTCATCATTACTCACCTGCTAACATACCTGCACAATACAGAGCATATGAATACTTAGAGAGACCTAAATCTTTTCAAGACCATAATAACTGGCTTGATGGCACCCTATCGCACACAATGCTACACTTTAGGTTAGGTCCTCTGAGCAATAATGGTCCTATCTGGCCTTTATTGGCCAGATATACACTGCATTCTGAATAATGGACATTGGTGACAGTTGAGGTTTGCCGCTTATATGTTGAACTTACAGCAATATATAGACTGTTAGTACAGTTTGTAATGCAAACATTAAAAACTAACCCAACATGTGCTGTGCCATCACAACCACATGCAGTCACACCAGGCATTAACCCTGCCACTGTACATTGGATCATGGGTAAGGTACCTGCCAAACTGGAAGAAATTAGGGTTTTGGTTAGCTCAAGAACTAAATGCGCTGGAAAAAGATTTTTCCCATATTGGACCTCAAGATAAACATGGAATCCTCACTATGTGCTTGCCATTTGGGATGGTTCAAACAGTAGAAAACTGCAGTACTTGGGGCACGGTATTTGCCAGGTTCCATATTAGCGCACCCGGTACACCAACACTTTCCAATATTTTGGAAGTATTCAAACAAATGCAAGATGATTACGAGGCTGCCCAGCCCTGGATCTAGGGATGCAATTGATGGGCAATTTTGTCACTCTGTCTTCAATAACATTAAGCAATCTTAAATGGAAAGCAGTTTCACTAGCAGTGCACAGGCAGCTGCAGGACATTCCTATAGAGGATCAAGAACGCACGGTGCCAAAGATTGTCACCAAGACCTACTCTAGTGTTGGTCGGGACAGTCTGGGAGCCAGACCTACTAAACCACAATTACAGGGTGAATCCAATAGGGATTCAACCAAGCAAGCACCAAGGGTTCTAAGAAATACTAGAATAAGCAAAAACAAACACCTAAAAAAGAAAAGGGTGAATCCCCGCATTCAGATACCCCTCAAAACATATATAATCTTAGAAACAGGATAACTTAAAACCACCCTGATAGATATCAATATACAGATACATGCTAATCATGTTTCTTTCAGGACTCACCGATTAAATGCAATGAGAGAGATGAGTGGGCAGAACAGCGAACTGAGTACATTAAACTCAGAAAGGAGTCACAACACTCGTCAGACGTTTTTGCAGAGAAAGCAGAATTTTTTTCCAACAAAAACCTGAATTAAAAATGAAAAAGGTGGCAGCAATTTCTATATGAATTGCCACTCAGGATGAGAGCTTTACCGACGAACAAGAAGTGGGCACTGGCCCCGCTAGATAGTGCAGCAGAGGTCACAATAATCTTCAAGAGCATCTGGAGGTGAAAGCAACAAATGACTTTTCATAAGTAGAGACTGCGGACATACACGTCTATATAACCAATAGAGTGTAGAAACTGAAAATACAGTTAGAGGGAGACATAAAGCACACAATAGACGATATCTTTTGGGATTGTGTAGTTACCATTTATGATATTTTATTGGCCAAAACATTTTTTCCTAATCTCCCATACAAGGAAGAGGTAATTGAACCCTCTTTCTCGCCCGTTGTCCCAAGAGAGCTCATGGGGGCTTGCGCTATTGATTAGGCATTGGCACAGGCACCCGCGTTATATTAGAACTGTTAGACCTGGCAGCTTTTTTACGTGTCTCCCCTTTCTTTTTGCCCTATGACCTCCTGTTTTTATGGTTTACTGGACTCTGTTTTTGCTCGTTTATTGTCTCTGCGCACTTTAACACTGCTGATCAGTGCTAAAGTGCAAGTGCTCCCTAGTTAAATTGTACTGTTGATTGGTTTATCCATGATTGGCATATTTTATTTACTGGTAAGTCCCTAGTACAGTTCACCAGAGGTGCCCCGGTCCTGTAAATCAAATGCTACTAGTGGGCCTGCAGCACTGATTGTGCCACCCACTAATGAGCCCTGTAAATGTGGCTCAGACCTGCAGTGTGTGCAGTTTTAAACTGCCAATTTGACCTGGCAAGTGTGTTTTACATGCCCTAGCAGTGAAATACTGCCAAACTCAGGTTTCACTGTAGCAAGACCTATCTCTCTCATAGGTTAACATGGGGGCTGCCTTTAAAGAGCAGATAGAAATATGGAGTTTAGGATCTCTGAACTCACAATTGAAAAATACATGTTTTAATGAAGTTGATTTTTGGATTGTGAGAATGAAAATGCCACTTTTAGAAAGTAGGCATTTTCTTGCTTAAACTATTCTGTGACTCTGCCTGTTTGTGGAATCCCCATCTGGGTCAGTTTGACAGCTGGGCTGTTTACACCTCTCCTCTGGATAGTGACACAAGGGAGCTGGGGTGTAGCCTGCATATCCTGATGAGCCATGTGAGCTAGAGTGGAGGGAGGAGTGGTCACTTACACCTGAAAGGACTGTACCTGCCCTCACACAATGCAGTCTCCAACCCCCTGTGTTTGTCTGGGGCCTGGCCTGGACAAGGAAGGATCTTGCAAACACTTGAAACTTTGCTTTGAAGTTTGCCAACTTCAAAGGCAGAAGGGGGTATAAGTAGGGGACCCAAAACTCCAGACTGTTAGAATCTTTCTGGAATCAAGAGGAACCTCTGCCCAGGAGAAGAGCTGAAGAGCTGAATGAGGATACTGTCCCTTTGCTGTGTTGCTTTGCTGGACTGGCCTGCAGTTGCTGCATCTGCCTGAAAAGAGTGCAAATTGTGAACTTTGCTCTGTGTTCTGCTTGGGAGAGTTCTACAAGGGTTTGGGTAGAGCTTGTCTCCTGTTGGAAGTCTCAGGGAAACCAATGACTTTAGTTTCCTCAATCTGCAGCACTGGGAACTATTGTATGTGCTGTTCAAGAGGAGAAACTACAGCGACACTGATAACGAAGCTGCTGGCCTGCACTGTGACTTGCTGATGCAGCATGGAGCTGCACTTCCCCCCATCGAACCGCGACCCTGGACTCACTGATGCCGTCATCGGACAACTTCACTGAGCCACTGTTCACACCGCGACCTTTGGGCCGCGCACTCTGGCATTGCCTGCTCACACCAAAGCCTGGACATCCCCAACGACGCTGCTCCTGCTCACACCGGTGCCACTGCCTGCACCATGGCCTGTGGACACCACTCGTGAGGTACATGAAGCACTGTCCCATCCCGCACCGCACCACAGAACCGGTTTACTGATGCCAGCATCATAGACTCCAGTGTCATCATCAGGCGAACTTGCCTGCATCGTGGCCTTGGGACATCGCTTGTGAGGGTCATAAAGTACTGTCCCGTACCGCTGGTTTGTGTCTCCCAACGACAGAGCTTCAGCAACGATGACGCCGCTGCCGGCACCGTGACCTTGTCACACCATACATCCCCCCGCCCTACTTCACACTGCAGCCCTGGTCTCACAGATGCCGCTGGACACCATGACTGAGCCGCTGCCTGCACTGTGACCTGTGGGCACAACACTTTGCATCGTCCTACTTTGTACCGCAGCCCTGACATCATCCACGTCAGCCCTCTTGACTTCATCAGCCCGGAGTTCAATCTGCAATCTGTGTGACTTCAAGGGCCCGACGACTCCTGCACCAACTCTGGGGATTACACTGCAATGCCAGTGACACTGCTCTCTGGAGCTCACTGTGAGGATCACGATGCCCTGCAATTCCAAGGGTACTGTTTGGGGGTCTTCCCGATACCGTGGCTGGCACGTGGCACTGTGGCTGGCCTGAACTGTTGGTTTTGTTGATCACTATGCCGTGATAGCCCCAGGTGGATCTATTGACTTCAAGGAACTGTTCCCCACATTTATACTTGCTTTGCGATGAAGTTGTGTCTTTTTTTTAATGCAAATTCGGAGCAAACCTAGCTCCAAATTTTCTAGCGCCAAAGATTTGGAGTTAAAGTCATTTTTTCCTAGTAGGGAAACTACCTTGCGTAAATGAGATGCAAGGTAGGCATTCCTGGGCAAAAAATGACGATATGGCCTTATCTCCATATTTATCCCTCCGTGCTAAAATCAAGCACATAATGGTGCCATTTAACGCCTGGGTGAGGGCAGGCATTAGGGGACCTGAATTTATTTACATGATCAAAGACCACAAAATGGACCCACATGTGCCCTTGCAAAGCCCCAGGGACACCCCCACACACACCAGAGGGACACCAGAGGATGGGGACCCCATCCCAGGCACGTCAGGTGAGCACAGGTAAGCATTTTTTATTTTATTTCAAAGTGCCATGGGGGTGTCTAACTTTGCCCCCCCTGCATGGCACTGGGCCGAATGGCCATGCCCAGGAGACATAGGTACCCTCAGCATGGCCATTGGGGTGGTGGGTATGACTCCTGTCTTTTATAAGACAGGAGTCATGTCCATGGGGGTTTTACGTCATAAAATGTTGGTTAGAGGCTTATTTTATGCCTCTGCCCATACTAACTGTATTTTTAAGTTAAATCTTGCAGAATTCATATTTTTATTACTGTATGTTGGTTTTTTATCATATTTGGTCTTGTTTTATATAGATAAACATTGGCTATGTTTCTAAAACTCGTGTGGTATCCTTTTGTATTGTTTTCACTGTGTTACTGTGTGTTATGTGCAAATGCTTTACACATTGCTTCTGAGATAAGCTACCCAGGGGGTGAGCAGGAGTTATCTGAGCAGGTACCTCTCTTATCTTGACTAGAGTGAGGGTCCCTACTTGGACTGGTGCAAACCGACTGGCAAACAGTGACCCAATTTCTAACAGCAACCATGCAGGGTAGGATAAAGATTCTCCCTACATATAATACCAATTAGATCCCAAGCAGAACCTCAGCTCCAATTTCTGCTAAAGCATGAATCTAGAGCACTCGTGAGGGAAATCCTCATACAGATAGAGTACCATGGCATAATTGAACCCTGTGTCTCACCAATGAACAACCTGTTGTTCCCCGTAGCCAAACCAGACCATTCATATAGGATAGCCTTAGACTACAAACATTTAAATAGTCACACACGCATATTTTCCATTCAAAATGCACACAGTACAGTACTTCTTGACAACATAGTACGCAAAAAAATCTAAAAAACATTGGATATTTCCAATGGCTTTTTCTGCCAAAATATAATCCCTGAAAGTAGGGATTTCACAAGTTTTAGTGCTTAAGGCTCACAGTAAATTTGGCAAATCCCACAAGGGTTTAAAAACAGTCCACAATTGTTTTCTGCTTGTGTTACTTCAATGTTACACTATATAGACCCTGTGGCATTGTCCTATGTAGATGTCAACTACCTCACGGACGATGATCTCGTTCAACATGTAAGATGGGTCACCTGCATTGTTGTGGGATTTGCCTAATTAGGCTACAAATTCAATTAAAACAAAATAGCCTTAAGGTCCTATTTTTAGGGTACAAACTATCAGATGAAGGCAAGAGCCTAGCAGAAACATTTTCACAATCACAACCACCAAACGCCATTAAAAAGCTCCAGTCTTTGTTGTGCTTTTTAAACTTTGGCAGAATTTACATTCCAGATTATGGCACAACACATTAAACCATAATATGACTTAATTATTGTCATACCTACAATCCCAGCCCTTGAGGCTGACACCAAAGCCAGCTTTCCTAATGCTAAGGCAAAACATCCACATTGGACTCTATGGGCTACCTCTCTAATGACCACTGATGTTGATTATGTTTTTGACCCGAAATTACAAAAACAAGAATGTCTTCAATATGAACTAGAATACCTAGTTCCAGCAAACACTTTGCCTATTAAACAATATCAAACAATTACGTACACTAATGGCTCAGCCCAACCAGCAGTAGGCACAAAACATCAATACGCCGCAGCCTGTGTGGTTGTGAGTGGCTACATGAATGATGGTGAATTCCATCCACAACATACCTACACGCAGACCTTAGGGGACTCCACTGCACAACTAGCAGACTTCAAGACTCTGTTGATGGCACTGGAACTCACAGATCCAGGATAGTTAAAACTAATCATCTGTGATTTGTATACTATGTCCAGTCCTTCATTGAATACCTGCAACACCATCAAACACAAACTACTGTGGGGGAAAGTAGAGGATCTGAAAGAAACGCTACCCAATGTCCATGAAGTTTACACACTGAGACATCAGCATGTTGGGATGTACATTACCGGCAATACCCTGGCTGACGAAGTGGCCATGTCAGCAGTAGCTACGACTTCTGTTGCTGCTGTAATGTCTCGTTCACAGACTAAGTTGGATGATAAAACACTGGCTGCTGTGAAAGCTTTGGCTGAAGGCAAACCCATGCCAAAGGCATACCCAACTAAATATTCCTACTGCATATCCAACCTCAATACTGCACTAGTAACAATACCTGGGGTGGGTGATTGTGTGATCCCCAACAAAGATCAAATACCTGAGTTGATTAAAGCAGCGCTTGAGGGAGATGTTTATAGCCATGCTGGTGTGGCGGCTACTATTTCACAATTACAATCATGTTATTGGTAGCTAGGTCTATATAAACAGACTAAGCAGTATGCCCTTTGCTGTGACAACTGTCAGCAAATAAAAGGGTCCACTATCAATCACCCATCGCAGACACCCCTCCTAATTTCAAACAAAAATCTACAATGTGAGTACCCAGACCATTGTGGTCCCTTGACACCTGATGGTGCATACAAATATATTCTAGTCCCTGTCGACTCATGTTCCAGATGTCTCTGGGTATGGCTACAGCATTCAGCTGATGCTTAAAATGTTATTAAAGATTTACAAATCTATATCGGCACATATGCAGTTGCGTCTTTCCACTCGGACCAGGGCCCTGCTTTTGCCTCAAGGTCATTCAGGGACATAATGGCTTTGTTAGGGGTCCATTTGTATTATTCATCTCCATATCAACCCGAGATAAACAGTGCTGTGGAGCAAGGAAACTGGGTCTTAAAGCGATCCGTAACAGGTAACAGGTAGAGTATCAGGCACGGGTCATAGGATAATCTGTATAGAGTCCTGAGAGCACTTAATAATTTGCCCAGAAGATCCCTAGGAGCGCGTACCCCAAACGATTGCCTGTTCGGAACACACATGTATGTTCAAGGTTTTGATGGTCCTGGCACGGAGGCGGTAGTTACACCTTTTCACATAAATGAACTACTCAATGTCTTGTAGGACTTATAACAGTTCTGTGATGACAACTCATCTACCAGTGCCGCCTACTTGGGAATAAAGGTTGCACCAATAACACCTACCGGCTGGATTCTAAAAGTTGAGGATCTAGTGCGTGAAAAGATTGCTGTAAAAATTTAGTTTGGTCCTTTTTATCATGCAGCGGTTCCAGGCCAAGGAAAACACAGTACCAGAACTGTTATTCTACCACTGCTGCCTGGTTCTAAAGAAAACTGCTTTGTCTCCATAGACAATGTCAAGCTACATCATGTGGCCGATCCTGCACAGCAAACCTAGAGGACTCCTGGCTAGTACCAGACTCCCTCTCACTACAGACCAGGATGTTCCTCTACAGGTTTTGAGCAGCAACGCTGATACCTCACCGAGCTTGGGGAGGGTGGAAAATGATCTTTCATTAGTCCCAACAACTTCTTCTGAGACAAGCAATGTCAACAATATTGAGTGATTTTATTAAAATTCAACTCAGATGGATGGAATAGTTTACTATGAGCCACTAAGGGAGACTTTTGCCAGTTTTTTCACAAATTGCTTCTGGATATTTTGCCTCTTCTACAATACGACTGTCAAGAGCACATAAATTGTCTCAAAATTAGCTATTTCATTCTTCCATGGAACTATTTGTGGTTCTTATTACCTGTACTTGCCTTTCTTCTTTGGAATGGGCTCGTAATCATATTTTTTCTTATTAATGCATTGTCATTACCTTCCTGAATGCTCTTCAGTTGAACTGGTGAATGAGGTCCTAAAACCACATTTTACCTCCCATAAGGTAAACAGAGACTTGTCCCTAGTGACATTTCAGTATTTCAGCTATACCAATTCCTGATGAGATTGTTTGGGGTAAAGCATCTTTTGATTCATATGGTCCGAAGGAGGTTTTTCAAATTCCTTATGTATTTGAACTTTCAATGAACGATGTAATCACGCTTGGAGTTGTTTCTGATAATTGGGATGTAAAAACTGTTGATTTTATGTGATCTGAATTAGAATAATTAACTGTACTCCAAAGTGAAGATATTTATCAATCAAAAGAAAACTATGGAGATATGTTATTTTATAATAATTATGGACATCATTACATTCACAGAGCAAGTACCCCCAAGACTATTTTTAATTACACACAATGGGAACATTGTCAAACCCCGCCAATGGGGAGTTCAAAAACATGCCAGGAAAAGTTTGAATATTTTTCTCGGGCCACAAAGTTAAAAATGCTGAGCTGTATTATTTTAAACTGCTAATAATGGAAATGCACCATATCTTATTAACCAATACAAAATTGATTTATTCAAACTATGTGTGTAAGGGGAACTAAGAATTGGCAAATAAGGGTAAAGAAAGCTTTATTTAGAGCATGCCTGATGCCTGTTCAAATGCTGTACAACAGACAAGTTGTTTAGGCTTGGCAACAATTAAGGATTTGAATGTGCCCAATATCCCTGCCCCTGCTCAGTTTTATAAGTGGAAACAAAACATTAATGCAACTGAAGATCAGCTTGATGGGTGGGTCCAGAATGGAACATTTAACACATCACTTTAATGTCCAGACAGGTGGTGGTTGTGGCCAGTGGACACAAATGGTTGTCATGTGCTTTTTTTAAACTCCACAGGGGGTTTAAGAACAAATAGATCAGACTCTTGCTATGTGTCATCAGAACATTCAGGTATAGTAACAACATACAGCGTAGGGAAATTATGTTAGCAATGGTTAAAGAGTTCCTCATTAGATGCTGTTAAAGAACACCTGAGTCTCCTGTCCAATAACACAGATTTGCAGGATTTCTTGTTCGGCCCTAGACAGACAACGTAAAAGCACTTCTTATATGCAGTTTAAAAGTTGGAAACTTTCTCAACAAGAAGCTGCTGCCCGGTTAAAGCAAATAGATCAGGAAAACTAACAGAAAGCGTCAGCCATTGTAGATAATGGGATTAGCAACTTTACAGACAACATTGTTTCAACTGCCATAGACATTGTGCAAAATGACGTCATTTTTACAACATGGACAGTGTCAGCTACGGTCCATTATGCAACTGCAGACACTGAACTCTGATTGCATTCCCTGGAACATATCAGGGTGAGAGACATATTTTCAGCTTTTAATTTGACGCAACAACAACAAATAATGGCTAAGAAGGAAGCCACTTATGTTATGTTAAACATTGAGAAATTATAATAGTTACCTTTAACTATGGCTGAAATACCATCTATTGAATGTTTAATACATGGGGTTATTAATCTGCCTATTTCAACACTGCAATTTACATCCTGCTTGAAACACCTTCCAGTAGGCAGATATGAAAGGCTAGGAAATAGTTATATTCATAAGTTGTGGGAGCTTCCCTTTTCATACAAATGTCTCAGTGGCATGAAAGAGGTCTTTCTTAACGACAGTGAATGCAAGACTTCTGTGAGCCATTAGATGGTTTGTAGGCAGCTGTCCTTGCATGGTACGTGTAATGCTTTTGCAGCAAATTTGGCTTGCTATCTGAAGGAAGTTCCAAACCCCTTGATTAGATCTGCATTCCAGGTGCTCTCTAATGGAATCTATGTGCCTCTTAAAAGTGAGGACTGTTGTTGAATGCGAGCTGGAATAGCATACATTGTTTCTTTCTCCCAAATTGTCACCTGTTGCAGGAATGTTCTGTTTCTCCCTACACAAAAAACAAAAATAGCAGATATTTGGCTACATATTGCTACTTCAATTATGAATTTTGACAAGCTAAACAGACTTTATTGTTTCAAAAACACGTGGAGTTTACATCTGCACGCGAGACCTGTGCACTTCAAGCGGTGAGGTCATCTGCATAAATACAGTCCTTTTAAATAAAAACTTTCTGAGACACTTTGGTGAACTTGTGGGACAAACTTTTAACATGTCTAGTACTACTGGGATTGTACATTTCATTAAGGTTGTTGGTTCTAGTTTCATTAACACCTTCTCCTCTATATTTAGCTTAATACCTTCATCCATCACGTAATATTTTCAAGTATTTTCGGGGGATTTCCAATTACTTTGGCTGTAATAGGCGGCATCTTGCTGTTGCTGTTTTTTATTCACAATGACTGTCCCGTCGCAACAAGGAGGACTAATGACGCTTCCACCAGTGCAACTGCGTCATGAATGCATGATGCAGCTTTTTGGCGCACCACCCTGGAAGAACTGGAGTGCAAATGGTCTCTGTCATTCAGACCGGCTTTGGATTGTGTGCAGCCCCTGTTTCGATGCCTCTGGTGCCTTTTTGAATGTGCACTGAAAGTTTGTCTTTCTATGCTGGGCTTACATTCAGTGTACACTGATCTGTTGATGTTCTTGCTGAGGGCTTATTACCAGACGTGCCCATTGAGGGTACGTTTGCTACAGAAAGCTGTCTATGAGCTGCCCTTCGTGGATCATGCAGCTTTTGACTCAACATCGGGCACAACTTGGAATGCTGCTGTCTCAGCTGGAGCTCATGCTTTAGAACATGAATGTTCTTTGATTTTCCTTGGCACCAATTTGGTCACATTACCACCTGTCAAAGTGGACCATTTCCTTGCTTAAATTGTTCCAGTTGTAATTCGCAATTCCAAACATGACATTGATTTTTAAATTTGGTTTCAATGGCACCACTGCTAAACTTCTAACTTGACCTTTTCCACCACTTCACATGATCAAGTGTTTTTAAATTTCACAATTGACATTTATGTATGTGCGTTTTAAAGCATTGCATTTTAGTTGCTTTTCAATTCTAGGCTGATTTACCACTTCTGAACTGAGGGTTTTGTAGAGCCATTTTAGTGATGTCTCTGGGCATGTTATTTTAGCAACTAGGCCTGCTGCTTATGCCCTTAAGCCTACTAAGTTTTTATTCTATTTCATTTTATCAGTTTAGAATCGGTCACATTGGTGGTGGTATTTTCTTTTCTTTATCTTGTTGTCCTTTCACTTAGGAAAGCACTAAATTTTTTAGCATGACATTCTTTCACTCTGTGCTTTCATCAAGGATAAAGCAAGATAGGCTTGTCAGCACAAGTGGTACACTGCATCTCTAACATTCACAGAAATACACACATTTGTATGTGGTAACATTTTCTTAGAACCTCAGTTATTTTATTATAAAAAGATTTCCCTCTACCATGCATGTTAGAGGAAGGTTTCAGGCAGATGACCACGACCGCATGTTGTCTGACTTCATTACAGCTGCTTGGTTAGACAAGTTCCCTGATCCACATGGGAATGGTGTCTCTGTGGATTTAGACCTCTTTACTACTGTCATGAAGTATGGTGGATAATGTCTTCCCAGGGGGAATCCTGAAGGGTGGATTAGGGCTTATCCTGCTTTGCTCTAACATAGCTTAGGTAGGAATTGCATATATTGTGCATTGTGAAAGTATGGTGGGACTTTTCTAGGGTTTCACTTTTCTCATGACCATTTTGCTTCTAGTACATTTCATCATTCTCATTACTGCACTTCATGCTATTTTATCTAAGACACAGCTCATAGTGATTTCTGTCCAACATGTCTTTTAAAGATTTTGATCTCCTATAAGTTATTTGTGGTCTTGTTCCAATTATTAATTTCAAGTCTTGATCACTCCTTTAAATCTTTTGAAAATGTTTTCAATTGTCTTACTTTCTTTACTGTATGTTAATATTAGTCGCGGTCCCTCATTTTCTTCTTGTTTCTCAGGAATCTTGACTTTATTATCAAACAAAGTTTGCTGACGACTTCTCTTTTTGGCTTTTAATGCTCTTAATTCTATGTTCACGTTAGGGTAGCCTCTCTTGAGGAATCGTTGCTTAACATTGCTGAATTGTGTATCCATTTCTGCATCATGAGAAGAATTTCTTCTAGTTATCAGAAATTCCCCAAATGGAATGCTTCTTAATAGTGGTTTAGGGTGAAAGCTTATCCCATGTAATGTGCTATTCGTAGATGTTTCTTTCCTATATAACATTGTATGCAATTGATTATTTTCCACATATACTTTAATATCTAGAAAATGTATTTGTGTTGAGCTGATGTTAAAGGTAAATTGAGGACCATAGATGTTATCATTTAGTATTTGAAAATATGATGTGAAGTCTTCCTTAGATCCATTCCATATTATGAAAAGATCATCAATATATCGAAGCCACAAGACAATCCTATTCACATATTCCAGATATTGATCTTGCCATGCTATTTCTCATTCCCGCCATCCCATAGAAAGGTTTGCATAACGTGAAGATAATGAGATTCCCATTGCTGTACCTTGTTTTTGCTTATATGCTTGACGATTAAATAGGAAGACATTGTTTTCGAGACAGATTTCTACCATCTCTATCAGCATCAATGAATGATTTGTTTCTTTTATGTTTCTCTGTTTCAAAAAATGTTCTAAGGCATAGAGACCAATTTCATGATGAATTGACATATACAGTGACGCCACATTTATGGTTACCAAGAAAAAATGAGGTTGCCACGATATATCTGATATTGCCTTTAAAAAGTCTCTTGTATCTTTTATGTATGAACTCAATGAGGCTACCATAGGAGCCAAATAATAGTCCACATATCTATAGATGTTATCAAAGACTGAACCACAAGCTGATATAATTGGTCTGTCTGAGGGATTCTTAAGAGTTTTATGAATTTTATGTAAAAAATATATCGTTGGTGTAATTGGAAAATCTTGACTTAGAAATTTCAGTTCTTCTGAATTAATCAATAATTCTTGATGCCATTGCCTTAACTGCACGTTAACCTGACTCAGTATTTCTAAAGTAGGATTCGTATCCAATTTTTGATAATTTTGTATATCATTCAACTGTCGCATAGCTTCTTTAACATAGTCACTTGAATTCAAAATGAATATATCACCCCATTTATCCGCTGGTTTTATGATGATTCTGTCATTGCTTATCAGTTGATTAAGAGCTTTTCTTTCCAATTGAGTCATGTTTTCGGCCCCATGATCATGTTTCTGATTTTGTATCATTTCCAACTCAGCTATTACAGCATCATAAAACAAATCCACTTTATTTCCTGGATTAAGAATGGGACAGAATTTGGATTTGGGCTTGGAATGACTTTATGTATGGTCAATAGTTGAAATACCCAACTGGTTCATGATTTCCATTGTGGTGACTTCCTCACTCTTCAAATTGTGCATCAATTCATAACATACCTGCACATCTTGTATCTGTTCAGTCAAAAGTTCAGTGTCTGAATGTGATCTTATTGGTTCCTTATTTTTAATAGGTTGTCTCGCAAAATGTTTAGCTAATTTAATCTTTCTTATGAATTTATATGTGTCAACTTTTGTTTCAACTCTGTCCAGGTGATGCTCAGGACAGAAAGAAAGACCTTTATTTAACACTTTATTGTCTTCTTTTGAGAGTTCATAATCTGGCAGATTTACCACAAGATTTTCTTCAATATCATTACTTGCATTTATTTCTTCTGTCTGTTGCGTAATGGATAGCTTCTTCTTTTATGAACTCAAGAAAAAATGGATCCTCGAGCGCACATCCGACAACCTTGCTACCCTCAAGGAAGCCAACCGCGAACACCACCAACGGATCCGACTCGCCAAACGCTCCCACTTCACAGAACGCCTTAACATCAACGCTCACGACTGCAAGGAACTCTTCTGCATCGTGAAGGAACTCTCCAACCCCAACGCCAACGTCAACGACATCCCTCCATCCCAGAAACTCTGCGACGACCTCTCCACCTTCTTCTACCAGAAAATCGCAGCCATCCACGACAGCTTCAACACCACACCTCCGCCAGACCCCACCCCCAACAACTACTCCCACGCCGACCGCATCACCACCTGGACCCAAGTAGACGACGCCGAAACCCTAAAGACCATGAACTCCATCCACTCAGGATCTCCCTCTGACCCCTGCCCACATCACGTTTTCAACAAAGCCGACGTCACCATCGCCCCCAAACTCCGCAAGATCATCAACCTTTCCTTCAACACCGCTACCATCCCGGACAGCTGGAAGCACGCAGAAATCCAATCCCTCCTCAAGAAACCTAAGGCTGACCTCAACGACCTCAAAAACTTCCGTCCGATCTCCCTCCTCCCTTTCCCAGCGAAAGTCATCGAGAAGATCGTCAACGCACAGCTCTCCCACTACCTCGAAGACAACTCCATCCTAGACCCTTCCCAATCCGGTTTCAGACGCAACCACAGCACAGAGACTGCACTCCTCACCGCCACAGATGACATCAGACAACAAATGGACAACGGCGAAACCTCAGCCCTCATCCTCCTAGACCTCTCCGCTGTCTTCGACACGGTCTGCCACCGCACCCTACTAAATCGCCTCCACGAAGCCGGTATCCAAGACAAAGCCCTCAACTGGATATCCTCTTTTCTCTCCGACAGAACCCAGAGAGTCCGACTCTCACCCTTCCGCTCCGAAGCCACCAACCTCATCTGCGGCGTCCCCCAAGGCTCCTCACTAAGCCCAACGCTGTTCAACATCTACATGGCCCCCCTCGCACAACTGGCCCGCCAGCACAACCTCAGCATCCTCTCCTACGCCGACGACACCCAGCTCGTACTCTCCCTGACCACAGATCCTCTCACCGCCAAAGCCAACCTCCACGAGGGACTGAAATCCATCGCCGAATGGATGAACAACAGCCGCCTGAAACTTAACTCCGACAAGACGGAAGTCCTCATCCTCGGTCGCACCCCCTCGGCCTGGAACGACTCTTGGTGGGCCACCGCCCTGGGCCCCCCACCCACCCCAGCCAGCCACGCACGAAACCTCTGCTTCATCCTCGACTCCGCTCTCACCATGTCCAAACAGGTCAACGCTGTCTCCTCTTCCTGTTTTAACACCCTCCGCATGCTCCGCAGGATCTTCAAGTGGATTCCAACAGGAACCAGAAAGATGGTGACCCAAGCCCTCGTCAGTAGCAGACTCGACTACGGCAACGCACTCTACACAGGCATCCCAACAAAAGACATCAAACGACTTCAACGCATCCAGAACGCATCCGCCCGCCTGATCCTCGACATACCCCGCCGATGTCACATCTCCCACCACCTGAAGGACCTCCACTGGCTCCCCGTGGACAAGAGGATCACCTTTAAACTCCTCACCCACGCACACAAGGCACTACACGACACCGGACCCACCTACCTGAACACCAGACTCAACTTCTACATTCCCTCACGCCAACTACGCTCTGCCAACCTTGCCCTGGCCATCGTCCCCCGAATCCAGCGCAAGACCTCTGGCGGCAGATCCTTCTCCTACCTCGCCGCCAAGACCTGGAACTCACTCCCGACCTCACTACGCCAGACCCAGGACCTCCTCACCTTCAGGAGACTCCTCAAGACATGGCTCTTCGAACGATAGCAGCTACCCCCCCCCCAAGCGCCTCGAAACCCTAACGGGTACATAGCGCGCATTATAAATTTAATGATTGATTGATTGATTGATTTCCTCTCCCTCTCTGGGTTTTTCTATGTTTAATTGTGTGCATCTTGTTCTTAGTTGGCCTCTGCCTTGACTGCGTCTTTGGCCCCTTGTTTTGATGTTTGTTGGTCTGGATATATAATTTGCATTTCTTCTAATAATGTTGTCTTTATTCTTGATTCACCAATATCTTCACTTTCACTTAACTCAATATCAGACTTGCTCACAATTTCTGTTGCAGTAGGAATAATTACTTTTAAATCTGTTGTATATTTCTGTTTGATCATTTCAAACCTCTTTGCAAATGTCAAGATTGTGCCGTTCATATAATCATTCTCATCTCTCTGAAATTTCCGTTGTTTTCGTGCCTCAACTTCCAATTCATGTTTATCCAGTCTTTCTTCCATTTTTGATCTTAGTTAAGTGATTAAGGCGGTCATTCTGACCGCGGCGGTCGGCGGTCGCCACCCGCCAAGCGGTTCCCGCCGAAAGACCGCTCCGGCCATTCCGGCTTTCCCGCTGAGCCGGCGGGCGACCGCCGGGCAGCCCAGCGGGACAGCCCCTTCAACAATGAAGCCGGCTCGGAATGGAGCCGGCGGAGTTGAAGGGGTGCGACGGGTGCAGTGGCACCCGTCGCGATTTTCACTGTCTGCTAAGCAGACAGTGAAAATCTTTGTGGGGCCCTGTTAGGGGGCCCCTGCACTGCCCATGCCGGTGGCATGGGCAGTGCAGGGGCCCCCAGGGGCCCCACGGCACCCGTTCCCGCCATCCTGGTTCTTGCGGTGGACACCGCCAGAAACAGGCTGGCGGGAAGGCGGTCGGAATCCCCATGGCGGTGCTGCAAGCAGCGCCGCCATGGCGGATTCCCTGGGCCAGCGGGAAACCGGCGGGAAATCGCCGGCTCCCCTTTTCTGACCGCGGCTTTACCGCCGCGGTCAGAATCGCCAAGGAAGCACCGCCAGCCTGTTGGCGGTGCTTCCGCCGCCCTCCGCCATGGCGGTCATGGACCGCCAAGGTCAGAATGACCCCCTAAATCTGTACTCTGTAATGTTAACAACTTTTCTTCAATTTCCTTTACTGAATTTTTTATTGTCTCCACATCTATTTTTGCATATTTAATCAAAAATAACATCATATTGCGAGAGCAAGTCATACTGTTTTCTCCCCATTCAAGTAATAATTCAGGTTTAATGTCAGGATGATTGGGTAACGTGACAATGCGAAGCCCCCTTGGTACTCTCCCCATTTCAACATATTTTTGTAATGTGATGATTTCCAAGCTTTTTGTAATCTCTTTCCTATAAACTTTCTCTAGTTGGGAAAATAATCCTTGTACCTCACTACATTCTTTTTGTCCATTATTCTTTCTCATTATTGGATCATTATGTTGTATATTTGCAAAAATAGTCTCTGCTTTTTGACACACACATATAAGACTATACAATAAGACCCTAGGATTACCAAATTTCCAATTGGTAACAGTATCTAAACGTCTAGGGTGCTAGCTAGTGCACAGTCATCTCATTGAGTACCCCAGAAAAAAATATGGGGGCCCTCTTGAGGTAACTAACGGGAACCATGTGACTGATGTTGTATAATATGTTTATGTTCTTCTTGATTGGTTTTGCCAGTATAGCACATAAGGGACCTGAATACAATATATCACATTCTAGGACCCACAACTTGAAAGATGTTTCAAGTTCCATGTTTTTTTTTCAAGGTAAATGTTTTTGTCACATTCATGGTAGCACATGCTGTTCAATTGCCATAAGAATAGTGACCGTACACAGGTTCCAAGTCCCATAGATGATTCAGTTAAACTGGTTCAGGATCAATATAGGCTCAAACCAACCGATCTCTCAAAGGTCTTCGTCTTTTAAAGGCAAATAATGATCTTTCCCAGTTGATATGAGTCGTAGCTAACAAATACCAGTTATTTATAAGATCCTTTTAATCTTGCTAGATTCACCCCCATACGTGGTTACACATGTTACTTTGGGCTGAGCCTGTTTTTCTCTCACCTACAATAAGGCATCACAATTGTAATACCATGCTCATTTAATCAATCGATTAACTATGACATTGTACATATTCTGGAATGTAGGCTCTGCCTAAATTTAGGAAACCCAGCAATGACTGAGGTTTCTTAATCGTATTGGGAGATTGTAATTGTGTGCATTTCTCTAGCAATTTCAAGGCTAGCCTCTTCCCCTCATCTGATAGTTCATATCCTAGAAATAGGACACTAAAAAAAGCAATTTTGGTGTTCTCGAAATTGAATTTGTACGCTTGGACGGCGAATCTCAAAACAATGCGATCCACCTTGGCTAAATGTATTTTGATGTTATCATCTGAGAGATAGATGCCATCCACTTAAGACAATGCCTCAGAATTCATATTATGTAATATTGATGTCACACGGGCAGAGAACAATCCTCTACTGTTCTTATACCCCTAGGGTAGACTGCAAAAGAGCTGAGTGCTGGGAAGGTGCTTAAGTCCCTCCTTTCAGGTGCTAGATTTTGGCAGAGAAAAAACATTGGAAATATCCAAGATTGTTTTGTATTTTTTGTGTACTATGTTGTTTAGTGCGGTACTATGTGAGTTTTGTATTGCAAATGTGTGTGTGTGACTGTTTAAGTGTCTGTAATCTAAGACTATTCTATATGAATGGTCTGGTTTTGCTATTCTATGGGAAACAAAGGGTTATTCATTGCAGAGACACAGGATTCAATTACTTACTGATACTGACCTCTCTAACCTCCTTGTGTGGTGATTTTATTATAAAACCTAATTTGTTCTGAGAACAGGCCCCTGACGTGATAAGGTGTCCATGTCCTTGTACTCTTATAGCAGCAATACCAAGTAAACTATTGTGGATAAATATAGCAGCCTTGAGCAGAGCACTGAAAAGAATGCATACACAGTGCAGATAAAAGTGGAACACAAACAAAATGTGTTTTCTAAGAATGGGAAGCCAATAACACGTAAAAGCAGCAAGCTGAACCCATGACAGTAGAGAAGCAGGGGACTGAAGTAAAGTTCCTTCAGTTCCTCAGTTGTGCCTGTCACTGTTAATGTCCAATGTTTCTGAATAAAATTGCAACACCAGTGCTCCATCTAATGCTGATGATAAGAACACGTAAACAAAAAGGCACAATACCACCAAAGACAAGGAAGTGAAAACTAAAGGTATAAAAAAATAAAGTATATCATTAATCCCCAACCCATGTTAAAACTCCACCATCAAATGGAAGACATACTCAACTCCCCAAACAATTAAAAAAATTTTTAAAACAATAAAGAAACTAACAGACTCTGGCAAAGGGTGAAATGCCATGTCAAGTTACTACGAATGAAGTAGGTCTCTGTATTGACTGGGTCAACATAAACTTCAGGATACAGGGACTCATGTCACCTATACCATCAGGAAATGTTGACACAATACCTAGCTAACTCACAATGCACCATCTGAACCCTTAAAGTTACAGGGGTAGCAAATGGTATTTGCAGCCTCAAACATGACTACTCATATTTTCAAGGAGATCTTGGAAACAGATGTACCCTTTTGTTGTTCCAATTCTTACCCAAGATAGGTTAGGACACAGGAAAGACACAAAAATTTATTTTCAAACATTTATTGCAACAATCATATTCTTGCAACAGAAGCATGAGCTGCAATTATTAGGCAGATGAAACAAAGAATTGTGAACCAGACTCAATTGCTTTAAAAAAGTGTAACTCTCTCATAGTATTTAAGGGCCAGATGTACGAAGCCGTTTGCATGTCGCAAACTGCGGAAAACGCAGTTTGCGCCATGCAAATGGCCTCACGCGATGCTCATTCCCAAACTGTGAGTCGGTACTGACTTGCAATTTGGGAATGCGACTCGCAAATAGGAAGGGGTGTTCCCTTCCTATTTGCGACTCGCATTGCAATTCAGAGTTGCTTTGTGACCGCGAATGCAGTCGCAAACCAACTCGCAGTTACCACCAGTGTCACACTGGTGGTAACTCATTCGCAAAAGGGAAGTGGTCCCCATGGGACCCCTTCCCCTTTGTGAATGTCGACAAAAATATTTTTTCAGAGCAGGCAGTGGTCCTATGGAAACTAAATGGTTTCGTTTTTTTTTTCATTTTGCAACTCGTTTTCCTTTAAGGAAAACGGGCTGCAAAATGAAAAAAAAAAACTGCTTTATTTAAAAAGCAGTCACAGACATGGAGGTCTGCTGACTACAGCAGGCCACCATCTCTGTGCGTACAGGGACTCGCTATGGGGTCGCAAAATGCGACCCACCTCATGAATGTTGATGAGGTGGGTCTTTGTGACCCCATAGCGAGTCGCAGAACGTGTCTGAGACACCATTCTGCATCCAAATTTGCAAGTCGCAAAATCGGATTTTGCTACATCTGGCCCTAAATGTATTAAATATCCAGTAAACAAGTTTACCAAAATGCTGTGTCACGTTTCTGTGCAATAGCGATTGGACTTCAGAGGAAGATCTTGCAACTTGAATGTCAGAGGTCTTGCACGTAGATGATAAAGCAAAGTCCGCCTGAAACAAGAAGGCATTCTGTCGGCTCAGGTTGTCAAAGTTATCTTTAGAAATAGGGATAGAAGTCCTTACAGATTTATCCCTACCATTTATGTCTGTGGAAATAACACGTTGTTACAATAGGTCACGACCCTGGAGACTGTCACCACATATAGGATACCTGGTTTCATCTCACAACAATCTATGTCAGTCAGGAGCAAACAAGTCCAGCTTGAGAATATTTGGAAAACATGGTGAATCAAGGAGACTGGTACTCCTTTCAGATAATACACCAAATTGGCCATGTATGCATTGCACGCACCATCCAGTGTCACTTCTTTACAGTAAGCCGACTTCAGTTTCCCCACTCACACATTTGTAATCAAAAGGTAATACCCCAGTAATACTGGTAAGAAAAACTATCCCCCATAGCTTCATATCTGCATATTTGAAAATTTTTCAGACGAGGTGTAAACTGAAATGTAGAGATAAGTAATTATATAAAGCTGTGGATCAACCACACAGCAAATGGTTACTCAACTACTAAAAAGTATGATTTTTCAAAAAGCTCGATATCTAACATTGCATACTTTGCATCTTTTTTCGCTATCAGTCTCATTATGCGTGTTAAATTATATTGCGAAAACAAAGTTCAGACATTTCCATGGCACAGTTTGATATTAAAAACTGCAATGTCCAATTCAGTTGCATAATCAATCGCAGCTGACTTTATCCATGCTGTAAGAAATACTTGTCATTTTGGACGATACAATATTATTCTAAGAATAAATGCAAGTCGACAGCGTGTTCATGCCATTATTCACAAAAGCCAATGCTTTCTCCAAATGTTCCCTGTCAATTTGTCTTAATTGTTCAGCAATGTTTTGTTGAAAATGTTTCAAAATTTCATTGTAAAAGGCATATCAGAAGTATTTTGAACATGGTGATCTATGAACTAACAAAAAATCTTGTAAATCCATGTCATCAGAAAGAAGAAACAGATGTTACTTAACTGTAACTAATGTGGAATGTTGTAATCATTACTGGCAGAACTTCCTTATGATATAGATGGTAACTACCCCTGAATATTGTGACTTCAAGATCTGGTGGGTCTGGTTTACTAGGTTGAGAACCCAAGACAAAGTTTAAAAAATGTGTGTGACAACTATTAGTATCATCTGGCTATACTAACCACCTGCTGGACCTGAAATTGGGAAATTAAGTGTACCATTCTGAATCATGTTGTTTAGTTGTTCTTCTGTAAAGTTTGCACAATATTGCCAATTGCCAAATGGTGGGAATGCTATGTGTGATTATTCTCTTTATTTTTAGCCAGACACATGGAAGTTATTTCTTGCACTGTTTTGTGTAGACAAATCATTTGTCTAGGAATTAGACAGGCTCTGAACAAAGCATCAGTTCCCTGGCCTTGCCAACGCATGTTCCCTAAAATGATTTTAAATCAAGGTTATCTTTCCAATGTTCAAACCTTGCAAGGTCAGTTGTGATATGAATGAGTCTGAATAGGCCAATTTAGTTTGGGTCAGCATATTTTTCTTTGCTGGGTAATGGGTAAGTTTTCTCATAATAAGAACTCGGGTCTAAGGTTTTAAATATGTTTTCGAACTACCCACTGGTGGTATCGGACAATGGTCCCATTGTGTGTAGTTAAAAACTTCACATGGAGAACTAGATCTGTGCAAATAATGATGGGCATTGTGATGATATCAGAACATTTCACCATAAGTAGCAGAATTCAAACACCAATCTTCAGTTTCAGATACAGTGAAACTTTCCAGTTCAGAAAGCATGTTTCTTACAGTATCCAGGTCTCATTCATCAGAAAATGTATAAGGAATAATTATGTCATCCATAGGTATTTTAAGCACATTGGGTATTTGTAATGTTTCTATAGGACCAAAAATATCAATAGGGACCTTATCTTAAATCAGAAACGGAAAATGGTGAAATGTTCATATGAAGAAGAATGAGGCTTTAGCACCTATGCTACCAGTTCACGAGCAGTGTGTTCTGGAAAGTAATGGTCTTTCTGAATCAAGAAGAAAACTTTAACAAATCAAATCCACATAAAAAGGAAAAACAATGAAATAGCAATCAAATTATAGGACCATGGAGGAATCAGATAAATCTATTTCAGCCAAAGAAGATCTGCACGTCTTCCATTCAATGAAGTGTGTGAAAAGTTTGAAGAAATTTGATCAATGTTGGCAAAGTAACCAGAGGCAGTTTGTGCAAAAGCAGGGACCTCAAATGGTAAATGAGAAGTGGTAGGGTTTTCCAAAAGTGGTTGGAAGTAAATCAATTCATTATTAGAAGCAACATTTGAAAACTGCAGACTCAAGTCTGGAGTGTGTCCTGTATTAGCACTAGCAAAAGGAGCTAGTTGAAGTTCAACATCTGATGTCAACAGCCATTAAGCAATATTTGTGGTACTTAATGCCTGTAGACGGATTTCCTGCATGGTAGTGAGAGGAGGCAGGGAACTACCCAGGAACCCTCATGGCCTACTGGGTGGGACTGGTCACATAGTGTAGTTCAATTACATCAATTGAAACAAACCTTATTTGTTTTTACAACCAGCAAGTAAGGGCAATATCACAGTTCTGGGACCTTGAACATCAAGGACTGGCATTGGTGCTCAGTATGATGGTTCAAGATATTTATTGTCCATGATCTTTTCTTAAACTAGACCCCCAACTTTAGGAATCCAGCCTGCTGATGCTGGTTGCTCCTTCACTTCTTCAGTGGAAGAACATTTGGAAATGTAATTTAAGTGCTCATCTCAGAAGTCTTGTAATTCCTGTAAGAGAACTAAATGTTCATTGATGTCAAAAGGCTTGTCTGCCGCCACTATGCCAGGATTATCGAGATATGGAGCGTACACCTGGTCCCCAAATAGGACCTCATAGAGAGTCCTGCCTCACAAAGATCCTCTAGACAGATTATATAAAGCTCTCTGGGCCCATGCAGACGATGGATCCAACTACGACCTGAACCTAATCCTCTACCCGTTAAGGACTGCTTTTAGTCATTTGTTTTTCTGTCCACTATCAAATTTCTCTCAGGATGATAGGGAGAGGAATAATTCCCAGCAACACCAAGGTTTCCCATGGCCCCTGCTCTGAGTAGGATGCTGCTACTACATATGTCCGATGAAGACTTGCAAATCTTTAATTACAGTTCAAGCTTTAGTCGATCACTGTGATCATGCCACCATTAGTATAAGTGGATCATCCGACAGAGGAGGGTGTGTGTGTGTGCGTGTCTGCATGTGTGAGTGTGTGTGTAGTTGTCCTGAATGCGGGGGGAGGAGGGATATTTGTGGGTGCATGTCTGTGTGTGTGAGTATGTGTGTGAATGTCATGAATGTGGGGGAGTGAGGTTTATGGGTGCGTTTCTGTGTGTGTAAGTGATTGTGTATGGGGTGTGGGTGAGTGATTGTTATGGGGTGGGGGTGAGTGACTGTTTGTGGATGGGAAGGGGGTGAGTGAATGAGTACGTGTGTGCGGGTGTGAGCGATTGAGTACGTGAGTGTGATTGAGCTGATGGAAGGGGTGAGTGCGTGAATGTGTGTGCATGTGTATGTAGTTGGATGGGGAGGAGGTGAGTATTTGTGAAGGTGGAGGGGTGTGTGAATGTATGTATGCACTCGGGAGAGGGGTGTGAATGAATGTATGCGCTGGGGAGGGAGATGTGAACGCATGTATGTGTTGGGGAGGGGTGTCTAAATGTATGCATGCACTGGGGGAGGGGGTTGTGACTGTATGTATGCGTTTGGGAGGGGGTGTGAATATATGTATGTGCTAGGGGAGTGAATACGTGAGTGTGGTGTTTGTGTCTGTTAGAGTGAATAGGGGTGTATGATGCAAGTGCGTGGGAGAGTGGGAGGGTGTTTGTGTGTGGGAATGTGGGAATACATGTGTGCAGATATATGGACGTGTGTGCGATTGTATCCTGGCAACAGGAATGATTATTCCTGTTGTCAGGGTGATGACCGCCAGCTTTTTCTGGGAGTGCGACCAGCAGAAAACAATTCTGGCGGTCTCTCGTGTTATAATACCACTAGTGGTATCACGCCTTCCATCGTGCTGGAGGTGCTCACCTCCAGCCCAGCGGAATGCGGTATTGTGGTGGGATTGGTCGAGGCTCAGTGGTTTGGGTTCGGCAAAACCGCCAAACTCCTAATTTGGTGGTATTCACCGCCAGCCCATCGGCGTTGACACTGCCACATCCGCCCTGGCCGGTCTTGGGACTGCCAGGGTCTAGAGGAGGGCCATAGTCTACATCAGTAGCTCTTATGGATGTGGCCCACTGTATCAATCTCAGATGCAAGGCTTTCATGTTAGGAATGATGGTCTTGGTGACAGCCTCTAAGGCTGGAATGGGGATTAGAATAAGTATGTATTTTCCCTGAGCCAGTAATCTTTCCTCTATGACAGCCATCTGACTTGGATCAGTATTGTTGAAGGTAATGCAATTACATTTCAGCATTGGAATATAAATGTGATTTGTATGCATTCAGCACTGTGTCACCCTCACTGAAGGTGGCATATGCATAGGCATTGCATGCGCATCAAGTAGGAGTCTGGAAGCAAGCATGTTAGTTAGCAATGATCTGAGTATTTGTGTGTATTCAGACTTCCAGTGTGTACTGGAAAAATCTGGGTGAATTAAATCGTCCAATAGTTTAGCCCATTGTGCACATTCTGATATGTATGTTCTACCGAAGTTCAGAAAGCCTAAAAGTGTTTGTAGTTTTTTATGATGTTTGGTGGTTGTAACAAAGCTAGTGTCTCCAAGAAATGTGGCACAAGACTCTGGCCTTCAATAGACAGTTCATATCCCAAAAACAGGACACAGAGGAAAGCAATTTTTGATTTTTGAAATTTGAATTTCTAGTCATATTCAGCAAATCCCAACACTATGCAATCTACTCTGGCTAAGTGTGTGTTAAAGTCATAGTCCATCAGATATATGTAATCAACATAGGACAATGCTTCTGAGTCACTTTTTTGTAAAGTTGATGTTACTTGGGTAGCAAACAATCCATGACCGTTCTATACCCTTGAGGAAGTTGACAAAACTGTCTCTGATTTCCTAGGGTGCTATAAGTGGGCAGATCTCTGCTTTCAGGTGTTTATTTTGACAGAAAAATCCATTGAGAATATTCAATGCTGTTTTGTATTTATGTCTGACTATATCGTTCCTTAAAGCCATGAATTTTGAAGTGCAAAAGTGTGTGCGTGACTGTTTGGAGGTCTGTTGTCTAAGATTAAGCTATGACAATGATCGCATTTCATTACAGGGAAATACAGATTATTCAGAGGAAACACACCAGGTTCAATGAATCCCCGGTATTCTTGTTGTGAAAGAATTTCCCTTACAAGAGCTTTTACTTCATGTTTAATTGGGTATTGTGGTTGCACTTGTAGACTAGAGCGTATAGGTATTATATGGTAGGTAGAACCCTTATCCCAACTTATATGATTGCGGTATAATGCTGGGGCTTGTGCAAAAGCGCAATCTTCAGCATATGCTTGTTTAACTGTTCAAGGGCAAGAACAGAAAAGGAAGGTAATAATATATCTTCTCCTTGCAAGACTTTTCTAACAAATGCAGGCATCCAGTCTAACTCAGCCAAGGGAATGTCATAGGTATGTGTTAATTTTGCCCAGAAAATTACTTTAGCAGTATGTGGTATGTCACCCTCACTTTGGAAATACAAATCATAAAGTCTATCAGGGGTGCTCACCCGTTGACCTGGTTTTTCAACTTCAACAAATTCACTAGTTGCTCCTGAAACCAGAAACTCTTGAAGATCCAAATGAACTATTGTGACCTCTGCTGTGTTGCATAGAATTGTCAATGCCAATGCCTTGTTGTGAAGGTGTGTTCGCAATAAGTGTGGCATATTTAGGTGTAGTATCTGCCACTCTCTAAACTGGAGTTTTATTGTGGAAGTTTCTCATTCTTTTTTATGATGATGTCATAAGAGCATTGTGAGTCAATTTTTGTTTTCACATACTCTTCATGCTTGCGTTTTGGTCTTCCTGCTCTCTCAGAGTGCTTGTCTGGTGAGTCCTGAAAGGAACAAGAAGGACATTCATCAGTATTCGTATACCTATCAGGCTGTTTAAGTGTATCACGGTTATGTAAATTATAATGCTTTTCAGTATGCTCTGGTTGTGAAGATCCAACCCGTGTTTTCATTTTATCTTTTTGCCAATTATTTTCATCACCAAATCCAGGGTAGGGTGAGCCCCGTATTCATTTTGAATCTAAATTAGCACCTCAGGCAAAATGGCTACTGCCAGCCTACCGTGGGTTATGAGTATATATGACAGCAAAAACCATGTTCCAGGTGGCACAATCTTTAATAGCAGGAATCACACCTAGCGGTAGACACTTTGGGGGTCATTCTGACCCTGGCGGTCGGTGATGAAGCGGCGGCCAACCCGCCAACAGGCTGGCGGTCCAAAAAATTGAATTCTGACCCTGGCGGGAACCGCCAACAGAGCCCGCCACTTTAACACTCCGACCGCCACGGCGGGACACACAAACAGTGCGGCGGTCACCGCCAACAGGCAGGCGGCAAACAATGTACCGCCCACCCTATCACAACTCACCAACCCGCCACCTTTTCCGGGGCGGGAGCACCGCCGATAAAAACACGGCGGAAACAGACTACGAACGGGAAAACGCTCACCTCTATACACTCCACGAGGACGGAGGACAGCATGGAGCCCGAATTGAACATCCTACCTGCTCTCGTCTACCTGCTCATCTACCACGAGTACGAACTCCGGCGCAGACGACAACGGTGAGTACCGCACCTACGACACATGGGAGGGGGGGAGGAGGAAGGGTTACGGGCACACACATACGCATTACACCCACCCCCCAACTATCTACACACCAATGCAGAGCACCAAGTCAAAGTGACCCCACCCAAACCCCCCGGAATAACGAAAAGATATAATTAAAGTGAGAAACTAAATTTATGTATAAAATAGGTTCATTGAAGTCATGGTAAAATAGGAAAATGAATCAAAAATATCCAAGTGTAAACATTGCGTAACCGATAAATAGAGGCAATAAGTCCAGCACAGTCACTGAAATTTCAACTGTCCGTGGGCCAAAGTGTAACAACACATGGGCAAAGCCCACACAGGAGACCTGAGTCCGTTGGAGAGAACACTGCAGGGGCATCAGATGATAAAACTACAGGCACCTCAGGGGGAAGGGAAGGGGGGGCACCACAGCCACATGAGTCCACGACGCCAGATCCAAGAAGGGGCCACCATGCCCACTGTTCAGTCCTGAGGAGTGCAAAGCCTCAGTCTCTCAAGTCTCTACAGTGGGTGGCTTGCCCACTGTCATATCCTGGGGAGTGCAAAGCCACAGTCTCTCAAGTCTCACAAGTGGGTGGCTTGCCCACTGTCATATCCTGGGGAGTGCAAAGCCACAGTCTCTCAAGTCTCACAAGTGGGTGGCTTGCCCACTGTCATATCCTGGGAAATGCAAAGCCACAGTCTCTCAAGTCTCTACAGTGGGTGGCTTGCCCACTGTCATACCCTGGGGAGTGCAAAGCCACAGTCCATCAAGTGGATAACAGTCTCCACAGGCAATGGAGGAGGCAGGGTGGCCCGAGTGCAGCGTGAACAGTAGCACGACACAGAACCGCCACTGTCATTGGGCCAGCGGTGCTTGAGACGGCGGGGCCCAGCGGAGCGGTGCTTGAGATGAAGGGCCCAGCGGAGCGGTGCTTGACAGGAAGGGCCCAGCGGAGCGGTGCTTGAGACGGCGGGGCCCAGCGGAGTGGGGCTTGAGGTGAAGGGCCCAGCGGAGTGGTGCTTGAGACGGCGGGGCCCAGCGGAGCAGTGCTTGACAGGAAGGGCCCAGCGGAGCGGTGCTTGAGACAGCGGGGCCCAGCGGAGCGGTGCTTGAGATGAAGGGCCCAGCGGAGCGGTGCTTGACAGGAAGGGCCCAGCGGAGCGGTGCTTGAGACGGCGGGGCCCAGCGGAGCGGTGCTTGACAGGAAGGGCCCAGCGGAGCGGTGCTTGAGACGGCGGGCCCCAGCGGAGCGGTGCTTGAGATGAAGGGCCCAGCGGAGCGGTGCTTGAGACGGCGGGGCCCAGCGGAGCGGTGCTTGACAGGAAGGGCCCAGCGGAGCGGTGCTTGACAGGAAGGGCCCAGCGGAGCGGTGCTTGAGACGGTGGGGCCCAGCGGAGCGGTGCTTGAGATGAAGGGCCCAGCGGAGCGGTGCTTGAGACGGCGGGGCCCAGCGGAGCGGTGCTTGACAGGAAGGGCCCAGCGGAGCGGTGCTTGACAGGAAGGGCCCAGCGGAGCGGTGCTTGAGACGGCGGGGCCCAGCGGAGCGGTGCTTGAGACGGCGGGGCCCAGCGGAGCGGTGCTTGGGACGGCGGGCCCAGCGGAGAGGTGCTTGAGATGAACGGCCCCTGTTCAGCGGTGCTCCTCCCGGCGGGGCCCTGTTCAGCGGTGCCTTTCTGGACGGCGGGGCCCTGTTCAGCGGTGCCTTTCTGGACGGCGGGGCCATGTTCAGCGGTGCCTTTCTGGACGGCGGGGCCCTCTTCAGCGGTGCCTTTCTGCACGGCGGGGCCCTGTTCAGCGGTGCCTTTCTGCACGGCGGGGCCCTGTTCAGCGGTGCCATTCTGGACGGCGGGCCCTGTTCAGCGGTGCCTTTCTGGACGGCGGGGCCCTCTTCAGCGGTGCCTTTCTGCACGGCGGGGCTCTGTTCAGCGGTGCCTTTCTGCACGGCGGGGCCCTGTTCAGCGGTGCCTTTCTGGACGGCGGGGCCCTGTTCAGTGGTGCTTGTTCTGTAAGTCAAGGGAGTCAGACCTGGCCACGACTCCCTGCTCAGTCACCTTCCGACCGTGCAGTTGCTGGACCCTTCGGTGACGGTGTCCTGGGCCCTTGGGTGTCCTCCCTCACACCCGGGATGGGGCTTGTGGGGCCCTCCTGGTCCGCGCTCCTGCTGGCTGACTTCTCAGCCCTGCTGCCCTTGCCCTCCTACGATGTGGCTCTCTTGCCCTTGCCTCCCCTGGATGTTGTGGCAGGTGAAGTGGCAGAACTTTGGTCCTTGGGGGCAGCCGTGTCAGTCGTCCCGCGGCGGCCCCTTACTTTACGGGTCCTCTTTCCAGGGGGGGGCTGGCTGTCCCCTTGCTGCTGACCGATGTATCACTGCTGGCAAAGGGGGGACTCCAAAATCCATGCACTACGGTGACCCTTGAAGCCGGGCTGGTGGTGGCTGAGGCGCTCTTGGGACTCTTAGCAGATGGAGGGGGGGGTCAGGTGAGGGAAAGAGGTCAAGAGTGGAGAGGTAAAGTTTTTTAGGACCAGGGTAAAGGGTAGGTGTAGTGGATATAGGAGTGGAGGAAGAGGAGGTAGTTGTAGGAGAGTCAGGTGTGCTGTCCTTGGGTGAAGGTGCATGGGCTGGAGGCTGTCGTGAGGTGGTTGGCTGTTGGGTGGGTGGCTGCCTGCGTTTGTGTGTCTTGGAAGAGGGGGTGACAGACACAGTGGGAGAGGACACAGGGGACGTGTAAATGGCAGTGGGGGTGGTGACTGCACGTGTGCGGACTGTACTGGAGGGTGTGCTGGTGATGGAAGTACTGGCTGTTGGTGGTGTACATGCAGGTGTGAGTAGAGACGTCACAGGGAGGGAGGAGGGAGACGAGGAGGTGTGGGACACAGAGGTGGTAGTGGCTGTTGGCATGTCTGCATCTGGGTGTTGCTTGGGTGAATGTTTGTGTGATCTGTGGTGCTTATGTCTGGATGAGCTGCCCTTGGGTGTTGAGGTGTGTGCAGGCTGGTCTGATGGTGTGGGTGGGATAGGCAGAGGAACAGGAGACAGAGACAGGCTGGAGGCAGTTAGAAGAGGGAGGCTGGAAACAGGGACAATGGCTGCCGTCAGTGCTGAGGCCAGAGCATTGAACAATCGTTGATGGGCAGCCTGACCCGAATGAATGCCCTCCAGGTATGCATTGCTACGATGCACCTCCCTCTCTACCCACTGGATGGCATTCAAAAGGGTAGACTGCCCAACAATGATGGTCTGTAGGAGGTCAATGACCTCCTCACTGAGGGCAGCAGGGGTAACAGGGGCAGGGCCTGAGGTGCCTGGGGCGAAGGAGACGCCCGCCTTCTTGGGCGAGCGGGCACGGAGCGAAGGCTGAGGGGCTGCTGGGAGGGCAGAGCTGGTGCGCTGGGTGGCTGTACCTGTAGAGGCGGGGGGCACGGATGTTGCCGCCACCGCTAGGGAGCTCCCATCCGAGGACGTGTCGGTGTCGCTGGTGTCACCACGGCTCCCCGTTGTGAAGCTCCCCTCGCCCTCCATATCACTGGTGGCCTCGGTGTCTGTGCCATGGCCCACCGGGGCCTTGTGAGTTGCAGCTCCCTCGTGCTCCGGTGCCAATTCTCCTCTGCCTGATGATGCTAAGGCACACATGCACAAGAAGATAAAGAAAAAGGGTGGGGGGAGACATAAAAACAGGTTGAGTGCATGCATTGTCAACACCGTTGGCGGAGAGGACAGACACAGGAGCCTCATGCACTAAGCCGCGCAATCGGGGTACACTACTCAGTACTTGTGACTAGGCCAACAGGTCTAGGGACAACAAACGCGCAAATGGGTGATGCAGGACCATGGATAGCTGTAGTTGTCACCCTACAGAGGTGGGGGGTGGGGGCACAAGGACATGGCTAAAGGAGAGGACTACACTACAGAAAGCGCCCTGGCCTAATGTCACCCACAGCCCTCTTCCCCCACCCAGGCACCTCCACTGCGCGTAAAGATAGCTGAATGTGCTGGTACTCACCCTCTTGTGTCTGCTGTGATGTCCTCACGCGCCTATCCAAATCGGGGTAGGCCACCGCCAGGATCCGGGACATCAGGGGGGTCAGGGTACGACTGGCACCCCTCCTAGGTTGGGAGGCCATCCCCAGCAGTGACTCGGCGGTCTTCCTGGTCCCGCGGCGGATGTCCTCCCACCTCTTGCGGCAGTGGGTGCCCCGTCTGTTGTGGACCCCCAGGTTCCGGACTTCCTTGGCGATGGCACGCCAAATGTCGACTTTCTGATGGGCGCTGACCTATTTGACATGTACAGGGTGGAAATTGAAATATCATCAATTTTCCACATGATAGATGCGATTGGCCCCCCCTCCCCAACCTTGCCATGTGGCACATGCTCTCATCTGTCGTGCCTTGCACTCGTCATTGTCTCCCCACCCCACCATCTTACATCCACCATACACAACCCAGGCATAGCCCATTCAACGTGCACACAGTGTACTTACCTGTTGGTCTGGAGGACCGTAGAGTCGCGCATACTGGGGCAGGACCCCATCCACAAGTTTCTCCAACTCTTCTGTAGTGAAGGCAGGGGCCCTTTCCCCAGTCGCAGCAGCCATTGTATCTCCCAGACCGAGGTCACAGCAGCACTTGCAGTATAGGTCCTCTCCTGTGGATGATCAGGTCTCGAGTGATTAACCAGATAGAAAATGGCGGTCCTAACCGGCGCACCTAGTCATTGGCTCGTGAAACCCATAGGGTTCGATGTTAACCAATGCGGCTTGGCGCCGCGGTCTTCGACCGCCACGGTGTGTCACGCCAGCGCATTGACCTCACATCCCACTGTCACACTTCTCAGGTCAGGCAGCCGCCATTTCAAGGGCCCACATGGCCTGATTTCTACTGCATCACACAGGCCAAGGCCTTGCATTGCCACTCATACAAGCCATTCAATGCATTGAGAATCGTGTACTGTGCAAGCTGTAGTTACGTACCTGTGGGTTGCTTGACTCTGTGCTCCATGTTGTCCTTCCTAGGCACCGTCCGCTGGGACTTGCGAGGAGAAGGATGAATCCTCCCGTGTACCGACCGCTGGTGGACCTGTCGACAATGGAGGAACGTCATATAATACTTCGATACCGACTTGACCGAGCCACTATACATGAACTGTGTGCCCAGCTGGAGGCAGCACTGATGTCCCCCATCCGCCAACCCACAGGAATTCCCCCTCTGGTGCAGGTTCTGTCAGTCCTCCATTTTTTGGCAAGTGGGTCTTTTCAGACAACAGTGGCCATGTCATCAGGGATGTCTCAGCCTATGTTTTCTAAGATTTTGTCCAGAGTGTTGTCTGCCCTGACGAAATACATGCGGAGCTACATTATTTTCCCTGAGGAGGGTGATTTGGCCACTGTGAAGGGTGACTTCTATGCCCTTGGACATATCCCCAACATCATTGGTGCCATTGATGGGACCCATGTGGCCTTAGTACCCCCAAAAGACGATGAGCAGGTGTACAGAAACAGGAAAAGTTACCATTCGATGAATGTCCAGGTGGTCTGTTTGGCTGACCAGTACATCTCCCATGTAAATGCCAAGTTCCCTGGGTCAGTGCATGACGCGTATGTTATGCGAAATAGCAGCATCCCTTATGTGATGGAACAGCTACAGAGACACCGTGTGTGGCTAATAGGTGACTCTGGTTACCCCAACTTGCCGTGGCTACTGACCCCAGTGAGGAATCCCCGGACCAGGGCAGAGGAACGCTACAATGAGGCCCATGGGCGAACTAGGAGGATTATAGAAAGAACCTTCGGCCTCCTGAAGGCCAGGTTTAGGTGCCTGCATATGACAGGGGGATCCCTAATGTACTCACCCAAGAAGGTGTGCCAGATCATCGTGGCCTGCTGTATGCTTCACAATCTTGCATTGCGACGCCAGGTGCCTTTTCTGCAGGAGGATGGTCCAGATGGTGGTGTTGTAGCAGCTGTGGAGCCTGTGGAGAGTGAAGAGGAGGAAGACGACGGGGACGACACGGACAACAGGGACACAGTCATACAACAGTATTTTCAGTAGCACCCAGGTAAGAATCCCCCACGCCATTTTACATTTACTTCTGGCCTCCTGCATCTCTACTTTCTGTGTTTCCCCCCAGTTCCTTTCAACTGAATTGTGACTTTCCCTTGCCTTTTCAGAGCTGTATGACCCACTGCGTGACTTCTGGTTTGTTCGCCCATGGAGTAAAGCACATTGACATTGGTATGTTGTCATCACAATGTAACTGAACATTTTGGAACCGTTATGTGTAATACATTTGTTAAGAATACAAGCAGACTCCTGAGTGTTTTAAGTGCAATTAGTGATTTATTTAAAGTGCTACATATAGGTCCATGATAGTAAAACGGTGATGGGTGGGGGTGGAGTGATGTCCATGGCAGAGTATAGTTCTCGGTCGCTCAGGTGCATTGTCCATATGCCTGTGGAAGGATGGAGCAGGGGCAGTTCAAGGTTGGACAGGGTGACGATGTGGGACAGTGGAATGTCATCCGGGGGGATCTTAGGCTGGCGGGGGTCTTGGCATCCTACTCTGTCTTCCTTTGTGATCTCAGGTTCCTCTTGCGGGGTGGTTGATCTTCAGCAGGAGGTGGGGTTCTGGTGGCCCGTCGTTGTGTGGGGGCCTCCTGTCCACTAGCGCCGGTGGAGGTGGTAGGCTGTTCCTTGTCCGGGCTGGTGACAGGGGCCCTTTGGGGTGCCACATGGTCCCGCAATGTGGTGACTATTAGGTTTAGGGCCAGGACGATGTTCCTGAGCTCCTCTCTGTACCCCATGTACCATTCCTCCTGCTGTGCCTGGATCTCCTGGAACCTGGCCAGTACCGTCGCCATCGTCTCCTGGGAGCGGTGGTATGCTCCCATGATGGTGGTGAGGGCCTCTTGGAGAGTCGGTTCCCTGGGCCTGTCCTCCCCCCCGTCGCACTGCAGCCCTCCCAGTTGCCCTGTTTCCCCGGGCCTCTGTCCCCTGGACGGTGTGCCCACTACCACTGCCCCCAGGTCCCTGTTGTTGTTGGGGTGTTGGGTCAGCCTGGGTGCCCTGTAGTGGCGGACACACCGCTGATTGACCTGTCCTGGAGACAGAGGCATGGGCCCGCTGGGTGGGAAGCTGTGCTGATATTCCCAGAGGGGGTTAGGTCTGCTGTGGCCTGTGTCTGTGTGTGGGGAACCGACTGTCCAGAGGTCCCCGATGGTCCGGGCTGGTCGTCAGGTTCTAGGTCGACAGAGCTGCTGTCCTCAATGGGGGCCTGTTCTGGGGGTGGGATGGACATATCTGGACCCTCCTGGCCGGTGTGTTGGCGTTCGGGCCCTGCAGGGGTGAAAGAGTATGGTTATTGCTTCTGTGTGTTCCATGGCGTGCGATTTGTGGGTGCCCTTGTCCCCCGTGCTGGCATTCCCTTGTGGCAGGAGTTGTGAGGGTGGTTTGTGGGGGGGGATGGGTATGTGCAGTGGTCATGCATAGGTGATGGGTGTCCATGGTTTGTGTTGGCATTCAGGGTTTGGTTTTGGGTTGGGTGGGTTGTGCTGGTGAGACATTGGCAGGGAGGATGTGTGCTGGGGGGTTGGGGGTGAGGGTGGGGGTGTGGGTTGGCATGCTGGTGGTTGGGGGGGGAGTAGTTGAGACTAGACTTACCAGAGTCCATTCCTCCGCCTACTCCAGCGAGGCCCGCAGGATGCAGGATGTTAAAGACCTCTTGCTCCCATGCTGTGAATTCGGGAGGAGTGGGTGGTGGTCCGCCGCCAGTCTTCTGCACAGCGATGTTGTGTCTTGAGACCATCGACCGTACCTTCCCCCGTAGGTCGTTCCAGCGCTTTTGGATGTCTTCCCAGTTTCTGGGATGCTGTCCCACAGCGTTGACCCTGTCGACGATCCTCTGCCATAGCTCCGCCTTCCTGGCTATTGTGGTGTGTTGCACCTGTGTGCCGAAGAGCTGGGGCTCTACCCTTATAATTTCCTCCACCATGACCCTGAGTTCTTGGTCCGAAAACCTGGGGTGTCTTTGGGGTGCCATGGGGTGGTGTGGATGAGGGGTGGGGTGGTGTTTGTGGTGATGTGAGTGGTGGTGTGTGGTGATGTGTGCTTAGATGTGGTGTGGTTGATGATGTTGGGTTCCTGTGTGTGTTGGGGTTTTCGATTGCTGTGCTCTCTCTCTCTCTCTCTCTATCGCCTTCTCTCCGATTTCCAACTAGTGGGGGTTTGTGGGTGATGTGGGTGTGTGTTTTATAGTTGCTTGGATGTGTGGGGGTGGTGTTTGTATGTGTATCAGGTGTGTGTATTTCAAATTGTCCAATGTGGCTGTGTTTTGGAGCTGGCTGTGTATTTTGACCGCGGCGGTGTGTACCGCCAATGGAATACCGCGGTTGAATGACCGCCGCGTGGATTAGTGGGTCGTAATGGCATGGGCGTGTTTGTGTTGGCGTGGCGGTGGAGGTTTGGTCATCTCCAGTTTATCGCTGCCCGCTGATGAGGCGGCCTTCCGTGGATGTCGGGTTTTTGGCAGTTTGGCAGTTGTGGGTCAGAATGACCGTGGCGGTTTACCGCGGCCGCGGTGGTAGAATGGCGGTCTTCTGACCGGCGGTAAGAGCCTTTTACCGCCGAGGTCAGAATGACCCCCTTTGTGAGAATTCTAGGTTTACTTTGGGGTTCTCTATGAGAAAAGACTCTTTCAAGCTGGTTTGTTATTTTGTGCAATCCAGAACAGAATCTCCTCTCGTCTGGTGAGAACCTCATACAAAATTGTGCTAATAATGACTGGACTAAGTGCAGGCACAGTTAACTCCGGCTGGGATAATTGTCATTGTAAGCATAATGAACTGTGATAAGTATCTATATAGACTAACCAGACCTTTGCACAAGGCAAGGTGTTCACCAGCGTTTGATGGTGCCTAATTTGGGTATGGTGTGTAGCTGGCTACGACTGGCCATGTTGCTCCATCATTGCTGAGGGGACCCAGTCTTGAATGTTGTAGTGGATGTGGAAGAGCGCCTTGGAACCAATTTTGATGTACCTGAAATGTAAGTTATATTTCAAATTGTTGGTAAGGCCTGTATTGGTTAGGTGCTGTGGCCCCATTGCATGTGTGAAATGTTTTTGTATTTGCATCTGCTGCTGGAAAATTGACCCCTGAATATAAAACTTCACATTTATTTGCTTTGTGGGGCTCCACATCTGAACTTATAAGAGGAGGTCTCTGTGGTGCTAAATGTGCAGTAACAGCATGTCTACACTTAACTGGAATTTGCATTAGGTTCATAATTTTAACCCCTAGGGTGCCCCGGACGAGACCAGCTTGTCCTGCTATGGGCCCCCGGGGGGAGCGCTAGTGCTCCCCCAGATGTCCGAGCACCCCCCCTCCCCTGGGCAGAGATGGAAGGGGAATCGCTTCCCCTTCCACCCCCACCCCCTCACCCCCTGTGGCATCTGATGACATCAGCATGCTTTTGCGCGCTGACCTCTCATAGGCTTTCCCCCCAGCGCTGGAAGCTCACTTGGAGGGTGCAGAGAGGCATGAAAGGAGAGGAAAGGCCTTTCATGTCTCTCTGAGCATTTCTGCTGCCCGATCGCATCAGAAATGCCCACAAGACACCTTGGGCAAGGGCCGCTTCAATGGGGGCAAATTATTTGTAGGCCATTTCTGCCCCCCCCGGGGGCAGATCAGCCTAAAATTATTAGGCTGATCTGCCCCCAGTGGGGACAGAAAACCAATAGACACCAGGGCTCTTTTTTTTTGTTTATTTTTATTTTTTTATGTTTGAGGAGCCACCCCTTAGTAAAGGGTCGCTCCCAGGGAAGTAAATTATTATTAGGCCATTTCTGCCCCCCCCATGGACAGATCGGCCTAGCAATCTGCCCCCGGGGGGGGCAGAAACCACTAGACCCCAGGTATTAATATTTTTTTTTCGTACTTGCGCATAAGAGGAGCGACACCTTGGGCAGGGGCCGCTCCCCAGGTGGACAAATTATTTTTTGGCCATTTCTATCATCCTAAAATTATTAGGCCAATCTGCCCCCGGGGGCAGAAAAACACTAGACACCAGGGCTATTTTTTTTTTTTTTTTAATGTTTGGGGAGCAACCCCTTAGGCAAGGGTCGCTCCCGGGGGACAAATTATTATTAGGACATTTCTGCCTTCCCCCCCCCCCCCAGGAGCAGATTGGCCTTTTTTATTGATTTTTTTCATACTTGTGCATAAGGGGAGCGGCCCCTTGGGCAAGAGCCACTGCCCAGGTGGGCAAATTATTTTTAGGCCATTTCTGACCCCCCCGGGGGCAGAAATCACTAGACACCAGGGATATATATTTTTTTTATTTTGTATGTTTGGGGAGCGACCCTTTAGGCAAGGGCTGTTACCGGGGGGCCACATTATTTTTAGGCCATTTCTGCCCCCACCCCGTGGGCAGATCAGGCTAATATAATTAGGCCAATCTGCCCCCAGGGGGCAGAAACCAGAAGACACCAAGGAATTTTGTTTTTTTTATACTGATGCATAAGGGGAGAGGCCTCTTTGGCAAGGGCCACTCCCCAGGGTGGGCAAAATATTTTTTGCCCTTTTCTGCCCCCCGAAGGCAGATCGGCCTAATGTAATTAGGCGGATCTACCTCCGGGGGGGGGGGCAGAAACCTCTAGACACCAGGGATATATATATATTTTTATTTACTTTATGTCTTTATGTATGGGGAGCGACCCCTTAGACAAGGGTCTCTCCCCTGGCGGGCAAATTGTATTTAGGCCATTTCTGCCCCCACTGGGGGCAGATTGGCCTATTTTTGTTAGGCCAATCTGACCCCAAAGGGGGTAGAAACCTCTAGACACCATGGATTGGTTTGTGTGTGTATGTGTGTGTTTTGTTTGGGGGGCAGCCCCTTGGGCAAGGGTTGCTCCCCATGGGTGCACATTACGGTGGCCCATAACTGCCCCCATAGGGGGCGGATTGGCCTATTTTTGGAAGGCCCATCTGCCCCAAAGTAGGGCAGAAAGCCCACCAGAGACAAGGGAGGATTTATTTTCAAAATAAAAGGTTGGGGGTATGGCCATATCCCCACCCCAAATAAATGGGGCCAAAGTTGTTCTGCCCACCAGTGGGAAGATTGGGCAATTACCCCAGATCCAATTCCAGGGGGGACAGAAAGTCTACTAGATGCCAGAGAATAAAAAATAAAAGATAAAAAAATAGTGGGGTGGTGGTTACCAACCAGTATGGGCCTGGTTATGCCCCCGCCCGAACTGGAGGGGCTAACAGTCTTTCAGCTCTCCCCTGCACACTAAAACATCTTATCCCATGGCAAGCAAGAGGACATTTGATTATTTTTGGTTTTTGTTTTACATTTCGGCCATGAGAGCTTGGTAACTCTCAAAAACGTCCCAAATGGAATGGTGAAGGCTGCACAATTTTTTTACTTTGGGATGCTGCCATGTAGAAAAATCCACAAGATCTAGACACATCTGAACACTAAACATCTAGTTGATTCCAGGGTGGTGTGCTTCACATGCACCCCGCACCATTTCCTTATCCACGATGACCTGCAAACCTGCAATTTTTCTGGAAAGCAAACATTTTTGGAATGGAACCTCCCGGGAATCTGCAGGAATCCACAATATTCCCACCACACAGCATTGTCTCATCTATACCGATAAAATTTCTGCTGCACTTGTCAGCCTAAAAATGTGGGGTTTTTTTCAAACTGCACCTTTGGACCCACTTTGGTTCCCCCTCAATTTCAACGTGTTTTTGGCTCTTCCCTGTCACAAACACTTGCTCCACCTACACTAGTGAGGTATAATTTTTATCGTTAGACTGAGGGGAACGTTGGGTGGTAGGAAATTTGTCCCATTGTGGTGATGCCACAAAAAATGTGGTACAAATATGATTTTTTAACTAAATTTGAGGATTGCTGACGATTCTGGGTAAGAAAACATTGGGGGATCCACGCAAGTCAGACCTCACTTGACTCCCTCAGGTGTCTAGTTTTCAGAAATGTCTGGGTTTGGTAGGTTTCCCTAGATGGCTGCTGAGCCCAGGACCCAAAACGCAGGTGCCCCTGCAAAAACAGGTAGTTTTCTATTTGATAATTTTGATGTGTCCAGATAGTGTTTTAGGGCATTTCCTGTTGCGAGCACAAGGCCTACCCACACATTTGTATTGGGAGACTTGGGGGAAGGCTGGGTGGAAGGAACTTTGTGGCTCCTCTCAGATTCCAGAACTTTCTGTCACCGAAATGTGAGGAAAAAAAGTTTTTTTAGCCAAATTTTGAGGTTTGCAAATGATTCTGGGTAACAGAACCAGGTGAGAACCCAACAAGTCACCCCGTATTGGATTCCCCTAGGTCTCTAGTTTAAAAAAATTTACAGGTTTGGTAGGTATCCCTAGGTGCCGGCTGAACTAGAGGCCAAAATCCGCAGGTAGGCACTTTGCAAAAATCACCTATGTTTTCTTTGAGAAAATGTGATGTGTCCACATTGTGTTTTGGGCATTTCCTTTCGCGGGCACTAGGACTACCCTGACAAGTGAGGTACCATTTTTATCGGGAGACTTGGGGGGAACGCTGGGCGGAAGGACATTTGTGGCTCCTCTCAGATTCCAGAACTTTCTGTCATCAAAATGTGAGGAAAAAGTGTTTTTTTAGCCATATTTTGAGGTTTGCAAAGGATTCTGGGTAACAGAACCAGGTGAGAGCCCCACAAGTCACCCCACCTTGGATTCCCCTTGGTCTCTAGTTTTCAAAAATGCACAGGTTTGGTAGGTTTCCCTAGGTGCCGGCTGAGCTAGAGGCCAAAATTCACAGGTAGGCACTTTGAAAAAAACACCTCATTTTTTCTTTGGGAAATTGTGATGTAGCCACGTTGTGTTTTGAGGCAATTCCTGTCGCTGGCGCTAGGCCGACCCACACAAGTTAGGTACCATTTTTATTGGAAGACTTATGGAAACATAGAATACCAAAACAAGTGTTATTGTCCCTTGTCTTTCTCCACATTTTCTCCTTCCAAATATAAGACAGTGTGTAAAAAAGACGTCTATTTGAGAAATGCCCTGTAATTCACATGCTAGTATGGGCACCCCGGAATTCAGAGATGTGCATATAACTACTGCTCCTCAACACCTTAAATTGTGCCCATTCTGGAAATACAAAGGATTTCTTGATACCTATTTTTCACTCTTTATATTTCAGTAAAATGAATTGCTGTATACCCGGTATAGAATGAAAACCCACTGCAAGGTGCAGCTCATTTATTGGCTGTGGGTACCTAGGGTTTTTGATTAACCTACAAGCCCTATGTATTGCCACAACCAGAAGAGTCCAGCAGAGATGACGGTACATTGTTTAAAAAAATCTGACATTGCAGGAAAAAGTACAGAGTAAAACGTAGAGAAAAATTGCTGGTTTTTTTCCCTCAATTTCAATATTTTTTTATTTCAGTTGTTATTTTCTGTAGGTAACCCTTGTAGGATCTACACAAATCACCCATTGCTGAATTCAGAATTTTGTCTACTTTTTTAGAAATGTTTAGGTTTCTGGGATCCAGCATTGGTTTCACACCCATTTCTATCACTCACTGGAAGGAGGCTGAAAGCACAAAAAATCGTAAAAATGGGGTATGTCCCAGTAAAATGCCAAAATTGTGTTGAAAAATTTGGTTTTCTGATTCAAGTTTGCCTGTTCCTGAAAGCTGGGAAGCTGGTGATTTTAGCACTGTAAACCCTTGGTTGATACCTATTTCAGGGTAAAAACCACAAGCCTTCTTCTGCAGCCCTTTTTTCCCTTTTTTTTTAAAAAAAACAAAATTTTCACTGTATTTTGGCTAATTTCTTGGTCTCCTTCAGGGGAACCCACAAAGTCTGGGTACCTCTAGAATCCCTAGGATGTTGGAAAAAAGAACACAAATTTGGCATGGGTAGTTTATGTGGACAAACAGTTATGATGGCTGAAGCGGGCCCTGCCCCAAATAGCCAAAAAAAGCCCTGGCACATGAGGGGGAAAAGGCCTGGAAGCGAAGGGGTTAAAGAATAGGATTCAGAGAGGAAATACTCTAGAGTGGTGATAATTTTAAAGGTTCAAACTTAAGCAGCCTTCAGACTAAAATACGTGTTCCCTACTAGGCAAAGGAAGATTAATCCCTAACACCACAGATGTATCTGTCTAAAGGTAAAAAGGAGGACCTTGGGCATACACTACTCAGGAGTCCCATTTATTAAGTTACTGTCTAAAATGTTGGGGGCACAATGTTACATGGTTCCTATGAATTAAGTAGGCCTGCATATCAGTTCAACATAAACTTCAGGATACAGGGACTCAGTCTATTGACACCATCAGGAAATGATGGCACAACAACTAGCTAGCTCTCAGTGTCCTATCTGAACCTCTAAACCTAATGGGGTACCAAATTGTACCTGAAACTTTGAATATGACTGCTCAAATTCTCAGGGATTAATTGAACAAAATCTATCCTTGCATTGTTACAGTGCTTACCCAAGATAAGACACAACAGAGATATAAACATGTATTTTCAACTATTTTTTGCAACAATTGTATTCTTGCATAGAAAGGATGAGCTGTCCTTATTAGGCAGATCAAACAAAGCATTATACCAGCATAATACAATATGGGAAAAAGATCAACAATTCAAACATGATAATGTTACTGTGTTGGTACACTCTTATCTGTTACTGCCAACACTATTGAGAGCATAGTGGGAGTACTCTCTCCCAGTCTGGCTGGGATAGCTTGACCACCCTCCCCGCCTGGGTAAGATGTACCAGAAAGCCAGGGAGTTGGTCTGGTGTAGTGCACGCTATCATCCCTTGTGGAATGCAGGTCAGAGTCAACAGAGCTGCATCTTGGTCACAGTGCACCGCGTTCCAGGTTAATCCTAGCAGAAGGATTCCTCCGCTGAACGAAGCACAGAGGCAGTTTTTATAATGAAAACTCCTCATATCACACTGTGTCAGAGGTACAGAGCTAATGGAAAGATATGTCTGCAAATACTGGCCTGTCTCCAACGAACAATCATGATACAAGGGTACCACATTCTGAGTACCTGACCTTGGAAGGAGTGCACAGACTTCATGGCAGCAGCTCTCATAAGGAGTGGGCTGCATGTTCAGTGTTTTCTTAGTATGCAGTCACATGAATGAAAAACCATGTAAAAAGTCACCATCAGAAAAAGATGCAACACTAAAATGTGCGATCTAGAAAGGGGGCTCTGCGAGGGCCCTGTTTTGTTTCATCACAGAATTAAAAGTTAAACTAGCAAACCTGTGTTTCATTCTGCAATTGGCCAAGGTGAGAGCATTGATAAAACATCCATAAGTCAAATTGTTGAGACTGAGTACTCAAAGTTTAAGCAACTAAATACTCCGTACATGGATCACCTCATTTTTTAAAAACATTTTGAAAAATGGTGATGCCTCTTTTCCAGAGTTTAAAGGAATTTTAGAGTGTAACACAAAAAATAATGCTTCGGGAAGCATGGAATAAATTTTAAAGCAAACAATACTGATGCTCCAGCTGTAAGTCATGAAGACTCAAGGTCACTAAAAGCGGTCAACAAAATGGACACATTTTTGGGGTTGATTGTAACAGAAGCATAATCCAATAAAACCAGCCCAGGTACAACCATCAGCGAATGTTGAATTACACACTTAGATGGACTTCAAGCGCCAGTCACTATCCTGAACTAATATTAAAAAAATAGACATAGAAGTTGATCTTCACAAGGCACTTGCCATATACATGTCAGGCTTCAGCACAAAACTGGAAAATTTGCATATTGAATACAAGCACAAGTACTTGCACTCTTATAATCAACAAACTAGATACATTACCAGAAATCATGTCATCAGTTGTAGAGGACTTAAAAACACAAAAAACGTTCTTGAAACAGTTTCTCTTGAGTACAAATGTTGACCATTATACTAAATATTCAAGCAACCCAAGGAGTCTCAGTGATTGCTCACACCTCACCTGACCTCGCTAGCAAAGAGATCTTTTGACCACATCAAACTCAAAAGAACAAGCCCACTCTAGTAACATGCCTCTTAGCTAATCCCATAAAATAAGTCTTCATGAAGAGGGACCTTTTCAGAGAATGAGGATTAAAGTGTCCTAATTTCCGGAAAATCCCTACCGACTGATATTAGGATAAATCCACTGGTTGTAAACATTGTACAACAGGGGTATTAATCAAAAGGATGGGATAACCAGTCAAATATCCACTCATCCAAATTTGTACCATCAAGCTCCAGAAACAACCTCTTTGGCAGTTCATGACAACACTGTCCTGAAATATCAGCCTGCCAGCACAGGTCCAGAGAACAAGAGCTTGTCATGGAACCAGCAAAACAATTATGGGGATACTCTTGAAGGCACAATCAGTCAAAATCCTGACTGGAGCTGACTACCAGCATCATTACTCCCCAGATAGACAAATTAACTTAACTTACAAACAGGCCTCCCAATCAAAAAAATTAATAAAGCTACATATATGATCCTGGAACAGAGGAGGTCTACAATGCAGAATGAATGCACCAGACGTAATTGCCTACTGCTGAATTAAATAAAATCTCATAAGAATCCAATCAAAAGGACTCTGGTTTTTATAGGAATGATTAAAAACTGAGCTCAGGATCAAGACTAAAAATTAATTATTATAAATTTGTACATAAAACTTGCACACAGGCAAAAAGAAAGGTTTTGTCCAAGTTACAAAGCATAATGATGGAATCTAGGATTGATTATGACAATCCTTTCACTTTGATTACTAGTGACTTCAATTTGAACCTGTTAAGTCCACTTCAAGATCAGCTATGGAGGATTCCACATCAAATTGTTCAAAGACTCAAAATATGATAAATTAGGTGAATTAATTAGTCAATGCAGGACTTCCAGTATTAAATGCGAGGTTTAGGGAACATCAACCACCATCCTTCACTCTCACTTCACTAAATTTGAAATCAGATATTGATCACACCATGGCAAGCTTATTGTTAGGTAAAATTATAACTAAGGGCCTCATTTATATATTGGTGGATGGCCCATTGTTCTGTCAGAGCAACGGAGTAAATTACTCCATAGATCTATTGGAGGGACTGCCCGCCAGATTTGTAAATGACTGTCAAGCTGGCAGCCATTCATAAAGCATTGGTAGGTAATGCTGCCACAACAGTTCCTGTTAATGCATTTTTCTGTTTGACACATGACTCCATCAGCGCAATGGAGCCCTATAGAAAACAGGTTCCTTTTTTATTTTCAAAAGGAAAATAGGGAAATAGGGAAATTGAATTTTCTTTTTGAAAATAGAAAGTACTCTGCTCTCCACACCATGGGAGTGTTCTCCCATGGTAATGGAAGCATTTAGCATTTGTCACCACCCCTAACAGTCACTTTGTTCCTGGTTGTGATGGACAGGGAAAACTGACCTGTCATTCTGCCCATTTCAATTAGGTGGATGGAGTGACAAGTCATCCTCCAATGGCCCATACTACACAAGCCCATCCGAGGGGATTAATCACGGTGGGGATGGAGTAGTCTCCATTGTGATTAACTCTAAGGTATGCCCACATTTAAATTCCATAGGCGGACCAAATTCTTGGAGATAAGGATACTCCATCACTGTTATGACAGAGTATCCTTACTGCCAATAATTAAATGGGACCCTAGCACACACACCACAAACCAGAAAAAGTGTAATTGGAACTGAGACTAACTGCACCTTTTCACTTGAGTGGCTGGAGAAGGAACACAACAGTCCTTTTCATGGATGGGAATCGTGCATTACTAACTTTCAGATACAAAATCCTTACAAAGCATGTAATGCACATACACTGACTTTTAGAAATGGTTTCCTTGATGTGGATTCCCCAGACTTTTTGCCCTCTGACTTCTTGTTTTGCTGACCATGGATTGGCTGGCTTTGGGACTTTGGGCACTTTACCTCTGCTAATCAGTGCTAAAGTGCACGTGCTCTCTGCTTAAAACATGTTAACATTGACTTATAGACAATTGGCATACTTAGTTAACTTATACGTCCCTAGTAAAGTGCACAACCTGTGCAAAGGGTCTGTAAATTAAATTCTACTGATGGGACTGCAGCACTGATAGTGCCACCCACTTCATCAGCCCTTTAAACATGAGTCAGGTCTGCCACTGCAGAGATTATGGGCCTGATTACAACTTTGGAGGAGGTGTTAATCCGTCCCAAAAGTGACGGTAAAGTGACGGATATACCACCAGCCCTATTACGAGTTCCATAGGATATAATGGACTCGTAATACGGCTGGTGGTATATCCGTCAATTTACCGTCACTTTTGGGACGGATTAACACCTCCTCCAAAGTTGTAATAAGGCCCTATGTCTGCAGTTTTAAACTGCCATGTAGACCTGACAAGTTGAACCTCCTACCAGGCCTAGACTTTCCTTTTTAATACATATAAGTCACCCCTAAGGTAGGCCTTGGACAGCCCCAAGGGCAGGGTGCAGTATATTTGAAACATTGGATATGTACTTTTACATTTTACATTCCCATTAGTGAAAACCTCTGAAATTCATTTTTCAATACTGCAAGGTCCATCTCCCTCATAGGTTAACACTGGGATTGCCTTTTTACATTTTCTAATTTTAATTATCATTTGGGAAGAGTTGGGACCCCCATGTTTGATGTCTCTGGAATCAGAATTTAAAATCACAACTGATGGGGAAGTTGGATTTAAAAGTTTAATTCTGAAAATACCACTTTTAGAAAGTTGCCATTTACTTACCTTAAATCAACTAGCGCCTTCAGCCTGTCTCTGAATACACATCTGCGTGAGTGACAGCTGGGTTTGTGTGCATTCCCTCCAAACAGCCACACACAAAGGGAGCTTAGGTATGACTGAGTGGCCATCTGCATGTTGATGGGCCATCCTGGGCATGATGGGAGGGAGGAGCTGGCACTTACACCTGAATGGGCTGTGTTGTGATCCCGCACAAAGGGCTGCATAACCCCCTGTAGTGAGTCTGGAGCCAAGGCAGGAAGGACTGGGACCTTGAGTACTTCAATGGCCTCTCTTTGAAGCCTCCTCCACTTCAAAGGCATCACTAATTATAAAAAATGGGCTTCAGTACAATTCTGGACCTGAAGACATTCTACCAGGATGCATGACTGCTGTGCTGCTGAAAGGGCTATCACTCTGCTGGACTCTGTTTGGCTTCTACTCTGCTATGCCTGCCCTGCTGCCTGCTGCTATCCTTGACTGGGAGTGAGAAAGGCTAGACCTGCATCTCTTCATCCCCAGAACTAAAATGTCTCCAAGGGCTTGCTGGTTTGCCTCCTGTTCTGAAGTCTCAGGGACATCCAATATGTCATTCCATCCTACAACAGTACCTGGACTTTGCTTGCTGCAAGTCCTGCTCTGCCAAGTGGTGCAAATCCAGTCCTGGTCCCTTGGAAGTAGAAATAAAGTGCTTCACCTGTAAAACCCATGCATCACTGTTGTTGCGCCGGTCGGACCTGACCCATCGCCTCTTCGATGCACTGCTGCTGGAGGACTTACCATCTCCGGCTGCACAGCTCGATGATGACATAGCACCTTCATCACAGACTTTGCTGATGATGCATGTCTGACTTCGTGGGTCGGAATCAATGCAGTGCCTACATTCAAAGGGATCAACGCCAATGCATCACCTTGTCTGCTTCTGCCTACGGTTCTTCGACAACGACATCGACGTATCCCCCATTCGCAAGGTACTCTTGCAATGGGTCAGCATTGGTCCCCATATTCAACCCGTGCTCTAGTGCGATTGGATTGGCCTAAACTTTCAGATTTGATCTGGCCAAGCACGACCAGGTAGCCTCATTTGGCGCTTTATGTTTCTAAGCATAATATTTACAGATATTCTTCAAAAATGTATATCTTGGCTTCTACGTTTTGGATTTGTCATTGTGGTCTGGTTTTGTTCATTAAATTAAGCTCTATTTTCCAAACCTGGTGTGGATTGTTTTTGTGTGGTATTTTCACTGTTTTACTCTTTACTTTAAATGTTGCCTCCTGAGTTAAGCCAGCTTGCTTGCGCCAGGACCAAAATACCCTTTCCCCAAGTGCTATTTAAAACAAAGCTGAAGTTCTGGCCAGAAAACCTAACAGCCCTCTTTAATCACAAATTAGTAACATAACAAGTGACAGATTTGTTCGGTGGGTGATGATTCAACTTACATTCAAGGGGGAAACAGCTCTAATGCAGCAAACGTTTGACAAAACTCCCTATTAGATAATGGAGCCAGGATCTTCTGCCCGATTCAGAATTGCAAACAAAGACCAAAAGTCTAACTTTACTACGGGTAAGGTTAAACTTTAGGTCTAAACTTAGACTTTTGGTCTAAGTTTACCTTTGTGACTCGAGCCCCTTGAGTCTTGGGCTTCTGAACATAAAATGTTCTGATTAATGATGCACCTATCAGAGAAGAAATGACCCTTGCTTTATTATTTGACAGAACCTCAGTTGATAAATCCTTGTTTTATCTTTAATTAGTGGATCTCAAATTTGCCATTCATTTCGTTCCTAGCAGTGCCTAAAATGCCAACCTATTGAGAATGTGCATCACACGGACCATGCTGAGAGGAATCATTCTGCTACATTCTAATACATGGTTACAAGGTAAATTTGGGGATGGCAATATGGTATCACAAATGATCTATACCACAATAGGTTTGAGAAGTGCCACTCCTGTTTAACAACAGTTTCTGCCCTACCACAAAAATAGGTGGCCTTTCAATATCGTCATTCATATGAAGGTGATATTCTCCCAATGAGTGAGACAAGAACTGGATTGCAGCATTTGTTGAATGGAATTCACTGATATTCAGTTACCAATAAGCTGTAAGTAAATCTTAATAAAACAAAAATTATGGGCAAGAAAATAAAAAATATAGGCGACTCGGATCTGAACAGTCTCCAAGTAATAAAAGGACTTATATATAAATACATCAGGCTCCTCATAGAGAACTGATGATCATTTCTCCTTCGCCAGCAATACATATAACATAGAGCCTTCTTCCTGCTTTTATGTGTTTTATGTACTGTACAAACAACTTTAGGGTCTGACAATGGTTCCAATATTGAAAGTCATCCACACAAAACTACTTTTTGAAATTGCCTACTGGTCAGAAGTGCTGTCGGGCAGAGAGGCAAAACTCTTGGGCAAACTTACTTCAATCACCTACATGATGAATTTCCTCCTACCACACCACTCCTTCCCAGTACAAATTAGGTTAGAATTTGAATTAAAAAGCACACAATTGCCTGCAAAGGTTCTTTGTTGAAAATGTGCTTTAAATATCGATCAGCAAAAAATCACACACTCAATCACTTGCCCTGGCTGGAAATCGCTAATTTGAGTGAACAAGCATCCTCACACCACTTCCTAGTGTCATCATTGTTTGATCTGCAAAGAAGGGGCTTTTGAGATACTCCTGTTACTTTAGCACTTTCAAAAAAATACCTTAAAAAAAATATGTGTATCCTTTCTGTCTTGGAAGATAAACATAAGCTGGCATAGAGTGTGCATGCATGGACAGTTCTTAACAGTTACACTACACTTAGCAGCCAAGAATATCTGGGGATGTGTTTCTGAAAATAAGCAAACACAAACTTATGCTATTCCATTTTGGAAGCCTGTCTATATTAGATTTAATTTCAAAATGGATGTAACACCAGTGTTGGAAGAAACTGACTGTATGATTACATTAGGGGGTCCAATGAACACATTAGTTCCCATTCACAAAGGCAAACTTAAACCAAAGGCCTAAGTTTAGACTAAAAGTCTAAACTTAGACCGAAAGTCCAAATTTATTACGGGTAAAGTTAAACTTTTGGTGTAAGTTCAAACTTTTGGTGAAAGTTTGGACCAAAAGTCTAACTTTACTATGAGTAAATAACAACATTAGTTAAAAATCCAAAATGGTAGAATCTAAATTTTGGTTAGGTTTGGCTGAGTCCATCCACTGGTGTGGTTAGGTTTCCTTAACACATCCCTTTCCAGCCCTCTCCTAATCAAATCAGAGGGGCACCTGGCTGTCTGGGTTTGCGGGAAATGGGGGAGGTCCTTCTCTCCTTTGAAGACCAGTTGTACTGCTCTCCCCCATCCTGTTTCACCATTTGCTGAGGCACTTCCTTTGTCTTCAGCCGAGGCCACTTCCCACTTCATCGAGGTAGCCTGGCCAGGATGCCAGAGGCTGGCCAATCAGATAAGGGAACTACAGAGTTGAAGTTGACAACTTTCAGGTAGAGTTCTAAAACTCTTTCCCTGAAGTAGTTATATTAAATTCAACAACGACAAGTTGTTTGACTTATTATAACAACAAATTTCATACCAGCCAGCAAGACAGGCCTGCCTTTAAAATGACACTGGGCACCTCATCAGTGCATCTATGGATGCATTACCTATGCTATGGGTCTTAAACCTACATGCCATACCACATAGTAGAGACTTATAGGTAGGTTGATACTGTCAATTATAATTAGCCTAATTTGCATAATAATTTTAATCAGATCACAGGCCCTGGGACTGGTTAGCAGTGCACACAGTACCATTAAAGTCAGGAAAATACCAGCGAAAAGTGAAAAATGGAGCAAAAAGTTAGGGGGCTTCTGCAATCAGCCCTGTTTTCTCTCACAAAGGAAACATCGGATGGGAGGAGAACTGCAGCATCAGAGGCCAGGGCAGGAAGGGGGCTGGGTAGCCAAAACTGGTCTTCAAAGGGGCAAAGACAGTTGAGACCAAAACCAGACCACCCCCATTCCTGCATCCTCAGTCAGGTGAGAGCCTCTCTGATTAGATTAGGAGAAGGCTGGAACGGGAGTGTAGAGAAAGGCTAGCCACACCTGAACCCTCAGCAGAGATTTTCTTCATTTTGGATTATCAAGAAACAGTGCTTTCTGGGACAAAATATGCCACACATTTAAGGAAGTGGTCATTATGTAGGGTAGCACACTGTGCTTCATTGGTCAGGTGTGTCCCCTTGCTTGCCAGCCCAGAAATCTAGATAAACGTGGGAGAGCTGCCCAGCAACCCTGATCCCTGCATTGAAAAAAGCAGAAAAAGAAGGACTGCCTTGCTGAACCCCTGGTCTCCACTAAGCAGGACTGTACTCATCAGCAATGCACCTGCTGCACACTCTGGGCTTCGCAAAAAGAGGACTTTGCCTGGCTTCAAGGGATTCAGGAGTGGACTTCCTGTAAGAAATAGTTACATAAATTCTGCCAAGGGTCACCTGCATCAACTCCTGCAAAAGGAGCCCAGCTGATTAAACACACAGTAGACTTTTAAGGATTTGAACAGGTGCAGTGTGGGAGCTATAATCCCAACTCTCAATGAGCAACTCAGATCTTCTGGAACCTTGGACTGTGATTATGGACCCTTTAAGACCTCAAAAGGACTTACTTGAAGAAGATCCAGAAGTTTGAAATAATTTGGAGAATTTTTGTCAAAAAGCTCGATAAATTGACTGACCTGTCATCAAGAGTCAAGCTGGCAACGTCGAACCGCAACCCAGCCTGAATTTCAGGTTTGCCCTGCTGAAGCTCCCGAGCTTTTCATCATAGATGAAACTTCCAGGAGTGGATCAAGCATCACACTGAGTCAACCCACTGCCGTCGAACTACCAGAGAAGTGATTAAGTCCATAGGTAAAATTGATTCACACCAATCAGATTCTGGATTGCTCTTTCTCTCCTGCCTAAAGTACTATGTGGGCAATGTCTATCAGTCAGCAGGCATAAGCCTTTTGGCCATCTAGTATGCTGTTCCCTTCTCCCAGTTTCCCTGGGGATGGTTTAGGAGGCCCAGTGTGCAAGTTTATCCTTTGGCTACCTTTGGTGCTTAGTATCTCTGTCCTGAATGCAAGCTAAGTACAAATGTTGGTTGTGCTGAGTAGGTTCAGTGTTCAAGTCATAGCTAAGCCCAGGCAAAACGTGTGTAATTTCCTTTGCGTAAAATTAACAAAATGCCAAATAAATATGTTAAATTAGACATTATTATGTAGAATCCCAGTCCTGTATCACATATTTAAAATGAACAGAAAGAGACAAAACAGTCCAGAATCTTATGAGGAGTGAACAATATCTGCTTGTGTTTGATTCAATTATATTGTTTCTATTTTCCCATGTAGGATTTTACCCGAACAAAATCTTGCTTACACGGTGTGGCATGACAGCATAATCCCAAACATTATGCATAACAATTGTAATTTATGCAAGATTATGATGGTTTAAGGGAAATGTTGCTTGTGCTTAGTCATAGCTCTTGGCCATGCCTTGCACCCATTTACTTATACATCAGCTTTCCTGTTTTCCTTTACTTTATCTTGGACCTCTGTAGCTTCTTTATTCACAGGCACAACTGTTAAATAGCCAACCAAGATAGAGTTTCACCAAGAGGTTCATTAACTGCAATTCCTACCATACCGAATTGTGAGGGCCAACTATATATTTCACCCATCTAGGCAGTGCTCTGGTCACCCCTGGAACAGGCATGCATCTACTCTTTTACAGAACGAGATTATTCAACCAGGATTAGATCCAGTAATAGAAAACAGATAACATTTTCAAATCTTTACAGATGGCTTATAGAGTGGTCAAATGGTTCATGGGCATTGATTTAGTTTTTTGTCAATTTTTGGGAGAATGGCATCCATGAAAGAGAAAACTCACTGAATAATGCTTGTAATGTCTCTCCATCGTCCTCCACCATGGAGGTGGATGATATTATTATTTTTAAAAGAACTCTTGCCACTAGAATTCCTCATCAACACCTCACCGAGATACAAGCTGATTCCTGGTGGGCTCTACCTTGTACTACAAGGGAGCTCTTTGGACTTTTCAGCGGGAAAGAGATTTTTGTACTAACATTGCCTACATTGAGTATATCTCTAGGCACTTTTATCACAAAAATGTCCATCCTCTGAAAAATCAGAAGAGCTTCCTTGTGGTACAAAGTAGAGCCCACCTAAATACAGTATCTGGGTGAGGACTCAATGATGAAGCATGCCTCAAGGAATCCTGGTGTGTGAGAGGCCTTTTAAGCATAAGGGGACCCCCCATGGGGTGGAGTGGGATTGAAAGACACATCAAGCATCATTCAGTGAGATATCTTTTGAGGCGTCCGCGCCTGGCCCGCGCCCAGCGCCACGACCCCTGGTCCCCAGCTCCCCCAAGCCCCGCTGATCCGCTACGACCCCACCACCCTCCACGCCCTCAACCCAGGGCGCTCCAAAACCTGCTTCCTAGCTCACCCCAAACGCACCCATGGACCCTTCGCCTGCAACTCCTGCAAACGCATCTTCCACCACGCAACTACCACGACCACAAGCCCACGCGCCATCAACCACCTCAAGTGCATCCTGATCAACGCTCGTTCCGTCCACAAGCACGCCGTTGAACTTTGGGACCTCCTGGACTCCACAGCCCCGGACGTCGCCTTCATCACGGAGACATGGATGAACGCCTCCTCTGCTCCAGACATCGCTACCGCCATCCCCGAAGGCTACAAGATCTCCAGAAAAGACCGCACCAACCAAGTAGGAGGAGGTGTCGCCATCATCTTCAAAGACTCCATCAGTGTCACCACCTCCACCGAAGACCCCCCCCTCGCCGCTGAACACCTGCATTTTCAGATTCGCACCGACCCAAGGACCACCCTCAGAGGATCCCTCGTCTACCGTCCTCCCGGACCTCGCGCCTCTTTCAGCGACGCCATCGCCGACTTCATCTCCCCGCACGCCCTCGCCTCACCGGACTACATCCTCCTAGGCGACCTCAACTTCCATCTGGAACAAAACAACGACCCCAACACCACCACCCTGCTCGACAACCTCGCCAACCTCGGCCTCAAACAACTGGTGAACACCGCCACCCACATCGCCGGACACACGCTCGACCCTATCTTCTCCGCCAGCAAACACGTCTTCTTCAGCCACACCTCTGCCCTACACTGGACCGACCACAGCTGCGTCCACTTCACATTCCGACGCGAGACCTCCCACCTCCGCACTCAACCCATCCCTCATCGACAGTGGAACAAGATCCCTGAAGAGCAACTCTTCTCCGCTCTCGCCGCCAACCAACCCACCCTCACCACCGACCCCAACGACGCAGCTCTCAACCTCACAAACTGGATCTCCAACTGCGCTGACAACCTTGCTCCCCTCAAACGCACGCATCGACAGACCAACACCAAAAAACCTCTCTGGTTCTCTGACACCCTCAAAGAATCAAAGAAAACTTGTCGTGCCCTTGAGAAGGCCTGGCGCAAGGACCACACCGCTGACAACATGACCGCCCTCAAGAACGCTACACGCGAACACCACCACCTGATCCGCACTGCCAAAAGGAACTTTTTCACCGACAGACTAGACAAAAACAGCCACAACAGCAGAGAACTCTTCAGCATCGTCAAAGAGTTCTCCAACCCCAGCGCCAGCGCCAACGCCGTCACGCCCTCACAGGATTTGTGCGAATCCCTCGCCACTTTCTTCCATCGCAAGATCAGCGACCTCCACGACAGCTTCGGACACCAGACCCAACCATACACCACTGAACCCGCTTCCCCGGACATCACCCTCAACAACTGGACCCACATCAACACGGAAGAAACCAAATCCATCATGAACTCTATCCACTCCGGCGCCCCTTCGGACCCCTGCCCGCACTTCATCTTTAACAAAGCCGACGACATCATCGCCCCGCACCTCCAGACGTCATCAACTCTTCTTTTTCTTCTGCTACCTTCCCCGAATGCTGGAAGCACGCTGAAGTCAACGCCCTACTAAAGAAACCTACGGCTGACCCAAGCGACCTGAAAAACTTCCGCCCCATCTCTCTTCTACCTTTCCCAGCCAAGGTAATAGAAAAGACCGTCAACAAACAGCTGACCACCTTCCTGGAAGACAACAACCTGCTCGACCCTTCACAAACCGGATTCCGAACCAACCACAGCACGGAAACCGCCCTCATCTCAGTTACAGACGACATCAGAACCCTGATGGACAACGGTGAAACAGTCGCCCTCATTCTCCTCGACCTCTCGGCTGCCTTTGACACCGTCTGTCACCGCACCCTAATCACCCGCCTACGCTCCACCGGGATCCAAGGCCAGGCCCTGGACTGGATCGCCTCCTTCCTCGCTAACCGCTCCCAAAGAGTTTACCTCCCTCCGTTTCGCTCAGAACCCACCAAGATCATCTGCGGCGTACCTCAAGGCTCATCGCTCAGCCCGACACTCTTCAATGTCTACATGAGCCCCCTCGCCGACATCGTACGCAAGCACGACATCATCATCACCTCCTACGCCGACGACACCCAACTTGTACTCTCCCTCACCAAGGACCCCGCCAGCGCCAAGACCAACCTACAAGAGGGTATGAAGGACGTCGCAGATTGGATGAGGCTCAGCCGCCTAAAGCTGAACTCTGAAAAAACAGAAGTCCTCATCCTCGGCAACACCCCGTCCGCCTGGGACGACTCCTGGTGGCCCACGGCCCTCGGCACCGCACCGACCCCCGCAGACCACGCCCGCAACCTCGGCTTCATCTTGGACCCTCTTCTCACCATGACCAAGCAAGTCAACGCCGTGTCCTCCGCCTGCTTCCTCACTCTCCGCATGCTCCGTAAGATCTTCCGCTGGATCCCCGCCGACACCAGAAAAACCGTGACCCACGCCCTCGTCACGAGCCGCCTGGACTACGGCAACACCCTCTACGCCGGGACCACAGCCAAACTCCAAAACCGCCTGCAACGCATCCAAAACGCCTCGGCCCGCCTCATCCTCGACGTACCCCGCAACAGCCACATCTCCGCACACCTGAGACACCTGCATTGGCTCCCAGTCAGCAAAAGGATCACCTTCCGTCTTCTCACCCACGCACACAAAGCCCTCCACAACAAGGGACCGGAATACCTCAACAGACGCCTCAGCTTCTACGTCCCCACCCGCCCCCTCCGCTCCGCTGGCCTCGCACTTGCTGTCGTCCCTCGCACCCGCCGCTCCACGGCGGGTGGGAGATCTTTCTCCTTCCTGGCGGCCAAGACCTGGAACTCCCTCCCCACCAGCCTCAGGACCACCCAGGACCACTCGCTTTCCGGAGACTCCTAAAGACTTGGCTGTTCGAGCAGCGATAACCCCCCCTTTCCCCCCTAGCGCCTTGAGACCCGCACGGGTGAGTAGCGCGCTTTATAAATGTTAATGATTTGATTGATTTGATTTGATTTGATTTGAGATATCTTTTGAGTGAATTCTGTTATTAAGTTGGAAGTGGAGATAACCCGCCCTGAATACTTCTGTCTCACTTCTGACTTTGATTTTGTGTGTTAACAATTTTTGAACAAGGAAAGTATTTTATACACCTTAGGGACACTAGGCCCCTCTACAATGATGTTAACGTTAATGACACAAGATCCCAGTAAACGAATTCTCTCAGCAAGTGTGCCACTAATTGAACCATGAATAGGCTGATCGGAAAAAAAACACAACTTCTGTTTGGGATTGATATTCTAATAACATTTGGTTTAGAAATTGGTTAAAAAATCTTCCACCTTTTGCTGCTGTGCGTTTTAGCAACACTTTTTATGATAATGTGAATGCAAAACTTAGCTACGTAATTCTTTGGTGCGTGTTTTCTATGTCTTCAAAGTTTCTTGCAGATTTGGCGTCCAAAGTTATTACTTATAAAAAACTGCTTTCCTTGAAGGTAACCATATATACTGAACACCTATTGTAGACAACATAACAATAACTGTCAAGTTATGACTAAAACGACACACGAGAAAGGTGTTCTCAGTGCTCATAACTTAAGCCCCGTTTGAGATGCAAGCAAGTATATTTGATGAAGGCAAGGTTTTGGCAGATCGGTGCAAGAAAAGCAGCATTCCCTATTTAAACTTCCGCAGTAATCTCTACATTTACAAAAACATTCCATACCACGCCATGCGCCTAGAGTACCCACTAAGCGTGATCCCTGATAAGCACACTCCTATGTACAGGACAATGTAACTGGGAACCACAAGGTTTGTTTCCCCACCACACTCATTGACATCGTTCCCCACTTCGACTAATCAGTACAAAACCTTCTAAGATAAAACCCGAAGCACGTGTATACTCCCGCAGGTTTGTCAGATGTGGCCAAAGTTATAAGAAACATATATGCTATTCAGCTATTTTGCCATTCTTTTACATTTAGGAGTCCTAAAACACTCCCTAAATTACACAAGCGCCGATGTAGGTGTGAAAAATTCAAAGGAAATGCAAGCGCCATGGGTACGGGGCGTGAGCACAGAGCAGGGGCTTCAATATGTGAAAGCACGGCATTGGTATTTGGATCACACCTGCCACAGAAGACATACGTTCTGGGTGCTGGCTTTTGTCGGGGTGAGGGTGTTTGTCCTCAAATAAGTTCTCACGAAGTACCGAGGAAAATTCGGTCTCACTATCTGATTTAGGACATGGTTGAAGAATATTTATCAATGCATTCTCCTACTGATACTTATGCGGTTTATACATGAATATATTTATAATTTTACTCTTTAGTGCCGTATAAATGAACATTTAATTTTGAAAATGTGGCCGAAATGTTTAATACTGAAAAATTAATGAGGCCGTAAGAAGATCTTTTAAGAGTGCTATAGTCACTGTTAGACAATAATACATAATGCCTGGTACGGCATTGTACGTGCTGCAAACTAGAGCTGCAACAAAATTACTTTAATCTAAAGCTGTCCCAGGAATGTTTATGACATCCCGCTGTATTCCAAGAGAGGAAGGAGAAGAATGTAACCAAATGCACATCTCCTCTACTAATATTCTGAATCGTTTGTATCTGTGGTTGTATTAATCCCTTGGCAATATTTCACGTTTAAGTCGGCACATGCACAGTCTAGGCTTATAATAGCACACACATAATATGTTAGAGTTCGTATTCCCCACAGAGTATCGCTGCACATTTTCATTACCTGGTAATATATTCTACCTAAATGAGTGGCTCTAAACGTATGAGCAGGTGAAATGCCACAATATTACAGCGATATAAATTATCCAGAACGTTTTCAGAGACTTTCGCGCAGGTTTACTCAACATGTAAAACAGTTGTATGGGGCTGTTTCAGGCAATCTCCAAGAAACATGAGCACGCTACAGTAAAAGCAGGTTATTGCTGGTAATTACTCGTAGCAAACATCATGAATAGCCACTTGCAAGCACTAGTTATTCCAATGTCACCCGAACGGCTGGCACCGATGAAACCTTGGCCATGGTGACTGACTGCTGTGGGTGGGTAAAAAAGTTCAGACCAAAATAAGCAAAAACATGTTTGCTGTTCAAGTACAAAAAAATCGGCTGATCCACTTCATTGCACATCAAATGTAAAACATAAATGGTAGAGGACAGCAAGAAATCTCACAGCGAACCACGCACTGTTGCAGTATTATGTACTCACCCTGTGGTAAGCAGAATAATCCATGACAGGTTGAGTGGACAAGAATGTAGTGATACTGTTCTGCTGAATTGTTTATTATTAGGCAATCGGAAGGGTCTACTCTAATCATAAAGACCTGCTGTCAATGGCTGATAGCAACCAATCAGAACTGTGTAAATAGTCAGAAGCAACACGTTTTTCAACAGTTCCGATTGTCTGCTATTATCCGATCAGCATGGGCCTTTATGGTTAGACTCTTGTAACTGGCTAATGAATGGTATTAACAAAATATACAGATGACATCCCATTAATTCATAGGCTTTGCAGTTTAGAAGCTGTAGGCCATGTAAACCTAGCAGTTTTATTTATCAAATAAGTCTGACCCTACCTCTGACATGAGAAAGAACAGGAAGTAAGCTAAAACAGACCCACACACTATGTAGTTATATAATAAATAGCCCATTAAGGGCACTTCCTGATTTTTCTTACGTCTTTTGACTGAGACAAGAATAGGTGGGATTCTTTCCGGCTTAAATTCACAATGTGGATTTGTGAGATGCATAGCTGCCAAGGTTTCAGATTGCTATGAGTGACATTTTCATGATTTCAGTTTGATTATGAGTGACATTTCAACGTCTATGAGTGACACTTTATTAGACACAAATTCAAGCAATCAAGTCCATGGAAACACATACATATTTGTAATCACCCACAACAAAATATTGATGGAAATATAACAACGATAATGATAAAAACTAAATAACAATGGCAATAGTTTTCTGAAGGTGTGGTAGTGTCAGCCTGAACATCAAGCAGAGAGAGTGTTTGTTTCTTCTCTCTGTTATAAGAGGCCTTACCCCCTTGTTCCTATCCTTCATAACTCCCTTCCTATTAGTGGTACAAGGCATACACCCCCCACTTCCTTCATTATTCTTTCACCACTGCTACTTTCAGAACACTCTGCTTCTCACACTACTCCCTGCTTCCTCTCTCTCGAAGCCCAAAGCACAACCAGCTGATATGAGCAGAGAGCTACAGGTCAGACGGTTGTAAATCACATATTCTCATCTTATTACAAGCCTGTCCATTGCAGCCCGACTACTCTTGCAGCCTGCACCACCAGAGGCAGTCAGATTCTTTTGTACAGATGAGATTATTTTATAATGATAATCCTGCCTCTGCAATGAATGTGACCACTCACCGACCAATGAATGCCGCCAGCCGTGCATCAACGAGGCATGCCTCAGTGACCAATTGTAGGACCTGGCATCATTGGTGTGGTTTACCCTCTCTTTTTGCCTCTGCTTTCTGTATTTTTGACTGTGTGCTGGATTTTCTTTTTGTTGGTTTGTGGTACTCTGGTCACTTTACTACTGCTGTGCTAAAGTGCAGATGCTCCCTGTGTAAATTGTGATTATGATTGCTTATCTAGGATTGGTAGCCCTGTAAATCTCTCTCAGACCTGCCACAGCAGTGTTCGTGTGTGCAGTTTTGTACTGCCAGTTTAACCTGGCATGTTTACCCACTTGCACGGCCCAAACCTTCCCTTTTACTACATGCAAGTCACCCCTAGGGTAGGCCCAAGGCAGCCCTACGGGCAGGGTGTAGTGTATTTAAAAAGTAGAACATGTATTGGTGTTTTTTTACATGTCCTGATAGTGAAATACTCTCAAATTTGTTTTTCACCATTGCAAGGCCTATCTCTCTTAGGTTAACATGAGGATTACCTTTCAATGCCTTTTAAGCTCAGTTTCCCATTGGGAGCAGGTAGAGACTCGGAGTTTGGGGTCTCTGAACTAACAACTTAAAAATACATATTTTGGTAAAGATGGATTTTAGGTTGTCTGTTTGAAACTGCCTTTTTAAGAAAGTGGGCATTTTCTTGCTTAACCATTCTGGGCCTCTGCTTGGCTGCTGAGCCTACGTATGGGTCAGACTAACAGTTGAGCTGTTTGTGACTTCACCTTAGTCAGTGACACAAAAGGGAGCTAGGGTGTGTCCTACATATCCTGAGGGGTCTTCCTGTGCTGGAGTGGAGGGGGGGAGCTGACACCTGCACTTGAAAGGGCTGTGGCTGACATCACAAAATACAGTCTCCAACCCCCTAGAGTGTGGCTGGGTCAGGGCAAGGAAGAGGCAGGGTCTTGTCCATTACGCTCCTTTGATTCTGCCTACGTCAAAGGCAGAAATGAGTATAAGTATTGGACTGCTGACCCCACAACTTCAGTACTCTTCTGGACCAAGAGGAACCTCTGCCAAGGAGAAGAGCTGAAGAGCTGTGAGGAGAAGTACTGCCCCTTTGACGTGTGTGGTTTGATGGGTTCACCTTCAGTTGCAGCTTCCGCCTTAGAGAGGAAAAAGACTAGACTTTGCTGTGTATCCTGCTTGTGAAGCTCCTCTAAGGGCTTGGACTGAGCTTCCCTCCTGTTAAGACATTTCAAGAACATCAAAGACTTCAACTGCCAGCATCTGCACTCTCTTGCTGAGACCCCTGACTTGCCAAGCGGTTCCACATTCAGTCGCTTGGCCATTGGAAGGAGAAACTGGTAAAACCTGAGAGATAATCCACACACCTGAGCTGAGCAACAGAAAAATTGACTCAGCGCCTACACAGCGGCTGAAAAATTGATGCAGCACTGGTGAAATTGATGCTTCGCCAACTCAGAGCAGATTCATTGTTGTTGCGTGTCTGGATTTTCCATGCACCATCACTGGGTGTCAAATCTTCAACATCACTGCACTCAGCCAAGGCTGCCTGGCCAGAACTCAAAGCATCCCTTCCCTGTGAAGAAAGAAGCGACGCCTTGCTTACCCAGCGTGGAAAGAATCGGAACATCGCCTCACTTGTGAGCAAGGAATCAATGCATTGCTTGCTTTTCTGCTACACCCTCGCCCCTGCAGCTTTATTTTTGTTGCATTCCAGGTACTTTGTGCTAAAACATTGCATCCATTGATTCTTATGGTTTAAAACTCTTTTTACTTTAAAGTTTAATATCTTTACTTGGGTATGTTGGTTTTGTTGTCGTTTTGGTCTTGTTTGATTTGGATAAATATTGGCTATTTTTCTAAACTGGTGTGTAGTCCTTTTGTGGTGTTACATTGTGTATTTGTACAAATACTTTAGACATTGCCCTTAGTTAAGCTTGGCTGTTTATACCAAGCTACCAAAGGGATAAGCAGGGGTTATCTGAGCTGTGTATCTCTCTTACCCTGACTAGAGTGAGGGTCCCTACTTGGACAGGGTGAAACTGCCTGCCAACTAGAGAGCCCATTTCTAACATCAATATACTTACTTCAGTGGCACGGCGGACAGCAGCAAACTAAAGAAACATAAACTACTTTCATCCATGCCGCAGCCAAATGCACAGTAAATTGTTACAGTGATGATCACATGACGCCATGTCATGTAAATGCTACCAGGAACAGCCAACAGCTCGAAGGTGAGGCCTTGATAATGGATGCTGCAGCCAGCACAGATGAGACCCCCAGGCCAGTGTGACCCACTCCTGACCTGGCATTGATTCAAAACTTACTTTACTTTGCACAGTGAGTGTGCAGTACTGCAGTCACATCTCTGCCAGGTAGAGCAGCACGCAGTACGTGCATCACTGCTTGCTCATGAGTGCATGGCTTGTGCTTCCCATCCAACTTCTGTCTGTCTGCCTCAGCACCCCACTGGTGTCACGGAGCTATGTCTGGTTTCATCAGCACCCCACTGGTGTCAAAGAGGTGCTATACATGTATGACTGCATTTTAGTGATGTGGTGCAGAATACCACAGTAAAATGTTTTAGTCTCTCCCCTGATACGTGGTACTTGGAAAGGCTGGGGATGCCATGGTTTGATTAAGCTGTGCAGGGCACAGTAGTCTTTGTATCCCAGATGTCTTTGATTAGGAAAGTATAGGGAAAATAAGATCCCAAATTCATATGCCATGATAGAACTCTAATGGACATCTGGCTGCCAGTTACAATATGACATTGTAAACTCAGGTTTGCAGAATTTCAGGTTAGAGCAATATTAAAATACCAATTTAGCAGGGTGTACAGCATGCCCTGGTGGTGATTCTACCCTTTGCATCATATTTGGAAGGGACCACTATCTAAGAGCAATGCTTGTGGTCCTGCAGCATCTGAATCTGTCAGCTGGCACATGCACATTGGATTTGTGTCTGTTCTGGACAGTGCTGGCTTCAGACAATCACTAATGGAGATTTAAGTGGAGAAATGTTTGTACTGGTAGTTATATAGAAATGCTCTATTACGTCTGAAATAGTATTCAGTATGGGAAAAGAGGCATTTTGAAGAGTAGAATTCCATTAGTGGCTCCTCTTCTCCTCCCAAGAAGTCATGCAAGTGGAAAAAGGATGGTTATGATGAGAGAATTAGGGCATTTTTTAGAAACAATGGCGGATATTTATGTGCTTTAACGCTCAAAAATTAAAAGGATTCTTTTTATTATTATTCCAGCTCTGAGGAGGAAGTGGAAAAACCTGTATTGGAACAAAAGAGGAAATATGTGGATAAGGAGGTTTTTGCTAGAATCATGACTACCATGAGATTCCTAGCAGATGATTTCCTTTCTATGTATTCTGATATAGTTTTGAAACAATTGCAAAAACCCCTTATATGGCAATTTTAATTTACCAACAAATAATGTGTGTCTTATTAACAGAATGGATAAATCGAGATAAAATCTCTGTGCCCAAGTACATGTCTAAACAGTATGTACCAGAGGACCTGGCGAAGAAGATTCCTGAGTCGGTTATGGTGCATTCAGTGGTGGCCAGCTTGGTTGGGTGCACGACCATTACTGAGGAAGGTATACTCAAATACCTGACATACAAGAGCATTGATTCACCCCTTAAAATGGGCTGTGCTGGATAAACTTTTGCCATTAGAGCAGGAATCTATGGCTCTTACAATTATTTCAGTCATCAAAAGAATTGTTCAACGCAACCTAGTAGAAATCAAATATTTAAGAAGCCTGGAAGCTCGAGAAAAACAAGTAGACTTCCTCTCCAATATTGCATTGGATGTGGTTTGTGCATCAGCTTTGTCATAAGGAGCTAATGTGACTGCAAGAAAGAATTGTTTTCCTTAAAGAATAAGCAGATGTACCTCAGAAATCAGTAGCTCTTTGTGAGACTTTGCATCCTTGGCGTGGTTTCCCCTAACTGTTTCCTTCTGCTTCCCATGTTTTGTCTGTGTGCTGGGCTCAATTGTTGCTCTTTTGTATGCTCTGCACACTTTACCTCTGCTGGCCAGTGCTAAAGTGTAAGTGTTCTCTGTGTAAAGTATATGTATAATTGGCTTTCCATGATTGGCATATTTGATTCATTAGTAAGTCCCTAGTAAAGTGCACTAGGAGTGCCTAGGGCCTGTAATCAAATGCTACTAGTGGGTCTGTAGCACTGATTGTGTCACCCACATTAGTAGTCCTGTAAACATGGTTCAGACCTGCCACTGCAGTGTCTGTGTGTGCAGTTTTAAACTGCAAATTCGACTTGACAAGTGTACCCACTTGCCAGGCCCAAACCTTCCTTTTTGTACATGTGAGGGACCCGTAAGGTAGGCCCTAGGTAGCCCCAAGGGCGGCTGTAGTGTATGTAAAAGGTGGGACAGGTACTGATGTGTTTTAGATGTCCTAACAGTGAAATACTGCTGAATTCAGTTTTCACTGTTGCAAGTACTTTCTATTTCACAGGTTAACATGGGGACTGCCTTTAAATATTTTTAAGTGAAGGTTCCCTTTGGGAGCAGATAGAAATATGAAGTTTGGGGTCTCTGAACTCACAATTTAAAAATACATATTTTAGTAAAGTTGGCTTTAGTTAGTTTGAAAATGCCACTTTTAGAAAGTAGGCATGTTCTTGCTTAAACCATTCTGTGACTCTGACTCTGGGTCAGTTTGACAGTTGGGCTATTTGGGAATCACCTCTAGATTGTGAGACAAAATAAATTGATGTGTAGCCTGCATGTCCTGATGAGCCATCTGTCCTAGAGTGGAGGGAGGAGTGGTCGCTTAGACCTGAATAGGCTGTGCCTGCCATCTCACAATGTAGTCTCCAAGCCCCTGGTGTGTGTCTGGGGCCTGGCCTGGGCGAGGCAGGATCTTGTGAACAACAGTGAATTTCCTTTGAAGTAGGCTTTCTTCAAAGGCAGAATGGCAGAAAGGGTTATAAGTATTGGACCCAAGACACCTGAAAATCAGATTACTTCTAGAAACCAAGAGGAACCTCTGCCAAGGAGAAGAGCTGGAGAGTTGTAGGAGGAGCACTGCCCCTTTGCCTGTGACTGTTCTGTGCTGGGTTGGACTGCAGTAGCTGCTTCTGCTTGAAAGAGGACAACAACTGACTTTTGTGTGATTTCCCACTGGTGAAGAATCTCCAAGCTTGCCTCCTGTGGTTAAAGACTCAGAGACTTCAAAGTCTTCTCTCTGCCAGCACCTAGACTCTCTGCTGAGACTCCTGCCCTGCCTAGTGGTGCCCTAACCTGTCTCTGAGCCCTTGAAAGGTGAAGCTGGTGGAAAAGGACAGAAATCCACGCACATATAGGCGTGCTGAAAACCTTTTGATGCACCATCCGCAATATGGCTGATAAACGAGGTGCCGCCCACCTCGCAGCTAAAATATTCGCTCCACCTGCATCGTGGCTGGGAGATTGATGCATCATGGTTGGAGAAACGATGCGCAACACCCACTAGCGGCTGCTGATAACGACGCAAGCCCCACGCAGCATGGTTTCCTGACACTGTGCGACTGGATTTCAAACGCAACATTGCTGGGCATGAAAAATCAACGCAAAGCCTGCCAGGACCCTTGTGGACCATCTGTGAATCGACGCATTGCTCTCTTGTGGGAGAGAGAAAATGATGCATGACAATCCGACCAGAGAAGGAACAACGCACAGTCTCACTTACGAGTGAGAAATCAACACATTGCTGGACTTTTTCGACACACTGCACCATGAGGCTTTATCTTTTACACTAACCAGGTACTTTTTGTAACAACAGTATTCTCACTGTTTTCTAAGGATTAAGATTCTTATTATTTTTAAAATTCATATCTTGACTTGTGTATGTTTGATTTGGATAAATATCACCTACTTTTCTAACCTGGTGTGGTGTCCATTTTGTAGTAGATCACTGTATTACTGTGTGTGTTGGTGAAAATACTTTACAGATTGCTTCTGAAGTTAAGCCTGCCTTCTCATGCCAAGCCACCAAGGGGGTGAGCGGAGGTTAACTGAGGGTGATTATACTTTACCCTGACAAGAGTGCTTGGACAGGGGGTAACCTAACTGCCAACCAAAGACCCCATTTCTAACACTCTTCTTTAGCCTTTTAGGGGGTACATCTCTTTGGAGCAGAACTTCAAGATAAACGTAATTGGTTGCTCAAGGTACAGAAACATTTTTCCCCATTCAAGCAATTTCAATTTTGCCTTTATCATCTTCACAAACTTCCTGAATATCCCCTTTTTGCAATAGCTCCAGAAACTCTCAACAGCATTATAGATCTTCTAGAAGATCAAATAATTAAGGCTTCAACACCTTCCTGACCAGAAGTCTCAACTTGTACCACCCAGTAAACATCAGTGCTCCTGATTATGCCAGGAAAGTATCTCCACCCGTTGGTGCTCATTTAAAATTGTTCAGGACACCTTGGGTAAAGTAATCTTTCAATGCCCGGGTGTTGGAGATAATAAAGAATGGGTTTCAGAGAGACTTTTTATCATGTCCTCCAGATATTTGGAGCACATTTATTCCATGTCCTTTAGATCCTGTCCAGAAGGAAACCATTCTGAAAGTAGCAGAGACTTCACTTTTAAAGAAAGCAATCATTCCTTTTCCTTGGTATCAGAGGATAACAGGATGTTATTCCTATTGTGATTATGGTTCTAAAACCCTTAGGGAAAATCAGATTGATCACTGATCTCAGGAGAGTCAACAAATGGATGACAGTAATTTCAGGCAAAATGAAAGCTCTCCAAAACAATATTCCTCTTACATCAAAAGGAGATTTCCTGATCGCAGTGGATCTAGAAGATGCTTATGTCTACATACCCATGCATGACCCGTGGGGTCATCACCCCTGTTAGTCCTGACAGCCTTAGGATGGTTACCCACAAACTTTTTGCCTTCCTCCCTCTACTTTTCTGGGACTGTTTTTAGGAATCTGTGCACTTAACCCCTGCTAATCAGTACTAAACTGAAATGGTCTCTCCCTTAATCATGGTAACATTGATTCCTCCTCAATTTGCATATTTGGTTTACTTGTAAGTCCCTATTAAAGTGCACTACATGTGCCCAGGGTCAGTAACTTGAAGGCTACTAGTCGGCCTGCAGCACTGATTGTGCCACCCACACAAGCAGCCCCTTAACTACGTCCCAGGCCTGCCATTGAAAGGCCTGGGGGTGCAGTTTCACTGCCACTTTGACTTGGCATTTAAAAGTACCTACCAACCCTTAAACTCCCCTTTTACTACATATGCATCACCTCTAAGGTAGGCCCTAGGTAACCCACAGGGCAGGGTGCAATGTAGACAAAAGGCAGGACATGAACACATGCATGTTATATGTCTTGGTAGTAAAATACTCCCAAATTTGTTTTCCATTACTGAGAGGCCTGCTCCCTTCATAGACTAGCATTAGGACTGCCCCCATATACTTTTTGAGTATTAGATTAGTATCAGAAAGGGGTAACCAAGTCATATTTAGTATGGCCAGGATGGTAATAGAAAACCCTGCTTATTGGTGAGGTCGGATTTTATATTACTATTTTAGAAATGCCAACTTCAGAAAGTGAGCATTTCTCTGCAATTAAATACCATCTGCACCTTACAGCCTGTCTCCAACCAACATCTGGACTGGGCTAGCTGACAGCTCCCTTGTGCATTTCACCTGGACAACCACAAACACAGGACACTCAGTCACACCTGCACTTATCTGCATGTTGAATGGGTCTTCCTGTGGTGGAAGGGTGGAGGGCCTGACACTTACATTTCAAAGGCTACCAACCTACCGTCACACAATGGACTGCCAAACCCTCTACTGGAACCCTGGCAGACAAAGCTGTACTGAAAGTCTCCCCCACTTCAAAGGCATTTTTGGGTTTATAAACTGGGTCTCTGACCCCCACCAACTGAGACACTTCTATAACTACACCTGTCAGGAGGAACTGCCTCTCTGACTCATCTGAACTGCTTTGCTGAGAAGGACTACTGCTCTGTTGTTGCCCTGCTGCCCTGCTGAACCCTGACTTTGCTGAGAAGGACTTCCTCAAAAGTGCTCTGCAAGGGCTTGGATTGAGGTTGCCTCCTGTTTTCTGAAGTCTCAGAGCCAAAAATACTTCATCTCTTCAGGAAACCCCTTGTGTGCCGAAAATCGATGCACTGCCTGACAAAATCGATGAAAAGCCTGCATAGGCATAGCGACGGAGAAAACCAGTGCACTGCCAACTGGAATGACGCAGCCTGACTTCCCAAGTAGAAATTCGACACAGCGCCTACCTTGTGAAAGAAAATGTGACGAATCACCTACTAGATCGATGCAGCGCCCATGTCTTCTTCCAGCACATAAAGGATTTTTCCGTACATCATCCCTGGGTGTCAAAATACCCCTCATCGCAGCGAGGAACCAAGACTGTGTGCTGAAAAATTACGCAGACCCAGTGCAGAGTGGAAAGAAACAACACATTGCCTGTGCTGTGCCAGAAAATCCGACTCACAACGTATTTATCCACAGATCTCCTGTAGTCTCTGTGTCTCATTATTTTTTTTCAAGGATTAAGGTGGTCATTATGAACATGGCGGGTTGGCCCACCATGCTGGCGTTGGCAGGTGAAACCGCCAGCCGGCATGGCGGGCCAACACGTCACATAATAAACACGGTGAGGACCGCCATCGGCAGCCCTCACTCACCACCAGGCTTCCTCCGTCAGGCAGCCTGGCGGCGGGTGGAAACATCATCTGACAGGGCAGCGGTGCTGCCCCTCGGATAATGTTTCCTAAGCCACCAGCCTTTCCCTGGTGGGTTTTCCCACCAGGGAAAGGATGGCGGAGGGGGTGCCCCGGGGCACCCCTGGGGGTCCCTGCACTGCTCATGCACTTTGCATGGGCAGTGCGGGGGCCCCGGTGCAGTGCTCCATAGTGCAGGTCACTGCCTGATTTTCGGGGAGTGATCTGCGCGGTGGGTGCAGCTGCACCCGCCGCACAGAGGCATTGGCGGCGGCTCCATGTGGAGCTGCCTGTCAATGTCCTGGTCAGGCCTTCCTGTGGGCCGGCGGGCGGAAACAATGTTTCCACCTGCCAGTCCACAGGAAGGTTCATTATTTGGCCAGTGGGGATCCAGGGACGCTGGCGGTCAGTGTTTTGACCACCAGCATGAACACAGCGGTTGATATCGCCGTGTTCATAATGAGGACCTAAGTCTCTTTTAAACCTTTCAAAAGTGGTATTTGAACTTTGGTTATTGGATCTTTGTTGTTTTGACCTTTTTTTATTCAGATAAACATTATCTATTTTTCGAAACCTGTGTGGTGTATTTTCGTGGTGTTTTCACTGTGTTACAGTATGAGTTATTGCACAAATACTTTACACATTGCCTTCTAAGTTAAGGCTGACTGCTCGGTGCCAAGCTACCAGTGGGTGGGCACAGGATAATTTGTATTGTGTGTGACTTAACTAGACTAGGATTGTGGTCCCTACTTGGACAAGGGTGTGTGCCTCTGCCAACTAAAGACCCCATTTCTAACAACCTCCAGTTCCAGATCTTGTCTTTTGGAATAAAATAAGTGTTGAGCATGTTCATCAAGATGATGCTCCTTTGGTGACTCTGCTTCATCACAAGGGGTTGAGAATTGATCCTTACCTGGATGACTGGTTAATTCACATGATATTGAAAGTGGAAGTGCTTCTGGGATAAGAAGCAATTCTGAATGGCTACAGATTAATTGGTTATTGATAAATCTACCAAAATATCAGACAATCCCAGCACAGTACAGAAGATTCATCTGAGCTTATTTTCGGACTGATTTGGGGCGGGTCTTTCTTCCAATAGAGAGGGTGGAAAGACATAGACTCATTGTGACACAATTGTTGAAGTTTGATATGGCAGCTGAAAGTTTATGGCTTGAGGTGCAGGGACACATGGCAGCCTGTGTGTTCTTTGTGTAAGATTTCTCCTTAGACCTCTAGTGATGCATCTCTTTAAATAATGTAGACCAGCTTTCATGTGTCTAGAGAAACTACTGTGGTGGTTGATCCTGGGTTCTTAGGAGAAGGGATTCCTATTATAACAGGACCCAGTCATAACGACCACAACAGATGCTGGTAGTATGGGCAGGGGAGCAATATGTGCTTATCCATCCATCCATAACAAGTCGTCATTTCTGGAAATAGGTGCATTTTTGAATTGGAGGGAATTAACAGAGGACTATTAAGTTCTTCTTTGGGTCCAATGAGCGAACACAACATTCAACAGCAAATTTTGATCATACAGACAGAAAATATGGTGGCCATGGCACATGTGATGAGGTAGATAGAAACAAAAGAAGATTTGTCTTTAGGCGGAGAATCAGCTGTTTTCAAAAGTTATTCATATAAATGGAAAGGACAAGGTAGCAGTAGATCACTTAAGCAGGGCCTTTATGTCCACAGGATCTCTCGCTCACTTAAAGAACTTTTGCTGGGATTTGTTAGAAGTTTAGAACTCTAACTTTAGACTTAGTTGCATTTTCGAAGAACAAATAATCGTACAAATTTGTTTCAAGCTTCCAGCTCTGGGGTCCTTGGGAGAGAATGCCCCCTCTACCTCATAGCCTTAACAACTTCAGTTTGTCTTTTCTCACTAGAAGAGAGTTCCATTCCCATTTTGCTGACATGATTAAAAAATGTTGTCAACTTTCTACTTTGAAATCATATTGCAATCTCTGAAGACATTTCGAGCACTGGTGCTCTTTGGACTATATTTTTTCTTTGGAATGTGGGAACATTGCAGTTATGCAATTTCTTCAAGGCAGTTTTGAAAATAATCTAGTAATTTCAACTCTTAGAGCTCAATTAGAAGAAATTGTAGAGTTGTGGTTAACACTGTCTATCAGGATGAGGATTTGACTGTGAGAATCCTAAAAAGCATTGCTATTGCTAATTGCTAGAGGTGTCCCTTTTAAACCCCTAATTGTTGTTGGCCCTAAATATTTGGATAAGAAGGTGATACGTTTGGTAGCAATAACTTCGACATGAACAATTGCAAAACTTAAAGGAAAACAAATCTTTTCCTTGTGCTGGAGGATTTTATTCTATTGAAACGTAATCTGCCCCTTTACCCCAAGATTGCTTCCAAATAATATTATGAGTAGGACATTTTGTTACAGGTAAGTAACCAGGGCATTTATTCCAGCTGCCTGCTAAGGTGCAAGATGATTTATTTCATCTGCCAATCCTCTTTGTAAGAGAGCTAGAGATGGGCAAGCCAGCAATTTAGTGGGTGCTGAGCCAGAGTCAATCCAAGGATTAGGACTGGCTACCATAAACTGAACCCTCAAAATATTACGATCGTAGAGTGAGCAACAAAAGTTGTCTCGAAACATTTTAAAGTCTCTTAAAGACGTTCACATCTGAAAACGTTTCACTTAAGCATGTTCGATTATCCAACTACATTGAGTGCCTTTTATTAGAGGTTATAGAATCTAGACATGAATATAGGAACCTTCACGAACCACCTCTCCTTTCAAAGATACCATGAGTAAAACACGAGATGTCAGTCGTTCAGTTGTCATGCACTGTCTACACATGACCTAGATTGTTATGAAATATGGAGCACAATTATAATCTAAGAATACAAGAGAGGTGTGTGTGCAGCCTGAATTCAGAACGGAATTATCTTGATGTATTTTCTAATTTGATATTCAGGGAAAGGGAGAACAAGAACGGGAAATCGCTTACTTGCCTAGAATCACACAGGTTGGTCAAGTGGGTAGCCTGGATTAAATGTAGGTTTACTGATTACACGGTAAGCAGTTCAGCCACTAGATGGACATGTTTTTTTCCCCAAATAACACCACAACATTATGCTTTGTGTTAATTATCTGAATATCTAAATCATTACCCTGTGTTACATGAGTTTACTAGCTTAAATCATGCAAACACAAGAAGTTTGTGGCAATCACCCAAACAACAACATCAAACCAATAACAATAAAGTAGCGGTGATCAGCTGTTTATTTCTTATTAACCCTTTCAATGCAGGCGTCGGCCACTGACCGACGCCCGCACTACCTCCCTGGTGCGGGTCACGACTAGTGGCCGACACCAGGGAGGGGGTTAATATATCGCACCCGTGGATTTTCTTTTTTTTATTTTGTTCCCAGGGAGACACAGAAGCTCTTCCGTGTCTCCCCCCGCCCCCCACCCGCCCCTTTGTGACGTCAGTGCGCCGCGAGGGCAGTACCATTCATAAACTGAAAGTCAGGTTCCTGCAACATCTCAGAGCCATTAAGAATCATGATCCATCTTATCCTTTAGCTAAACACTTTTGGGATGTACATGAAGGTAACTGTAGTTCCCTAGCATTTTATGGTGTTAAAACCATTGCGGCTCATCCCCGAGGAGGCAATAGAATTGCACATTTGAGACAAATGGAGTCCAAAACTATTTTACTTTTAGGTACAGAACACCCTTGGGGTCACAACTTGGACGCAGAGCTTCATGTACATCTGTAAGTTTTTAGATTTTCCCATACAGATATATACACATTTATTTACATTTTCTCACACATAGATTTTGTCCAATAGAAAACATGAAATGAAATTGATGACTTTTTTAGAATATTGTGTTTTGTTAGGATCCTTACTGATTGATTTCATCATTATTGTTATTATTATTATTATTAGCATGTTGCCGGATTGAAACTTAGTGTATTTTGGTAATACGTTTTTATTAATAATTTATTCACTTTTAGGGTGTTATACTCATCTATTTTATTCCTATACTGTTGCATAGGTCCTTGGGGAGGATAGTGGCGCACATATACATTCTCCTGTTGCTGAATTTGTGGGGTTTATTTACAATTTCCTAATCGATAACAATTTGACCTATGATATGGATCTATTAATTAATCTCTTCAGATTCCTTTTAGAATATATTAATTTATAGGACTATGACTAATTTAATGAATTATGATGATGAATATCCATTTATTTATTTATTCCACGTTGAAATCGCTTTTACCTGTATTTTATTTTGTATTTTTAGAATTGACTGAATTTACTCTATTTATTTGTCATCATTTGTCATCTATTTATAGCCTGTATATGAAGTGGATGTATTGCAATCAATTGGCAGTACATATATTTATATATTTATATATTTATATTATTAATTAATTACATTTATATATCAGGCTTTTAAAATTAAAACTAAAATCAAAATCAAAATTAAAATTATTAGGTATAAGTGGGCAATATGTGGACATCAAGAGTAAAAGGAAAAAGGAAAAATGAAAATTGAAAAAGAGAAAGAGAGAAAAAAATAGCATACATGGGATTTGTTTTGTATTCAAGAATTGTAGACTGTGATTACAATTAATTAATTTTTTAGTGTTCACAGGTGACCAGATTATATTTGTGATAATGTATTATAATATGAGAGAAATATATAATGTCACATTTTTAGTTCATAGTTTATTTCAAAACATGCACAGGATTAGGAGTTTCTCATTTTTAAGTTAAAATTGTGACGTTATAAAATGGCCGCTCCATTTGCACTTCTCTTGAGCTATGCAATGAACATCAAAGAAGGACTATATGGTTTAAATAGTTGAGTGTAAAATGTCTGCCAATGTCCTGTTGAAGGCTTCGGCCGAAACGCGTAGACATTTGGTTGGGACAGCGTGTGTGTCTTTTGAATGGTGGGCACATTGTCGATCTTTTTTTTGTGCTTTTTGTACCAACTTTTGCTGGTGTGATTTACCTGCAATCTAATCTTTTTTCAATAAATAGCAGCCGATGAATTTATCGATAATAAGTGGTTTTTTGAGTATTTTACCAGCTGGTATTGAATGATGTGCAGCCCTTGGTGTGCGATTTAAATACACCATTTTTCTGGATATATATATATATATATAAATAGATTTGCCACCAGTTGTCTTGCAGTTGCAGCTTGCGTCTTCAAAGCAATGCACATACTTCAATTAACGCTTTTCAACTGAAGCTTTTAGGCAGCAATAAAAAAGTCAAGTAAGTATTGTGATTATGTTTCTGCTACAAAAGGGTCAGACTTTCTAGTGGCAGTTTTAGTGCCATAAAGAAGCGCAGAAGGTTTATATGCCTACTGCAAAGAGTAAATCTGTATTTAAAATAAATAGCTGAGTACATTAGTAAAGTCAGCCATTACCTGCGCTATAATACAAATGAAATGTATGTGCGGGGTGGAGGGCGGCTATGGAGAGATGAAGGTCACATTTGCTGGGTGGTAATGAGGGAATCCGAGGAGGAGGGAGTGGGAGCACCAATAATGATTGTTGGACTGGGCGCAGGAGGTGCTAAAGACTGTGACAAATGGTATGTGACATGGTGTTTTTTGAGTGTCTTGAAAGAACGTGCTGATTGAGGGAAGAAGCGCAGGTAAGGTGGCCTCTACTGTTGCACATACCTCACACACACCATCGATTTTGTGACTGTGTACGTAGGCTAGTGTTTTAGAGCAACAGCTTAGCCAATAGCAGAGATGGCATCTTGATGGATGACTGCTGCTATCACTCGGGTTATAGAGGACAGCTCTGACATAGGATCAGAGACTGAGACATCAGATACTGAGACAGCATCTGAGGGATAGGACAATGGCGCTGACTCTGGGAGTGATTTTTCAGTCGGAGGAGTCCCATTCGATAACTCCTCTTCCAGTACATTATGAGGGAGGTGATGAGGACAGTCCTGCTGTCCCTTCGCAAGCAGTCTGTGCTACTGGGTAATAGTGGGTTAGCCCAACCCAGAGAGCAGGTGAATGCGGCGGCAAGCAGAGAGAGAGAGAGAGTGCTCTCTTGGGAGCTCTCCAATTTAGTTGAGCCCCAAATTCCACCGCCCAAATCATATTGTGGAGACATCAAAATTATCTATCGCAAAAACAAACTTGTTTTGTAAGGTAGGCACCTGTGTTTTTGGTCCTGGGTTCGGCGGCCATATAGAGAAACACACTAAACCCAAACATTTCTGGAAACTAGACATTCGGGGGAGTCCACAGAGGTGTGACTTGTTTGGATTCCCTAAACTTTTCTGACCCAGAATACCCTGCAAAGCTGAAATGTTGAATAAAAATTCTATTTTTCTCGTCCACAAACTACAGGAATATGCTGGGATCCACAAAATTCCTACCACCCAGTGATTCCTCACCTTTCTTGATAAAAACACTACCCCACTTGAGTGCCTACACCTAGTGCCTGCGTCAGGAATGGATCACCCCAGGGTCAACAGCTGCCTCATGTAAGGACCAACATTGACCATTGTGTGATCTATTCCTGTCGCGGGCACCAGGCCTACCCACACAAGTGAGGTACCATTTTTATCAGGAGAATTGGGGAAATGCTGGGTGGAAGGAAAATTGTGACTCCTCTCAGATTCCAGAACTTTCTGTCACCGAAATGAGAGGGAAAAGTGTTTTTTTGGCCAAATTTTGATGTTTGCAAAGGATTCTGGGTAACAGAACCTGGTCAGAGCCCCACAAGTCACCCCATCTTGGATCCTCCTGGGTTTCTAGTTTTCAAAAATGCGCTGATTTTCTAGGTTTCCCCAGGTGCCAGCTGAGCTAGAGGCCAAAATCCACAGCTAGGCGCTTTGTTAAAAACAGCTCTGTTTTGTTTGTGAAAATGTGGTGTGTCCACATTGTGTTTTGGGGCATTTCCTGTTGCAGGAGCTAGGCCTACCTACACAAGTGAGGTACCATTTTTAACGGGAGACTTGGTGGAACACTGGGTGGAAGGAAATTTGTGGCTCCTCTCAGATTCCAGAACTTTCTGTCACCGAAATGTGAGGAAAACGTGTTTTTTTAGCCACATTCTGAGGTTTGCAAAGGATTCTGGGTAACAGAACCTGGTCAGAGCCCCACAAGTCACCCCATCTTGGATTCCCCTAGGTCTCTAGTGTTAAAAAATGCACAGGTTTGGTAGGTTTCCCTAGGTGCCGGCTGAGCTAGAGGCCAAAATCTAAAGGTAGGCACTTTGCAAAAAACAGGTCTGTTTTCTGTCAAAAAATGGGATGTGTCCACTTTCTTAGATAAATATCAAGGCTTCTATAAATGTGCCAAGTGCAAAGCATGCAGATACAGTTCAAATCGTAAGCAATATGAGTTACCCACGGGTAGGCAAGCGAATATTAAAAAGTATATTAATTGTAACTCAGATTTTGCTATCTATGTAATAGAATGCCCATGTGGATTACAATATGTCGGCAGCACAATTTTTCCTCTGAAGAAATGTATTCTTGAGCACTGGAGAGCGATATCGAACAAGGATGCTGCATATCCAGTAGCAGTATCTTGAGCATGAGGGGAAAGTTGAGAAGATGACATTTTTTGGTATAGACAGGGTCTTGGCCACTCTGAGAGGAGGGGACCGATAAAAACAATTGAGGAGATTGGAGTCTGAAGATATTATTCAGCTTAATAGCCGTTATCCTTGGGGATTGAACAAGGATGAGGAACTTTCTGTTCATATTGGTTAATATGATGATGTCAAGGCAGGGTCTTATTATAACAATGTTAGGTCAGGTTACCTCTTATTTTTTGTTGAAAGGCCTACAAAAATATTAATTTGATGATTCATTGGGTTACAATAGTGGCTCATCCGATTAGTGATATGATTTTTGGTTAAATAGGAGTATTATACTAAAATGGGAAGAGTATACAAAATGGACATTTAAAATGATGATATTAGAATGTATGTGGGTTTTGGGGCATTTCCTGTCACGGGCGCTAGGCCTACCCACACAAGTGAGGTATCATTTGTATCGGGAGACTTGGGGGAATGCTGGGTGGAAGGAAATTTGTGGCTCCTCTCAGATTCCAGAACTTTCTGTCACCGAAATGTGAGGAAAACTTGTTTTTTTAGCCACATTTTGAGGTTTGCAAAGGATTCTGGGTAACAGAACCTGCTCCGAGCCCCACTAGTCATCCCATCTTGGATTCCCCTTGGTCTTTAGTTTTAAAAAATGCACAGGTTTGGTAGGTTTCCCTAGGTGCCGGCTGAGCTAGAGGCCAAAATCTACAGGTAGACACTTTGCAAAAAACACCTCTGTTTTCTGTCAAAAAATGGGATGTGTCCATGTTGTGTTTTGGGGCATTTCCCGTCGCGGGCACTAGGCCTACCCACACAAGTGAGGTATCATTTTTATCGGGAGACTTGGGGGAACGCTTGGTGGAAGGAAATTTGTGGCTCCTCTCAGATTCCATAACTTTCTGTCACCGAAATGTGAGGAAAACGTGTTTTTTTTAGCCACATTTTGAGGTTTGGGAAGGATTCTGGGTAACAGAACCTGCTCAGAGCCCCACAAGTCACCCCATCTTGGATTCCCCTAGGTCTCTAGTTTTCAAAAATGCACAGGTTTGGTAGGTTTCCCTAGGTGCCGGCTGAGCTAGAGGCCAAAATCTACAGGTAGGCACTTTACAACAAACAGCTCTGTTTTCTGTCAAAAAATGGGATGTGTCCACGTTGTGTTTTGGGGCATTTCCTGTCGCGGGCGCTAGGCCTACCCACACAAGTGAGGTATCATTTTTATCGGGAGACTTGGGGGAACTTAGAATAGCAAAACAAGTGTTATTGCCCCTTATCTTTCTCTAAATTTTTTCCTTCCAAATATAAGAGAGTGTGTAAAAAAGACGTCTATTTGAGAAATGCCCTGCAATTCCCATGCTAGTATGGGTACCCCGGAACTCAGATATGTGCAAATAACCACTGCTCCTCAAAACCTTACCTTGACCCCATTTTGGAAATGCAAAGGTTTTCTTGATACCTATTTTTCACTCTTCATTTTTCAGCAAATGAATTGCTGTATACCCAGTATAGAATGAAAACCAACTGCAGGGTGCAGCTCATTTATTGGCTCTGGGTACCTAGGGTTCTTGATGAACCTACAAGCCCTATATATCCCCGCAACCAGAAGAGTCCAGCAGACATAACGATATATTGCTTTAAAAAATCTGACATCGCAGGGAAAAGTTACAGAGTAAAACATAAAGAAAAATGGCTGTTGTTTTCAGCTCAATTTCAATATTTTTTTATTTCAGCTGTTATTTTCTGTAGAAAAACCTTGTAGGATCTACACAAATGACCCCTTGCTGAATTCAGAATTTTATCTACTTTTCAGAAATGTTTAGCTTTCTGGGATCCAGCATTGGTTTTAGACCCATTCCTGTCACTAACTGGAAAGAGGCCGAAAGCACCAAAAATAGTAAAAATGGGGTATGTCCCAGTAAAATGCCAAATTTGTGTTGAAAAATGTAGTTTTCTGATTCAAGTCTGCCCGTTCCTGAAAGGTGGGAAGATGGTGATTTTAGCACCAGAAACCCTTTGTTGATGCCATTTTCAGGGGAAAAAACCACAAGCCTTCTTCGGCAGCCCCTTTTCCCATTTATTTGAAAAAAACGATATTTTCACTGTATTTTGGCCAATTTCTTGGTCTCCTCCAGGGGAAACCACAAACTCTGGGTACCATTAGAATCCCTAGGATGTTAGGAAAAAAGGACGCAAATTTGGCATGGATAGCTTATCTGGACAAAAAGTTATGAAGGCCTAAGTGCGAACCACCCCCAAATAGCCAAAAAAGGGATCAGCACTGGGGGGGGGGGGGAGGCCCAGCAGCTAAGAGGTTAAACAGAGCAAATGAGACAACCTGCAGCCTCTAGCCAGCAAGGAATAGCTCAATCTGACTGAATTCAAACCCTCCAATTCTCTCTCTCTCAATATTCTATATACCCCCAGCATAACACCACCCCGAACACTACCTGACATGTATCCTTGAAAAAGTATCTGAAGTAAATGGAAATATTACTTTTACATACACTCCTGCAAACCGAATCACTGTCTGTTGCATATGTGACTCAAAATGAAAACTCCTTCATCTTCTCCAACTAGCAGTTCATCCACTTGAACCACTCTCTTCACATTACCCCAATGATGACCCCTGTCTCTGACAGCACGTCCACACACTCTGAGAAATATAAAAAAGATTACAAAACGTGGGATTGCCACTCATTTCCAAACTACAAATAAATGGAAAAGGCTTAGTGATAAGGCTATATATTTGATAGTACCAAGAATCTTCTACTTAAACATCAAGCCTAGCACTGAAAGCTGCACCCTTGAGTTTGTGCTTAATAGGGATTGGTCCTTCTTTAAACTTAATTTTGTGTTTGAATCTGCTGTAAAGTGACACTTTTTTGATAGTCACCCCCAGTTTTTCATTTTTGTCGAGACTTCACTTCTGAAAATCTTCAACTCTAACACTGGGGATCTGGTATCCAATGCCCTGTGTATATGCTCTGATCCTTAAAACATGCCAATTTTGGCATATGTAACTTTCGTCTAAGTCCTGGTATATAGTGCAGAAATAAACCCAGGACATGGAAAGTCAAATGCCACATATGGACCGCAGCAGCTTTCATGGCAGTGAAAACATGGTTATAGGCTAATCCTATATAGCTTAACAGCTACACTACCCTGCTGCCCAACCCTGTCAAAATCACTCTTTTGACAGGTAGGCAAACCTGGTTTTAAATATTAAATGTCACGGATAAGTACTGTTTGCTATCTGCAAAATATGGTGCAAAATATATAAAGGTAGAACATGAGCACCCTTAGAAATGCCATGTTTCCCCAGTGTCTAGGCCCCAATAATATCGTCATTGGTCAGGCTGTAGCTGTCACCGTCAAAAGACCACCCTCTCCGCTAGGATCAGTTATCCCGATGGCATGACGGTGGTCATGGTTGTAATCAGCCATGGCGGTGCTGAAGTCCCCCTGCCCAGCACCCTTGATAAGCACACTGTCTGCTGTGCAGTGTACATTTCAAGGGTGCTGGTGTACCCTGTGTGTTGCAGCATTACCACCAGCTCAATAATGAGCCAGGAACAATGCTGACGCACCTTCCTCCCTGGGCTGACTGACAGAAACCTTGATTTCCACCAGTCAGCTGAGTGGGAAAGTTGTAATGGAGCTGGTTTGGAGACCACCAGCACCGTGGCGGTCTCTTCATCGGGGGATGACTCCCAGAGTATAGATTATACACTCTAATCACATTTTTCCCTGTACCAGCCACAAGGCTTATTTTAAATTTGATAAAAATCTAATGGTGAAGGTAAATTTGTAATAAATATATTGGAAAGTAAAATTTTAAAAGTTACCTTTACTCTGCCAGAAGTTGCTGGAGACTATGCATCAGCTCTCCAGAAATGCCCAGCTGTACTGGGCCCGAATGAGGTTTGAAAGAGGTGGTGTAGTTATAAAATCATAGGTGACATTATGTGAGAAATTATAATGTCACTGTGGAAACGTGTTAATTAAAAAATAAATGATTGTGTATGTTTTAAAATTGTATTATTGTTAATTTTGGATTCTGATATTTTTTATTTTATGGTTCAACGTTTAGGAATGGCAGTACATAATGTAAAACACAGATATTGATTATTAATAGTAATAAAACGTTATTTGATCTTGTAATGTTTAAATATAAAACATAGGTTTGTAGCTTTTTATGTAAACGTCATTTACTTTATAGTTGAAGAATTATGTCTGAGTATGGAGTAATGATCGTGTACATAATAGTTTTAGTCTGCAGCACCTTGCATAAAGTGTTCTAGATCACAGTGGAAATAGTATTCATCACCCCTTCCCCAAATTGGTATGGATTGGAGTGGGAGTAGTAAATGCCATCTCTTCAGTGTTCAATACCCTCTTCAAATTGGTTTAAATTGCTGTGTGAATGGTAAGTGTCACGATGCTGGCAGACTCCCCACCGGCCCCATTCCGAGTTTTCCACTGGGCTGACCGGTGGAAACCAAGGTTTCTGCTGACGGCATTGGACTCGAGTCCAATGTCTTCACACAGGGCCCCCCCAGCACCCACCTCTAAGCAGACAGTGCACATTCTGAGGGTGTTGGGTGGGGTGGCCCCCAGCACTTGTCCTTCGCCAGCCTTTTCATGGCCGTTGAACAGCCATGACGAGGTTGGCAGAGAACATGGGTGTAATCTGCACAGTGGTGCTGACTTCAGCGCCGCCTTAGCTGATTGCAACCACGACCACCATCATCCCATCAGGATCAAATCTGGTGGAGATGACACCCTCTATGACAAACCCTCCCCTACAATAGCTGACACTCCCACAGGCCATACCCACTCCCAGGTCTGCCACCTGCTGCCAGTATTGAGGGGAGATGGTGCTGCACAAAAAAACAAGTCGGCCTTCTCCTTCTCCTTCTCCTTCTCCTCACTGAAAATGATCTTGGCTGCATCCCCTAGTGGCACAGGCAACCTCAAGGTGTGCAGTTAGCTACACCCCACAGCACTGACACTACCTCAACCGTGCCCTGCCATGGCGCTGTATGAGAAAAAAAAAAAGAGAGGAAAAAAAGGAATAAAAATGAAGAAATTAGGATGTTAAGAGGAAAGAAAAAAGAAGCAAAAAGTCACATCAAATAAAAAAGACAAAATTGTAAAAAAATCTGATAAGAGTTATAAGGTAAGGAGTGCATGTTGTAGAGTGAGTGGGGGTGTCTGTGTGGAAGTATGTGTATGCTGAATGGGTATGTATATGAATGCATGCGTGCGTGAAGGGAAGGGGTGTTTGTGATTGTGTGAACAGGTGGGGGGATGAAGCATGTGTGGGAACATGTTTACATGTATGTCCTGGCAACAGGAATGGAGATTTCTGTCGCCAGGTATATGACCGTCAGGGTTTTCTTGGTGGGATGACCACCACGGAAAGCCTGGCAGTTTGCAGCCTTGTAATCCATCTGGCAGGCTGACGAATAACTTTTGAACGGTGAAACAAATTTTGCCTTGTATATAATCAAATCAATCAGTCAACTTTGGTTTATTTTAGAGGAAATATTTCACTCAAAATTAACTTTTGGTTCAGCATGTGGGGTGCTGATATGCCATTTTACATTGAATAGAACCAAGATACCTTTGCGAGTGTGTCTGCACTCTCTAATACAAAATGCAAATGGTGCCCAGTTTGAAGTGATAGCTTTCAATGAAAACCTCACATTTAGCGCAAATAAACATATCACTATTTGTTATGAAATATTAAGGGCCTTATCTCCCTTTGTAATGGGTTGTTGAAGCTCCAGCGTCATCAAACTGTTTGTTCTCTTCCTCAGCTGACTCCACCAGTGGCTGTTACAATAGGCTTCTGTGTTCAAATGACAGGGTAAAATAAGAAAAATAAATCACAATAAATGGTCAAATATTCCATCCACCATGTGAGACATTGAGGTCCCTGACATACAAAACAAACAAGGACCCGAGGCACAGGAGCAAATTTCAGGACCACATTTTTTGTTTTCTGAAGCAATAATAAAATGGCATCCACCAGGCATTTATCTGTACCCTCAATGCATACTCCAAACCAGTAGATGCACTAGAGACTTATAAACAACTGGTAGGCAGGCATGAATCTGTAAATATGGTATTCTCTAGGTGTGGGCATGAATTGTGCAATTTGATGCAGTATAGTTACACAAATGACAGCAAAGTTTCCCAGGATCATGCAAAATTACCCAAAATGTTTAACCCTATATTTAGCACCCTTGCATCCAAAATGAGCCCAAGGTAGCATTTTGAGCTAAGAAACAGAAACAGAGACAGACAGCATCTACTTGTCCTCTGTTCCCATGGTATTAGGTAGTTATGTTTGCCCCAAATTACTCCAAATGATGCAAACTGGTGTAATTGTGTATTTTTATTTAATTTTGCATCATAAGAATAAAGGGAAATTACCAAACTACTTTGATTATTCTGAGGTCCTTAAAATTTCACCCAAGCCTAGTATTCTGCTTTGGAGCAGAGGTTAATGTGCCACTCCTTGGGCTACTGGGCTGTCTGTCAAATAATAACCTAACTGTTGGAAAGTGGATTATTAGTAAGGGCAGGTAAGTACCTACACTTAGCAACAGGTCACTAACCTCCACTTAGATCCAGTGAGGTCTCAATAAATTACAACAAGCTCAACCCTTGGTAGCTTGGCAACGAGCGACAAGGCTTAATTTAGGAGACAAGTGGGTAGAGCATTTAAAAATCACAAAACAGTCAGGAAGTAAAACACAATAAAAATCCAACACCAATGTATAACAATAGATTATATTTTCATCTTTAAAATGACATAAAAATGACTAATATCATATAAGGGGATCCAGAGATATGAATTTTTAAAGAATTCATGTTTTCTAGCGCATAACAGCAACTAGTGCTCAAAGGATTTTTTAAAAAAAGGTCACATTGGAAAGGCACAAAGTCCAGAGTTCAAGTGTGGCAAAAATCAATCCCAGGGAGCAACATCTTCAACAATTCATCATGGCTGAAACAAATTTTTGGAGGTTACATCTGGCTGAGCCCACTGACTGGTGTCGCTATAAATCTTAAACACACCACCCTCCGGCCCTCTCCTTATCTAAACAAGAGGGCACCTAATTGTCTGGGGTTGGAGGTTGTGAAGGAGGGGCTGGGTCTCTCCAGCTGTCCTTCCCTGCCTTTGAAGACTAGGGTGGCAGCCCCTCCTCCTTCCTGCTTCCTCATCTGCTGAGGTAGTTCTCCTCCCCAGGCACATCCTTTGTGTTCAGCCCAGGCCACCTCACACCTCACAAATGCAGCCTGGCCAAGCTGCCAGAGGATGGACAATCAGGGAAGGGCACTACAGAGTTGAAGTTGGCAACTTTTTAGGTAGAGTTTAAAACTCTTTACCTGAACTAGTTATATTAAATCCAACAATTGTAAGTTGTGGGATTTATTATAACAACTAATTTGATACCAAACTTGATGTATCTGACACTTAAGGGGACTTAGTTAATTAAAATAAAGTCTCCCCATTTTAGCCTATGGAGGCCACTCACTACACTGAGGGAAAACAAATTTGGCTGTTTTATCACACAGGGCTTATAAAACTATTTTTATAAGGTGCCTGCTTATAGTTACATGGCACCCAATGCTAGAGGCACATAGGGAACACCTTAGGGGTGACGTATATGTAAAAATAAGGTAGTTTAAGACTTTGGAAGTACTTTTAGTTCCAAAGTCGAATTTGCATTTAACTTTAATTTAAAAACAGCCAGCAAGGCAGGCCTGCCTTTGAAATGATCCTGGGCACCTCAGCAGACCCTGGACACCTCAACAGTGCACCTATGGGCGCACTACCTATGCTGGGGTCCCTAAACCTACATGCCCTACCATGTAGTAGGGACTTCTAGGCAGGTTGGCATAGCCAATTATTATTAGCCTAATTTGCATACTTGTTTTACATAGAGCACAGACACTGGGACTGGTTAATAGGGCACCATCAGGGTGAGGAAAACACCAGTAAAATAGTGGAAAATGGGGGCACAAAGTTAGGGGGCCTCTGCAATCCTTTATGCCCTCAATATAATAGCCATGGCAATCTTGATGATTCTATGTTAAACAGGAGTTAACAACACAATAGGGATTCAAATTTGTGCAGCAACATGCCTAACCCCCTTTCAAAATAGCAAAGGAAACAACAATCTTTTGTAATGTACAATAATGCAGTCCCCTAAAAAGATGCTACTGGCAATTGTGTTGACCAGGAGGAAACAAATGGAAAAGAAAAATGGGATAAGAGAATGGACGGGTCGTGGTGGACTTGAGAATGCACTCAAACAGTTATGTTTCCCAGGGAGGGTCGTAACAAGGAGAAATATCAATTAATTTGTCTTCATTCCTCCCTTTCTGTATGTGTGCTCCAGAGGAACATGCCGCAGGGCATTGTTTTTGTGCAGGAAAGTGTTCCTTCCTGCAAAAGAAAATCCTGTCCGAAACTCAGGTACCCTTGCACCATGGTACAAGAATGCATGTGTTGGAGCTAGGCAGCCAAAAGTGAGCCAACACTGGGAAGAAAGCAGGAATGCACTGTGTCATTTTAAATAGCATGCATTCCTGCCCTTTCCCAGTCAAGAAATGCAGTGCAGCGCAGCAAGGTGACTTGCTGCGCTGTGTGACAATTTTATAAATATGCCCTTAACTATTTCTTGCAATAAAGAAAAGTTCCTCTCTAACGTCATAATATTTGATTTGTAATTATGAAGACTTATTGCCCGCAGCTGGTTGCATTACCAACTGTCAATGCCCTCCACAGAGGACATTAACTGTTGTTAACAACTAACAACAAGTTGCATATAAGACAAGAACTTAGGCGTAGATTTAAGAGGGCCTAGCGCCTCCTTGCACCAAATTAGCGTAATTCTTCTTATGCTAATGTGGCACAACAGTGCCAAACTTTCTGTGCAGTATTTACAAAGTGGTGCAATACATTCCTTGCGGCACTTTGTAACCTCTTGCGCCACATTATGACTACACCACATTATGGCTGCGCCAGGCATAATGTATGCAGAGGGGCGTTTCCCCATTAGGGGAACCACAAACATGGCAGAGTGGAATCTAAGAGATTCCACTGCGTCATTTTTTGCGGTTACTTTTAATGCCTTCAGAGAGCAGGCATTAAAGGGGGGTAAACCATTGCTTTCAATGGCCCCCTATCTACTGTCCAGGATATGCACCAAAGTGTTGGTGCTAATCCTACACAGTACATCAATAGCATCAGAAATGTCCAGCCTGCGTCATGGTGCACCGTATATTAACACAGTTTATCTTTCTACAAAGAACAAATTGACAACAACACACACAACAGCAAGGAGCTATTCAACATCATCAAGGAACTCACCAACCCCAAGTCCTGCTCCACCGACCCTCCTCACTCACAAGACCTCTACGGCTCCCTCTCCATCTTCTTCCACTGCAAGATCACAGACATTCATGGAAGCTTCACAACACCTTCCCCCACCACCACCACCACCGACATGGTCGACCCTATTGTACCCTGCTGCACCAACGTACTGAGCACCTCGAACCCCACCAACTATGAGGAAACCACCAAAACCATTAGCATCATCCACTCTGGCTCCCCCGCACACCCCTGCCCTCACCGCGTCTTCAATAAAGCCAGCCAATCATCGCACCCCTGCTCCGGACCATCATCAACAGCTCCTCCGAGACTGCCATTTTCCCAGAAAGCTGGTAACAAGCCGAAGTCAATTCCTTACTTAAAAAGCCCAAAGACCTCAAAAACTACCGACCTATCTCCCTAATCCCATTCCCGCGAAGGTCATGGAGAAGATAGTCAACAACCAACTTTCCCGCTTCCTGGAGGACAACAGCCTACTCGACGTCTCCCAGTCTGGATTCTGCAAAAACCACAGCACCGAGACCGCGCTCATCGCCTGCACCGACGACATCAGGACCAGGCTAGACAAACGTGAAACTGTTGCCCTCATCCTCCTGATCTCTCTGCAGCCTTAGACACCGTATGTCACCAAACCTTCCGCACACGCCTCTTTGATGCCAGAATTCGCCACAGAGCCCTGGACTGGCTCACCTCCTTCCTCTCCGAGAGAACACAAAGAGTTCGCCTCCGCCCGTTCTGGTCAAAGGCCACCAAAACCATCTGCAGAGTCCACCAGGGATCCTCACTCAACCCCAACCTCTTCAATATCTACATGGCTCTGCTCGCCAACATCATCCGATCCCACGGCCTCAACATAATTTCCTACGCTGACGACACCCAGCTCACCCTCTCCCTCACAAGGAACCCCGCAACCGCCAAGAACAACCTCCACACCGGACTCCTCGCTATTGCCAACTGGATGACAGCAAGCCACCTCAAGCTGAACTCAGAAAAAAAACAAGATCATCATCTTCTGCCTCAACAAGTCAGCATGGGATGACTCCTGGTGGCCAGCCACCCTGGGGTCGCCCCAACACCCACCACCCATGCACACAACCTCGGCTTCATACTAGACTCTTAACTCTCCATGACTCAACAAGTCAACGGCATCTCTTCCTCATGCATCAACACCATTCGAATGCTCCACAAGACCTTCAGGTGGATTCCCGTAGAAACCAGAATGACGGTCACCCACGCCCTCGTTAGCAGCAGACTGGACTACGGCAACGCCCTCTACACGGGAACAATGGCCAAGCTCCAGAAAAAACTCCAGTGCATCCAGAACGCCTCAGCACATCTCATCCTCAATCTCCCTCACCACAAACACATCTCTGCCCACCTCAAGGACCTCCACTGGCTACCCATCGACAAAAGGATTGTCTTCAAAATCCTAATCCACGCTCACAAAGCTCTCCACGACACCGGCCCAGCCTACCTCAACGATCGATCCAACTTCCACATCCCGACACACCAGCACCGTTCCGCCAAACTCGCCCTCGCAACAGTTCCTCGCATTCACCGCACCACAACCAGCGGCAGATCCTTCTCTCACCTTGCAGCCAAAATCTGGAACTCACTCCCCGCCAACCTACATAAGACCCCAGACCTCCTGACCTTCAGGAAGCACCTAAAGACCTGGCTCTTCAAGCAGTAGCACCCATCCTTACCCCCCGCGCTTTGAGACCATTCAGGGTGAGTAGCGCGCTCAACAAATAATTTGATTGATTGATTGATTGACATGATGGCAGTAGGGGGGAGCTAAAGATCGCAAGAAAAATGGCGTTTCATTGGATGCACTGCCACTTTACTTAAATCAGGCCCTTAGTTCCAGTGGGCGAAATATTCAGAATGGCTGAGACACCCACACCATAAAATACAATGAGGTAATATCACTATGACTTATAATAGTAATGGTTATGCACATAAATTTGAAAGTAATATTCGAATATCGACATTGCAATAAAAGCCCTTAAAAGAAGATGTTTGAATGTGCTCGACTGGTTTTATGAACACAAGACATACAATTCGAAAAAAAAGAAAATCTCTTGTTGTCTTACCCTTAGAATAAATATTTATAATGAAGCACAGCTGTCCTGCTGAACCAATATTAGGGTACTCATTAAAGCACATCAAATCCTGTCACAAAGTCTTCCTTGGTACAGTACAAACTAAACCTCATTACACCTCGTGTTTTTATAATTCATAACATCAAAGCCCAGCCTGGATTACAGAAAACAAATAGACCGAAGTGATGGAGGTAAAGAAGTTTGAAGTGCACTGAGGGCTTGGTGTAAGAGGCAGATTGGGGAAGAATTCTTCGCACACACTGAACGGATGTTTTCCCGAAAGTCACTACAGTAAACGTTTAGGAAAAACTCACTGGCTTGTGGCAGATTTTCATTTGCGACATGACAGATTTGACAGTGAACCATTAAGTAATTGTGTCAGGAGGCTCATAAGAAGAACGTTTCTTAGTTCAGCTGGTAGAGTTCGCCGAGGCATTAATGCTCGAGTCCCTGCTGGAACTAATGATAACATTGTACAGGGCAGCCATTAGAGCTGCTGCAAGTGCTCGGAATCTGAACGACGGAGCAGCAGATATTCTTCAGTTTGAATTACAAGCCTCTGCGAGCTGATTACTTTTCACAAAAGTGACACTACATTACTCTGCAGTTTAATATCGTCATTCTCCTGTGTCCTGGGCCTAATTGTGTAATTTTTCTTCCATATTATTCTTTTCTGAATTACGAACTGAGCAGCCATCACTGCTCTTGCAGAAGAGATATGCTAAGTAGGTGCTTTCAGCCTATTCTGAGTCCGTTTTTTCGCAAGAATGCGGTCCAGTTGCACATAATGCTTTTGGCAGTACTTTAAATGGGCCGGTAATGTCTGGTACTCAGTACCGGCACTTTTTTATTTTGAGAAGAAGAGTACCGGCACTTCCCAAGAAAAACGTAATATTTTTAATTGGAGAGTACAGGCACTTCTCAGAAACAAGCAGGTACTCCGCTTGAGAGTACCTCCACTTCTATTTTTTTCATTTCAAGCAGTGTGTGTAGGCAAAGACATCACAGAAGTAATTTCTGCATAAATACAATCGCTTTAATCAATAAAAGTAAGTATGTGGCTTATTTACAAACAAAGTTTATCTAGGTGACTAGGTTCATGGACGTTGATTCAGCAAAATGTCAAAGATAGCGGAAGTGTCATCACAGACCCTTTGACTAGGATGGCATCAAAGGAAGTGATGTTATTCCGATTTTGACCCTAAATCCCACGACGAAGTGACAAATTGTGTTTGAGGGTAGAGTTTGTGAGTTCTAAGTCAGAAACCTGTTCATCAGTATCAATTTAACTTCTTTCATGAATGAGGCAGTTGAGGGGTTCAGTCTGATTTCCGGACGTAGGCCATTCCAAATCTTGGTGCAATACATGTGAAGGCTCGGTTATGTTTTCTTTTTATAGAATTTTGATGGTTTCAGCAGTAGCAGTAGCCTCTACATGCTCTACAGCCACCCAATAGTTCCAGTTTTTGTGTAAGATATCTTGGGGTGTTGAAGTGTAGGGCTTAATGGGTCATGCATGCAATTTTTAAGTGAATCCTCCTAAGCCTCCTACGGGAGCCAGTTAAGAGATTTCAGGTCCAGAGTGATGCAATTGTTTCTTTTAGATCCTGTGATGAACCTGGCAGATGAGTTAAGAGAGGTGCCTTAGTGGGGCCAGTTTAATTCTGGGCAGACCGCAGAGGGTTGCACTTCCAAAGTCCAACCTGGGAATCACTAGGGTTTGAACAGTTGACTTGGATGGTGCCACCTTGATTGATATGCCACATAAAAGGAAGTGACAGGGATAGTGTGCCCATATTCTACATTCCCAATGTGGGCTGGCCTTTTAAAATTCACTTGATTTTATTAGTGAAAGGCATGCATACATCATGCCTTTCCGGTGTTGAGCCCTCCTTGAGTGCACCGGTAAAGTACTGAAAACATACTATGCTCTATGTTTTCAGTATGGTTTCTGGACTACTCTTTCTTTTTATTCATACGCAGCTCGATCTCGCTTGGCAGTAATCATGAGCTTTGCATGACATCGACCCTGTTGCATGGATAATTGCACTTTTGTCAGTTACATGGAAACTTGCATTTATACCAGTTACATGGATAATTGTACTTTTGCCAATATGTTTGACTGCGTGCGAACTTCTGTTTCCTTTTGTGTCTGCTTCATGCCCATGGTGGCCGTTGGCTCACTTATGTGAAACTGTTTTACTTTTTATTTTCAGATTATGTGGCAAGAAAGTCCAGTTAGCAGTTTACAATGCTAATAGCTCTAACTCGAGCAAACGCAAAGGCCCATTGCATTGCAAATGTTTGTTTACTTTGTAGTCATGCTTGTGTGTTTACACTATGTCTTCAGGTTACGGCATTTCAGAGTCAGTGACAACTTGTCTTTGTACCAAAATGATTTGTACCAAAATGAATCGTGTTTTCTTCAGACATGAATCAAAACCAAAAAATGCTATACCTGTTTTAAATACACTTCAATGCAACAAAGGACCCATAATGTTCTATTAAAAGTGAATGCAAAAGTTACCTTTTAAAATTAAAATTAATATTGAAAGTATACGGTGGGACCTTCTTCCGTTGCCCTCATGCATTACTCTTTCCCTTGTGTCGTTACTTGATACATCACTGCCCATTCAGTAGGCGGAGGACCACTCCTTATAGTGCATCACAAACAGGCTGGGGGCCGTGATAAGTGACGTCCCAATCTGGGTTACTTAAATATGGCTATGGAGTACCCTTTTAGGATTACAGTTGGTCACTGGAAGATGGGAGAATGGTTGGGGAGTGTTGGCGCATCCTGCGCGATCATTTTATTTTACCCCTGCCTCAAAATGTACATGGAGGATTCATATAATGTTCTCCTAATTTGTGCTAAACTGCGTTGTCCTGCATTGCATGTCCATGCCATGTTTCACTGTCGTTGATACTTTTCCACCATGTTTTGTTCACCCTTTACTGCCTTTTATGTTTTTTAACTACTTTTAATTTGTTGCTATGGAACAATGTCTCCTCCTTCCTGGTACAGTACCGGGCTATATTTATACATGACACTGGCAAGATGAACGACTAGGACACAATTACATTGCACCAATTGGAAGATCCTTCATGGGCATGTTAAATCATGTTGTATCCTATGACTGTCACTTGAGATGCTGCACATACTGGTGCATCGGGCAATGTTGTTTATTCTGTATACAGAGAGCACGTCCCATTATGTGATTTGTTTGACATTTTTACTATAGAAAGGCATAATAAAATGAAAGCATGTGACAGTACACTTAGGTGTATTTTTTCTTTTTTGTAGTGTATCCTTGCAAAAATACAAAATAGACACCTCACCAACTTGCCCAGGCCAGACCTAATTGTTTTGCCAATGTTTTTTTAAAATGTATTTATATTAATTAAGTATGGCAATTAGTTTAAGAAATATGTCCTGCGCCTGGTGAGTGATACAGAGGCCCGAGAAGACTTTGGGCAGCATTTCAAGCACCCCCAAAATGACTTGTTCCTCCCTACTGATGAAGGAATAAATCCAGAAACATGTGTCTAGAGTTACATAGCACAGGCTGCACCAACATGGGTGAATAATTAGAGACTACTGTTGAAGTAAGGGTTTTCATGCGCTGCATTTACCATTATGCATTGTGGAAAATTGATTGTTGGGATGTGAGGAGTGTACTCCCACCCTCCTGTTTGAAAAGGATACCTTGAGCTACTGAGCTGATGAGCTTGTGTCGATGCACCTGTGCTCAGTGTGTGGTACAGAGACCTGATAAGACTTTAGGAAGCATTTCCAGCAGCCCAAATTCAACTTGTAGCTCTCTAATGATGAAGGAATGATTCCACAAACACATGTCTAGATTTAAAGATCACAGGCTGCACCAACAAGGGTGAAAGATTAAACACTACTGAAGTAAGTGTTGTCATGCAATGCATTTACAATGATGCATTGGGGCAAGTTCAGTGCTGGGATGTGAGGGAGTGTGCTCCCATCTTCCTTCTGCTTAGAAAATATGTATGGTTTCTTTTGTATTATTTTATAATACATTCTATAATGTCCTGCACAAATGAAGTATTTTATTTTACCAAGCAGGAAGTTTAATAATCCACTGAGAACTTCTGAAAGTAAAAAGTTCTCATCAGAGCAATGTTTACCTGCTGCTCTTGACAATGCTGTTGATAGGAAAGACAGCATTCGGGGTCACAGTGAACAATCTAGGAGTCAGAGTTATGACACCAGGACCCTAGATGACCCCCTAAATGATATCAGTGAGTAGGATTACAGGTACCTTAGTCTTAAATAAACTCATTTATTGTGCAAATGCCTTGATATAGCAATTCCTATCATCTATATATATTCAGAATTAGGACTATGGTGGTCATTACAACCCTGGCGGTCGGTGTTAAAGCGGAGGTAAGACCGCCAACATGCTGGTGGAAAAAAAATGTGAATCACGACCGTGGCAGAAACCGCCAACAAAGACAGCCAATTTAACACTCCAACCGCCACGGCGGTACAAACAAACCGCTTGTCGGTCACCGCCAACAGACAGGTGGAAGACAATGTAGCGCCCACAGTATCACAACCTACCAATCCTCCACCTTTTCCGGGGCGGATTCACCCTGAACAAAAACACGGCGGAAACACGACTTTGAAGGGAAAACGCTCACCTCTACACACCCCACGAAGAATCCGGACGCCATGGAACCCGAACTCCACATCCTGCCAGCCCTTATCTTCTTGCTCCTCTACCAGGAGCACGAATGCCGGCGGCGAAGTCAACGGTGAGTACTGCACCTACGACACAGGGGAGGCGGGATGGAAAAGAGAGTGACACACACACGCAACAGGCAACACCCCCACCCCACCCTCACCCACGACAACACACACACTACTACAGCATGATACATAACAGTTACACCCCCCAACCCCCCCGGGAAGAATGCAAGGACAAAAGGAAATGAGTGTAACCATTGTAATATATTAAAATCCAGTACCCAAAATATATATATACACTATAAACAAAATATACACCAAGAATAGTAGTCCAGGCAGTGCTCCATTGAAGTCCGTGGACCACTGGGCCCACACGGTATGGGCGAGGCCCACACCCAATCCCCGAAATGACGGAGAGAACACTGCAGGGGCATCTAATAGCAATAAAACAGGCACCTCAGGGGGAAGGGGAAGGCGCGGCACCTCAGCCGGTTGAGTGCACGATGCCAAATCCACGAGGGGGCCACATGGCCACTGTTCCATTCTGGGGAGTGCAAAGCCACAGTCTCTCAAGTCTCACAAGTGGGTGGTTTGCCCACTGTTCCATCCTGGGGAGTGCAAAGCCACAGTCTTTCAAGTCTCACAAGTGGGTGGTTTGCCCACTGTTCCATCCTGGGGAGTGCAAAGCCACAGTCTCTCAAGTGGATAACAGTCTGCACTGGTTCTGGAGGGGGCTTTGTGCCCAGAGTGCTTCATCCTGCCAAGGACTGAGGTAGTGGATGTATCTCTCCACTGGTTCTGGAGGGGGCATGGTGCCCAGAGTGCTTCATCCTGCAAGGACAGAGGTAGTGGATGTATCTCTCCACTGGTTCTGGAGGGGGCTTTGAGCCCAGAGTACTTCATCCTGCTTGTGACGGACTCAGTAGCGTCAGTGCCCTTGGCGCTCATGGGCCAGCGGTGCTTGTTGTGGCGGTGTCATTGGCAGTGGTGCTCGTTGCGGCGTGCCCTGTTCAGCGGTGCTTGTGCAGCGGTGCCCTATTCAGTGGTGCTTGTGGCAGCGGTGCGCTGTTCAGCGGTGCTTGTGGCTGCGGTGCGCTGTTCAGCGGTGCTTGTGGCGGCGGTGCCCTGTTCAGCGGTGCTTGTGGCAGCGGTGCCCTGTTCAGCGGTGCTTGTGGCGGCAGTGCCCTGTTCAGCGGTGCTTGTGGCGGAGGGGTCCTTTGCAGTGACTCAGCTGCTGACGGTCATGTCTGGCCCAGCGGGGCTTGTGCTGGTGGTCCTGTCCTGGGCAGCAGGGCTGGTGCTGGCGGTCCTGTCCTGGGCAGCAGGGCTGGTGCTGGCGGTCCTGTCCTGGGCAGCAGGGCTGGTGCTGGCAGTGGCCTCCTGGGCAGCGGGGATGGCTGGCGGTGGCCTCCAGTGCAGCAGGGCTGGTGCTGGGTGGTGGCCTCCTGGGCAGCAGGGCTGGTGCTGGCAGTGGCCTCCTGGGCAGCAGGGCTGGTGCTGGCGGTCCTGTCCTGGGCATCAGGGCTGGTGCTGGCGGTGGCTTCCTGGGCAGCGGGGATGATGGCGGTGGCCTCCTGGGCAGCAGGGCTGGTGCTGGCGGTGGCCTGCTGGGCAGTGGGGATGATGGCGGTGGCCTCCTGGGTAGCTGGGCGGGTGGCGGTGGCCTCCTGGGCAGTGGGGATGATGGCGGTGGCCTCCTTGGCAGCGGGGCTGGTGCTGGCCTCCTGGGCAGCTGGGTGGGTGGCGGTGGCCTCCTGGGCAACGGGGATGATGGCGGTCTTCTCCGCCGTGCTGCACTTCCCAGACTTGCTGACTTTCTTGTGGGCCTTCCCCACCTTGGAAGGTGTTGCAGCTGACTCCACACTCCCACCTGTACCCCTGGGAGCAGCTTTGGTGGCTGGAGTCTTCCCCCTCTCCCGCCGGGCACTGGCCAACTTTTGTTGCTTGACAGGTGGGGGACTGTCGGTGCTGTGGCTCCCTGCCACACTGGCTGCCCTGATGGCCGGTGCACTCCAGATTCCGGTGACTACAGGCACCACTGGTCCCGGAGATGTTGCGGCTGAGGTGCTAGGTTGGGACCTGGAGAGTTGGGCCCTAGGAGATGGACAGGGTGGGGAAGGTGAGGGAAAGAGTTCAAGGTTGTCCAGGAAAAGTTTCTGGGGAACACTGGGACGGGTAGCTGGAGGGGGTTTGGGAGTGGATGAATAGGTTGTGGTTGTAGGAGGTGTTTGTTTGTTGACTGGGTGAAGGTGCATGCGCTGGAGGCTGTCGTGAGGTGGATGGCTGTTGGGTGGGTGTGTGCCTGCGTTTGTGTATCTTGGGAGGGGGCGTCACAGACACACTGGAAGAGGACACAGGGGACGTGTGAATGGTAGTGGGGGTGGTGACTGCACATGAGCGGGGTGTGGTGGTGTGTGTGCTGGTGATGGAAGTAGTGGCTGTAGATGTAGTGCATGCAGGTGTGAGTGGAGATGAGAGAGGGAGGGAAGAGGGAGACGAGGAGGAGGGGGACACAGTGGAGGCAGTGGATGTTGGTGTGTCTGCATGTGTGTGCTGCTTGTGTGAGTGCCTGTGGGATGTGTGGTGCTTATGTTTGCCTGAGCTTCCCTTGTGTGTTGAGGTGTGTGCATGCTGGTCTGAAGGTGTGCTTGGGATAGGCTGAGGTAGAGGGGATTGGGTCTGGGTGGAGGAAGTTGGAGGGGGAGGCTAGAGACACGGACAATGGCTGCCATCGGTGCTGAGGCCAGAGTCTGAAAAGCTCGCTGAAGGGCTGCCTGACCACAATGAATGCCCTCCAGGAATGCATTTGTTTGTTGCAACTGCCTTTCTACACCCTGGATGGCACTCAAAATGGTAGACTGCCCAACAGTGGGGGACCTGAGGAGGTCAATGGCCTCCTCACTAAGGGCAGCAGGGGTGTCTGGGGCAGGGCCTGAGGTGCCTGGGGTGAGGTGATGCCCACCCTCCCAGGTGAGCGGGCACGGGCAAAGCCTGAGGGGCTGCTGGGAGGGCGGTGCTGGTAGGGGGTGGTGGCGGCTGTACCTGTAGATGCGGGGGCACAGATGTTGCCACCACCGCAAGGGAGCTCCCATCAGAGGAGGAGTCCGTCTTGCTGGTGTCAGCTCTTGTCCCCGCCGTGGAGCTGCCCTCCACCTCCGTCCCACTGGTGAACTTCGAGTCCGTAGTCTCGCCCTCCAGGGCCAAGTGGGATGCAGCTCCCTCGTGCTCCGGTGCCACTGCTCCTCCGCCTGATGATGCTAATGCACACAAGAACAGGGAGACCACAAAAAGGGGGGGGCGACAGAAGAAAGACATGTTGAGTGCATGCATTACCGCTACCTTTGGCGGACACGACAGACACAGAAGCCCCCTGCACTATGCCGCGCACTTGGGCTCCACTGTTCAATCCCTGGGACATGGCCTACAAGGCTATGGCCGACATCTGCACACATGGATGACACAGGAGCCTGACTAGGTGAACTTGGCACTGTACATAGGTGGGGTGGGGTGCCACAGGGTCTGCCAGAACAAGGGGACCTAACTAGCACACTCGCCCTGGCCTAGGGAAACCCACAGCCCACCTCCCCCACCCAGACACCTCCACTGTGCGCATAATCAGCAGAATGAGAGTGTACTCACCCCCTTGTGGCTGCTGTGATGCCCTCAAGCGCCCATCCAACTCCGGGTATGCCACCGCCAGGATCCTGAACATCAGGGGGGTCATGGTGCAACAGGCACACCTCCCATGTTGGGAGGCCATCCCCAGCTGGGCCTCCGCCGTCTTCTTGCTCCAGCGGCGAATGTCCTCCCATCTCTTACGGCAGTAGGTGGTCCGCCTGTGGTGGACCCCCAGGGTCCGGACTTCTTCGGCGATGGCACACCAAATATCCTTTTTCTGGTGGGCGCTGACCTACATGAATTGTACAGGGGAAAAGAAAAGTTATTACCAACTGCACCGTCACAGTCATTGGCCCCCATCCCTACCCTTGCCATGTGGCACATGCACTCACCGTTGTTTCATGCACGCCTCAATCTCCCCCCCCATCTTTCATCCACCCACTCCACACAGGCATTGCACATACAGCATGCTCCCAGTGTACTTACCTGTTTGTCTGGAGGAAGGTAGAGTAGCGTGTACTGGGGGAGGACCCCATCCACGAGTTTCTCCAACTCCTCCGATGTGAAGGCAGGGGCCCTTTCCTCAGACGCACAAGCCATTGTCTCTTCCCGACTGAGGTCACAGCAGCACTTGCAGTGTAGGTCCTCTCCTGTCGAAGATCAGGTATCGAGTGATTGAACAGATAGAAAATGGCAGTCACGTCCGCGGCGGTGCGTACCGTCACCGCCGGTATACATCATCATTGGCTCCTGGGACCCATAGGGTCCAATGTTAACCAATGCAGAATTGCGCCGCGGTCTTCGACCGCCTACCGCAACGGTATACAACACCAGCGCAGTTACATCACATCCCACTGTCCCACTTTACAGGTCAGTCAGCCGCCATTTCAGGGGCCCACATGGCTTAATTTTTAACTGCGTCACACATACCTAGGCCTTGCCTCAACACTCGTACAGGCCAAATTTCGGATTATGATTCGTGTTCTGTGTAAGCTGTGGGTACGTATCTCTGAGTTGGTTGACTCTGTGGTCGCTGTTGTGCTTCACAGGCACCGTCCCTTGGGATATGTGAGGAGATAGCGGCATCCTCCGGTGTACAGACCGCTGGTGGACCTGTCGACAATGGAGGAAAGACATGTGATCCTCACCTACAGGCTTGATCGTGCCACAATCCTGGAACTGTGTGCCCAGCTGGAGCCAGACCTAATGTCAGCTATCCGCCATCCCACAGGAATCCCCCCTCAAGTGAAGGTGCTGTCAGTACTCCATTTCCTTGCAAGTGGGTCATTTCAAACAACAGTGGCCATAGCATCAGGGATGTCCCAGTCTGTTTTTTCCAACTTGTTGTCCAGAGTGTCTGCCCTGCTGAAACACACGCGGAGCTACACAGTTTTCCCTCAGGTGGAGTATTTGCCTACAGTGAAAGGTGACTTCTATTCCCTGGGACATATCCGTAACATCATAGGTGCCATTGATGGGACACATGTGGCTTTGGTACCCCCGCAGCAGTGAACAGGTGTACAGAAACCGGAAGAGTTATAATTCCATGACTGTGTAGATGGTGTGTTTGGCAGACCAGTACATCTCCCATGTGAATGCCAAATTCCCTGGCTCAGTGCATGACGCTTACATCCTGCGGAATAGCAGCATCCCTTATGTGATGGGCTAACTCCAGAGGCAACGTGTGTGGCTATTAGGTGAGCACCTGGAAGCAAGTCAGTGGGAATGGTTGTCTGGGTATATCCCTACAGGCTAGTGTGTGTCTAACAGTTGTCCCTCGCCATTTGCAGGTGACTCTGGTTACCCCAACCTGCCATGGCTACTGACCCCAGTGAGGAATCCCAAGACAAGGGCAGAGGAACGCTACAATGAGGCCCATGGGCGAACTCGGCGGATAATAGAGCGGACCTTCGGCCTACTGAATGCCAGGTTCAGGTGCCTCCATATGACAGGTGGATCCCTATTCTTCTCACCAAAGAAGGTGTGCCAGATCATTGTGGCCTGCTGTATGCTTCACAACTTAGCTTTGCAACAACAGGTGCCTTTTCTGCTGGAGGATGGTCCCGATGGCGGTGTTGTTGGAGCTGTGGAGCCTGTGGACAGTGAAGACAAGGAAGCAGAAGAAGAGGACATCGACAAGAAGGACCTCTGTGTGCAATAGTTCCTGTGAGATACAGGTAAGAATACAAACCTGCCTACTACATGTGCTTTAACACTACTACCTCTCTACTGTCTGTCGTTTTCACCCAGTGTATGGTCACTGAGTTGTCACTTTCCCTTACAATTTCACAGATGTGGGTTCCACTGTGTGACATCTGCTATGTTTCCTCTATTTTGACATCACAATTGAAAGAGCATTTTGTCACTGTAATTGCTAATACACAATTTCGAAATCACAGACTGACTCCAGATTGTATTGTGCTTCAAGGGTGTTTATTTAAGTGCTCAATATTGGAGAGGGTTGTAAAATGGTGAGGGGTGATGGTGGAGGAATGTCCATGGCAGAGTCCAGTCTATTAGTCTCACAGATGCATTGCCCAAATGAGCATAGGAAGTGGAGCTGGGGCAGTTTGAGGATGGGCAGGGTGACAAAGTGGGACAGAAGGATGACATTCAGGGTGGTCTCATTTCTTGGCGGGGGTCTTGGCATCATTCTCTGTCTTTGCCCTGGGTCTCAGGGACCGTTTGCGGGGTGGTTCTCCCTCTGCAGGGGGTGGGGTGCTGGTGTGGTGGTCCTGTGGTGGGGCGTCCTGTCCACTAGCGCCGGCAGAGGTGGTGGGCAGTTCATCATCCAGGCTAGTGTCAGGGGCCCCTTGTTGTGCCACAGTGTCCCTCCTGGTGTTGAGTACTTCCTTCAGCACCCCTACATTGGTGCCCAGGGTGGAATTGATGGATCTGAGTTCCTCCCTGAAGCCCAAATACTGTTCCTCCTCCAGCCGCTGGGTCTCCTGAAACTTGGCCAGTACCGTTGCCATCGTCTCCTGGGAGTGGTTGTACACTCCCATGATGTTGGAGAGGGCCTCGTGGAGAGTGGGTTCCCTTGGCCTGTCCTCCCCCTGTCGCACAGCAGCCTTCCCAGTTCCCCTGTTTCCCTGGGCCTCTGTCCCCTGAACCGTGTGCCCACTACCACTTCCCCCAGGTCCCTGTTGTTGTTGGGGCGGTGGGTTAGCCTGGGTTCCCTGTAGTGGTGGACACACTGCTGATTGACTTGTCCTGGGGACAGAGGTATGGGCCTGCTGGGTGGGTGCTGTGCTGGTGTTTCCAGAGCGGGGAAGCTCTGTGGTGGCCTGTGACTGTGTTAGGGGAACCGACTGTCCAGAGGTCCCCGATGGGCCGGGCTGGTCATTTAGATCCAGTTGGACAGAGCTGCTGTCATCACTGTGGGCCTCTTCTGTTTGGGGTTTAGACACGTGTGGACCCTCCTGCCCAGTGACTTTGGGTAGGGGTCCTGCAGGGGTATAAAAGGATGTTTATTACATCTGTGTGTGCTATGGTGTGCAATAGGTGGGTGACCGTGTACCCCAGTGCTTGCATTCCTGTGTGGGACCTTGTGTGATGGTGGGTTAGGGGGGTGTATGGGTTGTGCAGTGGCCATGCATTGGTGATGGGTGTCCATGCTTTGTTATTGCATGCACGGCTTGGTGTTGTGATGTGTGGTTTGTGATATTGGGACATTTGTGAGGAGTTGGAGTGATGGGGGTGAGGGTGGGGGTATGTGATAGCATGCTGGTAGGGTGGGGGATGTAATAGTTAAGATTTGACTTACCAGAGTCCATTCCTCCATCTACTCCTGCGAGGCCCTGAGCATCCAGAATCACCAAGACTTGCTCCTCCCATGTTGTTAGTTGTGGGGGAGGAGGTGGGGGTCCGCCGCCAGTCCGCTGAACCGCAAGGTGGTGACTTGAGACCACGGAACGCACCTTCCCCTGTAGGTCGTTCCACCTCTTCCTGATGTCATCCCTATTTCTTGGGTGCTGTCCCACTGCGTTGACCCTGTCCACTATTCTTCACCATAACTCCATCTTCCTAGCTATGGAGTTGTGCTGCACCTGTGCCCCAAATAGCTGTGGCTCTACGCGGACGATTTCCTCCACCATGACCCTGTGCTCCTCCTCAGAGAACCTGGGGTGTCTTTGCCGTGCCATGGGGTGGTGTGGGTGATGTGTGGGGTGGTGTGTGTAGTGATAAGTGTGGTGATATTTAGTGGTATGTTGTGTGAGGTGCGTGGAAGTTCTGTGGGTGATGGTATTGTGTGCCTGTGGATGCTTGGTAGTTGTTTGTGGTGTCTCTCTCTGGCCTCCTCTCGGTTAGTCTGGTCGTAGGGGTTTGTGGGTGATGTGGGTGTGTGTTTTATATTGTATTGGGTGTGTGGGAGTGGTGTGTGTATGTGTATCAGGTGTGTGTATTTCGAATTGTCCAATGTGGCTGTGTTTTGTAAAAGTGTGTGTATTTTGAACGCGGCGGTGTGTACCGCCAATGGAATACCGCGGTTGAAAGACCGCCGCGTGGATTCGTGTGTTGTGATAGTGTGGGTGTATTTCTGTTGGGGTGACGGTGGAGGTTTTGTTTTCGCCAGTTTATCACTGAGTTTTGGTGTGGCAGACTTGTGTGGGTGTCTGAATTTTGGCGGATTCCGAGCTGTGGGTCATAATAGCTGTGGCGGATTTCTGCAGCCGCTGCTGTGTGTTGGTGGGCTTCTGCACAGCGGTAGGCGGCTTTTACCGCCAATGTTGTAATGACCGCCTATGATTTAGAGTTCTTCTAATCCAGAACCTAACAGGTTTGGAGAACAGCTTTGCAGTCCTTTGCTCTTTTCTGTGAAACCTAATTTAGGGGGTCATTCTGACCCCGGCGGGCGGTGGGAGCCGCCCGCCTGGAGGGAACCGCCAGAATACTGCTGCGCGGTCAAAAGACCGCCGCGGGTATTCTGGGTTTCCCACTGGGCTGGCGGGCAACCGCCAAAAGGCCGCCCGCCAGCCCAGTGGGAAACACCCCTCCATGAGGATGCCGGCTCCGAATGGAGCCGGCGGAGTGGAGGATGTGCGACGGGTGCAGTAGCACCCGTCACGAATTTCAGTGTCTGCTAAGCAGACTCTGAAATTCAGGGTGGGGCCCTCTTACGGGGGCCCCTGCAGTGCCCATGCCATTAGCATGGGCACTGCAGGGGCCCCCAGGGGCCCCACGACACCCCATACCGCCATCCTGTTCCTGGCGGCCGAAGCCGCCAGGAACAGGATGGCGGTATGGTGGTCAGAATCCCCATGGCGGCGCAGCAAGCTGCGCCGCCATGGAGGATTCTACAGGGCAGCGGAAAACCGGTGGGAGACCGCCGGTTTTCCCTTTCTGGCCGCGGCTGAAACGCCGCGGTCAGAATACCCTGGGGAGCACCTCCAGCCTGTTGGCGGTGCTCCCGCCGACCCCGGCCCCGGCGGTCCTTGACCGCCGGGGTCGGAATGACCCCCTTAATGTCTTTGCTACAGACAGCTTTAGTAGGCTTTTGGTAAGACATTTTGTTTTCAATACTTACCACATACCTATAGTAGGATTTGGGTCAGGAACTTGCTTATGAATTGGTAGATTTTTTCCTTTCATGCTCCTGATTCAATGGATTTCCTCCCTAATCTTGTACTTGTCTCATGTGTCTCTCTTCCTGCCTCAAAGTGTCTTCTACCAGTTAACAGCTCTGCACATGCTATATTGTCTGCATTTGCCCTGAAACCTGACAATAGTAATCAACCACTGTAACATTAAATGTTGCAGCCACTTGAGAGTCCTACAACTTAAATTCTCTAAAGTTCTGTATTTGTCAAATTTATTTACCCAATTTGCAAGGTTCATGTTACATAAATACTTGCTATACATCACTGCACATAGTGTTCCAAAATTACTTTGACAATCAGTATTCTTCCCAAAGATCTATTCAATATATTCAACATATCCTCAAAATTCGGAATGTATTGATACATTTTATCCACCAGTTAAATACTGTGGCAATCATTGTTCTTTTTGAAAGATCTATTCAGTATACTATGAATTTCATCACAATTTGAAGTTCAATGATAGTTTCCATCCATCAGTTAATTATTGATACACATTGAAGCAGTGCTGTTCATGGGTTACATTTATGCCCTGCACATTTAAGCTGCCAAACATGTTTTAGCTGCACTGTATAGCGAAATAGAAAGAGGTCCCTGGTATTATGTGAGGTTCCTTTGTAACAAGTTTCAGTCCAACTAAGTTCAATATCAAGTTTCAGATTCATAATGGTTTAACCAATATTCCTGATCTACAATTGTGTAGTAAACTTTGCAGAGAGGTATTCATCCTTCTGGTATATGGTGTGGCAACTGGCTCTATTTCAATTTGGTTCTTGTAGTCAAAAGTCCTCCATCCCTATATTTTGTGATGAGGTCTATGATTAGAGATGGTCAGAATGAATCCATAAAGCGCGCTGCTGCCGGGGACCTTGATTGAAGGGCAGGAGCCCTTTAAATTACTTTCGCGCTCCCGCCGTCGCGGGAAGCGCGCTGCTGCCGGGGACCTTGATTGAAGGGCAGGAGCCCTTTAAATTACTTTCGCGCTCCCGCTGCGCGGGACGCGCGCGGGCGGCGCCCGGGCAAAGCCCGGGCCAAGGGCGGGCCTGTCCTTCGCCCGTCATCAACCGGAAGAGGCCGGGCTGGGCCCCCCCTAACATCTACTCCTTCCACCTGTGGTAATTCCATCTGGGTGCTGTGTCAGATACTCCGTGAGTTTGTTATTAAATATGGGGAAAAGAAAGACTAATGTTCAGAAGGGGGAAGCCGGGTCCAGCTCCCTTCAGTCCTCCATTACTAGTTATTTATCTTCTGTGATGGGGGCCATTGAATCTGAACTTGAACATGTAGAAGAAAGGATTGGGGCTGTTCAAAGTACTGTTCAACACCCCCCCTTGGAACCTATCGTTCACATTTCCACCTTTCCAAGAACTGGTCCTTTATCACTGATTTCGCCTCTGAATACCAGTCAGTTGGGCGTCGATATACTCCCCACTACCGACCGAATCAATTCTTCTCCCCGTTTAGCTACTCCTCCTCTTGAAAGCTCTTGCTCTCAGGCCGATTCTCCTCCTTTGAAGAAACACAAAAAAAGGCCCTGGGCTCCAAAAAGAAACTACCTACCTTCCCGGCCCAAAGTGACCAACCCCCAATCTCCCTGGTCTCCTTCCCCGAATGCCCTCTGAGTGAGGATGCTCCTGAAGATTGTTCTAGTTTTATTGACCAGACACTCAAATCCTTTTGCGCAACTCTAGAGGCAAAAATTACCACTCTGATCGCTAGGAAGCTTGATTGCTTTTGTAATGACATGACCAGGTTTTTATCTAGTTTTTTAAAACCAGGTCCTTTATGTACGGGAATACATCATAGCCCTGAACCAGCCCACCAATCCACTCCTCCCTCTACTTTGGTACCCCAAGGTGTAAGCAATTCTTCGCTTGATCCACAAGCCGTCTCTGGTCAAGGAACTCATGTTGACAACCCTGTATTAGGGCCGACAAGGGAAGTTTATTCCTCTAGGACACATGACAAAGGTCCAAATAAACTTACTAACCATGCAGACTTTTTACATTTACCACCTGCCTGCAATCCGTACGTTCTGGTTCTCTCAAATGTTCCTCCCCTGGAGTGCTCCAAACAAGAAGATACCCACTCCCTAATTAGAAAAGCTGGTCACTGGTTGAACTCCAATTTCAAACCTAATTGTTTTCATAATGATAAGATTCTCATGGCCCGAAGAGTGAGGAGGGTAGGATATTCCAAGGTATTGGAGGAGGGAGACTATGTCGTTTTAAATTTTGCTAATCCTCGTTCAGTAGACCTTTTTTTGACCAATTTGGGCCACTGTAATATGTCAACTAACAGGATTCAAATACATCCCCTGTGTCATTTTTACGACCCTGTGCTCCTACCAAACCGCACTGTCACTAATTCAAATATTTATAGACCTGACCCAGAAAGGCTTCATTTACAGGTTACTGTGCTCTCTAGCAACCGGTTCTCGACTCTTAGTCGCCTTGACGAGAACGATTAACTATCGGTGATCCACCCCTGTTCTTCTAACAGGGAGAGACCGAAGGCTGGGAACGTTGACGTGGAATGTACCTGGGACACAGGAAAGCCTGAATTGGATCTGAAAGTTCCTAGAAATACTAAAGTTCAGGTCTATAGGAGACCTGGTCCAAAGATACGTTCCTTCTGAACGGTTTCACCTCTCTGTGTCAGCCAGCACTAACCTCCCAAATGGGGAGAGCTAGTGGCGGCCTTTTAGTTCTTGTCTCCGTACATCTTCCGCTTTTAAATGTGTCTTTAATCTGGTCTTCTCTTTATTTTATGGTTGTCTTGGTCTCTATTAGTGGCCTAAAGGATATCCTAATTTTAAATTTTTACAATAACATTCCTCGGGGCCTCCTTATGGGTCATCTGGAAGAGGTATCGGACCTCATAGATTCTTCACATGTTTTGCAGAATAGTGATCTAATTATTATCTGGGTGGGCGATTTCAATACTCCTCTGTGCAGCAAAGAACACATGGACCTGTGTGCCTTTCCTGCCGAGGGCAGAGAGTCAGTAATTCATTTTAACCATACATCTGAAGGAAATGCCTTAAACCTTTTTACTTCTAAATTTGATCTGGTTCATGTCACCGAGAAATTGGCCCCCGACGCCTGAAATACACCAACCTTTACAGGGAATATGAGGGGGAGCACTATTGACTTCATACTTATGAGCTCCTCCGATTTTTATGTAATTCAAGAATTTAAGATTACGCCTCATTGTGCGAGCGATCATAACCCCTTTAGCATTATATTGGACCTAAAAAAATTCCAGGCACCCAAGAATAAAAGCTTGAGCGCTGCTACTGTTTATAATCCAAATTGTGGCATACGTCTAAAATGGGACAAAATAGATCCAAAAATTTTTAACCAGGAAATTGTAAGAAATAGGTCTGACTCGATTCATATGTGTCTGTCCCAGCAGTTAGATTCTGACCGCATAGTGCGTGAATTTGAATCTTTAAGCACTGACATCTCACGCGCCCTGGCGGCGGACAGGCCCGCGAAGGGGCCGGTGGCCCACAGATGGTTCGATTCTGCGTGCTCATCCGCCCACAAAAAACTCAAAGATGCACTTAAAGCAGTTCCTCTCTCCCGTCAATTAGTTAAAATAGCAAGAGCTGATTATAAGGCTGCCATTGACAAACGGAAATCAGAAATTAGGTCTAGGGCCTGGGGCGAACTTTTGGCTGCATCTGAGCAGAAGGATACTTCTAAATTCTGGAAAGTGATAAATCACTCTTACTTTTCTGGTAACCACTCTTTGGCCAATGAATGTCTTATTGCTGAGGACGTCTGGTTAACTCATTTTAGGAAAGTCTTCTGTTCAGGAACTTATGAGAATTCGCATGTAAATCCTTCTGCACCTTTTATTTTAGACTCCAAAACTAAGGCCCCAAACATTATTTTTGACCTCTATGAGGTCAAAAATGCCATTGATAGATCAAGGCAGGGAAAAGCTCCTGGCCCCGATGGGGTTCCCGCTGATCTTTTAAAATCAGAAATTGATCTTTGGGGTCCGTTAGTTACCAATGTGTTGAATAGTGTGGTAAATAGTAACGTGCCCCTCTCATGGAAATCGGCTATTATTGTTCCTATCTTCAAAAAAGGAAATAGACAAGATCCTTCTTGTTACAGACCAATTTCTCTTATCGATTCGACGGCAAAGATTTTAGGTAGCGTGATCCTGTCCCGTTTAGAAGATTGGGTGTCCGAGGCCCAGATTTTATCTCCTATTCAATTTGGTTTCAGACCTGGTGTAGGCACAGTTGAGCAAGTCTTAAACTTGCAGCTGATACTCAGCAAATACGTGACAGTCAAAAAAGAGTCTATTCACATGGCTTTCATTGATCTAACCAGTGCCTTCGATATGGTTAATAGGTCAAAGTTATGGCAAATTCTGGAAGCCTTAGGCTGCGATCCACCTCTATTGGAGCTTATTAAACGCCTACACACAGACCTAACGATTTCTGTTCAGACCGGCTCACATGGGCAGAGAACCTCCCCCATCCCGTCAACTAGGGGTGTAAGGCAGGGATGTATCTTAGCCCCTTTTCTTTTTCTGATTTACATTAATGGGCTCTATGATTCACTGTTAAAACATGCAAAGGACATACCGAAGATGGGCCAGAGACAACTTCCAGTTTTATTATATGCTGAAGATGCAGTTTTAATTGCTCGTACTGCAAACGGTTTACAGGGACTACTGGATGTATTTTATGATTTTATGTTGAACCTTGATCTGAAAGTAAATTACCCCAAGACTTTCGTTATGACTTGTGGCCCACGCAATACAAAGTCTAAACAATTTACTATGGGAGGGCACACCCTTATTAAGGTCAAAGAATTTTGTTATCTAGGCATGTACATGAGTTCTTCCTTGTCCTGGAAGACACACATTAATTTTAAGCTCCAACAGTTGATAAGGAACAACGAAGCAATTTTTCGCTTTTCAAATAAATTAGGTCACAGACCCCCTGCACAGTTGAAAACTCTTTATAATTCCAAATGCACTGCATCAGTCCTTTATGGGGCAGGTGTCTGGGGCTATAATAAAATACCGTCTCTTCAGAGTGTTGAAAATAAATTCCTGCGCAGATTATTGTTGGTTCCAAAATGCACCGCATATATAATCTGCCATGAAGAACTTGGACAGTGCTTTTTGGAGGACAGGGTCTTTATGGCCCCCGTACTGCTCTGGATCAGATGTTGGTCAAACCCTATGGCAAGTTTGGTCCAAGACTGTATCTCTGATTGTCTACAATTGGAAAATTCAAATAGGATTCCCTGGCTTATGTTTCTGCAAAACTCTTTTGAGAACCTAGGGCTTAGATACATGTTTGATGATCCTCATTTGTTAACCACAAACTCTAGGTCTGTCGTGAAGTCTACTTACTCCAAGCACATATCAGAGCAGAGATTTTATAGTTCCCTGAAATTGAAATCTTTTGATTCCTACTCTCGGATTGTGACTGGTCCATGCCTTGAACCCTATTTGACTTGGTTTTCAAGTTTTAGAATAATTTCCTTTTTAACACTTTTTAGACTTAATCTAATTCATTTTAAGGTAGCTTTCCCCGAACCATGTTTGTGGAAAAAGGACTTACCACTTTGTCCCTGTGACTCCAAATCAACTCAGAGCACTTTGCACTTTGCACTTTTTTGCCCTTTCTACGCTGCTCCTAGAGGGGCCTTTATTTTACCCATGTTACGCCTTCTTAGACCCATTCATTATAAGGAAGCCCTACTATATCTTCAGAGATTGCCTGATATTCAAATTTGTCATCATGTATTAGACTTCGTCACAGCTTCTTTAAGTATTAGGAAAAGGCCTACTCCTTTTTTAAAAATTTATGTACGTATAGTATATCATTTTAAAGCTAATATTTGTACTTTTCTGACTTTGTGATTTTTAATCATGTCTTGTATATTTATCTATGTATGTCAAGGGGTTTCAGATTGGATGCTCATGTGGTGTTTTCAGCAATGGTTTTAAGTTTTATTTTTTACTATTTATAGATCGGTAAATGTGTGTTGGTTTGTACTTTTATGGCAATTGCCGAATAAAGTTATTTGACTGACTGACTGAATCCATAAATGATCATCATGAACTTCACTAGCAGGATTGGATGGAATGGGGTTCATTCCCTCAAAATCAGAAAAGAGGAAACAAATATTCCTTCTCGATATGTTGGGCCTTGATAGGGCAAACCTGAAACCATTTTTTCTGTACACTGTGTATGTCATGAGGATGGGTGACAGGTTCGGTTGGACTGCAGAGAGTACTGAAGGCATGACATGGACAGGCATAACTCAAAAATCATGTCAATCATGTGCTCAGGTAAATTAGAGGGATATGGCTGTTAGTTGAAATAGTGAGCCGTTATGGATCTCCATAAGGTGGAAATGTCATAAAATATGGCAGTACTGACGGCTTGATGGGGCATCAATTTCCGACGTATTAGTATGGTACCATTCTTCAAGAGTCTGGATATTGGAGAAATAAGCTGTATGGCTTTTGCTAAATGTCAGTTGTAAATTAAAAGATAAATTCAGTTTAATAATAAGATATTTTTCCGTTTGTAAAAATGATGGTTAGAAATTATTCTAAGACAAAAGTGAGGGTTATAATGAATGAATTAGGGAAAAGTGATTCTATCAATAAAAGATGCCAATCTCAGATGGATTAAGTTTGTGAAAACAAGCGGATGTGGCTGACATCTTTTATTCTGGAAACCTTAACATTTTTGATTCATCATGTATGAATATTCCCAGTAGTTCCTTGTAAATGGGGAAAATTCAGAAGGCAAATTAGAAGTTTGTGGCACAACATGACAGGAACTGGTTGAATCTACTACAGAAGTAGGATCTCACAATGTTTGAACCCAGGCTGTATTGAAAGAAACACTTTCTGGCTGAGATTGGAAATGAGGTAATGAGGTCATAATCATTTAAATTTCAGATGATAACGGAAGGGTTCTGAAGAACTTGCAATCAAGGTTACATTGTAGGTATTCTGGAAAGAGAACAAGTTTTTTGGAAAGCAAATCATTAGAGATCTGATGAACCACTCTGAAACTAACTTCATGAGCTGTGACAGGATAGATTTGTCAGAGAATTCCAGTTGAACAAGACAGAAAGAATGTCAGAAGGAAAGTGAGGTTAGAATAGGTGTACCACTCGAGTGCTCGATGAGGGAAAAGTTTTTTTGGGGAGATTTAAATTGTGTCATTTTTTTTGGTTTTTCCAGCAAGTAAGTGGGCAAATCCAGATGCACAGACAAATGCTGCCAGGGACAGGGAAGCCACATCTTGGGACCCCAACCTGTGTTTGCCTCAGATACCGCACACAATAACATCACCAGGTGTGGTAAGGCATAAAGCCCATGAGAGGAGGAAGATTTGGACTTCTCCAATTTCCATTGGGGAACTGCCAGGTATCATTTATCTGTGCCTCCTTGACAGTTCTCCAGTGGTCCTGTGTCTGTCATCATGCCACCTCTTCTGTTACCCAGAACGGCCAATTTTTGTTTGTGCACCTGTTAACCTTATCCACTTGTGGGCTGGTGAAATGGCCTACCTTGCCTCTTGGCAATCAGTATCTCCTCACTGAAATTCTCATTACCTCTACATGTTGCATAACATGTCTCCCAAATGGGCTCTGTCTGAACATTCTTTGCTCACTATCAATTTTGGTGCTGTTGTTGCAAACAATGTATAAATGTTCATGCTGACAAACCCACCCTTTAATTTATTAACATGTCTACAAACCTGAATGTTGTATGTCTTTTCCAGAAAGGACTACTAACACAATGGTTTGTGTGCACATCCAAAACCAACTTCTTAGCTTTCAATGAAGGTTGAGCTACAATCACTATCACCAGCTCTTGTTTTATATGTCCAAATATCATGTACGTCCACTGCCATGGCATAATGCGGCATGTCTTGTCTACCGATTGAACATCATGGTGTGACAATACGCTTCAGTTACTTGACTGGCACACACTGAAAAGGCCTTCCTAAACAAACAAATGCTTACCTGCTCAAAATGGGGCCTGTGAGGCATGTGAGCCAATAACACTGTTTCACTCATCCACAAATTTCTAGCTTGGTGGACATGACAACGTAATCAAGCACACATGCTTGCACTGATAATATGCAGATACTCATGGCCAGACTTCTTCTGAATGATACCTATGATGTACAAGGTCATTCCAACACCTTGGACATCAGTAGGTCTGAAATGCAACTAATTATTTTTGTGATCCAGTTTCAAATGATAAATGATGTTGAAAGGTACACTGGGATATGTAGGGTAAATGTGTTCCTCTACCCCTGAGAGGCCTCACATGTATTGAGAGAGTGTAACCACACATGACATAAATTGTGCAATATACACACATATTACTCATTAGAAGCCAGAGCACAGACCCTGGAAAAAAGTAACACCTCCCCAGGGTAAGAGGAAGTGGGAGACGTATGTTTTTCAAACTTTTCAAATTGTTGAACAAAGTTACATGCGTGTAGTGCCAGACTTAGGAAGTACTCAATGCCAAGGATGATTGATGATCTCCAGGCAGGTGGGTATCACATTCATGATTTGTAATCAGCTAACAAAAATTACCTCCTTGAACAATGGTGTAGGGGTGTGTATGGTAGTGGCAGACACCAGTGTGTGTTCCAACATAGCCCGGAATCTGCAATATGTTGTTAGTAAACCCTCCAAATTGTATCTGTTGTATGTCTTTCATGCAGTGCTACTGTTGGTGACTATCTGTGTTGCGCTGTGTGTCAAATCACACTAAGATGACCAAGTACAACACATAAGTAATGTCAAATAGTCCTTAAGTGACTCAAATGTGAGATACACTAACAGTTGACCATATGCCCCTCACAAAACAGGATATACTTTTAAAGACTGCAGGGCAATAGCTACATCATTTACTCAACTCAAAATACTCAATATTACAAGCCCACAATAATGCAATTTTTACAATGTTGTGAAAGTATAAAATGTATTAATAATAACAATTCTATTTAAACAAACTACAACTACCTATCCTAAACTTACAAACCTAAACACTACATTGTACTGTCTAAACTTATCCTAAACTACCTACATCAACCAATCCTAAACTAACTTCTAACACTACCTTACACTAACTTAGCTTCCTCTAACCTATTTTAAACACTAAACACAAATATCATGTTAAACACCAACCCCCCGATTCCTCTTTAACCCACATAGATTGACAAAATGCAAACAATGACTACACCTAAACAAAATCTAAACTACACATGTACATTTATACAAATATATATATTTTGCATTTTATTTTCATATTTATTTGTTTTTTTTAACAAATACTAAACATTAACCCCACCCACTAAAAACCTTAAAAAAAGAGAAAAAGATATACAAACATTTACCTATAAAAACTATTAAAATCTAAAACCTAACTAAAATAAACCTATCCTAATCACTAATTGAATGCCTAACTATTAAATAAAAAAGAATAAATGTAAACAAACAACATTGTTCATTTTAAAGTTTATATGAGTTGGGACACCTGCACCAGGGCTTCCTCCATATTGTCAACTCATTACCACAGGTTGACTCGCTCCCACTGAATGCTATCCAGCCTGACATTGATTTTCCTTGATTTCCCTCAAATATATACTACTTGAACATGGAGTCACAACGTCTTCTGGGCCTCTTGGTATGTGTTGTTGTTGGCTGGGTGGCTGCAGGTGTAGTGCTTGGTCCTGGAGTTGGCTTGGTCACGCTGTGGTTGGGGTTGTAGCAGATGTTGCAGATGAAGGCGTGGCTCTGGGGACATTCCAGGAACTGCATCATGCAAATGGGCTGATCCTCGCTGATCAACATAAGTGAAAGTGGTTACGGTGATACAGTCCATGGCAATGTGGCTCTGCGTGGCATACCCCATCTGGAATAGCAAAAGGCAGCCACATTGCTGGCTTCACTTACTCTGTGTCATATAGTCAATACATGGATAGGAGGTTGTCATGTATTTCCTGCAGAACATGACTGCGGTAAGTTATAAATATTTACCTATAGGCCAAAGTACAGAAATGTGACATGTAGCTTCTGGTTCAGAATTGCAGTGAAAAACAGGGTGAGTACACCCATCAGTACAAGACTGCATTTGGCTGCACAAATTATACATTAGATAACATATCTCAGTAGTTTGTGTATGCATGTCGGAGTAATCATCTGACCAAGAACATTGTTGCATATAATGCAGGTACACTTGCACAATGACTCTGAGGGAGGGTCAAGTAGCCCTGAGGCTTGTTTACAACAGGTACATCTTGAGGTAGGCTAAGACATTAACCCCTTAGCTGCTGGGCCTTTTCCCCCCCAGTGCTGAGCCCTTTTTTGGCTATTTGGGGTAGTTCGCGCTTAGGGCTTCATAACTTTTTGTCCACATAAGCTAACCACGCCAAATTTGCGTCCTTTTTTTCCAACATCCTAGGGATTCTAATGGTACCCAGAGTTTGTGGTTTACCCTGGAGGAGACCAAGAAAATAGCCAAAATACAGTGAAAATTTTGTTTTTTCCAAAAAAATGGGAAAAAAGGGCTGCCGAAGAAGGCTTGTGGTTTTTTCCCTGAAAATGCCATCAACCAAGGGTTTCTGGTGCTGAAATCACTATCTTCCCACCTTTCAGGAACGGGCAGACTTGAATCAGAAAACCGAATTTTTCAACACAAATTTGGCATTTTACTGGGACATACCCCATTTCTACTATATTTGGTGCTTTCAGCCTCCTTCCAGTTAGTGACAGGAATGGGTGTGAAACCAATGCTGGATCCCGGAATGCTAAACATTTCTGAAAACTAGACAAAATTCTGAATTCAGCAAGGGGTCATTTGTGTAGATCCTACAAGGTTTTCCTACAGAAAATAACAGCTGAAATAAAAAAATATTGAAATTGAGCTGAAAACAACAGCCATTTTTCTTTATGTTTTACTCTGTAACTTTTTCCTGCGATGTCAGATTTCTGAAAGCAATATACCGTTTTGTCTGCTGGACTCTTCTGGTTGCGGGGATATAAAGGGCTTGTAGGTTCATCAAGAACCCTAGGTATCCAGAGCCAATAAATAAGCTGCACCCTGCAGTTGGTTTTCATTCTATATTGGGTATACAGCAATTCATTTGCTGAAATATGAAGAGTGAAAAAGAGGTATCAAGAAAACCTTTGCATTTCCAAAATGGGATCAAGATAAGGTTTTGAGGAGCAGTGGTTATTTGCACATCGCTGAATTCCGAGGTGCCCATACTAGCATGTGAATTGCAGGGCATTTCTCAAATAGACGTCTTTTTTACACACTCTCTTTTATTTGGAAGGAAAAAATGTAGAGAAAGATAAGGGGCAATAACACTTGTTTTGCTATTCTGTGTTCCCCCAAGTCTCCCGATAAAAATGATACCTCACTTGTGTGGGTAGGCCTAGTGCCCGCGACAGGAAATGCCCCAAAACACAACATGGACACATCCTATTTTTTTTATAGAAAACACAGCTGTTTTTTCCAAAGTGCCTACCTGTAGATTTTGGCCTCTAGCTCAGCCGGCACATATGGAAACCTACCAAACCTGTGCATTTCTGAAAACTAGAGACCTAGGGGAATCCAAGGAGGGGTGACTTGCGGGGCTCGGACCAGGTTCTGTTACCCAGAATCCTTTGCAAACCTCAAAAAGTGGCTAAAAAAAACAAGTTTTCCTCACATTTCGGTGACAGAAAGTTCTGGAATCTGAGAGGAGCCACAAATTTCCTTCCACCCGGCGTTCCCCCAAGTCTCCCGATAAAAATGATACCTCACTTGTGTGGGTAGGCCTAGCGCCCGCGACAGGAAACGCCCCAAAGCGCAACGTGGACACATCAAAATTTTTGGAAGAAAACAGAGGTGTTTTTTGAGAAGTGCCTACCTGTAGATTTTGGCCTCTAGCTCAGCCGGCACCTAGGGAAACCTACCAAACCTGTGCATTTCTGAAAACTAGAGACCTAGGGCAATCCAAGGAGGGGTGACTCGCGGGGCTCGGACCAGGTTCTGTTACCCACAATCCTTTGCAAACCTCAAAAAGTGGCTAAAAAAACAAGTTTTCCTCACATTTCGGTGACAGAAAGTTCTGGAATCTGAGAGGAGCCACAAATTTCCTTCCACCCGGCGTTCCCCCAAGTCTCCCGATAAAAATGATACCTCACTTGTGTGGGTAGGCCTAGCGCCCGCGACAGGAAACGCCCCAAAGCGCAACGTGGACACATCAAAATTTTTGGAAGAAAACAGAGGTGTTTTTTGAGAAGTGCCTACCTGTAGATTTTGGCCTCTAGCTCAGCCGGCACCTAGGGAAACCTACCAAACCTGTGCATTTCTGAAAACTAGAGACCTAGGGCAATCCATGGAGGGGTGACTCGCGGGGCTCGGACCAGGTTCTGTTACCCAGAATCCTTTGCAAACCTCAAAAAGTGGCTAAAAAAACAAGTTTTCCTCACATTTCGGTGACAGAAAGTTCTGGAATCTGAGAGGAGCCACAAATTTCCTTCCACCCGGCGTTCCCCCAAGTCTCCCGATAAAAATGATACCTCACTTGTGTGGGTAGGCCTAGCGCCCGCGACAGGAAACGCCCCAAAGCGCAACGTGGACTCATCAAAATTTTTGGAAGAAAACAGAGGTGTTTTTTGAGAAGTGCCTACCTGTAGATTTTGGCCTCTAGCTCAGCCGGCACCTAGGGAAACCTACCAAACCTGTGCATTTCTGAAAACTAGAGACCTAGGGCAATCCAAGGAGGTGTGACTCGCGGGGCTCGGACCAGGTTCTGTTACCCAGAATCCTTTGCAAACCTGAAAAAGTGGCTAAAAAAACAAGTTTTCCTCACATTTCGGTGACAGAAAGTTCTGGAATCTGAGAGGAGCCACAAATTTCCTTCCACCCGGCGTTCCCCCAAGTCTCCCGATAAAAATGATACCTCACTTGTGTGGGTAGGCCTAGCGCCCGCGACAGGAAACGCCCCAAAGCGCAACGTGGACACATCAAAATTTTTGGAAGAAAACAGAGGTGTTTTTTGAGAAGTGCCTACCTGTAGATTTTGGCCTGTAGCTCAGCCGGCACCTAGGGAAACCTACCAAACCTGTGCATTTCTGAAAACTAGAGACCTAGGGCAATCCAAGGAGGGGTGACTCGCGGGGCTCGGACCAGGTTCTGTTACCCAGAATCCTTTGCAAACCTCAAAAAGTGGCTAAAAAAACAAGTTTTCCTCAGATTTCGGTGACAGAAAGTTCTGGAATCTGAGAGGAGCCACAAATTTCCTTCCACCCGGCGTTCCCCCAAGTCTCCTGATAAAAATGATACCTCACTTGTGTGGGTAGGCCTAGCGCCCGCGACAGGAAACGCCCCAAAGCGCAACGTGGACACATCAAAATTTTTGGAAGAAAACAGAGGTGTTTTTTGAGAAGTGCCTACCTGTAGATTTTGGCCTCTAGCTCAGCCGGCACCTAGGGAAACCTACCAAACCTGTGCATTTCTGAAAACTAGAGACCTAGGGCAATACAAGGAGGGGTGACTCGCGGGGCTCGGACCAGGTTCTGTTACCCACAATCCTTTGCAAACCTCAAAAAGTGGCTAAAAAAACAAGTTTTCCTCACATTTCGGTGACAGAAAGTTCTGGAATCTGAGAGGAGCCACAAATTTCCTTCCACCCAGCGTTCCCCTAAGTCTCCCGATAAAAATGATACCTCACTTGTGTGGGTAGGCCTAGCGCCCGCGACAGGAAATGCCCCAAAACAGAACGTGGACACATCACATTTTTTCATAGAAAACAGTGCCTACCTGTGGATTTTGGCCTCTAGCTCAGCCGGCACCTGGGGAAACCTAGCAAACCAGCACATTTTTGTAAACTAGAAACCCAGGGGAATCCAAGATGAGGTGACTTGTGGGGCTCGGACCAGGTTCTGTTACCCAGAATCCTTTGCAAACCTCAAAATGTGGCTAAAATACCACGTTTTCCACACATTTCGGTGACAGAAAGTTCTGGAATCTGAGGGGAGCCACAAATTTCCTTCCACCCAGCGTTCCCCCAAGTCTCCCGATAAATATGATACCTCACTTGTGTGGTTAGGCCTGGTGCCTGCGACAGGAATAGATCACACAACGGTCAATGTTGGTCCTTACGTGAGGCAGCTGTTGACCCTGGGGTGATCCATTCCTGACACAGGCACTAGGTGTAGGCACTCAAGTGGGGTAGTGTTTTTATCAGGACAGGTGAGGAGTCACTGGGTGGTAGGAATGTTGTGGATCCCAGCATATTCCTGTAGTTTGTGTGACAGAAATGCGAGAAAAATAGAGTTTTTTCTCAACATTTCAGCTTTGCAGGGTATTCTGGGTAAGAAAACTTTGGGGAATCCACACAAGTCACACCTCTGTGGACTCCCCCGAATGTCTAGTTTCCAGAAATGTTTGGGTTTAGTGTGTTTCTCTATATGGCCGCCGAATCCAGGACCAAAAACACAGGTGCCTGCCTTACAAAACCAGTTTGTTTTGCCATAGACAATTTTGATGTCTCCACAATATGATTTGGGTGGTGGAATTTGGGGCTGAACTAAATTGGTGAGCTCCCAAGAGAGCACTCTCTCTCTGCTTGCCGCCGCATTCACCTGCTCTCTGGGTTGGCCTAACCCACTATTACCCAGTTGCACGAACAGCTTGCGAAGGGACAGCAGGACTGTCCTCATCACCTCCCTCATAATGTACTGGAAGAGGAGTTTTCGAATGGGACTCCTCTGACTGAAAAATCACTCCCAGAGTCTGCGCCATTGTCCTATCCCTCAGATGCTGTCTCAGTCTCTGATCCTATGTCAGAGCGGTCCTCTATAACCCGAGTGCAGGCAGCAGTCATCCATCAAGATGCCATCTCTGCTATTGGCTAAACTGTTGCTCTAAAACACTAGCCTACGTAGACAGTCACAAAATCGATGGTGTGTGTGAGATACGTGCAACAGTAGAGGCCACCTTACCTGCGCTTCTTCCCTCAATCAGCACGTACTTTCAAGACACTCAAAAAACACCTTGTCACATACCATTCGTCACAGTCTTTAGCACCTCCTGCGCCCAGTCCAACAATCATTATTGGTGCTCCCACTCCCTCCTCCTCGGAATTCCTCATTACCACCCAGCAAAAGTGCCCTTCATCTCTCCATAGACTTTACTAATGTACTCAGCTATTTACATAAAATACAGATGTGCTCTTTGCAGTAGGCATATAAACCTTCTGCGCTTCTTTATGGCACTAAAACTGCCACTAGACAAGTCGGACCCTTTTCCCCCCAGGGAAACCACACACATATTGACAAAAGTGATGTATATATGACAGCCAACCACCTGAAACTCAACTCAAGCAAAACCGAAATAATCCTCTTTGGCCCTCACCAAAAAAACCTGGGACCCCCCATGGTGGCCCACCACGCAAGGCCCTGCACCCACCCCCGCCAACTACGCACGCAACCTCAGCATCATCCTAGACTCCTCCCTCTCTATGACCCAACAAATCAACGCTCTTACCTCCTCATGCTTCAACAAACTCCGTATACTGAAAAACATTAAAATGGATCCCCACAGAGACCAGAAAAACTGTCACTCACGCAATCATCAGCAGCAGGCTTGATTACAGAAACGCCCTCTACGCCGGCACCACTCTAAAACTCAAGTGCAAACTACACGCATCCAGAACTCAGCAGCACGACTCATCCTCGACCTCCACCGACACATCTCTCCACACCTCAAATCCCTCCACTGGCTCCCCATTGACAAAAGGATCACCTTCAAGATCCTCATCCTCACACACAAATCACTCCACAACACAGGCCCTGCCTACCTCAACGAGAGTCACCTTCCACACCCCCACACAAAACGTCCGTTCAGCTGACCTCTCTCTCGCCTCTGACCCCCGCATCAAACACACCACCACCGGGGGCAGATCCTTCTCCTACATTGCACCCAAAACATGGAACGCACTCACAACCCACATTCGCAAGACCCAAAACCTACTTCTTTTCAGGAAGGGCCTCAAAACTTGGCTTTTTGAACAGTGAAACTCCTAGCCCCTTTCCCTCCCCCCCGTCCCCCCCCCAGCACCTTGAGACCCTCACAGGTGAGTAGCGCGCTTTATAAATCTCTTTGATACAGATCTACCAATATATATATATATATAAATATATATCTACATAGATATATCTATAGATATATCCATGTACCTAGATATATCTATCTACATAGATATATATATATAGATATATACATATATTTTTTTTTAGTTGTTGTATGGTTTCCTTGGGGGCCAAAATGGCCCCCAGGGAAACCCTACAACATCTAAAAAAAAAATTGCCACGGGCGACCCCCTGTCATTTCATTTTTTTTTTTTTTTTTTTTTTTTTTTAAATCCCCTGGGGGGGGGGGGCGCGATCGCGCCCCCCCCCCTCCCCAGGGGGCACCTACCTTTTTATTTTTTTCGGAAAATTATCCGGGGGGGGGCGGCCCGTTTTCCGGGGGGGGGGCTGCCCCCCAAAAGTGAAATCCCTGGTGTCTAGTGGGGTTTCCTGGCCCCCGATCGCAGCTGTGCTGCGATCGGGGGCCAGGAAACCGTTTCAGAAGGCCTCGTAAGAAAGGGGAGACTCTCCCCTTTCTTACGAGGCCTTCCCGAACGTGAAAAAGGCCGTTTTCCCCATGAAAGCAGGAAGCGGCCGCAAGGCTGCTTCCTGCTTTCATGGGGAAAACACCTTTGCAACGTCAGCGCGCCTCGCGGCGCGCTGACGTCACAAAGGGGCGGGTGGGGGGCGGGGGGAGACACGGTAGCTTCCGTGTCTCCCGGGGGGGAAAAAAAATAAAAAATAAATCCTCGGGTGCGACGCACCCGAGGATTTATTAATGCCCTTCCTGGTGTCGGCCACTGGTCGTGACCCGCACCAGGGAGGGTGTGTGGGCGTCGGCCAGTGGCCGACGCCCGCACCTAAGCGGTTAAAGATCTATATGTCCATATGATAGTATACAAAGGCATGAACAGACACACATGTAGCCATGTCATTTATTGTTGTGGATCAAATCAAAGAAATCAAAGAAATATTCTGCAACTATCATATTCAAAATTGGATAGATTGTGATGATTACCTTGCTGACACTGTCATATATATTTTCACAATTCTGCTTTAGATTTGTTAGACTGCTACAGGTACAGATATGTTGTCCACAAACAAATTAGGTGTAACACAGCAGGTATGTTTGGCCACCCTTATAGTCACTTAAACATAAATATTGTATTTGGAGAGCTCAAAGGTATGCAGCATGCCAGAGCAAAGTATGCTGCATGTTGATGAATAATATGTCACATAATTACACAGTGTGTGATTCTGACTCCATGATACCTACTTGTTCATGCGTGCTAACAGTGTCTGTGTATAAATATTGCACATCATCCAAACCTGTGTCTTGGACAATTTTGGACATATGCAACAGAACCCTGCACCAGATGATGGTTATTGGGTCCAAAGCCACAGAAATGTTGATGTGCAGACATAAACACAAATGTAAAGATGCCAAGATCCCATGAGCCTGCTTACTTACATCCTACATTCACAACGATATTCCACATTATTCGTTCCAAATTAATCTGTGGTCAGTTTCTGTTCTGTTTCACACACTGAAAGCTAATTGAAAGTAGGTGAGTGTTACCTCCCATAACACCACCAAAGAGTTATATATCACCTAGATCACACACAGATGTCAGAATCCTACATGCATGCACTTATAACACTCACTGGTAGCACTGGGTTCCTGGAAGGAGTCCACCTCTCCAAGGGGAAATGGTAGACATCCACCTACTGACATAATTTTGGATATTGCAGTGTAAATAGTGCTTTCACTTATGCTTGCATTTATACCTGACAGACTATGCTACCCCAGTATTTCTGATTTACTCAACAGTTTAGAAACACATATATAAATACGACCAGATTATTGTCTGCAGCTAGTCCGCTTGCAGGGCTGAGCTGGCTGGATGATGAGGTTTATATGTACTCATCATCAGATTCCTAAAGCATGCCTCAAGCATATGATGCATTTAGTAATGCTGGCCAGCATTATGTCAGACTCCATTGTGCCATGACACACAGGTGACAACATTGACCTATGATTAACTATGTGTTGTTATGATGGAAAAGGATAGTCATATGCCATATGTCACATCCTAAAAGCCATATAAAGAGTTTACTGGCATTGGTGCAGAGTACTGACTAGGTATACATTTTTGTACTTTCCAACTTTTTTGCAAGATGCAGATATTCATAAGGCATATCAATCTGTGTACATGTGCAGCACAATGCAGCACACATGGGGGATTTCACATAAATGGAGATGGGATATATCCTGCTTAGCCTTCAACAGTGTAGGCTCATGCAATTTAGAAGCACCCCTTTGTCATTCATGTATGTTACCTAAGGAAATGCTCATGATTCCATTCATTTTCATTTAGAACTACCACCCATTAACCATTGAACAGCCCCTTGTGTCAGGGTATGGGAATGGAGCAATTGGCCCTGTGCTTGCTTTAAGTTGGATTAATGTAGGCACTCACATTTACCTTAGTTTCCCTCATTTGTATGCTGCAATGTGAAAAAATACACACATTTTGTACAGTCCATGTTTATGTTTGATATTTGTGATTAAGCTACATCCCAAAAGGCAGAAGAAGCATATATCCATACATACATACCTATGGGTATCAATCTCCAGCCCAAGGAGGTTGATGAGATCAGCCTCTTATTCAACCACATCAGCCCATCTATGCTTTATCTGGACTCTGGTCCAATCAACCTTAAATGTTTTCTGGTGGTGCCAGCACACACACTGCCACTGATTCTTCTCATCCTTGGAAGGGTAGCCCTAGCTCACCCAATCCCCCACTGCTAGAATCCTGGACAGGTACTGGATGATTAACCATATCAGTCCCCCAAACTCAGCCTTTGAAAAGCTCTTCCCCCTCCCAAGGATGTCCCTATCCCTCATATCACTACCCCTAACAGATTAAACCCCAAACAGACAAGCTCCCAAAATGACAGTCGTAAATATGTAGACGAAACATTTGAAAAGGACAGAAAGGTATGACAAAGACACAAAACATGGAGAGAGCACACACGGACAAGTCCAAAAAACTGACAGTGGGGAAAGCTTGTGGAATTTCCTTGCGCATAATATCACAGAGTTACTGAAAACTCCACCCAATGCCGCGGAGTTATGTGAGTCTGCTGAGTATTTCTCAGCCACCTCTGTAGGCCGCTGTACATGGTATTACTAGGGACCTTTTGCCCTGTAGTTCAACCAACTACTGAGTGACAAGGAACTACGTGCCAAGAGGGGCATGCCGTATTTCAATGTCTATTTTAGACTAGAGGACAGAGGTGAGTAAACATCACCTGTGGCCCTGCCAGTTACATGATGGTCTGTGCACCACAGGGATACCAAAGAACAGCTAGTTAGGGCTGAGAGTGTGGCCCACCACCTACCCTGAGTAGTCACTGCCACTGTGCTTCTCCGAGAGACACACTGGAGCACGGAACATCAAGGGCGCACGTAGTACCCATATCAATCAAGCTGAGGTGAGCAGCACAAGCCAAAAGCTGAACAGCCTCCAGCTGCCTCAGAGTTTAACCCTTGCAAGATATCTAACAACAAGGCCACTGTGCATATGCACCACGTTTTCAGGTAAAACAGCATACTCTAAAGGAAGCAATATTCCTAGTCCCCAATCAACTTGCTCCTTGAGTACGCCACCACCAGTAACATGACAGAAGAATAATCACCCATGCTTCAATCACAGCGATCCTGTGGGTACAATTTAGACCTCACCTTAGCCTAACTCTGCTTGCCACACTAGTCAGCCTGCAGGTGGATTAATTATTTTGTCTTCTCAACATGTGCAAACATGTAATGCCTTCAGTAGATAATCAGACTTGACTTCGAGTCTCTTCACAGAGTGAACCTCTGGCTCCAGAATATAGAATTCTTCAGTGTTACTTGAGTCTGCTGTTGGAAGACCAACTTGTGATTCCACACCTATAAGAACAATTTCTCAATTTTGGTTGGGTATGTTATTTGTCTGTCACTCAGGTCATTGGTGACACCTCCTTTTTAACGCTCTTTTTTTTGGCTATATAATAGGAGCACACTGTTTCAGCCGGCACGCAACTAACATTAAAAAAAACTAAATAATTGGATGTATGTGCCAAGCCTACTGCACTGCATGGGCCTTGTAATAATGTTGAATAATTTATTTTCTTCTTCTTCCATCATAACATCCACGCTTACACTCACCGTGATTTTATTTTGTAACTCCCTCTACTTAAATAGTTTGAAATCTTGAATTTGTATGGTAAATCCCTTCATTTTAGGTGAGCAAGACCCTTCGTTTGTCAGACATTTTTCTATTGAAGATTCATGGGTCCGTTTAGCGTTGACATTCTAGCCACGTCATCTTGAACTTCAAGGGTCCATTCTTTCTTTTTAAATACAGCAGCACATTATAACAATTGAATGAACAGTTATAAGAGTTAAGGGATTTATTCCGAATAGACTAAAAAGTGTTTTCACAAATGAAAGACTTATCTGATGAGACTGAACATGGCTGCCAGAAATAAAGGATCCATCCCAGCAAGAGGAAAATGTCATGAATATATTTCTCCGCGTCTATACAAGTATCCTAAGTTTGGAGTGCAGGGCGGCAAAACTCTGCAAACTCCGCTGGCGGAGTGCAGTTGACTGCCCTGCCTTACAGGACCCAGCACGGACTAACAGACAACGTGAGTATTAGAAATGGGGTCTTTGGTTGACAGTCAGGTTACCTCCTGTTCGAGCAAGGACCCTCACTCTAGTCAGGGTAAAAGAGAATCACCCTCAGCTAACCTCTGCTTACTCCTTTGGTAGCTTGGCAGAGCAGTAGGCTTAACTTCAGAGTGCTAGGTATAAAGTATTTGTACCAACACACACAGTAACTTACCGAAAACACTACAAAATGGCACAACACCAGTTTAGAAAAATAGGAAATATTTATCTAAACAAAACAAGACCAAAACGACAAAAATCCACAATACACAAGTCAAGTTATCAATTTAAAATCAAAAAGAGTCTTTAAGTAGTTTTAAACACACACTAACGCTGTCAGCGTGAAAATGTACCTTGGGCGCATCAAAAATAACCCCACACGGGAGAGTGCACGTCAAAAAGGGCTTGCGATGAGTTGATTCCACTTATGAGCGGGACCGTGCATCATTTCACCTTTCAACAGGTTGGGCCGCGTCGTTTCTTCTCTCCGCAGGAGAGTGATGCGCCGATCCGGTCAGCACTCTCGGGTCCGGGCAGGACTTGCGTTGTTTTTCCACGCACAACGGTACTTGAGTCTGAAATCCAGCCGCCCGACGATCCGAAAACCCCGTAGCGCGGATTGTGGTCTCCCAGCCTCCGTCAGCGATGCTGCGCATCGTTTCTCCTGCTCCATGCGTCGATTCTTCAATTGCATTTCCTGCGAGCATCGTTTCTCAGCTGCTGAGCCAGTGTTGCGTCGTTTCTTCAGCCGCAGATCGGAGTTGTGTTGATCTTTTCCCCGCACGGCACTCTGTGCATGGATTTCCCTGTCCTTAGGCTGTCAGCTTCTCCTTTCAGGGTCCCAGGAAGTGTAGGGCACCACAGGGCAGAGACTCCAGGTGGTGGCAAAGAGAAGTCTGTGCTGTCCCTGAGACTTCAAACAACAGGAGGCAAGCTCTAAATCAAGGCCTTGGAGATTTTGTCTCAAGATGGAAACACACAAAGTCCAGTCTTTGCCCTCTTACTCTGGCAGAAGCAGCAACTGCAGGATAGCTCCACAAAGCACAGTCACAGGCAGGGCAGCTCTTCTTCCTCAGCTCTTCAGCTCTTCTCCAGGCAGAAGTTCCTCTTGTTTCCAGAAGGGTTTCTAAGGACTGTGGTTTTGTGTGCCCTTCTTATACCCAATTTCTCCTTTGAAGTAGGCTTACTTCAAAGTAAAGTCTCTTTTGAATGTGAAATCCTGCCTTGCCCAGGCCAGGCCCCAGACACTCACGAGGGGGTCGGAGACTGCATTGTGTGAGGACAGGCAAAGCCCTTTCAGGTGTAAGTGACCACTCCACCCCTCCCTTCTAGCACAGATGGCTCATCAGAAAATGCAGACTACACCCCAGCTCCCTTTGTTTCACTGTCTAGTGTGAGGTGCAACCAGCCCAACTGTCAAACTGACCCAGACAGGGAATCCACAAACAGGCAGAGTCACAGAAATGGTATAAGCAAGAAAATGCTCACTTTCTAGAAGTGGTATTTTCAAACATACAATCTTAAAATCAACTTTACTAAAAGATGTATTTTTAAATTGTGAGCTCAGAGACCCCAAACTCCACATGTCCATCCGCCCCAAAGGGAATCTGCACTTTAATCAGATTTAAAGGTAGCCCCCATGTTAACCTATGAGAGGGACAGGCCTTGCAACAGTGAAAAATGATTTTATCAATATTTCACTGTCAGGACATATAAAACACATTACTATGGGGGTTATTCTAACTTTGGAGGAGGTGTTAATCCGTCCCAAAAGTGACGGAAAAGTGACGGATTTACCACCAGCCGTATTACGAGTCCATTATATCCTATGGAACTCGTAATAAGGCTGGTGGTATATCCGTCACTTTTCCGTCACTTTTGGGACGGATTAACACCTCCTCCAAAGTTAGAATAACCCCCTATATGTCCTACCTTAACCATACAATGCACCCTGCCCTTGGGCTACCTAGGGTCTACATTAGGGCTGTCTGACATCTAAGAAAAGGGAAGGTTTAGGCCTGGCAAGTGGGTACACTTGCCAAGTCGAATTTACAGTTAAAACTGCACACACAGACACTACAGTGGCAGGTCTGAGCATGATTACAGAGCTACTTAAGTGGGTGGCACAGCCAGTGCTGCAGGCCCATTAGTAGCATTTGTATTACAGGCCCTGGCACCTCTAGTGCACTTTACTAAGGACTTACTAGTAAATTAAATATGCCACTCATGGATAAACCAATTACATACAATTTACACAGAGGGCATATGCACTTTAGCACTGGTTAGCAGTGGTAAAGTGCTCAGAGTTCAAGAGCCAACAGCAACAGGTCAGACAAAATAGGAGGCGGGAGGCAGAAAGATTGGGAATGACCCTGCATAAGCAAAAAAGTCCAACAATGAGAAAGCAAAAGTAACTTCAGTCTTCCTACTGTGCAGCCTGACACACCCATTGAATCACTTCCTGGGTGTAGACCACCTGCTTTCGACTAATATGTTGTTTTTTTCAGTTCTAAAATTGCCATTGCACGATGAACGCACAGTGCACTAGCATTTATGCAGCTTTTTCATGCATTAGCATCAATGTGCAGCTTGCGACCAGCACAACTGGTGCAATGTGCCATGCAAGTGAGTCGATGTGTGCACTCTGACAAATGCAACTTGCCTATTGTCTGGGATCCACAGTAGAGGATTTTGAAGTGTACTAAACACCTTGGGCACACTTTCATTGGTCCTGGTTTTTTACCAGACAAGTTTACAATTTGCTGACTTTTCAGTCGTCATAGTGTGCTTTTGTTTTACCTTTTTAGGTGAGACATTTTGAGTGACAATTTATTGTGATGGAAAGCAAGTAAATACTGTAATGTAGCGAGACATTTTCAAGTTTATCTTCCTTTTGGTGTCTTTAGTAGCATTGGATGGATGTAGGTAGCTACTGTGATGCCAGAAGTATGCCATTGTATTTTGTTGCCACACCTATATGCAACGCTACTGTATTCCCTATTTTGCCCCAAATCTTTATTCAGTCTGTCTGTCAGGATTTCTGCCATAAGATGTGCTATAGATGCAACACACACTTATGGAAGCTCAGAGACAGGCTGGGTCACCCATTCAACATTGTATGTGCCAGCCAGTTTACAGATTTACTAGATTATTCTAAAAGGTATGGTATAATTCCAATATGGCACATGTGATTGTGAGACAGCTATGTATTTGTACACAAAGCTAGACAAGTTCCAGAATGTAATGTGGTGTTAAGGACACGTCTGCACTCAGGACTATATGATGCATGCACACTACACCATGGTAAATGTGCATCACAAATCTGTCTGTCTACTGTTGAGGTCTAACAAGGCAAGCTTGAGTAGGCCAGTCACGAGTGACACAATATATTGCATGATTTTTTTGTATTAAGTTAAAGAACATTACTTGCAATTTGCTTTCACACATAGCCTTGCAGTAGGGAGACTATTTGTGCTGCACTGTGTGACCATGATCATTGTATGCCCCTCTGTTCACAGTTTCAGGATAGTATTGAAACAATACTGTGTTCCACGTATGTAGGATGGAAACAAACATTATGATGTGCAGCACACAGTCATCACACACTGTTGGAAAAAAGTTTCACCCCCATAGTTTTTGCCTAGATCATCCTACTATTTGCTGAATTTTGTGCTTGTTAGCCTCAGGACTCTGTACACTTTACCACTGCTAACCAGTGCTAAAGTGCATGTGCTCTCTCCCTAAAACATGGTTTGGTATATACCTGATTGACATATTTATTTTGCATGCAAGTCTCTTGTGGAGTGGTATACCGTATACCCAGGGTCTGTAAATTAAATGCTACCAGTGGGCCTGCAGCACTTATTGCACCGCCCACTGAAACAGCACCTTAAATCTTGCCCAAGGCCTGCCATTGCAGCCCGAAGGCAGTGTCCCACTACCATGTCGACTTGGCATTTAAAACTTCTTGCCAAAATAGTAACGCTAAATCCAACTTTACAAGTAAAGAAAATGTATCATTACCATTCCAATCAAATGAAACATGATGAAGCTACTCCTTCCTAGTCAGGAATTACAGCTTTAAAGTATATTAATGAATTCTGATCTATGAAAGGAATAGGCCTCAAATCAGTGAAAAACAATGTTGGGAGTTTTTTCACTAGCTTAGACATCCTGATAAAGTGACCTGGATTTGAGCTTGTGTGATTCTTGAGTCCCAGAATGTGTTGGGTGTCATGACCATAATAGACAACACTAAATTAAACCATTTGTATGACCTTGGTTAACAGCTCTTTGTAAATAATAAACAAAATGAGAGTAAGCAAAGGTCCTGTGGGAGACAATAGGTAGTGGTCTCAGATCTGTAGGGGAGAACAATGAAAGATTGAGTTCTTCCTGAGAGTAAAGAAGGAAGCAAGGATTTATCTGTTCTGGAAAGAACACTACTTAATCCCCATGAATAGAGTTGAATGGTCACCCATATCAAAAGTGATCAAGCAGAATATGGCAGATGGGAATATACTCATCCAGATCCAACCTCATATTATTTGTCGTTGCCCTCAGCGCTTTCTCTTTCAAATATCCATAGAGTTTGTAGAAGAGAAACTTTTCACCAATTTTTCACTACTGTTGATAGCAAAGAAATGTGTCAATACTTACATTCCACCACAGAGTCTAAATTAGACTTTTAAAAGCTTTACATCAGCGCATTTCTATTCCAACTGAATAATGTCAGAAGATAAGGAAGAAGTAAGGATGAAGTAATTTAAGGAATGATAACATTTTTGATACTTTTTTTATTTTTTTTACTAGGCAGACATCATTAAGAGAGCATGAATTAAATCAAAAGGGAGTTTGGGGGGATGGCAAATCTGGATGGTCAGATGAAAGGAAGAAGATGTTAATTCAGCAGAAATGCTTAAATGTATTGACCTTATCATAAAAAACATGGAGAGGTCATTAGAGAGCTTGAGACTGAGAGATATCAGATATCAAGCTAACAGGACTCGAACATTTAGTACAATTTAGAATAAGCTTGTGTCTGAATTGGCGGCATGAGAGATGGAGTTACATTAAGAGTAGTTTTGCTTCAAAAATACAGCATTTGTAAACTCTTAGGTCTTGATTTTGAGTTTGGCGGTTGGTCCGCCAGGCCACCATGCTGGCGGTCCTGAAAAGACTCACACCAGCGGTCTTCTAGCCCTCCCTATTACAAGTTATAAAGGCAGGACAGCCGACTGCCAAGCAAACAAGGCAGACTGTTAGCGGCGTGGTGGCCTGGATATAAGAGGTCTGAACTCCAGCGCTGTCCGCGTCAAGGCCAACCACCAAGCTTATTACAAGCACACATATGCTCTGGCAGTCCCCTTGGGGTGGTTAGAACCTCTGTGGTTCACTGTCTGCTAAGTAACACATAAGTGCACATTGGATGAATTCAAAAACAACACAGCTGACACACATTGGCTCAGTGGACACATCTGCAAAAGACACTATAAAACACACCCCTTCACAGACCACAATCCATTTCATTTCCACTACAAGACACAGAATCCCAAGCGCATTTTTTCCATAGAGTACAACTATTATGTACCCCTTTTTTCTCCAGCCCATAGAACACCCTGCACACACTTTTGCTCATTCACACCGTATTGCACTTCCCCTGTTAAGTAAGTCCCTGAGACCCACAGTTTTTTTCCCACCATGTTAAGAGCCATGGTGGATGAAATCATAGGCGTAGGGCCGCAGTTGTTTGGAGCACAAGTCCAGCATACACCTCTCAGTAGGAAAATGGAAATGTGGGAAAGCACCACCCTGCACACAAAGGAAGACATTAGGAAGAGGTGGAACGACCTCAGGGGTAAGGTCCATTCCCTGACCTCCTGGCAGCAGCTGCAGACCGAGAAGACTGGCAGTGGCCCTCCCAGTGCCTTATTAGTACTCTTCACCTGGGAGGTCGCTGTATCTTGAGGGCTTGAGAAGAATACCGAGGGTAGTGGAGTCTGGTAAGTAACCACATCAAAAAATGTTACTTATCTTCAATGTCCTCACAGCTCACCCTTTGCCACTGTTCATGTACCCCACCAACATTCAATACCTAGAGTATATATGTTTAAACACTGTCAATGTGTATTGTTGAACCAAACATCAAAGCTGCCAAGGCTCATCACATGCCATATGTCCAAATGGTGCCTGTATGTACAGAAATAATCCCAGAACTCATGGTATGCCTCAACATGTAAATGTGTCCTGTTTCTCTAACTCCAACCACAAGCCCAGTGCTCTCCTGCCAAAGCCCATTTTTGCCAGCTCCCAAATGAAGTTAACTCACCTGGGGGAGAACAACTGTCAAGTATTGGGAAGTAGGGAGAGTGACCTGACTGCAAAAACTAGCAAGCCCTGTTTTAGGAACTCCAATCATCAGTCTAGTATTCACTTGTCCCAAAACATCTTTAAGAGAAGTCACAAATTAAGTGTAGTCACCTGGGGGTAGGGGGTGGTTATCATTTGTATAGTGTGTGTAGCACAGGGATTAAACTGGCTGCAACTCCCAACAGATCCTGTTTCTCTAACTACAATCACCAGCCAATTATTCCCTTGTCCGAAGACCCCTGTTTGACAAGTCCCAAATGACGTTAACTCACCAGGGAGGGGAACAACTGTCAGGTATTGGGGAGTAGAGAGAGTGACCTGACTGCAACTCACAGGAGGCCCTGTTTGTTTAACTCCAAACACTAGCCCAGCGTTCACTTGGTCAAATACCCCTGTTTCTGAACTCTCAATTGAAGTGTACTCACCTGGGAGAGATCATGCACAGATATTGCTCAAATCTGATACATGTCAGTCTATATAACTCCATCTTAACCTGCTAACCCAAGATAAAACTATTGAGGACAGGCATGACACCTTACCTAGTGTGTACAGCAAGTACTCCTAAGGCCTCAAGCTGTAGCACAAGATTGGTATTGGCAGTTGACACATTGACACAGCACTGTGCACATGATGACTCCAATCATATATACACCAAAGCCCTGGGTCTGCCTGCATCACACTCAACTGGGCCTACAAATGGTCAAAGCCTTATCTTTCCTAGCCACTGTATTGACTGTAGAGGTGGCAAGTTGCCATTCAAATGATTTGCACATCTCAGCACCAGTTTGAGTCAAAATGTTTTGGCAAGCTTCCCACATGGCATGTCAATATATCTTATTTCATGGTTACATGCTACAATTGGATTAACTACAAACTCACTTTGTACAAGGTCTCTTTTTCTTCAACTCTAAACTGTTGAAAGTAGAAGTAATACTACAACCAGTAACATTATACGCCTAACAGCAAAAGGTGGATCTGCTGCTAGGCACACTGATACCACAGAACAAACTGCCAATACCCCACTGGATGAAGCCCTGACTAATGACGACACTCCTGCATGTCCGGACATAGAGGAGAATTCTGGCCCATCTGGGCAATCTGGTCATACCGTAACAGTGAGTCTCACTGTGCCCACAACGTAACCTCCCATCCCTGTTGCCTCAACATCGCAGTCAACCATTTGTCCCTCAACATGTGTCCCTAGCATGGTGTCAACATGTGTCCCTAGCATGGTGTCTACCATCTTGTGCCCCTAGTCCTTAATTCTGAGGTGCAGCACTGAACTTCGGACAATCAGGGTCCAGGAACAAGTTGGAGAGGGCACCCAGTGGGAAGGGCACAGGCGTGTGGGGGCAGGGGGCCTGAGAGGGATGCTGTGGGCCAGCAGGGTGAGGCCAAAGGGCACCATAAACCATGTCTTGGGGTTCTAACAGGAGTTCAAAGTTGTGATGTGCCATGTCTTAAACGAACTCCAGGAAATAAAGCAGCTACAGAGGGACATGCAGAAACAGCTGGAGGCCCACAAAACCAACATGGCCTCCCTAACAGAGGTGTTGAGGGACATACACACCACCCTAAGCAGGGTTTTTCATCACCAGTCTACATCTTCAGTTGGCTCATCAACAGCAGGCCCATCAACATCGGTGAGAGCCACTGGAAGGGAGGCCCTCACATAGGAATAACAAGCCCCCACACACACACAAAGGAGAACATCCAGCAAAAAATCCAGGAGGTGCAGATGGCAAGACACCCACCACTGCCAGTAATAACCCTCTTCCTTATGGACCTCCTTTGTGTGTTACACATTCACCCTGTGGACTGATCCTGAACCACCTACCATTTCCAATGGGAGTAGTACTCTGGACTTTGAACTCCCAATGGTGTAGCATCTACTCTAATGATTTCATTCACCGTGACTGACCCCTTCACATTTTAATTTTTGTTTGGTCATGTAACGTATAGTTTATGTCACTCATAGCTGCACAATAAAATCACCCTCCACTGACTCATTTTCTGCTGATTTCATATTTAGCAATGCAGATATGTCAGACAATGTGAACCATACAATGATGATCCAACATACGTATTCAAGATAGGATATGTTGCAGGTACACAGTGTCAATCTCAGGATTACAACACTCCTACACAAACACATACATACACCCATCTGCTCAAACTAAAAATTGTAATGCAGTGTTCAGCACGTAGGCTGTGAATATGTCTGAAGTATTGGAACTCAAGAAAGTTTGACTCATACTGCGTAGGTGAACATATTGACAGTTACAGACCCCCGGATCACAGAAAGAAGGGATTTTTCAGACATTGTCCTGGAGAATAGGCAAACACTGAAGTGGTTGATGTCAGCTGCTTGAGTCTTATCACATATCACACCAAAGTGATTCAACATCACATAATCTAAGATATAAATAGGTGGCAGTGCAAAAGTCTCTCATCACAGGTCCATCACAATTCAATTCCCATGCATCTGGTGGTACGACACAAACATATGTCAGTGTTGTGGCCCAGGCCTTGTGGCCTACAGTGATGAAACACATCTACACCTACACACAGGTGATACAAAAAGAGTGGTTAGCCATTGTGAATAGAAAATGACTTGGTTGTAAGCTAGGACTACATCTTTAGTGACCGCATGATGACACACATGATGCATCAGGCCCACCACAACACAAAACAAGTGCAATGGGCACTTCTGAACCTCCACCCAAACACTGTGCAAACTATCTTGGTACAGGTCTCATACACACAAACTCTGCGACCTACGTTACCTGGAACAATCCATGTCTACTTTCTATGTCAGAACAGCATCACATACCTGCCAATGTCACAACTCTGAAATGTCCATATGAAGATGTCATGGTAAAGCTACCTGTACTAAGAACAAAACAAGGCGTAGAGGCTTGAAACCATACATATGACACAAGTCACATAGCAAGCATCTGCACATTCCAAGGAAACTGGCACAAACAAAGCAACATCATCAAGGTGAATATGTGTCAAAAGCTATCATATCTAGCAGACTTTGGCTGAATATTGCAGAGAATTAGCTCCCTTGCAGATTCCAAAACACTCCACTCCACACATTCTCACAACTACAGTTTATTTTATAGTCACAGTCATGAGATAACGAGGCACACTTACACTCATGAGAAGTAGCTGTGAATCAGATCTTCTTGCAAATCAGATGCTTACTCTTCAACACTGTCATTCTCACTTGGCATTTCAGGATTCTCACCCAGTGGCACTGCAGGTTAACCCTCCTCTGGAATATATGTGATACCCCTCGGCAGGGCAATGTTGTGCAACATGCAGCATGCCACAGTAATCCAACACACTATCCCGGGTGAGTATAGGAGGGCTCCACCAATCCGATTCAAACAATTAAATCTGGCCTTCTGGAGGCCAGAATTCCACTCCACGGGCTGTTGTGTTCTTCCATGGGCATCATTGAAGCAGACCCCCCTGGTGTAGTTGGATTCCTCCGCAGCATCAACAATTAAGGACGGTTTGGATATGCTGAGTCACCTGTTAAGGAATGGGTCATAAGTGCAACAATAAGTTACTCACTTCATGATTGTAGCACCAGAAATTGCTCACACACAATCAGGGCAGATGTGACTTACCAACCAGCTAGGACCTCTCAGTGCAGTTGAGACATCAGCTGAGGTATGGTGCTGTTCCTTATTATGTAGGAATCATAGGTTGATCCAGGATAATGGACACACATATTTGAGATGTAGAGATCTGCCAAACAGACAACTTGCACATTTATGGAATGGAAAGTCTTTCTGTTTCAAACAGCCAGAATTGCTGATGCCTGACCTACTTCACTGGACATTAGAAACAGCCCGGGACTGCCAGTAGAAGTCATAAGTGTGACTGGCGGTTCCAACAGTGGTGGACACAGCCATAGGTCAATGTTGTTTCCTGTGGTGATTGCGGCCCAATGGCAGTGTCTGTCAGCAGTGATGACAGCCTATGTGGTATACGTGACCGCCATATTGGTTGTAAATATTAGACAACATGTAGGTGCATAACATCATGGGCTGTGAATGCACCTTGTCTGAGTCATTTGAGGATTGTGTAAGCAATGTGTAGAGTGCCAGAGATCTTTCACCCTACATCTGCCCTTGCAAAACCATTGCCTGGAAGACATATCATGACTCCCTCATCCCTTTAGTTTGCCACGCAAACCACAAGCCACGTTGCTGATGGCCACATGATCTGTCAAGCATGGGAGTAATGGAAATGTGAGTGTCATGTAGGGTCTGTATGCTCAGCCTGCAGAGGCCAGGGCCTGTCAAATGTATCTCCCAGTCTGGAACATAGTCCAGTCTGTGGGAGAGTCACTGTGCTATGCAACTGTGGCACTTTGCCCACTCTTTGTACACCAGTAGATCCTGTCATTTAGCCAATATGATGCTCTAGTCACAACACTTGCCCTGAATGCCTAACTCCATTGACGAGATTAGGAATGGGTACAGAGTTACATCCCTGAACTAGTCCATACGTGCATTTAGCATCTTTGTCAATGTGTGTATGTGACTCATGAGAGATCCTTCGATCCCACAGCTCTGTTGTCACCTTCATATCAGCCATAATTGTCCTGTACAGGCTTATTGCACAAGTGACTGACCCATAGTGCAGACAGTGAGTAGATTCCTGCGGGACCATGGCATGTGACTCAGTAGCTTGTTCAAATAGCAGAAATTGTACAATGCATACCTTTGTATGCTGGATGACATCTCTTTACTTTGGACACATATGTCCTGAAGAAGTGTTCTGTCGTACAGGTACTTACAACAGACCTCCCTGGAATGGCATGAGTCTGCATTTGGTAGGCCACATGTCCAGACATGCACAAGGAAGACACTTTGTACTATGGAAGTTGCCTGTAGGGACTGTATGCAGTGAGTCAATCTTGCGGACTGTGAATGTGTTGATCCAGTCAGGCCTAAGGAGTTTACCCTTCAGAAGCCACATGTGTGTGTAGTGTTTCATTGTGGCTCACATCACAGGACACGTTGCTGGAGCATGGGTTACTTGATGTCAGCAGGCTTGCTTAGTCAGTGTAGGCCATGAGCACGGTAGTGGGTTAGTCTGCAGATGGATACAAAAGTCTGTAGTCAAGTCCCTCTACTGATTGGCTTGTGTGCTTTACTCTTGTGGTGTGCTGGCAAGTTGACCATATTTAATTGGTGATTCTCACATGTGTGAGGCACAATCACTTGGGCAAAAATGTGTGTTTGTAATCACTTGATTTGTCTCTTGCATCCATGCAGGTGAAGACCCATCAGAAGAAGGAGATATAGAGAACCATTGCCCAGAAAGTGAGGGTCCTGGGGGTCAACAGGCGAAAGAGCACCAACTGTTACTAGTGGTGGGAGGACCTGAGATGCTGGGCGTCTACGTTTGCTGAGGTCCAGCTGGGGCTGTCCTCCAAATGTGGGCAGGGAGCACCTCGGACCATGAGCACCAAAATGGCTTGGGTTCTGGTGGTGGGGTGCCCAGACCTTGATGTGCGTTTGAGGGGAGCACAGCAGCCAACAAGGGGTAGGGCATATTCCTGCCTGTCACATTTCAAAGGTTATGACATATCTCCTTGACGATTAGGGATGAACCATGGGTGACACAGTAAATGAGTAACTGTTTGAGTGGATATGGAATTTGGTATATACTGATGTACCTTGCCTATTGGCCCAGGGACCTAGGACACAACTGTGTATAATCGACTAACAATTTGCTCTCCAGAGACAACAAATGGCTGTGTACATTGATAAATCAAGCAATGTCCATTTTTGAAGAGGGTGTAAATTCTACACTTCTGTTAGACCTGGCCTTCTTGGTGTGGTCTCCCCTGTCTTTTTTTCGCTCTCCTTCTCATGTTTTGAATGTGTGCTGTTTTTGCCTTTTTTTTGGTACCCAGGGCATTTTACCAGTGCTGACCAGTGCTAAAGTGCAAGTGCTCCTGCGTGAATTGTATGAGTAATTGGATTTTCCCTGATTGGCCTATTTGATTTACTGGTAAGTCCCTAGTAAAGTACACCAGAGGTGCCCAGGGCCAGTAAGTCAAATGCTACTAGTGGGCCTGAGCACGGGTTGTGCCACCCACACTAGTAGCCCAGTAAACATGGCTCAGACCTGCCACTGCAGTGTATGTGTGTGCAGTTTTAAACTGCCAATTTGACTTGGCAAGTGTACCGACTTGCCAGGCCCAAACCTTTCCTTTTTGTACATGTAAGGCACCCCTAAGGTGGGCCCTAGGTAGCCCCATGGGCAGAGTGCAGTGTATGTTAAAGGTGGGACATGTAGTAATGTGTTGTACATGTCCTGACATTGAAATATTGCCAAATTCGTTTTTCACTGTTGCAAGGCCTAGCTCTCCCATAGGTTAACATGGGGTCTGCCTTTAAATCATATTTACGTGCAGATTCCCTTTGGGTGCAGATAAAAATGTGGAGTTTGGTGTACTTGAAATCACAATTTAAAAATACATCTTTTAGATTGTCAGTTTAAAAATGCCACTTTTAGAAAGTGGGTCTTTTCTGCTTGAACTATTCCGTGACTCTACCTGCTTGTGTATTGCCTTTCTGGGTCAGACTGACAGTTGGGCTGTTTGTGAATCTCCTCTAGATAGTGACACAAAGGGAGCTGGGGTGTAGCCTGCATATCTTGATGGGCCATCTGAGCTAGTGTGGAGGGAGGAGTGGTCCCTTACACCTGAATGGGCTGTGCCTGCCCTCACTCAATGCAGTCTCCAACACCCTGATGGGAGTCTGGAGGCAGGCCTGGGCAAGGAAGGATCTTGTGGACAACATAGACTTTCTTTTGAAGTTTGCCAACTTCAAAGGCAGAGCGGGAGTCTGCTGCCCACATGAGCAAGGTCCCTGAAGCACATTGGGGTGCGGGTCTGTGGAAGCATACTGAGGTAGAGGTGAGGGAACTCTAACATCCTTAAGGGATCCTCATGGCTCACCTACTCTATCAGAAAGGATGCCCTACTCACAAGATATGGTGTCACCCCTGAGCAGCACACGGATACATTTAGGTCTTACAAAAAGAAGTAATCCCAAACATGGTTGGAATGTGTTGACTCTTTTTGCAGGTCACTGGATGGTTGGGTAAAGGGCAGGAAGGTACCAACTTTTGAGGGGCTGTACAATTTGATTGTTTGGGAGCAGTTGTCCAGTCTTTGTTTTCTGGAGCTGAGCCAGCACCTCATTGACAGCAAGCTGACTGACCCCATAAAGCTTGTACATGAAGAAAACCAGTGGGAGAGCACCAGGTGTCCAGTGGAGCTATGGGTCAGACCATGCCGATGGTGGGCAGGGTCCCCATCAGAAGAAGTGGGGGGTAAGGGTCAACAGGGGGAGTTCTCTAAAGGGCCCTGCCCTAGTTCCCAAGGTAAGGATTCTTAGCCCCCAGTCGAAAAGAAGCCATGGATCTCTATAGGGAAACCTGCAGAGATGAGTCCCTATAAGTGCTTTGCATGTGATCAAATGGGTCACATAAGAGGGGATCCCAAGTGTCCTAAGGTGACACAGACACCCACTGGTGCTCAGTCATAGTGTTTGTGCAGTGTAGCTCTTGGGTAGGAGTTGGTTCCAGGTAAGTGGGAGCCAGCTGAGATGACCCTTGTCTCACTAGGGGACAGTGAGATGGTCCAGAGGACCCTCATGCCTGAGAACACTAAGACGTACAGGCAGTGGGTGACCATCAATGGACAGAGGTTGGAGGCTCTGGGAAACACAGGAGCCAGGATGACTACAGTTAGAAATCACCTGGTGCCTGAAGAGCAAGAAGATCCCCATGTGCTTCACCAAGTAGTTGCAGTAGACAACTCAGAGTGCCTGTGAAGAGTGGCGCAGTTTCACTTTCAGGTTCCTTGAGGGTAACTGTGAGTTCAATCATATCTGTAGATTGTCGTCTTGGCAATGACCTTGCAGATTCCCCTTGGAAGAATGTGGAACACTGATCTCACTTGGAGATGTTGGGTCTGCCTGGGTTGGTGTTTGTGTCCCCCTGTTGATGGCAGTCCATCAGCGCGATCAGGAGACCCTGGAGTGAAAGAGTGGACCAGGTGTCTGCCAGAAGGAGGTGCGGGAAACCCACTCTAGAAGTTCCCAAGCTCCAGGAGGAGGTTGAACCTGAGCAGAATGCCCTGGAACCTACAGTGGAACAGGTGGCTGAGCTGGGGGATGTCCCTGAGCTAACTCAGTGGCAGCAGTAAGGGGGACCCACCAGGGAAGCATTATGTGAGGCACAGAAGACATTCCCTACTCTGGAAGGGTTGCAGTAGCAGGCTGCAGACCAGGCGTCTAGCAAGGAGCCTGGATCACATTTGATTTACTGGGAGGATGGCATCCTCTATATAATGTTCCTGAGCCTGGGTCAGCCCATGGTCTGGTGGTACCCCAGTGCTTCAGAGCCTTCCTCCTGGGTCTGGCTCATGATGTGCCTTTAGCAGGACATTTGGGGTAGGGCAAGACCTTTCAGAGGCTTGTCACCCACTTTTACTGACCCCAAATGCGCAGGCACTCTGATACATATTGTAAGTCTTGCCAAACTTGTCAGGCAAGTGGCAAGAGTGGGGGAAATGTAAGGGCCTCCTCCAACCTTTTTCCTGTGGTCAGCACCTCCTTTTATAGAGTTGGTATTGACACTGTGGGGCCTCCGGGCCCCAATACAGCCTTAGGCAACAGGTTTATCCTGGTCTTGGTAGAACATGCCACCAGGTACCCAGAAGCCATTCCTTGAAGATCAATCACTGTCCCTGTGGTGGGACATGCGTTGATGGGTGTTTTTAACTGCATGGAGTTCCCCAAGGAGGTGGTATATGATAGGGATACCAACTTCATATCAACTTTGTTAGAAATGGGGTCTTTGGTTGGCAGTCAGGTGCAAGGACCCTCACTCTAGTGAGGGTAAGTCACACACAATCCAAATGATCTTGTGCCCACCCTCTGGTAGCTTGGCACTGAGCAGTCAGGCTTATCTTAGAAGGCAGAGTGTAAAATATTTGTGCAATAATTCATACAATAACACTATATAGCACCACACAAATACACCAGATAGTGTTTAGAAAAAATATATGATATTTATCTGGATAAATGCAGGTCAAAACAATTAAAATGCAATAAGTATATGTTGAGATATCACTGTAAAAGTGACTTAAAGTGTCTTAAGTTTTTTAAAAGCAAACAAAGGGGTTCATTCTGACCCTGGCGGTCATTGACCGCCAGGGCCTACGACACAGAAGCACCGCCAACAGGCTGGCGGTGCTTCCTGGCCAATTCTGACCGCGGCGGTAAAGCCGCGGTCAGAAAAGGGAAACCGGCGGTTTCCCGCCGGTTTTCCCTTGGCCAAAGGAATCCTCCATGGCGGCGCTTGGGCAGTGCAGGGTCCCCCTAACAGGGCCCCAGCAAGATTTTCAGTGTCTGCTTGGCAGACACTGAAAATCACGACGGGTGCCACTGCACCCGTCGCACCCCAGCAACTCCGCTGTCTCCATTCGGAGCCGGCTTCATCGTTGCTGGGTCTTTACCGCTGGGCCGGCGGGCGGCCTTTTGGCAGTCACCCGCCGGCCCAGCGGGAAAGTCAGAATGACCGCTGCGGTCATTTGACTGCGGTGCGGTCTTCTGGCGGGCGGGCGGCGCCCGCCGCCCGCCGGGGTCGGAATGACCCCCAAAGTCTCTTTCAAGCACAAAGGGCCAGATGTAGCAAACCATTTGCGACTCGCAAACGGCGAAAAGCGCCGTTTGCGAGTCGCAAACGTGGGTTTGCTATGCAGAAATGCATATTGCGAGTCGTTACCGACTCGCAATATGCATTTCCGACTCGCAAATAGGAAGGGGTGTTTCCTTCCTATTTGCGAGTCGCAGTGGGATGCAATACCATTTGCGACCGCGTACGCGGTCGCAAATGGCATGGCAGTTACCATCCACTTCAAGTGGATGGTAACCCACTCGCAAATTGGAAGGGGTCCCCATGGGACCCCTTCCAGTTTGTGACTGGACCCAAAAATATTTTTTCAGGGCAGGGAGTGGTCCAAGGGACCACTCCCTGCCCTGAAAAAATACCGAAACTAAAGGTTTCGTTTTTTTTTTTAAGTGCAGCTCGTTTTCCTGTAAGGAAAACGGGCTACACTTAAAAAAAAAAAAATGCTTTATTTAAAAGCAGGTCACGAACATGGAGGTCTGCTGACGTCAGCAGGCCTCCATGTTAGCGAGTGCCTATACTCGCTATGGGGCTGCAATTTGCGACCCACCTCATGAATATTCATGAGGTGGGTCATTGCGACCCCATAGCGAGTTGCAGTCGGTGTCTGAGACACCGTACTGCATACGAGTTTGCGAGTTGCAAATTGCGAGTCGCATGGACTCGCACTTTGCAACTCGCAAATTCGTCAGTTGCTACATCTGGCCCAAAGTACCTTATTTGTGTGCAAAATCTCTTTAGAGAAACACAGAGGAGGAGATGTGTGGAAACAAACGGGTGTGTATCGATTTCTCGGGCTGCACACGGCGATGCTTTGTTTAGTTTTCACGCAGAGACGGCTGTGCATTGATTTTGATGCTCTGTCATGGATCCTCTTCGGGTTGCAGGGTTTTTGGATGCCCCGGGGACAATGCATGGATTTCCTGAGCTGGCAGGATGAAGTCACAGGAGCTGTGTGGATTCGGTAGGCATTGCATCAAATTTTCTACGGCACAGCAGGTGCTGTGTCGATTCCCCTCTGGAAGTCGGGCTGCATCATTCGGGCTCGAGTTTGCATCGATCCGGTGGGCCATGAGTCGAATTTCTGGTCCCTATGCTGGTACTGTGTGGATCTTCTCAATGCAAAGTCATGCTGCATCGTTCCGGTTCGGCGGGCAGTGAATTCTTCACTGCGGTGCAGGCTGTGCGTCGTTTCTGGCAGGCTCTGCATCAAATTTCACCACACAAGGAGTCCTTTTTGTAAAGATTAAGGGGGTTATTCTAACTTTGGAGGAGTGTTAATCCGTCCCAAAAGTGACGGTAAAGTGACGGATATACCACCAGCCGTATTACGAGTTCCATAGGATATAATGGACTCGTAATACGGCTGGTGGTAAATCCGTCACTTTTCCGTCACTTTTGGGACGGATTAACACCTCCTCCAAAGTTAGAATAACCCCCTAAGTCTTTTAGGTCCTGAAACTTCAGGGAACAGGAGGCAAGCTCTATCCAAGCCCTTGGAGAGCACTTCTTCACCACAGTCAGAGAACAGCAAGACAGCAGGGCAACAGTAAGGCAGCAGTCCTTCATTGAAAGCAGACAGGTGAGTCATTTGGGCAGCCAGGCAGTCCTTCTTGGCAGGATGCAGGTTCTGGTTCAAGTTTCTTCTCCAGGAAGTGTCTGAGTTGGTAGGGGCAACAGCCCTGCTTGAATACCCAAATGTGCCTGTGAAGTGGGGGAGACTTCAAAGAGTGGCATAGAAGTGCACCAGGTCCCCTTTCAGTTCAATATTTTCTGCCAGGGTCCCAGGAGCGGGAGTGGCAGTCCTTTATGTGAGGGCAGGCTACTGTCCTTTGGCATGCAAGTTACAGTCCCTCCACCCTCCCAGCCCAGGAAGACCCATTAAAAATGCAGATGTATGCAAGTGAGGCTGAATATCCTGAGTTTGAGGTGTGTCTGAGTGAATGCACAAGGGAGCTGTCAACTAAACCCAGCCAGACGTGGATTGCAAGGCACAGAATGATTTAAGTGCAGAGAAATGCTCACTTTCTAAAAGTGGCATTTCTAAAATAGTAATATTAAATCCAACTTCACCAGTCAGCAGGATTTGGTATCACCATTCTGCCCATACGAAATATGACCTCCCTATTCCTTTCAGATCAGCAGCTACCACTCAAACAATGTATGAGGGCAGCCCCAATGTTAGCCTATGAAGGGAACAGGCCACACAGCAGTGTAAAAACAAATGTAGGTGTTTTACAATACCAGGACATGTAAACTACACAGGTACATGTCCTCCCTTTTGCCTACCCAGCACGCTGCCCTATGGGTTACCTAGGGTGTACTTTAGGGATGTCTTATATGTAGAAAAAGGGGTGTTTTAGGCTTGGCAAGTACTTTTAAATGCCAAGTCGAAGTGGCAGTGAAACTGCACACACAGGCCTTGCAATGGCAGGCCTGAGACAAGGTTAAGGAGCTACTTAAGTGGATGGCACAATCAGTGCTGCAGGCACACTAGTAGCACTTAATCTACAGACCCTTGGTAGACATAGTACACTTTACTAGGGACTCATTAGTAAATTAAATAATCCAATTGGGTATGATCCAATGTTACCATGTTTAAAGGGAGGGAGCATATGCACTTTAGCACTGGATAGCAGTGATAAAGTGTGCAGAGTCTTAAAACCAGCAAAAACAATCTCTAAAAGGTGGAGGGAGGCAGGCAAAAATTTTGAGGTGACCTCCCTGAGGCTGTCAGGTCTAACAAATATATGAATTGCCTGTGGATGGAGTGTGGAGTGACGTATACATTCACCACTCCTTACCAACCCCAAAGTAACAGTCTGGTTGAGAGATTCAACCGCACCTTGAAGGGTATGATCATGGGTCTGTCAGAGCTCTTGAGGCGTAATTGGGACTCTTGCCATGTCTTCTGTTGACCTACAGAGAGGTGCCTCAAAAGGGTCTTGGATTTAGCCCTTTTGAGTTACTGTATGGTCACCCTGTCAGGGGACCTTTGAGTCTAGTGAAGGAGGGCTTGGAGAAAGCCTCCAGTAAGCACCTCCAGTATGTATTCAGTTACATGTTGGCTTTTAGGAACCAGACAGCTCGCTTCAGGAAGCTCACCCAAAAGAACCTGGAAACAAGCTGGGAAGATATGAAATGCTGGTAAGACCAGAATGCTACTTTGGTTGAGTTTCAGCCTGGCCAAAAGGTTTGGGTGATGGCCCTAGTGGAGCCTAGGGCTCTCCAAGATATTTGACTCGGCCATTTGAGATTGTGGAGCGCAAGAGTGATGTCACCTATCTGGAGAACTTGTAGACTCCCAGGAACCCTTTGAGGGTCCTATATGTCAATCGCTTCAAGCCTCATATTGAGAGGACAGAGGTAATGATGCTCTTGGCAACAGATGATGGGGTTGAGGAAGAGAGTTAGCCTCTTCCTGACCTCCTGACTGCCAAAGGGGGATGGGTCTGTGGAGGGCGTGAACCTCTTACCCTCACTGACCCTGGAGCAACAGAGGAACTGTCGCCAAGTGTTGGGACAGTTTGCCTCATTGTTTTCCTTGGTCACAGGGGTCACTCATTTGTGTACACATGATGTGGACTCTGGGGACAGTCCACCTGTAAAACACAAGGTTTACAGGGTGGCTAACATCAAGGAGGAGGTGTCCAAAATATTAGCTCTTGGGGTTAATGAGTTTTCCTGTAGTCTTTGGGCCAGCCTTGGTCCCAAAGGCTGCTGCTCCTGGTACCACACCAAAGCTCAGATTCTGTGTGGATTACCATGGGCTCAATATGGTCACTAAGACTGACACAACCCCCAACCCCTGAGCTGATGAGCTCATGGATCAGTTAGGGGCTGGTAAATATCTAAGTACATTTGATTTGACTTTTGGATATTGGCAGATTACCCTAACTACGGGGGGGAATGAGAGGTCTGCATTCTCCACCCCAGATGATCACTATCAGTTTAGAGTGATGCACTATGGAATGAAGAATGCCTCTGCCACGTTTCCGAGGTTGGTTAACCAGGTGTTGGCTAGAATGGATGATTTCAGTGCATCCTATGTGGATGACATTGCTGTGTTCAGCTCCCCTTGGGAAGAACACTTTGAACACTTATGCAAAGGGTTAGAGGTCCTGCAGAGGGCAGGTCTTACTATTAAGGCTAGCAAGGGCCACATAGAGCAGAGTTCTGTGGTATGCTTAGGACACAAGGTCGGGAGTGGACAGGTGGCAACCCTGCAACCAAAAATTGACATTATGTTGGCTTGGGATCCCCCAAGACCCAGCATGAGGTGAAAGCCTTTTAGGTCTCACAAGACACTACAGAAGGTTTGTCACAGGGTATGGCACTATTGTTGCTCCCTTGACTGAGTTAACCTCCAAGAATCAGTCCAGAAAGGTGATCTGGACTGAGGCTTGCCAGACAGCTTTTGATAACCTGAAGGCGGCCACGTGCACGGCACCCTTGCTGAAGGCACCTGACTGCTCCAACAAATTTGTTGTGCAGACTGATGTGGGAGCAGTGTTGTCACAGATAAATGAAGAGGGCCTAGACCAGCTGGTAGCCTTCATTAGTAGGAGGTTACTCCCTTGGGAACGTAGGTGGAGTGCATTTGAGCATGAGGCTTTTGCTGTTGTCTGGGCGCTGAAGAAGCTTAGACCCTGCTTGTTTGGGACTCACTTCTGGGTTCAGACAGACCACAGGTCCCTCCGATGGTTGATGCAGATAAGGGGTGAGAACCCAAAACTGTTGAGGTGGTCCATCTCCCTAAAGGTAATGGACTTTACAGTGGAACGCCACACTGGAATAGAACACACCAATGCTGATGGTCTGTCCAGATTCTTCCACCTTAATAATGAGAAATCCCATGAGGTTGGGTAGTTCTCCCCAGTTTCAGCTGGGGGAAACACGTGTTAGTCCTGGCATCCTTGGCATGGTCTCCTCTGTCTTTTTGCCTCTGCTTCCCATGTTTTGACTGTATGCTGGACTCTGTTTTTGCTGTTTTTGGTACGCTGGGCACCTTGCCACTGCTGACCAGTGCTAAAGTGCAGGTGCTCCTATCTCAATTGTATGTATAATTGGTTTTTCCCTGATTGCCATATCTGTTTTACTAGTAAGTCCCTAGTAAAGTGCACTAGATGTGTCCAGGGCCTGTAAACCAAATGCTACTAGTGGGCCTGAAGCACTGGTTATGCCAACCACACTAGTAGCCCTGTAAACATGACTCAGACCTGCCACTGGAGTGTTTCTGTGTACATATTTAAACTACCAATTCAACCTGGTAAGTGTACCCACTTGTCAGGCCTAAACCTTCCCTTTTTGTACATGTAAGGCACTCCGAAGGTAGGCCCTAGGTAGCCTCAGGGGGAGTGTGTAGTGTATGTTAAAGGTGGGACATGTAGTAATGTGTTTTACATGTCCTGACATTGAAATACTGCCGAATTTGTTTTCACTATTGCAAGGCCTATCTCCCCCATAGGTTAACAAGGGGTCTGCCTTTAAATCATATTTAAGTGCAGAATCCCTTTGGGTGCAGATAGAAATATGGAGTTTGGTGTACCTGAACTGACAATTTAAAAATACTTCTTTTAGATTGTCAGTTTGAAAATGACACTTTTAGAAAGTGGGCCTTTTTCTGCTTAAATTGTTCTGTGACTCTACCTGCTTGTGTATTGCCTTTCTGGTTCAGACTGACAGTTCAACTGTTTATGAATCTCCTCAAGACAGTGACACAAAGAGAGCTGGGTTGTAGCCTGCATATCCTGATGGGCAATCTGAGCTAGAATGGAGGGTGGGGTGGTCACTTACACCTGAATGGGCTGTGTCTGCCCTCACACAATGTAGTTTCCAACCCCTGGTGTGGGTCTGGAGGCAGGATCTTGTGAACAACAGAGACTTTCCTTTGAAGTTCTCCAACTTCAAAAACAGTAAGGGATATTTGTGGACCAGAAACCCCACATTTTCAGATTACTTCTGGATTCAAAAGGAACGTCTGCCAAGGAGAAGAGCTGAAGATCTGAGGAGAAGTGCTGCTCCTGTCTGTGACTCTGCTTTTTTGGGCTATCCTGCAGTTGCTGCTTGTTTCTGTGAAAGGGGACAAAGACTGGACCTTGTGGTATATTCCTACTTGTGAAGAATCTCCAAGGGCTTCAACTGAGCTTGCTTCCTGTTGTTGAAGTCTATGGGGCATCACAGATTTTGTCTGCCAACACCTGGACTCTCTGGTGAGACTCCTGCCCTGCCAAGTGGTGCCCCATCGAGGCCCTGTGCCCTTGAAAGGGGAAGCTGGTGGAAAAGTACAGAAATCCATGCACAGACTGCCGTGTGGAGGAATGTATAATGTACCACCTGCAATGGGGCTGCAAAAGGGCACGCCACCCGCTTCACTGCTAAAATCAAATCTCCACCTGTATTGCGGCTGGGAGATCGATGCATCACATCTGGAGAAACATTGCAACTCCCACTTGTGGCTGCTGATAATGACGCAAACCCCACGAAGCATGGTTTTCTAACACCATACGACATGATGTCTCACGCATCATCACTGGGTGTCAAAAATAAACACAAGCCTGCACCGATCCAAGGTGCCCTTCTGGAAATTGACACATTGCTCTCTTGTAGGAGAGAAAACAATTCATCACCGACCTAACCGGAGAAGAAATGACACACGGCCTCACTTGTGACTTTTCCGATGTGCGCTCACCAGTGTGGCTTTATGTTTGACACAAACCAAGTACTTTGTGTAACAACAAAATTTACATTGTTTTCTATGGAGTAAGACTCTTGTTCTTTTGAAAAATTCATATATTGGCTTGTGTATGTAGGATCTTAGTTGTTTTGGTCTTGTTTGTGTTTAGATAAATATTGCCTATTTTTCTAAACTGGTGTGGTGTCCATGTTGTAGTGTTTCCATTGTATTACTGTGTGTGTTGGTACAAATACTTTACACATAGCCTTTGAGATAAACCTAACTGCTTGTGCCAAGCTGCCAAGGGAGTGAGCAGGGGATATCTTCAGTGTGTATCTCCATTGCCCTGACTAGGGTGAGGGTTCCTGCTTTGAGAGAGTGCAGACTGACCAGAGACCCCATTTCTAACAACTAAAGACCACTACTCCTCAGTGTTACAGGTCAAATAAAAAGAAGTGATGGATCACTGTCCTCAGCCATGTGCCTTCTTGTGTGACTAAATTGCCATGTGCCCACAAAGAGGCCACTTGTATTCAGTGTATGAAGTGTACTGGTGCCTCACTAGTGTCTGTAATGTAAAGATGGCTATCATACATGTGACAGAGCATACATTGTTCTTTGGATCAGCTACAGATCAGAAATTCCCCTTGGTAAGTGGGGAGTGTCCACTGACATGATTTATGTGTCATCACTGTTGCAAACATTCCTTGTACCTCCATGCTAGCATGCTTTCCCTTTCTTTTTTGACAAACTGTGTACAGTGCTGTTTCATGTGTGGTCTACCTGTGTTCATAGGATACTTTCTGTATTCTCTCACATATATGTACATGCCAACCTATGTTTGAAATAGGACATTTGCAATTGAATTACATTTCATTTGGTGCCACAGACAGGAGCGTGTCACCATTGATTGGTGGCTGACACAAGCGCTCACCCATGATAGCATGTCATTTGGCATGTACAACTGCAGTAGCAATGAGGGACATGACAGGTAGGACTAGAGTGTTAATGCACAATGTGCATTTCCATGCCTTTGATGTAGCATCATGTGGAACAGTGCTCTGCACAAGTGTAATGGGTAAGGTTTGTTACCTGACTATTGGCATGCATCATATAGTGACTTGCAGTTGTGTTGGGATATTATGTGTTTGGGTACAACCATTCATCCACAGACATTTGGGTTTGCAGGACCAAAATGGAGACAGTGATGTAGCTTCCCATCGGCAAAACATGTTGAGGACCTTCTTCAAGTACTTGCAAATCTCTGGGCCTCTTGACCATACAAAGGACTAATGGTATTGTCCTTGTAAGGGGTGCTAGACATCAGTGGTAATTTCCTTGGGGCTTGCTGATTTATTGTGTTGTGGATGTTAGAGAGATATCTTCCTGACAATTTACACATTTTGTCTACTGTGTACTTTTCCATGCCAAACATATAGCATATCTGAGCAACATTCGTACTACCTACATGTCTCCATTGGGACAACTTTCACATGGTGAAGTGTGCATTGTTGGTGTTTTCATTGTGACATGAGTATTCCCATGTCACTTTCTCCGGGCTACTCTTCTGTTGTCAGCAACATGTCAGGTGTTTGGAGCATCATTTCTTATTGTTGTGTATGTGATAAATAGATGTCTGCATGACCTTGTGTTGTACTGTGGGAATGAAGCTGGCATTGACCTACTATTGTATGATAGCAGGTAACAGAGGTATGCTCTATGAGGCAAAGCATTGAAGGTGACCACTACTTGTTCAGTGGTTACTGTGAGTGCACAATGTCAGCATTGCAATTGTAGTTGTCTGAGATCCTGATTTTCCTGTGGGCAACTGTTGACAGTTCAGATGACGTGCATGCATAATGGTATGGTACATGTAGGGGGCTCTTTGATGTAGATTGTTGCTGGTGCCTACTTGACGTCATGGTAATGTTTGCTAATCACAGCTGTTGTTCAAGTGTGTTCAGGAACATGTGGTGACCCTTTCCTCTTTTTATTTGCAGCATCAGACCAGGCAAGCAAAGGAGACAGGGCACAACCAAATTGGGAAGCATCTGGCCACGGTACCTCCAGTCATGACAACACTGACACAGAGGGACTCAGTGCCCTGGAGGGTGAGGTGATTGCCACGGAGGAGACAGGATCAACATCTTCATCATCAGATTCTACCTCCAGGGGCAACTCCCTAGTGGAGGATGTAATCCTGTACCATCTTTGTCTGCCAGCCCCAGTTGAATCACCACTCTCTCTGTTGCTCTCCACCCAGTTGGCCGTGCCTGCTCACCCAAGAGGGAGGTCGTCTCCTTTGCTGCAAGCACCTCCACCCCAGCCCCTGTTACCACTTTGTCCTGAGTGAAGAGGCTATTGACCTCCTGTGGAACATCTCTGTGGGTCAGACTACCATTGTGAACGCCATCTATGGGATGGCCAGCCAACTTCAGCAGACCAATGCTTTCCCAGAAGGCATTCATAGTTCCATGTCTGACCTACAGAGATCTTTTCAGGCTCTGGCCTTCTCACTGATGGCAGTCACCCAGTACATTCCACCTCTCCTCCACCTCCCTCTTCAAATCCAAATCCCTTAGTTCCCTACTTGTCCTAAGCACACAGACACATCCACACTCACCCACCTCAACACAAACAAGCAGCACACATTGAAACAAAAACCACAAGCCACACTAACATGCAGGGACTCAACACCCACAACCACAAAATCATTCAACACATCCAAGTCCTCCCCTGTCACATCTTCTCTCCCTACAAGAACCCATACCCCCCAAGAATAACTCACCCCTCCAAAGAAAAAGACCCCACTTCCAAACCCAGTCGCATCCATCCCAAAACCAACCCCACCCCATCCCACCCAAGAACGATCCCTGAGGTGCCTGCCTGCCCACTTAATGCCCCTTCCTGTGGAAGTTCCCTGGCAGTGATTAGAGTCAAGTGTGGGCACAGTACTGCACAGAGACTTCTAAATGAACTGGCCAATAGCCTTTAATTCTCATTATTCTGCCTTTAATAAACCCAAGCTTTTGTTTTTTGAGTACACATTTGTCCTGCAATTCCTTTCCTACCTTTATGTTATTTCTGAGTAACTTGTGTTGTGTGCCTACAGTTGTGTGTGTTTCAGCCTGATTGCTGATCAATTTGTGGTTGTTTGCAATATCTGACTTTGTGGGCAGTGCTGGTGTCACCCAAGACAAGTGTAGATGTTGACTGTATGGATATGTGGGTTTTAATTCAATTGGGGTGTCATTGCATTGTATTAAGTTTGGCATTATAAGTATGTCCATCTTGTATTGTCCAATGTCAGCATGTGCAGTATTAGGCTTGTCCCCCTGATATGGATTGTACCTTCATCTCATGTGTGGAAGCTTGAGTTTTGTTGGTCCAGACATGGAGGGTGTTCAATTGTGCTGTCTTCCTCTACATTTGTATTTGCATGTGTCCATTATACTGTGTGTTTCTTTCAGCTACTTTATCTAGCTGAATGGCCCATGCTGTTGCTGTTGTATTTGCTTTCTTGACATGCACTTCCACATTATGCAGATAAGCATGTCACTTGGCTCTATTATTGTTTGTCCCTGAGATACCTGAAGGTCAATTTCCTGTGCAAATGTTGTTTTAGAGGCATGTGCAAAGTATAATGTGTCCCAGGGCAGCATCCTTCAACGTGTGTTTCTGATGCCCCCTATTGTGCAGGTTATGTTTGCATAGTGAGCTTTGTATATATGTTTCTCTAATTATTGTGCATCCCATTGTGTTGCAATGTGGGTGATGTGTAGGTCCATTGCAAACTGTCTCAAGGGAGGGTTGTTTGTGTTCTATAACACATCCTTACATTTGTTTGTTCAATCTGATGACAGTCCATGGCATGTGTGCAATGTGAGGGGGTCAATTGTACTGGTAGATATGATGTTGCTGTGTTTTGACACAATGTTGTGTACACTTTGCTGACCCTGTACTTGAGATGAGCAGACACGTGTTTTTGTGTAATATTGCAGTGCAGTGTCATTATCATCATTAAGTGAGATGTCCCAATTCTGTTTAGCAAGTGAATGGATAGTAATTAGGGTAAAAGCTAGTCGAATTTTAGGATGAAAACTGATGCAAGTATGGCAGACGAAAATTCAGAAGTGGACTGGGTTTTTAAGAGCACCAAAGGAGAATATTCTTACGTGGAAGGGGGGATACTGTCATAGTCAGTCTATTTAGTAGTGTCATTAAAAATAGAGACTTTCTTAAGTGGCAATGAATAGCAGCAAAGATGAGATGGCTATCACTAGCAAGATCAGGTAGGGTATATCTCAAACTATGTAGGAAGACAGAATGCCAACACTGCCAATCTGTGGGGTCTTGGTGAGCGCAGGTGCAGACGAGTTTGCCTTGTGCACTCGCTGCATGTGGTCCTCAAATATTTGTATGCCAAGCGGCTCAATACTGACCACCATTTTGTATTTGTTGGACATCTTATTTTGCAATTTTTTTATAGTACACGTTATTAAATGAAATAATAGTTTGATATTTTTCAGTCGATATTCAACACTTATTTTCTCTTTTAGCGGGATGAAGGGTGGGATGCTGAGGAGATGCACGAGGAGAAAGTAAGGATTCGATACTTATAACTAGTAACTGCCCTCATCGTTATATATAAAGAGTTTTTAGAAGATTAACATCACCTTTTACTAAATTATTCAAGTACCTCAAAAAGAAAACTGCATACCTAAACTCAAACAAATTCAGAACATTTTTTAAATATGTGTAAGGTGTCAGAGACCAGGCAGTAGCCCCAATATAGTATACCAATAACAGTTCTATAGAGCATTGCCATTGTTTTCTTGGAAAACTCCACCTTCTTACTTTCTAAACCTTGTCCTCATTGACTGAGATCCTCTGTAGCTAAAAAATAAACCTTGCGCCGGAGAATGACACCTTTAACGAGCCTGTGGCATATTTATCTCTTTTAGCCACTTCATTAAGCGCATCTTAAAGATGCCTGACTATGGTATCGCTATTAATGATGTGCATTCTTCATTGTACCATTGGGGGTGTTTCCCGTGCCTAAGCTGCTCATGAGTAGGAGTTACCTCCCAGTCTCTGGAGTGCACCTTTTTCAATCTCGCAGTCGCCAACGCCCTCAAGAGAGGGTCTCAGAACAAATCCTTAAGTGCTTCCCAGACTTTTTCTCTATATTGACACATCGTCTCTTGATATGCTGTAAAGCCCATTAGAGGTTCCCAAAGGTAAACTTTACATTTGCACTCTTGAATGTTTTATTTGTCCGACCATAATGACCCACGCCCCTTTCTGTAATCACTAACGAAATATTTTTTTAAAACACGTTATCCTTTCTCGCGATTTAATCTGTTCCGCTGAAAAATGCGAGCATGCATTGATGGTATTTCTTCTACTGACAATTAAGTCTTCGTTTCCTGGAATAAAGTTAGCCGTAATTGTTTACTGTCCTCATCATATCCTGCCTCATTAACTCCTTGCAATTTATTGACTATCCTTATTGTGTCCTCATTTGATCTGTCCTGTAAGCGGCAAGTCGTTTGCTTCTTATCGGTACAATGCTGCATTAAACCATGGGAGGATAGATTATTGTTTGATTGGGATAATTCACATCAAATGAATAAAACTCTAAGGGGCAAATTTATACTCTGCATCGAATTAGCATAATTTTATTTTACTCTAATTCAGTGCAAAACTAACTCCATATTTATACTTTGGTGCTAGACCCGTCTAGCGCCAAATTTATGGAGTTAAAGTCATTTTTTGGAACTGGAAACCTGCCTTGACTTAATGAGATGCAAGGTAGGCATTCCCGTGCAAAAATTGAGTCTATGGCCTTAACGCCATATTTTTACTCCAGTGCAAAAATGGTGTACGGGAGGGAGGAAGGGTCAATAAATGGGGCAAAGCTTGCTTTGCCCCATTTTTTAACGCCTGGGTCAGGGCAGGCATTAGGGGACCTGTGGGCCTATTTCCATGGTGGAACACCACGGAATAAGCCCACAGGTCCCCTCCCCAGGCCCTAGGGGCACCCCCACCCACACCAGAGGAGCTGCGGAGAATGGGGGACCCCATCCCAGGTGAGTACAGGTAAGTATTGTATTTTATTTTTTAAAGTGCCATAGGGGCCCCCGAAATGGGCCCCCATACTTGGCACACGGTGCACTGGCAATCCCCAGGTTACCCTTGTCCCCTGTGCTGGCCACTGGGATGTTGAGCATGACTCCTGCCTTTCCAAAGGCAGGAGTCATGTGGTATGATAGGTTTAGCGTCAAAAAATGACGCTAATCTGATTAGAGTAATTTTTTTTACTCTAACCTGCCTAAAGTCATTTTTTGTTGCTAAACCCCCTTCTTCCATATCGCAAGCCCCACCCAACTAAAGTCATTTTTTTTAAAACTCTGGCCTACCCTTTGCACCGGCTTGTACCATTCCATAAATATGGTGCCCAGGTGGTGCTAAAAAATGGTGCAAGCCGGTGCAAAACGTTTTGGTGCAAAACTGTGTTAGGGCAGTTTTGCACCAAAAAGTATAAATAAGGCCCTAAGAATGGTTCACATCACATGCGCTAAAAAATCAATTGCCACCTGACTCTTAAAGGTGTTATTTTAAATTTTATGAGTGATCATGTTATGTTCGCGCAAAATAAAACTGGTTGCAGGTTGTACATACAGACATGTGCTACAGGCATTGCCGCCTGCTACGGAGCTACGTGAGTGGCTACATTTTCTACGCCTCGTGATGGCCTTGAGTTTGTTCTAAAAAGAATGGGAGGCCATCAGGTCGACCTTCCAGAGAGGGAGCTAAAATCCTCACTTTGCAAAGGTGCGCTTAGCACTGAACCGTCTTTACACACACTATCACTGCAAGTGCGGTTAAAGGCACAGCCTCTTGCGCATAATTGATTCATGCCAATGTTGCCTCTACCTCTTCAGACCAGCTCCAGTCACCCTTACTATAGTTTTTCTCAAAGTAGCTATTAATTGGCCAAAAGATACAGTATTATCAGGATTGACCGCTGTTACAATAGCAATAGACACCATGACCACTTCATTAAAGTATGTGGTACACATCAGCTGATCTGTAAGATTAACGAATTCCATTGTTTTGTTGTAAACTGCCTAAAGTATTAAGATGTTTTCTTGACTTTATAAGGTGCACGTGTAGCTGTGCAACACAACACACTATCTACATGACTTCTACTTTTCTGTTTCTATCCGCAGAATGACAGTACAGAAAGAAAATCCACTCTTTTCGTGGAACCCCGTATGAACATATATGATACGCACGCATGAAGTCAGAGGCGTTAAAACAATGTCATTAGCATCCCACAAATTACTATAAGAAACATAATAAACGCACAGAATTGCAAACGTATTCCACATGTCAGACAGCAACACCTTACTTATAAGATGCTGTGTTTCAGTTTCATATTCTTTTGACAAACGGTTCCTTTTTTGTGGCAGGTATTCATGGTTTTGATACGGAGTGAAGACTGCTTTGGATTGTTCTTCTGTTTTCCTTTGCATCTGCGATTGAAAACTGACACGAACATGAGTATTAACACTGTTGAAAATTGGGCTACTGGTTGAGTGCGGTGAAACCCTACTCAAGCAGGAGCCACAATTTCTATCATGGGGAAGTCGCAATCAAACCCCAAATTAACCTGTGCTTAACTCTCTGGTAGTTTGGCACAAAGCAGTCAGGCAAGAGAGTAGCCAGAAAATGAAAAATGTACCCGCCTTTGAACCAAGGCTCGTATGGCACCAAGCAAGAGAGGGAAGTCATCATGACTCTCCCAAATAGAGCTTGATTGCCTCTTCCATCCAAATATTTATCCTTTTACCCTTCCATCCAGTAGTTCACCTTCACATTTAGTCATCCATTCAGTCTTTCATCTACTGTTCAGTCTGTCACCATTTCATCCATCCATCCATGTGAAACCTAGCCATCCATCTTCAAACCTATCAAACAAATCCATCCATCCACCCTTTCACTCAGTCATCTATCCTTTCACTTATCCACCCCTTTCATCCCTCCATCCATCTTTTCAATAATCCATCTATCCTTGCTCTCATCTGTACACCTTAAGATCCATCCACTCATCCATCCACCCATTTACCCTTTCACTCATCCATCCTTCAACCCTTTTACTCATCCATCCATCCATTCATCCTTTCCTTCATCCATCCACCGATCCTTTTATCCTGCCATCCAACTACAGTCCCTTTCACTCATCTATCAGTTCTTTGACTCATGCCTCTTTATATTCATCCTTTCACTCATCCATCCATCCTTTCACTCATCTATCCACCCTTTTACACAACCCATCCATCCTTTCACTCTCTGCATCCATATAGCCTTTCACTCTATCGATGGATATGTCTATCCATCCACTCATTAATCCATCCATTCATCCTTTCACTCATTCATCTGTCCACCCTTTCCTACAGCCATCCATCTACCCTCCTTTTCACCCATTCGTCCATCTGTTCACTCACTCATCCATTTTTTCTCTCTTCATCCATCCATCTACCCTTTCACTCAGCCTTCCTTACATCCATCCTTTCACTCATTGATTAATGCCTCTATCTATTCACCTTTTCACTCATCCATCCATCCACTCATCCTTCCACTAATCATCCATCCACACTTTCATCCAGCCATCCATCTACCCTCCCTTTCACTCATCTATCAGTTCTTTGAATCATTCATCTTTACATCCATCCTTTCAGTCACCCATCCATCCTTTCAATCATCCATACACCCTTTCACTCTGTCCATCCATCCTTTCACTCTGTCCATCTATACAGTCTTTTACTCATCTATCTGTCCATCTATACATCCATTCATTAATCCATCCATTCATCCTTTCACTTATCCATCCATTCACCCTTTCCTCCAGCCATCCATCTGCCCTCCCTTTCACTCATTGGTCCATCTATTTATTCACTCACCCATCTTTTCTCTCCTCATACATCCATCTACCCTTTGCCTCAGCCATCATTACATCCATCCTTTCAATCATTGATCCATGCCTCTATCTATCCACCTTTTCACTCATCCATCCATTCACCCTTTCTCCTATTCATCCATCAATCAATCCAAACTCCTTTCATCCCTTTTGGCCATCCATCCCTACATCCATCCTTTTCCTCATCATCCATGCATTTATCCATCCACCCTTTCATTCACTCATCGAACCACCATTTCACTAACATCCATCCATCCTTTCAGTCACTCACTCTCCTTCCCTTTTCATTAACTATGAGCCTTTTTCCACCTAGTTGCAGGAAAAATAGATCCATCGAGAACCTCACTCCCACTGTAGCTGCTAAAGAAGTGTGTTAATGACTCCCCTGCAGTTAGGCATACCTTAGAAGCAACGGGTAAAGTATTTATGCAGTACTTCATGCAGTAATTGTTAGAAATAGAGGGTCATTCTGACCCTGGAGGCCGGTGGCCGCCAGGGCCACCGACCACGGGAGCACCGCCGACAGGCTGGCGGTGCTCCAATGAGCATTCTGACCGCGGCGGTTCAGCCGCGGTCAGAAGCGGAAAGTCAGCGGTCTCCCGCTGACTTTCCGCTGCTCATTGGAATCCTCCATGGCTGCGGAGCGCGCTCCGCAGCCATGAGGATTCTGACCCCCCCTACCGCCATCCAGTTCATGGCGGGAAAGCCGCCATGAACAAGATGGCGGTAGGGGGGGTCGCGGGGCCCCTGGGGGCCCCTGCCGTGCCCATGCCAATGGCATGGGCACGGCAGGGGCCCCCGTAAGAGGGCCCCAAAATGTATTTCACTGTCTGCCTTGCAGACAGTGAAATACGCGACGGGTGCAGTAGCACCCGTCGCACCTTCCCACTCCGCCGGCTCGATTACGAGCCGGCATCCTCGTGGGAAGGTCGTTTTCCCCTGGGCTGGCGGGCGGTTTAACTGGAACCGCCCGCCAGCCCAGGGGAAAACTCGTAATACCCGCCGTGGTCTTTTGACCGCGGCGCGGTAATTTGGAGGGCGGGATCCTGGCGGGCGGCCTCCGCCGCCCGCCAGGGTCATAATGAGGCCCATAGTGTCTTTGGGTGGCAGTCAGGTTACCCCCTGTCCAAGCAAGGATCCTCACTCTTGTCGGGGTAAGTCACACACAATCCAAACTATCCTGTGCCCACCCTCTGGCAGCTTGGCACTGAGCAGTCAGGCTTAACTTAGAATGCAATGTGTAAAGTATTTGTGCAATAAATCATGCAATGACACAGTAGAACACCACAAAAATGCACCACACAGTGTTTAGAAAAATATATAATATTTATCTGATAAAATGCAGGTCAAAACAATTAAAATGCAATCAGTATATGTTGAGATACTACAGAAAAAGTGATATAAAGTATCTTTAGTCTTTTAAAAGCAATAAATGTCTCTTTCAAGCACAAAGTACCTGGTTTGCGTTCAAAATCTCCACAAAGAACCGCAGAGGAGGAGATGCGTGGAAAACAGGGAGGTGTGCATCGATTTCTCGGGCCGAACATGGTGATGCTCATTTAGTTTTCACGCAGGGATGGCTGTGTGTCAATTTCCGGCGCTCGCTCATGGATGCTTTCCGGGTTGTGGGTTTTTGGATGCCCCGGGGACGATGCGTGGATTTCGTGCGCTGACAGGACGAAGTCACAGGGCTGCGTCGATCTGGTGGGCGTTGCGTGGAAATTTCTACCACACGGCAGGCACTGCGTCGATTCCTCTCTGGAAGTCAGGCTGCCTTGTTCTGGATTGGCTGTGCATCGATCCAGTGGGCCATGCGTCGAATTTCTGGTCGCTATGCTGGCGCTGCAACGATCTTCTCATTGAAAATTAAGGCTGCGTCATTCTGGTTTGGTGTGCGGATAATTTTTCACCATGATGCAGGCCTGTGCATTGCTTCTGGCAGGCTGTGCGTCGATTTTCACCGCACAAGGAGTCCTTCTTATAGAGATAAAGGCTTTTTGGTCCTGAGACGTCAGGGAACAGGAGGCAAGCTCTATCCAAGCCCTTGGAGAGAACTTCTCACCACAACTAGAGAGCAGCAAGACAGCAGGGCAACAGAAGGCAGCAGTCATTCACAGAAAGCAGTCAGGTGAGTCATTTGGGCAGCCAGACAGTTTTTCTTAGCAGGATGAAGGTTCTGGTTCAGGTTCTCCTCTCCAGGTAGTGTCTCAGTTGGTAGGGGCAGAGGCCCTATTTAAATACCCAAATGTGCCTTTGAAGTGTGGGAGACTTCAAAGAGTGGCTTAGAAGTGCACAAGGTCCCCTTTCAGTCCAATCCTGTCTGCCAGGGTCCCAGTAGGGGGTGTGGCAGTCCTTTGTCTGAGGGCAAGCTACTGTCCTTTGACATGCAAGTGTCGGGCCCTCCACCCTCCCAGCCCAGGAAGACCAATTTAAAATGCAGATGTGTGCAAGTGAAGCTGAGTATCCTGTGTTTGGAGTGTGTCTGAGTGAATACACAAGTGAGCTGTCAACTGAAACCATCCAGACGTGGATTATAAGGCACAGAAGGATTTATCGTTTAGAGCAATGCTCACTTTCTAAAAGTGGCATTTCTAAAACACTAATATTAAATCCAACTTCACAAGTCAGCAGGATTTTGTATCACCATTCTGACTATTCTAAATATGACCTTCCTACTCCTTTCAGATCAGCAGCTACCAGTCAAACAGTATATGAGGATAGCCCCAATGATAGCCTATGAAGGGAGCAGGCCTCACAGCGGTGTAAAAACAAATTTAAGAGTTTTACACTACTAGGACATGTAAACTACACAGGTACATGTCCTGCCTTTTGCCTACACAGCACCCTGTCCTTTGGGTTACCTAGGGCATACCACAGGGGTGTCTTATATGCAGAAAAAGGGGAGTTTTAGGCTTGGCAAGTACTTTTAAATGCCAAGTCAAATTGGCAGTGAAACTGCACACACAGGCCTTGCGATGGCAGGCATGAGACAGGGTTAAGGAGCTACTTAAGTGGGTGGCACAATAAGTGCAACTAGTAGCATTTAATCTACAGGCCCTGGGCACATATAGGAGGTTATTCTAACTTTGGAGGAGGTGTTAATCCGTCCCAAAAGTGACGGAAAAGTGACGGATTTACCACCAGCCGTATTACGAGTCCATTATATCCTATGGAACTCGTAATACGGCTGGTGGTATATCCGTCACTTTACCGTCACTTTTGGGACGGATTAACACTCCTCCAAAGTTAGAATAACCCCCATAGTGTACTTTACTAGGGACTTATAAGTAAATTAAATAATCAAATTCGGCATGATCCAATGTTATGTTTGAAGGGAGAGAGCATATGCACTTTAGCACTGGTTAGCAGTGGTAAAGTGTGCAGAGTCTAAAAACCAGCAAAAACAGTATCTGAAAAGTGGAGGGAGGAAGGCAAAAAGTTTGGGTTGACCACCCTAAGGCCGTCAGATCTAACAGTAATAAAGTAAAAAGCCAACAGAGGAAAAACCCTACACCAGTTAAGAACATCAGAGTTAAATTTTATAAGTTATTTGCACCAAAACAACAAAAATCCAATCAGTAGACCTAGAGATATGGCATCTCAAAACATTAAAAAACATCAGTGCTTAAAAGCACTACGAGCCAACTATGGTTATTTGGTCATGCTGTACCAGAACAAAGTCCTTGCGTGGAGATGCGTGGAGATGCATTGCACAGTGGTGCTCCAAGGGAACTGGAGTGGAGATGTGAGGCCCGTGTGTGGAGATGCATCGCATAGTGATGGTTTTGAGGAGCTGCATTGGCAATGTGAGGTCCGTCCTTGGAGATATGTCACGTAGTGGTAGTTTTGAGGACCTGCAGTGGCAATACAATGTCCTACCTGGTGATGCATCATGCAGCGGTGGATCTGAAGGACTGTCGGCTGTGATGCAAATGCCTGCATTGGGGATGCATTGCACTGAAGGTTTGGATGGGCTTGTAGGGAAACTTTAGGCACATTAGCCAGGTACCAGACTTGAGGTGGCACCACATGAGGAGATAGGGCTGGTAGAGTCCAGGTGCTGAGTTCAAGGTTGTGGGACCCTGATCTATGCATGAGGTTCTGATCAGAGCACCAGCCAACTAGCCGTTGAAGTCACTCAGGAGGTACTGGGTTTCAAGATGCAAGTCCAGTCCTTCTCACTCAGGCAGAAAGACAGCAGGACAGCAGAATGGCATTCCTTATTGCAGTATCGCAGGACTTTATCTGAGAATTCAACAGGTCCAGACGTATGCTGAAGAGCTGGGCCTGTGGTTCCAATATTAATAACTGCTGCCCACTTTGAAGTAGGTGAAATTCTGGAGGTTTTCACCCCCAGAGATGCTTGGAAATTCCTACCTCCCTTTCCTGGCCACAGCTTGTCTGGAGTCACAAAGACCAGCGTCAAACCCTTTGTGAGTGTTCTCAGACAGAGGGTTTGTGATGTCCAAGTTTGGTAGGTAACACCTTCTTCCCCTCGTCAAGTCAAAGATGGTCCATCTTTCTAACACCTATGCTCCTTTGTCTTACTGTCTGGGAGCAATACACAAAGACCTACTCTCATCTACACCTAGGCGGTCATTCTGACCTTGGCGGGCGGCGGAGGCCGCCCGCCAAAGTCCCGCCGTCAGGTTACCGTTCCGCGGTCGAAAGACCGCGGCGGTAATTCTGACTTTCCCGCTGGGCTGGCGGGCGGTCGCCTTCAGACCGCCCGCCAGCCCAGCGGGAAAGAGGCTTCCACGATGAAGCCGGCTCGGAATCGAGCCGGCGGAGTGGAAGCTGTGCGACGGGTGCAGTTGCACCCGTCGCGTATTTCACTGTCTGCGCAGCAGACAGTGAAATACATGTAGGGGCCCTCTTACGGGGGCCCCTGCAATGCCCATGCCAGTGGCATGGGCACTGCAGGGGCCCCCAGGGGCCCCGCGACCCCCCCTACCGCCATCCGGATCCCGGCGGTCGGACCGCCGGGATCTGGATGGCGGTAGGGGGCTCGGAATCCCCGCGGCGGTGCAGCAAGCTGCGCCGCCGTGGAGGATTCAATGGGGCGGCGGTACACTGGCGGGAGCCCGCCAGTGGTGCCGGTCCGACCGCGGCTTTACCGCCGCGGTCGTAATCCCCATTGGAGCACCGCCGGCCTGTCGGCGGTGCTCCCGCGGTCCTCCGCCCTAGCGGTCTTTGACCGCCAGGGTCAGAATGAGGGCCCTAGTCCTGTAACCCAGGGTACAGGATGCAGCCCTTGCTTCAAATTTTATAGGATATTGCGGTTGTGGCTGAGGTTCGCCCTTAATCGGAATTACATGATAAGGTGAATCCCTATCCCACCCCACATGATTTCTATATAAGGCGCGTGCTTGTGCAATAGCCCATTTAATGCTATAAGACTCTGCGAGTTCTCCCGGAACAAGTGGTGAGAACGAAGGTGTAATAACCTCCTCCCCAACTGGACAGTCGCGAACAAAGTCTGGGGGCCAATCCTGTTCGGCCAGCAGAATGTCATACAGTTTGACTACACAATCCCAAAAGATGGAGTTTATAGTGCGCTCAATGTCCCCTTCTAATTGCAAAGTTACTGTATAAACTCTGTCTGGATCAGAGACATGCATATCTGCTGGTTCGACTTGTATGAATTCATCAGTTGCTTTCACCTCCAGATGGTCTAGAAGATTCCGGCGAACTATTGTGATCTCTGCCGCGCTGTCTAACAGTGCTAGTGCCCATGTCTTGTTCTTCAAGAGAACTCTCTTCTTGTGTGGCATGTCTAACTGAGACCGCCGCCACTTTTTTCTTTTTAAACTGTTGTTTTTGTTGGATCGGTTTCTCTTCTTTCTTTACAGAAACTTCCGATGAGCGTTGTGATTCCTGTCTCGGTTTCACGTACTCCGTTCTCCGCTCTGACCGCCCACCTCTCTCACTTCTCTTTTCCGATGAGTCCTGAAAGGAACGAGATGGGCGTGTATCAGTATATTGATATCTATCAGGCGTCTTCAAATTATCCCTATTTCTAAGATTATACCTCGTCTGCGGGGTCTCCGGTCTCGGAGATTCTCCCCTTTCTTTCTTAGGTGTTTGTTGTTTTTTCTCCCAGCGCTTTTTAGTACCCTCAGGCTGCTGTTGTTTAGTAGTATCCTTACTACCCTTACCCTGAAACTGTGGTTTCTGCGGTCTAGCCTCTAGGCTATCACGACCGATACTTGAATATGTTTCCGCTATTATTCTCGGCAGTTCCCGCTCTTGATCTAACTGCGGGACGTCACGAAGACGCATACGCACCGCTAGTGCCACTGCCTCCCCTTTCAGATTACTCAAAATGATGGAAGAAACCGTGGCAAAATTGCCTATCAGTTGCATCCCTAAATCTAAGGCCGGGGCAGCCCCATATTCATCTTGAATTTGTTTAAGCACTTCCGGTAAATTAGCCAATGTCGGTGTACGGTGTGCTGTAGTGTAGAGCGCGGCAAACACCGTGCCCCATGTATTACAATGGTCCACAGTAGGAACCATTCCAAACGGCAAACACATCATTAATATTCTATGTTTATCCTGACGTCCCATCTGGGGAAATACTGCTTCCAGCGTATTATTTTTTTGCGCCAGCCAAAATGGAGTCTCCTCTCGTTTAGCTGGTACTTTGCCCATAACTGAGTGCACAGTGGCCGGATTGATACCCGGAACCACTGCATGTGGTTGTGCCGAAGCAGCACGCGCTGGGTTTGGGTTGAGTGTCTGCATCACAAATTGTACTAAGCATCTATATGTAGCCGTTAATTCTGTGTATAAACGACGAACTTCAGCCACCGTCAAGTTAGGAACCGCTGGATGTGGTGTATATGTAGCCAATAAAGGCCAGGTAGGACCATCGTTAGTTAGTGGACCTAGCCTAACTGAAGCTATGGTGTGGGGTAGGGCGCCATCAAGCCAATTATTATGTTCTTGATAAGATAGAGGTATCTCTAAATATGCATATGCCCTGTATTGTCCAGGGACATTTGCCAGAATGTATTCATGAAATGTGTTTGAATTCCCATCAACTGCTGGAAATATGACCCAAGAATAAAAAAGTTCTGTTCTATAGGCTGCATGGGTGTCCACCACAAACGTGACTGGACCCCCCTGGTTTGTCAGACCATGTGCTAGCAGATGTATCTTGAGCGGGTGTCGCATATTAACTGCAATGTTCATTACTTGGGGATTCGCCATTATGAAAACAGCGCTAGTTCAGAGAAGGCACACCAATATCGGGGTTTTCCTTTCAGAGTTCAAGCTTGAACAACCAACCGCTATAACTAGGATCTACCTATATTGCGGTGGCGGAAATCCTCAGTGCCACGGACGTCTCCGTTAACGGAACCGAGGAGTCAATATATATATGAGACCGAGAGAGACAGCCGGACCCGAAAATTAGAGCCAGACCAAACGTTGGCGGCGCCATGTTGCGTGGGCTCTCATTATCCTAAATGAGACTACTGGATTTCAAGGTAGCAGGGTCGTTCCTGGTGTGGGGGACTAAGTCTTACCCACTTGGAAGGACCTCTGCCCCCTTAAATCCGGTTTTGCTACGGCTAACTAGCAGTGCCTCATCTCTCCCAAGGGGAAGGGATGATTGGGCAGCCGAGCGCATGACATCTTTGATACTTCTCAGGGAAGTCGTGGTCACTCAGATCCCAACCAGCTCTCTCATTTACAGTATGATCTCATATACAAATGACAAAGGCAGTTTGAGTTTTAAAGATTGTTTTAATAAAACGACTGCATTTTAGATATTAAGGCGTGAGCCGCAATAACCAGAACCATACAACACAGTAGGATTGAAATAGTCACGAGGAGAGTGAAACATATGAATAACCCTATCATAGTGTTAATAGGTTACTTTCTCTCTGAGTCAGTTCCATTTTGAGCACAGCATGTTAAGCTCTAAGCTTGCCTTTCAGATTCCCTGGGAAGACATCAACCCTCATACCTGAGCAAAGGCATGTTATCTGGTTCAGCATCTGCAACAGGGCAGTCAGCGTCTAGTTGTGGTTCCCTGGTCGGAATCTCCCTCTTGCGTGTATTAGGACAAGGAAGTGTTTTTATAACTAACATGTCAGTGTGCTCACAAAACGTCCCTACGCAAGAATGTATCCAAAGACTAAACTCCTACCACGTCTATCAGCAATGTACCAGACAGTGTCCTTGACTGGAGCCCAGAGTGAGCAAGAATGTGTTATTGAGAACTCCAGTGCTGAAGTAGGCTAAACAGTGTGATATAAAAAATAAACAAGACCGTAGAACTGGCTATTTGAAAAATAACAGTACGAAGCTGAGTAAAATGCATTTAGAGCAAAGTGCACAGTGGCTCTATGTTGCAAGCGAAGGAATAAAATACATCCAGGGCAAAGTGCACAAAGGCCTAACGCCTGAAGCAAACGCGCAAAGGATACATAAAAATGACCACACTACAGGTTGGGGCAAGAAAATATCAACTTTCTAAAAATTGCATTTTCAGAGTTGTGACTTAAGTTTTGTTACATTACAATTCTTTAGACACCAAACTCAACATTCATATCTCCGCTGAATTGAAAGCTATCACTTATTAAATGTAATAGGTTAAACTATTGTTTTTTTACTAGCAGGACATGTAAAACGTAAATGTGCATGGCCACATTTTGAAATACAAAGCACTCTGTTCTATGTCTGTTTAGGGTCTGCCCTGTGGAGGCCTATATGTATTAAAAAGGAAGGTTAAGGCACTGCAAAAAATATTTTGACAGGTTCAAATGACAGTTTACAACTGCATGTGTAAGTCTGCAATGGTAAGTCTGAGACATGTTTATATGGGTACTTATGTGGGTGGTACAATATGTGCTGCAGGCCCATTAGTAGTATTTAATTTACAGGTCCTGTGTAAATGTAGTACTACTTTACTATAGGATCTGTGGACACCTTGCTAGGAAGAAGGACTGCCACTCTGCTGACAATCTGATGGACTCCTGCTTTGCTGTGCTAACCTGCTGCCTGCTGCCCTCTGCCTGAGTGAGAAAGACTAAACCTGCATTACTTGAACTCAAAACCCAGAGTAACTCCAAGGGCTAGTTAGCTGAACTCCTATTGAATGAAGGATTTGTAGAGTGCATGGTTACTTCAAGGAGTGTCCCGGTGGTAACGGGCATATCCGAAGTACATCATTCCAACAGCAGAACACTTACTTCCCCTCATAGGGAAAACATGTTTTAAGTTTTTTTTTTGGGGGGGGAAATAAGCTCTGAAGCAGTCAATCTGAAGTCTTGGAGATATAAAAGCCTACCTATCAACCTGCGGCTGGAACAGTGATTTGTGAGTCTACCCTGCTAGATGGTGCCACAACAGTCCTAGACCCTTGGAAGTGGACCAAAGGTGCTTACCAGCTGAACCGATGCATTGCCTCTATGTAACAGCATCTCTCTGAGCAGAACTGATGCATCGCTGCTGCTACATGGCTTGGACCATGTGCAAAAGACTTCCATTACTGCTGCATCCCACATCTTGGGTTCGACACATATCCTTTGGAACTGCTGCAATACTTTATCTGGTGCAAGCTCCTCGCATCTCCCATTGGTGGCAACCTTGACTATGACAGTGAAACTCTGCATCAAAGGGCCAGATGTACCAAAGGATTTTACCCATTCTGTGTCTATGGGAAAAAGCTTTTGTACATATGGCCCAAAGCTTCATCAGAACCAACGCATTGCATCAACTGAGCAAAGCATCCTCAACACCGAGCATCACATTTAAAGCTCCGTTGACAGGAACTCTAATGTTAATGCAACCTGAGCTTGCACTGGAGCATTGCTGTATCTCGGAACCATTGCAACACCTCAGCTGCTTGACGGATCTTCAACCTGGACCCACGCAAAACTCCACAACCTAGGGTTAAAGGTACTTTGGTTCAGTGGGCCTAACTGAGTCCCTGTAGCCTGCCCGCGCTCCAACGCAGTTGGCCTGAACATTTGACTTTGTCCCAATCAGGCACAAACAGATATCCACCATAAAGCTTTTTGCTTCTTGCCACTATTTTTGCTTTAAAAGTTTGAATTCAGTATCTCCAGGTATACTTTTTGGATTTTTGTCGTTTTAGTCCTTTTTATGTATTAAATTCAGCTCTATTTTTCTAACTTGGTGTGGAATATTTTTGTGTGTTATTTCCACGGTTTTACTGTTTGAAGTGTTACACAAGTACTTTACACACTGCCTCTAAGTTAGACCTACGTGCTCTGTTCCAAGCTACTAGGGGGTAAGCATAGGCTAATTTAGGATTTGCCCGGACCTTACTCTTTCTAGGATTGTGGTTACTGCTTGAAAAGGGCTCCTACTTCAGTCAACCAACAACCTCATTTCTAACAGTGAGCATGAGTATGCTATTTATCTGTAAGACCCTGTTTATCACTGTATTGTCCTTATATTCTCTTTTAACGTATTTTGGTTTGTGTTTCTGTGCTTTTTATTGTTTAAAATTTAGATGGACATATGCTTATATATTGTGATTTTTATTAAAGTCTTGCGTCTTCAGAAAAGCTCATTACGTCGGATGCACTTCCATATCTGTATTGTAATTCTGATAGTTTTGCTGTACTATAGCTCGACTTGGCTACAACACTACTTTCTCTGAAGGAATACCTGGACAAGCCTGAGTAGCAACAACGCGGGTAAAATAAAAACAGTTTACGTAATGTTTGTTTTACATTTTTAGAAAATTAATTCAATTTACCACTCGGATGAATGTACTGACCGTGTGATGAGATTCTGCCACAGGGAATATATTTCAAGGAATTTAACTTTAAATGATATTATATAACTTTTATGTTGCATTTACATGCATTGTAATGCGATTTTGTCAATTTGAAAACTAATTATAAAATAGATATCATTGTTGTTTGTAGTGTGCACAGCTAGCAAAGCTGTCAGTCAGAACACTTGTTCAGGCTATGTGAAAGGCTTGCTGCACCGGTCATAATGCTGTAAATTCAGTATTGACAATGGAATGCAGTGAAATCACCTAAGGGCAGGTGTAAGATGTTGATTTCGAGATACCTGTTAAAGTTGCCATGCTCATTGTGCAAAGTCGTTAACAACACATTTTTCAATTATGGAAATATGAACTCCAATAAATTGCGCAACCAAGTGTTTTTAGGGATATAGGGCCAGATGTAGCAAACGATTGCAACTCGCAAACGGGCCGAATCGCAATTTGCGACAGTGCAAAATCGGAAATGGGATGCAAAAAGCCCATTTCCGACTCGCAAAAAGCGATGGTACCCGTTTGCCAGTCGCATCCGGTGCGACCCCATTTTGCGACCCGCAAATTGCAAGTCGCAATTTGCGAGTCGCAACCCATATGCAACTGCAACTCGCAAATTGCGACTAGTCGCAAAAAGCCCAGTTTGCATGTCCCATTTACCACTAACTCAGAGCAGGTGGTAACCATTACCAAAGTATAAAAGGGGACCCAGAAGGCATCTGTGTTACTCAAGATGGCGGAGATATACCTGATAGCAGTGAGGAGGAGAGTCTACGCAGCCCAGCAGAGGAGGAGGAGGGGCCACAGACAGGAGAAGATATATAGAACCAGGCAGACTCTTTTTCAGCAAACTGAAGAGGAGATCTATGACAAATACCGCCTTAGCAGCGCAGCCATTCTAGAATTAATAGATTTACTGAAACCACAGCTAGAACACAAGACTCTACGTGGCTACGCCATCCCTACGCATGTGCAAGTACTATGCGCACTGCACCTCTTGGCCTCAAGGAGCTATCAGGGGATCATTGCCGTGGCAGGTGGGGTATCCCAAAGTGCAGTGTCAAGGTTCCTCAGGGCATTCCTAGATGCCTTAGTCACGCACATGTCTCACTTCATATACTTACCAAGGAATGAGGCAGAAATTAACAGCACCAAGCTGGACTTTTACCGCATTGCCCACTTTCCTCATGTCATAGGGTGTGTAGATGGGACACACATTCAAATATGCCCCCCTGCTAATCTGGAACACATTTTCTGCAACAGGAAGTGTACCCACTCACTCAACATACAGGTTGTTTGTGATGCCCATTATGTCATCACGGACATCGTAGCTAAGTTTCCTGGCAGTACCCATGACTCATACATTTTTAGGCATAGTGGGATACATCAACGCCTGGGACGTGGGGAATTTGGAGACGGTTACCTCCTAGGTAGAGCCACAGACACTTGCAGACATACACACAGGTCACTGTGCACGACAATCTGGACTTCCTAACCGTGTACTTTTGTGCCCAACAGGTGACAGTGCATATGCTCTCAGGCCTTGGATCATGACTCCGTTTTTAACACCCAGAACTGAATCAGAGAGGCAATACAACAGTGCGCATAAGAGGACCAGGAACCTGATCGAGCGCACCTTCGGACTGCTGAAGGCAAGATTCAGATGCCTCCACCGCAGTGGAGGCGCCCTCCAATACACCCCCATTACCGCTTTCAAAATTGTGGTCGCATGCGCCATCCTCCACAACATAGCCACCCGACGTGGGCTACCTCTCACCCCTGCAGACCCAGATCCTGATGATGAAGAGCAAGAACAACCACATCGCCGTCATGGGGATAGGAGTCTAGCTAATCAAGGCAGACTGAGACGGGACCACATTGCAACGCAATATTTTGGACAGTACGTGTCAACTCCCACCATACTCACCTATTAACCATTTGTTAAGTGGAACAAAAATAACTGTTTTAATAATGTCATGAAGAAACTATATACAAGTTGAAATTGTCCATGGGCAGGAAAATGCCAACCAGTCATGTGGCACATTAACGCCATGTGCCAGATTAATCTGTCCTGGCTGTTATCTATGATCTCCTGCCCCTCCTGCCAGCCTGGCTGGTCCCTGCTGCGTCCATGGTGCTGTGCCTACCACTCCTCAGCACCCTACTGTCAGTGGCAGAGACACTGCTCACTGTTGAGCCCTCCTCCCAGGTGTATTGTTAACTTCCTGGCTGTGATGTCATCGTCATGTGCCAGGAAGTGTTTCCAGAGTGTTCTGGTATGCTTTCTGGAGTGTTCTGCTGCACCTGCAAGCAATTTTGAAGGTATTCGCAATTTGCGACACCCACTCGCTAATTGCGAGTTCGTTTTTTGCACACTCGCAAACAGCGACCTCGCAAACTGCGGACTCGCACGCAGCGTTGCGAGTCCGGCTGCGAGTCGCAAAATCGGATCGCTTTTGTTTCTGACATTCCAATTTGCGACTCGCATTTTGCGAGTCGCATCAACTCGCAAAATGCGAGTCGCAATTTTTATTTTTGCTACATCTGGCCCATAAATCCTTAATCTTCCTCATTTGACAAAGCATATTCTGTGGGTGTTTGCCTCATACTGCTATCTTCAGGTGAAAATTCACGATTTCATGGACCGAAATAAAACTATTTTCGGTTTATGTGTGTCTTTATAAAGACATACTTGTGACTCACTCATGAATTTCCAGGAGTAAACCATGCACACTCAAAGCCACGTGACTCATGGACATGGCACATTTTTTGTATGTCATGCAGACTGTGAGGAATGCTGTACCATTAGCCACCGCCATTTATTTACCACTTGCGATGTGAAGCAGAGAGATTATTTTCTGCGACACAGATGATGCAGACACACTCTCATCGTAAACTGTTATAAAAAAATGCAGTCCATTCTTGGTGGAAGCCGAACTAACTTCTGATTTTCATATTAACCCCTTAGCTGCTGGGCATTTTCCCCCCCAGTGCTGAGCCCTTTTTTGGCTATTTGGGGTAGTTCGCGCTTAGGGCTTCATAACTTTTTGTCCACATAAGCTAACCACGCCAAATTTGCGTCCTTTTTTTCCAACATCCTAGGGATTCTAATGGTACCCAGAGTTGGTGGTTTCCCCTGGAGGAGACCAAGAAAATATCCAAAATACAGTGAAAAATTAGTTTTTTCCAAAAAAATGGGAAAAAAGGGCTGCCGAAGAAGGCTTGTGGTTTTTTCCCTGAAAATGCCATCAACAAAGGGTTTCTGGTGCTGAAATCACTATCTTCCCACCTTTCAGGAACGGACAGACTTGAATCAGAAAACTAAATTTTTCAACACAAATTTGGCATTTTACTGGGACATACCCCATTTCTACTATATTTGGTGCTTTCAGCCTCCTTCCAGTTAGTGACAGGAATGGGTATGAAACCAATGCTGGATCCCGGAATGCTAAACATTTCTGAAAACTAGACAAAATTCTGAATTCGGCAAGGGGTCATTTGTGTAGATCCTATAAGGTTTTCCTACAGAAAATAACAGCTGAAATAAAAAAATATTGAAATTGAGCTGAAAACAACAGCCATTTTTCTTTATGTTTTACTCTGTAACTTTTTCCTGCGATGTCAGATTTCTGAAAGCAATATACCGTTTTGTCTGCTGGACTCTTCTGGTTGCGGGGATATAAAGGGCTTGTAGGTTCATCAAGAACCCTAGGTACCCAGAGCCAATAAATGAGCTGCACCCTGCAGTTGGTTTTCATTCTATACTGGGTATACAGCAATTCATTTGCTGAAATATGAAGAGTGAAAAAGAGGTATCAAGAAAACCTTTGCATTTCCAAAATGGGATCAAGATAAGGTTTTGAGGAGCAGTGGTTATTTGCACATCGCTGAATTCCGAGGTGCCCATACTAGCATGTGAATTGCAGGGCATTTCTCAAATAGATGTCTTTTTTACACACTCTCTTATATTTGGAAGGAAAAAATGTATAGAAAGATAAGGGGCAATAACACTTGTTTTGCGATTCTATGTTCCCCCAAGTCTCCCGATAAAAATGATACCTCACTTGTGTGGGTAGGACTAGTGCCCGCGACAGGAAATGCCCCAAAACACAACATGGACACATCCTATTTTTTTTATAGGAAACACAGCTGTTTTTTCCAAAGTGCCTACCTGTAGATTTTGGCCTCTAGCTCAGCCGGCACATAGGGAAACCTACCAAACCTGTGCATTTCTGAAAACTAGAGACCTAGGGGAATCCAAGGAGGGGTGACTTGCGGGGCTCGGACCAGGTTCTGTTACCCAGAATCCTTTGCAAACCTCAAAAAGTGGCTAAAAAAACAAGTTTTCCTAACATTTCGGTGACAGAAAGTTCTGCAATCTGAGAGGAGCCTCAAATTTCCTTCCACCCAGCGTTCCCCCAAGTCTCCCGATAAAAATGATACCTCACTTGTGTGGGTAGGCCTAGCGCCTGCGACAGGAAACGCCCCAAAGCGCAACGTGGACACATCCAAATTTTTTGAAGAAAACAGAGGTGTTTTTTGAGAAGTGCCTACCTGTAGATTTTGGCCTCTAGCTCAGCCGGCACCTAGGGAAACCTACCAAACCTGTGCATTTCTGAAAACTAGAGACCTAGGGGAATCCAAGGAGGGGTGACTTGCGGGGCTCGGACCAGGTTCTGTTACCCAGAATCCTATGCAAACCTCAAAAAGTGGCTAAAAAAACAAGTTTTCCTTACATTTCGGTGACAGAAAGTTCTGGAATCTGAGAGGAGCCTCAAATTTCCTTCCACCCAGCGTTCCCCCAAGTCTCCCGATAAAAATGATACCTCACTTGTGTGGGTAGGCCTAGCGCCTGCGACAGGAAACGCCCCAAAGCGCAACGTGGACACATCCAAATTTTTGGAAGAAAACAGAGGTGTTTTTTGAGAAGTGCCTACCTGTAGATTTTGGCCTCTAGCTCAGCCGGCACCTAGGGAAACCTACCAAACCTGTGCATTTCTGAAAACTAGAGACCTAGGGGAATCCAAGGAGGGGTGACTTGCGGGGCTCGGACGAGGTTCTGTTACCCAGAATCCTATGCAAACCTCAAAAAGTGGCTAAAAAAACAAGTTTTCCTAACATTTCGGTGACAGAAAGTTCTGGAATCTGAGAGGAGCCTCAAATTTGCTTCCACCCAGCGTTCCCCCAAGTCTCCCGATAAAAATGATACCTCACTTGTGTGGGTAGGCCTAGCGCCCGCGACAGGAAACGCCCCAAAGCGCAACGTGGACACATCCAAATTTTTGGAAGAAAACAGAGGTGTTTTTTGCGAAGTGCCTACCTGTAGATTTTTGCCTCTAGCTCAGCCGGCACCTAGGGAAACCTACCAAACCTGTGCATTTCTGAAAACTAGAGACCTAGGGGAATCCAAGGAGGGGTGATTTGCGGGGCTCGGACCAGGTTCTGTTACCCAGAATCCTTTGCAAACCTCAAAAAGTGGCTAAAAAAACAAGTTTTCCTCACATTTCGGTGACATAAAGTTCTGAAATCTGAGAGGAGCCACAAATTTCCTTCCACCCGGCGTTCCCCCAAGTCTCCCGATAAAAATGATACCTCACTTGTGTGGGTAGGCCTGGCGCCTGCGACAGGAAACGCCCCAAAGCGCAACGTGGACACATCCAAATTTTTGGAAGAAAACAGAAGTGTTTTTTGCGAAGTGCCTACCTGTAGATTTTGGCCTCTAGCTCAGCCGGCACCTAGGGAAACCTACCAAACCTGTGCATTTCTGAAAACTAGAGACCTAGGGGAATCCAAGGAGGGGTACCTTGCGGGGCTCAGACCAGGTTCTGTTACCCAGAATCCTTTGCAAACCTCAAAAAGTGGCTAAAAAAACAAGTTTTCCTCACATTTCGGTGACAGAAAGTTCTGAAATCTGAGAGGAGCCACAAATTTCCTTCCACCCGGCGTTCCCCCAAATCTCCCGATAAAAATGATACCTCACTTGTGTGGGTAGGCCTAGCGCTTGCGACAGGAAACGCCCCAAAGCGCAACGTGGACACATCCAAATTTTTGGAAGAAAACAGAGGTGTTTTTTGCGAAGTGCCTACCTGTAGATTTTGGCCTCTAGCTCAGCCGGCACCTAGGGAAACCTACCAAACCTGTGCATTTCTGAAAACTAGAGACCTAGGGGAATCCAAGGAGGGGTGACTTGCGGGGCTCGGACCAGGTTCTGTTACCCAGAATCCTATGCAAACCTCAAAAAGTGGCTAAAAAAACAAGTTTTCCTAACATTTTGGTGACAGAAAGTTCTGGAATCTGAGAGGAGCCTCAAATTTCCTTCCACCCAGCGTTCCCCCAAGTCTCCCGATAAAAATGATACCTCACTTGTGTGGGTAGGCCTAGCGCCTGCGACAGGAAACGCCCCAAAGCGCAACGTGGACACATCCAAATTTTTTGAAGAAAACAGAGGTGTTTTTTGAGAAGTGCCTACCTGTAGATTTTGGCCTCTAGCTCAGCCGGCACCTAGGGAAACCTACCAAACCTGTGCATTTCTGAAAACTAGAGACCTAGGGGAATCCAAGGAGGGGTGACTTGCGGGGCTCGGACCAGGTTCTGTTACCCAGAATCCTATGCAAACCTCAAAAAGTGGCTAAAAAAACAAGTTTTCCTAACATTTCGGTGACAGAAAGTTCTGGAATCTGAGAGGAGCCTCAAATTTCCTTCCACCCAGCGTTCCCCCAAGTCTCCCGATAAAAATGATACCTCACTTGTGTGGGTAGGCCTAGCGCCCGCGACAGGAAACGCCCCAAAGCGCAACGTGGACACATCCAAATTTTTGGAAGAAAACAGAGGTGTTTTTTGCGAAGTGCCTACCTGTAGATTTTTGCCTCTAGCTCAGCCGGCACCTAGGGAAACCTACCAAACCTGTGCATTTCTGAAAACTAGAGACCTAGGGGAATCCAAAGAGGGGTGACTTGCGGGGCTCGGACCAGGTTCTGTTACCCAGAATCCTTTGCAAACCTCAAAAAGTGGCTAAAAAAACAAGTTTTCCTCACATTTCGGTGACAGAAAGTTCTGAAATCTGAGAGGAGCCACAAATTTCCTTCCACCCGGCGTTCCCCCAAGTCTCCCGATAAAAATGATACCTCACTTGTGTGGGTAGGCCTAGCGCCTGCGACAGGAAACGCCCCAAAGCGCAACGTGGACACATCCAAATTTTTGGAAGAAAACAGAGGTGTTTTTTGAGAAGTGCCTACCTGTAGATTTTGGCCTCTAGCTCAGCCGGCACCTAGGGAAACCTACCAAACCTGTGCATTTCTGAAAACTAGAGACCTAGGGGAATCCAAGGAGGGGTGACTTGCGGGGCTCGGACCAGGTTCTGTTACCCAGAATCCTTTGCAAACCTCAAAAAGTGGCTAAAAAAACAAGTTTTCCTAACATTTTGGTGACAGAAAGTTCTGGAATCTGAGAGGAGCCTCAAATTTCCTTCCACCCAGCGTTCCCCTAAGTCTCCCGATAAAAATAATACCTCACTTGTGTGGGTAGGCCTAGCGCCCGCGACAGGAAATGCCCCAAAGCGCAACGTGGACACATCCAAATTTTTGGAAGAAAACAGAGGTGTTTTTTGCTAAGTGCCTACCTGTAGATTTTGGCCTCTAGCTCAGCCGGCACCTAGGGAAACCTACCAAACCTGTGCATTTCTGAAAACTAGAGATCTAGGGGAATCCAAGGAGGGGTGACTTGCGGGGCTCGGACCAGGTTCTGTTACCCAGAATCCTTTGCAAACCTCAAAAAGTGGCTAAAAATACAAGTTTTCCTCACATTTCGGTGACAGAAAGTTCTGAAATCTGAAAGGAGCCACAAATTTCCATCCACCCGGCGTTCCCCCAAGTCTCCCGATAAAAATGATACCTCACTTGTGTGGGTAGGCCTAGCGCCTGCGACAGGAAACGCCCCAAAGCGCAACGTGGACACATCCAAATTTTTGGAAGAAAACAGAGGTGTTTTTTGAGAAGTGCCTACCTGTAGATTTTGGCCTCTAGCTCAGCCGGCACCTAGGGAAACCTACCAAACCTGTGCATTTCTGAAAACTAGAGGCCTAGGGGAATCCAAGGAGGGGTGACTTGCGGGGCTCGGACCAGGTTCTGTTACCCAGAATCCTTTGCAAACCTCAAAAAGTGGCTAAAAAAACAAGTTTTCCTCACATTTCGGTGACAGAAAGTTCTGGAATCTGAGAGGAGTCACAAATTTCGTTCCACCCGGCGTTCCCCCAAGTCTCCCGATAAAAATGATACCTCACTTGTGTGGGTAGGCCTAGCGCCTGCGACAGGAAACGCCCCAAAGCGCAACGTGGACACATCCAAATTTTTTGAAGAAAACAGAGGTGTTTTTTGAGAAGTGCCTACCTGTAGATTTTGGCCTCTAGCTCAGCCGGCACCTAGGGAAACCTACCAAACCTGTGCATTTCTGAAAACTAGAGACCTAGGGGAATCCAAGGAGGGGTGATTTGCGGGGCTCGGACCAGGTTCTGTTACCCAGAATCCTTTGCAAACCTCAAAAAGTGGCTAAAAAAACAAGTTTTCCTCACATTTCGGTGACATAAAGTTCTGAAATCTGAGAGGAGCCACAAATTTCCTTCCACCCGGCGTTCCCCCAAGTCTCCCGATAAAAATGATACCTCACTTGTGTGGGTAGGCCTGGCGCCTGCGACAGGAAACGCCCCAAAGCGCAACGTGGACACATCCAAATTTTTGGAAGAAAACAGAAGTGTTTTTTGCGAAGTGCCTACCTGTAGATTTTGGCCTCTAGCTCAGCCGGCACCTAGGGAAACCTACCAAACCTGTGCATTTCTGAAAACTAGAGACCTAGGGGAATCCAAGGAGGGGTACCTTGCGGGGCTCAGACCAGGTTCTGTTACCCAGAATCCTTTGCAAACCTCAAAAAGTGGCTAAAAAAACAAGTTTTCCTCACATTTCGGTGACAGAAAGTTCTGAAATCTGAGAGGAGCCACAAATTTCCTTCCACCCGGCGTTCCCCCAAATCTCCCGATAAAAATGATACCTCACTTGTGTGGGTAGGCCTAGCGCTTGCGACAGGAAACGCCCCAAAGCGCAACGTGGACACATCCAAATTTTTGGAAGAAAACAGAGGTGTTTTTTGCGAAGTGCCTACCTGTAGATTTTGGCCTCTAGCTCAGCCGGCACCTAGGGAAACCTACCAAACCTGTGCATTTCTGAAAACTAGAGACCTAGGGGAATCCAAGGAGGGGTGACTTGCGGGGCTCGGACCAGGTTCTGTTACCCAGAATCCTATGCAAACCTCAAAAAGTGGCTAAAAAAACAAGTTTTCCTAACATTTTGGTGACAGAAAGTTCTGGAATCTGAGAGGAGCCTCAAATTTCCTTCCACCCAGCGTTCCCCCAAGTCTCCCGATAAAAATGATACCTCACTTGTGTGGGTAGGCCTAGCGCCTGCGACAGGAAACGCCCCAAAGCGCAACGTGGACACATCCAAATTTTTTGAAGAAAACAGAGGTGTTTTTTGAGAAGTGCCTACCTGTAGATTTTGGCCTCTAGCTCAGCCGGCACCTAGGGAAACCTACCAAACCTGTGCATTTCTGAAAACTAGAGACCTAGGGGAATCCAAGGAGGGGTGACTTGCGGGGCTCGGACCAGGTTCTGTTACCCAGAATCCTATGCAAACCTCAAAAAGTGGCTAAAAAAACAAGTTTTCCTAACATTTCGGTGACAGAAAGTTCTGGAATCTGAGAGGAGCCTCAAATTTCCTTCCACCCAGCGTTCCCCCAAGTCTCCCGATAAAAATGATACCTCACTTGTGTGGGTAGGCCTAGCGCCCGCGACAGGAAACGCCCCAAAGCGCAACGTGGACACATCCAAATTTTTGGAAGAAAACAGAGGTGTTTTTTGCGAAGTGCCTACCTGTAGATTTTTGCCTCTAGCTCAGCCGGCACCTAGGGAAACCTACCAAACCTGTGCATTTCTGAAAACTAGAGACCTAGGGGAATCCAAAGAGGGGTGACTTGCGGGGCTCGGACCAGGTTCTGTTACCCAGAATCCTTTGCAAACCTCAAAAAGTGGCTAAAAAAACAAGTTTTCCTCACATTTCGGTGACAGAAAGTTCTGAAATCTGAGAGGAGCCACAAATTTCCTTCCACCCGGCGTTCCCCCAAGTCTCCCGATAAAAATGATACCTCACTTGTGTGGGTAGGCCTAGCGCCTGCGACAGGAAACGCCCCAAAGCGCAACGTGGACACATCCAAATTTTTGGAAGAAAACAGAGGTGTTTTTTGAGAAGTGCCTACCTGTAGATTTTGGCCTCTAGCTCAGCCGGCACCTAGGGAAACCTACCAAACCTGTGCATTTCTGAAAACTAGAGACCTAGGGGAATCCAAGGAGGGGTGACTTGCGGGGCTCGGACCAGGTTCTGTTACCCAGAATCCTTTGCAAACCTCAAAAAGTGGCTAAAAAAACAAGTTTTCCTAACATTTTGGTGACAGAAAGTTCTGGAATCTGAGAGGAGCCTCAAATTTCCTTCCACCCAGCGTTCCCCTAAGTCTCCCGATAAAAATAATACCTCACTTGTGTGGGTAGGCCTAGCGCCCGCGACAGGAAATGCCCCAAAGCGCAACGTGGACACATCCAAATTTTTGGAAGAAAACAGAGGTGTTTTTTGCTAAGTGCCTACCTGTAGATTTTGGCCTCTAGCTCAGCCGGCACCTAGGGAAACCTACCAAACCTGTGCATTTCTGAAAACTAGAGATCTAGGGGAATCCAAGGAGGGGTGACTTGCGGGGCTCGGACCAGGTTCTGTTACCCAGAATCCTTTGCAAACCTCAAAAAGTGGCTAAAAATACAAGTTTTCCTCACATTTCGGTGACAGAAAGTTCTGAAATCTGAAAGGAGCCACAAATTTCCATCCACCCGGCGTTCCCCCAAGTCTCCCGATAAAAATGATACCTCACTTGTGTGGGTAGGCCTAGCGCCTGCGACAGGAAACGCCCCAAAGCGCAACGTGGACACATCCAAATTTTTGGAAGAAAACAGAGGTGTTTTTTGAGAAGTGCCTACCTGTAGATTTTGGCCTCTAGCTCAGCCGGCACCTAGGGAAACCTACCAAACCTGTGCATTTCTGAAAACTAGAGGCCTAGGGGAATCCAAGGAGGGGTGACTTGCGGGGCTCGGACCAGGTTCTGTTACCCAGAATCCTTTGCAAACCTCAAAAAGTGGCTAAAAAAACAAGTTTTCCTCACATTTCGGTGACAGAAAGTTCTGGAATCTGAGAGGAGTCACAAATTTCGTTCCACCCGGCGTTCCCCCAAGTCTCCCGATAAAAATGATACCTCACTTGTGTGGGTAGGCCTAGCGCCTGCGACAGGAAACGCCCCAAAGCGCAACGTGGACACATCCAAATTTTTGGAAGAAAACAGAGGTGTTTTTTGAGAAGTGCCTACCTGTAGATTTTTGCCTCTAGCTCAGCCAGCACCTAGGGAAACCTACCAAACCTGTGCATTTCTGAAAACTAGAGACCTAGGGGAATCCAAGGAGGGGTGACTTGCGGGGCTCGGACCAGGTTCTGTTACCCAGAATCCTTTGCAAACCTCAAAAAGTGGCTAAAAAAACAAGTTTTCCTCACATTTCGGTGACAGAAAGTTCTGAAATCTGAGAGGAGCCACAAATTTCCTTCCACCCGGCGTTCCCCCAAGTCTCCCGATAAAAATGATACCTCACTTGTGTGGGTAGGCCTAGCGCCTGCGACAGGAAACGCCCCAAAGCGCAACGTGGACACATCCAAATTTTTGGAAGAAAACAGAGGTGTTTTTTGAGAAGTGCCTACCTGTAGATTTTGGCCTCTAGCTCAGCCGGCACCTAGGGAAACCTACCAAACCTGTGCATTTCTGAAAACTAGAGACCTAGGGGAATCCAAGGAGGGGTGACTTGCGGGGCTCGGACCAGGTTCTGTTACCCAGAATCCTTTGCAAACCTCAAAAAGTGGCTAAAAAAACAAGTTTTCCTAACATTTTGGTGACAGAAAGTTCTGGAATCTGAGAGGAGCCTCAAATTTCCTTCCACCCAGCGTTCCCCTAAGTCTCCCGATAAAAATAATACCTCACTTGTGTGGGTAGGCCTAGCGCCCGCGACAGGAAATGCCCCAAAGCGCAACGTGGACACATCCAAATTTTTGGAAGAAAACAGAGGTGTTTTTTGCTAAGTGCCTACCTGTAGATTTTGGCCTCTAGCTCAGCCGGCACCTAGGGAAACCTACCAAACCTGTGCATTTCTGAAAACTAGAGATCTAGGGGAATCCAAGGAGGGGTGACTTGCGGGGCTCGGACCAGGTTCTGTTACCCAGAATCCTTTGCAAACCTCAAAAAGTGGCTAAAAATACAAGTTTTCCTCACATTTCGGTGACAGAAAGTTCTGAAATCTGAAAGGAGCCACAAATTTCCTTCCACCCGGCGTTCCCCCAAGTCTCCCGATAAAAATGATACCTCACTTGTGTGGGTAGGCCTAGCGCCTGCGACAGGAAACGCCCCAAAGCGCAACGTGGACACATCCAAATTTTTGGAAGAAAACAGAGGTGTTTTTTGAGAAGTGCCTACCTGTAGATTTTGGCCTCTAGCTCAGCCGGCACCTAGGGAAACCTACCAAACCTGTGCATTTCTGAAAACTAGAGGCCTAGGGGAATCCAAGGAGGGGTGACTTGCGGGGCTCGGACCAGGTTCTGTTACCCAGAATCCTTTGCAAACCTCAAAAAGTGGCTAAAAAAACAAGTTTTCCTCACATTTCGGTGACAGAAAGTTCTGGAATCTGAGAGGAGTCACAAATTTCGTTCCACCCGGCGTTCCCCCAAGTCTCCCGATAAAAATGATACCTCACTTGTGTGGGTAGGCCTAGCGCCTGCGACAGGAAACGCCCCAAAGCGCAACGTGGACACATCCAAATTTTTGGAAGAAAACAGAGGTGTTTTTTGCGAAGTGGCTACCTGTAGATTTTGGCCTCTAGCTCAGCCGGCACCTAGGGAAACCTACCAAACCTGTGCATTTCTGAAAACTAGAGACCTAGGGGAATCCAAGGAGGGGTAACTTGCGGGGCTCAGACCAGGTTCTGTTACCCAGAATCCTTTGCAAACCTCAAAAAGTGGCTAAAAAAACAAGTTTTCCTAACATTTTGGTGACAGAAAGTTCTGGAATCTGAGAGGAGCCTCAAATTTCCTTCCACCCAGCGTTCCCCTAAGTCTCCCGATAAAAATAATACCTCACTTGTGTGGGTAGGCCTAGCGCCCGCGACAGGAAATGCCCCAAAGCGCAACGTGGACACATCCAAATTTTTGGAAGAAAACAGAGGTGTTTTTTGCTAAGTGCCTACCTGTAGATTTTGGCCTCTAGCTCAGCCGGCACCTAGGGAAACCTACCAAACCTGTGCATTTCTGAAAACTAGAGATCTAGGGGAATCCAAGGAGGGGTGACTTGCGGGGCTCGGACCAGGTTCTGTTACCCAGAATCCTTTGCAAACCTCAAAAAGTGGCTAAAAATACAAGTTTTCCTCACATTTCGGTGACAGAAAGTTCTGAAATCTGAAAGGAGCCACAAATTTCCTTCCACCCGGCGTTCCCCCAAGTCTCCCGATAAAAATGATACCTCACTTGTGTGGGTAGGCCTAGCGCCTGCGACAGGAAACGCCCCAAAGCGCAACGTGGACACATCCAAATTTTTGGAAGAAAACAGAGGTGTTTTTTGAGAAGTGCCTACCTGTAGATTTTGGCCTCTAGCTCAGCCGGCACCTAGGGAAACCTACCAAACCTGTGCATTTCTGAAAACTAGAGGCCTAGGGGAATCCAAGGAGGGGTGACTTGCGGGGCTCGGACCAGGTTCTGTTACCCAGAATCCTTTGCAAACCTCAAAAAGTGGCTAAAAAAACAAGTTTTCCTCACATTTCGGTGACAGAAAGTTCTGGAATCTGAGAGGAGTCACAAATTTCGTTCCACCCGGCGTTCCCCCAAGTCTCCCGATAAAAATGATACCTCACTTGTGTGGGTAGGCCTAGCGCCTGCGACAGGAAACGCCCCAAAGCGCAACGTGGACACATCCAAATTTTTGGAAGAAAACAGAGGTGTTTTTTGCGAAGTGGCTACCTGTAGATTTTGGCCTCTAGCTCAGCCGGCACCTAGGGAAACCTACCAAACCTGTGCATTTCTGAAAACTAGAGACCTAGGGGAATCCAAGGAGGGGTAACTTGCGGGGCTCAGACCAGGTTCTGTTACCCAGAATCCTTTGCAAACCTCAAAAAGTGGCTAAAAAAACAAGTTTTCCTCACATTTCGGTGACAGAAAGTTCTGGAATCTTAGAGGAACCACAAATGTCCTTCCACCCAGCGTTCCCCCAAGTCTCCCGATAAAAATGATACCTCACTTGTGTGGGTAGGCCTAGCGCCCGCGACAGGAAATGCCCCAAAACACAACGTGTACACATCACATTTTTTCATAGAAAACAGTGCCTATCTGTGGATTTTGGCCTCTAGCTCAGCCGGCACCTGGGGAAACCTAGCAAACCAGCACATTTTTGAAAACTAGAAACCCAGGGGAATCCAAGATGAGGTGACTTGTGGGGCTCGGACCAGGTTCTGTTACCCAGAATCCTTTGCAAACCTCAAAATGTGGCTAAAATAACACGTTTTCCTCACATTTCGGTGACAGAAAGTTCTGGAATCTGAGAGGAGCCACAAATTTCCTTCCACCCAGCGTTCCCCCAAGTCTCCCGATAAATATGATACCTCACTTGTGTGGTTAGGCCTGGTGCCTGTGACAGGAATAGATCACACAACGGTCAATGTTGGTCCTTACGTGAGGCAGCTGTTGACCCTGGGGTGATCCATTCCTGACACAGGCACTAGGTGTAGGCACTCAAGTGGGGTAGTGTTTTTATCAGGACAGGTGAGGAGTCACTGGGTGGTAGGAATGTTGTGGATCCCAGCATATTCCTGTAGTTTGTGTGACAGAAATGCGAGAAAAATTGAGTTTTTTTTCAATATTTCAGCTTTGCAGGGTATTCTGGGTAAGAAAACTTTGGGGAATCCACACAAGTCACACCTCTGTGGACTCCCCCGAATGTCTAGTTTCCAGAAATGTTTGGGTTTAGTGTGTTTCTCTATATGGCCGCCAAATCCAGGACCAAAAACACAGGTGCCTGCCTTACAAAACCAGTTTGTTTTGCCATAGACAATTTTGATGTCTCCACAATATGATTTGGGTGGTGGGATTTGGGGCTGAACTAAATTGGGGAGCTCCCAAGAGAGCACTCTCTCTCTGCTTGCCGCCGCATTCACCTGCTCTCTGGGTTGGCCTAACCCACTATTACCCAGTTGCACGAACAGCTTGCGAAGGGACAGCAGGACTGTCCTCATCACCTCCCTCATAATGTACTGGAATAGGAGTTTTCGAATGGGACTCCTCTGACTGAAAAATCACTCCCAGAGTCTGCACCATTGTCCTATCCCTCAGATGCTGTCTCAGTATCTGATGTCTCAGTCTCTGATCCTATGTCAGAGCGGTCCTCTATAACCCGAGTGCAGGCAGCAGTCATCCATCAAGATGCCATCTCTGCTATTGGCTAAACTGTTGCTCTAAAACACTAGCCTACGTAGACAGTCACAAAATCGATGGTGTGTGTGAGATACGTGCAACAGTAGAGGCCACCTTACCTGCGCTTCTTCCCTCAATCAGCACGTACTTTCAAGACACTCAAAAAACACCTTGTCACATACCATTCGTCACAGTCTTTAGCACCTCCTGCGCCCAGTCCAACAATCATTATTGGTGCTCCCACTCCCTCCTCCTCGGATTCCCTCATTACCACCCAGCAAAAGTGCCCTTCATCTCTCCATAGACTTTACTAATGTACTCAGCTATTTACATAAAATACAGATGTGCTCTTTGCAGTAGGCATATAAACCTTCTGCGCTTCTTTATGGCACTAAAACTGCCACTAGACAAGTCGGACCCTTTTCCCCCCAGGGAAACCACACACATATTGACAAAAGTGATATATATATGACAGCCAACCACCTGAAACTCAACTCAAGCAAAACCGAAATAATCTTCTTTGGCCCACACAAAAACACCTGGGACCCCCCATGGTGGCCCACCACGCTAGGCCCTGCCCCCACCCCCGCCAACCATGCACGCAACCTCAGCATCATCCTACACTCCTCCCTCTCGATGACCCAACAAATCAACGCTCTTATCTCCTCATGCTTCAACAAACTCCGTATACTGAAAAACATTCAAATGGATCCCCACAGAGACCAGAAAAACTGTCACTCACGCACTCATCAGCAGCAGGCTTGATTACGGAAACGCCCTCTACGCCGGCACCACTCTAAAACTGAAGCGCAAACTACACGCATCCAGAACTCAGCAGCACGACTCATCCTCGACCTCCGCCGACACAAACACATCTCTCCACACCTCAAATCCCTCCACTGGCTCCCCATTGACAAAAGGATCACCTTCAAGATCCTCATCCTCGCACACAAATCACTCCACCAGACAGCCCCTGCCTACCTCAACGAGAGTCACCTTCCACACCCCCACACGAAACGTCCGCTCAGCTGACCTCTCTCTCGCCTCTGTCCCCCGCATCAAACACACCACCACCGGGGGCATATCCTTCTCCTACCTTGCACCCAAAACCTAGAACGCCCTCACAACCCACCTTCGCAAGACCCAAAACCTACTTCTTTTCAGGAAGGGCCTCAAAACCTGGCTTTTCGAACAGTGAACCTCCCAGCCCCTTTCCCTCCCCCCATCGCCCCCCCCCCAGCGCCTTGAGACCCTCACAGGTGAGTAGCGCGCTTTATAAATCTCTTTGATATAGATCTACCTCTATATATATATATATATATATATATATATCTACATAGATATATCTATAGATATATCCATGTACCTAGATATATCTATCTACATAGATATATTTAGATCTATATATACATATATTTTTTTTTAGTTGTTGTATGGTTTCCTTGGGGGCCAAAATGGCCCCCAGGGAAACCCTACAACATCTAAAAAAAATATTGCCCCCACAGGGGGTCACCCTGCCCACGGGCGACCCCCTGTCATTTCATTTTATTGTATTATTTTTTTATTTTATTTTTTTTTTAAATCCCCTGGGGGGGGGCGCAATCGCGCCCCCCCCCCCCCCCAGGGGGCACCTACCTTTAAAAAAAAAAAAATATTATGCCGGGGGTGGGAGGGCGGCCCGTTTTCCAGGGGGCCACCCCCCCAAAGTGAAATCCCTGGTGTCTAGTGGTGTTTCCTGGCCCCCAATCGCAGCTGTGCTGCGATCGGGGGCCAGGAAACAGTTTCAGAAGGCCTCGTAAGAAAGGGGAGAGTCTCCCCTTTCTTACGAGGCCTTTTCAAAGTGTTTCCTGGCCCCCCCGATAGCAGCTGTGCTGCGATCGGGGGGGCCAGGAAACCTGAAAGTGTTCTATCTGTCCCGATGAAGCTAAAGTCCCAAATTACTTTAGCCTTGCACAGGTTTACGATAAGAACACTTTGGCTGATCCAATGTATAGGATGCTTTCAACTGGAAAATATCGTTTCACCAATTACCTATTCATGTTATTCCATATTACAATAATTACGAATTTGCTATAACATTGAAATCTTTGTTAGGAATTAAAAGACGAATTACACTGATACCTGAGTTTCCCCACCAATGTGGATCAATTCAATTTAGGAAGTCATCTTGGAATGGTTATCAGCCGAGCACATTGACAGCTGGCTCAGGGAGAAGAGCATCTATGAACAACAAACACAGTGGGGTTACTTGGAGACTGTGATATGTTACTCTTTGCTCCATACTTGGAAATTGATTTACTGTAGCATCATACACATGTCTAATATTGAACGAGTGGGTAAGGCCCCAGTGGTCTCAAAGCATACAGTCCTCTGAATCTGCTACACATGTCCTTGTTGCTCATCCGAAATTCACAGAAAACTGCTGAAAAGATGGCGTACCCAATTAGTATGAAACCTTAGAGGAAGTTCCCTGCTTCCCCCCTAGGAGTATATGCAGAACTGAGGGTTGGTGTTAGCTGACTTGTTAAGACAAGGCAAATACCTTTTAGATGTATATCCGGGAGCATGTCTACAAAACTCTTCACCAATCATGTGTACAGCCTCCTCTTACTGAGATGCATCAATTTAGGTTTTTTTACTTGTGGCACAGAGATTGTATACAAAAGCAATGGGGCTGTCTGTGAAGATGGATTTATATTTGATATGAAGGAGTTTCACTCTATCAGTGAAGAGACTATTTTAGCTCTGTAGGAGGCTGGCCTGGTTTGTAGAGGGTACCTATGGTACTTGCACCTCATACCAGGTCCAGTTATCCCTTATTAGTGTAATGTAGGCTGTGTCTAGAAGCCAGGATCTCTAGGGGTAGCTGTAGCTGACTTGCCAAGGCTTATCTAGGAGACACGCAAAGCTCATGCAATACCACGATAGTCACACAGTACTTACACACATGAAAGAAAATACTCAGTGTTACAAAAATAAAGGTACTTTATTTTGGTGACACAAATGCCAAAATACCATAGAGACAATACACAAGTAATACACAAAATGTATATACTAGTATGCAAAATCAGGTGTAAAAACAGTTAGAAAACAGTGCAAATAGTGAAGATCACAATAGTTAGAAATGGGCCTGGGGGAACACAAACCATATGCTAAGAAAGTGAAATGTGAATGTTGGTTTCCCACATAGGCTAGTGTAGCGTATAGAGGGGCTCCAGGAGTATTAGAAAACACCAAAGGTAGGTAATAGAATCCACCCAGAGTCCAGTAATGAAGGAGTAAATCACAATAACTTTCCCAGAACGAACAGAAACATGAGAAAGAAGATTATGCAAGAACCAGAAGAGACTGCACAACACCGACAGTGGATTCCTGGACCTACAGAGCTGTGGAAGAAGGGGACAAAGTCCAAGAAGCACAGAAGAGTCCAGGGAGAACAGGAGCCCCTGCTAACCCAAATGAAGGTGCAAAAGAAGAACCACCGGTGAAGAAGAACAGTCAGTACTGCACCCAAGAAGATGGATGTGGGTTACTGGTTGGTGCAGATGATGTCCCACACCAGATCGAAGATTGCAGTCTAGTTTGCATCACTGGATTCCGCCAACAAGCCTTGCCACACATAAAGTTTGCGGTCAGCGGAAGATGGTGCTGCCTGGAACCAGGAGGGACCTCGTGGACTCTACCTAGGAGAGGCAGCTCTCAGCAACTCAGAGAGCCCACAGAAGACCAGGCAGCATACACAGGCGTCCCACAGCACAAGGTTAAAGGAGCTGCAAAAGTAGGACTATGCAGCACGACAACAAAGGATCCCACAACGCCACTCAGGAAGCCATGCGTCACAGGATAGAGTGATGGGGGCCAGGGTTGCACGGTGCATGAAGAACTTAGTGGAAGGATGCCAAAAAGCTTTGGCAACTGCAAAGTATGTGGTGCAAAGCGGTACTGTTTTGCGTGGGGCAGGACCATTTCAGTCTACAACCCGTGAAGCAGGATCCACCCAACTTGTCAGTAGAGGGGACCCACCCAGTCAGTCACCGATGCAGAGAGATGCCTGCTGAAGCAGGGTAGTGACTCCTTCACTCCAAGGGAGATTCCTTCACTCTTCTGGTGCAGGCTGGAGACAGGCTGTCCTCAGAGGATGCACGACTGGGAAAGAGTTGCAGTTGCTAGCAGGAGCTGAAAATACAATATGGCAGAAGTCATCTTTGCTTCTTTGTTGGAGTTTGTAGAGTTCCTGGAGGGTCCAGGTGCTGTTTCTTCAGTGAGAAGGTGAAGTAAAGGATGCAGAGGATTCCTGCTGGAGTCTTGCAATCCAAATCATCTGAAGAACCACTCAAGAGAGAGACCCTAAATAGCCCTGAAAGAAGGTGGGTGCAAATAAGCAGGTAAGCACCTATCAGGGGAGGGCTCTGACATCACCTGCTGGCCCTGGCCACTCAGATGCTCCTAGAGTTCCCTGCCAACTTGGAATCCATGATGGCAAAACCTAAGGACCCTCTGGAGGAGCTCTGAGCACCACCTGTGGGGTGGTGATCACCAGGGGAGTTGCCACTCCCCTTTCCTTTATCCAGTTTTGTGCCTGAGAAGGGACTGGGGGTCCTTAACTGGTGAAGACTGGATTATGCAAGGAGGACACCAACTGTGCACTTCAAAACATTTCCAGTTGCTTGGGGAGGCTACCCCTCCAAAGCCTGTAACACCTATTTCCAAAGGGAGAGGGTGTAACACCCCTCTCCCAAAGGAAATCCTTTGTTCTGCCTTCCAGGGCCTGAGCTGTTAAAGCAACAGGAGGGCAGAAACATGTCCTGTCTGAGAGGTGGCAGCAGCTGGGGCTGCCTGGAAAACCTCAGAAGGCTGGAATGGCAGTTATGGGGGTCCTCTTTGGAGCCCCCAGTGTGCATGGAATCATACAACCAATGCTTGCAAAAGCATTGGGGTATGATTCCAACATCTTTGATACCAAACTTGCCTCTGTTCAGAGCTACCATTATGTAGCTGGACATAGGTAGTGACCTATGTGCAGTACACGCGTAAAGTGGCGTCCCAGCACTCACGAAGTCCAGGAAAATGGTCCTGGAGGTTGTGTGGGCACCTCTGCTAGTGCAGGGGTGCCCTCACACACATGTACTCTGCAACCTGCCCTCAGGGCTGGAGGGCCTGCTGTAGGGGTGACTTATAAGTGACCTGGTGGAGTGTAAATTACAGTGAAAGGGTGCATGCACCTTTACACGCAGGCTGCAATGCAGCCCTGCAGAATCCTTTGCAAGGGCTTCCTATGGGTGTCAAAAGAAATGCTGCAGCCCAAGGTGGCACCAGGATTTGTATTTTGGGAGAAATACTGGGTTACCAGTATGCAACAACAACATTTAGAGGCGAGAGAGCATAATTGTTGGGGTCCTGGTTAGCAGGACCCCAGTGAACACAGTCAAGCACACTGTCACCAGGCAGAAAATGGGGGTAACCATGGCAAAAAGAGGGTACTTTCCTACAAGCTCCCTTGCATTCAGGGCAGGCTCCAGACCCTACAGATCTACGTGTAGGTGCTTTTTCTGGTTTCTTGACTGCAATCCAATATTTAGAGAAAGAATCGCAGAACAATGCACATTCTATGAGATTTTGGCTACGTGTATAACTTGAAAGAAACATGATGATGGCAAGCTTTCCAGCAGGACCTTCGGATCTGCAGATTACTTTGTGTGCTTTGAAAAATCTTTGTATATTTTGCCTAAGATGTAAAGACGTGTGGGTTGTGTTACTTCCATTGAATTGCTATGAAATAGCATTTCTTGTTAATATGAAGCATAACGACATTTAGAAACAGGGCTGCAATGCTAAAATACAGGGAGTGCAGAATTATTAGGCAAGTTGTATTTTTGAGGATTAATTTTATTATTGAACAACAACCATGTTCTCAATGAACCCAAAAAACTCATTAATATCAAAGCTGAATATTTTTGGAAGTAGTTTTTAGTTTGTTTTTAGTTTTAGCTATGTTAGGGGGATATCTGTGTGTGCAGGTGACTATTACTGTGCATAATTATTAGGCAACTCAACAAAAAAAAATATATACCCATTTCAATTATTTATTATTACCAGTGAAACCAATATAACATCTCAACATTCACAAATATACATTTCTGACATTCAAAAACAAAACAAAAAAAAATCAGTGACCAATATAGCCACCTTTCTTTGCAAGGACACTCAAAAGCCTGCCATCCATGGATTCTGTCAGTGTTTTGATCTGTTCACCATCAACATTGCGTGCAGCAGCAACCACAGCCTCCCAGACACTGTTCAGAGAGGTGTACTGTTTTCCCTCCTTGTAAAGCTCACATTTGATGATGGACCACAGGTTCTCAATGGGGTTCAGATCAGGTGAACAAGGAGGCCATGTCATTAGATTTCCTTCTTTTATACCCTTTCTTGCCAGCCACGCTGTGGAGTACTTGGACGCGTGTGATGGAGCATTGTCCTGCATGAAAATCATGTTTTTCTTGAAGGATGCAGACTTCTTCCTGTACCACTGCTTGAAGAAGGTGTCTTCCAGGAACTGGCAGTAGGACTGGGAGTTGATCTTGACTCCATCCTCAACCCGAAAAGGCCCCACAAGCTCATCTTTGATGATACCAGCCCAAACCAGTACTCCACCTCCACCTTGCTGGCGTCTGAGTCGGACTGGAGCTCTCTGCCCTTTACCAATCCAGCCACGGGCTCATCCATCTGGCCCATCAAGACTCACTCTCATTTCATCAGTCCATAAAACCTTATAAAAATCAGTCTTGAGATATTTCTTGGCCCAGTCTTGACGTTTCAGCTTGTGTGTCTTGTTCAGTGGTGGTCGTCTTTCAGCCTTTCTTACCTTGGCCATGTCTCTGAGTATTGCACACCTTGTGCTTTTGGGCACTCCAGTGATGTTGCAGCTCTGAAATATGGCCAAACTGGTGGCAAGTGGCATCGTGGCAGCTGCACGCTTGACTTTTCTCAGTTCATGGGCAGTTATTTTGCGCCTTGGTTTTTCCACACGCTTCTTGCGACCCTGTTGACTATTTTGAATGAAACGCTTGATTGTTCGATGATCACGCTTCAGAAGCTTTGCAATTTTAAGAGTGCTGCATCCCTCTGCAAGATATCTCACTATTTTTGACTTTTCTGAGCCTGTCAAGTCCTTCTTTTGACCCATTTTGCCAAAGGAAAGGAAGTTGCCTAATAATTATGCACACCTGATATAGGGTGTTGATGTCATTAGACCACACCCCTTCTCATTACAGAGATGCACATCACCTAATATGCTTAATTGGTAGTAGGCTTTCGAGCCTATACAGCTTGGAGTAAGACAACATGCATAAAGAGGATGATGTGGTCAAAATACTCATTTGCCTAATAATTCTGCACTCCCTGTAGTTGCTTAATTAGGAAAATTGTAATAGTATATTAAAGCATTTCTTGACTTGACTTGACTTGACTTGTCTATGCATAGCTATTAGATTAGTACCTGCATGCCACTGAGAATATTTTCTCATAAACTAGGTGAAGCTTGCCTTACCTAACGGGAAATTATTGGGGAAAAAAACAGGAATGCAAAGCTTTACTTTCCTTAAGTACATTGAAGTTGATTTTTATGCATTGGCACAATTACCAATGTATTGCAAAATCAAGATTTCCAGATGAAACAAATAATATAACAAGTGCAGAAGCACTGCTGGAGCAAAGGTCACAATGTGCGATTGATGGAGAAGAGTTCAAGATAAGCGGACACAATATTTTTTTCCATCAGTTTCTAAAGTGCTTACCAGTAATCCCCATTATACTAGGTCTTCTGTTCCATTTTTCATCAAATAACTCAATGTAGTAAGTCTTTTCCTTGTAGATGAAACCTCTTGCTGCCTTTCTCTTTTCACTCAGGAACCACATTAAAGAAATTGATCATATGCAGACCAGCTCCTAAAAACATTAATGATAGACACAACTGCATTCTCACCTTCCACCATACAAAGGCTTTGGTACATTGACTATAAATATAGTGATGAAAAAGAGAAAATTAAGTGAATTTGGTATTTTGAGTAAGACATTTGGGGCCACATGTAGCAACCCGTTTGCGAGTCGCAAACGGCGAAATTCGCCGTTTGCGAGTCGCAAACGTGGGTTTGGCATGCAGAAATGCATATTGCGAGTCGTTACCGACTCGCAATATGCATTTGCGACTCGCAAATAGGAAGGGCTGTTCCCTTCCTATTTGCGAGTCGCTGTGGGATGCAATACCATTTGCGACCGCGTACGCGGTCGCAAATGGCATCGCAGTTACCATCCACTTCAAGTGGATGGTAACCCACTCGCAAATTGGAAGGGGTCCCCATGGGAACCCTTCCAGTTTGTGACTGGACCCCAAAATATTTTTTCAGGGCAGGGAGTGGTCCAAGGGACCACTCCCTGCCCTGAAAAAATACCGAAACAAAAGGTTTCGGTTTTTTTTGCAGTGCAGCTCGTTTTCCTGTCAGGAAAACGGGCTACACTTCAAACAAAAAAAAAACTGCTTTATTGAAAAGCAGGTCGCGAACATGGAGGTCTGCTGACGTCAGCAGTCCTCCATGTTAGCGAGTGCCTATACTCGCAATGGGGCCGCAAATTGCGACCCACCTCATGAATATTCACGAGGTGGGTCATTGCGACCCCATTGCGAGTCGCAGTCGGTGTCTGAGACACCGTACTGCACAGCAAATTGCCGGATGGACTCGCAAATTACAAGTCGCAATTTTGCTTTTTGCTTCATCTGGCCCCACGATACTATGCAAAAGTTGCATTTCCATGTCCACTTACTTGAATGAGGACAAATTTGGAAGGCAGAATAAGGCTGCACCAAGAAACACAGACACGAGAGATTCTATCATTAGCCATATTTATTGATTATAAAACAAAAACAAAAAATCATATTATTGTTATTCTCCTGGCAGGGATATTGATCATTCCCTCACAGTTATGGGAGCACCAGAGTTAATTATGCAAGGAGAAGCAGGCGTATCCACATCACAGTCAACAAGGAAAGCAACATAGAGAATCTCAGCTGAAGTAGCATTAGAGACCATCTTTGTACTGCCAGATTAACACCCCCCTCCAAGTGCGTGTGTTTGCTAAACATTGACCCTGGATCAATATTAAGTGATGTTTACTGGTTTTAATAACTTGGAAATTGTCTCAAAGGATATGAAAGATTTCTTGGATTTACATAATGATTAAGAACTAGTTCTTGGCTATTCTCTTGCCAGAAACCTAAAACATGTTTCCTTCCTGGCAGATGGATAAGGGCACAAGCATAGAAAATACACCTCTCGATCCAGATCAAAAGTACACACATTTTGCCAGAAATTGGGATCCTACCCCAATAATGGAACAACAGTATTGTAGTCATAGACAAATATAATGTGATATCTGGGAAAGTTTCAAAAGTGGAAAGCTGTAGCACAGGCACAAATTTTGCAAAACCCTCCTCAGGCCTACAGTCAGAATTCAAAAGTCCCCCATGCCCCAAAAACTAACAAAATGCTCTTACTACACTTCCATTCACAGAAAACTGCCTGTAAGTGGTGGTTATGGCAGCAATCTTAAATATAAAGAATAAATTGGCAGAATGAGGACATCCAAGCATCAAACAGTTACGGATATATTTACCTCCAGACCTTCCTTGTTGATTTTCATAAAGATACTTTGAATGACACTGAAGAGAGGAAACTCTTACTTTAGGAACATCAACACCTTATAAAGCTTGTCCCTCCAACTTGCCTTGAAATGCAGTGCTGAGGTGCCAAACTGATTGAACAGATCATTTGCCTCGAAAACGAAGCAGTATATATTTAAGGAGCCCACCTCATGTTCATCTCTCGCATATCCTGCCAATAGCAATGAGAACATGACCAAACACATTTTAGGTGGTCCTCTATGTGGTTATTAACTGCTTTAAAGGGAAAATCTACTAGAAAAAAACATACATTGCTCTCAGATCAATTGAGAATATGTAAGACAAGTGTAAGTCACAGTCTATGGGCCTGATTACAACTTTGGAGGAGGTGTTAATCCGTCCCAAAAGGGATGGTAAAGTGACGGATATACCACCAGCAGTATTACGAGTCCAATATATCCTATGGAACTCGTAATACGGCTGGTGGTATATCTGTCACATTTGGGACGGATTAACACCTCCTCCAAAGTTGTAATCAGGACCTATGTCTTTATTCTTACCTTTACCTGCCAGATATTATAGTTGCTATGCTTCCTGAAACATATGAGTGTTTGATCATGTATGGAAGGTGTGCCCCATGATGTTTGGTTGTTTTGCATGTTAACTTGCTCAGGCTAGCTGGAAAGAGCTGCAAACACATGAAGAATCCTTTAATTCAATAGGACTAGTGCATTCACTAAATTTACACTAATATTTACCTTAACCTGTCAGTTGTGTATGATTCCCTTTTAACTCATATTACAATATTTAATTACATTTATTACATGAGTTTCTATTGAAATTATGAATGTACAATATCTGCTGTTGGACCTGGCCCTTTTACAGGGTCATTCCCCAGACTTTTTGCTTTTTGCCTCCTTATTTTTCTGCCCTTTGTTGGCTGACGATTTAACTCTGAGCACTTTTTCACTGCTAACCAGTGCTAAAGTGCACGTGTTCTCTCTTACAAATTTGGTCTGATTGGATTATACCTGATTGGCATATTTAATTTACCTATAAGTCCCTTGTAAAGTGGTATCCCTATACCTAGGGCCTGTAAATTTAAAGCTACTAGTGGGCCTGCAGCGCTGCTTGCGCCACCCACTGAAGTAGCCCGTCAAACCTATCTAAGGCCTGCTAGCGCAGAACCTGTGTGCATCTAAATTTACTTGCCAGGCCCAGAACTCCCCTTTTACTACATGTAAGTCACCCCTAAGGTACGCCCTAACTAGCCCTTTGGGCAGGGAGCCATGTATGTAGAAGGAAGGACATGTGCCATGTTGCGTGGTCTGTCCTGTAGTGAGAAACAGCCTAACTTGGTGTCTCACTGCTATGAGTGCTGCCTCCTCATAGGATTGCATTGGAAATGCCCTGCCTTATGTGTAAGGAGTATTGTCTGATTTATGAGGGGTAGCGTAGGGTTGTGATAGTGGTGAGAAATGCTTCTTACAGGTGTAGGTGTATTTTTTATTACTATCACAGAAATGGCACTTCTAGAAAATGCGCATTTATCTGTGCTTATGACTTTGGGGTTTTGCAGCTTGTCTCCCATCCAAATCTGGGTAGACTGACAGTTGGGGCTTTGTGAATACTTCTCAGACAGCCTGAACACAGGGAGGGTGGAGGTGACACAGAGGTGCATCTACATATTGTAAAGCCTTCCTGGGCTGAGAGAAGGGAGAGGCGGGGCACACCTGCATTTGTAAAGACTGTGCTCTGGCCTCACACAATAGGGTCATTAACCCCCCACTGATGTTTGGAGCCTGTGCTGAAAGGAGAGAGGGGGCACTCCCAGAACCAGTTGTAACTGGCTGGAACCTCCTCTCCCTACCATTGTGAAACACACTGTAACCCTAGTATAAGTACAGGCAAATTCTCCCCACAATTTGAACACTTTTGGAACTGAAACTGGACACAGAACGCTGATGAATGGACTCACCAGGAAACCACCTTGGACTGCTGCCGCTGTGCTAACCTGTGACCTGCCTGGTCACTAGAAGGACTGTCGCCATCTGCACCCCTTGTGTTGGCCTGTAGCTGGGCCCTCCAGCCCTGTGCTTCGTTGTGTTTGGCCTGTTCCTAGGGGCAGGGTGCTGTGGCCCCTGACCCCTGCAACGATCCTTGCAGCTGGGACTAAAAGCGCTGCGAGAAGCGCTCTGTTGGGTGTCCTGGTGCTTTGCTAAAGCACCCCTCTCCTGAAGAGAAATCACCACTGCAGCCCAAGCTTATAGGAGTGCCCTCGCGCTTGGAGGAGCACTTCTTTGCTGCTTTAATCACCGCCGCAGCCCGGCTTCCCTTGTGTGTGTTGTGCAAACGCTTTACACATTGCCTCCAGGTTAAGCCTGACTGCTCGTGCCAAGCTACCAAGGGGGTGAGCAGGGGTTATCTTGGACGTGTAACTCCCTAGCCCTGACTAGAGTGGGTAGGTTCTGCCTGGCTCAGGTGCATACCCTAGTCAACCAGAAACCCCATTTCTAACATCTGCCATGAGGTATTTTGTTTTTTTAAACGTTCTACTAGATAGTAGCCTCTGAAAGGAATTGAAAAACGTGAGTGTTCTTTTTTATGTATTGTTATTAACCATGTTTTAATTTTCTTAGCAATTTACCTAGTTTGTGATTACTTACCTACCCTTGACAATTGAGACTTTACTTTGCTCATAGACGGACTTTATTTGCTCTTCTGTGTTATGCTCATTTGAAACGAGTCATTATATTGCAATCTAAGAAAGTAACACTATGATGAGTGAGCTGTTGCTTATTTATTGTTAACTGAACCATAGATATCTGTTTGTGTAAAACAACCCATTCCAGCCATCGAGATAAGGTTCTCAATCTTGTTTAGGTAGGCACAAACCACCTTGTAACCAGGTTCTACTAGCATTACAAAGTACTTGATTCATTACACACAATTTAGGAGCACTCTGTAGATGATCTGGTCAGAAGGGGGTCAATTTGAGTCAGCACCAAGCTTAGGAGTAATTTTTGACTCTGATCTTCCCTTCAAGACCGTGCATTCTATAAACTATCATCAATATGATTCTTAATTCTGAATATAACATTTGTCTTTTAAAAAATGTGTGTGCACTCCCTAATACTCAGCAAACTTGGCTATTGAAACTCATTATGCCCAGGCTCCACTGTGAAGAAGCATACAGTTATATAAAATGCTGCTGCCTATGTGATTCATAATGCACCAAAATTTGCACACGACATGCTTCTTCAAACTTTACATTAGTTACCAGTCTCTAAACGTAACACCTTCAAATCCATGTGCATCTGTTGTAAGGTCTTGTTTGCCACTCTCTCTCATCTTATGTGACAACTCTGTCTAGTTTCTACAAATCCACACTAGAATAGTAAGCCCACCTTTAAAGCTGCGTTCTTAACCGAACTTACTGCTTCACACACATTTGACAATTTATGTCAAGACATTGTCATTTGCTTTCGCCCCCAAGTGACTACAGTTTCTCTTTAGCTCCTGGACACCCTCAAGTAATTGTACACTTTACAAATAAATTCACACTGCATAACATTGCAGCTAAACATCAGGCAAGGTATGTATTCAGTGGATCTTTTCAGCTCTAAGCGTCAAGTGCTTGATAGTTTAACCTAGGAATCATTTGTCACAGCACACATATTTCACAACATGAAAGGAGTTGATTATTAAAAGAGCAATCCATCATGATAGTCTGCTATCAACAGATGAGACCCACCTTTGACATTTGCCTTCTCGTGACCTGCAAAGAAGAAGAATGAGTTGTGTCCAGTTGAGAAATAAATTGTTAAATGCTATCACATCTTTAATTGATGCAGCACAATATGAATAAATACAGAAACTCATATCTGACATTGAAAGGTCCCAGGTGGAAATCTGGTAGTGATCATATTTAATGATAAAACCTTATGTTTAGATTGTTGATTGTGTGCTGTTTGCGTGTTATTGTGAGGGTTGTTTGTTTGTTCTAGGATTTTCTGAAAGTTTGACATGAAACTTCTTTATTTAGGAGACTAGTTTGCTTTGTCTGACCTAGTGGATAAGAATCTGGGGCCAGATGTAGCAAAAAAAAAAATTGCGACTCGCATTTTGCGAGTCGCAAATTGGAATGCCAGAAAAAAAATCGATCCGATTTTGCGACTCGCAGCCGGACTCGCAACGCTGTGTGCGAGTCCGCAGTTTGCGAGGTCGCTGTTTGCGAGTGTGCAAAAAACGAACTCGCAATTAGCGAGTGGGTGTCGCAAATTGCGAATACCTTCAAAATTGCTTGCAGGTGCAGCAGAACACTCCAGAAAGCATACCAGAACACTCTGGAAACACTTCCTGGCACATGATGATGACATCACAGCCAGGAAGTTAACAAATACACATGGGAGGAGGGCTCAACAGTGAGCAGTATCTCTGCCACTCACAGTAGGGTGCTGAGGAGTGGTAGGCACAGCACCATGGACGCAGCAGGGACCAGCCAGGCTGGCAGGAGGGGCAGGAGATCATAGATAACAGCCAGGACAGATTAATGTGGCACATGGCGTTAATGTGCCACATGACTGGTTGGCATTTTCCTGCCCATGGACAATTTCAACTTGTATATAGTTTCTTCATGACATTAATAAAACAGTTATTTTTGTTCCACTTAACAAATGGTTAATAGGTGAGTATGGTGGGAGTTGACACGTACCGTCCAAAATATTGCGTTGCAATGTGGTCCCGTCTCAGTCTGCCTTGATTAGCTAGACTCCTATCCTCATGATGGCGATGTGGTTGTTCTTGCTCTTCATCATCAGGATCTGGGTCTGCAGGGGTGAGAGGTAGCCCATGTCGGGTGGCTATGTTGTGGAGGATGGCGCATGCGACCACAATTTTGAAAGAGGTAATGGGGGTGTATTGAAGGGCGCCTCCACTGCGGTGGAGGCATCTGAATCTTGGCTTCAGCAGTCCGAAGGTGCGCTCAATCAGGTTCCTGGTCCTCTTATGCACACTGTTGTATTGCCTCTCTGATTCAGTTCTGGGTGTTAAAAACGGAGTCATGATCCAAGGCCTGAGAGCATATGCACTGTCACCTGTTGGGCACAAAAGTACACGGTTAGGAAGTCCAGATTGTCGTGCACAGTGACCTGTGTGTATGTCTGCAAGTGTCTGTGGCTCTACCTAGGAGGTAACCGTCTCCAAATTCCCCATGTTCCAGGCGTTGATGTATCCCACTATGCCTAAAAATGTATGAGTCATGGGTACTGCCAGGAACCTTAGCTACGATGTCCGTGATGACATAATGGGCATCACAAACAACCTGTATGTTGAGTGAGTGGGTACACTTCCTGCTGCGGAAAATGTGTTCCAGATTAGCAGGGGGGCATATTTGAATGTGTGTCCCATCTACACACCCTATGACATGAGGAAAGGGGGCAATGCGGTAAAAGTCCAGCTTGGTGCTGTTAATTTCTGCCTCATTCCTTGGTAAGTATATGAAGTGAGACATGTGCGTGACTAAGGCATCTAGGAATGCCCTGAGGAACCTTGACACTGCACTTTGGGATACCCCACCTGCCACGGCAATGACCCCCTGATAGCTCCCTGAGGCCAAGAGGTGCAGTGCGCATAGTACTTGCACATGCGTAGGGATGGCGCAGCCACGCAGAGTCTTGTGTTCTAGCTGTGGTTTCAGTAAATCTATTAATTCTAGAATGGCTGCGCTGCTAAGGCGGTATTTGTCATAGATCTCCTCTTCAGTTTGCTGAAAAAGAGTCTGCCTGGTTCTATATATCTTCTCCTGTCTGTGGCCCCTCCTCCTCCTCTGCTGGGCTGCGTAGGCTCTCCTCCTCACTGCTATCAGGTATATCTCCGCCATCTTGAGTAATCCAGATGCCTTCTGGGTCCCCTTTTATACTTTGGTAATGGTTACCACCTGCTCTGAGTTAGTGGTAAATGGGACATGCAAACTGGGCTTTTTGCGACTAGTCGCAATTTGCGAGTTGCAATTGCATAAGGTTTGCGACTCGCAAATTGCGACTTGCAATTTGCGGGTCGCAAAATGGGGTCGCAACGGATGCGACTCGCAAACGGGTCCCATTGCTTTTTGCGAGTCGGAAATGGGCTTTTTGCATCCCATTTCCGATTTTGCACTGTCGCAAATTGCGAATCGGCCCGTTTGTGAGTCGCAACTGTTTGCTACATCTGGCCCCTAGTCCCCAACTATGAAACAGCTGGTGCATCTCTGGTTTATAATATGAGGCTTTTCTTTACAAGTTGTTAGAAACTCTGGTTTCTCTGGTCTCTGGTTGGCAGTCAGTTTACACTCTGTCCAAGCAGGGACCCTCACTGTAATCAGGATAAAGGAGAAAACACACATGGTAACCCTCACTCACCCACTTGGTAGCTTGACACGAGCAGAAAGGCTTAACCCAAGAAGCAATGTGTAAAGTGTTTGTACCAACACACACAGTAACACATTGAAAACACTACAAACTGGGCACTACACCAGTTCAAAAGTGTTTGTACCAACACACACAGTAACACATTGAAAACACTACAAACTGGGCACTACACCAGTTCAGAAAAATAGGTAATATTTATTCAAATCAAACAAGACCAAAACAACAAAAATCCAACACACACAAGTTAAGATAAGAATTTGAAAAGAATAAGAGTTTAAATCCTTAGAAAACAGTGAGAATGCTGAGAGAGTACCTGGTTTGCATCAAAAACAAAGCTGCACGGGTGAGTGTGCATTGGAAAAGTCAGTGATGCATCGATTCCTTACTTGCATTGTGTGTCATTTTCTGCTCTGGAGGGGTCGGCACTGCATCGTTTTTCTCCCTCGCAAGAGAGCAATGCATTGATTTCCAGGCAGGCACCTCGGGTCCAGGCAGGCTTTGCATCATTTTTTCACACCCATAGGTGCATCGAAATTTGGCTGCACGATGCCAGGAAACCGCACTGCGTGGGGTTTCTGTTGTTACCAGCAGCCGCTGGCGGGTGTTGCGTGTTGTTTCCCTATCCGCGATGCATCTATCTTCTAGCCACAATGCAGGTGGAGCATCAATTTCAGCTGTGAGGCCAGTGGTGCGTTGTTTATCAGCCACCGAAAATGTCCCCGCACGGCTGTGTTTGCATGGATTTCAGTCCTTTTCCACCAGCTTCACCTTTCAAGGGCCCAGGGACTGGATGGAACACCACTTGGCAGGGGAGGAGTCTCATCAGAGAGTCCAGGTGCAGGCAGATGAAGTCTTTGATGGCCCTGAGACTTCAACAGCAGTAGGCAATCTCAACGCAAGCCCTTGGAGATTCTTCTCAAGCAGGAATGCACAACAAAGTCCAGTCTTTGTCCCCACTTACAGGCAGAAGCAACAACTGCAGGATAGCCCAACAAACACAGTCACTGGCAGGGGCAGCACTACTCCTCAGCTCTTCCGCTCTCCTCCTTGGCAGAGGTTCCTCTTAACTAAATCTGATTTTCATGGGTTTTGGGTCCAATACTTGTGCTCCTTTCTGCCTTTGAAGTTGGCAAACTTCAAAGAAAAGTTTTTGTGGTTCACAAGATCTTGCCTTGCCCAGGCAAGGCTCCAGGCTCACACCATGGGGTTGGAGACTGCATTGTGAGAGGGCAGACACAGCCAATTCAGGTGTAAGTGACCACTCCTCCCTCCACTCTAGCTCAGATTGCATAGCAGGATATGCAGGCTACTCCCCAGCTCGCTTTGGCTCACTGTCTAGAGGGAATTCACACCAACCCAACTATCAGTATGACCCAGACAGGGAATCTCAAACAGGCAGAGTCACAGAATGGTTTAAGCACGACAATGCCCACTTTCTAAAAGTGGCATTTTCAAACTGACAATTTAAAAAACACACTTACCAAAAGATGTATTTTAAAAATGTGAGTTCAGAGACTCCAATCTCCATACTTTACCTGCCCCCAAAGGGAATCAGCGCTTAAATATCATTTAAGGGCATCCCCCATGTTAACCTATGAGGGAGATAGACCTTGCAACAGTGAAAGCTGAGTACATGTACAAGACATGTCTCACCTTTAACATACACTGAACCCTGCCCATGGGGCTACCTAGGGACTATCTTAGGGATGCCTTACATGTAGAAAAAGGGGAGGTTTAGTTCTGGCAAGTGGGTACACTTGCCAAGTTGAATTGGAAGCTTACAACTGCACACCTGGACACTGCAGTAGCAGGTCTGAGCCATGTTTACAGGGCTACTCGTGTGGGTGGCACAGTAGTGCTGCAGGCCTACTAGTAGCATTTGATTTACAGGCCCTGGCACCTCTAGTGCACTTTACTAGAGACATACGTGTAATTCAAATTTGCCAATCAGGAATAAGCCAATTACACATACAATTTACAGAGGAAGACTTGCACTTTAGCACTGGTCAGCAGTGGTAAAGTGCACAGAGTACCAAAAAACAGCAAAAACAGAGTCCAGCACACAGTCAAAACAAGGGAAGCAGAGGCAAAAAAGACAGGGGACACCACACCAAAGATGTCATGTCTAACACAAGTGTACTTGGATCTACAGTATTTTTAAAAAAAATTTAAATGAGGTGGGTAGTGGATATGAACTATGATGGCACACTGATTCTTTTATTTTGGGAACCTGTTTTCGGCATCAAAAGGACCAGATTCTGGTCAAAATATTAGTATACAATACAACCTGTCAGATAGCTTTGGAAACTGCTACAGCCTTTCTGTCTAGACAACAGTGGTTAATTCCTAAACCCTCTATCAGATATTGATCAGTCCAAAGTACATCCAAAATATTGCTGTGGTCCATGTTACTCTGCCCTTCTTCATTTACAAGGTTTTGCTAGTGTTTCCTGATAGTGAGCAATTTAGAAGCCCTGAACAATGCTCTTTTACAGTTAGAGACACAATTTGCAGACTAGAATCTTTTTTGCTACTTGAAATTCAAAGAATGTTTCCTATGCTGATTATCCCACACAATACTTCTCTTGGACATGTCCAAGATGGATTGAGCTGTTAGCAGTTAACTCATGCTACGCCAGTGATCAATTTGGGGATTGCAATGACATCAACAAAGCATTATATTGCCTACCAATTCAACAGAGGACTATTGTTAAATCTTTGTGCATGATTCACGCAGCCTTTTAAAGTTTAGATTCAGTGTTCACCCTTCAGAAATTGGCATACTATAAACTGCAGTGACCATATGGTTCAGTTGGTGTCTAATCACCTGTGTAGAGAAAATGCGAATAAGAGCCTGAACCTTCTCCCTCGGTGTGACCCCCACTACTCCAGCATTACCCACATTTTGAGTCAGAAACAAACCGATTTTTGATGAGTCAGAATGTACAAGCAATAAATAAAGATTCCTTTAAGTTCTGTATTTATCTTGTCACATTTACTCAACTGCTTCAAAGACAGAGGTCAAATGTCAGGCTTTGGGCCTTGTGAGTTTTATGGTACCACTGCAGGACTGCTAAACTCACGGGAAGGGTGCCACCATGATGGCGGTGATGTCCCCACTGAGCATATTACAATGTTCTTATTGGGCTGACTGGTGGGAACATTGTAATATGCTTTCATGCGGTGATGCCCGGTAGGAACAGTGCTACGATATTAGCCTCAGTTCCCTTAATTGAGCTAAGGCCAAAACCGTAGCACCCAGCCCTCTCGGAATGCACACTGTCTGCACAGCAGACAGTGAGAATTCTGACGGTGCTGAGTAGGGGGTCCCCCAGCACACCCTTACCACCAGCCCTTCCATGGTGGTGCAAACCCCATGGAAAGGCTGGCGGTAAGTGGGGTTGTAATCAGCCAGGCAGCTCTGAGTTCCGTGCTGCCCTGGCTGAGTACCACCCCAACTGCCGACACCATGTCAGAAACAATGTCACTGGCAGGGACAGAGGTCTATAGGTGGGTCCGCCCACCAGGGTCGTAATGTGGCAGTGGGACCAACTGCAGTGTGGCGGGCCCACCGTCACCACGAGTGCGGCAGTCCTTGGACCGCCACACTCACAATGAGGCCCTTTGTTTTCTGACAAATTGCTGCTTATTTTGAACATGACGATTAGTGTTTACTTTTCTTTCTCTGGCTGCAAATTGAGAGGTGTTTTTAAATGAATTATGTGATAAGTTTGCTGGAGAACATAAAGTGAGGAAGGAATGGCTATAGGAAGTTGTTTTTTGCAACACACAACAAAATGTACTGTACATGAACTGTATGCATTCAGCAATTATACAAGGACAAATGAAGCACTTTTTTGTAATTCTGAAGTGTGCTGTAACAGAGATTTTAATAGGATCAAAACAAACCAAGACATTTGGTAGTGCACAAATGATAAATATTTAGATAAACCTGATTTCCACACATTATCACATGTGTGCCAAATAGTTGCATCAGTAAAACTGTTGTGCAAGTTTAGTGGCATTTTTAATGGAACACATGCCACATGTAAATGGCAATGTGCTACCACAGGTTGCTTTAGTTACATTAAAAATTGCCCTGCCACACGCCCATTAAAGGTAGGTGGGTCACAATGGTTTGCCATTCTAACAATTAGGTTGCTTCTCTAACAATATGGGAAAGCACTGCTATATTCCTAGAGTTCAATTAAGACTTATCTCCTTTAACCACATCTGTTTGAGTATGGCTGATACGGTTGCCTTTTAATGAACTCTGATGTCATGAAGTTACCATGTGTCGGTCATGCAATCTACAAAACATATTTAACATAGTAAAATGCAGCACAATATTGTTCTGTTGATGGCAGCTCTAAGATGTGGTCCTCTTCTGCACACCAGCAGAGAAAACAGGCAACCCCCTTCAAGAATTCCTGTGCCTGTGCTGCTGCACTTTTAAAGGCTTGGTGCCTTGTAATTTGTGTGTGCCGTGCAAAAAGTAGCGACATAGTCATTGTCGTGCTTAAAATCTTGCATATATTAACCTGAAGGGGTAATATGTCATATAACTGTGTAAACTAATCCATCATGGCATTTGCTTGTAAGAGAGGTGTGGGTATATTCCAGTGCAATGGTCCAATAACTCGAGCAGGCACATTGCTGGCAGCCTTGTGTTGCCTGTTTGATACACCTATTACCATATCTCTTTGTTTGGAAAATAAAATGCTTAGGAATAGGCCAGGTGATCGCCTATGTGCATTGCAAGCTTCATAGGAGTGACGTGTTTGAGTCAGAGATAGTGAGTTCAAGTCGAGAACCCAAGGAGTGATTTCAGAAGAGACAACATTGTATTCTGACCCGGACGCTTTTATAATGTACATCTCAAATCAGCTATGGCAGACAAATTCAAACCCCAGCCCTCTATCCTGAAGTTTCTTCTTTAACATTGCTGCATTTTTGCAGAAATACCACTCATATATTGTACACAATATATTTGTGATAGGAATAATTGAGAGATATTCCAATTCCCACATCTAAAGGGAATGTGTATAAAATCACGATAATCTCAATTTAAATTGATATAATTACAACAGGAAGCGGAACAGGTCCCCAAAGAATCTTAAACGCGTTTAACTTTGCGAAGTATATGACAGACAACACTGTTTGCTTTTTCATCACATAATTCTATATACTTCCATACTTATACACATTTTTTATTGACATATTGGTTTTATAGCAAAGCTTACAGTTAATAAGGTATGTTAAGGATGAGTTCAGGAACGGTAAAACCACTCCGCAAGATGCGATCTACCTAATAAACGAGAATCTTTTAATTGTTTCTGTATAAGAGCCAAAAATATAGTTCACAGTCACCTTCAAAAACACAAACAGCCTATGTTATAGCCATGTCTGCCTTTTCAGGGATTCACAAAAATTGTAGACAGAATTCATGAAAAGCTATGCAAATGAATATGCTACCATGCATGCTACTTGCAATAAACACGTTTTACATATTTTTTCTCATGTGCAGGAACATGACTCATGTTGTACACATTATACTTGTGATAGGAATAATTGAGGGATATTGCAATTTCGACATCTAAAGAGGATGTGTATAAAGTCCTTATAATCTCAATGTTATGACAAAGCTCAGGCCAATACCATGCATCATCTCTTTTATTGCCTCATACACAGCAGCAACAAAAATGTAGAATTAGAAGAACAACAATTCTGCAGAACTCCTAGAACATGCATGTATAATCATGGACATGCAGTCATCTGCCTTCTTTTGCTGCTGATCATACACAGATAAGTACAGTTTATCAGTACATTAATTTGGTGAATGAGAATGGAGTTTGAATGGTGATAGGAGTATGCCCAGGCGTTAGACGTTAAAGAGACTTTAGTGAGAAGGTGGTGTGTAAGTTCTGAGAAAGTACAAGCTGTGATTGGACTGTTGTGAGGTTAATAAAAGGTAAATGATAGATCGCATTTTGTGTGTATTCCTAATCTTGGCTGTGTACAGATTGAGTTAATTTCTAATGAACTCCATGTTTGCAGGTGCAAACTGTGTTCAGGGGGTGGCTGAGGCGGGGTTGAGTTTGTCAGCGCGCCTTGTCCTTAGTAAGTAAACTTACAAGGGGACGCATATAGGTTGATGAACCTTTGGGTTCGCATGGATTCCTAGTCATGTAGTGACTACCAAAATCAATAATCAGCATAAACAACCATTAACTTTTAATTGACCACATCTATAATCATCTATTCATGAATAACCACTATTTTATTTCCCTATTGATTACGATACTGAATCATCTGTTAGATCAAACTTTATTCAATCAGCTCAATTACTAATTCATTAACGAAACGTTAAATACATAACTCAAGGAAACATATATGTGAATGCTCCTACATAAGCCAAAAAGATTCCAGCATCAATAGCAGATTGCAGCAGATAGCTCGTCAGTCATTTGTCACTGTCATCGTCACCCTTAAAAGCCTACCTAACCAAGATTAGCATTAGTATGCGGGATTTCATGCAAACCAATTTGGTGAAAACATGAATTTGAAAAACATCTTTCTAAGTGAGAATCTATAATCAGAGCAGTTGGTACCTAGAAGAAAAGGCACAATTAGTCAGTCACATTTTCATACCTACCTAGCCACAGAATGAATCAGCAACAAAGTCAGTCTTCGTCTTCAGGTCATCAATCGATCAGCTACACACCAGGCTCTCAAGAGTATGAGCCCAATGACAGAATCTCAAACCGCATCTCCTGACGTTATCAATTCTCCCCTTGCATCTGAAGTTTTAGCCCCTCGTCATGACTTTTTAGTAGGGTCTCCCAGTCCATCCCCTTAATTCCCAATTGGTCAGTCAGTCAGCAGATATGACTTTAATATTTGTTTACCAAATCTATTAATTTTAATATTAGTCCTTTCACAAGATGCGGATTGGTCCTCTATACGATGTCCTCATCATCCGGCTCTTCAGGTATTGAAATTGCTGCATGTTCCTCTTCAGTCAGTGCCTCCTTTGTTCAAGCCCTGGGAAAGTACATTTAGCCTACTCTACACATAATCGTATCAATTGTATCAAATTGTCTTCATCATCTCCTGTCCGCCGGTACATTGCAGAAAATTCTAGATAAGCAACTTTAACATCGGACAGTTCAGTTATATTAGTACAATCTCGTATAAGTGGCTGACATGTCCCGAGGGCACATTTTCAAACGTGCACATTATTTTCTCTACGATTAATTTCTCTACAAACTTTTCAATATTCAAAACACATAAACATCATCAATAATTTTCTATTTAGCATGTCTGCTTCAGCAAGTTCGTTTAAAAAAATTAATGTTATATGCTGCACCGCACTGTGAGTGCATTTAATTTACTAAGGAAGGCCGTTATTCTGATTTTGATGCATTTATCAAGGTGTCTGAAGCACATGAGAAACTTTCAGAGTAGGCAGCCCCTTTCCCAATGGTAGCTCTGAAAGTGTTTTTTTAAAAAGTTAGTTAATTGGGGAGCGTGTTTCTTCACATGGTGAGGAGTCAGCGCGTTGAAGGAGCATGTGTCTGCTCTACGGCTTTAAGATTAGGGGAAGCTTAAACGTTCCAATCACAAAGGCGCAGGCCACAGAGCTTGCGGGGCTCGCATGCGTAGAAACGAGATTGACACAGTGGAGCCCCATACACAGGTGATTGCAGCCACCATAAATGAAGATTGGGCAGGCGTGCCTACATTTATTTGTACATTAGACAAGGTAGCAATGTTTTGGGATTCTAACGATCGCACTTTTTAGGTGAAAGCTTATTGGTGACTGTCATTACGACCAGCTTTGAGGTATAGACTGTGCCATAGTGATTTCTGTGAAAAGATTTATAACTAAAGATATATTTGAAAGGTAAAAAAATTGTGGAAAATGAATCACTCAGGGGAAGAAGTTTTGCATGGAAAGGGTATAGAGTTCATGGAAAAGATGTCTGGGTATTTAGATGAAAGGATGGATGAAAAAATTTACATTTATGTAGAAAAGCACATAAAAGAGAAAGGTGCAGTTAAAAATGTAGAGGGTGAAAGGTATTGGCCTGTAAAGGAGGTTGAGCCAGGGCCAAGTGGTTCTAAGGTCGAAGGCAATAAGAGAACACATAAAAGAAAGCATTCAGAGATGTGTAAAGTGAATAAAGGGTCTGGGCATTAGGCTTCAGAGGCTGAGGTTGCGATAAAAGCAATAGGGGAAGCTATAAAAGCACATGGGAAGAGTCACAATGTAGTGGCATGTGACAGTTCATCTACAAGTGGAGATGTGGAACTAACCTGCTCTTCTGAGTGATGATTCTGAGGAGGTAGGTGAGACGTGTAGGAAAAGAAAAATAGATCATAAGAAGATTTAGTTGGAGCAGTATGATTTTATAGACCCGTTAGGAGAAGAAATGTTTGATCCTCTGCTGATACAGCACCCACTGTCACCTTAGTGATGTGGTTCAGTATATTTCGTATTGGATATGCAGAGAAGTACCTAAAGAGGTGCAGACTCGTCTGTGTTCAGAGTGCCCAAGACAAACTTTACAATCAAAGGTGGCCTATACACCCGAGTTAGATCCCAAAACGTTGAGCTTCCTCAACAAATCATGATGGGACCCAAGGAAAGAGCTGGACAAAGGATTGAAAGAGTGTCAGAATAGGCTGTTAGACATCCTTGGACCCCATAAAAAGGTGTTTGATTTGTCGTAGGAGGCACACACAAATAATACTGCGGTGGATTAGGCAGAGCTAAGTAAATAGGTCCAGAAGGCAATTTGCCTTCTGGAAAATACAAATGTTGCTTTATGCATGGAAAGGCGTATGAGTAATGTTATGAAAAATCATCCCCAAGTTGGCAGAGCTAGCAAACAAAGAGTTTGGAATAGAGAGCAACGGGATGTTATTGTTGAGGAATTTGCCAGGGATATGTCCCATTATGTGAGCACATTTAATTCTTTGCCAAAGGTCCAAAAGGACATGCCAAAGGTTTTCAGTGGGGTGAGCAGAATGCAGAGTCGATTCCCCGGCTGTGGTCAGTGTACTAGTAAAATATTTAAGACCCTGATGCAGAAAGCCCTCTTGGGGATACAACCCTGTTATTCACATGTTGGATAAGTCTTTCTGGTCTGTTAAGGGTTATTATTGACCTTTCTGAATAATAAATAGGATGGGGGGATGAAACTAGCATTCCTTTCATATTTAGTAGTTGGAAAATAAACCACTGGTGCAGCATATCAGTCATGCTGTTAACAAGATCAATGGGGGTAGAAAGGTATGGCATCAAAACTCAAATGACAATTGAAGATGACAATATGACTCATTTAGCTATACAGGAAAAACTCTGTCAGGAATAAAGTTAAGGATTTTATTACAGACTAATGTTCAAGTTTATGTAAGACTATAGAAATAACGAATCACCCTGGGGTGCCCAAGGTGTTGGAAGACGTTTAACTGCACTAACAATAAAAAGGACTAAGCACTCAACAATAGCAACACAAAACATCAACAGAATTATTTGATGATTTGAAAACAAGCTGTATCCAGTCCTTTTAAGCATGAAGGATATTTAAGAATCATTTAAGTTACCTGGCTAGGACAAGAGAAATCCCTACATACTAGCAAGAAGAAAATAGAGGACAAAAAGAATTTGGAAAAGGGCATCTGAGGCAAAATGTGGATAACCAAGGTTGGCAAAAGTAGGTGAAAAGAGAAGTCACCAGCATTTCAGAAGCCCGTGCAAGGTTCTTCTAATGGGTCAAAGAAAATGTTTAAATCTTCTCATCTCAGCACTAGAGAGGGTGCTGGGAAAGGGTAGAAAGATCTGTACCTCTCAAAGTCCATGGGAACCTGCTCACAGGCCAAGTGAGGAACTGTAAATTAAAGTCCAAAATGCGAAAGATTTGTCAATCCATCACACCACATGAATGAGAAAGTTTAACTGTCCAGTCATAGTACATCATATGCCATTCACTTGAAACATTAGGAAATATTCCCATTACCAGAATGGGAAAGGCATCTATCTTTACTCATCTGTACTGTTTGAAACAATTGTATATCGTCCATTTCCACAGTTCCTCAATGTACTGGGTTCAAGGTCACTTTCTCAGGCTCTCTATGCGTAAAACAATAGGACACCTATTTCCAAGCTAACATTCTATAGGAACAAAATCTGAAAAGAAAGACACATTATCAAGAAAAAACATTTTGCTACAGATTTCCTGAAACAGCCTTGCAGGCCTCACATAGTTTAATTAAAGTGAATTAATTTTTAGGCACCTTTGCAAGTTGAAATTTGACAATACAACCCATTTAGTGCCCTTTACCCAAAGGCTTCAACATTATTTATTTTCATCAAGTTACAATGTTATGCTAGTATACGGAGCAATGAAAACCTAAACCAATAGCATAGAAAATCTAGGGAAGTTTCCTCATTGTAGATACTTTTGACTGTAAAGTAATTAGTATTTTAAATAAGACCATGCTAAGATAAAAATTATGGTGATTGTTTCATATATGAATATATAACATTGCATTTGTATAGCTCTTCAAATACCTGATGAGGTATGAATGTGCATTGGGTGACAAAAAGCATACTACATATTAAATCAGTGCTTCATTGGAAGAGCGTTTTGCTAGACCTGTCAGCATTACAGCATTAGTGGGTTTTCCACCTACCTATTTTTCAGAACATTTTTTTGCTGACCGTAGCACTTTATCCCTGCTAACCTGTGATAAAGAGATTGTGCTCACTCCCTAAAACATGGTAAAATTGTCTTTCACCTAATATCCACATTTGATTTAAGCATACATACCTAGTAAAAACGGTATACCATATGTCCAGGGCCTGTAAATTAAGTGCTACTAGTTGGCCTGCAGCATTTATTGTGCCACCCACTCAAGAAGCCCTTTAAAACAAGTCCCAGGTCTGCCACAGCACATTGAATGTAGTTTTAAACTGCAATTTGTCTTGGTAAAATAACCACATTGCCAGGCCTTAAACTCTCCTTTTATTACATATAGGTCACCCCTAAGGAAGACTCTAAGAAACCCATTGGGCAGGATGCAGTGCAAGTAAAATCTTAGAGATGTACTTTTAAGTTTACCATGTCCTGATGGTGAAAAACTCAGAAATTAATTGTTCACTACTGTGAGGCTTACCTCTACCATAAGATAACATTGGGTTGCCTGATTACACTTACTAAGTGCTAACATTTGATGGAGAATAGGTTAAAATTTCATATTTGGTGTCGGAGGAATTCCAATTTAAAATCCTCTTGAATGGTAAAGTCATATTTTAAGTAACAATTTTGAAAATTCCACTTCTAGAAAGTTTGCCATTTCCCACTATAGCTATTGGGCCTGTTCCTGGCTCACATGACTGGGTGCCGTTGGCAGTTGGACTGTGTATATTCCCCCGAGACAGCCACACAAAAGAGGGATGGACCATCTAGTGGCAAGATCAGAGAGTCAGAGCAGAGCACAGTCTCATTTGCAAGTCAATGGGCTGTGCCCTGTCTTCACATAAAGGAATTTACACTAGTGCATTGTGTCTGCAACCAGGGCAAAGGAAGTAGAAAATTCCAAGCACTTCAAGGAGAAGCTCTAGAAACACCTCCTAAACTTCAAATAACCGTCCAGGCCTAATACACTTCTTGTAACTGACTGGTACTTCATTGCAGTCTGCCATTTTGTCCAACTTTGATCTGGTCTTGCAGGACTAGTTGTCCGCAGTTGGCACTTTGATCTTCTAGGTGCTAGGTTTTACCCTACAATCTAAAAATTCATAACTTTGGTTCTACTGATTGGGGTTATTATGTTCTGTATTTTTCTAAATTGGTGTGGGATTTTCCTTGTGTTGTGTTTTCACTTTATTACTGTTTGTGTGCTGCATAAATACTTTACACATTACCTCTAAATTAAGTCTGACTGATTTTGTGCTAAGCTACTAAAGAAACTCTAGAAACTTCTCCCTAAATCAAAGAGGGCATCTGGCAAACTCTTCAGTTCAACTACTGGACCTGTGGAAGGACTCTCAGAGGATTGCTTTGCTGCTGTGACCTGCTGTGTACTTTGATGGACTGCTTTACTGTACCTGGGGAACTGCTCTGCTACCTGAATCCTGCCTTGAACACTCAGAGGTCTCACAAGGTAATTTAGTGGCTTTAGTGGTTCATCATGACATGGATTGTGTCTGTTGCTTGAGCAGGGTTAACACCCCCACTCAGTCAACAACACAACTTCTCACAATGTTGGATGCAGAGTGGCATATGTGGATAACGTTTGGGTGCTTAATTGAATAGTACATTGATCTTATCCTACCATCGATGACTGCACCTCAACTTGTGGTCGACTTTAGAGATATAAGGTAATAACTACATGTGATTTAAACACACTCAGGGTCTGATTTAGATTTCGGTGGAGAGGTTACTCCATCACAATGGTGACAGACATCCTGTCCACCAAAATCAAACTACCATAGGAAACAATGGTATTTAAGATTTCTGAGAGCGGGATATCTGTCACAATTGTGATGGAATAACCCTTCCATTGCAATTTAAATCAGGCCCATATTGTTGTATTTGGCAGGCAGGCCGTGGGTAATGAGAAAGACCTATAACATAAGCATTTTAGTGCTGTTCTTGATGATACAGCAGGGCACTCCTTGTACTAGTGCACACTTGTAGATGTCAAAATATCTGGGGTGGAATTAGTTAGAGTGGTAGGTGTGGATGTAATCTTGGTCACTTTGCTTGAGTGGGGATCTGTTCTGGGTTTGAAAGGCAGAGGAGCAGACTACAGAAATGCACAGAACGTAGGCAACCACTGTAGTACTTTATAAGGCTAGTCTGGGTGAGTCAGTGGAGCCACCACGTGGAATGCACGAGATACAGTCAGCAAAGTAAATTAATTTTAGAGTCCACTCATGAGCGATAAGGATCAAAACTACAGCATGTTCTGTGGAGTACATTAGGGACAGTCTAAGAAGCCACCCAAAGGAAATTATTGGCTGCCACAGTAGTAAGTGCTCCAGGAAGGCCATCCAGGTGTGATGGATAAACAATCCATTGACATTCATGGATTACAGGCAGCCCAATGCAACTTAAAGTCCACCCACCACTGATTATTTATCAACCCAACCAGAGTACACTGGTTGCACACAGTCACGGGAATGCTCCATAGTGAGCACCCAGAGTTGATAGCAGAAAGAACTCCAGGTGGGAGCACATGATAGGAAGCCATGGTAATGCTATTCCATTTCTTCCCAGGACTATCAGAATAGCAACCATCAGGAGTGCATTTATTCTATGCAGCCTAATTAAAGATCTATAATCCCCCCCCCAAGAATAACAATGGCATAGCTAACTTGAATGTTCAGTTTATGGACAGCAAGCATAGGTGCTCTCTTGAGGCATTTGAGGAAACAGAAGCGGCACTCACAAGACTGCACTGGTTAAAGGAATGCATGATGAATGTTCTATACAATAGACCCAGGATCAAATAAAGGACAGCTCACATGCATACAGTGGATACATTTTCTATAGTGTCTAACTAGGAGTGAAACCAAAATAGCAAGCATCCGGTGCTCATTTACTGCTGGTAGTAGAATGATGCATTAAAAGGAATTCAGGAGCTGGTGTACAAAACAATTTTGTGGTTGAAAAGCATGTGATTCACAAAGTCAAAGGGCTTGCAGACACTAAATTACTTTTTACTGTATATTGTGCTCCTTTTCTAATTCAGTAACATCTACCAAATTGTTAAACAGGTTAAGAAACTCAGAACAAATCGCTATTTGGATGAAGCACGTTTAGGGTGCCTTTTCCAATAATGATTTGTTCATGTGTGTGTGTCAATGTGTTTTTACTTAAATCTGGTTGTAATACATTGACATTTTACTGACACCTCAAAGAAGGTGTTAACTCATTCACAAAGGGGGAGGGGTTATCTTTGTGAATGTTAATAAAGTTTGTGCAGATATAGGCAGAGGTCCACGCATTGTCTGCTAGCAACAAACAAAAAGTTATATTTTCTATTTATAAGCAGGGTCATTACCTTTAAGAAAAATGATCTACTTTTATAAATAAAGTTATCTTTATTTAAAATGTGATAACAGAGATGATGGTCTGCTGAACCCTTCAGGTCACCATCCCTATGAAGGCATTGAATCGTATTGAGTCACAATGTAAGACTTACCTCATGAATATTGATGAGGAAGGTCAGATTGTAAGCCAGTACCATTCCAAATTTTATGACTGACCTGTAATACATTGGTTGGGTCGCAAAATTCCTTTCCATTCACAAAACATCAGTGCACAATTTTCTACCACTACTTTGCAAATAAATATTTCGTACATAAGTTCCTTAATTATTGAAGGAGAGGAAGTATGAGACCTGGTTCAAGACCAAACAGATAAGTCGCAAGGGGAAGCTGCCCTTAGCCTCTCCACCCTTTACTTGTACATCAGTGCTGGGCTAGGAAAATGCACGGGGTGAATTTGTAGGTACAACAAATGCAATTATGAGTGACATTAAAAGTCAGCGGTTCATGTAAGATTAATGATAAATGTACCCATTCCACAGACACACATGTACATATTCAAATGCATATTTACAGTAATACCAGATTGCAAAATGGTTAATGTTTGCAATATATGACTGACAAACAATGATTTCCAGCTTGTGTTATACATGGTTAGCTTTTTTGCTAAGATGACTTAGGGCCTGATTTAGATCTTGGCAGAATCAGTCTCGCTGTCAACTTTCCATTAGATTTCTGCCCGTCAACTTGGTGGTCCACACCTTTTATTTACATGTTGGTGGTTCCATAGACGAAAGTCTGTCGATCAACAACGATCACCACGGGGTTGTACTCCTACATTGAAAGCACCGAAGGCAAAAGCGGCTGGTGGTGGGACTCCAGACAGTTTTACAGCTGGCCCAATCACGATGTGCCTTCCTTCAGACATAGCTGTAAGAGATGAATCTCCACAGCTGAGGTGGCAGATTGGGAGGTGAATAATCATAAAACTTATCTTTTTTCTATTTTCCTAATTTCCTGCCACCATGAACCGGATCAGACAAGGTCTACCTTTGCTGTTGCTACTGGACCACGACAAAAATCAACCCCGTCGGGGCTGGAACCAAAGGTAAGTGACTGTTTTACCTGTTATCCTCAGAAGGTATTTATTTATTTCGTTTTTTATAAAGCACAACACTCATCCCAAATGGACATCACACTGCTATGGCAAGCCATGTATCATAGGCAAAAGTACTGTATAAGGAAGAAATAGAAAAATCATTCTTTTGGAAAAAGCCAAGTTTCAAGCGTCTTTCTGAATTCTGAATCATAGATAGTCATTAGTGCAGGGGAGACATAGAGGCAGTATTTTCAAGGGTGCTGCAGCCAGATGGGTGAAAGAACAGCCCCCAACCCTTGCTTTTTTCACATCTGTGTACATTAGCTCTGGGCTCATGCATGAACAGAAACATTTAAAGAAACACACCTCCAAATATCATTAACACTCACCAATCTGGTACTAACTGCCTTTATGCCAATGGACACCTACACATAAAGTCACATCAAACCCTAAATCAAAATGTGTCCACACAGGTGTTTGTAACCATTTTACCTAAAACCATTGTATCATATACATAAATAGCACACATTATTGTGAGAACATAAATCCAGTGTAATGTAGTAATTGCACTACACAATGCAACAAGTGGGTTTACACAGAATATACAACCAGTGTTACCGCTAAACTTCAAACATGTCAGAGATGTATTAAGGTCACATGTCCCTTTTTCTGCTAAACATTAGGGGGCATATTTATACTCTGCGCCGAATTGACCTAAATTCTGTGCAAACCTTACACCATATTTAAACTATGACGGCCGACCCCGCGAACGTCAAAATTCCTCTGTGTGCATCATTTCCTGGATGTGGGAAACCGCCTTGCGTTAATGACATGCAAGGTAGTCGTTCCCATCCAAAAAATGACGTTAAGGCCTGTGCGCCTTATTTATACTCCTGTGTCATTTTGACGCACAGGAGGCAGTGGGCCTTAAAAAACTGCACCCAGCCTGATGTGCGCCGTTTTTTAACACCTGGGTGAGGGCAGGCGTTAAGGGATCTATGGGCTCATTTCCATGGTCTCTGGCCATGGAAGCAGTCCACAGGTGCCCTTCCCTGCACCCAGGGACACCCCCTGCCACCCCTACCCACCCCTGGAGGACACCCATGGATGGGGGGACCCATCCCAGGTAAGTACAGGTAAGTTAAGGTAAGTATTTTTTTTTTAAGTGGCATAATGGGGCCTCACTTGAGTCCCCCTACATGCCACTATGCCCAATGGCCATGCCTAGGGGACAGAAGTCCCCTGGGCATGGTCATTGGACAGGGGGCATGACTCCTGTCTTTACTAAGACAGGAGTCATTTCAGTGGGGGTTGTGTGTCAAAAAATATGTCAAAAATAAAACCTGTGCTTGTCACTGTCAGAAATGAGAATAAGTGCATTTCATTCACATTTGCATGAATAACATTATCACCAATCAATTGCTAATAATCTAATAGTAACCCCTGCGCTGCTAGGCCTTTTCCCCTCTGTGCCAAGCCTTTTTTGTGTCTTTTTTGTAGTTTGTGCTTAGGCCTCCATAACTTTTTTCCGCATGAGGTATCCATGGAAATTTGTAGCCTTTTTTTTCCAACATCCTGGGGATTCTAAAGGTATACAGGGTTTGTGGCGTCACTTGGAGGGGACTGAGAAAATGGCCAAAATACAGCTAAATCTGTTTTTTGGGGGGGAAAAATGGGAAAAAGTGCTTCAGAAGAAAGTGTCTTTTTTTTCCCCTGCAAATGGCATCAATGAAGGGTTGGCGGTGTTATAATCACCATCTTCCAAACTTTCAGGAACAGGCAGATGAATCAGAAATTCACATTTTTCAACACAGTTTTGGCATTTTACTGGGACAGAGCCCATATTTCCAAATTTTTGTGCTTCAACCTCCTTTTAGTTAGTGGTAGAAATGAGTGTAAAACCAATAGGGATGCCGGAAAGCTATACATTTCTAAAAAGTAGACACAGTTCTGAATTCAGTAAGGGGTCAGTTGTGCAGATACTTCAAGGCTTTCTTATAGAAAGCAACAGTTGAAATGAAAAAATATTAAACTTCAGTTGAAAAAAAAAACATTTGAGTCAAATTTTTTCACACGTAACTTCTTTTGACTATTGCAGATTTTTAAAAGCAATATACGTTTGCTGGACCCTTCTTGTTGTGGGAATATAGAGGGCTTGTAGATTTACCAAAAATCTGAGGTACCCAGAGCCAATAACTGAGCTGTGCCTTGCAATGCTTTTTTATTGTGTACCGGGTAAATAGCAATTCAATTTGTAAACTATAAAGAGAGAAAAATAGGTATCAAGGAAACCTATGTATTTCCAAAAGAGGCAACAATATGGAGTTTAGAAGCAGTGGTTATTTGTGCTTCTCTGAATTTGTGGCTACCTATACTAGCATGTGCATTAGAGGGCATTTCTCAAAATGACATTCTTTTTTACACTCTGTCTTACATTTGAAAGGTGCAAATACAGAGAAAGGCAGAAGGCAATAGGCAATAACATCTGTGTTCATTTATGTCTCCCAATACATTTTTTACCTCACTTGTATGGGTTGACCCAGTGCCTACAATAGGAAATGACCCAAAATGCAATTTGGACACATCACAGCACCTCAAAATTGACCCTATAAGTGCCTAGCAATGCATTTTGGGCCCTAGGTCAGCCAGGATCTAGGGAAAACCAGCAAACCTGTACATTTTGTGAAAACTAGACAGCTTAAAAATAAATTTTTCCTCACATGTCTGTGTGGGATCACTACACTGGCACAAATTCGCTACTACCCAGCGTTCCCCTCGGTCTCCCGATAAAAATGATACCTCACTTGTATGGGTGGGCCAAGAGCCTGCGTCAAGGAAGGGCCAAATACATGTAGACATTGAGGGGACACCAAGGCGTGTACATAAGCGCTTTTTTTTTTTAATACGTTTTTAGGCTGACTCTGATTTGGGCAGCCACACAAGTGAAGTATCATTTTTTTCAGGAGACCGTTCCATCATGAGCAGAGAAGTGATTATTGCCAGGACAAAGGTATTGAAAGTAAATGCAATTTTAATACAACAATTAGATAAGTCTTTTCACATAGAAGGATAAATCAAAATATATTATTATAGTTCAAATGGTCCACCATGGGAACTGTTGGCTTCAGGCCTGGAACTTGCCTCCTAAATACACTGAAGAGTACAACTTCCTCAGTAAGGGGCATCCAGTGGGTGTAGCAGGGACCTCAATTATGTTTTCTCCTTGAGTCTGACAGGGGTCAGGGACATGGAAAGAGCAAAAGCATCTGGAGAAGAAGGCGCAGAAGGGGAGAGAGAGGATGGGGTCTGGGAGGTAGCGGGAGCTGGAGTGAGTGTTGTATGTGTTTCTGTCTGTTGTGCATGTACATGTGGTTCTGGTGTATGTGGTGTATGCTTGGGTGTGTGTTTTGGAAGGTGTGTGGTATTCAGGTGAGTGTTTGCATTTGTGTTTGGTGGGTGTTTTGGTATCTGTGCTTTTCTGTGAGTGTGCATGTTTGGATGTGTGTGGTTTTGTCTGTGTAGGGTACTCTGGTGATTGTGAGCATGTGTGCCTGGTGGATGTTTTTGCATGTAGGTGCGTGTGTGTGTGTGACTGTCTATTTAGCTGATTGTGATGTAGATTTTGTGGTTGTGGTGCTTGTGGGTATGCTGGTGACTGTGGTTGTGCTGGTGGATGGGGTGGTGATGGTGCATGTATCTGTGGGGGTGGATTTTGTGGGTGTGGGTGTGGGTGTGGGTGTGGGGGATGTATCTGTGGTGGTGGGTATTGTAGGTGTGGGTATAGTGGTTGTGTCTTTGGTGATTGGTGTTGTGGTGGTGGATGTTGAACATGAATCAATTTGTGTCAGCAAATCTTGCAATGTTGCACCAATATTTGTATAAACTGAAAGTCTGTTTCCTTTGGGGATTTCACATAGCTAATACTTCAAATAACTAATGTATATTGCAAATGTAAAAAAGGTTATATGGATTCTGTACTGAAGCAGCTTATCAAAGTATCATACACTATGTAGATACCTATGCTGATGAAGAAATTTAGAATGATATTTTGTGGAAGATTGACAAATGACTCATTCGGCATAAGTAAATACATAGACCTTGATAACTTTGAATTCAATTCAGTACAGAGCAAAAACATTTTCACTTTTGCCTCCTAAATATCTCTACTTATTTGAAGTCTGTTTTACCATTGTGTCATTCTTACACAAAATATGCTGGCTTTCACTTTAGACAAAAATTGGTACAACATCACAATACATATTACATACACTGATTTAAATATAATTTGTCATCATATATTCACATGCAATTCACAATATGCTACAGATTACACATTGATTTGTTTATACATTTACAAAATGAGTCATGATTTTGGCCTGATATTGAGTTTTCCAGATGCGATATCCAAAATACATGTGATAGAAACTTCCACCTTCAAAAGTCCTTTTAAGTATTTCATTTTTCTCCATCATTGATTTATCATCTGGTCATAACAAAGGACATTGTATAATGGTTTATGGTATGTGGCACTGTTGGAAATGACCCTTTCTGCAGGGTTTTCCCCAAACCCTTTGTCTTCCTCCTTTTTTCTGACCTTCTGTTTGTTGCCTTTAGAACTCTGGGCACTTTACTACTGCCAATCAGTGCTAAAGTGAGTGCACTCTCTCACCTAAAACATTGAATGAATGGTTCACACCTGTTTTGCATATTTGATTTACCTGTAACACCCTTGTAAAGAGGTATACCATTTACTACTTATAGGCCTGCTGTGCTTATTGTGCCACCCACAGAAGTAGCCTTTCAAACCTGTCTCAGACCTGCAACTGAAAAACCTCCATGTGCAGTTTACAGGCATCTTGACTTGGCATTTCAAACTACTTTCCATGGCCTATCCCCCCTGCTTATTACACCTAAGTCACCCCTAAAGTAGGTCCTAGATAGCTCTATGGGCAGAGTGCTGCGTAAATAAAAGGTAGGAAATTAACCTTTATGTTTTACATGTCCTAACAGTGACGAATAGCCTATTTAATTTTTCACTACTGTGAGGGCAGATTCTTTCATAGGTTAGTATTAGGAATTCCCTTATGTACTTTTAAGTGGTAATTCTTGATCTGAAAGGAGTAGCGTTGCCATGCTTGGTATGTTTGGAATGGTTTGACAGTAGTGAGAGATCCCAGTTGATTCAGGGCGGGTGAGGTGTCTGCAATTCAGGCTCTGCCGGAGACGCTCCCCAGACTGCCTCATGCTTTGAAGAACCACAGTGACCCCAAAAAGGTACTGTCCTGGCACAGCCATCCTGTGCTAACTAGCATGTGGCCTAGTTTCTCCTTCCATGTTGGGAAGAACCACAGGAGGTCTCTCTCCCACCCCCATTCAGCCGTGTACTTCTTCACAATCAAGGAGGCTGAGCAGCTGCTCCATGTGCTCACTGGCAGCTGCCGTTTAACAGCTCTACATGTGGTTAGACCCAGCAAAGTCTCCATGCCAAATCCTGTGGTAATTCCTCCCCCTCTCTTCCAGGTGTGGACCACAGGGGCTTTGCTGTTTGTTTAATTACCATAGAAGGGGACACTTCTGGAGTGGACCTTGAGAGTGGCGCACAGCGGCTCTTCCCAGTAAATCGCTCGATCAGCGTTACCTTATTACTTGGGGGTGATTCCTGTATCTTTTCCATTGTGGAGTGTACACCATGTATGAGATTATCCCTAATCTGATAGCACCTATGCTATACACGTGATTCCTGATGATATTTCAAAACATCTCTAATGTAATGTATTACCTGCACAGCAGTTATGGTGACATATGATGTTTCAGGTGACTGATCTCTAAATCAGGTTACTTTACTCGCAGTGTGTGGTGATCCATGTACTTTTTTGTGTTTCGTCTAGCCTGAAGAATGTCATGACCTAAGTATTTATTGATGGTAGTGCACATATTGTGTTGATTTATGCATTATCATGATACTGAGTTCCATTGCAGTAACTGCTTTATATTCACTGTACCTAAGAATAAAGTTGTTTCAGTTTAATGATATATACACAATAGAGAAACCTATTTTTATATAATCTTGTGTGGAGTCTCTCTTGTAGTGTATTTATTGTGTTACAGGTGTGAGAGCATTTCTCAAATACTTTACACATTGCCTCTGAGGATAAGCCTGCCTGCTCTGCAGAAAGCTACTAGAGGGTGAGCACAGGTTATCTTTGGTGTGTAACTTACTTGCCCTGACTAGAGTGGTAAGTTCCGCCTGGCGAAGGTGCATACCCTAGACAACCAGAAACCCCATTTCTAACAGGTACACTGTCACTGATGTGTAAACATTCCTGTCTGTGTTGTACTGAAAATTGTATGCCTATCACAAATACTTTTCACAAAACAGACTGACTTACATGCACATTTCTGAACATTTGTGAAGGAGTAAGACATCATGCAAATCTTTCACTTTTAACTTGAATGGAATAGTATTTTTGTTTTACAACACACCTAAAATATGTTTTGAATCTAAAATGTAGAGATTAAGGGCCTCATTACGACCCTGGCGGTCATAGACCGCCAGGGTGGAGGCCGGAGGTAGCACCGCCAACAGGCTGGCGGTGCTACATCAGGTATTCCGACCGCGGCTGTGAAGCCGCGGTCACCCAGCCGGGTCCGGCGGTTTCCCGCCGGATTTCCCCCGGCTGGGGGAATCCTCCATGGCGGCGCTGCATGCAGCGCCGCCATGGGGATTCCGACCCCCTTCCCGCCAGCCTGTTCCTGGCGGTTTACTCCGCCAGGAAGAGGCTGGCGGGAACGGGTGTCGTGGGGCCCCTGGGGGCCCCTGCACTGCCCATGCCACTGGCATGGGCAGTGCAGGGGCCCCCTAACAGGGCCCCATTAAGATTTTCAGTGTCTCCTTGGCAGACACTGAAAATCACGACGGGTGCAACTGCACCCGTCGCACCCCAGCAAATCCGCCGGCTCCATTCGGAGCCGGCTTCATCTTTGCTGGGGCTTTCCCGCTGGGCCGGATCGCCCGCCGGCCCAGCGGGAAAGTTAGAATGGTCCCCGCGGTCATTTGACCGCAGGGCGGTGTTTGGGCGGTTTCCGCCCGACGGGGTCGGAATAACCCCCTAAATCTGCTGTTACTAGTCAATTTGGTTCACATGCTCATTCTTGTTTCTGTATAAAACCAACTTACCAATTTGATGTTTGGAACGTCCACTGTATCATAATAGCAGTTTATGCTATGTCGACTTTAACAGGGCTAACGTAACATCATTCACAATAGTGAAGCAGCATCATACCTGACACAATAAATACCAGTGGCCTGTTTAGTACTACCACACTTCCTGATGTGTATTTGTTGTTTTTAGGCAGGCATGTACCTGTTCATACCAGTCCTTTGGTAATGAACAAAAATCAGACGGTATCTTTTTCCCCAAAATATAATCTACGAAATACATAATCGTACACCTTGTGCAAAACATACACCTTCAAGAAATCTTCTTCTGCATTGTACATATGCCTACCTTAATGTTGATGGCAAAATTGGTTGCTGTAACAAAATTAGTTATTTAATATGTTGAACTCACTCTAGAACATACTCCCTGATGCTTTTGTTGACTCTCAACTGTCCATTTAGGTCCAAGCTGGACTTCAGATGACTTTCTGGTACAGCATTGTTCACTCTCCCACCTCTCAAGGCAATCAACGCTGCACCATTTATAGACCCGTAGGGTCTGCACCTTCTTGGCGACGGCCTTCTATATCACTTTCTTATGATGTGCGTTAACCTACCTGGATAAGAAATACTGCTTTTGTGTGGTTTTGTTTGTCTATATTGCTGCAACAGAATTTTGTGAAATATCTCACATTCATTTCTAAAAAGTCAGTACAGATTATTTACCACCATTTTATTTTTCCAGGACCCATTGAATGCCCTCAACATTGTCAATTTCCTCATGTTACTAATCCAGGCCACAAACATCATTTAGGCGAGTTGTCTGAAACCTTTCCTGTAGTGAGAGTCACTCCTGAGTAGTACAAATCATTGTGAGTTACTAAAGGCTAAACAACCTGTACAATATTAGCACACACCCCAATGCACAGCTACATTGGCGTAATGCCACATGTTTTTAGACGCAGATACTATGGTTTGAAACACATACAGTAACTAAGGGCAGTATGGAAGGACTAACATGTGTGTCAGAATGGAGGTGTATGAACAAGTGTGTGCAGTAATGAGTCATACTTGTATGGGTGATTGAGAGCCTGTGTCATTTATACTTGTAGCACAGGATACACCTTTCCCCATATGTGGTACAATTAAGTGGCAAAAACACACAGATACTGATCTTTCAGAAAATGGGATGTAGTTTAAATTGAAACAAAACCTCAGACAACTCCATAACTTGAAAGTTTCTTCTTTCACTTCACTTCACTTCTTTCTATCATTTTGACATGTCTGTAGTTGTTTACTTATACCACTGGTACATTGTTTACTGGCCAATGGAAGTAAGGGGCATACAGTTTGTCAAAAGAAATTTGGATTTGTGAGTAAAATGAACAACAAAGTTAGCATATTCATTCAGATGACTCCTCATTACAAATCACATATATTTCAAACAATGTCAAACATTATTGTGTCTCCTGCTAAATTAGCCAGTTCACTATACTCCAATCACAACACATCACTCATGAAGAAGAAACAAGTTAGTTAGAAAACCATTTCCTATTCAAACATGTACCTGTTCCTCTGGGTTCCCATAAAGTTGGCTGTACAGGGACAGGAACTTAATGGTGAGGAGTTCCAACTCCTCAGGAGAGAAGTTAGGGGCCCTGTCACCTGCTTTGCCCTGTATCCTGGCTCTCAGAGGTTGGTAAGAGCAGCAAAAATGGAATAGGCGTTTCTGCTGCAGTGTTAGGAAGTAAGTGAGCTTTTTTTGAGATGCAGTGTACTAGTATTTGGCGCACGAGATCCACAATGGAGATGTGTGCAACCATTGGCTATCATGCATCGCCATCACACACGTTAGCCTATATCTGTGTCCCTTGTGAAGTGTTTACGAGGCCCTAGCAGCACACGGGGCCACCCGAGCTTCATTTTTCTTTTTGTTTTGCGCTTCGGGGTGCAGTATGCCAGCCCATATTTTCAAGGCCATGCAAAGCCACCTTGCATGGATTTTCATGGCCTTGTAAATATGACTCCTTTCTCACATAACACTATGTGAAAGGGGCATTCCACGGGTGTTGCTGTGGGTGTTCCCAAACAACACCCATGGAATCCAAAGGAATTTGATGCATCATCAGATTTACAGGTCTGAGAATGTGTCAAATTTCTACGCCACCTCGGGGTGGCACTAAAGTGGCCCAATGGGGAGAAATAACATTATTTCTCCCTGTTTTTACCTCTTTCTCTATGTGTTGCATTCTACAGCACACATAGTAAGAGGAAAACATCATTAATGATTGTATATGTGCAGGAAGGTTGACTTCCAGCACATAAACAATCATCTTTGCAATGCACGCACACTTGCACCATTGTGCAAGTGTGCCTGCATTGGTGCTAGGCAGCAATTTGTGCACCAGCACAGGGCTCTAGTGGAGCCCAGGATTCCGTGTCAATTAGAAGTGATGGTCTTACCATCCTCTCCTGGTGGTGTGAATGAACGTCCCATCCGGGGGGTCCACAGTTGCAGGGACTGGAGTGGGTAAGCAGTTTCCTGTTGTTGCAGGGCCTCCCTGTCTATGGCTGGTGTATTTTGTTCTGATATTGAAGGACCACAGACAGGGGTAGATGGTACAGGTAAACACCTGCACATATGACAGTTACTGTCAAACAACATGCCAATCAGAGAGCACAAATTTGAGTTGTGATTTTGAATCTGTACAGTTAGCTCCCTCTGCACCTGCTTCATGTCCTTGAGCTCTGTAAGGACCTGGGCCGTAATGACTTGGGACTGCTGTAGTGCTTCCAAGACTTGGTTGTTGGTGGTCTGGGTGACAGTGTATCCAGTGGCCTCACTTTGCTGGCTCACTGATTCCCTCTCATGACCCCTACGCCCACTACCCTGTGCCCTTAAGGCAGTGTGCCCCATCCCACTGGGTCCTGGCAGAACTATAGGTGGTGATGGTGTTGGATCAACAGCAGCCAGGACTGGGGGGTGGGCAAGATTGGGGTGATGTTTCTTTGGTCACAGGAAGTTGAGGTATCCATTGGCTGAGGTGCTATTGCAGCTGGAGTCAGAGGTGTAGGTTTGGGCCGAGTGAGTCTCACTGGAGCTATCAGCCCAGACAGGCCATATGGACCAGGCATATTCACAACATCTGTCTTCACTAAAGATGTGATTCTGGTCTGGAGTGGAGGTGTCTTCAGTTGCAGACAAAAGTCCACTGGCCCTGGGTGTGGGACCTAAAATGAAATACAAACAATATGCAAGTCAAAGTCTGAGTTGTACAAGGGTAGGTCGCTCCCCCTGCCGCTGCAGCTCCTCCAAGTTCCCGAGTTCCTGTGTTCCTGAGACCCACCTAACTGTAAGTACCCCCCTCCTCCCAGCCCCTCGCCCTGCCCCGCGCCACTCACCTTCTCTCCTGCTCCTGCTTCTTTTCCTCCTCTCTGTCTCTTCCTCCTCGCTCCCCCTCTGCAATCTTCTTCTGTGTTCTTCTGTTCTTCTCTTCTGTTCTTCTGTTCTTCCCTTCTGTTCTTCTGTGTTCTTCCGGTCTTCTGTGTTCTTCTTCTCTGTTCTTCTCGGTGCTTCTGTGTTCTTCTTCTCTGTTCTTCTCTGTTCTTCTCTGGTCTTCTGGTCTTCTGGTCTTCTGTCTTCTGCTCTTCCGGTCTTCTGTTCTTCTGTCTTCTGTTCTTCTGTCTTCTGTTCTCCTGTCTTCGGCTCTTCTACCTCCTCCGTCTTCTTCCCCCGAGCCTGCCCTCCTGCTCCTTCCTCATCCCCCTCCCTCACTCGCCTCCCCCTCTCTCACCCCTAGCTAACCCGTTCGCTATCTACCTCCCTCACTCCTCCTATCTTCCTATCTCTCTAGCTCCCTATCTCACTATCTAACTCCCCCACTCTCCACCTCCTCCTACCTACCTATCTGTCTATCTATCTATTTCCCTATCTATCGACTTCTCTATCTATTTTCTCTATCTATTTCTCTATCTCTCCCCCCCTCCCGCCACCCCCTCTACTACCTATCTCCCTATCCTCTCACTCTACCTCTCTCCCTCACCCACCTCTACAACCCCCCCTCCCCTATCTTCACAACCCTACTCCTATCTCTCTCCCTAATCTCCAAACCTCCTAACACTCACCCTCCTCCACCCTAAACCCCCTCCCCCAGCTCCTCTCACTCTACCTGTCCCCCCCCTCCCTCGCGCTTTCCCGCCGCGACCTCCTGCACGCCCCCGCCCCCCAGCTCCCATTCGCCCCCAGCTGACCCCTCCCCCCCCCTCCTACCTCTTATGGCGGCCGCTGTGCGACCGCGCAGCGGGCACGCCGCTGGCGCGCCAGATGCGCGCCAGAGGCAAGCCCGTCTGCGCCCGTCCGCGCCTGGCCCGCGCCCAGCGCCACGACCCCTGGTCCCCAGCTCCCCCAAGCCCCACTGATCCGCTACGACCCCACCACCCTCCACGCCCTCAACCCAGGGCGCTCCAAAACCTGCTTCCTAGCTCACCCCAAACGCACCCATGGACCCTTCGCCTGCAACTCCTGCAAACGCATCTTCCACCACGCAACTACCACGACCACAAGCCCACGCGCCATCAACCACCTCAAGTGCATCCTGATCAACGCTCGTTCCGTCCACAAGCACGCCGTTGAACTTTGGGACCTCCTGGACTCCACAGCCCCGGACGTCGCCTTCATCACGGAGACATGGATGAACGCCTCCTCTGCTCCAGACATCGCTACCCGCCATCCCCGAAGGCTACAAGATCTCCAGAAAAGACCGCACCAACCAAGTAGGAGGAGGTGTCGCCATCATCTTCAAAGACTCCATCAGCGTCACCACCTCCACCGAAGACCCCCCCCTCGCCGCTGATCACCTGCATTTTCAGATTCGCACCGACCCAAGGACCACCCTCAGAGGATCCCTCGTCTACCGTCCTCCCGGACCTCGCGCCTCTTTCAGCGACACCATCGCCGACTTCATCTCCCCGCACGCCCTCGCCTCACCGGACTACATCCTCCTAGGCGACCTCAACTTCCATCTGGAACAAAACAACGACCCCAACACCACCACCCTGCTCGACAACCTCGCCAACCTCGGCCTCAAACAACTGGTGAACACCGCCACCCACATCGCCGGACACACGCTCGACCCTATCTTCTCCGCCAGCAAACACGTCTTCTTCAGCCACACCTCTGCCCTACACTGGACCGACCACAGCTGCGTCCACTTCACATTCCGACGCGAGACCTCCCACCTCCGCACTCAACCCACCCCTCGTCGACAGTGGAACAAGATCCCTGAAGAGCAACTCTTCTCCGCTCTCGCCGCCAACCAACCCACCCTCACCACCGACCCCAACGACGCAGCTCTCAACCTCACAAACTGGATCTCCAACTGCGCTGACAACCTTGCTCCCCTCAAACGCACGCATCGACAGACCAACACCAAAAAACCTCTCTGGTTCTCTGACACCCTCAAAGAATCAAAGAAAACTTGTCGTGCCCTTGAGAAGGCCTGGCGCAAGGACCACACCGCGGACAACATGACCGCCCTCAAGAACGCTACACGCGAACACCACCACCTGATGCGCACTGCCAAAAGGAACTTTTTCACCGACAGACTAGACAAAAACAGCCACAACAGCAGAGAACTCTTCAGCATCGTCAAAGAGTTCTCCAACCCCAGCGCCAGCGCCAACGCCGTCACGCCCTCACAGGATTTGTGCGAATCCCTCGCCACTTTCTTCCATCGCAAGATCAGCGACCTCCACGACAGCTTCGGACACCAGACCCAACCATACACCACTGAACCCGCTTCCCCGGACATCACCCTCAACAACTGGACCCACATCAACACGGAAGAAACCAAATCCATCATGAACTCTATCCACTCCGGCGCCCCTTCGGACCCCTGCCCGCACTTCATCTTTAACAAAGCCGACGACATCATCGCCCCGCACCTCCAGACCGTCATCAACTCTTCTTTTTCTTCTGCTACCTTCCCCGAATGCTGGAAGCACGCTGAAGTCAACGCCCTACTAAAGAAACCTACGGCTGACCCAAGCGACCTGAAAAACTTCCGCCCCATCTCTCTTCTACCTTTCCCAGCCAAGGTAATAGAAAAGACCGTCAACAAACAGCTGACCACCTTCCTGGAAGACAACAACCTGCTCGACCCTTCACAAACCGGATTCCGAACCAACCACAGCACGGAAACCGCCCTCATCTCAGTCACAGACGACATCAGAACCCTGATGGACAACGGTGAAACAGTCGCCCTCATTCTCCTCGACCTCTCGGCTGCCTTTGACACCGTCTGTCACCGCACCCTAATCACCCGCCTACGCTCCACCGGGATCCAAGGCCAGGCCCTGGACTGGATCGCCTCCTTCCTCGCTAACCGCTCCCAAAGAGTTTACCTCCCTCCGTTTCGCTCAGAACCCACCAAGATCATCTGCGGCGTACCTCAAGGCTCATCGCTCAGCCCGACACTCTTCAATGTCTACATGAGCCCCCTCGCCGACATCGTACGCAAGCACGACATCATCATCACCTCCTACGCCGACGACACCCAACTTGTACTCTCCCTCACCAAGGACCCCGCCAGCGCCAAGACCAACCTACAAGAGGGTATGAAGGACGTCGCAGATTGGATGAGGCTCAGCCGCCTAAAGCTGAACTCTGAAAAAACGGAAGTCCTCATCCTCGGCAACACCCCGTCCGCCTGGGACGACTCCTGGTGGCCCACGGCCCTCGGCACCGCACCGACCCCCGCAGACCACGCCCGCAACCTCGGCTTCATCTTGGACCCTCTTCTCACCATGACCAAGCAAGTCAACGCCGTGTCCTCCGCCTGCTTCCTCACTCTCCGCATGCTCCGCAAGATCTTCCGCTGGATCCCCGCCGACACCAGAAAAACCGTGACCCACGCCCTTGTCACGAGTCGCCTGGACTACGGCAACACCCTCTACGCCGGGACCACCGCCAAACTCCAAAACCGCCTGCAACGCATCCAAAACGCCTCGGCCCGCCTCATCCTCGACGTACCCCGCAACAGCCACATCTCCGCACACCTGAGACACCTGCATTGGCTCCCAGTCAGCAAAAGGATCACCTTCCGTCTTCTCACCCACGCACACAAAGCCCTCCACAACAAGGGACCGGAATACCTCAACAGACGCCTCAGCTTCTACGTCCCCACCCGCCCCCTCCGCTCCGCTGGCCTCGCACTTGCTGCCGTCCCTCGCACCCGCCGCTCCACGGCGGGTGGGAGATCTTTCTCCTTCCTGGCGGCCAAGACCTGGAACTCCCTCCCCACCAGCCTCAGGACCACCCAGGACCACTCCGCTTTCCGGAGACTCCTAAAGACTTGGCTGTTCGAGCAGCGATAACCCCCCCTTTTTTCACCCCTAGCGCCTTGAGACCCGCACGGGTGAGTAGCGCGCTTTATAAATGTTAATGATTTGATTTGATTTGATTTGATTTGATTTGGAGGTGTCTTCAGTTGCAGACAAAAGTCCACTGGCCCTGGGTGTGGGACCTAAAATGAAATACAAACAATATGCAAGTCAAAGTCTGAGTTGTACATCCAATGTGACGTCAGCTACTAATGAAGCAACCGAAGAGTGAAAATTATTATTAATGGAATAATTAGGCCTTTGTGTGATTTTTATTAATCTACACAGATGCAAAATTTGGTAAAAATGTTGAAGACATGTCCTGGAATTAAAAATGATATTTAGAAAGTGTACATTACATGCACCAGACATTCAACCCAACACAGCAGAGAGGAGACTTGAGAACAAAACCATTCCAAGACCATATTACAACTTATTTGAATTAATGGCAATGGTCAGCATATGAACACTGCTAAGTAAATTGTGTATCAATACTACTTATATTCAGCATGCCAGAGGACATGATTGGAAATCTTTGATTCAACAGAATATGCCTTATGTAAGAAATTACATTAGTTCAATGAAGTAAAAAAAAGGTGAAAACATACGAGATCAACACAACAAATCAAACCTTCATAGAAAGCATGAAATGGTGAATGATAAATGCATAACCCTTTGACATATGTGCATAAATCGAGGAAAGGCGATGTTAAGCATCATCACATTTCACCATTGTTTTCCAGAGACAAAAACAGGGCATCATGGTAGTTTTAATCATTTGTAAACACCATTGACAATACTTGTTAAAATGTGAGTTAAATATACCTATTTAAATATGTACAGGGGAAATGAAATTACATTTACTATATGTAAACACACATATGTGAATGATGTAAATATGTGAACAAACACTTACACATACTATTCCTTCATGTGCAAATAGGTAGGAGGTAATAGATGTTTTGATTTTTAAAGCACAACAACATACAATGAAATAAAGCAAGGAACTAGGCAAATGCAAGGGATGATCCATGGAGAACAACACACATTGTGACAAAACGTATTGAGTAGTTTTATAAGAGAGATACACCACTAATTTGGATAAAACAAGATATTTTGTTGAATAAAGTTGAAATATTTATGCTTTGAGAAGGGTCTTGAAACATTCTAAACAGCTAGCTTAAGGGCAAAAACTAAGTTTGTGATTATGGAGACATTGCTAAGTTCAACTTACCAGTCTCCACTCAAGGGATTCTTGTCAAGCCTTGAGGATGTAGGATCTGCAAGACTTTCTCCTCCCAAGGAAAGAGTTCTAATGGGGCAACGGGAGAACCACCACCAGTCCTCTGGGCCTCCAGTTGATGCTTGAAGGCCAGTGAATGCATTCTCCCCGCACGTCATTCCACCTCTTCCACATTTCCTCCTGTCTGTGCAGATTGTTTACTACAGCATCCACTCTGACAACTATTCTGGTCCCTATTTGCCTTTTCTGAGATATGACTGTATTTTGTACTTCCAAACAATTGTGGGCGTACTCTAATAATTTCTTCCACCATGACTGTCAATTATCTCTCTGTAAAATTTTGATTTCTCCTCCCTGACATAGTAAGTAACTAAAAAAATTATCTAGTGCACCAAATAATGATGAAAAATTTAAAAAGTGAAAAGAAAGGATAATAAACAGAGGGAGAAAAAATTAGAGAAGAAACCTGTCTTCTGTGTGGCAAACTCTGCAGCAAAATAGTGTTCCGCAGTGGACTGGCACAGGATAATTGTCTGAAATTGAGTGTGTTTTATAGTGTGGCTTGCAGGTGTTCACAATTGGCCAATATACATCATGTGTGCGCTGCTAGCATTCATTCAATAACCACAGCCATAGTAAAATGCTGAACGGGTCCCATGACAGACTCCCTCCGTCAGCGTACCATCACTGGCGCAACACCAGCACGACTGTGTTATCTAAATATGGTTTATGCAATCCTGCTGTCCCAACTGCAACAGAGTGGAACACGCCAGCACTGGAGTCCACCGCATTGACTGCGGGATACCGCTCACATGACTGAGGGCACTCTATTGCTGCAGATGGAGGTTGAAACACCATATATCTAAATATGGTGACCAGAACTCTGTCAGCTTGACGGAGTACTTGGGACCGCCACTGTGGCAAGACAGCAGTTGTCCTTCCACAATCTAAATCAGACCTTTCTTTAATTATTATCAAGCAGGAGCTCTTGGCAGGGTCATAAACCAAACAATGTTATTTTCAGTACATTTTTGTGCACATAGGCCCATTTCCTCTGTGATATTTGTTTTATTTTATTCATGAGCTGATTCACTTAAGGTCATGCCTGTCAAAACTGAGCGTTCTGAGTGCTGTCCCACTTCCGCAAAGTACTTCAAAATCATGTTCTTGAAATGTATTATCATCAAGTGTAAGTCTTCTAATTTTAATTTCTTGCCAAGTCGATTGCCCTCTGGCATGGAACTATCAGTTCACTTTGGCGTGGTGTCCCAAAGGTTCTAGGGTCCTTGTTATGTTATATTATGTTCTGTTCTGTTCTGTTCTGTTCTGTTCTGTTATGTTATGTTATGTTATGTTGTGTTATGTTATGTTATGTTATGTTATGCTATATTATGTTATGTTATGTTATGTTATGTTGTGTCACTTTGTAGCATGCACTAGTCATGTGTGAGGGTATCCACTTATCCCTTAGATTAGTGGCAGACTGTACTTCTCCTGCCTAACCCTAAAAGCTAGGACTTAGAAACATTTTCAAGGAGTTATATCAGGAAAGCTGACAGAAGACGAGGTCCAACCTGCCTAGTCGATCCAACTAATGTGCATTGCCAATGGGCCAAAGATCCAGGGTGCTTGCACAGCAGAAAAGCTATTTCAGCATGTCGTGGAGAAGATATATGGCCTTGGGAAGCCCTCTTCAGCTACAGCTTGCAGCCTTTCCCTGCTGGATAAATTTGAGCTCTAAAGGTGCCAAAAGTACACAGTAAGGGCCAGATGTACCAAAGGATTTTACCCATTCTGTGTCTATGAGAAAATGCTTTAGTACATATGGCCCCAAGTGAGAGACTTTCCTTGGGTGCAAACTATGAATTTCTACAAAAAGGAGCTCTCCTGCCCAAAGTCAACAGCTTTACCAGGACTTCACCTAAAAACTAATCAACTAGGGACAACCTGGTCCATGTATCCGACCCATGCTCCATTGTGGTCAGCCTGAACTCATGCCTAGGTACCAGGACTACATCCAATGGCTAGCCAACCTTTTGGAACCTATATGGGCCACAGCCTACTGTCTTGGCCCCTGAGGATTTTTGACTTCCTTTTTAAAAGACTTAGGACCAGATTTAGAGTTTGGCCAAGGAGATATTCTGTCACAACTGTGACGGATAGCCAATGCAATTAAATATACATCCCATAGGATGCAATGGGATTTCCATTTCAGCAGATGGGTTATCCGAAGTAACCCCTCCGCCAAGTTCTATTTCAGGGTCTAGGTCAGAAATAAACGTTTCCAACTGAAGCAACCTCATCCCTGTATCTGACCCATGCCTCATTGCAGTCAGCCTTTCCTCGTCCCTAGGTATCAGGCAAGTGCAACCAGATGACCATGGTTGTAGCATAGTACTTTTTTGCATTATTTTTATTTAAAATGTAAAAAAAAAATCCCTCATTCCCATTATTGGAATTTTTCAGTTTGCTGTCATTTTGTTCATTAGAAATATTTTCATTTTTTAATCAATTGAAGTGGAATTTTTATTATGTTAAGTTTGTTTTATTTTTAACTGTTTAGGTACTTCTAAATGCTTTACACATTTTCTCAAGTTAAGGATGTCTGCTCTGTGCCATAACTACAATAGGTTGAGCTGAAATTTAAAGTACTGAAACCTTTCCTGTAGCTCTTCAGAATTATCATATAATAACTTGAGGTGGGCTACCACCCTCTCTAACTAATAATCAACTTTCTCACACCCTGGTACTGTAACAGACGGGAAAACATTTCTGCTACTGGTGCAATATGATATTTGTTTCATTACAACCACTACACTAGTGCAAAGGTAGCACCAGCATAATGCAAGAAGGAAATTCTCTCATTACATTGTGCTGTTCCCCACGAAAATAATGGATTAATTTTTCTCCTGCACATGCTCCATATTACAGAATTATGAACAAAGGAAAGTGCCAGTGGATACATGTAATGTATTTGCACCTCCTCCCTTCATGTGCCTTTTGGGAGGAATCAATACTGACAAGTTAGGGATAGGTTTTTTAAGAGATCATGCGCGTGAATGGGGGAGAGCAAAGATATGCCACTCTTCATCTCTAGCCCTGCACTGGCACACTTGCGGCTGTGAAGAACCAATACAGGCACGCTTGCACCATTGTGCAATGGTGCCTGTGTTATGGCCTTTGCTGTTTTTTGTGCAGGAAGGCATGTCTATGCTCCACCCATTGAAAACCTTCCCTGTGTATGATAATGCAAGGCAATGCTAAGCACTGCAGGGCCTTAGTTTGTATTTGCTAAAACACGCAAAGCCACACAAAGTGACTTTGCATAGCTTAGTAATACCAAAAATGGTTTTACATTGGAGCTGTGCCACAAAAGAGACACAACCCAGATGCAGCATCATGATAAATTTGCCTCGGAGGGCCAGATGTATCAATGTACTGTACTATCATTGCTTCATTCATGATGTCAAAATGGAAACACAATACTAAAGTCAGATTTGCCAAGCAATGCAAGGCCACCTGGGGTGGCCATGCACTGCTTGGTAAAGGTGGAGTAATGTAAAGCAGAGCAAATCACTGACTTGTGTTACTCTGCCCTGGGAAGGCATTCTGTGGGTAAATAGTGGGTGTTCCCACGCATCAACCAATGGATTTTGGCTCATTCACAGATTTACCAAGAATGGTCAACCTATGAATGGGTCAAAATGCTACGCCTTTCTAGGGGCAGTGCAAAAAGGAGAATTAAACAATAAACAATAACATCCTTGTTGTTTCCTCTTTCTACGTACGCTGTATTCTACTACTACCAACATGCCTGTTGATATTCCGGGCTTTTTCCCTCACTATTGAGCCAGGGTTCGTTGGAGGTGGCACCAAGTGCTTTATAATTGTAATGTGTTGTACATAATGTATTGTACATTTTCTCTTCCCTAAAAAAAAAAAAATCCATTGCAGAGGCAGAGTGGTTATGCTTGGTAGTGTTTTTCTACTATGTCACAAAGGGTAACAGCTCTGCCTTTGCAACAGACTGAGAAGTAGTCCATACACCTTCCTTGACTTCTGGGCTCAGTACGTCTCTCCTTACAAGAAAGATAACCACAGTATTTAAGAAATGTGTTTCCTCTCTAAAAAGGGATGTATGCAGCTTTCCTTGAATTTTCCATGTTGATCATCTAAAAAACTGAAAAAAATTTGGCAATATGTATTCAAATGGTTCACATGCTTTGGTTTACTCTATGAAAATATTAAAACAATATGGTTAATTTTTGTCTTATTGAAGTATAAAAAATGTTAGTTGCTTGAACTACATTAAAGAAAATATGTAAATGTAGTTGTTTTCCCGATGGTAGAAGGAATAGTCATAATTGTATTATTGTTCTGTCATAAACGTGGAGAGAAAAATATTTTAAACCTATAAGTTTGAATCAATTGTGGAACTGTTTACCTTTTGAAGCAGATGTTTGGCTTTAGATGTGCCTTTTGAAAAGAAGTTCACAAATGATGGTGGTAATAGTTTTTCTAATGTTTTATGTGGGTCTTTGTATGAAATCATTTAAATGTTTTTGTTACAAATATTTATTTATACTTAAAATATGTGAGGTGAACCTGGAAAATAAAATCTGTTACATATTTGAATAACATTTTACAAAGCTGTAAATATCATGTTTGGCCCTTTTTTGTTGTAGAGTGTGAATACTAATTTTTATTTTTCTGGAAAAAAACAGTTATCATTTTTACTTGGATTTTTTGAGGAGATGTTTACCAGTTAATTTGGTAATAGAATGTGGATGTTGTTTAATTTTCAGATATTGCTTTCACTGTTTCCATTGATGGCTTGATAGCGATCTATTCTTTTATGAGAAAACTTAGAGCATAAATTAGAAATTGAAATGATTCATGTGTTAGTGAATTCCAGTTTTCATCATCTTCCCCAGTTGGATTAGGGCCGAGGTGGCATTAGTAAATCTGCCCCCCTACCAGTGTCCAACACATTCCTCAAGTTGGCCCAGGGAAGAGTTAGGAATAGTAAATCTGACCACAGCCAGTGTCCAGCATATTTCCTAAATTTTCAGAGGGAGAAGTTTAGAATAGTAAATCTGCCTCCCTGGCAGTGTCCAACAGCTCTCCCAAGATGTCATGGGGCAAAGGATAGAATAATAAATTTGCCACCAACCAGTGTCCAGCACCTTCCCTGAGTTACAGGCCAGAAGTTATAATTGTACATGTGCCCCCCTGAGAGCATTCAGCACCTTCCCAGAGTTGGCACAGGACAGAGGTTAAAATAATAAATCTGCTGCTTGCCAGTGTCCAGCACATTCACTGAGTTGGCACAAGGCAGAAGTGGAAATAATAAATCTGCCTGCCTGCCTTTGTCCAGCATTTTACAAAAGTTGCCACAGGGTGGTGGTTAGAATGGCGAATCTGCGTGATGCCAGTGTCCAGCACCTTCACTGAGTTGGGACAAGTGAGAGGTTAAAATAGTAAGGGGCATAGTTATACTCTGTTTGCACCGAATTAGCATCATTTTTTTTTACTCTAATTTGGTGCAAAACTAACTCCATATTTATACTTTGGTGCTAGACCCGTCTAGCGCCAAATTTTTTGAGAGAAAGTCATTTTTTGGAAGTGGAGACCTACCTTGCCTTAATGAGATGCAAGGCAGGCGTTCATGTGCATAAAATGACTATATGGCCTTAACGCCATATTTAGAGGCATATTTATACTCTGTTTGCACCGAATTAGCGTCATTTTTTTTACTCTAATTTGGTGCAAAACTAACTCCATATTTATACTTTAGTGCGAGACCCGTCTAGCACCAAGGCCCTGATTTATACTTTTGTTGTGCCGCATTAACGTCATTTTTTGACGCAAAAGTGGTGTAAACTTACAAAACATTGGCCCTTATTTGTACTTTTTGGTGCAAAACTGCACTAACTCAGTTTTGCACCAAAAAGTTTAGCACCGGCTTTGTAGTGCTTCTGTTCTTATCTCGTTTTCAGCACTTACATAACATATCAAGAATGCACTTCTGAGTTCAAAGAAGACTTTTATTGTTGTTAATTCTTCCCCAACCGCAATTTCGTAAGAGGCGAATTAGTAGATTTCAAGCACACTTTCAATGAAAACACAGTTGCATTGTACACAGCAGGTTATATTTATAAGATATTGAATGCAAAGCAAAACAAATACTTCACCGTGTGAGAAACTATTTACCGCTTCATCTTTCTAGGGTCTGCAAGCTGATGACTCCTGTCAGCTGCGAGAAAGAGATTTATCTACCCACACGGGATGCTGGCAACTGGCGCCAAGTTCCAGCACGAAGTCAGGCAGATTCTAATCTAATTCTCTGAAGCCCGTGAGCCACCCTTAGAACAGCGTTCCCCCTCCTCTCAGACCCGGGAAAACTACCCAAGCCTTTGGAGACTGACCAGATCTCCTAGACTGCTCCTCTTCCCAAGCTCGAGCAGGATGGTAAACACCACCTGTACTCTCTCTTATCAGGTCTAGTCTAGTGTGCGAAGAAAATAGCTTGGTTCATCTTGTGCAAAAACACAGCTTGGAAAAATACAGCTTGGATCCTCAACTGCAATGTCTAACTCCACGTTAAAGGCAATAGGCAGCTAACCTAAATATCAAATGCAATGTCTAGTGTCATGTCAAAGCTAATAGGCAGCTGAGCTGAATACAAAATGTGATGTCTAATATCACGTCAAAGCCAATAGGCAGCTGAGCTGAATACAAAATGTAATATATAATATCATGTCAAAGCCAATAGGCAGCTAAGCTGGATACAAAATGCAATGTCTAATATCATGTCAAAGCCAATAGGCAGAATACAGAATGTAATGGCTAATGCAATGTCAAAGCCAATAGGCGGCGAAACTGAACAAAACATACCATGTGCTACTGGTGAACATTGAGCAACTAATATGCGCAGTGGTGAAACACAAAGTCATTGGTCAAACAAAATTAATCGCATGACAGGCTTGCACCATTTATGTGCACCGACCGGGCACCATATTTATGGAATGGTGCAAGCCGGTGCAAAGGGTAGGCTAGAGTAAAAAAAAATTACTTTAGTCGGGTGGGGCTGGCAGTATAGAAGAAGGGGGTTTAGCACCAAAAAATGACTTTAGGCAGGTTAGAGTAAAAAAAAATGACTCTAACCAGATTTGGGTCATTTTATGGTGCTAAACCTACCATGCCACATGACTCCTGCCTCAGAAAAGGCAGGAGTCATGCCCAACACCCCAATGGCCAGCACAGTGGACAAGGGTCCGCTGGGCATGGCCATTGCACCCTGTGCCATGTATGGGCCCATTTCAGGGCCCCCAATGGCACTTTCAAAAATAAAATGCAATCTTACCTGGGATGGGGTCCCCTATCTTCCCCAGTCCCTCTGGTGTGGGTGGGGGTGCCCCTGGGGCCTGGGGAGGGCACCTCTGGGCTTATTCCATGGTGTTCTTCCATGGAAATAGGTCCCCAGGTCCCCTAACGCCTGCCCTGACCCAGGCTTTAAAAAATGGGGCAAAGCAAGCTTTGCACCATTTTTGACCCCCCTCCCTCCGTTGCACCACTTTTGCATGGGAGTATAAATATGGCGTTAGGGCCCCAGAGTCATTTTTTGCACAGGAACGCCTACCTTGCATCTCATTATGGCAAGGTAGGTTTCCACTTTAAAAAAAATGACATTAACTCGATAAATTTAGTGCTAGACGGGTCTACCACCAAAGTATAAATATGGAGTTAGTTTTGCACCAAATTAGAGTAAAAAAAGTATGACAAGAATTCAGTGCAAACAGCTTATAAATATGCTCCTGAGCGTCAAAGAGTGACGCTAACCTGGTTAGAGTCATTTATTTTGACTCTAACCTGCCTAACGTCATTTTTTTTACGTTAGCCTACCCTTTGCCCCGGTTTACACCATTCCATAAATATGGTGCCCAGCTGGTGCTAAAAAATGGTGCAAGCCGGTGCAAAACTTTTTGGTGCAAAACTGCGTTAGTGCAGTTTTGCACCAAAAAGTATAAATAAGGCCCTAAATCTGCCATCTGGCAGTGTTTAGCACACTTTTCAGAGTTGTCACAGGGTGAAGTTGAGAATAGTAAATCTGCCCTCCAGCCAGTATCCAACACTTTCCCAGAGGTGGCATAAAATGGAGTTGGGAATAGTAAATCTGCCCCGCCGGTAGTGTCTAACACTATCCCCCAGATAGCATAAGGCAGAGTTGGTAATAGTATATTTGTTCTTCTGCCAGTGTCCAGCACCTTTCCTGAGTTGGCACAGAGTGGAGATCAGAATAGTAAATCTGCCCGCTTCCAGTATTTAGCATCTTCTTTGAGTTGATACAGGGTGAAGGTTAGAAAAGTAAACTGCCCTGCTGCCAGTGTTCAGTTCCTTCCTCAAGTTGGCACAGAGCAGAGTTGGGAATCGTACACCTACAGCCAAGACAGTGTAAAGCACCTTCTCAGAGCTGGTACAGGTCAGAGGTTAGAATTGCAAATATGTCTTCCGCCAATGTTAAGCACCTTCACTGAGTTGGCACAGGGCAGAAGTTAGAGGGTAGAATAATAAATCTGCCCCCTGTCAGTGTCCAGTACCTTCCAAGAATTGGCACAGGGCACAGCTGGCAATAGGTAACCTGCCCTCTGCCATTGCCCAGCACCTTCCCTAAGTTCCAACAGTTGGTGGTTAGAATAACACATCTGCCCCTGCCAGTGTCTAGCACCTTCAATGAGTTGGCATAGGGCAGAAATTAGAAAAGGAAATCATGCTTCTGTCAGTGTTAAGCACCTTTCCTGAGTCGTCTAAGGGTGGGGAAGAGAATAGTAAGACTGCTCCCGGTCAGTATCCAGTACCTTCTTAGAGTTGACACAAGGCATTTTTGGGAATAGTTAATCTGCCCCACTACCAGTGTCTAGCACTGTCTCCAAGTTGGAAGAGGGTGGCGTTGAGAACAGTAAATCGGCTCCCCTGCCAGTGTTTAGTGCGTTCCCAAAGTTTACACAGGGCAAATGCAAGAATAGTTAATTTGCTCCCTGAACGTTTTCAGCACCTTACATGAGTTAGCACAGACAGGAGCAGAGAATAGTACATCTCCTCCCCTGCCATGGTCCAACATCTTCTGAGAGTTGACACTGGAGGTTGGTTAGAATCGCAAATCTGTCTCCTGCCAGTGTCCAGCACCTTCACCGTGTTAGCACAGTGTGGAAGTTAGAATACTAAATTTGCCCCACTGACAGTGTTCACCAACTCCCCAAAGATGGCACGGATCAGAGGTTAGAATAATAAATCTGCACTCCGTCATTGTTCCACACCTTCCCAGAGTTGACACAGGGTGGTGGTTAGAATAGCAAATCTCCACCTGCCAGTGTCCAGCACCTTCACTGAGTTGGCACATGGCAGAAGTCTGCTTAGCACCTTCCCTGAGTTGTCTTAGGATGGTGTTGAGAATGGTAATTCTGCGCTCCAGCCAGTATCCAGTACTTTTCTAGAGTTGACACAAGGCAGAGTTGAAAATAGTAAATCTGCCCTCCCCACTAGTGTCTAACACCGACCCCCAAGTGTCACAAGGCAGAGTTGGGAATGGTTAATTTGCCAATATCTAGCACCTTCCCCATGTTGACACAGGGCGAAGATAAGAATAGTAAATCTTTCCCCACCAGTGTTCAACATCTTTCTCGAGTTGACATAGGGAAACAGTTAGATAAGTAAACTGCCCCTTGCAAGTGTTCAGCACCTTCCCCGAGTTGGAACAGTGCAGAGTTGGAAATCTTATATGCAGATACCCTGCCAGTGCCCAGGATCTTAAAAGAGATAACACAGGGTGGTGCTTAGAATTGCAAATTTGTCTTCTGTCCGGGTTGGCACAGGGCAAAAGTTATAATGATGAATCTTCCCCACTGACAGTGTTCAGCACCTTCCTTAAGGTGGCATGGGGCTGAGGTTAAAATAATAATACTGCCCTACATCAGTATCCTGTACCTTCCCAGAGTTGGCACAGGGCACAGTTGGCAATAGTAAACCTGCCCCTCTGCCAGTGTCCAGGTCCTTTTCCAAGTTGCACAGGGTGGTGGTTGGAATAGCAAATCAGCCCCCTGCCAGTGTCCAGCACCTTCACTTAGTTAATACAGGGCAGAGGTTAGAATAATAATTCTGCCTTATGTCAGTGTTTAGCCTCTTCCCAAGTTGTCTCAGAGTGGAGGTGAGATTAGGAAATGTACCCCCCAGCCAGTATCCAATACTTTCCTAGAGTTAACACAAGGTAGAGTTGGGAATAGTAAATCCCCCGCCCACGTGTCTAATACCCTACCCCAGTTGGCACAGGGGGAGGTAGGGAAAGTAAATCTGCTCTCCTGCCAGTGTCTAGCACCTTCCCCATGTTTACAACAACTGTAAGTGAGAATAGTACATCTGTCCCCCTGCCAGTGTCCAGCATCTTCCCAGGGTTGGCACAGGGTGAAGGTCAGAAGTGCAAATCTGTCTCCTGCCAGTGTCCTCCACCCTCACTGTGTTGGCACATGGTAGAAGTTAGAATAACAAATCTACCCCACTGACAGTGTTTAGCTCTTTCCTTGAGTTGGCATTAGGCAGAGGTTATAATAAAATATCTGCCCTCCATCAGTGACCAGTACCTTCCCAGAGTTTGCACAGGACACAGCTGGCAAGAGTAAGTCTGCCCCCTGCTAGCATCCAGCACCTTCCGAAGTTGGTACGTGGCAAAGGTGGGAATAATAAATGTGCCCTTCGTTAATGTCAAGTACCTTCGCAGAGATGGCACAGGGCACAGCCGGCAATTGTAAATCTGCCCCTCTGCCAGTGTCCAGCTCCTTCCTCAAGTTGCACAGGGAGATAGTTAGGTTAGCAAATCTGCCCATGTCAGGATCAAGCACCTTCACTGAGTTGACACAGGGCAGAGGTTAGAAGAGTACATCTGTTTTCTGTCAGTGTTTAGCACCTTCCCTGAGTAGTCTCAGGGTGGAGTTGAGAATAGTAAATCTGCAACCCATACAGTATTCAATACTTTGCTAGAGTTGACACAAGGCTGAGTTGCGAATAGTAAATCTGTCCCCCACCAGTTTCTAACACTGTCCTCCATTTGGCACAGGGCGGAGATGGGAAAAGTAAATCTGCTCCTCTTCCAGAGTTGGGCACCTTCCCCATTTTAGTACAGGGCAATTGTGCCCCCTGCCAGTGTTCAGCACCTTCCCTGCGTTGGCACAGAGTGGTGTCTGCCCCCCTGCCAGTGTCCTGCATCTTTCGAGGGTTGGCACAGGGTGGTGGTTAGAATCGTAAATCTGTTCCCTGTCGGTGTCCAGCACCTTTACCAAGTTGGCATGAGGCGGAGGTTAGAATAATAAATCTGCCCTCCATCAGTGGCCAGCACCTTCACTGAGTTGAGAATAGTAAATCTGCCTTGTGTCAGTGTTTATCACCTTCCCCGAGTTGTTTCAGGGTGGATTTGAGAATAGTAAATCTGCATCCCAGCAGGTATCCAATACTTTGCTAGAGTTGACACAAGCCAGAGTTGGGAACAGTTAATGTGCCCCCATCAGCTAGTATCTAACACTGTCCCCCAGTTGGCACAGGGTAGAGTTGGGAATAGTAAATCTGCTCCCCTGTCAAAGTCTAACACCTTCCCCATGTTGACACAGGGCAGGGGTTAGAATAGTAAATGTGCTGCCTGCCAGTGCTCAGCACTTTGCATGAGTTGGCACAGAGTGACGTCTGCTCCCCTGCCAGTGTCCAACATTTTTGCAAGGTTGGCACAAGGCACTGGTTAGAATCGCAAATCTGTTTCCTGCCACTGTCCAGCATCTTCATCGATTTGACACAGGGAAGAATTCAGAATAATAAATCTACCCCACTGACAGTTTTCAGCATCTTCCCTGATTTGACATGGGGAGAAGGTAAGAATAATAATTCGGATCTCCGTCAGTGTCCAGCACCTCCACTGAGTTAAGCGCAGGTCAGGTGTTAGAATAGTATATTTGCCTTCTGTCAGTGTGTAGCACCTTCCCCAAGATGTCTCACGGTGGACTTGAGAATAGCAAATCCACCCCCAGCCATTATCCAGTAATGCCCCAGAATTGACACAAGGCAGAGTTGGGAATATTAAATCTGCTCCCCACACTAGTGTCTAACATCATCCCCCAGTTGGCATAGGACGGAGCTGGGAATAGTAAAGCTGCCCCCCCGCCAGTGTTCAGCATCTTTTTACAGTTGACAGACATAATATATTATTTTCAAAAAAAGTATATTATTTTTCTTAAATAATCAATATTATTTGAAATAGTATATTTATATTTCAAAAATTATTTGCTTTATTATTAAAAATGCATTTACTTCCTTATTTTTCACAAAATGATATCTAGGTCTGAATGAAGTATTTTCCCAATTTTCAGAAGATCCTAGAAAATAATGTTTCATTTTTAATCAAAAATATTTTTGAGTATTAGTTTTTTTTTGGCGCACTGTGATAAAAAAAAGCAGGCAGTTGCTGCTGTTCACTTAAGTGTGTGTAGTCACCTCAATGGTTAATGACACACTGATTACAAAATGGTGGGTGCCCGGTATACATACCATTTTTGAGGTAAAACCTAATTTAATAAAAATAAATCACCCAAGATATTGAATTTATTTACTTTAAAAATATGACTAAACCTATAACTAATGTGATATGTGATTTTATACATAACCTTCTTATGAGGAGTGGTCTATTCTCTTGGTGGGGTATTTTTAAATTGCAATTAAAACATAAAGCTTTCAATAGTTTGTGAAACTATTCATAGCAAACATTTAAGTTAATTTCCTTTAAAAAATATTATTTAATTATTTTACAAAATAAATGCATTGTAAGGGCTTGCATGGTAATAGTATGTGTAGTAAAGTTATGTGTGGTAAAGTCTCATAGGTGATAAAGGCATGCATGGTAATGTCTTGTGTGCTAAAGGCATGCATTGTAAAGTCATACATCAGTCAGAGACCATGTGAAGTCCCTCTCTGTGGAGGTGTACCGCCAATCAAAGGCAACTTAGGGGGTCATTACGACCCTGGCGGTCAGAGACCGCCAGGGGTAATGTGGCGTCTGTACCGCCAACAGGCTGGCGGTATGGAGACCCGTATTACGACCGCGGCGGTAGCGCCGCAGCGCCGGGGCTGGCGGTTTCCCGCCGTTTTAGCCCCAGCGGTGATAATCCGCCAGGGCAGCGCTGCAAGCAGCGCTGCCCTGGGGATTATGACCCCCCTACCGCCAGCCTGTTTCTGGCGGTTTGCACCGCCAGGAAGAGGCTGGCGGTAAGGGGTGTCCTGGGGCCCCTGGGGCCTCTGCACTGCCCATGCCAGTGGCATGGGCAGTGCAGGGGCCCCCTAACAGGGCCCTGGGCAGCTTTTCACTGTCTGCATAGCAGACAGTGAAAAGCGTGACGGGTGCTACTGCACCCGTCGCACGGCCGCAACACCACCGGCTCCATTAGGAGCCGGCTCCTATGTTGCGGCCTCATCCCCGCTGGGCCGGCGGGCGTAAACTTGGCTTGCGCCCGCCGGCCCAGCGGGGATGTCGTAATGGGGTCCGCGGGAGTGCGGCCCCATTGGCGGCCGCACAGCGGTTACTGCTTGGCGGGCAGCGGTAGCCTCCCGGCAAGCTTGTAATGACCCCCTTAGTGTTGCAAGAAGCATTTATCTCCCTTTTCTGCCAAATATCCACAGAATCCTTTGTCTGGTTGTCCTTAGCTGAGGATGGGCCAGGACAAAAGTAGTCTCAGCCTTTGTCCTCTCACTGACCTGGTATTGTTGAATGCCAGAACCCACACATCTCACTCACCACATTGTACAACTATTCGGGCACTCATGTTAGCAAATATAATGTACAGCACACTCATTTTCCTTTCCTTGTCTTAACACCATTTTGTACTGCTCTATCCACTATAAACATACACTAACCTCATCAGAATGCAACCGATGACTGACTAGGCTAAACACACTAATTACAGACCTTTGATCAAAGTAAATTCTTCAGACATGCATTCAGTAGACATAGAGACTTTACAACAAAATATAACGTAGAAGCAATTTTTATTGAAGAAGCTTCGTAATTTTTTTTATAAATGTAAAGGTCTTTATCAATAAAATGTAAGTATAGCTGCAGTGAAACTGGAGGTCAAATTGTGCAAATCACAAACAACAATGTGCACAATACGACAGAAATGCTACACAATAAAGTGGTAGTTCTTGGAGCCTTGGCTATAAAAACTGTAATATGTTTGCAATTGCTAGATGTATGATAGTGACCAAAAGAGCATATAAAGTTACGTTTTTACACACATTTTGCGCCACCACTGGAAACTATGTCACAAGCAACGGTCACCAAATTATGAAATTATGTGAGAATGTGAATTGATGCCTAGTTAGGATCCATTTTAGTCCCTAACATTGAATAATAATGTTTTATATGTGTGATGTTTTATTGTATTGTATGGGGGGAAAAGTATTAGGATACATGGAATTAATATAGTATATCATGATTTCTTTATGAATACCCTCCATTTACTTTGAGGGAATTGATTATTCCTGCTGCAATGCATTGGGAGTATTAATTCCAGAGGCAGTTATAAAAGGCCGGTCAGTTGAACCTTAAAATGCACTTCTGGTGCATGGGCTCAAGTGGAACACAGAAGTCACCTCAGGCTCCTTCATTAGCAGGTTAGACTTGGTTCTTCATTTGCCTCATGTTTGTTCCTGGTCCAGGAATGTTCTTTTCCAAAGTACTATCGAGTGATTAGAAATTTCCGTAGACTCAATCCTTGCAGACTTTGCACTCCTTTTTCAAGACTTTCTGAAAGTTTGACTGTGACCAATCCTAAAGGCCTCCCTTCAAGATGTTAAATTCAGACTCCAAGTTCCTTCCTAAAGCCATCTTTATGGATACTGCCCCCTCTTTCCATTCATGGAACAGCTTCCCCTTCTACTTGATAATGTCTTATCCTCCTCCTTCCTTAAAGTACTTTCTGGAGAATCTCTTTCACTCCTACTTCTCTGACTATCTCAAGCCAGGCCAGATCCTCCCGCTTATGAAGAAACACAGACTAGCCCCCGACAACCTTGTTTTCTATCAGTCCAGCACTCTTCCACTGATGAGCAGCAAGATCGCTGAAGAAAAAGGCATACACAACTTAAAATGACATCAGCACCAACAGCTATTACATGACTGTTGAACATGGTCCTTCTTAGGAGACTTCCCTGAAACTTCTTTCTTTTTTCCTTCAGTTTTTTTTGCTGACTCTCTTTGTATGGCCTTAGAACTGTACTGCAGTGGTTAAGTGTGCATGCCTTCCTACACATGCCAGGGTGGGATGCTTAAGTGATTGGTTGAGGTGTGGTACCCAGGAGTGCCCTGTAAAAAGGTACACTACAAACCTGGGGGAGGCACAGCCCTGGCTACTGGTGGGATGCTGCACTTATTCTGCCATCCACCAGAATAGCCTGTAAAACGCGTTAGGCCTGATAGTGCAGGTCTGTGGGGGCTCAGTTACACTTGCGCTCTGGGTGGCATTTCCCACTTCGTGGCCAACCCTGAGTAGGCCTTACACTACCCTTAGAGCACCCCTGAAGCATGTGGTAGGCAGAGGGCAGATCAGGTGCACAATGGTTTTCCATCCCTGGTAGGGAAGAACCCCCAAGTATGTTTTCCCTACCTAGGAGGTTGGCTCTTCCTGTAGGTTTTGCTGATTCTCTCACAGTGGCCCTAAAGCCCTGGCCACTTTCCCTCTGTAAGTACAGTGGGAAAGCATGCTAGCCCTTCCTACATATATTAGGAAGGGGTGCTAACCAGTGTATGTGCCCTTGCACAATAGTGTTTTAACATGTACTGAGCCTGCCACTGTAGGCCAGTGAGTGCAGTTACCTAATGGTGGTTTAACATGTGCTGAGCCTACCACTGTGGGCCAGTATGTGCATACTTGCACAATTATGTTTTAATATGTACTGAGCCTGTCACAGCAGGCCTATGTGGGTGCACTTGCACCTCTGAGTGTTTTTAAACTTGTGTCCAGCCTGCCCCTGCAGGCCTGTGTGTGCAACAGGGCACATGTGCCCAGGGAGTGAGTAAGATCCTTGTCTATTTTCACTTCCAATGAGGTTTGCTCTGTACATATCTTAACATGGGGACAGTTTTCCATTACACCTAACTGTAATAGTGGATTGCATTGGAGCAGTCTCATAATATTTCATATCATTAAAATCATCCTGACAACCCCCTTCCTGTGGAAAAGGTGGTTTTGTCAATAATCATTGAGAAATGTCACTTAGAAAAAGTGACCATTTCTCTGCTCTAAAACACTTTGGGGGTTATTACAACTTTGGAGGAGGTGTTAATCCGTCCCAAACGTGACGATAAAGTGACGGATATACCACCAGCCGTATAACGAGTCCATTATATCCTATGGAACTCGTAATACGGCTGGTGGTATTTCCGTCACATTTGGGACGGATTAACACCTCCTCCAAAGTTGTAATAACCCCCTATGTGTTCCTTTTTAAATCCAACTCGAATTCACACTGGAGGCTGGGGAGCACTTCTGTGCATTCCCCAGCCACAGCTATGAACCTTGGGTCCACAGCTGGAACAACAGACCTCTGCCATTTGAGGACTTGGTGGGAAAGATTGGAGGGAGAGGGTTTTACACTTGGCCTCTTGGGGCCGAATTGAGCCCCCACTAAAGAGCAAGACCTGCATTCCATGGCTCCATGGCAGACAGGACTAAAACTTAGGGGAGATATCTGTAGTTCAAAGGGAAACCCTCTGTGCCACTCTCAACCTCAAAGGTACACTACAGTATGACTGCTGGTGACCCACTGCAGCTAACTAAAAATACACTTTGCGAAGATATGGGAACAAACCATGTGATGTACACTACCAGAGGAATCTGTTGCACACAGAAGTATTTACTGCCCTTGGAAGGGACCACACACCCTTCCTGCATTGTGACTGGCCTAGGCAGACTGCTTCTGAAGTGTATTATCCAAGGGCTTGTTGGCTTGTCCCCTGTTCTCAGTGGAGGTCTCAGGGACATAAAAACCTCCTGTGAGGAATCTACACCTTATATCTGTTGCATCTGGAAAGCAGTGCCCTCTCTAACCGCTTATATCATCTGCTGGATTCCAGCTGGTAGTAGCTGTGTGAGCGAGGAGCTAAGTATTGTGCGTGGAAACTGGATTTCCTGGTGTAGAGTCTTCAAAGTACTGCCTACATTTTAGGAGTATGATCCTTCATTGTGGGGCCGCAACATGCATAAACGCCTAGTTGGTTGTGAGTGGATTCACTGGTTGAAGGACCCTGCATGGCCCACTTTGTTGACCATGCTGTATTTCTCTTGTGCTACAAGCTGACTGAATGCTTATTGCGTGCAGTGTCTGATTCACAGAATGCAACCCTTGGAAGTGGGGGCGTATCGGGAGAAGTGTCGCACTCTACTTCATGTGGCACCACTGAAGTTGCATCTTTTGTGTGTGGCCATAATTCTCTGGTGAGACTCAAGTCATTGTGCACCATACATTGTGCCTCATTGCAGGGAGACACAGAAATTGATAACTCTTCATGTGGGCCAGGATTTGTCTAGTTCCACTCAAGTCCTCATTCATCAGACATTGCACCTCACTCCAGGGAGGTACAAAAGTTTAAAACTCTTTGTGTGTGTCTGGAATTGTCTGGTGTGACTCAAGTCATTGTGCACCGGGTGTTGTGCCTTTTTCAAGGAGATATGGCATTAGTCACTTTTTGGGTATAATCGGAAATGTCTTGTGCGACTCAAGTCATCACACACCAGTAAATGTGCCTCATTCCAGGGAGGTATGGCCGTGGTCATTTTTTGTGTACCATGTTAATTGTCGGTGCAACTCAAGCCATTGAGCACCAGACATTGTGAGTCATTCCAGAAAGGTGCAAAATTTGGTAACTTTTTGTGGGTAATTGAAATTGTCTGGTGTGACTTAGGTCATTGTGCACCAGACCTGCCTCATTCCAGGAAGGCAAGAGACTAGTGACTAAGGGTGGGCAGAGCTCACAGAGTTCTACTCCACAGAAGTCCGCCGAGTTGATTTAAAACTCTGTGGAATTGCGCAGAGTTCCACGAGTAGCGGAGTGCTGCCTGCCCTAGTGGCACCCTGGCCTGAATGTGCCCGATCTCAGAAGCGCTAAGCAGGGTCAGGCCTGGTAAGCCAGGCTCGACCCTGCGTAGAACTTCCTGGATCAGACACATTCAGGCCAGGACTGTCGGCAGTGAAAGCTGCTGTTTCAGGTCTCTTGTGCACTGGCTTGCCCCGTGTGCAGTGCACACTGGGCCGGCCAGTGCACAGGGGGCCTGGCTAGGCTGGTGCACAAGGGACCTAAAACGTCAGCTTTCACTGCCTATGGCCCTGGCCTGAATTTAGGCCAGGTCCATAGGCAGCAAAAGCTGCTGTTTCAGGCCTCGTGTGCACCTGCCTGCCCCGCCATGTGCACAAGAAAAACTGAAATTAGGGTCTTACCTGGGTCCTCCCAGTGTCCTCATTGCCAGCGGCCTGGCTCTCTGCCTTCCTCTGTCCCATGCAACTGGCTGCTGGTGAGGCCGGATGGAAGCTTTGATCGGACAGAGTTGGCAGCAGCTCTATGCCACCAACATCAGACTGAGTGCCCACTGCAGCCCACTTACGGGCCACACAGCGCAAATGCAGACAGTTTGCTCTTGCGCTGTGTGGCCCATAACTGCGCTGCAGTGCACATGTGGTGAGCTCTGCTATGCTGCGGGGGCTAGCAGAATTTTTTGGCTAAACTTCACACTCCAAGAGGAGTGCAGAGTGCCAAAAACTTTGTTAGCTCTGCCAGCGGAGCGCAGCTCACTGCCCACCCCTACTAGTGACACTTTGTGTGCAACCGGATTGTCTGGTTCCACTCAAGCCGTCGTTGCACCAGACGTTGTACTTCATTCCAGGGAGGTACAAAATTGCTAACTATTTGTGTACTGGAGTGCCTGGCCTGGTTTGGCACTATTGTGATCAGCATGTGTCCTACTGTTACCCTCCCCGCATGCTTTGGAGACCTGGGCCAGTGCCTGAAAGACAGGTGCGGAGACCTTTGTATGAACTTCTGGAGTGGTGGGCATACTTCCAGTTGTTGACTGTTGCCTGATCAGCCAGTTATCTTTCTTTACCCCCACTTTTCCCGCAGGACCCTGAATAAGTGTGATTCTGGCCACAATCGGCCTGGTACCTGGGGAAAGGTTTCTTTCATCTCCTGCCCATGGTGTGGGGTAGTAGGGGTTGGATTAAGGGTGGAGGAGGGTTGGACACAAGCTATCTGTGATGACAGACCTGCTGGATATCAGTACACTGCATTAGAGTACTGAGAGTGAGTGTGTGCCAGTGCATGCTATTTGAGTCTGCCTGATATCCGTGGCACTGAAGAGCGTTGTGGAATGAGTGTGTGGAATTGACTGCTTGTGATTGACTACACCGCATGGTGTTGTTTCCATACACGTTGTTTCCTTGCCAAAAGACTATCACAGTTGACATTAGTTTTTACGCGTGAAGCCTAGGCTGTGGAGCTATTTAAAAGTGCTGGAATTATCTGTGTGTTCATATTGGTGTTAATGTTGTGAACTGGAGTGCACCATAGAACTGTATGCTACTGAACTGGCATACTTGGTGGGTGGGTCTTGTCCTAACAAAGTTTTGCATAACATGAGGGTTCTGGGAGAGAACACAGGATTTTTCCACAGTGTACATACTGCTTTTAACATGGTTGGGCCTAATACCGCTAGTGATATTTCTCTATGTGATTTTTGCCCAGATTAACATGAGGTTTAAGTTGTGCTAACTATTGTGTGTGAAGAATACAAACTTTATTTAATACAACTCATGTGAAGTCACTTATGTGATGCTAATTGTAATGGTTGTGCAAGAGTTCTCTGTCAGTGCGAAGAATACAAACTTTATTAAATACAACTCATATGAAGTCTCTTTTGCGATGCTAATTGTATTTGTTGTGCAAGAGTACTCTGTCAGTGCTTTACACATTGCCCCAGTCATAACTGTGACTACTTAGTGCGAAGCTCCTAAAGGGTGAGTGCAGGTTATATAGTGGGTGTCATCACCCACCCCCGATGGGAGGGGTAGGTTCTTCCTGGCTAGGGCTTCACCTCAGCCAACCAGAACGTATTGCCTCCAACAACATCTATCAATACGACTTGAGATCACAATGTAGCATAGCAATAGCTAATTTATGAATCATTGGTGATAACCCTCTTACCACTGATAAAGATGACTCATTGCCATCTGATGTTACTTGACCTTTCATCTGCCTTTGACCCAACCTCATCCACACCATGAGGTCTCAAATGGCATTCATAGGCAGTGTCCCGCGCTGGTTCTCCTCATCTGTATAGAATGGAGTTAAATGAATTAAGTCTTAAGAGGAAAGAGTACAAAAACACTATAAAGAAAAGGAAACAGAAATTAAAAAACGAGATATGGCAATCCCTTCACGATGCAAGCCTCCAGAACGACATAGTCAAGTTCTGGAAAATCGTGAATTCTCCCCTCCTATGTGATGGAAAGTTACCAACAATTGAAATCGCCATCACGGAAGAAGATTGGGTTGCTTTCTTCTCTGCTATATACTCCTCAGAAAATCTGGCTTTGGAACCAAATCTCCCTAGATTAGACTTTCATCCTATTTCTCCACCATTCAGCCTGATTGAGGTTATTGATGCCATTAATGCTAGCAAAAATGGTAAAGCCCCAGGCCCAGATGGAGTCCCAGCTGACATTTATAAAACCAACGTGTCACTCTGGGGCCCATTATTGACGCAGGTGTTACGCGCCTGTTGTTCTACAGCTTTTATTCCGACCTGGGCCGAGTCTATAATTATTCCAATCTTCAAAAAGGGAGATCGCCAAAATCCTGCATGCTATCGCCCAATCTCCTTGCTCGACACATTTGCAAAAATTGCAGGACAAATTATTCTAAATAGATTGCAAGACGACAGAGGATAACCATATCCTCTCGGACTTGCAATATGGGTTCAGGGCCGGGATAGGGACGACATAGCAAGCTCTCAACCTAGATAGCATACTTGGTAAATATACAAGAGCTAAGGCCGGAGACCTATATCTTGTATTTTTTGATCTGACTTCTGCATTTGACTGCGTGGTCCATTCTAAACTGTGGTCCATCTTATTGGATATGGGGGTTGATACTGCTATAGTACATTTCATTAGGGAATTGTACGCCGGAGCCAATGCCAGGGTCCGCTATGGGCTCCAGGGGGAATGTACACCTTCATTCCCAATTGAACGAGGGGTACGTCAAGGCTGTGTGCTAGCTCCTTTATTGTTTGCCCTATATATCAATAAATTAGAGGGAGTCCTATCCGATGCCTGCAGTGATCTCCCACAAGTAGGCCCTCGTAAGATCCCAGCGCTCTTGTATGCGGATGATGCCGTTCTGATGGCCCATACTCCAGTATCCTTGCAACGGTTATTAACAACTTTTGATAATTGTATGGATGCTCTGGGTCTCAGAATCAATTACTCTAAAACCTTTACAATGACACATAGCAGAAGTTTCATAAAGAAATGCCAGACCACGTTAAGAGGTGCGAAACTAGTTGACAGGATCATTTTCGTATCTAGGTATAACGTTTGACAATAAAGGTACATGGGCACAAGCTATAAAAGCGAGGAAATTGTTATTCACAAAAACCATCATGGCCATAAAAAACTTCTCCAAAAAGGTCAGGAGAGTGACTCCTAAAGATATGATGTCACTGTACAATGCGAAATGTGTTTCAGTCGCACTGTACGGGGCAGGACTCTGGGGATACCGGGACTGCAATACTTTACAGCTAGCTGAAAATGCTTTTTTAAAGACAGTTCTAAGCGTCCCGAAATCTACCTCAACATTAGTATGCCACTCAGAAATGGGAGTAACATATCTCACAGATTTTATTCATGTTCAAGCAATTTTACTCTGGCATAAAGTCTGGACCTCCGATCCTGCCAGGCTGAACAGGGCTATTATAGAAGATGCACTATCTCATTCGCTTAAAATTCCATGGCTAAACTACATAAAGAATTTTCTCGTGGAGCTGGGCTATCCTGAGCTGTATTTTACTCCAGACAAATTGAAAACAATCTCTAGTGAAGATTTGAAAAACATCTGCCTCACCCACCTGGCCGATTTGAGATGGGACATAGAGGCAAATAAATACAGGGTTAGGAGAAATTGTTTGCTGCAACAAACAGATGGCATGGAACCTTACCTAAGTAACGTTCTGAAGCCAAGACAGCGGTTCGTCCTTACGCGTTTAAGATTAGAGACTTTCCATCGCCTTGTAAGCTTTCCTCTGGCTAATGATTGGTCCCCAGCTTTGCAAAAATGTCCTTGTGACACGGTCTCTGATCAAAACACAATGCATACACTCTTTTTTTGTAAATTTTATTTAGTCCTGAGTAAAACGTTTGTGATACCACTTTTAAAATCTATGCATTTTAAACAATGTCGACCAGCCTTTCTGTACCTTTTGTCTCTTCCATCAATTATGGTCTGTAATATATTAGCCTTATATCTGTGTGCAGTGATCAAGGCCAGATTATACCATGAGGCAAATGTGTGAGGTTTTTTAAGTTTTATAACCATTTTATCAAAGAGCATTTCTCTTGTTTTAACTAAATTGTTTTATCGACTTTTTATTAGCACCATTCATCCTACCTGGCTATATTTATATTTTATCTATTTCGTACTTGTTTGTTTTATAACACCGTCCTTTGTATGTATAACCGCTTTTATGATTGTTAAATTCAATCGAATAAAGTACTTTTGATGATGATGATGACTTAAATGTATTTACATTGACACCACCAGGTACCAGGAGATGTCAATCTGCTGCAGAGTTCCCCACAGTTCCATATTGTCCCTGGTTATCTTCAACATGCAAACTGAGCCATATTGGACTTTATTCACTAATGACATCATAATTTACACATCAGAGAATGACACTCAACTGTATTTGATGGTCTCCTCTGATTCAAACACCCCACCCCTCAAACATTGCACATCACCCAGACTTAAATTTCCAGTATCCACCTGAATCTGGACCCCCTACTAAACAGTAATCCAGATGTTTGCCAAGAACAATCAACAACAACTTGCCCCAACCTGACTCAATGACATGAACCCGGATAGATATGATTCCCAAATTACAATCAGTGCCAACTTACTCAGGTTCAGTCTGGACATCGATATTTTTACCTCAATTTCAATATTCTTTTATTTCAGCTGTTATTTTTGATAAGAATAAAACTTGTAGGATCTACACAAATGACCCCTTGCTGAATTCAGAATTTTGTTTACTTTTCAGAAATGTTTAGCTGTCAGGGATCCAGCATTGGTTTCTCACCCATTTCTGCCACTAACTGGAAGGAGGCTAAAAGCACATAAAATAGTAAAAATGGGGTATGTCCCAGTAAAATGTCAAAATTGTGTTGAAAAATTGGGTTTTCTAATTCAAGTCTGCCTGTTCCTGAAAGCTGGGAACATGGTGATTTCAACACCAGAAACCCTTTTTTGATGCCATTTTCAGGGAAAAAAAACACATGCCTTCTTCTGCAGCCCCTTTTCCCCATTTGTTTTAAAAAAAAAAGAAATTTTCGCTGTATTTTGGCTAATTTCTTGGTCTCCTTAAGGGGAACCCACAAAGTCTGGGAACCTCTATAATCCCTAGGATGTTGGAAAAAAGGACGCACATTTGACATGGGTAGCTTATGTGGAGTAAAAGTTATGAGGGCCTAAGTGTGAACTGCCCCAAATAGCCAAAAAAAGGCTTGACACTGGTAGGGAAAAGGTCTGGCAGCAAAGGGGTTAAATGTTAATAGTTTTAATCAATTCCTTAAAAAAAAATATGTAAACAGAGTGTTAACTAAAAGAAAACTAATTTTCAACTGGGTATAACATTTACCATTCAAAAAGCATATATTATAAATTCAAAATCATCTATTTTATTTATTGTTTATTTTTATTGGTTGTTATTTTTTTAAATCTATCACAAACATGGTGTTGTCAAGATGTTTACAATAAGTCTAACTTTTATGTGTTTGATTTAACAAACCCAAGGGGGCAAGGGTGTGCCAAGACATGGGTCACTTGCTCACTGTGCTACTGGAATCAAGCTACATCCGACTGAAGAGACTCAATAAAGGCGAAACCAGTTATGGGTTGCCTTTGTTTTTGTTTGGAGAGGCTACCTGGCTTTGCAGTTCAGTCTGGACTGTTCCTATTGAAGCAGGGTGAAGATTAATTTACATCTAGCTAGGTCTGATCTGAGGTTGCCTGAGGGGGGCAAAAGAAAGATTGGTTGGAATGCTCCCCCAATTGATTCCCAGTGCTTAGACTTATTGCAAGCATCCTCCCATCACCATTTGTGTGTTTGAAGGAGCGCCCTCAGTGGCCAAGAGTATGCCCAGAATTGGGTCACTTGCTCACCGTGTTACTGAAATCAAGCTACTGAAGTACCCCAATAGAGGTGAAACCAGTCTTGGGTTGCTTCTGTCCTGGTTCCGAGAGGACCTGGCTTGCCAATTTGGAGTGTACTGTTCCTATTGGAGCAGGGTCAAGACTGATTTGCATGTAGAAGGGTCTAATCTGAGATGGCATGGGGCACAAAAGAATGATAGGTTGTACTGCTATGCTGAGTGATTGCTAGTGGGTAGATGTGTTGTAAATATCCTTCCATCACCTTTTGTGTGTGTGAGGTAATGCCTGAAGTGACCAAGGGTGTCCCCAGACATGGTCCCTTTGCTCACTGTGGCACTGAAACCAAGCTACACCTGACTTAAAGGCCCCAGTCATGGCAAGACCAGTCTTGGGTTGCTTGTGTTCCAGTTCAGAAAGGACCTGGCTTGGCATTTGGGATTGGAAAGTTTCCATCGAAGCAGAGTCAAGACTGATGTGTATTGAGCTTGTTCTAATCTGAAATGGTATGGTGGGCAGAAGAACGATGGGTTGGAATGCTACCCAGAGCAATTTCCAGTGGTTTGACTTAATGCAAACAGCCTCCCATCACATTTTGTGTGTTTGATGTAACACCCTAAGTGGCCAAGGGTATGCCCAGATGTGGCCCCCTTGCTCCCTGTGCCACTGGAACCAAGCTACACCTGACTGAAGAGCCCCACTAAGAGTGCAACTGATCTTCGGTTGCTTGTGTTCCACTTCAGAGAAGACCTGGTTTGGCAGCTCTGGCTGGACTGTTCCTATTTGGGTTGGGGTCAAGACTTATTTGTATAGTTGGATCCAATCCATTGATTATTTTCTATGGTAGTGAGCTACTGTGCTTGTGAGTAGCCATGTGTAGTACTGGACATACTGCATGGCTGGCTGGAATACTTTTCCAACTGTTTTTGCCATTTTTTACTGTATTTACTTCAGAAGTGCAGATTATGAGTAACTATAAAGATACTCCTTTGTATTTGCATAGTTCATCCTAAACCTCTCCTTACCTTCCCAGGCCCTTCCTTACCCCTCCCTAACACCCAAGTATTCCCCAAGTTCCAGCGATTCCCCTAAGTTCCTGTCAGGTTTACTACCAAAATGTATAACATATGTGCGCAAAGGTCTCCACAACTGAGGAGAACTTCACATAGTAAAGATAGGAGAGACAAGGTGGAGGTCTCCACACATACGTTAACATCAACTCCATTTTGTGGTACTGAGCAGTATTATTGTAGTATTACCAAATGTACTACAATGTACACTTTGTTAATAGATCCAAGAGTGTGTTGCCTCACAATACATTTTCATTATTAGAAAGGTGTACAGATAACCAAAGTGTGCTGAGCGGTCAGATGGCTGCCTGACAACAGGTAATTCAATTTTTTTCAAAATGTGTCTCTTTTATTTGATGAATTTACGCTATACTTTATCCTGCATACACGCGGAGAAACGTTTCAAAAATAAAATAAAAAATATAGTTGAACACATCTGCCAACATTTGGAAGGCACTGGACATATTTATGTACCAACCTCAGCATATTCTAAATTGTAATAAAATATTCTGAATGCATGAAGAGCTATATATTTGTCAGATTCTCCAGCAGCAACATATACCCAGTTAGACAGCTGCCATTTTGAGAGCTGATACAGTCATACTCATCTATGAATGAGTCTGTGCTGTCTTTACCATCAACGCTGATTAGTTATCTATCATCCGCAAACACATCAGTGCCCCTGAACTCCAAGAGAGATTAGCATCGTTCTCTTGGGATATCCGGCAGCCTATTCACAACCAATTTGTCAAGATGACGGTCTAATTAAATGCCTCATTCTCACCAAGAACGGCAATGGATGCTTGAGGCTGCTCCTCGAGTTCGCCAACGAGATCCCCTTCCTGCGACTTTGTAATGGGCATCCGGGGGGACCCCTAAACCCATGTTCAAAATCAGATAATTGACACTGATTCTGATTGATAGTCCCTTAATCATTTCATGTCATGCAGAACAGTTATTATACAAATGACCCTCTCGCTCCCCTCCTCGCAGTCTCCCACATCCCACCATCATCACCCCGTGGCCCTTTTGTTCTCATCATGCTTGAAAGCGATTGATAACGCAGAGTGTACAGTCGCTGGTCTTTTTAATCAGCGGTTCCCTTTCATCCAAAGTGGTGTGTTATGGAAAAAAAACAATGGACACTAATATTATAGGAAAATTGACCCTTCAAGCAGGTAGAGAAGAGGAATTGAGTTCAGTACTGAGAAGAGTAGACACGTTAGCCGTGCAAAGGCTGGCTGACTGAAATAGATTTTGAGTACAATCGAGGCTGTAGATGGAACGAAAAAACATAATACGCAGATCTCTTGTTCCTATTTATTTATTATGAATCTCCCAAGTTAGAGCATGGTTTCGTTGAAAGTTTATTTTTCTTTTTTTGGGTCGGTCTTATTTTAAAACGGTGCATCTTGGCACGTTTGGTTTTGTTCCTTTATGTTTATATATAATTTAATGAGTTACAAAAATGACGTTCTTGATACATTGTTTTCTGCTTGCATTCAGTGGGAAATTGAAAGGAAGCAATAACGTTTTGGGTAATGTGTCTACTAGAAATGAGGTCTCTAGTTGGCAGAGGTATGAAACCTGTCCAAGTAGGGACCACAATCCAAAATATCCTGTGCTCAACCTCAGGCAGATTGGCACAAAACAGGCAGGCTTAACTTGTAGGGCTATGTGGAAAGTATTTGCACAATAACTCATACAGTAACACAGTAGAAACACCACAAAAATACACCACACAGGTTTAGAGAAAGATACCATTTATCTAAATAAAATAAGATCAAAACAACAAAGATCCAATAAGCACAAGTTGAAATTTCAATTTTTACAGGTACCAAAGAGTCTCAGCTCTTTAGAAGCAGTGGCTGTGTCCTTGTAATAACAGTACCTGGGATGCATAAAAAATAACAACACACAGGGGCCGCAGAGGAGATGTGTTGAAAAATAAGGTGCTGCGTCAGATTTTCTGGTACAGCACAGACGATGTGTCATTTCTTACTACGCTGTAAGTTGATGCGTCAGTTTCCAGGAGTGAAGGCTTTGTTCCTCACTGTGATATGGGGATGTTTTGATGCCCAGGGATGATGTGTTGAAAATCCTGGACATGCTGGTAGAAAGAAGCAGGTGCTGCATCAATCTGGTAGGCATTGTGGTGATTTTTCAGCCACAAGGCAGGTGCTGCGTCAGATTTCCAGTTGATAGTCCGGCGATACATCATCCAGCCGGTGGAGCAGTGATTTGTCAGCCACGACGCAGGTGCTGTGGCAATACCTGCAGGCATTGAATCAATTTTCCAGCGCAGGAGGATTTTCTGAAAGGGTGTAACCTTTATTGGCTCTGAGACTTCAGAAACAGGTGGCAAGCTAAATCCAAGCCCTTGGAGAGAACTTTAGGAGGAAGACAGAGTCCCTCCAGCAGAGTCAGGAGCACCAGGCAGCAGGGCAACCAACAGGAAATCAGTCCTTCAGCAAAGCAGTCCAGATGAGTCCTTCTGGCAGCCAGGCCATCTCTCTGACGTAGTCCTGGTGTAGGTCCAGAAGTATCTGATTTGGTGGGCTCAGAGACCCAGTTCATATACCCAAAAGTGCCTTTGAAGTGGGGGAAACTTAAAGAGTGATTTTGAAGTGCACAAGTTCCCCTTTCAGCCCAGTCCTGTCTGCAAGGGTCCCTGCTGGGGGGGCAAGGAGGGTTATCAGTCCTTTGTGTGAGGGCAGGCCACTGGCCTTTGAAGTGCAGAAGAGTGTCCTTTGTTTATGGTTGTCTGGGTGGAATAAACAAGGGCAGTTGTCAACCAGCACAGATCAGACGTGAATTGGAGACAGGGCTGTAAGGCACAGATTGCAGTAAGTGCAGAGAAATGCCCACTTTCTAAAAGTGGTGTTTCTAAAATAGTAATATTAAATCTAATTTCCCTGGTAAGCAGTATTTTCTATGACCATTCTGGCAATACCAAATAAGACATGGCTACTCCTTCCAGATTAGATTCTACCAATAAAGAGTGTATGGGGGCAGTTTCAATGTTAGTCTATGAGAGGAGCAGGCCTCAGAGAAGTGGAAAACAAATGTATGGGTTTTTTATTACCAGGACATGTAAAACACATAAGTACATGCCCTGCCTTTTACCTACATAGCATCTACATAGCACCCTACCCTATTGGTTACCTAGAGCCTACCTTAGGGGTGACCTCTGTGTAGAAAAAGAGGAGTTTAATTCTTGGCAAGTAGTTTTAAATGCCTAGTTGAAGTGACAGTGAAACTGCACACACAGGTCTTGCAATAGCAGGCCTGAGACAAGGTTAATGGTCTCATTATGTGGGTGGCACAATGAGTGATGCAGGCCCACTAGTAGCATTTAATTTACAGGCCATAGGTACATGTAGTGCACTTTGCTAGGGACTTACAGGTAAATTAAATATGCCAATTGGGTAGGAACCAATGTTACCATGTTTAGGAGAAAGTGCAAATGCACTTTAGCACTGGCCAGCAGTGGGAAGTGTGCAAAGTCCTAAAACAAGCAAAACCAGTGTCAGAATAATGGAGGGAGGCAGGAAGAAAGTTGGGGGATGACCACCCTAAGGCTCTCAGGTCTAATATGTGCCCTCCCTGGCTGAAAGTGGGGAGAACTAACCAACCTCTTGGGAGCTCTCATCACTAATGTAGAAGAATCTGGAGAGAGCATCAGCATTGGCATGGTCAGTCCCAGGGCGATGCTCCACCATAAAGTCCATACACTGTAGGGAGATGGTCCACCTCAAGAGTTTAGAATTTTCACCGCTCATATGCATGAGCCAGCTGAGGGTCCTCTGGTCTGTCTGAACCTGGAAGTGACTCCCAAACAGATAAGGTCTCCCAAACAGATAAGGACATAATTCAAAAACCGCATTGATACCAACGCTCACCACAGCAAAGAGCTCTTCGGCATCATCAAAGAGCTCTCCACCCCCAGTGCCTGCTCCAACGAACCCCCGCCATCACAGGAGCTCTGCAACTCACTCGCAACCCACTTCAGTCGAAAGATAGAAGAAATCCACAACAGCTTCAACCCCCAGACCCACCAGCTAGCTACAAACACCTACGAACCCAACGCTTCAAGCAACACCCACTTCCTCCACACCTGGACCCCTGTCAACATAGAAGACACAGCCAGCGCCATGGCCGCCATCCACTCCGCATCACCATCGGACCCCTGCCCTCACCATATCTTCAACAAAGCTAACACCATCATCGCTCCCCATCTCTGCAACACCATCAACAGCTCCTTCGAGTCAGCCACCTTCCCAGAGAGATGGAAGCACGTAGAAATCAACACCCTGCTAAAGAAACCAAAGGCAGACCCTGACGACCCCAAGAACTACCGACTGATCTCCCTCCTCCTCTTCCTAGCCAAGGTCAACGAAAAAATCATGAACAATCAACTATCCCTGTTCTTGGAAGAGAGCAAGGCACTTGACACCTCCCAATCCGGATTCCGCAAAAACCACAGCACTGAGACTGCACTCATTGCTGCCACAGACGACATCAGGACAATGCTCGACGAAGGAGAAACAGCAGCACTCATCCTCCTGGACCTCTCCGCAGCTTTCAACAAAGTATGTCATCACACTCTCTGCACACGCCTCCACAACGCTGGAATGCGCAACAAAGCACTGGACTGGATCTCGGCATTCCTCACGGGCAGAACCCAGAGAGTCTGCCTCCCACCATTCCTGTCAGAAGCCTCCAGAATCACCTGTGGCGACCCCCAAGGATCTTCGCTCAGCCCCACACCCTTCAACATTTACATGGCCCCCCTCACCAACATCGCACGAACATACCACTTCAACATAGTCTCCTACGCAGGCGACACTCAGCTCATCATCTCCCTCACGAAGGACCCTACTACTGCAAAGGACAACCTCGAACGGACTCATCTTTGGCACCAACCATCAGCTTGGAATGACTCCTGGTAGCCCAACTCCCTAGGGTCCGCATCCTCACCCACCACCCACGCACGCAACCTGGGCTTCATCTTGGATTCCCCACTCAGCATGACTCAGCAGGTCAATGCCATCTCCTCTTCCTGCTACAATACACTCCGCTTGCTCTGCAAAATCTTCAAGTGGATTCCCGTCGAAACCAGGAAAACCGTCACCCACGCCTTGGTCAGTATCCGATTGGACTACGGAAACGCTCTCTATGCAGGAATAACAAACAAACTCCAAACAAAGCTGCAAAGAATCCAGAACGCACCCGCCCGCCTCATTCTAGATGTCCCAAGCTGCGACCACATTTCACCCCACCTCTGAGACCTACACTGGCTACCAGTATCAAAGAGGATCACCTTCAAAATCCTCATCCACGCACACAAAGCCCTCCACAACACAGGTCCCGCCTACCTCAACGACATACTCACCTTTAAAAACCCCCACCCGCAACCTTCACTCCGCCAACCTTGCCCTCGCCCCCGCATCCGTCGCAACACCACCGGAGGAAGATCCTTCTCTCACCTAGCCGCCAAGACATGGAACTCCCTAACGCTCCACCTCCGCGTGACCCAAGACCTTCTATCATTCAGGAAACGCCTCAAGACTTGGCTTGCTCTCACCCCCTCCCCCAGTGCCTTGAGACCCTAAGGGGTGATCAGTGCGCTCTAAAAAACCTTGATTGATTGATTGATTGATTCTTCAGTGCCCAAACCACAGCAAATGCATCCCTTTGAATGCCACTTCACTTCTGTTCCTTTGGAAGTAACCTCCTGCTAATTAAGGTTACTGGTTGGTCCAGGCCCTCCTCATTCCGGTGTGCTAAGACTGCCCCTATGGCATGCTCTGAAGTGACTGTCTGCAGTATGAAATCCTTGGAATAATCAGGGACCATAAGCACAGGTGCTGGGCACATGGTTTCCTTGAAGGAATCAAAGGTTTTCTGACAAGCTTTTGTCCAGATCACCAACATGAGCTGCTTCTTAGAAGCAAGTTCAGTTAAGTCGGCAACAATGGTACCATATCCCTTAACAAATCTTCGGTAGTTACCAGTGAGGCCTAGGAAGGCCCTTACTTCTCTTTGAGTTTTAGGTGGTTGCCAAGCCATGATTGTTTCAATCTTCGCCGGGAGGGGCTGCACCTTGCCACCACCAACTAGGTATCCTAAATTCACCACAGAACACTTCCCAATCTGCCACTTACTGGCATAGATTGTCAGTCCTGCCTATTTCAGTACCTGGTTCAACTCTTGGAGGTGAAACAGGTGTTCCTCCCACCTGGCACTGTAGACTACAATGTCATCTCAGTAGGTTGCACAGAACGCCTTATTACCAACCAGGACCCTGTTAACCAACCATTGGAAGGTAGCAGGGGAATTCTTCAAGTCAAAGGTCATCACTCAAAATTGGCAATGTCCCTCAGGGGTTGAGAATGCTGATCACTCTTTTTCCCCCTCAGTCAAGGCGATCTGCCAGTACCCTGATGTCAAATTAAAGGTACTGAGGAATTTGGCAGTGCATAGCGTGCCAATGAGCTCTGAAGATGGGGTGTGCGTGAGTCCTGGTGACAGAACTGAGACCTCGGTGCCCAGTGCGTAGCCTTTGGTACCAGCACCACTGGGCTGGACCAGGGTGTGTTAGAGCTTTCAATCAACCCAATAGCCAGTATTTTGACAACTTTCTCCTTGCTGCTGGCCTTCACCTTGTCTGACAACCTGTATATTTTGTCCATTCCAGTGGGACTGTCTCCCATGTCAATATCATGGACACACAGATGTTTGAGTCCAGGGGTGAGGGAAAACAGGGGGGGAAACTGTCCCAGTAACTGGTAACAGTCCCCTCTCTGATCTAGGGTCAGGGTGTCAGAGAGGTTGACACCCTCCTTTGACCCATCGCTTTCTTGTGCAGAGAGGAAGTCAGGGAGAGGTTCACTCTCTTCCACAACCTTATCTGTCACAAGGAACATGTGGCCGTCAGACTTCTCAAAGTGAGGCTTTTGTCTGTTTACATGGAGCACCCTTAGGGGCTCTCTAGGGGTCTGGAGGTCCACTAAATAAGTGGCCTCCACCTTACACTCCTTTACTTCATATGGACCAGCCTGCTGTCCTGGAGAGCTCTGAGTTCTACTGCTTCCATGACCCATACCTTTTTGCCAGGTTGAAACTCCACTAAAGTGGCCTTCTGGGCATACCAGCATTTCATGACCTCTTGACTGTCTTCAAAGTTGCTTTTGGCCTTTTTTCAGAAGTGGTGCATCTGGTTACGTAGGTCCACCATGTAGCTGACCAGATATTTGGAGGGTGGTTTTGGCAGATTTCTCCCACCCTTCCCTGTCAATGTTTAAAGATTGCCTTACAGGGTAACCATAAAGAAGCTCAAACGGACTAAACCCTACCCCTTTCTGGTGCACCTCTCTGTAGGCAAAGAAAAGGCATGGCAAGAGGATGTCCCACTTATGCCACATGGCCGTAAGTAGGCCTGCAATCATACCCTTCAAGGTCTTGTTGAATCTTTTGCTTTTAAGCCTGATAATATATTCCGATTCCATTTTCCTCAAGATCCGTTCCCTGTCGCGACATTGTGGACAAATCCACGATGTGAAAATTGATGATATGTTATCCTTTGGAATTGACAGGGTTGTGCTGTCCCCACGAGGAGGAGACAGGGAACGGATCTTGAGGAAAATGGAATCGGAATATATTAACCGGCTTAACAGCAGGGCCCTGTGGGGGTTGAACCAGGATGAAGAATTGTATGTGCATGTGGGTTAATAGGAAATATTTGAGGACCAGGTGCTGAATAAATTATGTAGCTGACACCACCATCTCAAATTGATAATTATATTGATAGTGATACATATTATTATTTTTGAAGCAGTTTATAAATGTATTAGAATGAGAAATAAGGTTTGTGGGAATTATGAGGTTGAAAGAAATCAAATAATTAGAAAATGACTTGTATATCCAATGTGTAATAGGATTGAATTGAGAATGGTACATGTATATATTTAGTAAATTAATGAAGTAGGAGGTTGATAGAGAGAGTAATTATGTTAGGAATATGATTTGAGAATGGAGAAGTAAAGAAGTTTTGATTTTTGATTTTTGGATCGTAGGGTTTTTTCTATGTCTATTAGTAGACACAATATAATACTGAGGGGTGGTGCAGCTTGTATTTTTTCATTTGTAATCAGATGGGCTATGAAGAATACCGATTTGGTTGAAATGCGTTGCCCAGAGCATCAACAGTTTTTCAGTTCGTATTACTGGTACGAAAATAAATGAACATTGTGCAATAAGCCTGGAGTGCTGGCGTCTCTTTCATCAATGTGAATGGGAAGGGAATCTTTGGATATATATATATATATATATATATATATATATATATATGTATCTATATAGATAAATAAATCTATCTATGTAGATTGATATATCTATATAGATATGTATATATATACATATATATATATATATATATATATATATATATATATATATATATATATATTTACATAGCTATCACTTTTGCGATTGGCTTGAGGAAAACCACACCCACATATAAAAGTGATTTATATATATATATATATATATAAATAGATATATATATATATATACATATATATATATAAATATATATATATATACATATATATTGTGGGTCTTTTTTGCCTAAGCAGGGTCATCCCCAATCTTTTTGCCTCCTATTTTTTCTGACCTGTTGCGGTTTTTGAACTCTGAGCAGTTTACCACTGCTAACCAGTGCTAAAATGCATATGCTCTCTGTGTAAATTGTATTGTTGATTGGTTTATCCATGATTGCCATATTTGATTTACTAGTAAGTCCCTAGTAAAGTGCACTAGAGGTGCCAGGGCCTGTAAATCAAATGCTACTAGTGGGCCTGCAGCACTGGGTGTGCCACCCACATAAGTAGCTCTGTAATCATGCCTTAGACCTGCCACTGCAGTGTCTGTGTGTGCAGTTTTAACTGTAAATTCAACTTGGCAAGTGTACCCACTTGCCAGGCCTAAACCTTCCCTTTTCTTACATGTCAAACACACCTAATTTAGGCCCTAGGTAGCCCCAAGGGCAGGGTGCAGTGTAAGGTTAAGGTAGGACATATAGTAATGTGTTTTATATGTCCTGACAGTGAAATATTGCTAAATTTGTTTTTCACTGTTGCAAGGCCTGTCCCTCTCATAGGTTAACATGGGGGCTACCTTTAAATCTGATTAAAATTGGGCTGGTTGCACCTCACACTAGACAGTGACACAATGGGAGCTGGGGTGTAGCCTGCATATCCTGATTAGCCATCTGTGCTAGGAGGGAGGGGAGGAGTGGTTACTCACACCTGAAAGGGCTGTGCCTGCCCTCACACAATGCAGTCTCAAACCTCCTGGTGAGATTCTAGGGCCTGGCTTGGGCAAGGCAGGACTTCACATTCACAAGAGACTTTGCTTTGAAGTAGGCCTACTTCAAAGGAGAAATTGGGTAAAAGAAGGGCACCCAAAACTACAGAATTTAGGAACACTTCTGGAAACAAGAGGAACCTCAACCTGGAGAAGAGCTGATGAGGTGAGGAAGAAGAGCTGCCCTGCCTGTGACTGTGCTTTATGGAGCTATCCTGCAGTTGCTGCTTCTGCCAGAGTAAGAAGGCAAAGACTGGACTTTGTGTGCCTTCCATCTTGAGACAAAATCTCCAAGGGCTTGATTTAGAGCTTGTCTCCTGTTGTTTGAAATCTCAGGGACATCATAGACTTCTCCCTTACCAGCACCTGGACTCTCTGCTGAGACTCCTGTCCCGACAAGTCCCTGGGCCCTTGAAAGGAAAAGCTGATGAAAATCCAAGGAAATCGACTTCGGATGACTCCAGACCGACTTCGCTGCTGAATCCGGTGTCGCTGCCTGCAACTGACTCAATGATCTTCGCTGGAATGTGACGACCTTCGCAGGCCCGACACCGCTATAGCCCGGCTGAAGTCCGCGACTCCGTGGAAGTCACTGCACCACGTCGTGACCGACGCTGCTCGAAGTGAGCGGATGCAACGTTTCTCACGGACGCCGCGATCCCCGACTTTGTGCATCGCTTGTTTCCACTCTTCACTAAGGTACTGCACCTGGGGGTCTGCGTGACTCCGTGGCCGGCACCGCTGGTGTCGTATTGATGGGAACGACTCCGTCACGACGCCGTGTTAACACCTCATCGAAGCATTTTGTGTTTCTAAGTGCTATTTTTGAGTATAATCTTTAAAAATTCATAACTTGACTTGTGTATGTCAGATTGTTGTCATTTTGGTCTTGTTTTGTTTAGATAAATATTTCCTATTTTTCTAAACTGGTGTTGTGTCATTTTGTAGTGTTTTCATTCAGTTACTGTGTGTGTTGGTACAAATACTTTACACCTAGCATTCTGAAGTTAAGCCTACTGCTTTGCCAAGCTACCAAGGGGGTAGGCAGGGGTTAGCTGAGCGTGATTCTCTTTTACCCTGACTAGATTGAGGGTCAACCAAAGACCCCATTTCTAACATATATACATACATATATATTTATGTTCGCCACCAGTTGTCTTGCAGTTGCAGCTTGCGTCATCAAAGCAATGCACATACTTCAACTAACGCGTTTCAACTGTAGCTTTTAGGCAGCAATAAAAAACTCAAGTAAGTCTTGTGCTTATGTTTCTGCTACGAAATGATCAGACTTTTGTCTAGTAGCAGTTTTGATGCCATAAAGTAGTGCAGAAGGTTTATATGCCTACTGCAAAGATCAAATCTGTATTTTATGTAAATAGCTGAGTACATTAGTAAAGTCAGCCATTAGCTGCACAATAATACAAATTAAATGTATGTGCGGGGGCTATAGAGTGATGAAGGGCTCTTTTGCTGGGTGGTAGTGAGGAAATCCGAGGAGGAGGTCATGGGAGTGGGAGCACCACTTTTTGTGTCTTGAAAGAACCTGGTGATTGAGGGAAGAAGCGAAGTTAAGGTGATCTCTACTGTTGCACGTATCACACACACACACCAACTAGCAATTTTGTGACTGTCTACGTAGGCTAGTGTTTTAGAGCAACAGTTTAGCCAGTAGCAGAGATGGCATCTCATTGGATGACTGCTGCTCAAGCCCTCACTCGGATTATAGAGGACAGCTCTGACGCAGGATCAGAGACTGAGATAGCAGATACTGACACAGCATCTGAGGAATAGGACAATGGTGCAGACTCTGGGAGTGATTTTTCAGTCAGAGGAGTCCCATTTGATAAATCCTCTTCCATTGATTATGTGGGAGGTGATGAGGCCAGTCCTGCTGTCCCTTTGCAAGCACAGTCTGTGTAGCGGAACAATAGCGGGTTAGCCCAACCCAAAGAGCAGATGCATGCAGTGGCAAGCACACAGAGAGTGCTCTCTTGGGGCTTCCCAATTTAGTTCAGCCCCAAATTCCACTGCACAAATCGTATTGTGGTGACACCAAAATGATCTATCACAAAACAACCTGGTTTTGTAAGGTAGGCACATGCGTTGTTGGTCCTGGGCTCGGCAGCCTTATAGGGAAACCTACCAAACCCATCCATTTCTTGAAACTAGATATCCGGGGGAGTCTACAGAGGTGTGACTTTTGTGGGTTCCCCCAAGTTTTCTTACCCAGAATACCCTGCAAAAGTGAAATGTTGAATACAAACTCAATTTTATCTTGCATTTCTGTCACACAAACTACAGGAATATGCTGGGACCCACAAAATTCCTACCAACCAGGGTTTCCCCACCTGTCCTGATAGAAACACTACCCTACTTGAGTGCCTGTACCTAGTGCCTGCGTCAGGAATGGATCACCCCAAGGTCAACAGTTGCCCTCATGTAAGGACCAACATTGACCATTGTCTGATCTATTCCTATTGCGGGTACTAGGCGTAGTCACACAAGTGAGGCACCATTTTTATCAGGAGACTTGGGGGAATGCTGGGTGGACGGACATGTGTGGCTCCTCTCAGATTCCAGAACTCTCTACCACCGAAATGTGAGGAAAAGTGTTTTTTGCCAAATTTTGAGGTTTGCAAAAGATTCTGGTTAACAGAACCTGGTGAGAGCACCACAAGTTACCCCACCCTGGGTTCCTCTAGGAGTCTAGTTCTAAAAAATGCACTGGTTTGGTAGGTTTCCCTAGATACCAGCTGAGCTAGAGACCAATATCCACAACTAGACACTTTGCAAAATACAGGTTAGTTTTCTTTGGGAAAATGTGATGTGTCCATGTTGTGTGTTGGAGCATTTCCTTGTGCGGACACTGGGCCTACCCACACAAATGAGGTACCATTTTTGTCGGGAGACTTGGTGGGGATTCTGCTGGGTGGAAGGAAGTTTGCAGCTCCTCTCAGATTCCAGAACTTTGCAGCACCGAAATCTGAGGGAAAAGTGCTCTTTTGCCAAATTTTGAGGTTTGCAGGGGATTCTGTGTAACAGAACCTGATGAGAGCCCAACAAGTCACCCCATTCTGAATTCCCTTATGTGTCTAGTTTCCAAAAATATATATTGATTTGCTAGGTTTCCTCAGGTGCCGGCTGAGCTACAGGCCAAAATCCACAACTAGGCACTTTGCAAAAAACATGTCAGTTTTCTTCAAGAAAATGTGATTTGTCCACGTTGTGTTTTGCTGCATTTCCTGACACAGGCACTAGGCTTACCCACACAAGTGAGGTACCATTTGTATCGGAAACTTGGGGGAATGCTGGGTGGAAGGAAGTTTGCAGCTCCTCTCAGATTCCAGAACTTTGCAGCACCGAGATCTGAGGGAAAACTGATTTTTCCCCAAATTTTGAGGTTTGCAAAAGATTCTGGGTAACAGAACCTGGTGAGAGCCCCCCAAGTCACCCCATTCTGGATTCCTCCATGTGTCTAGTTTTCAAACATGCACAGGTTTGGTAGGTTTCACTAGGTGCGGCTGATCTAGAGGCCAAAATCTCCAGCTAGGCACTTTCCAAAAAACACGTCAGATTTCTATGTAAAATATGATGCGTCCATGTTGGGTTTCCTGTCGCAGGCATTAGGCCTACCCACACAAGTGAGGCACCATTGTTATTGGAAGGCTTAGGGAAACACAGAAGAGCAGAAAAAGTGTCATTACCCCTTGTCTTTCTCCACTTTTTGTCCTTCCAAATGTAAGACAGTGTGTAAAAAAGACGTCTATTTGAGAAATGCCCTGTAATTCACATCCTAGTATGGGCACCCCACAATTCACAGATGTGCAAATAACCACTGCTTCTCAACACTTTATCTTGTCCCCATTTTGGAAATACAAAGGTTTCCTTGATACCTATTTTTCACTCTTTATACTTCACCAAATAAATTGCTGTACACCCGGTATACAATGAAACCCGACTGCAAGATGTAGCTCCTTTATTGGCTCTGGGTACCTAGGTTTCTTGATGATCCTAGAAGCCCTATATATCCTCGCAACCAGAAGAGTCCAGCAGACGTAACGGTATATTATTTGTGAAAATATGACATCGCAGGAAAAAGTTACAGAGTAAAACGTGGAGAAAATGGCTGTTTTTTTACCTCAATTTATTTATTTATTTTATTTCAGCTGTTATTTTCTGTAGGCAAACCTTGTAGGATCTACACAAATGACCCCCTACTGAATTCAGAATTTTGTCTACTTTTCAGAAATGTTGAGCTGTACTAGATCCAGCATTGGTTTTCCATCCATTTCTGTCACTAACTAGAAGGTGGCTAAAAGCACAAAATATACTAAAAATGGGGTATGTCCCAGTACAATGCCACAATTGTCTTGAAAAATTTGGTTTTCTGATTCAAGTCTGCCTGTTCCTGAAAGCTGGGAAGATGGTAATTTTAGCACCGCAAACCCTTTGTTGATGCCATTTTCAGGGAAAACACACATGCTTTCTTCTGCAGCCCTTTTTTTCCAATTTTTCTGAAAAAACAAAATTGTAGCTGTATTTTGGCTAATTTCTTGGTCTCCTCCAGGGGAACTCACAAACTCTGGGTATCTTTAGAATCCCAAGGAAGTTGGTAAAAAAGGACGCAAATTTGGCATGGATAGCTTATATGGACAAAACGTTATGAAAGCCTAAGCTCGAACTGCCCCAAATAGCCTAATAAGGGCTCGGCACGGGGGTGGGGGGAGGAGGCAGCAGCTAAGGAGTTAACCTCTTCGTTGCGGGCGTCGGCCACTGGCCGACGCCCACACACCCTCCCTGGTGCGGGTCACGACCAGTGGCCGACACCAGGAAGGGTATCAATAAATCCTCGGGTGCGTCGCACCTGAGGATTTTTTTTTTTTTAAACCCCCCCCGGGAGACACGGAAGCTTCCGTGTTTCCCCCCGCCCCCCCCACCCGCCCCTTTGTGACGTCAGCGCGCCTCGCGGCGCGCTGACGTTGCAAAGGTGTTTTCCCCATCAAAGCAGGAAGCAGCCTTGCGGCCGCTTCCTGCTTTGATGGGGAAAACGGCCTTTCCCACGTTCGGGAAGGCCTCGTAAGAAAGGGGAGTGTCTCCCCTTTCTTACGAGGCCTTCCTGAAAGTGTTTCCTGGCCCCCGATCGCAGCACAGCTGCGATCGGGGGCCAGGAAACACCACTAGACACCAGGGATTTCACTTTGGGGGGGCGGCCCCCTCGGAAAACGGGCCGCCCCCCCGGGGGCATAATTAATTTTAAAAAAAAGGTAGGTGCCCCCTGGGGGGGTGGGCGCGATCAGGCCCCCCCCCAGGGGATTGTTTTTTTTCTAAAAAATAAAAATAAAAAATAAATAAAATGACAGGAGGTCGCCCGTGGGCAGGGTGACCCCCTGTGGGGGCAATTTGTTTTTTAGATGTTTAGGGTTTCCCTGGGGGCCATTTTGGCCCCCAAGGAAACCATACAACAACTAAAAAAAATAGATCTATATATAGATCTATATTTATATATCTATGTAGATAGATATATCTATGTACATGGATATATCTATAGATATATCTATGTACATAGATATATATACATATATAGAGGTAGATCTATATATACCAAAGAGATTTATAAAGTGTGCTACTCACCTGTGAGGGTCTCAAGGCGCTGGGGGGGGGGGGGGGCGGGGGGAGGGAAAGGGGCTGGGAGGTTCACTGTTCGAAAAGCCAGGTTTTGAGGCCCTTCCTGAAAAGAAGTAGGTTTTGGGTCTTGCGAAGGTGGGTTGTGAGGGCGTTCCAGGTTTTGGGTGCAAGGTAGGAGAAGGATCTGCCCCCGGTGGTGGTGTGTTTGATGCGGGGGACAGAGGCGAGAGAGAGGTCAGCTGAGCGGACGTTTCGTGTGGGGGTGTGGAAGGTGACTCTCGTTGAGGTAGGCAGGGCCTGTGTTGTGGAGTGATTTGTGTGCGAGGATGAGGATCTTGAAGGTGATCCTTTTGTCAATGGGGAGCCAGTGGAGGGATTTGAGGTGTGGAGAGATGTGTTCGTGTCGGCGGAGGTCGAGGATGAGTCGTGCTGCTGAGTTCTAGATGCGTGTAGTTTGCGCTTGAGTTTTAGAGTGGTGCCGGCGTAGAGGGCGTTTCCGTAATCAAGCCTGCTGCTGATGTGTGCGTGAGTGACAGTTTTTCTGGTCTCTGTGGGGATCCATTTGAATGTTTTTCAGTATACGGAGTGTGTTGAAGCATGAGGAGGTGAGAGCGTTGATTTGTTGGGTCATCGAGAGGGAGGAGTCTAGGATGATGCTGAGGTTGCGTGCGTGGTTGGCGGGGGTGGGTGCAGGGCCTAGCGTGGTGGGCCACCATGAGGGGTCCCAGGTGTTTTTGTGTGGGCCAAAGAGGATTATTTCGGTTTTGCTTGAGTTGAGTTTCAGGTGATTGGCTGTCATATATATATCACTTTTGTCAATATGTGTGTGGTTTCCCTGGGGGGAAAAGGGTCCGACTTGTCTAGTGGCAGTTTTAGTGCCATAAAGAAGCGCAGAAGGTTTATATGCCTACTGCAAAGAGCAAATCTGTATTTTATGTAAATAGCTGAGTACATTAGCAAAGTCTATGGAGAGATGAAGGGCACTTTTGCTGGGTGGTAATGAGGGAATCCGAGGAGGAGGGAGTGGGAGCACCAATAATGATTGTTGGACTGGGCGCAGGAGGTGCTAAAGACTGTGACGAATGGTATGTGACAAGGTGTTTTTTGAGTGTCTTGAAAGTACGTGCTGATTGAGGGAAGAAGCGCAGGTAAGGTGGCCTCTACTGTTGCACGTATCTCACACACCATCGATTTTGTGACTGTCTACGTAGGCTAGTGTTTTAGAGCAACAGTTTAGCCAATAGCAGAGATGGCATCTTGATGGATGACTGCTGCCTGCACTCGGGTTATAGAGGACCGCTCTGACATAGGATCAGAGACTGAGACATCAGATACTGAGACAGCATCTGAGGGATAGGACAATGGCGCAGACTCTGGGAGTGATTTTTCAGTCAGAGGAGTCCCATTCGATAACTCCTCTTCCAGTACATTATGAGGGAGGTGATGAGGACAGTCCTGCTGTCCCTACGCAAGCTGTTTGTGCAACTGGGTAATAGTGGGTTAGGCCAACCCAGAGAGCAGGTGAATGCGGCGGCAAGCAGAGAGAGAGTGCTCTCTTGGGAGCTCCCCAATTTAGTTCAGCCCCAAATTCCACCACCCAAATCATATTGTGGAGACATCAAAATTATCCATGGCAAAACAAACTGGTTTTGTAAGGCAGGCACCTGTGTTTTTGGTCCTGGATTCGGCGGCCATATAGAGAAACACACTAAACCCAAACATTTCTGGAAACTAGACATTCGGGGGAGTCCACAGAGGTGTGACTTGTGTGGCTTCCCCAAAGTTTTCTTACCCAGAATACCCTGCAAAACTGAAATGTTGAAAAAAAAACTCAATTTTTCTCGCATTTCTGTCACACAAACTACAGGAATATGCTGGGATCCACAATATTCCTACCACCCAGTGACTCCTCACCTGTCCTGATAAAAACACTACCCCACTTGAGTGCCTACACCTAGTGTCTGTGTCAGGAATGGATCACCCCAGGGTCAACAGCTGCCTCACGTAAGGACCAACATTGACCGTTGTGTGATCTATTCCTGTCGCAGGCACCAGGCCTAACCACACAAGTGAGGTATCATTTTTATCAGGAGGCTTGGGGGAACGCTGGGTGGAAGGAAATTTGTGGCTCCTCTCAGATTCCAGAACTTTCTGTCACCGAAATGTGAGGAAAACTTGTTTTTTTAGCCACTTTTTGAGGTTTGCAAAGGATTCTGGGTAACAGAACCTGGTCCGAGGCCCGCAAGTCACCCCTCCTTGGATTCCCCTAGGTCTCTAGTTTTCAGAAATGCACAGGTTTGGTAGGTTTCCCTAGGTGCCGGCTGAGCTAGAGGCCAAAATCTACAGGTAGGCACTTTGCAAAAAACAGCTCTGTTTTCTGTGATGTGTCCACGTTGTGTTTTGGGGCATTTCCTGTCGCGGGCGCTAGGCCTACCCACACAAGTGAGGTATCATTTTTATCGGGAGACTTGGGGGGACGCTGGGTGGAAGGAAATTTGAGGCTCCTCTCAGATTCCAGAACTTTCTGTCACCGAAATGTGAGGAAAACTTGTTTTTTTAGCCACTTTTTGAGGTTTGCAAAGGATTCTGGGTAACAGAACCTGGTCAGAGCCCCGCGAGTCACCCCATCTTGGATTCCCCTAGGTCTCTAGTTTTAAAAAATTTACAGGTTTGGTAGGTTTCCCTAGGTGCCGGCTGAGCTAGAGGCCAAAATCTACAGGTAGGCACTTTGCAAAAAACAGCTCTGTTTTCTGTGATGTGTCCACGTTGTGTTTTGGGGCATTTCCTGTCGCGGGCGCTAGGCCTACCCACACAAGTGAGGTATCATTTTTATCGGGAGACTTGGGGGGACGCTGGGTGGAAGGAAATTTGAGGCTCCTCTCAGATTCCAGAACTTTCTGTCACCGAAATGTGAGGAAAACTTGTTTTTTTAGCCACTTTTTGAGGTTTGCAAAGGATTCTGGGTAACAGAACCTGGTCAGAGCCCCGCGAGTCACCCCATCTTGGATTCCCCTAGGTCTCTAGTTTTAAAAAATGTACAGGTTTGGTAGGTTTCCCTATGTGCCGGCTGAGCTAGAGGCCATCATCTACAGGTAGGCACTTTGCAAAAAAACAGCTCTGTATTTTGTGAAAAAATGGGATGTGTCCACGTTGTGTTTTGGGGCATTTCCTGTCGCGGGCGCTAGGCCTACCCACACAAGTGAGGTATCATTTTTATCGGGAGACTTGGGGGGACGCTGGGTGGAAGGAAATTTGAGGCTCCTCTCAGATTCCAGAACTTTCTGTCACCGAAATGTGAGGAAAACTTGTTTTTTTAGCCACTTTTTGAGGTTTGCAAAGGATTCTGGGTAACAGAACCTGGTCAGAGCCCCGCGAGTCACCCCATCTTGGATTCCCCTAGGTCTCTAGTTTTAAAAAATGTACAGGTTTGGTAGGTTTCCCTAGGTGCCGGCTGAGCTAGAGGCCAAAATCTACAGGTAGGCACTTTGCAAAAAACAGCTCTGTTTTCTGTGATGTGTCCACGTTGTGTTTTGGGGCATTTCCTGTCGCGGGCGCTAGGCCTACCCACACAAGTGAGGTATAATTTTTATCGGGAGACTTGGGGGGACGCTGGGTGGAAGGAAATTTGAGGCTCCTCTCAGATTCCAGAACTTTCTGTCACCGAAATGTGAGGAAAACTTGTTTTTTTAGCCACTTTTTGAGGTTTGCAAAGGATTCTGGGTAACAGAACCTGGTCAGAGCCCCGCGAGTCACCCCATCTTGGATTCCCCTAGGTCTCTAGTTTTAAAAAATGTACAGGTTTGGTAGGTTTCCCTATGTGCCGGCTGAGCTAGAGGCCATAATCTACAGGTAGGCACTTTGCAAAAAAACAGCTCTGTATTTTGTGAAAAAATGGGATGTGTCCACGTTGTGTTTTGGGGCATTTCCTGTCGCGGGCGCTAGGCCTACCCACACAAGTGAGGTATCATTTTTATCGGGAGACTTGGGGGAACATAGAATAGCAAAACAAGTGTTATTGCCCCTTATCTTTCTCTACATTTTTTCCTTCCAAATATAAGAGAGTGTGTAAAAAAGACGTCTATTTGAGAAATGCCCTGCAATTCACATGCTAGTATGGGCACCTCGGAATTCAAAGATGTGCAAATAACCACTGCTCCTCAAAACCTTATCTTGATCCCATTTTGGAAATGCAAAGGTTTTCTTGATACCTCTTTTTCACTCCTCATATTTCAGCAAATGAATTGCTGTATACCCAGTATAGAATGAAAACCAACTGCAGGGTGCACCTCATTTATTGGCTCTGGGTACCTAGGGTTCTTGATGAACCTATAAGCCCTTTATAGCCCCGCAACCAGAAGAGTCCAGCAGACAAAACGGTATATTGCTTTCAGAAATCTGACATCGCAGGAAAAACTTACAGAGTAAAACATAAAGAAAAATGGCTGTTGATTTCAGCTCAATTTCAATATTTTTTTATTTCAGCTGTTATTTTCTGTAGGAAAACCTTGTAGGATCTACACAAATGACCCCTTGCTGAATTCAGAATTTTGTCTAGTTTTCAGAAATGTTTAGCTTTCCGGGATCCAGCATTGGTTTCACACCCATTCCTGTCACTAACTGGAAGGAGGTTGAAAGCACCAAAAATAGTAAAAATGGGGTATGTCCCAGTAAAATGCCAAATTTGTGTTGGAAAATGTGGTTTTCTGATTCAAGTCTGCCCGTTCCTGAAAGGTGGGAAGATAGTGATTTCAGCACCAGAAACCCTTTGTTGATGGCATTTTCAGGGAAAAAACCACAAGCCTTCTTCGGCGGCCCTTTTTCCCATTTTTTTGGAAAAAACTAAATTTTCACTGTATTTTGGCTATTTTCTTGGTCTCCTCCAGGGTAAACCACAAACTCTGGGTACCATTAGAATCCCTAGGATGTTGGAAAAAAAGGACGCAAATTTGGCGTTGTTAGCTTATGTGGACAAAAAGTTATGAAGCCCTAAGCGCGAACTACCCCAAATAGCCAAAAAAGGGCTCAGCACTGGGGGGGAAAAGGCCCAGCAGCTAAGGGGTTAAGAAAACACTTGTTGGTTGATGTACCAATTAAACACACAGTGAACACCACTGTTGAACTCCTGCAGATACTAAGAAGAGACAAATGAGCTTACGTTGCATCTTACCAATATTATTAGGTTGAACTTAGTCATTTAAGGTGGTTAAAAGTTTTAGATGCTTGTAGAACAAAGTGTACATTACGATATACTGCCAAACAGATATGCAAAGTTGTATTCATTAAAGGAACGTTACCCCCGACAAAACAAAGAAAGCGTTACACTTTGAGTGCTCAGATATCTATAATTCTAAGGGAGCCATCTGCAAACTGCACTAGGAGAATGGACATTGCAAATGTCTAAAAAGATTTAAAATAGTTGCTTTTGACACATCTGAATCTGCTGAAATATTTTAAAGCAGTTTTGGCTTTGCTTTTCGTATACAAGGAACAGTGCTTTTAAACAGGTTTAAATTCATATTGACAAAAATCAATACTGGTGCCTGTATTAACTGAGAGGCAATTCCCTTCTTCAGCTAAACGTTTGTATATATTGAATAAGGCACTAGAGGTCTTAACCCCCTAGCAGAAATCATCATCCACAACAAGGACGTTACAAACGTAATAGGGTTAGATGTTTCCTACTCAGTTTTGGACAAAGGAAGCCGACTTATTGATTTTCGCTGGGCGTCCCCCTTAGGTCAGTTCTTATGCATCTCAATGCCCTGAATTACCACAAGCCAGGGCAGTTAATCAATGGTGAAATTATCTGTCAGTGACAGTTGGATATAACGTGTTTGGCAGAACAATAACTGGATTATTTCTTGTTGAGATATTATTCTACTTTCCCCAATAAAATGTTCACCATATGTTCAGTCTCCCAGTTCATTCAAATATACACTATTTAAATATTCAGATTTAGTGTACAGGGGCCAATTTGCACCGCACTGGTGCAAAGACGAAAAGCATGCAAACCTGTGCAAAGTGTTGAAAAAGTATTTTACTTTCCAGTGCAAAACTTTTGTTGCACTGGAAAGTAGACCTAAAAGTAATGCAAACAGTGATTTGATCTACTTTGCGTCAAACTGGAACATATTTGTACCACCCATGGTTTTTAATGTAAAGTCCTACCTATTAATAACAGTAGACAGGGTTTTGCACCAAAACATGGCCATATTTAAGAGCCCCTAGTGTCTCCTTGGCACTAGGGGCTCTTAAATCAGCGTAATTTTCTATAGGCTAATGGGGGCCAACGAGGCCAGAGTCCCCGCACCATATTTACAAAGTGGTGCAATGCATGCATCGCACCACTTTGTAACCCTTAGTGCTACATAATGCCTGTGCCAGGCATAATGTATGCAAAGGAGGTGTTCCCCTATTAGTGGGGCCAACAAAATCTCACAAAGACATCTAACAGATTTCTTTGCATCGTTTTTTAACGACACTTTTAACGCCTGCTCAGAGCATTGATTACAATGGGCCTCACTGGGTTTTGCAGGATGAGTATCAAAATGGTTACACTAATCGTGCAAAGCTCCAGACTAGTGCAAAAAATGATGACGCTAGTCCCCTAACTACCGCCATTGTGTGCTGTATTTTAAATATGGCGCACACATGCAGACATTAGGGTGCGCTAAGGGGCACAAGAAAAGTGCTGTGCCACTGTGTGCAGCTCTACTTTTCTTAAATATGCCCCTTAATGTCTTCATGGAGCAGGTGCTAACAGAGAGAAATGGGGCCAGATGTAGGAAAGGAATTGCAACTCGCAAACGGCAAAAACTGCCGTTTGCGAGTTGCAAATCGCATTTTCCCATGCAGAAATGCATTCTGCGAGTCGGACCGACTCGCAAAATGCATTTCAGAATCGCAAATAGGAAGGGGTGTTCCCTTCCTATTTGCGATTCCTAGTGGTATGCAATACCATTTGCGACCGCATATGCGGTCGCAAATGGTGTTGTAGTTACCATCCACTTCAAGTGGATGGTAACCCACTCGCAAATTGGAAGGGGTCCCCATGGGACCCCTTCCAGTTTGTGACTGGACCCCAAAAAATTTTTTCAGGGCAGGGAGTGGTCCAAGGGACCACTCCCTGCCCTGAAAAAATACCGAAACTAAAGGTTTCGGTTTTTTTTTTAAGTGCAGCTCGTTTTCCTTTAAGGAAAACGGGCTACACTTAAAAAAAAAAAAACTGCTTTATTTAAAGCATTCACGAACACAGAGGTCTGCTGACTACAGCAGGCCTCCATGTTTGCGAGTGCCCATAGTCGGTATGGGGCCGCAATTTGCGACCCACCTCATTAATATTAATGACGTGGGTCATTGCGACCCCATACTGACTCACAGACGGTGTCTGAGACACCGTTCTGCATGACATTTTGCGAGTTGCAAATAGCGAGTCGCTAAGACTCGCTATTTGCAACTCGCAAAATGCTTCTTTGGTACATCTGGCCCATGGTTTTACATTTACTAACTTTTCACATTGCATTAGTGCCGCACTGAACAGCACATACACAATGCTGGAAAAGTTTTAAAGTATGTCTAGGCATGGTATTTTGTACTAAAGACTATTTCTCTAGTGCAACATTTATTCTAGGTATGAGGCACAGCTTTGCATTATTCTGCAAAGATGTGTACACTGTTGTGCTTTTCTCGCTCCTCCTAGCGCAATGATGAAGTGTGGTTTTGTGTTGTGCTATGAATTCGTATGTCACACAGGTAAACTTTTTAGAAAAGCAAAGCAGTAGATTTCAAATAATAATCAGGAGAATCTATTTCTCCCATTTACTTCTACTGAAAAAGATGCAATTTCAGGTGGGAGAAACCCAAAATAAAAATATTAAATCTTCAGAAGTCGGGGGTTTCCCGCCTAAATCGGGTCCATATTTTCCTAAGAGTGTCTTACCATTCTGTCCGCGAGAAAGCCACAACACATCGGCCCATATTTACACTTTTTTAGCTGCACATTTGCGCCACTTTTTGACGCAAAGGCGGCACTAAAAAAGTATAAATAAGGGGCAGAGTGCATTCATTGTGCATGGCAGAGCAGTGTTAAATTCCAGACCAGGCCAGAGATATGGCAGACTGCAGGAGACCCAGCTGGTACAACTGACAACTTTCACTTATTCCCCCCTCCAGCACTGTGATGCACATCTGTTAGAATATTTAAGGCATTAGTTGCAGGAGAACATGTACTTTCTTTATCATTTGCTTTTTGTTTTCTAACGGATTGGTTTCATTTTACATTTTTTCGCCCTTTCTAGCTTTGAAAGAAACTGTTCAAAATCCCAGTGTAAAGAAGCGCGCGCTTGATGGAGAGTGCATATATCATTTTCTTACACAAACAGGCACTACATTATGCGGTGTGCGCAGCTGTCTCATTTTGAACGCTTGCACCTGCCTATTGCTCAGTTTCCTTCTGTAGTAAACATACACTGCTGAAACCGCTTCTGCCATTATTTAATGTCTTGTCAACTATGCAAATGAAGACTGACAGATCATCAGGGTCTGAGGTTGTGAACACGCAATGCGCGGTGCTGAAGATCTCATGCATCAGGTTGCTTTGCCACAGTTCGCTGAGCCTTTCTACACTGTGTAATTATTCGACAGACGTTAACATGGTGCCAACACCAAATTATGAAATTGTGGGTCATTTAATATAATGGCCTGCAATCAGGAACAAATGCTAATGGGACCGTATTAGATTGCAATAATGTAGCAAACAACAGGAGCCTGCACTGCCCGAGGTTCCAGAAGATTAGCCTCGGCATATTAAGTATTTTCTTACCTTAACAAAACCCAAAAGTGCATGACATGAACATAAAAAAGCATGTTTATGACTAAGACTCGACACAACAGGGACACCTTTCACTGGGTATGGGATCCGGTGTCTGTGGCTAGCAATCCCCATACTGTCGAATAAAAAAAAAAAGATAAGAAAAGTAACCCTGCGAGAATTCAAATGCGCAGATTAATGTACTAAATATGTTAGGTTAGGCGGCATCACCTTGGTGAACATCCTTGTAACACTATTATCTCATGCTAGGATTTTTAATGATGTTTGTTTCAGTTGTGGCTGAATTTTCCGCATTTACTCCTTCCATTTGTAAAACTTTAGGACAAACCATGGGATGTTCCTTAATACGTCGTTCTAACGGAGCATGGTACGCTAATCGATGCCAGTTTCTAAAGGAAAGCAGCGGTAGTCAGCATAATTATGTCCAAATCACGGGTGCAAAACAGAGCAGACAACTCCATACGCTAATTACCATAATTTGCAAGGCCAACATTCTGCTTGGAGTCATTACACAGTGCTCGCCTCTCATCAAAGCATGGCAATACTTATGGGATTCGGGGCCGAGACACAATGAAAGAAAGATGTGTCAAAACAATAGGCAGGTTTATGAATTTCACCTAAGTAAACGAAGGTTTATGAATTTCACCTAAGTAAACGCAGGCGTAAATGCTCTGGTTGTACTTTGTGTGGGGGAAGGTTTATTGCCCACACTTGGTATAACGGCTGTTAATTATGCACCCCCCTCCCTCCACCAACTCTGAATGAAGCCTAAATGTAATACCTATTTTAATTTTAATTGCATGAATAATGCAAGATCCCCCGTGTGAACCAAAATGCCAAAATGAATGCAGGTTGGTGTTATAATAGTTAACTGATGGTGTCCATTTGTTTCCTGAATGCTCCCTCCAGATTTTCAGTAGTCTCATTCAAATATGAGGATCGATTACATTTTTGGCAAATAGTCAATCCCCGTTCATGTGGAACATACACATATAACATAACTCCCTGAGGGGGAACACAAATTCTATATTAATATTGAGGCCGTCTACATTTTCCTTATTCTCGTGCCTTAGAAATGAGGCAAGGAAGATTCCCCTAGTTTGTATCACTCTAATTGATCTTGGTACTGATGTAGTATCTGGTACATGATCAGGAAGAATAACTTGGGCAGTTTTTGAACGGTAATCATCTAATAGTAGTAATCTATTGGAATTCCACATAAAACAGATTGTTCCTAAATATGAAAGGGATCTCTATGATAAAACCTCGTGAGGCAAGAAATTTAGTGATAACATTGGCAAATGTACTCTGCACATATTATCGGGAAATTGGAGTTGCAAACTGCAAAAGTCCCAACAATTGTAATAAGATAGGCATATTCAAAGCAACGAATACACCCCCCGCGCAAGTTAAAAGTACTTATGAAATAATTATGGTCTGATTGTAGGCTTGGAAAACAGGCTGAAAAAATAGGAAGGAACTTTCAGGGCCCAGTTTATAACATTGTAGAATTTGTTCAGGATTAGCTTTGAAGAAGATAATGCAGTAAAATAATGTTGTAAGCATCAATTGAAAAATGTGTATTATGAAAGAAGATTGGAAGGAAATCTAATGTATTTCCTAAATTGCCAATATTAGAACTCAGAGATCACAATTCAAATCCTGACATTTAACCCTTCATCAAAAAGGGTGAGTCTAATTTTTTTATTTTTTATTCCTTGTCAGATAAGACATTCTTTAGTGTCCCCCCCACATGGTTGATTTGCTTTGGTTGAAATGCATTACCTCTGGATAGTGTCACAGTGTGTTTGCTCGGACCTTTTTTTCTTTATCCATAAAAAGTCTTCCTGCAATACCGTGTTCATATATTGTGCCTCCACTGCTGCTTGGTGTGTGGTATACAAAATGCCAAATGTTTTGTTCACATAAATGTGATTTTTAATTGTTTGCTAAAACAAATAATGATAAAAATCACACAGTTGGTGGCCCGCAAAGATTTTGACCTTGATGGGTCAGTCTAGAATGATTTCTTTCTTCTGAATTGGGACATCCTTCACATAAGTTATCATGGTGCTATAGCTTAGCATTATATAATATCACTATTGCAATAGTATCTGGTCGCCGTGAAGGAAGATAAAAACAGAAAATGATCCTTTTCAGTGAAGGATGGGGTTATTGGCAGATTATGACCCCTCATACATCTTAGCAACACTGTACTCTGTGCTGAACACAATGGTAAAAGGTCGCCATAGCTCTGAAAAAATTGTTAACTTTGACATATGGGTTAGCCGTCTGCTGGTGATAGTGGCTCATTTAAACACATTAATTTACTCTCATGGCTACAGAAATGACAGTGACTTACCATATTGTAAGAAAATGCCTCTTTTTGGCATGAATATTGTCATTCTTTTGAACTGATGTTGCTGTTTATATGACTCTGCCCACTAGTACTCTACTATCCAGGTCCCAGTGCAGGTACTCTGACCCCTCTTAAATGTTGAGAATGGGTATACTCCTAGCTGGCACCTTTAACCTACCTATAAGTCCCTAGTATATGGTAAAATGTGTATACCCAGGGCCCATAAGTTAAAAATCACTACTGGACTGCACCATTAAAGTGGCATTCCGAAACATGACTGCAGGCCTGCCTCAATAATCTGGCTATGCAGGTTTAAAATGTAAATTCAACCTCTCAAAATAACTCATTTGACAGGCCTAAACCCTACTTTTAAATATTAATAAGTCACCCCTATGTAAGCTATAATGCCAATTAAAAAATGTTGCATGGTGTTTAAAAGTAGGGTGAGCAAATGTATTGATGGATTAAACCCAGATCTAGGACGGAGGTGGGGGAATGTTTGATTTGTTCTGCATTTCGTCCATCATTTGTGTTTGTTTGGTTTTGTCCCCCTTAGTGTGCCTGGTATGCCAAGACGTGGATCCTGGGCTCACTATGCCACTGGATTCAAGCTAGCCTGGCTGATGAGGGGCAATACCCCGAAACCGGTCCTGTGATGCTTGTTCCCAGTCCAGGGAAGACCTGGCCTGGCAGTTTGGGTTGGACTGTTCCTATGGGGAACAGGGTCAAGACTGATTTGCATATGGCTGGATGCAAACTGAAGTGGTGTGGTGAGCAAAATAACTGATTAATTAAACCCTGATTTGTGACTGGGGGTGAATGTTTGATTTGTTCTGGATTCCATCCATCATTTGCGTTTGTTTGTCTTTATTCTTCTTGGTGCTATCAATATTTAACATTTTAAAAATACCTATCTTTGGTTCTACTACTGGATTTTTTTTTTTTTATGTCCTTTTGTTCATTAACATAGCCTCTATTTTTTATAAATATTTGAGTGTATTTGTATTTTTGTAGCTTGACCGGATGTTAGCCAGCTGATGTTTGAATTCCACTTCTTTGTCTTGAGTGTAAGTGGGAGCGGGTCCAGCCCTTACAGGTTCCAACAGTAGCTGCAGTCCTTCCTCTGTGTTCGAAAGGTTCAGAAATGTTCTGAAGAGGATGCCCAGGGATGCTACATTTGTGACTCCTACCCCATCAAACAAAAGTGTGAATGTTCCCAGGGGTAACCCTACCAACATCTGCAGCACTCCCTGTGTGTTTTCTGTGTGCAAACAATCCAACAGTGCCCCTTTCTACTTAATATATGGCAGAATCTGTCTTCCCCTGTGCAGAGCTCATGCACCCACCTTAGCTGCGTAGGGTAGGAAAATGAGCAACTCCTTCACTGTAGTCACTCAAAACGGGTTCAGAAGTAGCTTTTCTGCCAGTGGGATGTGTGCCTGGATGAGTATTGGGAAAAAGGGTGGAGCAGGCATAGGTGTTAGTTACATCTGCCAATGAGAGAGTAGGCTTCTCTTAAGTTAACTAAGTTCCTGGGCACCGCACAAATGGGCATCATGCCGGAGGAACAGACCAACTCCCCAAATCTAGTGCATTTCTTCATCAAGTGGCCTATTCAGCTCATGGGTGACTATTGAAAACTCATGCAATACACTTCTAGAGGCTTTAGGCAGGGAAAAGGTGACTTTCTAAAAGACTCTTTTTCTAAAATATGTATTACAAATCCAACCTTACCAATGAATCAGGCTTCTAATATATATTCTATATATTCAGAGTCCAAGAGTGAGCTTTGTAGCTGTTTAGTAGGTGAAGATAACATTCCTAAATTTCATTTTGTAACCCAATGCTTCTCTGGGAAATAGCTAATGATATTACAGTGAAAATAGCTTTTGGGATGTTGTCTGTTTTCACTGTAAGGACAATTTATGTTAAACTTTTACATGTATTACTTTTGAATACCATGCACCCTGTCTTATGAGCATTACAGCCCACTCATGAGTGACTTACTAATGTTTACAAGGAGGGTTAGACCTGTAAAAAGGGATGTATGACAGGTCTAGTTTGTAGTTTTCAAACTGCACAGAGAGGGCTATAGTGGTATGTCTGCAGTCATGTTTGTGGTGTCACTGTAGTGGCTGGCACAATGGGTGCTGCAGTCCACTAGTGACATTTAACTTACCGGGCTAGAGCACACTTTGTACCATACACTAAGGACATATGGGGACCTTAAGTATGGCAATTAGGAATATGATCCATTTTGTCATGTTTTAGGGACCAGAGCATAACCACTGGGACCTGGTTAGCAGAGTCTCAGTGCACAAAGTATAATAGCCAGCAGCAGGATTCCAAAATGTATGGGGGTGGTCATTCAAAAAGTGGCAGTATCGTAAAAACTGCCAGCTGAACCTATACTTCACAAAGATTTCCTCCTCTGATTGATCAAAAAGATCTATGGCCCTCATTACAACCCTGGCAGTCAAAGACCGCCAGGGCTGTTCTGGAGTTTGTACCGCCAACAGGCTGGCGGTACAAACTTGGGCATTACGACCACAGCGGAAGCGCCGTGGTCGCACCGCCGAGACCGGGGGTTTCCTGCCACTTTTGTCCCGGCGGTTGTAATCCCCCAGGGCAGCGCTGCCCAGGGGATTACGAGTCCCCCTCCCGCCAGCCTTTTCATGGTGGTATGAACCGCCATGAAAAGGCTGGTGGAAAGGGGAGTCGTGGGCCCCCTGCCACAGCCCCATGGAGCTTTTCACTGTCTGCACAGCAGACAGTAAAAGGCGTGACGGGTGCCACTGCAACCGTCGCACCGCCGCAACACCGCTGGCTCCATTTGGAGCCGGCTCCCGTGTTGCGGCCGACATCCCCGCTGGGCCGGCGGGCAGAAACCAGGTTTCCGCCCAGCGGGGATCTCCAAATGGCCTCCTTGGGATTGCGGCCACATTGGCGGCCACCTGGCGGATACAACTTGGCGGGGGCATATGCCGCCCGCCAATGTTGTAATGAGGGCCTATCTATCTATCTATCTATCTATCTATCTATCTATCTATCTATCTATCTATCTATCTATCTGTCTATCTATCTTTACAATGGCATATAGCACAGCATCTGCAAAAATCAGAAATGTATTCCGGGTCTTTATTTACAGTTTGCATCAGGTTCATTAATAAGAAATTGCTATTTGGAAATGTTACTGTACTGATCTGTAAACTTGTAAAAGTGGTATTTCTGCACCTTGAATTAAGTTTAGTACATATTAAAAGCCCTTTTTGAGATTGAGTCTTCAAGTGCATGTGCTAGCACATACACCTCGCACGCGAGACACTGTTGTGTTCAGTAAAGGGCTTGTCGCTCACCATTTGTTGGTTTGCGTGGAACTCTTTTTTACATCCTCGTAATTCGTCAAGGCATGTCTGGCATTGTTTCCGTTCCTTTATGTGGAGCAGGGATCAAGAACTAATTAATTTCAACCTAATTAGTGCCTATCCGCTGCTCCAGACGTGATCAAGGTACTGTTTTGTTCTTTTTAACTTCCAGTGCCCCACAAACAGAAGGATTGCAACTGGCAAAAATCTTCCCAGCAGTACAAGCAAAATTGCAAAGTTTTTTAAAACTACCTTTCTTTTACTTTGTTAAATCGTCTTTCCTCAGTTTCCACTCATGTTTTCTTTTTGCTTGTGGTTGCTGTTGTCGAAAGATGACAATTAACTTGTTCAACATATGCAAGGCTGATTGCATTGCTTTACTTATAACATTAGATTAAAGCAGCTGGTCACAATACTTCTGACCACCTGAAAACTGTATAGCAGAGGATCATTTTTAAATAACACATCTATTCCCTTTAAAACAACCATGTAGCTGTCTGTGTACTAACCAGATCAGTTTAGGGCTGAAATATGATTCCTTCTGATTCCTTCTGACAGTTCTAGTTGCAGTGCTCCTATCAGACACTGAGGACAACCCTTCCCTGACTGCCGAAGGGTATTTATATGTGGTGTTGACCGCTCTTTTCCATTTTCATTTTAGATGAGGAAACATTCTGAAATGCTATTTCAATTATTAGCGAATCATTGCACAAACATGGATTTAATTTGTCAGTATTGTGATTCCCCTCTCACCTCCAGCTGTTTCAGTTTTACTTTTTGCAGAAGAGGTACCTGGGAGTTCTTTAAACGTTTGATGAACATTTAAGAGTCTCTCCTCAGTGTTACTTATCCTCCTTTTTATAACACCCATGGCGTTTGTTAGAAAAGTGGTAACGGAGTTTGACATTTTACATCATGCGTTATTCGAGTGTGCAGTTAACTTCATTTTTCCCAAATCCAAAAAGCAGGTGGGAGCAAGGGAGTAGCCTGAAAAGTAAAATACCTCCCACTTTGAATTAAAGCGCTGATGCCACCAAGCAAGCAAAGCAAGTGATCTGAACCCTCCCCAGAACAGCTTAATTATTTTCCATTCATGCATCTATCTATTCATAGTTTTGCTCTTCCATCCACCTGCTTCACTTTTACATTCTGCCATCCATTCACTCTTTCATCCATCTATCAAACTTTTACCATTCCATCCATTCATCCACCTATTGATCCAATCTGGCAACCGTCCATCAATCCTTCCATCTATCTACTCTGTCATCCATCCATCCATGCTTCCAGTCTGCCACCCACTGATCCATACACTATGTCACCCATCCACTTCCCTCCATTCATCCACCCACTCTTCCATCCTTCTATCTATTCATCCAATCTGCAAACCATTTATCTAGACACTCTGCCATCCATCCACTCATCCCTACACTCTGCCATCCGTCCATCATTTTATCCATCTACTCTGATATCCATCCACTCTGGCATCCATTCTACCATCAATCCACTCTGCCATCATCCATCAATGCACCCACTTTCCCATTCATCCATCCACGCTGCCATCCATCCATCAGCCCCGCCACCCAACCACTCTACCATCCATCTGTCCATCATCCATCTATCCACTTTTTCATCCATCCACTCTGCCACTATTTACTCCATTAAGCCCTTTACTCTGCCATCCTTTCACCTATCAATCCACCCTTATACTCTGCCATCCTTTCACATGAACATCCAACTATCCATTCACCTATCCGTCCATCCACTGTCACCATTTACTCCATCCATTCCTTGACACTGTCATCCTTTCACCTGTCCAAAGACCAATCCATCCCTTTACTCTGCCATCCTTTCACCTGTCCATCACCTATCTGTTCACTCATTCTTCCATCCATCCATCAATCCTTTTACTTTGCCACCCTTTAACCCTGCCCATCCACCTATCCATTCACTCATTCATTCACCCACCTTTTCATCCATACTTCCTTCCACCCAGCTATCCAATATTTCTTCTTTCTTTCCCTGTTTTATTTCCCAGCTGTTGTTATGGTTGAGCCTGTGAGTGTGTGTGCTAGTGCATGAGTCTCGATTGCGAAACACTGTTGTATACAATAACATGCTTTGAACCCGCCTATGCTTACTGTTTGTCTTCATCTATGTCACTCTTCTCTGCAGCCATTTCAATTCACCTGTGCGGCGATATATGACTTCTGTTGCTTGCTTTGGAGCAGGGACTAACCACAGACTGATTCAATTTAATCTGTGTCCGTCTGCTGCTCCCGACACGATTCATGTACTATTTTTTGGGGGAACTCCTGAAGCATAACTTCCAGCGGGTGACATCTCACAGCGAGATGGTGGTGAATGTTACGGCCAGTAGCCTAGCAGGTGATTGACGGCTCCGGCAACAGAGGTGCTGACAGGCAGGATGCATGCAAGAGCATGCCACTATATCAGCACCGTTTAGGGTGCTCGAGGCTTTATGTAATCACTGCATATGTGTTTTGTGCCTCGTGTGTGTGTGTAGGTTTATGTTGGTGAGTGTCTGATCACTTGCCACGAGGTCAAGTGGCAATAGCTTTAGAATCGTGGGCGGTCTTTCTCCTATTCCTTGAAAGTTTGCACAGCGCCACCACTATATCTGTGTGTGAGTCTTGGTGTCTGTGTGCACGCTTGCCTGTGCATCTTGCCAGTTTACCTGTCTGTCTGTGTATATGCGTCTCTTTGTGTGCCTGTGTCATTGTGAGTTTATGTCTGTGCCTGCGGACCTTCCTGTGCCCATCTGTCTACCTAAATTCTGAAAGTCAATTAATTATTACAAAATATATTACAGAAGATGGGCCCAAGTTCCTAGCTTCACAGTTTAACATCGGAGAGAAAAAATGTACTCCAAAACACCCTTCCATTTATATTTTAGACAAATAGGTACAATGAATCTGAAACCTTCGACCATAACCAAAGCCACTTCACATCCCTGCTGACGGTGGCTGCGTGTGTTTTTGTTAGGCAGTTCATTATTTTTCTAAAAAGTTAGGTGGGAATTGGTGTACTCTGGAACGTTGTTCCATATGTTATCCCTTTTATGTCACGGTGTCTCTGCTCATCTATTCGATTGCTGATTTTCAGGACATTCTAGGTGGTTTAAATAATTCCATTGTTCCACAGTCTTGTTGAATTCCAAAGCCTGCACGTGACTGGATTTGTAATATAAAACGGAGTAAAAGGCAGTGCGCCATATCAGTATGTGTTATTTGTATGTGGTGATATTTGTGGAGCGAGAACCTAGTTTCGGTTGTAAGTGGGTGCTTATGCAAGGGCACAAAGCATCTACGGGTGTATGACATCATTGTGTAGGATAGCACCAGCCCAGCAGTGTGTCAACTACTTGTACTGTGTTCCAAAGCACACCTTACATTACCCCCTTACACTGACACCTTAAGAAAGTTTAATATCTTTAGAAATGTCCACCGGGAACTGCAGCACAATCGGAATTGCCATGTGCTGTGTTGCAGTGTGTGATATACGAGTGTGTGCCATGCGAGCACAGTGTGTGGTTGGTCTACAGCACCACATAGTGGGTTGATTGCCTTGAGCCTGATCACACATCAGTGCAGAAAAATGGCCTTGTTTTAAAACATGGTAACACGATTCACACAAATACACTCCACACCATGCCACATATTTCCAATCAGCATAATCTCAGTCAATGCAACACAATTCCACGCCACTCAATTCAAACCAACACATTTCCATTCCATACTACATAATTCGACAACAAACCACACAATTCCACTCAACAGTCAACACAATTACACAACACGCCACATAACATCAAATCCACGCCACAGGATTCCATTTTATGCCACAATATTTAACAGCTCACCACATCATTAAATTCCACTAAATACCCCTCCACAACACAAAATAAACTTCCACATAATTACACTCCATGACATGCAATGCCACTCCACATAATTCCAGTACCCTTAATACCACATAATTACTAATCACATAATTCCACTGCACATCGTGCCACATAATTTCACTACACAAATTCACTCCACTCCACACAATTCCACAATACACAATTATACAATTAACAATTCCAATCCAACCCACATAATTCCACTCCACAACACATACATTCACTCCACTCAGAATCATAACACATGGTTATAAGACATTGTCATTTACAACAGCAATAGCTCTAACTCTTACAAATACCAGACCCATTGCATTGCAAATGTTTATTACCATTTTGTAACCAGTTTGCATTTGGCTAATGAATCAATAACATTTAGTACATATGAGGCCTAATGCAGTAAGTACTTCATCGTTTTCCAGAAACAAACTTGGGATTTTCCACACAACCGTAAGTAATGCACCATGTGGTGTTGTTTTTACTGGCTTTTGTAAATACTACATTCTTGCCTGGCCTATTTGGAATAAAGGCCAGAAGACGTGACTGAAGTGCAACCCTACTCACAGGCAGACAGTCACAGATATGCCACAGCTGAACATAAAATCTGTTGGCATCACCAGAAAGGAATTTACCACTGACATTGGCTCTATCAGCAGTGACCAATAAGTTTCCTAAAACCATAGGAATAATCCTGGCGGGATCTGTGAGAGACTCAAATGGCAAACTGAAAGATAGCTGACCTGGTTCTTCCATTTAATTAATTTCAGTCTTGTGTGATGCCCTGTTGCTTCCCTGGAAACAAAATGCAAGCCTTGCAGAAAAAGCATCATATGGCACCTGGTAACGATTCTGTGCACATGACCAACGCTCCCACCCCCCAAAATAAAATACATAGCGCAGTTCATGCTGCATAATCGCCAAACTGCGGACAAGTGTTGATAACTGATATGAAAGTCAGAATACAGACATTCAGTTGTGACAACATCTAGAATAGAGGTTACATGACAAAATTTAGGAACGGGTAAATAAGGTAATCGCAGCCACCGTATTTTAAGTATGGCGTTTGCCTGATTGTCTCATTTAACGCTGAGGGTCAATGAATTAATGCAATGTCGGTAGCATGGTGTAAAACCGTGAGAACCAAGATAAAGAAGGTATCAAGCACATAGTGCAATGTATAATGAAATCCAGGATGTCCACAACACAGTTTACCCCTAAGTGTTATTTTCCTGTGGTGATCACCGGGAGGGAGGATATTGTATGGGAATCAGTGCAAGTGTACTGCTGCAGGTGTTTATTTAATATTATATCTGTGCACTTCACATAAGCAGATGCATATTCCACCAAATGATATGCCCAAATTCGCATTTGCTTATGCTTTCTGACAAGAATGAAAATGTTTGAAATCATTTTAACAACTGACATTTGTGTGTCATTCCACTTCCTTTTTTAGCTCATTTTATGTGAATAGACGAGACCACTTTTAAGCAAATAGGTCTTCAACTCACCGAAAACACACCACACTACTTCCTGCTGCTAGAATACATCCCTTTTGAGCAGGAACACAAGTCACATCAGACGTAAATTGAATTCATTATCCACAAGGATCTTCTTACAATACACATAGCAGACAGACCATTGTTGCATCCAACCAGCATGCAACTGAAAAGGGTAAGTATAACTTCTTCATATTTACCTTGTAAATCTTGTCTCTCTGCATGTCATGCAACCATCCAATAGTGAGTGGTGTTATTGATGTATGCCACGCACCCATATGTTAAATTGAAATCTGTAAAGCATAGTTGTATGAGTGTACCTTTATCCACTTCCATGGAGTCAACCCTAGCAACCTTTAACAACATGACCTGAAGTATTATGCTTATAAAGTACTTTTATGCACAGTCATGACAGCTTTAGGCCTTGCTCTGTAAGCTTGTACATGAAATCCATGGGGGAACCCAGGAAGCTATAAGTCCATGAAAACTCGACAAAATATGGAATTCTGCAGGAGGTCATTTGGGTAGATCACACATGGCTTTCCTAAATGAATCCCTACCAGCAGAATAGGCATCTTGTGTTTGTCAGGTCCCCAAAACACACAGCACCTGGAGGCATACACCAAGCTGCAGAATATACTATTTTTTCGTTGTGTTTTGACTTTGCATCAATTTATAAAGTAATGGGAAAAGAAAAAAGGAAAGCTATGCCTTTAAATGTGTCCCAGAGATGTATTTCAGTTATAGTGGCTAGGTTATGCTTACCACTCTCTAACTGGGAATACCCATAATACCATGTCATTTAAAGGGAGGGTGGCAGCATGAGGTTTTTTGCACATTGACTTACATTTGTGAGACAAATGTGTACAATAATGCAATGGATAATAAAGAAAGTTCTAGAATCCTGCATCCCCACACTTGTATGTTTGAAAGTGTTTCCATACATGTGTGATTTTGATTATCACATGGGACATGAACGACCCTAATGCTCACTACGTCAAAGTCAATGCTTAGATTTTTGAATTATATTGATTCTTGGGATGGGGTAAATGTGGTATTTTGAACTGGAGCTGGCAGGCACCCAGGGTAACTTCGTTTGAGAAAACACCTGCAACCTGGGGCAGCCAGGAGTGGAGATCCCACTATATTTTCTCGCTCAAAATTATCAATAAATATCAAAATAGGAGTAAACTTATTATATTTCCACAGATTTCTGCTTTGGAATTTCATGTAATCTGAAATAGTCCTAACTTCAACTATGCTCACATGTTTCCTTATCAAAGTTGTATCGAACTTTAGTGAGTGGGCCTATGCCCCAGCGCAGGAAAGGCCTCAAAATAAAAGGCAAAAATATCAGAATTTTCCTTTGAGTTTCAGGCATTGCAGATTCAGCAGGCACGCAGGGTAGCCTAACAGCAGCAGATACTTTTGAAATTTGGCAGGTCTGGGACAGAAAATTTCATGATTTGTAGCCAACCCCAAAAGTCCTAATTAACTTAATTCCCCGATTTTCCAGATAAAAATGCCTACCCGTCATTTGTTTTGTGAATGGATCGATTATACCAGACATAAACTGGGCAAAATCATGCAAACAGCACCATCCTGGGTTTCCCCGGGTCTCTAGGTGTTTACAGATGCCTAGGGGTGCTAGGTTCCCTGGGTAGCAGTCAACATCCAGCTTGAGCACCGTACCTATCCCCTTGGCAAGCAACAACACATTGGGATTTCCTTATGTGTACTTTTGACATATGAGATGACAGATTGTGGGTAAAATCCCTCCCCATTCTGCATCTATAGGGGGCAGAAAGACTGTCTTGGGCCCAGTTGTGAACCAATATAACATGAGGCAGTAATTAAATAAACTTCTGATCTTCATCTGGGCGGAAAGAGGAGAACAACTCTCTTGGACTGGAGGATTAGGATACTGCCCAACTGTATGGCCCAGCTGGCCCTCCCTTCTCAGTATGCCTCCTTAGGAAAGAAAAAGGGTCTAGGCCCATGGGGTTAAATTATATGGCTCCACACTGTTTCAGGCCTCCCCCACCCACATATACTACCCATACATAATAATCTGGTGATCACTAGTGGTGCTTTCTGTCATCCCCCACCCCATGGAAGTCTTTTGGGAATAAACTCCTAAAAATGTCCTCTGAAGGACCAGATTTTTTTTTATCTATATCCTAGGGATAGAGAGGTACGTGCTAATGCCAATACGGGCCACCTCACCTCAAACAAAAGAGTAGCTCCTGGTGTCTATTCGTGCTTTCAGTACTCATATGGTAAGATTGGGAGTTAACATCCCAAGATGCCTCTCATGATGGTAGAAAGACTGTTTGGGCCCCTGGGGAAAGGTGCATCCAGATACCAATACAGACTACCTTTCATCCCATTCATTATTATAAAAAAAGAAGTAATCCCTGATGTCTAATGAGCTTTCCGCCCCGTGGGGTGGGAAAATTGGGGAAAATCTTCATATCGGCCCCCGAGATGGCAGAAAGACTACTTATGCCATAGGGATGTGGTGTAACCTAATGCCAAGTTGCCTTAGCAAAATGGGCTGACGCCACTAACCTACTGCTTTCCATTTTTTACTCATATTGTATGCAAAGTTCTGTTTTGCTATCCTAGAAGATGTGGGCTCTGAGTTCAAATCTATGGGTGCTGATCTATCCCAGTAGCACCACAATTAAGGCAAATTGATGCAAAGTGACACACATTAGTTTTTGGGCTGTGAAAAGTGCATCTTTACAGAGCAAAACATATTTTGTGCAGGACAGTAAATAGCATCTGCCATTTCGTGTTGCACTGTTTCGATATTGGTGCTAAGTAAATTTTGGTCCTTAAGGCCAGAGCAATTCAATGGCTGTTAGACCCGAAATCCTTAGTGTGGTATTCATCCAAACTTTTGCCTTCACCACTCTTGTTTAATGAACACATTTTTTGTTAGTTTTAGGACTCTGTGCACGTTACTTCTGCTAACCAGTGCTACATTGCTTGTTCTTGCTCCTCCAAATATGGTAAAAATTGGACTAAACATAATTGCCACATTTATTTTGCTTTTTAGTCCCTAATATATGGAACCACATGTACCTAGGGCATGTAAATTGAATGCTCCTAGTGGGTCTGCAGCAATTATTGTGCCAGTCACTAAAGTAACTGTTGTAATGAATAAAGTAAGAAAGTAGTATGGTCCTACTCCCCTCCACCCTTTGAATGTTATTACATTCCATCAGTTGCTGGACAGCTTAATTTAGATCTTTGGCACTGAAAGAAAAAAAAAGATCTATGTAGACTGGAGGAATTGAGGTTGGAGCAGTGGAGACCTGGAAAAAAGGTGTCAAAATAGATGAAAAGTTTGTCTTTATTATAACACTGTCAACGAGTTGAAGTGCATAAGGGGGCATATTCCGTCTCCTCCCCTTTTTAACTTATCCACTTTCCTTCATATGCTTTGGCAAGTGATTGACACAAGGTAGTGTATTTGTGGGATTACCATATGAATTCTAGCCCCATCTACAAATGCTAAATATATATCACAGCTTTATATTTATCTTGCATTCATCTTTACGCCTGTTTCCCAACCTTTCAATGTGAATTTTTGGCAAAATATATTGAGTACAACATGACAGTCGCATCTATCGTATGCATTATAACAAAGAAGCATTTATTATATGTGTTATTAATAAGGAATACCTGCTAACAGACTCAATTGATTTGTTGTGCCTGTGTAATTGAGGTGATAGCACTGCATATGCTTCAGCATGTATATTTCAACAGATAAGTACCTGCAAATTGATAAATTTAACTTCAATATTTCCACTGCACTTTTTCGTATCCAGCCTGTCAGAGAGGCAATTAAGTAAAATATTCATAGCGCTATGCTGTCGCAACAATGAAGAAGCTTTTATTAGTCTTGCGCCATCCGTCAGAAATCTTTTGAAAAAGTGAAACAGGCCATCTTATCAGCACCTTACCTGTGCAACTTTGAACACAATAGAAAAACAATCCTTACTACAGATGCTAGCAATAAAGGCTTAGGTGCAACCCTATCTCAGACCATACAGGGTCAGGAAGGAATGGTTGTTTTTGCCTCTCTGGCCCTGACAAAAGCAGAGGCTTACTACTCGATAGTGGAGAGAAAGGCTCTAGTGTGTTTTTGGGCCGTTAGACATTTCTCTTTTTTTTATGGGGCATACAATTTGACATTTGCACAGACCACAAACCCATAAATTACATGTTTTCTACTAAATGGTCTTACAACAGCTGTTCCAGGGTCGCCAGATGGATCCTGGGACTATAAAGTTTCTCTTTTAGAGGAGGATACATCCCTGGCCATCCAAATACCACTGCCTATTTCTTATCTAGAGCTCGTTTAGACATAAGGGAGGATTTTGAAACACCAGAGTATCCTGTCATGATAATTAGTGCTCCTGCCATCACTAATGATAAATGGAACACAGCTAATCAACACGATGAATTCCTTGCAAAACTTAAGTCATACACAATACAGGGTTGGCCAAAGAAGAAAGTGATGTGGAAAGGTTTTTAGGAAGTAAGATACAACATCAATGTAAATAACAACTTCTTATGCAGAAATAACAGAAATAACTTCTGAAGTTTTGGCTCTTCATGACTGTGAACATGCATGTTCATGACAATGCTCTGCCACCCCCAACAATCACCAACTTGAAGCTCCAGAGAAATGCTTTCTTCATGCCAATGACTATCCACACTGCCCTGCAACACAAGACCTGTACTTCATGCCAAGCAAAACTACAACCACAACCATCTCTGATGCTCAGCCTCCTCCTGGTGACCTCCTCAGATACAAATGAAATTCTTTGCAACAGATATAGAGGGTCACTTTTCAGCAGGATGGACTGACCTGGTCTCTGTGGCCAGCCTATGGTTGATCACAGTCAGCTTGAACTTGTGACTTTCCCCCAGGTCATTTTCAAAATGTACTGTATTACATAGAGGGGAACCTTAAGCTCAGCTGCTATTAACATAATGACACTGCAACTTAAAAATGAGCAATGGCTGTATAGATTCCAGTACATTCCAACGAAAGCTGTTGAGCAAAACTGCAAATAATATGATAGTTAAATATAATTCCAGCCCTTCACATTACAAGAAACAATGTAAGATAAATGAAAGCAATGTGCAATTGTTATCAGTCTCTTGGAAAGAGGTGAACAGTGTATTGTCAAAATTAACCTGGTATGCCTAAAAGTCACTAAAAAAGTCAGACCATTTGCAAAGTCAGCTATACCAAATACTGTAAACCTGCTATGGAGATGTGGCATTTCCATTGTCTAAAATGCATTCACTTGTATTCAGAATTTCTCAGGGTTAGTAGTTGAGCTACTGAGACCAAAGCCCAGGAAGAGAGACAAAAATCATTGCTCATTGTTTCCAACATGTGCTTTCTGCACTTCATGCACCAGGAGAAATCCCAAGTTAAAGGTATGGGCTTTCGACAGTGCAAACACAAGTAAAGACATTGAGCTCTGAAATGAGACGGTTCAGCGGTTCATGATACAGTCCCATGAGTTTATAGAGAAAAACGTTAATACGCATTACACTTCATAAGCCCAGAGAATTAGAGGTAAGTCTTGAGTATTTCAAGCATTTGATTGTGACCATATCACATTCAAATAGTATAACTATTTGGTATAAGTGCAAATAGCATTAGAAATGTTGCTGACTTTTTAATGATGCATTGGATGCAATATTATAGCCTTAGAACCCGCCATAGTGGGCTCTACCGGCTATTAAAGGCCCGCTCCCCGCGTTAAATGCCCGAGCCGAAGGCGAGGGCATTTAACAAGGGAGAGGGACTTTAATAGCCGGTAGAGCCCGCTACGGCGGGTTCTAAGGCTATTAGAACATTCTGCCACACAGGGCAGAATGTTCTATTAAAAAAAAAATGTTCATGGAGCCCGAGGGGATTAAAATCCCCTCGGGCTCCGTGAGGCTTTGTTCACAGCTGTTGCTGTGAACAAAGCGAACATTTGAATGTTGGCGCTGCGGCTTTTACCGGCCAGTAAAAGCCCGCAGCACTCCATTGTTTTCAATGGAGCCCCCAGCATTCCAATGTTCTAATAATTGGAAGACGAATGAAGACTCGGGGACATCAAAATGATTATGAACATGTTAATAGCTATGCTTTCTCCAATAGTCCCTGGTTTCATAGCCACATATAAAATTGCCATCTTGACCCATACACAACTGCACAACAAAAAGATCTTGAAGACATCCTAAAGTCACATAGACATCACAACGTTTCCAGAAAGAACCAGATGAGACACTAGAAACCTTTTTTTTTTGCTTTTGTTGTACTAAGTTTTCTTAAAAAAATACTTAACAGGAACTGTTTTAAGAATGCTCTAACCACAATTCTCTCAATTTTAGATGTATAAATTGTAGTGTTTTCACTGTCGTCAAAATCTGTTTCTGAAAATGCTTTTATATACATATACCTGCCATGAATGGTACATGTAAGAAAAATAATAAGTCATCACTGTGTGTCGAACTTTACCAAAACACTGGACAAAAAATAGAAGCAAAGGAAATTGGCAACTAATTAGTATTTCTGTGAAGTTGTTGCTTGTCTTCGAAATGTCCATCACGACTTTAAAATTGACCACACAGATAACTGAAGCATGTTAATGAGGAAATACGTTCTGGTTGTAAATTATTTAAAATGCAGTAATCTTTCCGGAATTTGCCATTTGAATATATACTGCCATTATTAACCTAATACAATGTCATTGTAAAAAGACTGAATTTATAGTGGACAACATGTAAGCAAAAGCATGCACATTCGCTAACTATGTGTTATTAACATCTTGAACAAACTAGTGCACAAATTACATCAGTTGTTCGGGACGATTAGCTTTTCATCATATTGCACCGGTGCCATACGCATATCTAGCTCTACAACGAATGGTTTATTTATCCAAGTGTTGTTAATAAGGAACTCCAAAAACATGTTTGTCCATATGTTTACTAAAATGTGCAAAGCCTCAACATATCTAGTATTTTACTTGATTTTGATCTATTAATTTGATTACCAGATTTAAAAACTGTGTACATCGTCTATTGCAAGAGACGCAATCCATGGGAAATTTAATTTCACCGACTGAAATTGAGAACACTTAATAGGGTTTATCAACAACATTAACATGTCTATTAAATAATGTATCTTGGCAAGATAACATTCTGAAACTTTCCGAAGGATTTTCTCTTATGCTCGAGAAAACATTACAAACAAATCGTCCTTCATATATATTAAATAGAAGCGTTCATGAAAATATGAACAAATATAATTTAAATGTTGTCATGCCTGTGAAAGAGCAGTGTTCATCCTACAGCGGTTACACATAAAGTACCCATTGTCTGTGACCTCTTCTTGAACTTAATGCACTGTGAAAATGCCTGCAAAATCAATATAGCCCTCAGTGGAAGTCAATGAACTCAATTGACTTAGATTATTCTTGTCAGTAAAAGGCAGAGCCAAAAAGCAAGTTGTGCTTGTTATCATGATCGGAGCTTTAAAGCCCTAGCAAAGAAAAAAGTTCAAACCATCTATCTAAATGTAGATCTATATGCACATTTACTTAAATATTCAGTATGAAACACAAAATTAACATTATAGATACGAATCAAAAATCACCCCCATGAAAATGTTCTAATTATGCTAACCTAACATACCGGCAGCTCGAGCAACCCCGTAAACATATTAAATCCTCCTCTAAATGGACAGATTAGAGAATCTCAATATTTATATCAGTAAATTACACCATTTAGCAAAAGGCATCATTCGTTACCATATATGCAATCACACAACTGAAACAATTTAATTAATGTGATATCATCAGATGTTACTGAGACATATCTTACTCGTAAACTTCTAAATCTAATACACGCCTCGGTATTCCTAATATATTAAGGCATTAGCACAGCAAGGATGCCAGGGGGCATACTGCAGGCAGACCAGATACCCCACCCCCGTACCCAGGTTAAGAACTGAAATACACACATAATGAAGGTTCAGAGATCCCCTAAGACGTTTAAGGCCCGGTCCCACAGCACCTGCTGCACTATTGATAGCTACGCCCTGTATTAAAGTCATTTGAATGCAAATGGACGTTTTCTCCGGCTTTGTCTTTCATTTATATCACGTTCGTGTAGCAGTGATATGTATCTCCCCGAACAGTCTGTGTTTGCAGAATTGCTTTGATGTCTGCAGAATAGGACTACTGATGACTCAGAGGATATTCAGACATTCTGACATGCTGCATTTTCAAGAGCGCTGGATGCCACATTTTTTGGGTAACATGTAAACGCGAAGTTGTTCCTTCAAAATCCATAGTGCTTTAACTTTGTTTGTACATGTCAATAATAAACACCTAAAAAATGAGCATAGGGCCTATATTTTCCAGCGGGTACTCTGCTCAGTGTTTTGAGCCACTGAAAATATTTTTGTGCATTTTGACCGTGAATTTACTTTTCTATTTTTTTCAAGGACACCAATAAAACACAGGCAAGCTAAAATGATAAAACAGTAAGACGCAGGCATTATAGTAGGTAGGTAACAAGGTGGAATGTCATATATTTTTGGTCATTTTCCACTTACAGGTCCACCTATATGATTACTTGCTCTATAATTCCTGTAAAGTATACCAGTAGATTTGACTTTATGTTAGAAAAGCAACATTTATATTCGGAGGTTAATAGAGCAATGTATTTTTAAAAGTAGACAGTCGGTACAACCTCTTGCAGTGGATTCTGAGACCCAATTTCCAGAGGTATAACTTGCCATGATAGTCCCTATTTACAGGAGGATCAGCCGAGTAGTTCAATTATAAGACAGGCATGATTGCGCATGGTATAAGCAATTAAATGTATATACCAAAATGTTGCACCTGACCCTTTTTGGAGTTTCATCCCCAGTCTTTTTGCCTCCTTCCTTCCCTAACTTTTCTGTCCAGTTTTTGTTGGCGTTAGGACTCTGGGGACTTTACCACTGCTAAAATAGTGCTAAACAGCACATGCTCTCTGTGTAAATTGTACGGTTGATTGATTTATCCATGACTGGCATATTTGATTTACTGGTTAGTCCCTAGTAAAGTGCTCTAGGGGTGCCCAGGGCCTGTAAATCAAATGCTGCAAGTGGGCCTGAAGCACTGATTGCCACCCACATGAGTAGCCCTGTAAACATGGCTCCGACCTGCCCTGCCACTGCAGTGTCTGTGTGTGCAGTTTTAAACTGCCAATTCGACTTGGCAAGTGCACTCAATTGCCAGGCCTAAACCTTCCCTTTTACTACATGTCAGGCACCCCTAAGGTAGGCCCTAGGTAGCCCCAGGGGCAGGGATTCCCTTTGAGAGCAGATACAAATGTGGAGTTTAGGTTCTCTGAACTCACAATTTAAAAATACATCTTTAAGTGAAGTTGGTTTTTAAATTGTCTATTTGAAAATGTCACTTTTGGATTGCAGGCATTTTCTTGCTTAAACCATGCTGTGACTCTGCCTCTTTGTGGATTGCCTGTCTGGGTCAGTTTGACAGTTGGGCTGCTTTGCACCTCTCTAGACAGTGACACAAAAGGGGGTGGGGTGTAGCCTGCATATCCTGATGAGCCATCTGAGCTAGAGGGGACGGAGGAGTGGTCGTTCACACCTGAAAGGACTGTGCCTTCCCTCACATAATGCAGTCTCCTACCCCCTGGCATGCAACTGGGGCCTGGCCTGGAGATTGAAGGATCTTGCAAACCCTTGAGACTTTGCTTTGAAGTTTGCCAACTTCAAAGGTAGAACAGGGTATAAGAGGAAGACCCAAAACCACAGACTTTCAGAATCTTTCTGGAATCAAGCGGAACCTCTGCTAAGGAGAAGAGCTGGAGGAGGAGTACTGTCCCTTTGCTGTGTTGCTTTGCTGGACTGGCCTGCAGTTTCTACTTCTGCCTGAAAGGACTGTTCTCCAAGGGCTTGGAGTAGACCTTGCCTCCTGTTCGAAATCTCAGGGACAACAAAGACTTCAATTTCCTCAACATGTGGCACTGGGAACTGTGTGTTCTGTGCTTTACAAGAGGAAAAACCACTGCGGCGCTGCCAACAAAGCTGCTGGCCTGCACGTGACCTGCTGATGCCTCACAGAGTCGCACTGCCTGCTTCGCACCGCGACCCTGGTCTCACTGACACTGTCATCAGACGACTTCACCGAGCCGCTGCTCACAGTGTGACCTGAGGGCCCTGCGCTCCGGCATCGCCTGCTCACACTGCAGCCTAAGCCTCCCGGACGACATTGCTCCTGGTGACACCAGCGCCGCTGCCTGCACCGTTGCCTGTGGACACTGCATGTAGCACTGCCCTGCTTCACACCGCAGCCCTGGTCTCACAACGCCGCTGGATGCCGTCACCGAGCGGCTGCCTGCACCGTGACCTGTGGGCACCACGCATTGCATCGTCCCACTTTGCACCGCAGCCCCGAGGCGATCCACGCCAGCATTCCTGACTTCATCAGCTGGGAGCTCGATCTGCAACATGCATGACTTCAAGGGCCTGACGACTCCCGCACCAACTCCGGAACTGACACCGTGACGCCAGCGACGCCGCTCTCTGGAGCTCTCTGCAAGGATTACGACACCCTGCAATTCCAAAGGTACTGTTTGCGGGTCTCCCCGACACCGTACCTGGCCCGCAAAGCCATGGCCGGCCTGAACTGTTGGTTTTGTTGATCACGATGCTGTGATAGCCCCAGGTGGAGCTATCGACTTCTAGGAAATGTATTTTTTGAGTAAATCTTACAGAATTCATTTCTTTAACACTGTATGTCGGATTATCGTTTTGGTCTTGTTTTATACAGATAAATATTGGCTATTTTTCTAAAACTGGTGTGGTGTCCTTTTGTAGTGTTTTCACTTATTACTGTGTGTTATGTGCAAATGCTTTTTGCTTCTGAGACAAGCCTGACTGCTCCGCCAAGCTGCAAGGGGGTGAGCATGGGTTATCTGAGGGGGCATCTCCCTTATCCAGACTAGCCTGAGGGTCCCTATGTGCAAACCGACTGCCAACTAGAGACCTCATTTCTAACACAAAGAATAATTTTTCTGTAAAATATCAGAAATAGCACGTATAATTTGATATTTGTGATCGCATTTGTTTTTTAAAGGAAACACAAATGCACAGGACTTCATAGCGTTTATGTCCCTAAGCAAAAAGAAGCATAGGAATGACTCGAAGTAGTGGAGTAATACACTAATGTACTCGACCAAGTGCTTGGTCGAACAGCAGTCAGTATATTCCATGCCTCCTGAACTCCTGTAAATGTCTTAACATATTTCCCGATCATGCAAAATGCATTAATAAATAACATTCCTATTGAGAATTAGCTCATTCTCATTTCAATTGATAGACTAGGAACCTGTGGCCTCAATAATGGGATCAAATGGTTCAGCGTTTGTACGAGTGCAGAATGCATTGGCTGCTGCTCGCTCAGCTCTGAAACACGGAGGCGATCACTGGATCCGAGCTCTGCTTTCTACAGGGCATTCTCTAACGTATAGCAATGCAGAGTGGAATATATGCGCTTTAGTGACTGCAAATCCCCCCAAAAAACAGGGGCTCAGGAGCCACTTCTCCTGTTCAAGACACAGCTCCACGGGTAAAATATGATTAGATTATTTTGTATGCACAAGGGCTGGAGCAAGAAGTGTCAAGTTAAGTTTATACGTAACATTTGACCGAAAATTATGACAGTGACTGTGTCTCTGCAATAGCAGCTTCTAGATCCTTGTCTTGGAACCACAACACTAAAGTTAGTGTGATGTTATTGACAGTGGTTGGAAAGCCAATGAACTGTCCTCTGGTTATACGAATGATATTTCAGTTCTGTAAAAAAACGCCAAATTACCCATCGAAGCCTGAAATGTGCCACCGCATCTAAACTATCCCAAATAAAATTAGATAGCAACTGAAAATCACAGGAGGCTCTAGGATTTCTAGGAGCCAAAACAAACTTGTGCATCACCTCTATATTTACAGGACGAAGAGCATGCTGATCTTTCTCAGTACGCTGACCATCCTCAATAAAAAGAACCGCTTTCAACATTATAAAGACATGTCTAAGAATTATGATCATAAAGAAACACTTTAATATAGTAAGAGGTAAATATGGCTTACTATAAGTATTCCTCCGGTTCCCTTTTTACTGCAGAAGACAATCACAGTCTTTTTCCAACAGTTTGTACTCCTTTCTTATGAAGTGATGAACCAGCAAGTATATCTCTCAAGGGCAATCACTCATCGCTTTGACATGATTGCAATTTCTAGTTCAATTCCTGTTGACATATTTGTTATGTTTTTTTCATTTGTTTTACTGCTGCTGCTATTGTGCTCAGCTTTTTACTTTCTGAGTCAGACCAATGGATTCATGTTACTGGTACTTTCGTGTAGAGACTCGATTTTACTGCAGACGGCCATCTTTGCGCATATTCCTAAAATACTGACACAAACCGCAGTTTTAGACCTATATTGTGTAAACCTTCATAAACCTCTGCATTTCCCCATACATCGACCAATCACAGACCCTACAGAGACATGAAGGAACGCATTACCCCCTCATACCTATTTATTATTTGAGAAATGTCCCTGTCTTAGAAAAACTGAGGATGAACCAGTCCAGAGTCCACAGATGGCCACATGTCTAGTCAGAGTGCCTCCAATAGCTCTCCAAATATGAAACAGCATATCAAGATTTGAGTCATAAGTCACCTACCAAGAAACCCAGAATAGAGGTGCTCACTAGCAGAAAGAACTAAACAACATGTTTTACAAGCAATCAAGTGAGGAACCCAAAATTGAGCACCCTTTCCATAACCACCAAGATAGAAACCTCGGTTTCTGCACAGTAGTGTCCTCTTGGTGAATGTAAGACACATTCTTTAGTACATTTAGTTGGAAAATAACATGTTTTATTTCCACTTCAAACAACAAACCCTCAACATTAATGAAACATCATAAAGTTTTCAGTAAGGTTTCTGAGAGTGGACAAGCAGTCATCCCTGGTGGACAAAATTGCAATACTGAGAAACTGTAGGGTTGAGAAGTCTAAGGCCCTCATTATGACATTGGTGGTAAATCCCACTTACCACCATGCTGACTGCTGCCAACATACTGCTGCCGCGGCGGATATCTGTTCACCATATTATGACACACACACACCAATTCGTCAATATTCAGCCACATACACAAATTTGCCACACCAAAGGACAATGATAAACTGCCGATATCAAAACCCACACCGTTACACCAACAGAACTACGCCTACCACATTATCCCCCACGAATCACCACGGCGGACATACAATTGCGGTAAACCATTGGTAGTACATACTGCCGCACTCAAACTACACACACTCATACACAGCAGCACCACATTGGACAATTCAAACTACACACACCTGACACACATACACACACCACACACACAAAACCACACCACTATAAAACACACACCCACACTACCCACAGCCCTTTATGATTACAAACAATTGCCACAAGATAGACACCACGACCACAGACAAGACCAGAGCCACACACACCATCACCTATACACCACCCACGCACCTTACAACACACACCCCAACACATCATCCTACACACCCTCATCCACACTACTCACAGAGCACCCATGGCACCACAAAGATACCCCTGATTCTCTGAGGAGGAGCTAAGAGTCATGATGGAGGAAATCATAAGGATTGAGCCTCATCTATTTGGAGCACAGGTGCAGTAGATATCCATTGCTAGGAAGATGGAGCTGTGGGAGAGGACTGTGGACAGGGTCAATGCCGTGGGACAGCACCCCAGAACAAGGGATGATATCAGGGAGAGGTGGAACGACCTATGGGGGAAGGTGCATTCCATTGCAGCAAGACACCAACTCACTGTACAGAGGACTGGCCGTGGACCCCCACAACTAACAACATGGAGGAACAAGTCTTGACAATCATGCATCCTGAGGGCCTGGCGGGAGTAGGAGGAGAACTGGACTCTGGTAAGTCAACTCTATACTATTATCACCCCCCTATTTGCATGCCATCACATACCCTCTCACTCCCATCACTCCACCACTTCTCACACAACAAACCATCACATCTCACTCATCCCAATGCCAAGTCCTGCATGCCATACCAATGCATGGACACCACTCACAGACCTCCATGGACACCTATCACTAAAGCATGCACACTAGAGAGAATCTGCTAGCCCACCACATACCAACTCACACACGTTAAAGCTGCCAGGGCAAATACAACCAAAGAGGGCAACCCACCCATGCACAATGTCACACACCAAAACAATAGCTCTGCATTTACATCCCCACAGGTATCCCAGCCAATGTCATCATAGAAGAGGTGCCAGCAATTTCCACTCCCCCACAGAAGAGGCCCACAGTGATGACAGCAACTCTGGTTGCCTGGATCTGGATGACCAGTCTGGCCCATCACGGACCTCTGGACAGTTGGTTAGCCAGGCACAGTCACACACCACCACAGAGCCTCCTCCCTCAGGAAACACCACCACAACACCCGCCCAGCTTACCCATGCTTCTTTCCCCAGGACACGTCAATCAGCAGTGTATCCACCACTATAGGGACCCCAGGGCACACATCGCACCCAAGACAATCAGGGACCTGGGGTCAGTGGCAGTGGGCACACGGTTCAGGGGACAGAGGCACAGGACAACAGCGACACTGGGAGGACTGCTGTGCACCAGGGGGAGGACAGGCCCAGGGAACCAACTCTCCAGGAGGCACTCTCCGAGATCCTGGGAGCATACCAACATTCCCAGAATACGCTGGGTCAGATCCTGGACAACGTGCTGGAGAACAGGCGGCTGTAGGAGGGACAGTACCAGGGTGTTAGAAATGGGGTTTTTGGTTGGCAGTCAGGTTACCCTCTGTCCAAGCAAGAACCCTCCCTCTAGTCAGGGTAAGTCACACACAATCCAAATAATCCTGTGCCCACCCTCTGGTAGCTTGGCACGAGCAGTCAGGCTTAACTTAGAAGGCAATGTGTAAAGCGTTTGTGCAATAAATCATACAATAACACAATATAACACCCAAAAAATACACCACACAGTGTTTAGAAAAATATATAATATTTATCTGGATATTTGCAGGTCAAAATGATAAAAGATGCAATATGAAATTGTAGAGCTATCACTGAAAAGTGATATAAAGTGTCTTAAGTCTTTAAAAAGTAAACAAAGTCTCTTTCAAGCACAAAGTACCTGGTTTAAAGTGGAAAATCTCCGCAAAGGGCCGCAGAGGAGGAGATAAGTGGAAAAATGGTGTGTACGTCGGTTTCACCCCTTCACACACGGACATGCGTTGTTATTTTTCACGCGGGGAAGTCGTGCATCGTTTTCCGGCGCACGGACAGTCTCCTTCTGTGGTTCGCAGGATTACCATGTGTCCCGGGGTCTGTGTGTGGAATCCTAGGCTTGTTATCCGGCTGCACGTCGTTCTGGTGGGCTGTGCGTGGAATCTTCTCCCTCGCGGCAGGCGTTGCGTCGATTTCCTCTCTGAAGTCGGGCGGCGTTGTCCAGGTGAGGTCATGCGTCGAAGTTCCGGTCGCACCGCAGGTGTCGCGTCGAGTGGCGTCTTTCCGGATCGGCGTGCAGTGAATTTTTCACCGCAGAGCAAGCTGTGCGTTGAATTTTTCAGCGCACAAGGCGTCCAGTTGAAAAAGAGAAGTCTTTTTGGTCCTGAGACTTCAGGGAACAGGAGGCAAGCTCTATCCAAGCCCTTGGAGAGCACTTCAGCAGCAAGGCAAGAGTTCAGCAAGGCAGCAGGGCAACAGCAAGGCAGCAGTCCTTTGTAGAAAGCAGTCAGGTGAGTCCTTTAGGGAGCCAGGCAGTTCTTCTTGGCAGGATGCAGGTTCTGGTTCAGGTTTCTTCTCCAGCAAGTGTCTGATGTGGTAGGGCAGAGGCCCTGTTTTATACTCAAATGTGCCTTTGAAGTGGGTGAGACTTCAAAGAGTGGCTTAGAAGTGCACCAGGTCCCCTTTCAGTTCAACCCTGTCTGCCAGGGTCTCAGTAGGGGGTGTGGCAGTACTTTGTGTCAGAGCAGGCCCTCCACCCTCCAAGCCCAGGAAGACCCATTCAAAATGCAGATGTATGCAAGTGAGGCTGAGTACCCTGGGTTTAGGGTGTGTCTGAGTGAATGCACAAGGAGCTGTCAACTAAACCCAGCCAGACGTGGATTGTAAGGCACAGAAAGATTTAAGTGCAAAGAAATGCTCACTTTCTAAAAGTGGCATTTCTAGAATAGTAATATTAAATCCAACTTCACCAGTCAGCAGGATTTTGGATTACCATTCTGGTCATACTAAATATGACCTTCCTACTCCTTTCAGATCAGCAGCTACCACTTCAATAATGTATGAGGGCAGCCCCAATGTTAGTCTATGAAGTGAGCAGGCCTCACAGTAGTGTAAAAACGAATTTAGGAGTTTTACACTACCAGGACAGGTAAACTACACAGGTACATGTCCTGCCTTTCACCCACACAGCACCCTGCTCTAGGGGTTACCTAGGGCACACATTAGAGGTGACGTATATGTGGAGAAAGGGGAGGTTTAGGCTTGGCAGGTACTTTTAAATGCCAAGTCGAGGTGACAGTGAAACTGTACACACAGGCCTTGCAATGGCAGGCTTGAGACAAGCTAAAGGGGCTACTTAAGTGGGTGGCATAACCAGTGCTGCAGGCCCACTAGTAGCATTTAATCTACAGGCCCTAGGCACATACAGTGCACATTACTAGGGACTTATAAGTAAATTAAATAGTCCAATCAGGTCTGATCCATTGTTACCATGTTTAAAGGGAGAGAGCATATGCACTTTAGCACTAGTTAGCAGTGGTAAAGTGCACAGAGTCTAAAAGCCAGAAAAAACAGTGTCCAAAAAGTGGAGGGAGGCAGGCAAAAAGCTAGGGGTGACCACCCTAAGACTGTCAGGTCTAACACAGGGGAACAGGAAGGACTTGAAGGCCACTAACACCACCCTGGTCTCCGATGCAGGGATGCTGGCAGGCATGGCAAATATTACGAGGGAGGCAGTCTTACAACAGTGGGCCCCTGCCACTAGCCAGACATCTGAACTGCCTTCTACCTCCTCTGCTGCTAGTGGACAGGAGGCCCCGCCACAGGACCAACAGGCCACCAACACCCCTCCTGCAGAAGGTGAACGACCCCACAAACTTTCCCTGTGATCCAGGCAGAAGCCAGAGACTATTGCCAAGACCCAACAGGAAATGAGACTCTCCTGATTGTCACCCTTGTGTCCCACTCAGTCACCCTATCCACTTTGAACTGCCATTGCTCCCATTCATATGTCCCCTTGGACAATGCACCTGTGCTACAATTAGACTGGAAAAATATCCTGGACATTCCACCATCAACAACCCAGACCATTGCACTTCCACCATTTCTTCGTAGTTCTTCAATAAACACACTTAGAAAAAAATACAAGTATGGAGTATGTGAAAAGATTTAAGTATATATTTGTTTACCAAGGTTCAAACATTGCAAATCAACTGTACAGTAATGTGCACATAGGATAGACCTGTAATTGGCTGTAGTGAACACACCAGGAGCAATAGTGGGTCACCAACATCTGCAAAAAGAGTTGCCAAAGTGCACAGTGAGTGGGCATAGAAGTAGATAATCACAGCCTGCCAGTGACAATGTGAAACAAAAAAATTGACAGTGAAATGTGAAGTTACACTGTCTTACCTGTGTGTCATTGAAAGTAGTGTCTAATCACTGCAGTTCTGTTGTCCTCATCCTCATTCTCTACCTCCTCATCTTCACTGTCCACAGGGTCCACTGCTGCCACATAGCCATCATCAGCCTCTTCCTCCTGTAGAAAAGGCACATGGCGTTTCAAGGCAAGGTTATGCAACATGCAGCATGCCACGATTATCTGGCAGACCTTCTTGAGTAGCACAGGGATCCACCTGTTAGATGGAGGCACCAAAACCTGGCCTTCAGGAGGCCAAAGGTACGTTCAATTATCCTTCTTGTTCGCCCATGTGCCTCATTGTATTTCCTCTGCAGGTCAGCTCCCAACAAAAGAAGGGTATATGGCGTGCCATCGCCAAGGACGTGCGGACCCTGGGGGTCTACGGCAGGCGGAGCACCCACTGTTGGAAACGGTGGGAGGACCTGAGACACTGGGCATGGAAGACGGTGGAGGCCCAGCTGGGGATGGCCTCCCAACGAGGAAGGGGTGTCTGTTGAACCCCGACCCCCCCCGATGGCCCGCATACTGGCGGTGGCCCATCTGGAGCTGGATGGGCACTTGAGGGCATCACAGCAGTCACAAGTGGGTGAGTACAGTGCACATAATTACTACTTACGCCTGGTGGGGTGCTATCCAGGTGGGGGATGTGTGTCTGTGGGTGCCCTTAGGCCAGGCCTGACATTGCAGAGTAGGTCCCATGTTGGGCAGGGTTCTGATGTGATATTCCTCCTACCTAGCTTGTAGGCATCTACTACTGGGCAGGGCTGTGTGTGTCCCAGGTATGCTGAAGTTGGCGGTATGTGTCCCACCCTATATCCTGGTGACTAGCATTGTTACTGGTAGTGCATTGCCTAGTGCGTAGACCTGTTCCCTGTGTGTGAGAGTGGCGTGTACGCCAACGGTGGTGCTGGTGCAGCCATTGACCAAGTGTATCATTTGTCTCTCTCCCCCCCTTTTTGTTTTGTCATCATGTCCTTATGTGCATTAGCATAATCTGGTGGAGGAGCAGAGGCACTGGCAATGGAGGGCACTGCATCCCACAGGACCCAGGAGGCAGAGTCCACCGACGGTGAGGGCACCAGTGGGACAGAGGGTGAGGGGAGCACCATGACGGAGACTGGAGGGGACAATTCAGACACGGATACCCCCTCTGATGGAAGCTCCCTGGTTGTGGTGGACACCTCTGTGACCACCCCGGCTACAGGTACAGCCACCACCACCGTACCAGCACTGCCCTCCCAGTAGCCCCTCAGCAAGTCACCTGTGCCTGCTCACCCAGGAGGGTGGGCATCTCCTTTGCCCCAGGCACCTCAGGCCCTGCCCCAGTTAGCCCTGATTCCCTGAGTGAGGAGGCTATTGACCTCCTGCGATCCATCTTTGTTGGGCAGTCAACCATTGTGAATGCCATCCAGGGGCTAGCAGCCCAAATGCAACACACCAATGCATTTCTGGGGAACATTTACACTGGCATGGCAGCCCAACAGAGATCAATCCAGGCTCTGGCCTCCTCTCTGATGGCAGCCATTGTCCCTGTTTCCCCTCTCCCCTCTCCAACTTCCTCTTCCCAGTCCCATTCCCATTCCCATTCCCCTCAACCCCAACCTATCCCAAGCACACAGGCAGACCAGCATGCACACAAGACAGCACAAATGAGTGACACAGGCAAACACAAGCACCACACTTCATCCCAGAGGCACTCACACAAACACAATCCAGATGCAGACATGCCAACATCCACTTCTTCCACTGTGTCCCCCTCCTCCTCCTCCAGCTCCCTCCCAGTTGCATCTACACTCACACCTGCATGCACTACATCCTCATCCACTACCAGCGTCACCACCACACCTAGCGGAACGCACACCTCGCTGGCAGACACCACCCAACAGCCATGCACACATGTCACCTGTGACCTCTCCCACTGTGCTTGTCTCCCTCTCCCAAGGTACACAAGCTCAAGCACTCAGACACCCAACAGCCATCCACCTCACAACAGCATCCAGCCCATGCACCTGCACCCAAACACAGCCGACAGACATCTCCCACAACCACACCCTCTTCCTCCACTCCCAAACCTTCTCCCTCTCCCCACCCCAATGTACCTAAGAAGTTTTTCCTCTCCACCATTGACCTCTTCCCCTCCTCCCCGTCCTTAATGTCTGGCCAGGGTGGCTAAAATCCAGGCAAGCAACTCAGCCACCCAGTCCACGGGCCCAGTAGTGTCCACAGCAGCTCATGGTGGTAAAGGATCCAGGGCACCAGCCAGCCTCACTGAAAGGGTGCCTGCACCAAGTGCTGGATGGAAGGGCAAGGAGCCCTCCCCAGTGGCTTCCCTGAAGGGCAAGGAGCCTTCCCCAGCTGCTACCCTGAAGGGCAAAGTGCCATCCCCAGCTGCTGCCAGGAAGGGCAAGGAGTCCTCCCCAGCTTTTGCCAGGAAGAGCAAGGTGCCATTGCCAGCTGCTGCCAGGAAGGGCAAGGAGCCATCCCCAGCTGCTGCCAGGAAGGGCAAGGAGCCATCCCCAGCTGCTGACAGGAAGGGCAAGGAGCCATCCCCAACTGCTGGCAGGAAGGGCAAGGGTCTGTGAGGAATCATTAGCTCACATTTGGTAGCTTAGTAGAAAAGCAAGGCCTTCCTCAGAGAATATGTATGTGTAATGCGTACCATAGTAGGAAGTGAAATTGAAGTCGAGAATCAACATTTTGAAGATTCTAGAATCAATTTAGGTAAATATATATTAAACTAAAATACCTAAAATTACTCCAAAATGGCAAATATTTGTTAGGGCAACCATGTTTTATGACGTTTTAATGCAATAACAAATATCAGCAATAGAAAACAATGAAAAACATGAAATATAAAACACAACTATGCTATGAGGTCAACATACACTGCAATGCTGACAGGCAATGAACTGTGGTGAAACTGACAGAGTTGTTTGCAGCTTATGCCAGATAACTATTTTGCTTTTTGGAAGTCAAAATCCTTCAGCAGGACAAGGCTGTGTACCAAGGCTAAGCAAGGCTCCATCAGATTGGGTGTATTTCTTTTTTGCAGTTCTCTGAAAACCCTAAAATTTGACAAATGTAAAACCTTGTCTAGGGAAGCATCATGTTTCTGGGCCACATTTGGTACTCTGGTACGCTTTGGTAAGTCCCAACTATGACAAATGCTGAATATAATGCTGTTAATCCAATTGTTTCTAAACATTGAGGAGAATATTCCTTAGGACCAAGTTGTGAGTTTGAGTAGGACCATGGTTTATCTGCTTCAGTACCTTCGCCAAACTTCTAGTTCAAAGAGGAACTTATAGGTTTTTGTGATCTTACAACTGAATCTGTTTTTAAGCACTCTCACTACTTCACAGATCTGCAAAATAATAATCTACAGTGGTAGGTAGTACTGGAAAAGTCCTGAGCTCCCTTGTCAAGTTAACAAGAGACTATCTGTCATAGATCTGAGATTAGCTATAAGAAGCATGGATTCCAGAGTAAGGTGATTTCAAGTGCTCTTCAGTCCCTACCAAGGGAGTTAAGAGAATTTCCACACACTCACTTCCACACACTTCTATTCTTCAATGTTTCTGCACTTAATACAATCTGTCATTCTACACATACTGAAAAGAACTGAAGGTCATGACAGGTATCAATGTTAGTGTTGTCATCTTGTCTCCAATTTATCCAGACAAACTAGTCAAAGAAGCCAGCCTGTTCATTGTCTGTTGTTTCAGCCAAACATGATCTCTATTCAATCTTTACATTGGTGCTCACCTAACCACAGATGTCAAGAAGAACCAAGCATAGCCTGAGGACTAAGACCTGCTCATCCAAAAGATTATAGTTTATATGTGCAAAAAAACTATCTGTAACTTCCTACATACATGAGTGGGCCTACAATGTAAGCACTAAGGAGTGGGGTGACAAGAAAAGCAGTTCCTTATATGATGTGTCTGCCTCCAATAATTACAGTTCCTTCAAGGTCAACAGTTTATCAGCTCATTCTATAAATTTCAAGCTCCTTCAATCTGCTGAGTTGCCCATCAAGAACAAGAGTGTTGAGGTAGCAGGTTGAGATCAGAAGATGGTGTGCCCTGAGAGCAGGCCAACAGCGAGACAGTCACCCCATTTGGTGGCAGTCTTGTCTTAGGTGAAAACATTTCCTTTCAACCATGTCTATGAACAGTGATCCTGTTAATTGCAGTGTGCCATTTTCATGTTTGTGTTGATGTGAGAACAGAAACTTGAGATAGTTGGTAATACAAAATATTGAGACTTTGCTATGCAGAATTCTGTGAAAGAAATTTGAATGAGGCAAACATTTGTTTAGACATTGGGATACCAGGTAATTTAGAATTCAGTGCAAGTCATTGAGACTTTGAACAGAATCCTATATTGCATATTGACATTTGATCACTCCAGATTTCGATACAAAACATTTGAGTATATCCTGATTGAACAACAGTGTATGAGACAACATATGCAAACCAGGGGACGCCTGAGAAAAGTGGAAAATTATGGAACTCAGATCTTTGGTGAAGTGAACAAGAAGGACAATAAGCAATAAAAAAGTAAGCTAGTAAGCTGTAACCAAAAGTAAGAACACCTTCCAATTACCTATCAGCCGTTCAACCTGTATTTTCACTCATACATGCATATATGATCATGCAAGTTCATGAGAAAGCACCTTTTTTAAAGAAGATTACCCACCTATTTCTACTGACTATTTTTGCTAGAGTTTGAACTCTGCACAACTCTGCACACTGCAACAGCTGATCAGTTCCCAGTGTATATGTTATGACCCCTAAATTATGGTATACCTGTCAAATTCCCAATTGGCATATTAAAACTTAAAGCAAGGCAATAGTATTTGGTAAAGGAAGTTCACCAATGGCATAGACATTAAGGATTTAATTACGAGTTGGGTGGTCAACATACCGTCGCAGTGAAATTGGTGTCCGCACGGCCGCGGGCCCAGCAGTGAAGACCACCATATTACAAGTCCTGGAAAGGTAGCTGCAGAACACAGCCAATTCACCGTTCAGCTCGCCACAGCAGAAGTGCGAGGGTGCCAGTCAGCAGCCATCTCCAGCCTGAAGGACAGGCAGCATCCCACAACCATATTACGAGGTTGTACACCACCAGAATTTCCGGGACGGAACCACCAAAAGCCTGGCGGCAGCAAACAATATAAGGGGAACACCCACCTTCAGGAACACAGCCACGTCTGTAGGCGTCATGGCACGCAAATTGCAACTCCTTCCAATCCTCTGCCTGGCCCTGCTACCCCCAGACCAGCGACAGCGACCAAGACACCAACTGTAAGCACACCAACCTGGCATACACTGGAGGGAACGACTTTAGCACACACACACAACACACACATGACACGGGAAGCCATGCCCACACAGACAAACGCAAACACCTGTACCAACAAACACACACACACTCCCACACACACAAACACATACACACACACACACACACCAATACCCACCACCACCACCACACATACACGGTGAATGAAAGCCAGGACAAGGTAGGTAACAATGACACCAACAGTGTAGTGTTGCATGAGAACCATATATTGTAACAACAAATGTACATACCGGCCCAAGGGCCAGTACAATATCCATAGTGCCCCGAACACACCGGGCACAAGATGATACCCCAAATTGACATCTGACTTCAATGTGCAGACCTCCACAGGGCAGGGGCATCCATGGGAAATGCAGGTACCTCAGGGGTTAGTGGGGGTGGGTTGGGGGTGGTGGGGTCTGGGGCTGGGAGGGGAGTCCTTCCATCTGTGCCTGGAGGGGGGCCCTTAGGGGTGCCCTTAGATGGGGGTCCCTCAGCTTGCCCTTGGATGGGGGAGCTTAACAAGGGAGGGGTGTTTAAGCTTGACCTTGGAAGTGGAGGGAGTGGGCTTGGCTTGGGAAGAGGAAGGCATTGGCTTGGGTTTGGGTTTAGTAGCAGGAGCACAGGATGTGACGGGGCGGAAATGGCAGGTGGTGGAGGGGCTTGGGCAGCGGCAGACTGGGATGCGGAAGGCAGGGGCATAGGAAGGGTAGCAGGGTGCTTGGGGGGATAAGGGACTGGGTCAGTGGTGGAGAACAGGGAAAATTCACACAGGTAACATTTTTTTAGTCAATAAAGGAGGTCACTGGAAAGACATTTGGGATAGGAGGGAGTGGGTGTGGTTGTGAGGTGTTTTCATGGATGTGCCATGGGTGCAGGTGCATGGGTAGATGAAATGTGTGTGCGGGGGACTGTTGGGTGGGTGAGTGTGTGCGATGAGATGTACTGGGGGGAGGTGGGGAGGAAATGCAGGAGATGGCAGGGGGAAGTGTGAGTGAATGTTGGGGTGGTGTCTGCAGGTATGGTGGATGTGCTGGATGTGGGTGTGTTGACACTTGTGGTGCCTGCACCAGTGGTGTGTTGGGTGTATGACTGGGGTCAGAAGATGTGGTGACAGTGGCAGTGAGGGCACATGTGGCAGGAACAGTGACTGATGTTATGCTGACTGCAGGTGTGAGTGGTGTGTCGACTGTGAGGGGGAGGTGGTAGGGGAGTCGGTGCAGTGTGTGGATGTTGACATGTGTGCATGGGTGTGTTGAGTGTTTGCATGGTGGTGGTGCTGTCTGTGGTGCTTATGTTTGTCCTTGCATACTGTGGGCATCATTAAAACCCTGGCAGCCGGCACTAAATTGGCGGTATGACCGTGGTGCAATAGTCAGGGCCATACCGCCGGCCCCTCCACTATACCGCTAGGCTTCCACCTGGGGGTCATAATCCCCAGAGCGCTGGTGCAAGTACCACTGCCCTGGGGATTATGAGTCCCCGACCACCAGCCTGGCCATGGCGGTAAACACCGTCATGGAAAGGCTGGTGGTAAGGGGGACTTGGGGTGCCCCTGGGGGCCCTGCACTGCCCATGCACTTAGCATGGGCAGTGCTGGGCCCCCCAGGCATAGACCCATCACGCATGTTGCACGACGGGTGCTACTGCACCTGCTGCACATCAGCATTGCAGCTGGCTTTATTACGAGCCGGCAGCAATGTTGATGTGACTTTTTCGCTGGGCCAACGAAAACGTCCAAATAGGGAGCCAGAAATACCGCCATCACTGGCAGTATACTGGCACCGCAGCTTCGGCGGTCTTCTGTGAAGACCACTGAAGTTGTAATGTGGGCCTGTGTCTATTGATGTGGATGCATGTGTTTCAGTAGGTGTGCCTTTGAAGGATGAGGGGAGGGGGGATGTGGGATTGGGAACAGGTAGCTGGAGGGGGTATGGAAGAAGAAGGGACACTGGCTTCCGTCAACGAGGAGGCCAGAGCCTGAAATGATTTCTGTAGGACAGACAAGGCATCTTGAATGCCTTCCAGGAATGCATTTCACTGTTGCATCTGGGATGCCAGTCCCTGGATGGCATTCATGATAGTTTTCTGCCCCTACAGAGATGGACATTAGGAGGTCAATAGCCTCCTCTTTGAGGGCAGCAGGGCTGACCAGGGAAGGGGCAGAAGTGCCTGCGGCAAAGGAGATACCCACCCTCTTGGGTGAGCAGGCACAGGCAACTGGGTGGGGAGCTACAGTGAGGGCAGTGCGGGTATGGGGGATAGCGGACACGGATAGTGCTGCAGTGGTCCAAGATGGGTCCACCACCACCAGGTCGATCCCATCTCCCCTGTAGCACTGCCCTCGCCCTTCACCCCACTGGTCCCCTCGGCTTCGCTGGTGTCAGCCTCCTGGGTCCCATGAGTTGCAGCTTCCCCACTCACTGGTGCCCCTACTCCTTTATCAGATGATGCTCATGCACATAAAGACAGAGGAGGACAAGGAGGGAGAGAACGAGAGCAATAGGTCAATGCCAGCATAACTGTCACAAAGGTTAGAACATCAGTATTAGATGTCATGACATTATACATAATGCCCACCTCTGAACATCCTACTACTTGGTGACACCATGGGGGAAACTGCAACAGTGCACATGTCAACCGCTGATGGTATGACTGAGGCATACCTCTACATGAAGAGTGTCATACACACCACACCTGTCCAGTACCTGCCCCCACCCATAGCCATTGAGACAAGCATGAAAAGGACTAGACACCCAAGAGGATCCTGCAGGGCTAGTTGGCAGGCCCCATTGGCTAATGTCAAGAAGCACTGGCACCACTATGTGCACCCACCCCACCATACATGCAGTGTCTGTCAGCTGATTGAGGTCATGAATACACCCCTGGCACAGTGATTGGTCAGGACCAATCACAATGCCTTGACCCCCAGCTCTGAAGATCCAGATGGCAAGTGCTAGTAAGCAGGTCTAGCAAGTAGGTGGCCACACAGTCTTCATTGAAGGAGTCTGCCCCACTACCACTGACAGCATGGCATTACTTCCACCTGTGATGTCACTCCTGCCCAGATGGACACAACCCATAGTGGACATCAGTGTACCTAGCATCCATGCCACAGTTCCGCAATGGTGCCAACCCAGAGCCTCCATGTCAACACATGTCACAAGTGAGAGTGAGTACTCACCCCCATGTGGCTGCTGTGCTGCTCTCAAGTGCCCATCCACCTCAGGATAGACCACCGCCAATATGCGGGCCATTGACCGACAGGCACCTCTCCCTTGTTGGAAGGACGTCGCCAGTTGGGCCTGCATGGTCCTCAGGGACCAATGTCTTAGGTCCTTCCACCGCTTTCTGCAGTGGGTGATCCTTTGGGTATGGACCCCCAGGGTCCGCACTTGGTTGGCGATAGCATGCCAAATCCCCTTCTTCTGATGGGCACTGACCTGCATGGGTGACACAGACAGAAAAATACAGTCATGTAGGGTGGCATTCCTGGGACAGTAGTGGACAGCACACATCACACTTTCACACCCACATGTCGTCAGTCAAACTAGCCCTCAGCCCTTCACCCATGTCCATGCTCTATTCACACTGCCAACTATCAAGGCCCCCATCCCCATGCACACAAGTCACATACAGGGCAATGACAATGGTCTTACCTGCTGCTCTGGTGCCCCAAACAACTGTGCATACAGGGCAGGACCCTGTCCACAAGCCACTCCAACTCCTCCCGGATGAAGGCTGGGGCTCTGTCTCCTGCTTGACGTGAGAACTTGGCTACCGGAGTCAGTACACAGCAGCACACGCAGTTGAGGTCTTAAGTGCACAAGGTTCAGGAGTCAAGTGAGCATGAGTATATGAAATGGCAGTCACAGCCGCCGTGGACATAACCGTCACCGCCGGCAGCAATCACCATTGGCTCCTGCCTCCCATTGGCAATGGTGAGTAGCACAGCGGTCGTGACCGCCTACTGCCATGATGTGTTATGCCAGCGGGATGATCTCACTTCCACCTGTCCCATGCATGCAGACAGACGGCAACCATTTCACATTTAGAATGTGTGATGTGTGTGAAATTCAGTGTGTCATCCGTCTATGCTGCACAACATGATAACACCTCTCCCCTGTTCCCAGGTACTGTGCACAGTTGAGGATGAGGAATACACAGGTGAGCAGGCCTCTAGTAGGCCTTGCCACCCTGGAGGGGCGTCACATCATCCAGACCTATCACCTGAGCCATATGACCATAATGGAACTAGTGGCCCAGTTGGAGCCAGATCTGGTGTCTACCTTGCGCAATCCCAATGCCATTCCTCCCACAGTGCAGGTGTTGTCCGTTCTCCACTACCTTGTCTCAGGCTCTTTTCTGGTCATAGTGGGCCTCACAAGTGGAATGCTGCAGCACATGTTCAGCAACATCCTGAGGGATTTACTGTCTTGCCTGATTAAACATATGTCCAGCAACATCTTTTGCCCCGACGTGCAGATTTGCCCACTGTCAAGGCTGCGTTCTACGCTGTAGCACATGTCCCACTTGTCATAGGTGCTGCTGATGGCACCCACATTGCCCTGGTGCCATCCAGGAGGAATGAAAAGGTGTACAGAAACCGCAAAAACTTCCATTTGATCAATGTGGAGGTGGTTTGTATCGCTGACCAGTACATCTCCCAGGTGGCGGCCAAGTAAACAGGCTCTGTGCATGATTCCTACATCCTGTGGAACAGCAGCATCCCACACATGATGGCACCACTCCAGAGGGACCGGGCCTGGCTCATCGGTATGTACCTTTAAATATGTGTGCCCCTTAGCTCACTGCACCCTTGTGTCCCTGCCCTTTTACCATCCCGGTCCTAATATGCCTCTTCCCACTATGCACACAGGTGACTCTGGCTATCCCAGCCTGCCCAGGCTCCTGACACCCATGAGGTGACTAAACTGAAGCCAGAGGGCTATTACAATGAGGCCCACGGTGGTACCAGACGGGTCATTGAGAGATGCTTTGGTCTGCTGAAGGCCAGGTTCTAGCGTTTGCATGTCTCTGGGGATGCCCTGCTCTGCAACCCACAGAAGGTGTGCCAGATCATTGTGACCTGCTGCATGCTGCACAATCTGGCCCTGAGGCATCACAACCCATTGCTTGATGCAGAGGAGGGGTAGCTATGCCAGTGGCTGATGAAGGTGACATGGGGAGTGATGAAGAAGAAGATGATGAGGATGCAGCAGACTCCAGGGTGGAGCTGATTCAACATTTCGTGCATGGATGTGCAAACTGTGTGGTTGGTGTCCTTTACAGCTGTTTGCCTTGTCCCTGATGCCACCTGTTATCTGTGACCACTGACGGTGATGGTTGCAGATCTGACTATGGGAGGGCTGGGGAGGGTGTCACATGTGCCCATGACTGAGGTAGTCACAGAGTACAGGTCAGGCTGATGGACAGGCAGGTGTTGTGCTGGTGCACTAGTGTCATCAATGTATAAGTGGAATTTTCTGTGAGTTGCCACGGCAGGTGCTATGAGTGTGCCACACAGGGTTGTTGCATGTGTGCAGCATCCATCCTGGGAGTCAACAGTTGGTGGCAGTGCAACATTGTTGTTGGTGGCAGCGGGTATGGGGTCAAGTGTGGCGCTGGGCGATGTGAAGGTGGGGCCATTGGGTTGGTATGTGTTGAGTATGTGTGTTGGTACTGGTCATATGGTTGTGGACCTGCCTGGCATATCTGACCTGGATACCTGTTCCTACAGTGCATTTGTGTGGAGTTGGAATCTGTGACTGCTACAGTGATTCATGTCCCTGTCTTGTTCTCCTTTCAGGACAATGTTGTGGTGCTCTGTGCTCCTTGCCTGGGCTGTTGCCTCCATTGACATATATGTACAGCCAATGCCTGCTCAATGAACATCCTCCCGGCATTTTGCTCCCCCGCTGTCACTCTCCCATAAATGTGCTGGGCGATGGGTTGCCACTTGTACATGTATTAGCAGTTCCATACACACTAATGCCAAATAAACATGTAGACATGGACTGTGCTCAGTTGTAGTTTATTTGTGATATACAAGTGTAAGGGGTGATGATTGGGGTCATGGCAGTGGTGATCATCAGAATGTTAAGGCCAGCTGTAGGTAGTCCAGGTCCAGACTGCTGGCCATGGGTAGATGGAGATATGGGAGTGGACAGTCAACAGGGTGTCACACACAAGGGAGAATGTTCAGGCGAGTGTCACTTCCTGGCAGTGGTCATGTGCATCATGTCCGGCTGGATGTCTACTTGGACTTCCTCACTTGTGTGATAGTTCCTCATCTACAGGGGTAGGAATGCTGGGGTCCTGCAAGACCTGTGGTGGGGCCTCCATGCCACTGTCTGCCGCTGAAGTGGAGAGCTGTGGAGAGCTGTGATTGCATGTGGCCAGTGGTAGGGGCCTGCTGGTGGGTGGTGGACTCACGCATGGCAGTGGTCAGGTCCTTGAGCACCCCTACAATGGAGGCCATTGTGGCATTATGGGCCTGCCACTGTTGCATGGCCTCCTGATGGTATTGCCCCTGCAGCCGCTGGATCTTCTGCATGGTGGTGAGGATTTGTGCCACTGTATCATGGGTGTGCTGGTACACACCCAGGACTTGGTTGAGGCCCTCCTTGTCAGTCAGTTGGTGTGGCTGTCCCAACCCTTGGGTCACGGTTCCCCTCCAACTACCCCTGGTCTCCTGTGCCTGTGCCCCTGGCATAGTGTGGCCACTCCCAGTAACAGCAGGGCCATCATTGTCTGGGTGGGTGTCATTGACTCTGGCTACTGTACTACATGGCACAACTCAGATTGATGAGTCCCTGGAGCAGAGGTTTGGGGTTCTGTGTCTGGCTGTGATGTTGTTGCCACAGGGGTAGGGTCTTCCGTTGTTGGACTGCCCAGTGGCCTAGGCAAGTCGTCCTTATCCAGACATCTGGGGGCCTTCATCCTGTGGAGGCCTGTCAGAGCCTGTAATCCTCTCCAGGGTGTCAGTTGCAGGGGTTCCTGTGAATCGATACGGTAGATGTTAGTTGTGTGACTGTTGTTGTTGTGTCCCTGTTGTGAAAGCATGCAGTGGCTCAACTTGTTTCCCAGTGTTAGCAACAACATCTGCTGTACTGCAGACATTGGTTTGGATTGGATTGTGGGAGTTGTGGTTCTTCACATTGTAGTTGGCATCTGTGCATTCGGGGATGTGACTAGGGATGGTGGGAGTGGGGTATTTAGGACAGGGTCAGTGGGTTGGGTTGCAGTGGGTTGGTGAGTGGTCGGGTGGCATGCTGGGCATGGGTGGTTGGTGCTTGGAAGGTATTGCTGACTTACCAGTGTCGAGCTCTCTGCTGATGCCAGTGAGGTCCTCGGGATACATGATGTCCAGGACCTTTTCCTCCCAGGTTGTCAGCTGGAGGGGAGGTGGTGGGGGCCCACCACCGGTCATGTTACTGGCTATCCTCTGCCCGAAGGCCATGGACTGTACGTTCCCCCTGAGGTAGTTCCACCTCTTTCAGATGTCCTCCCTTGTGTGTGGGTATGTGCCAAATGCATTGACCCTGTTGACGATCCTCTGCCTTAACTCTGTCTTTTTGGCTGTTGATGTTTGTTGGACCTGGACACCCATGAGCTGTGGCTTGACTCTGATGAGCTCTTCCACCATTACCTTCAACTCATTGTCAGTGAACAGTGGGTGCTTCTGGTGTGACATGTTGTAGGGTGGGAATGTGTTGTGTGTGTTGGGTGGAGTATGGGGTGTGTGGTGATGTGAGGGTGTATGGCTGTGTGTGCTGGTGAGCTGCAGTATTGCTTTCTGCAATGTGTGCTGTGTGATCTTTGCTGTGTTTCTTGTGTGCTTGGTCTCAGGTGTGGCTGTGGGTGCTCGTATTTGTCACAATAGCTTGTGTTTGTATGGTTATGGTTTGTATTGTTATCAGGTGTGTGATATTCAAACTAGCCAATGTGGTGTTAGCGCCTTTCTGTGGTTCCTTTTTGTTCCGCCGCGGTGCAAACCATCTACAGCGTTTGCCGTGCATGTTCTGCTGTGCTGGAGTTTGATTCATGATATGATGGTCGGAATGGTGTCAGTGTTGCGAGCCCGGCAATTGATCAGTCACTCATTCGCATGGGTTGGCCTGGCTGAGTTGGTTTTGTGTCTGTATTTTGGAGGTTTTGTGTTTTGTAACTCGTAATCCGGCCGTCGCTTATCCACCACCTCCGGTAAGGTGGTGCCATTGGCACGCCGGTCTTGACCGAATATGCCAAACTCATAATGAGGGCCTAAATGTCATGTGTAGAATAAAACACATATTGTGCCATCCACTACCCTGACAATGAGAACTTGGCTTCAGGCCAACATGTGCAGCCTGACTGCTGAAGGTTTTACACTTGTAGGCAAAGTTGTCAAGCTAAATATTTTTGACAGGAAAGAACCCTTTTGTTAAAAACTAAGTAATTCATGCTTAAGTAGTCCTTGTAGTCCACAAGTTAGGGTCCTACTATTTGAAAGTGAAACATGTAATAATATAAGGTTGGCATGTATGTACCATCACTAATCGTTGGTGGTTGTTTTCACTGCATAGAGTTGTAGCTATGTTATTTAGGAGATCTAAGGGAAAGGTTAAATGCTTTGAATGATAAATTTTGTTTTTGGTTTTGAATAAGCCACATAGGGCCAGATGTAACAAAAATGCATTTGCGATTCGGGAATAGAGATTTTTAAGAAATCGCTATTTCTGATTTGCAAAATGCAATGTATCATATTTGCGATTCGGTAATAGCGATTTCTTAAAAATCGCAAATGCTATTACCGAATTGCAAATTGCAATACAGACCCCATTCGCACCTATGGGCCTGTAGGCCTATATTTGCGAATTTTTTGCATTTCCCAAATTGCGAATTCCTAACTGGAATTCGCAATTTAGGAAATGCAAAACCCTAGGGTGCTGGGGGCCTAAGGCCCCCTCTGCTTAACCCCCAAAAAATATTTCAGGACATGTAAGATGCCCACATGCCAAAGGGACATGTGTGCGTTACATGTCAATTTTAAAAATGCATTTTTAATGCATTTTTAAAATTTGCACATGGTTACCACCAAGTTCAACTTGGTGGTAATAGCGATTCCTTAATGCCCAGTTCGCATTAAGGAATTGCTTGTTACATGTAGTTTAGAAATCGCAAATAAGGATTCCTTATTTGCGATTTCTTATTTAGAGAATCGCAATTTGCGATTCTCTAAACAGGCTCGCAAATTTAAGGAATCGCTATTTTAGCGATTCCTTAAATTTGCATTGCGAATGCCTTTCATAAATACTGAAAGGCATTTTTGCATTCGCAAACGGGCATTCGCACCATTTGCGAATGCAAAAAGGCTTGATACATCTGGCCCATAGCCCATTCAATCCCCATTTTTTAGCATCTGTTAAACTCCTCCTAATTCTAGGGAAATTCTATGGTGAAGGTCAGTTTTTGAAAAATATACAGCAAAAGTAACTTTTATAAATTATGCAGCCTACAGCTGGCTACCCAGCCAGTGCTTTCCATTTGGTGAAATATGAAAACTACTCTCAGAGGAAAATAGGAAGACCTATGGCATTAGGTATATGACACATTTTGTCTCTGGAAAGGCAGTTGGCAAGAGTTCACAAACTTCATTTACTTGAAATATACCAAAGCTTAAAGTGAGACCCAGGGAAGAGTGATCTTGTGGACAACCAGTATCCTCCAGGGACAGAGAGGGTCTAACATCTTGACATTTCCTGAGAGTGTTGCAATGTGAGATTGTTTACAGTAATATAAACCAGATGTGCTGCAAAGGCAGAAATGTGACCTTGGGAACATTTTTCCCAATAGTTATGAAGTGCGAGTGAGTCACCTACACACACTGGATAGCAAATTGTTGTAAATTGTCACCTTACCTCACCTCCTTGGGAAACATCTGGGCATTCAGAAGATCAGAAGAGGCTGAAGTCTGTTGTTTGTGACCTATTTGGAGACCTGAAGGGCTGGACGTTCTCCCATGTGTACCAATAACCAAAAAGTGGACTTGGAGGGCTAGTTGGCTGAGCTCCTGGGTGGCAACAGGGAATTAAAAAGCTACCAAAGGCCTTTTTCTGGTGTCACCAGTTGACCAATGGCAAGTGGCCCTTGACTGTGTTACTGGCTCTAGTAGAGTGGGTCCTAGACTATTTGTGCTGCCTCTCAATTCCCTAGGAGAGACCTCAGTGAAGAAGCAAATCCGGTTGGTCCGACTTAGAGCTTTATTGCTGCTTAAATAAGATTTCTGAAGTAAGCAAAATATAGATGGGTGTAATGCTTGAAATTACTCAAGGTCACATGCCACCCCATTGTTATTTTGCTTACCATGCTACTTCAGATTAGGCTCAGCTGTGTGCAAATTGGCCATGGTCCAGACCGAACTGCCAAGCCAGGCCCTCTCTTAACTGTAACAAGACAGAATTTTACCTGATTGGTGCTTGTCAGTTGGGTGGAGCTTTGTATGCTCAGACATGGGTCTCCAGCTCCATGGGCTACAAGAGCCAAGTGAGGGAACATTTGGAGGATGTCAAATTTAAATTTCCTGCTCAGATCATTTCCTGCCGAAACAGCATTAACAGACACTCAGCCAATAAGTATTTGACTTGCAGTAGGACATGTCATATAGAGTATGCAGCCTTGCCCTGTTGGAGGACTTCAACTTCCATGCAAAAAGACTAAGGGCCAGATTTACAGTGTGGTGAATAAGGTACTCTTTAGCAAATGAGGCAGAGTTTCCTTCACACCAAACCTTTGATTCACTCACTTAACTTAGAGATGAATGGACATTAAATATTTCATCAACAAAGCACCAGTTCACTCTGTCAGCAGAATACTTTTTCTGATGGCCCTACAGAGTAGGGTGCATCAGAAGAGGGACATTACCTTGTGCACTCTATTTAGGGTTCAGTGCGTAATGCCTTTTCTTTATGTCCATCAGTACCAGGAAAAACCTGGCGGTGAGGGATAGGAAAAAAATAACACTGACGTCACAGCCTGAGAGAAAACCTCCAGGGCATAAATGCTATTCATAAACTTATACTCAGCAAGTTTGTTTTCTGTAAACAAAAAAATAGTGAATAGTTTATTTTACAGATGTCAAATCTGACAGCAACCATACACCAAACGTTTAGTACATTGAAAATAATCACACTGATTCCTCTCAATTTAGTGACAGGCAAGCATTAAGTACTTCATTGTAGCCACCATTTGCTCTGATGGCCTGATGGAAATGGGCCATGAGAGGTAGGACATCTCACTATCCAAACTAATAGGGGTGATGGTGTAACGCCTTTATTTCCTGTCCATCACCACCATGAAATACCTGCGGGTCTTCAGGTCAAACTGGTTATCTAAAAGAAATATAAGCACACAACAATGTTTACTGTCATTTGCTGCTGAAATGAAGAGTAATATTGTGGTGTCTGGTGTCTCTATTTCTTCCCTTATTCCTTTCACTTTTCCCTGTTTTTACTCCCTGCTCTTATTTTCTTTGTAAGTGGTGATTGATAGAGGTGGTTAGAGACATAGGAGAGCATTAGCCCCGTTCGATCTCTAATACAAGGTCAGTGTTTTCTAATTGCTCTTGAGAAATCCCTAACTATTTGGATCATTCACATCTACTACTACTATCTTCCCAGGCTGGAGGAAAATCAGAAACAGTCAGATTAAATGAGTTGTTGGTAACCCAGCAATCAGTACTAGTGGACAACATGGTTTGAAACTGATTTCTAGAAAAACACTCTAATTCTATTTCTGGGTGATTTCAAGCCAACGTTGTAAAAGTATGTTTTTTTAATTACTGTGCAAGTGTGCCAAGTTGTAACGTGCTTCAACCTCTCTAGTAAATGGACTCCTGTACCCATATATTAACATCTTTAAATGAGCACTTAGATACCTTACAGGTAAGATTTAATTTTGCTTTACAGAATGGAATGAGGAGGAAAGAGAAGTACAGAGACATAAAATTACATATGGCCTGCTGCCTCCGTCACTCTCTGCACTGGTGCACTATAAAGACTGCCTAACACTAAGCACAACCTTTGCACCATGGTGAGGTGGTGTGTGTGTGCTGTCTTAGCATAGGATTTGTACTGGAAGTATACCCTTCTAAAACAAAATCCTATACCTAGGCAAGTTCTGAAACACAATGCAATCTCTGGATGCTTGGCAAAAATGAAAATATTTCTCCTTGTTAACACCTGCTTCAAAATTGTGTTCATTTTTTATGCAAATCCATCTATATCTATCTTTGTGGATCAGTTTTTGCATTACAATGATGGATGCTTGCACAGATTCACTCAAGTAACACCCTATTAATGTCCCCTAGATACAAAGTGGCACAAAGCAACACAAAGTGCTATTTCCACTAAGAAAAAGCTAATCACCTATTGAGCAAGAAAGTAAACACCCTTGCAAGACTTTATGTCACTTTGCATGACTTTGCATGACTTTGGCTCAATGCAAAGTCTTTGTAAATCAGGGCCTCCTTGCTTTAAATTGACATTTGTACAGCTGAACCTTTGTACTTTATTTATAACTTAAATCTGGCTTACTTAGTATATGCTTTGCAAATTCAATATGAAAATTATTTCACTCTGGAGGTTTAAGCAAGAGAATTGATAACTTTATTTCTGCCCATTTGCTCACTTTTAGTCACAAGTAATGCTTTTGTATATCTTGCTAAAGTATTTGGTTTCTATAACACATGAAGTTGTTGCACTCTTCATTAGACTTGCCAATTAGCTTGCCCAAAATGGTTCCCAATTTCAAGGAAAAAAGATCTACATTGAATGTTATTTGGCAAGCGTTTCAGTTTATGTAGGTCCGGAATGCAAGATATCTTTGTTGATAAATCTCTAAAAAATATTAAAATATCACTTTAAATGTATGTTTATCATATGATGGAATGGCAGGTGTGGTCCTAATAAGGGTCAACTTGATTTGTTTCGATTAGAGAACTTTGTGAGTTGTAGCTTTTTCTGCTATGATTAGAAAATGAACATCAATCTTTATAAGTCTGGCCACACGAAAAAGTAACCTGAGAAACAGTGGGGTGCAATGAACAATAATGAAGAAAGCCACTACTTTTACCAATTGTAAGGTGAAAATTATTTCTGTGCTGTCTGAAGAGTAGGAATATGAAAATAGCTGAAGAAAGGAGGGAGAAAAACAGGTAAGGTATAAAAGGAACAAGGAACTATTGTTCTCAATAAAGCTGGTGGTGGAAAGGGTGCAGGAGCATGAAGAAAAATTAGATGACAGCAAAAAATGAACAATTCACATTTTGTAATGTAGGTGTGTTCAGATGAAACAAGCATCAAAGAAGATTAATTCTTCAGAAGACATAGTATAAAACTTGCATAATAGACTCCTTTTAATTACCTTGTTGTTGTCATCACCTCTTTGTGCTAGTCTGTATTTCTTATTGCAACGCCCAGTGGCTGAAATGGGAGGAAAAATCACCAATGGCCCCAATGCAAGGAGAAATAAAAAAGGGGACAAAAGACATCCCTGCCTAGTGGAAAAGGTTGGGATTAAACGCCACAATGTGTAACAGTCACAGTAGGGTTTTAACACTTTGTTTTGGTCCATGTCATAAATATAAGATCAAAACACATTCTCCCCATGGTTCTAAACAGGTATTCTCACTCTATTCGGTCAAACAACTTTTCAGTACCTACACTTATAACACCTTTATTTTTCCACATCGTCTTTCACTTGATGTGCCATGGGTAGCAACATTCACAGGTGAATGAGTGAGGATCTGCCAGGGACAAATGCTACCTGATCGGGATGCATCGAAAAGGGAATATATTTCTTTAGACAGTTCACTAATAGTTTAGCATATCAGTACCTACATTAATCAGTGATATGAGTCTATAAGGGTTTCACCCTCATTTTGATATATGTATTATCTTGGCTCTGTTGATATCTGATACATTTGGCCTTTCTTCTGGGTTTTTCTGTAACCTGCTCCTACTTGTAATGGAACTAATATTGTTGTAATAATTTTATGCAACTCCACTTGGAATCCATCTTCTCATGGACATTTGCTGGTATTCATGTTACCTACCTCTTATGCCACGTCCTCTTTAAATATCTGTCTTTAATTATTCTGTTTCTTGTTTTGTAAATTTGGTGGCTTTAAGGTCTATAGCAAACTTAGATTTCACGCAACTCCACTCAGAATCCATCTTATCCTGGAGACTTACTGGTATTCATGTCATCTATTGCCTATTACACTTCCTCTCAAAATATGTGTGTTTTACTATCCAGTCTCTTGTTTTGTAAATTTGGTGATGCTGAGGTCTCTAACAAACTCATTTCCACATCCAGTATCTCTTGAGTATGAGACACTTATAATGTTTTAAATTAATCATGAAATTCAATCATAATGTCTATTGGATTTGGCACTAATTCCAACTTCTTATTACGTATATATGGGATCACTCCGGCCAATTTTCTCTGTTTAAGTTGTGCAGCAAGGAGTCTCCCTGTGTTTTCTCCTCTTTTTTATTATCTTTGTCAATGTTTTAAAAGGGCTATTTTCTGTATTCTTTCAGTATAACTTCGATTATGTCATGTCTCTTGAGATATTCTTGGACGCGTGACTTCTGTTTGAAATATAGAGAGCATCATTTTGAGAATCTATTGTGTGAAAGAGAGTAGTGTATTTTTAGTGGACACACACAAATAGTGAAAATTTATATTTACTCATTTGAAAATACATTATTAATGATTCTCTTAATAACAAAATAGAGGAATACTCTGACAGTGAAAATCCTTGAAACCTTTAAAAAAAGATCAAACAGATACACTACAATTTCAAAAGAAAGGTGTATGTCAGGCAACCAAGTTAGGATAACTGGTGAGGGTGAAGGGAATGTCCGCTAGGACCAGAATGGCTGTGGATAAAAGACAAAAAACAAAATAATACTCAAAAGCATTACACATAAAAAAGGTTTCAGGAGATAAACCTGTTGATGCAAAAGGAAAACCATGTAGACAAATGTTCCAGCTATGAACCACACAATCGCAGAAAGCAGGAGATGTGAGGGACATTATGGTTGCTAATAATTGAATTGTTTTTGACAAGTAACTTAATTATAAACAATATATACATTGAATTATGTTTTCTTTGATTGTTTGCTATTAACAAAGCTACTTAAAAGGACAGGGCAGTCCTATCTTTTTTATGTGCAGAGACTATGCAGTCATAAAGATCCTACTAGCAAAATACCTTTATGAAGTTAAGCATAATCCTACACAAAAGTGCAAGTTCAGTGTTGTAAATGAGGCCTTTTGAACTTACATACATTTATTTAAAATTTGAAATTTTAATATATGTGTTGTTAATATTGTTAACTTTATTTGGGGGTCAACAGAGTTGAAGTACCAAAGTTATTTGATGGTGTTCATGGTAAAATGTTTGAAAAGAGATGCACACCGATATGAAAGTAAACCTGATTTATTTACAAGAATGATGATAGTATTGATAATTTTCAATGTGCCACAGTCCAATTTTAGGCTGTCACGCTGTGTGTCTCTTCCTGTCACCCCCCTCATTATAAAAGACTTCTGTTAGAAATGGGGTCTTTGGTTGACAGTCAGGTTACCCCCTGTTCAAGCAAGGACACTCATTCCAGTCAGGGTAAAAGAGAATCACCCTCAGCTAACCCCTGCTTACCTCTTGGGTAGCTTGGCAGAGCAGTAGGCTTAACTTCAGAGTGCTAGGTGTAAAGTATTTCAACCAACACAGACAGTAACTTTAAGAAAACAATACAAAATGACACTGCATCAGTTTAGAAAAATAGGAAATATTTACCTAAACAAAACAAGACCAAAGCAACAACAATCTGACATACACAAGTCAAGTTATGAATTTTTAAAGATTAAACTTTAAAATAGCACTTAGAAACACAAAATGCTTCGATGAGGTGTTAACACATCGTCTTGATGGAGTCGTTCTCAACAATCCGACACCAGCGGTGCTGAACACAGAGTCGCGTGGACCCCCAAGTACAGTACCTTTGGTGAAGAGTGAAAACAAGGCGATGCGTGAAGTCGGGGATTGTGGAGTCTGTGCAAAATGTTGAATCCACGCACTTCGAGAGGCGTCAGTCACGACGTGGTGCGGCGACTTCCACGGAGTCGCGTACTTCGGTGGGGCTGCAGCGGTGTCGGGCCTGCAAAGGTCATCGCATTCCAGCGAAGATCACGGAGTAGGTTGCAGGTGGTGTCACCGGATTCAGCAGCGGCGTCGGTCTTGGAGTCGTCAGAAGTCGATTTCCTTGGATTTTCACCAGCTTTCCTTTCAAGGGCACAGGGACTGGATAGGGCACCACTTGTCAAAGCAGGAGTCTCTCCAGAGACGCCAGGTGCTGGCAGAGAGAAGACTTTGCTGTCCCTGAGACTTCAGACAACAGGAGGCAAGCTCTAAATCAAGCCCTTGGAGATTTCTTCACACGATGGAAGGCACACAAAGTCCAGTCTTTGCCCTCTTACTCTGTCAGAAGCAGCAACTGCAGGATAGCTCCACAAAGCACAGTCACAGGCAGGGCAGCTCTTCTTCCTCAGCTCTTCAGCTCTTCTCCAGGCAGAGTTTCCTCTTGTTTCTAGAAGTGTTCTCTAAAGTCTGTGGTTTTGGGTGCTCTTCTTATACCCAATTTCTCCTTTGAAGTACGCCTACTTCAAAGTAAAGTCTCTTTTGAATGTGAAATCCTGCCTTGCCCAGGACAGACCCCAGACACTCACCAGGGGGTTGGAGACTGCATTGTGTGAGGGCAGGCACAGCCCTTTCAGGTGTAACTGACCAGTCCTTCCCTCCCTCTTAGCACATATGGCTCATCAGGAAATACAGACTACACCCCAGCTCCTTTTGTGTCACTGTCTAGTGTGAAGTGCAACCACCCCAACTGTCAAACTGACCCAGACAGGAAATCCACAAACAGGCAGAGTCACAGAAATGGTAGAAGCAAGAAAATGCTCACTTTCCTAAAGTGGCATTGTCAAACACACAATCTTAAAAGAGACTTTACTAAAATATGTATTTTTAAATTGTGAGCTAGGAGACCCTAAACTCCACATTTCCATCCGCTCCTAAAGGGAATCTGCACTTTAATCAGATTTAAAGGTAGCCCCCATGTTAACCTATGAGAGGGACAGGCCTTGTAACATTGAAAAATGAACTTAGCAATATTTCACTGTCAGGACATATAAAACACAATAATGTATGTCCTACCTTAACCATACACTGCACCCTGCCCTTAGGGCTACCTAGGGCCTACCTTTGTGGGGTGCCTTACATGTAAGAAAAGGGAAGGTTTAGGCCTGGCAAGTGGGTACCCTTGCCAAGTCGAATTTACAGTTAAAACTGCACACACAGAGACTGCAGTGGCAGGACTGAGACATGATTACAGAGCTACTAATGTGGGTGGCAAAACCAGTGCTGCAGGCCCACTAGTAGCATTTGATTTACAGGCCCTGGTACCTCTAGTGCACTTTACTAGGGACTTATTAGTAAATCAAATATGCCAATCATGGATAAACCAATCAACAATACAATTTACACAGAGAGCATGTGCACTTTACCAGTGGTTAGCAGTGGTAAAGTGCTCAGAGTTCAAAAGCCAACAGCAATAGGTCAGAAAAATTAGGAGGCAGGAGGCAAAGAGATTGGGGATGACCCTGCATAAACTAAAAAGTCTAAGAACTTCCCTGTCCGTTCACTTCCTTGTGTCAACTATCCTAAAAAATACTTTTTTTTTTACCTTCCACCGTTCTCATTAAAATAAGGCAAAGTTACAGCGAACCAGAAAATGTATTTCTTTTTGCATTGTAGTCTAGGTTTTAGCCTTCAGTCTGATTTTCTTTTCATTTAATTGTTGACTTTTCAAACGCCTCTCAAAATGCTGAATGGTAATAAGTAGTAGAAAAAGTTCATGCTCAAGATAAAATGTCAACTATTTTATAAACCAGTATTTACATACATTGAACAATATTTAAGCAATAATGTAAAACATTATAATGACTTCTAAAATATGAAGTGTAAACATTTTGGTCCCGAACTTACTTGGGCTAACTCTTGACACCTTATCATTTCATTCTTTGGTCTATGCATAATTATCTCAATGTTATACTCCATAAAAAGCTTACCAATTACTATGCTCTTATTTCATTTTCCGACAAAAGTATGGCTCCTGCATTTCATTTATTCCCACATCAAAGCCAGCAATCATAGGTTCGTTTAAGAAACGTCTGTACTCTGAGTTGGATGATTGGGGCCCAGTTAAATTAGCATGCAGCGATTCTGATATATTCTGTTTCAAATATGTGTCCTTTCATGTCAGCAGTGGCCCTGAATGTCTTTTGAGGAATTATTACTATCCATTGCTTTTCATTTTGACTGTGTTTTGTAAATCCTTACCCTTTTATGAAAAATGCATTCACTAACTTCGACGTGAATTGAAATCTTTGCCTTTTTGTTCACTCCGTGTCTCAAATATTTGAAGTAATTCCAACTGCAAAGTGAACGCACGCTAACTCTGTATTCCATTCGAAGCCTAGGAAGTGGACTTCAATGAGATGATAGAGGACGAAAATTCAACAAACCAAATCGTAAATGTGTATCTTTATATTCATGACATTTTTCTTTATTTACATTTTTACTTGTTATGTTAAAATTATTTGATCTCACGCTCGAATCACCCCAGGAGGGGTGTCCCAGTGCCAGGGCAGGTCAAAGGGGTAATGGAGACTACAGAACTAGAACAACACGGTCTTGAGCAGTTTCCTAAATTTAAGATCATCTATACACACTCGGATGTGCTGAAGCAACTCATTCCAATAGAAGGGGACCAGGTGCGAAAAAGACCTGCCACTGGCTCGGGACCTTCTAACACGTGGGACACTGAGAAACGCTTTGTCACTGGATCTCAGACGTCTGACTAGCCCATAGTATTTGTGCTTCGCTTTCAGGCAGCTGTGGCCTTTCCCCATCAATGAATTGTAAGTAAGACAACAAATGTAAAAATTAATTCTTTTCTAGACAGGCAGCCAATGTAAAGATCTCAAAAGGGGTGAGGAAACAGAACTAGAAGGAAGGTTGCACATGAGACATGCAGCTGTGTTTTGAACCACCTGCAGTTTCAATAATAATGTCGCATTTGCAGAAGAAAGTAAAGCACTGTCATAATCCAATATGTTAATGATAAGTGATTGAACCAAAGTTATCCTCGCCGAAAGAGGAAGGAAAGGTAAAGCTTTCCTAAACAGGTGCATCATGAGGAAACAGTTGTCTGTAGTAGACAAAACCTGCTCTTTCATGGTAAGGGATTGGTCAGACAGAGACACACATTTTTGACTGCATGTTTGAGTATCAGAGCAGGGCGTAGATCTGAAGGCCACCAGTTGGAGGACCAGAGATGTTGGGCCTTGCCGAACAGCATACTCTCGGATTTATCTACATTCAGTTGAAGACAGTTTACAGTCATCCAGGCTGCAATTGCTTTTGTCCCTGTTGAAAACCATTCTTTTACTTTGATTAAGTCTTTGTCAAACAAAATGATGAACTGCGTCTCGTGTGCATAGGATAGTACTTCAAATCCAGTGGATTTGCCAGTCTTGGGAAGGGGGCAACATAAATATTAAAAAGCGTTGGGTTTAGGCATGAGCTCTGAGGCAGCCTCTTCTCTAACATCATGGTTTGTGACTTGAAAGAAATAAGAGAGACGGATTGGATTTTGTTTTTTAAGAAATCACCAAACCATTCTAGAGCTGTTCCATGGATTCGGATCACACACAGCCTTTGGAGTAGCCTGGAGTGAGACACAGTGTCAAACGTTGTGGATAAATCCAGCAGCACAAGCATTGATTGTATATTAGCATCCAGAGAGAGTCTTATTTGGTCTGCAACCACTACTAAGGTGGTCTCTGTGTTGTGTGAGGATCTGAACACAGATTGTGATGGATCCAGGATCTTGTTAACCTCTAGATAATCTGTGGGGTGTTTGTTTATTTAACCTTCCAACAGCTTAATTAAAAGTGGAAGCAGCGAGATGGGCCAGTAGTTAGTGAGGTTGGCAAGTGTCATTTTGACCTTTTGTTTTGCCATGACCTAAGCAGCTTTCCAAATGGAGGGAATTTTTCCAGTGTTAAGTGATAAATTAAATTAGAAGCATATTGCAGGAGCAGAAAGTGTCACTGTAATCCAAGGGGGACTATATACAGAAGAGAGACAGATTTAACTGTTACAGGAGCTCTCTGAATTAGCTCAGGGAAAAAAGAATTACACTTACCTAAGCTACTGACAAAGTTGTAGGGGGGAGAGTTGGTGTTGAACTCCTCATCTGCCACATTAGGCGACATAAAAAGGTTCTGATATATCGCTTTGACTTTGTTCTCAAAATAGTCCACAGGGGAATCACATATTTCTTGCATCATGTAGATTTCGTGGGAACAAGCACAAGGATTTATGAAAGCATGTAGCACTTTAACTAGCTTCTTAGAACAAAAATCCAACATACACAACCAAAGATATGAATTTTAAATGATTAAATCCCAGGAAAAGTGCTTATAAACACACTAATTCTAACTGGTGCTATCACGGCGTCATGATGGAGTTGTTCCAAACAGTCCAAAAAAACTCACGAGGGAATGCAGCACAGGTCACAGAGTCGCATGGAACTCAGATACAGTGCCTTAAAAATGAAGCAGAGTCAAAGATGCAGCATGAAGTCGAGGAGTTGAGGTGTCTCTGGAGCCGGTGCAGCATTGGTTCTGTAGTGCTATGCGGCAGAGGTGAGGAGTGCGTTCGTTACGGAGACAGCAGAGGTGAAATGAGGTGGCACTGGCAGCGATGTGTCGGTTCCTTACGATCTAGTACAGTTGATGAGTCCAGAGAGTCAATACGTGATGAGGCGACTTTGTGGGGTCACAGTCACACCACAGGGCCACATGTGCCATGGCGGGGTCGAGTGTCACGGACGTAGGTGACATGGCACTCAGGACTCATGATTTTGTGGGACTTCAGATGTGCTGTGGTGGCATCAGACCTGCAGTGTTCATCGACGCACTTCAGTGGGGACCAATGCTTTGGGTGCAAGCAGAGGAGTGACATCGGGCAGAGGTGCTGATTCTGGAGCTATCCAGATTTGTGTGCCTGGTTCTTCTTGTTTTACGTCAGACTTCACTCCCAAGGGCCCAGGAACTGGAGTGGACACCTCCTAGCAAGTCTTGGTCCTCAGCAAGAGAACATGGGTGAACTCTTTAATATCCCTGACACTTCTAAACATGAGGCATGCTCAGTCTAAGCCCTTGCAGTAATGTCACAAGCAGGATGCACAGCAAAGTCTAGTGTTTTTCCTCTCTAAAGCAGAAGCAGCAACTGCAGGACAACCTTGCAAAGTACACACAGCCAAGGGGCATCACTCCTTCTCACCGTTCATCCGCTCTTCTCCTTGGCAGAGTCTCCTCTTGATCCAGAAGTGTTCTAAAACTCTTGGGCTTTGGGTCCAATACTTATACTAATTTCTGTCATTGAAGAAGACAAACTTAAAAATAAAGTTTTTGTAGTTCACACAACCCTGCCTTTCCTGCCCTTGTCTCAGACCCACTCCAGAGAGTTGGACTCTGTATTGTGCAAGGAAAGGCACAGCCCTATTCATTTGCAAGTGCCAGCTCTCCCACCATTCTAGCCCAGGAAGACCCATCAGGATATGCAGAGCACACTCCAGCTCCCTTTGTGTGACTGTCCAGAGTGAATTCACAACCAGCCCAACTGTCCTCCTGACCCAGACATGTAATCCACACCCAGGCAGAGGCACAGAATGGTTCAGGAAGAAAATGGCCACTTTCTAAAAGTGGCATTTTCAAACAATCAATTTAAAAACCACCTTCACTAAAAGATGTTTTTTTAAACTGTGAGTTCAGAGATCCCAAACACCATATCTCATTCTGCTCCTAATGGGAAATTTCACTTAAAAATATTTCAAGGCAATCCCAATGTTAATCTAAGGGAGGGAACGGTCTGACAATAGTGAAAACTGAATTTTGAAGTATTTCACTATTAGGACATGTTAAACACACCAGTACATGTTCTACCTTTTAAATAAACTGCACCTTTCCCAGGAGGCTACCTTGGGCCTACCTTAGGGGTGCCTTACATGTACTAAAAGGGAAGGTTTGGCCCTGGTAAGTTTACAACTATACACAGACACTGCAATGGCAGGTTTGAGATGTTTACAATGCTAGTCATGTGGGTGGTACAATCAGTGCTGCACGTTCACTGGTAGCATTTGATTTATAGGCTCTGGCCACTCACGATGCACTATACCAGGAACTTACTAGTAAATCAAATAAGCCAATCATGGATAACCAATCATAATCACAATTTAGACAGGGAGTACTTGCACTTTAGCACTAATCAGCAGTGGTGCAATGCCCAGAGTCCAAAAACCAGCAAAAAAACAAACAAAATCTAAGGCACAGTCAAAAATACAGGAGGCAGAGGCAAAAAAACAGAGCAATAACCCTGCAAAAAGGACAATTTCCAACACAGACTCATTTGGCTGTCATTTGTTTCCCTTTCCAATGTGGACTATGATGTAAAACTACTTTATCAAACTAGCTTTTTCAGTACCCCTAATGAATTGTTTAGCCAGTAAAGGAATGCCGTTGGCATGCAAAGGAACATTTGCCTAAGCTTTCACTGCTACTTTAAGCAAATCTTCACATTAGGGCACATCTTCTGCAGAGCTTATTGAAAAAAACAACAGTGTTTTTTTCTGTGTATAACCAGATACTGTATTGTGGCTCCTTGCTGGACAGGCTTTGTATTCCAACATGCATATCCCTGGTTGGTGGGAGCCTTTGGAATCCCATTCTGAAATTCCAGAGTCAGTCCTGGTGCCTCTGTCACTTTAGCCTGCATTCCATGATTAATTGCAGTAGACACAAGAAGGTTTCCTAAGAGAGAGAAAGAAGGGTAGGGACAGTGGAGATAGAGAGGATGCTATATGACAGAGAGAAGAAAATGGGAGAGCGAGAATGGATGGATCGAAAGAGAAAGATTGTGTGAAGAGACCACAGCTGCAAGGCTGGTTTGAGCGGTATTGCCAGGGCTGTTTTTGGATCCCCAGTCCGTCACTGCCACGACTTGAAAAGTTGGTAAACTTATTGCAACTGGATCTGAAAGTGCATCGAGGTATGGCATCTTATGAAAGCTCGGATGAAATATGTGGACATAATTAGTGGTATATTGCAAAGCACAACATTTATGTTTTATCCGTAGGTCCTATATGACAAGGACAATACAACAATTTTGTCAAAGTGCATTACGCGAGTTATCAACCGCATAGAAACAGTACACATTAGAGTAGTTCCTTGAGGTACAAAAGGAGCATATGTTTAGCACAACAGACTATTATTGCACGATGACATTATGGCCTGCATACCGTTTGAAGACGAAAAAAAGTTCAGCTACAAAAGTTTCAGTAAAGTTTCCATAAGTTCTCCTTGACAGTAAGTCCCCCATTCATTTAACCATTGTTAAATAGATAACAGGGGCCACAGTTAAAATGACAATTAAAGTCATTCAATATTTTTGCTGAATCCTGTCAAAGGCAAAGTTGAGGGTGTGAGCTAGCTTTTTCTACTGATTCTTTAGCATAGGTGGCTGCTTCCTATGGGTGATGGATGACCTTCTTGATCTCTACTTTTTTTCTTCTACATCTTAGCGCCTTCCTGGTATGATGTAGTGGGTTGGGGTGTCCCACTGATGGTCTATTGTGCCATACACTTAAGGCCTCCATCAGCCCCATCCCATCTCATATTGCATCAGAGGTGCTGTGAAAGAGACAAAACCATCAGTTACCAACCATATTCCGGTGCTCTATGTGGGACCACGAGCAACAGTGTGGCTGAGGTTTCTTGTGTGAGTGAGGGGGCCATGATGGAGAAGTACAGAAATCCCTGTTAAGAATGTTCACATATGATTTCATCTAAGCAGTCAGTACGTATGTCATGTCTCGGGGACCTGCTGAAGTGTGTCATGAGTAGAGCTTCCGTTTTTGGAGTGCTCGTTTCACCTCTTCATCATGCTGACTGGCACAGGAGAGGAGGAGAGGACATTAGAACAGACGTCAAATTACATTGGAAACTCCACTTTTCTAAAAAATTAAAAATATAGTTGGTTCGACCAAAACTCTTCTGGCACCAAGAGTCAGGAGCATATACATTTCGAGACACGTTCATGTGAAGCCCCTTTTGTATTGTCCAGGAAGATGTAAATATAATTTACATAAGGCCAATCAATATGTCTTAAACAATTACTTTTCAGGATAAACTGTGGTTTATTGACTGGTATAACTTGTGGAGTGGTTTGTTCACATTTGTAGCCTCCAAGTCTGGGCAGGGGGCATTACTCTTTTTTCAAGACATTTTTAGCATTAAGTGAATAGGAAGGCTTGTAATATCTCTTTCACAGTTTACCTGTTTGCATGGCATTTTGCAAAAGCAAGATTTGAGAACCTGTATTTTTCAAACAAATACTGCTACACTTTACGTTTGCATGGCCATACCCCTAGAATATAGAATGCCACTAGAGTAAAAAGTCCCTTGAAGTAGAAATCCACTGAGCACCCTCAATTGTCCATTCCAAAATACAACTCATTACTACAATGCAAGCCTCGTCCTATCTTAGTGTAATTCTAAATCTACCTACCCGATGGAATCATCGTCATCGTAACCCTTAAGTCAGATGTCAACATCACCTCTTCATGATTTCCCGCCTCATTGTAGAGGAACTCCCAATATTGTGCATGGCATAAAGTAATTTCATACTTTCATACATACTGATCAGGTTTTACTGACATTGATCATTTTACAAGGGCAATTTGAAAGTAGGTATATTTATGAATTCTTATTGCTCAACAGTTTTTTATTGGAATTACAGGGTGTATCTGGTTATCTGAGTGATAATTGCAGTTTAAAATAATATGTAGGAATAATGAAAAGATGTTTCCTGTATCTAGGTAACAATAGTCTTTGCTTTTGAAGGATGAGAGGTCTGCTACGTACATCACAATTACACTACAATTTACAAATTACCTCTAGACAGATTAGCAGAATCAGAAATGACAGAGATGTCTTAATTGCTGGGTGCTGTTATGAACAGGTATTTCGAGCAATTACCTTTGAGACAAGGTGAAAGGCAAATTGTCCTAAAGTGTAGAGAATTGTATTCCAAATCACATCCTACGTTTTTCTTTATTTGGCAGGAAAATAAAATAGCATACTTGTTTTTGGTCAGCTACGTTTTGACATATCCTCTGAGGACGTCAAAGGGGGGTTTACTGTTGCGTTTCTGTATGCACTGAAATTTCAGTGGGCTAAACATAGATGAAGGAAAGCAATACACTCATCACTTGAATGGGACAGGAGAAGAGTGCGAGGCAAATCAAGATCATGCATGTCAGTTGGGTATTTATTTGAGTGCTTTACATATATTTACAGGGTTGTTTAAGGGCCGTATTTGGAGTCTTAATGGAGTATCCCCTCTGCCAAACTCTAATAAAATTATTTTGGTCAAATGATGAAGTTAAGATTAGAGCCCATGCTTCTGTGTTCAATTCAGCCAAGAAACAGCGTTTCACCATTATAAGTGCTACGATTTTGGTAGGTTAACAAACTACGGGCCTGATTTCTGAAAAGTTAGCGCCGCCTTTGTGTAATTTTTTGACACAAAAGTGGGGTAAACTTACAAATATAACTATATTTTGAAATTTTACGCTGCTTTTGCATAAAAAATTGACGCAAAGGCGGGCTAACTTTTCATAAATCAGGCCCTATGTGTCATGAATTTCCCACACCACTAGATAGCACACAAACACCACTAGATACATCACCTGCTTTCACATAGGTGTCGCGAGCGCGGCTCACCTCAGCCTCATCCCCATTGATTCCTCGGTGTCATGCCACTCAACTGAGCGCCTAATTATGCAAATCACTTTCCCCGTTACTGACCATTGCCCTCCTATCTAGTTCTCCAACGTCTGGTGCTGTACTTACTCCATACCAACACCCCGGCAAGTTACATTCGGGCATATCTCACAAAGGTGAACAGAGGGCGTAGTTTGTTATATTTTAAAGGGCACAATTGACCAAATTATACGAGGTTGCAAACGTGAGCAGCCTAAAAGTTGTGCACTTGATGGTGCTTGAAGAAATTTTAATCTATCAACAACTCAATTTTCCAGACCCATACACTCAGTGAACATTTCTTCAATGCTAAGATAAAGGAGAATGGTATGTTAAACTTAATACAGGAAGCTACACCGAGGAAAGGCTAAGTGGAGCAAGCACAAACTGTATTTGGAAAATAAGAATACTGTGAAAATATGGCATTACTAAGTCTACTGCTTAGGAGCTGTATCAAGAGGACCTGTGGTAGCTCCTTGAGCAGCTGCATGCCTTTTTTGCATTTGAGGTATCTAAAATTCCTATGTATAACTTGGAAATTCTACAAATTAATGCATGAACTTTCAACAGCACAAGTTGGAAACAAAGAGATGTAAATCTCTGCTCTCTGTTTCCGCCTTTTGGTATCTACATTTTATGCATAAATATTGAGCTATATCTATTAACTCTATACAACGCAAACAGAGTACTTAGAACTAACTTGGCCAGCGTAGGAGAAGCTGGTCAAGGACACAACAGGCTATCGTTATATGTTAATGATAGTAGTATTTACGTGGACCTTGGCAAAACTCGTAGATTAACTGCCAACAGCCTTAGCTACAATAGAAGTTTGCTGGATCCTATGCCAACAGCTGAAAGTCAAAGGAAGATGGCAGTGAAAGTGCCCCTGTAGCCTTGGTATATATTAAAGGGATCATACACGAGGTGTTTAGCGTTAAAGAAACAAAGTGAAAAGGAGAGGAATAGGTGTAAGAAAATATCGGGACGGAAAAAGAGAATACAGAAAAGCATCCAAACAGAAAAGTAGTCACTTGTACCAGGAATAGTCAGCCAGCTGCACCGAGGCTGTATATTGGTAGCTGAAGCCTGATTCTGTAAACAGCTAGTTTATAGATCATTAAGTTACACTTGAAAAGATGTCTCCATGGGTTAAAATGTTGCAATTGGTATGTGGATATAGGGCGTATTTCAGAGTACAAAAAGATTATGCAGCATAGCAAGTGCGCACATTATAGTTACTTGAGGAATTAAAATGTGTGAATTTCATCTTTTTTTAGTCTAAAATGTTATTTTTTAACTGGCATTTTTACCAAACTATAATGTCACTTTCACCTTTGTTTATTCAGTGCATTATCAAGTTTTTTTAATGTAAAGTAAGGTATTACTCTGATAGTAGCTAATAGTAGGTAGGTATAGTGAGGACCTAGGCCCATATTTATACTTTTTGACGCAAAACTGCACAAACGCAGTTTTGCATCAAAAAGTATAGCGTTGGCTTGCGTGATTCCACGGTGTCAGCTGGGCACCAAATTTATGTAACCCCGCAAGCCAACGCAAAGGGTGGGCTAGCATCTGGGAAAATGACATTAGCCTGGTGGGGGTGGCGGTTTGGGGGAAGGGTGTTTGCACCAAAAAACGACATTGGGCTGGTTAGAGGCAAAACAATTCCTCTAACCAGTCTAGCATCATTTCCTGATGCAAAACCATCCATGCCAGATGACTCCTGTCTTAGAAAAGACAGGAGTCATGCCCACCACCCCAATGGCCAGCACAGGGGAACAGTGTCCCCTGGGCATGGCCATTGCACCCTGTGCCATGCAGAGGGCCCCTGGTTGGGCCCCAGATGGCACTTTAATAAAAAAAAACATATATATATTTAACTATACTTACCCTAATTTCCTGGGATGGGGGTCCCCTATCCTCCGGTGTCCCTCTTGTGTGGGTGGGGGTGTTCTCGGGGCTTGAGAAGAGCACCTGTGGTACCATTCCATGGTGTTCAACCTTGGAAATGGGTCCACAGGTCCCCTAACGCCTGGTCTGACCCAGGCATTAAATAATGGTGCAAAGCAAGCTTTGCACCATAATTTAACCCCTCCTCCCACCCATGCATCATTTTAGCACGGGGGATACATTTTGAGCTACGGGGTTAGCACCACTTTTTAGATGGGAACACCTACCCTGCATCCCATTGACGCAAGGTAGGTTCACACATCTAAAAAATGGTGCAAACTCCAGTATTTTGACTTTAGACGAGTCTAATGTCAACATATAAATGTGGAGTTGGGTTTGTGCCAAATTTGCATTAAACAATGACACAAATTTGCTGCAAATGGTGTATAAATATGCCTCCTAGTTTCCATAAGAAAACCATTTTTTGTTTTGCCAATAACTTTGGTGCCATTTGACGAATCTTAAATAAATAAATAATCAAAATTAGTACCCACTCACTTCTGCTGCTGCCTTGAAGATTTTGGGTTATTCATCAAGCAGGGACCAAGAAAAACGGGGGTCCCAAAATGCGTTTTCCACATGCAATTTCCTATTGGGATTTTAGACACTACTATAGCCCAATCCACAGGAGGAAATTCCACCAAATTTAGCAGAAAGCTAGCTTTTGGTTAGAAAGAGCACTTTTGACATTTAGTGTATGTCCTTTCATCCTTTCAGTAGGTTTGGTGCTATTATAAGAAAAATACATTTGTATATTTAGGGATGTGAATCCTCCGTAAATCTGACAGTTATCAAGCTGAGATATGAATGGTTGCCAGCACTTCAACCAGGAAGTACTGGAAGCCATCTTGCGACTCAGACTCATTCAAGTCCAAGGAAAAAGTAAAAAAAAATGAAGTGGGAAGGGTAGGAATACTCTGTCTCCCTTGACCTGGCGGTGGGGTCCCACAAGGACCCCGCTGGGGGCCATCATTGCTTTTTTTGGCCTTGAAATTGTGGTGTATCCGTGAATCCATGGCAATAATTTAAAAAAGGCTCAACTCTTTGCCTGCTGATTCATTGCTCTTGCTCCTACCTTCTCCTTGCTTTTTCAACATTGTTTGAGTGCCTTCTCCTTGCTTTTCCCTTGTTTTCACTGTTTTCTCCTTGATTTCTCCCTCATTTTTTTGTGTGCACGCTCCTGGCTTTTCCCCCATTTTCACTGCTTCCTCATTGCTTTTCCCCCATATTTTGTGTGCCTTCTCCTTCTTTTCCCTCATTTTCATTGCATTTGCCTTGCTTTTCCCCCAGTTTATTGAGTGCCACCTCCTTGCTTTTTCCTAAATTTCACTGATTTGTCCCTGGTTTTATTTTTTGTTTTGTGGACCTTCTCCTTGCTTTTTCCATGTGTTCACTGCTTTTTCCTTGCTTTTCCCTTTTTGTGTGCAGTCTCCTTGCTTTTCACTTGTTCTCACTGCTTTCTCCTTGCTTTTTCTCCCATTTTCGTTTGCCCTCTCCTTGCTTTTCACTTGCTTTCTCTACTTTCTCCTTGCTTTTGCCCGTGTTTTTTGTGTGCCACTTCCTTGCTTTTTCCTAATTTTCACAGATTTCTCCCTGCTATTCCCCCATTTTTTGTGTGTGTTCCTCTTGCTTTTCCATTTTTTCACTGTGTTCTCCGTACCCTTTCCCTCATTTTTGTGTGCATTCTCCTTGCTTTTCCCTTGTTCTCACTGTTTTCTCCTTGCTTTTTCCCATGTTTTTGAGTTCCTTCTCCTTGCTTTTCCCTCATTGCATGGGGTTGGATGCATGCAGGTGGTTGGCAGCAGGGCCCGGCCCCAGGCGATACACAGTGTTGAGGGTTTGGTTGCACATGTGGGCTTGGTTGCAGGGCCTGGCCACATTGTTGAATACATGCAGTGGGTTGTCCGCTGGGTCCGGCTACAGGCCATATCCTGTGGCCAAACCCCGATGCATTAAAAAAAACATAGAAATTCATAAAAAAAAACAAAGGTTACGGGGGTGTTCAAGTTAGTTTCAGAATTTACACACACACAACCAAAGAAATTCAGCTGTTAGAGTTAGAGTTATTTCATGTAACTAGAAATCGTCCCCTAAGGTAAATATAACTCACACCCTTGAAATGCACAGCTAATTAACCCACATATTACATCAGTAATTGCATTTTCAATGACATCCTCAATAATGCCATTGCAACTTTTGCAGCAAATGTATTGATCTGAAAATTGGGCATGGTGGGGGCATGTGCTATAGATACCTTAGGGGCACAAATTTATTGGTTGCAGACTGTTTAGAAATTCATATGGTGAAATACAAAGATTTGAAAATATGTATGAAGGAAACCTATGTATTTGTGAAATGTACACATGAAGCTGTTTTTAGGAACAATGATTATTTTTATGCCTCTTAATTTGGTGTTAGCCATACTATCTTGTAATTCTGAGGGCACTTCGTAAAATATTTGTTTGTTGCAAAATTTTATTTCTTGCACAATGGCTCACATTTGGAAACCACACATGCAGAGAAATCCAATTGGTACTGACAAACGTTCTACTAGTCTGTATTTCACGTCCTCTGATGAAAACAGTACCACATTTGTGAGATTGGGCTTAGCACCTTAGCAACAAAAATCTCAAAAGATGCAACCTGGAGTCACCCTATTTAACCCAGGACAATCAACATTTCTTTTTTTGCAAGTAGAGATTTCTAGTAGGAATTTCAAGAAATGGGTTGTTCAATGACTGTGATGTGAGCCCTGGTCAACAAGCAACCACAATCTTTCACAGTGGAAGGCACAAGCAAAACCACAAGTTAAACTGTGCTCAACCCGGGTATCTTGGCACAGAGCAGTTAGGCTTAATTGTAACTTTCACAATACGGATCCTATGTACATCATTAGTAAATGTTGGTTTTTTTTGGCTAGCTTATGGTACCAAATCTAAAACCCCCTATCCTTTCAGGGTGATAGATGTTGTTGATAACCTCAAACATGATGACTCTTATTCCCAAGGAATTTGTGGAAACAGCTCTAACCATTTGATTTTTCACTTTTGCTGGCCCAAGTTGTCACAAAGAAAAGATACAAGAATACATTTTCAAATATTTATTTAAAATATCTTATCATTGCAACAAAATAGTGAGCTGTGATTATTAAGCAGGTGAGACACATCATTGTAATAAGCATTGATATAATGGTAAAAAGTATAAACAATTCAACCATAGTAATTCTTCCTATTTTTTCTCATATCTATCAATATTATCTCTACATTAGAGAGAGCTTAGCAGGAGTACCCTTCTGCCAGACCTTTGCAATAATCTAACCTTATACCTTGGCAGTATGGTTCTGGAAGCAGGCCTCAGTGCATTAATGTGCAGGATGCCCATTTCTCTTGCATGGCTATCATCCTTCTCAGAAAGAAGGCTGGGCCAATAGAGCTGCATCTCAGTCCTAGCTCACAACAGTTCCATGATAACCTTGGCAAAAAGTGCCTCTCAGCTGACTTCAGCACAGACATTGTTTAATTATTTATCACATTCATATGCAGGGACATCACATTCTAGTATCAGTCCTTGAAATTGTGCAGCCTATAGAAGAACAATGTTTGAACAAACGTGTACATGGCATTTACTCCTGTTAGAAAAAAAAATCAATCTAATATCCATTCATTTTTTTTCCTTTTTAAATGCATGGTGTTTATTGGGATTTCTGCTCCCAGCGGTCAGAATAGGTCAAATCCCCTAACCTGGCACCTCAATGGGACAGAAAGATTGTAATGCATTTTATTTGGGAGGGGGTAATGTCTGTGCATGTAAGGCAGACCCCCCTCTCTGTGTCATTTTTCTATTTATCTCTGGTGTCTAGTGGGCTTTCTGCCCCCTGAACTTGCAGAATGGGAGTAATGTTCCCCATTCACCCTCCCCAGGATAGTCAGAAAGACTAAGCATTTGGAAAACTGAGGAGCTCTTCTCCAGCAACCAGAGCAAAAAATGAAAAAAAGGAATCCCTCTGGTGCTTACACCAGAGGGTCCTTTTGATGCCTCACCAGCATCAACCAATGGATAAGAGATATACTGGGGAGGTAGTGCAGGCATCAACACTGTCCGGCTTCCACACTGAAGGTTTTAATAGTTCTGCAATAAATATATCATGAGTCACTATAGTAGCTTAGGTTAATGGAGGGCAAAATGTTTTGTTCTCCTGGCGGAATTGGTGGAATTTTGATAACTGTGCATTATTCTTATAACGAAGAAATCTGGCAAAATTACACCAATTGCCAAGAGGAGACATTTGACTTGCATGTGGCTCCGAAACAGTATGTCGGTGAGCGCGATCAAGATTTAGTTGGTCATTATGAACATGGTGGTAAACACCGCACCGCCGCCAGTGGCTATAACTACCACCAACAGGCTAGTGGTCCGGACCCCCAAATAATGAAACCGATGAGAAACAAGTAGCGGTCCATCCACACACTGCCATCTTTGTAGTCCTGACGACGATGGAGGAGGCCATCCACAGGCCGGTGGAAAGGCCCTACCCGCCCATCAAATAATGAAACACCAGACCCCCATCAGTTCCGAGGGTGGGAATAACTGCCAGGCAAAGCGTGGCGGAAACAAACAATATAAAAGGAAACACTCACCGGAGGTACACAGAACACGCCGACGCAGACATGGAGCGAGAGTTGGAATTAATGCCAGTCCTTCTCCTTGCCATGTCCCTCCAGGACTTTGACCGACGACGACGACGGTAAGTACCGCAGCCTAGTACACAAGGGAGAAAGGGCATAGTTACACACCCACCCCAACCACCCCGCAATGCACTCCCCACCCCTCCCACATATCAAGCCATACATACCATAAGATGTACTTACCAGACACAAACCAAGAAATAACTGCACCAAAGTACACACATGTACACACCACCCCCCATAGTGAAACGCTGAACAACGTCACAATATTGTGCCAACAGCACTGCTGGGCACTTTAAATTTATTGAAATATCAAAATGAATGTCCAAAGAAGGCAATTGGCCAGTCCACCGTTAAGTCCTTGAAGGGCCATTATATCCCGAACTTGACTCCCAAATGTTCAAAGGGTACTCCACTGGAAAGCGACATTAATGGGGCAGCCAGGTACCTCAGAGAGCAGGGGTAGGGGGTGGTGGGGTGGGGACTTAAGTCTCGAAGGGGAGGGGGTCTTGGGCTTAGGTTTGGGAGGTGGAGGGGGTTTGGGCTTGCCCTTGGAATGAGGGGGAGTGGGCCTGGACCGGGGGGGTGGCAGAGAGACCTGGGGCAATATGAGACCTCTTCCACCCTGGGGAAGGGGCACATGATTGTGAAGGGCATACAGGGGTGGACTTAGACGAGGAAGGAGTGGACTGGGCAATGACATGGGAATGTTTAGGGACAAGAAGGGGTGGGCTAGTGGTTCAAACAGGTCAACTGGGGATAGGAAAAGCTTCTTATGTGCAGTTGGAGGAGATTTGGAGGCAGGTCTGGGAGTTGAGGTTGAGGGAGTGCTTGTACCAGGTGTAGGTGTTCTGGATGTGGATGCAGGTGCCTGTATAGTCTGCTTATGTGTGGTGGAAGTGTGTGGTGTGGATGTGTGCGAACATTTGAGTTTTTGGGGAGGAGGAGGGGTGGACACAGTGAGAGAAGACAGGCTGCCAGTGTAGATGGATGTTGTCTGGGTGTCTGCAGGTCTGGTGAGTGTGCTGCAAGTGTCTGTAAATGTAGTAGTGGTGTGTGCAGGTGTGGTGTCAGGGGTGCATGTCTGGATGTCAGATGTTGTGGTGACTGCATGAATGGGGACAGCAGCAGTGACTGAGGATGCAGTGTGTGTGGGTGTGCATAGTGAGGTGACAGACAGGGTGGCGGGGGAGTTTGACACACTGGGGGAAGCGGATGTTGTTGTGTGTGCTTTGGTATGTTGGGTGTGTGCCTGCCTGTGGTGGGAAATGTGGTGTTTGTGTTTGTCTGTGTGCTTCTTGTGTGTTGATCTGTGTGCATGGCTGTCTGTATGTGTGCTTGGTATGAATGAAGGGAGTGGGGTGCAGGAAGGGGTTGGACAGAAAGACCAGGGACACTGGCTGCTGTCAAAGAGGAGGCCAGAGGCTGAAAAGATCTCTGTAGGCTAGACATGGCACCATGAATGCTTTCCAGGTATGCATTGCATTGCTGCATCTGGGAATGCTAGCCTCTGGATGGCATTCACAATGGTTGATGCCCCACAGAGATGATTCTCAGGAGGTCAATAGCCTCCTCCGCGAGGGCAGCAGGGCTGTTTGGGGCAGGGGATGAGGTGCCAGGGGCGAAGGAGATGCCCACCCTTCTGGGTGAGAGGGCACGGGCAACTCAGTGGGGAGTAACTCGGAGGGCGGTGATGGTATGGGGGTGGTGGAAGATTACATAGAATGGGTGGGCCCAGTAGGGTCCACCACCGCCAGGGAGCTGCCATTGGAGGAGGTATCAGAGTCACTACCTCCAGTGGTAGTTGCCTCCCCTGTGGTACTCCTCTTGCCCTCCAACCCACTGGTCCCCTTGGCATCAGTTGACTCTGCCTCTTTGGAACCGTGGGCTGCTGCATTCCCACTCATCGGTGCCTCAGCTCCCTCACCAGATGATGCTAATGTATACAAGGACACAAGAGCACAGGGGTGGGGAAACAAAACAAGAAATAATTATGTCATATCCTGTATAGATGTACATTTTGGGTCACACACACTCCCACCCAGGTCAGGCACGTACCCTCAGCAGAGACAACATACGTTATGAATGTGTCCCTGACTAGTGGGCTTGATCCCAGAATATACCACACAACCCTCATGAAACACGACCCTGGTACACTGTGTGAAATACACCCATAAGAAACTATGCCCAGCCAATGCACTTACAAGTCAATAAGGCCACAACGAGTACCAGATGGCAAAAAGGGGACCCCTCATAGGCCTGTAGAGCCTTTCAAAACTAGCTATTAGACCATCCCAAGGACTTGGAGGGGGGCAGGACTGCAGGGACACACCTGTCTAAATGCCTGGTACTACAATGCATACATCCACCCAAATTCACCCATCAAAGTGGTATCACAACAGTGTTGCTACTCACCCCCTTGTGGCTGCTGTGCTGCCTTCAAACGCCCATCCAGATCTGGATAGGCCACTGCCAGAATGCAGGCCATTAGGGGGGTCAGGGTCCAATGGGCACCCTTTCCCCGTTGTGAGATCTTTCCCAGCTGGGCCTCTCCGGTCTTCCTGGCCCAGTGCCTCATGTCCTCCCACTGCTTCCTGCAGTGGGTGCTATCCCGGTTGTAGACCCCCAGAGTCCGCACTTCCTTGGCAATGGCTTGCCACAGGCTGTTCTTTTGATGGGCCCTGACCTGCATGGGACACACACAGCAAAGAAACAGACGTCAGTGTCAGCGCCCCGTATATGCCATTGCGTTCCATATTGAACTGCCAATGTTGATATGCATTTGAACAAATTGCAGGCAGAACGTGCCAGACAACCTACGGCTGGGCAGTCACACATTGAAGTCACATGCATACAGGCATCCACCACAATCACACACATCTACGGATGACAGATGCCAACTCACCTGCTTCTCTGGTCGCCCATACAACTTCACATACAGGGGTAAGACCCCATCCGCCAGCTTCTCCAGCTCCTCCGCGGTGAAGGCCCGGGTCCATTCCCCTGTGACATGCGCCATCTCAGGAAGTTAAGACACAGCAGCACACGCAGTGAAGTACTACCCTACAAGTGATTCAGGAGTCAAATGTCAAGGGTCTGACAAAATGGCGGTATATACCGCGGCGGTGTGCATCATCACCGCCAGTGACGATCATGATTGGCCAAGGTTCCCCATTGACAACCATGTAATCCAATGATCAGGTGCATGGGGTGAACACTGCGTTCCACCATGACGACTAACTCCAGTGGAATGAAGTCACTTCCACTCTATCATACCTGGATGGCATGAGGCTGCCATTTTGCTTCCACCATGTCTCCATAGCCTGGCCGGGGGCCTCAGCCATGGCCCCATTCTCTCTCCCCTTTGTCACTTGCTGACATGATTCTATGATCTCCACATGTACCCATGGTTGGAAGTGTGTCCATACTTTGATGCCATTATGACAGAGAAACCTCAGCACACATTTTCCTGATGGTGTACCTCATTCTTTCCATTTGTGTGCGTTACCTATGTGACGCATTTTGAAAAGTACAGTGACATCATGTGATGCAAGTGTATGTTGACACTCAGAATGTATTATTTCTTCCCCCATAGGTACAGACCCATGTGGCGAGGGAGGGACCCATCTGTTTACAGACCCCTGGTAGATCTGGACAATATGGAGGAACGTCACATCATTATAACTTACCGACTCAATGGAGCTACAATCCATGTCCTCTGTGCATTAATGGATCCTGTTCTGAAGCCGACCAATCGGAATCAGCATGCCATCCCTACAACTGTGCAAGTGCTCTCTGTGCTCCATTTTCTGGCCACAGGCTCATTTCAGGTGACAGTGGACATGGCTGCAGGGGTCTCACAGCCAATGTTCAGCCTCATCCTGTCCAAATTCCTGGATGCCTTCGTTCACAACTTGAAAACTTATGTCCAGTTTTCCCAAAGGGCTGAACTCACTGCCATCAAATCTGGATTCTATGCCTTCACTAATATCCCCCATGTGATAAGTGCCATTGATGGAACCCACAAAGCTCTCATACCAGGTGCATAGGAATCGTAAGAACTATCACCCCATGAATATACAATTGGTATCACATGTCGATGTCAGGTTCCCAGGATCAGTCCATTAATCTTTTGTCCTGAAAAACAACAGCATGCCACATATGATGGGACAACTACAAGGGGACAGAGCTTGGCTCATAGGTGAGTGTGTATGACACTGGATCAGTTACATAGCTGACAGGCAGGCTGTATGCAAGTAAAGGTAGTTTGCTCAAGTACTCTTTCACCCACTTGTGCAGGTGATTCTGGCTACCCCAACTTGCAATGGCTCCTGACACCTGTGATGGATCCCAGGACAGATGCTGAGAGGAATTATATTGAGGCCCATGGTCATTATAGGAGGGTGATAGAGCACACTATGGGACTCCTGAAGGCAAGATTTCATTGTCTCCATCTCTCTGGGGGATTCCTGTGCTATGTCCCTGACAAGGTGTGTAAGATAGTGGTGGCCTGCTACATGTTGGACAACTTGGCTGTGAGGAAAGCTATCCCACTTCTGGAAGAGGAAGGTGATGTCCAACCAGCCCCGCAACCTCAGGGAGGGGATGAGAGTGATGGTGAGGAAGAACAGGGGGAAGATCTCAACTCCAGGAACCTGCTAATCTGGCTCTACTTCCAGTGACTCTAAGGTACTGTCCAATGATGCTGATGTCTTCACTACATAGTTACAGTCTGTCATGAGTGAAGTGGAATGTGCCAGGGAACCCAATATTAGGTACAGTGTGACATACTTCAGTATGCTGGATCCCCTCCTGCAATAAAAGAGTAATTATGACAGTAACTGGCAAATGCATTCACAATCACAATTGATCTCTCATATTGATGAACGACATACGATTTGTGTGCATAGGCGTATTTATTCAATGGCAATATATACATAGGTTTTGGGACAGTGAAAGAGAGTGGGCACAAGGTGAAAAACATACTCAGGTACATATGCTCAGCTGTTGGTTGCACTGGGGTTTAGTCCATGTAGCCATTGGAAGATGGTGTGATGGCAGTGGCATGTCAACAAGGTAGCTCAGTGGCACACAAGGGAGACAGTTCAGGGCAGAGTCACTTCCTTGCATTGGGTTTGGTCTTGGTTGGTGTTTCCGTGGGCTATCTGGGTCTGAGGGCATATTTGCGAAGGTGCAGCTGGGCTGCAGGGGTAGTGGTGCTGTTTTCCTGTCAGTCCTTTGGCAGTGCCACCAGTCCAAAGGATGCTGCAGATGTAGATGGCAGGGCAGTGTCCTGGCTAGTGGTAGAAGCTTGCAGGTGAGTGAAGGACTCAGGCTGGCTGTGGTACTGGTGCTGCAGCATCCCTGCAATGGAAGCCATGGTGGCATTGAGCTGTTTCAATTGCTCCATTGCCTCCTGGTGGCGTGCCATCTGCAGCCTCTGATACTGTTCCAAGGTGGCCAGGATGTGGCCCAACCTGTCCTGGGTATGGTGGTATGCTTCTAGGACCTCAGATATTCCCTCCTTGGCTGCTGCATCCATCCTTTGGCCACACCCCTGGGCCACTGATGCCCTCCCACTTGCCCTAGCCCCCTGTGCATGTGTCCCCTGCACAGGTCTGGCAGTCCCACTTGCAGTTGGCCCTTCATCATCCTGCCTGGTGGTGGGTGGAGACTTGTACCTCTGTACATGTGGACAGCCATTTCGTGATGTGAGACACTGATGTGGGATTGTTTTGCCAGAGCTGATGATGGTGGCTGTGTGGTAGGGGTGTCAGTGGTGTCCTGGGTGGGGCTTCTGGAGGGTGACAGTCCAGGACTGTGGGATGGGCCAGGGATTTCCCCTGTGTCAAGACATCCCTTTGCACTCTCCTGAGTGGGGTATCCATCTTCAGGTGGAGGGCTGGCACTCCTTGACGTCTCCGTCCGGGTGGCATGGGTAGTGGCGCCTGTGTGTGGGAGAAAGACATGTGGGTGTCCTGTACTTTTTTGGCAATTGCTGTACTGGTCTGCACTATTTTATGCATATATTCCCCTGTAATGGCATGCAAGGTCTCTTTGTATACATTTTGGTGCATTTTGTTGAGGGGGTGGAGGTGCATTGTGGGTGCTGTAGTGCCACTGAATTCCATGCAGGGTAGGTGACTGTGCACAGGGGGCTGGATGGAGATTTGTTTGTGGGATTCTGGGCATACAGAGAACTTGGATGTGGGTGTTGTGGACTGGGTAACGGATGGGGTCCTGGTGGTGGGAGGGGATGAGGTGATACATGCATTACAGGTGTGGTGAATATGAAGATATTGTAGTTGACTTACCCAAGTCTAGTCCTCCAGTGAGTCCAGTGAGGCCCTCAGGGTGCAGGATAGCCAGGACCTTCTCCTCCCAGTCGGTGTATTCAGGGGGAGTAAGTAGGGGACCACCATCAGTCTTCTGTACAGCGAAGTTGTGCCTGGATGCCATAAACCGAACCTTCCTGTCAGGTCGTTCCATCTCCTCCGGATGTCATCCCTTGTGAATGTATGGTTTCCCACTGCATTGACCTTGTTGACTGTTCTCTGCCATAGCTCCATCTTCCTAGCCAAGGGTGTCTGCTGCACCTGAGCCCCAAATAGTTGTGGCTCGACACTGAGTATTTTGTCCACCATGGTCCTTAGCTCCCTGTCTGTGAAGCGGGGTGGCTTAGGGGGTGCCATGGTGTGTATTGTGGGTGGTGTGTTGTAGGTGTATTGGTGAGGGTGCTGTTGTGTGGTTGAGTGTGTGACTTGTGTGATGTTGAGTTCAGTGTATGTGTGTTGTGTTGTCAATATCTGTTGTGCTATTGGAATTGCCAAGGATAGTGGGGTGTGTATGTGAGTGTTTTATAGTGTTGTGGATGTGTGTCAGGTGTGTGGGTTTCAAAGTTGCCAATGTGTGCATTTGTTGATTGTGTGCCCCATTGCTGCCCGTGGTGGTCTGTACCGCCAATGGTCGTTCGGCATTCCCTGTCCGCCAAGCTTATTTGTGCATCATTATTTGGTAGTCAGAGGATTTGTCTGCATGGCAGTGGCGGGGTGTACTGCCTTTCCGCCATCCTTGGCAATGGCGGTGGGTGGAGGTTGCAGGATTTTTGAAGGTTTATCTTTTTGGCATCATTATTCGGCGGTCTGCAGTCCATCACCACTGGCGGTCTTCTTTTGACCGTCAGCACGGCTGTCGGCGTTGATTACCTCTAAGTTCATGATGAGGGCCTTAGTGTTCGTTATGTGATTTTCGGTCTCCAGGAGGACATCCGTGAGATTTTTACAATGTGGGTGGTTGCGACTTTTTGCAGTCAGAAGGCTGCCTCTTGGGTAGAATATCCACTGGAGTGGCAGCAAAATCAACTTGAGTAGCTGCCCCATCTGGCATGCCCTGTGGTGTGGTTTGAACTGATTTGTCAGCGTGGAATGCACGCCTGACATTAAATCACAGCACAAGCAGTCTGAAGTGAGTATTTCTGACCAATGGCAGATCTCCGCTGAATCTTGTGGAATTTTAATGAAACTCGGTGGAATTCTACAGAGTCAAATTCTGCACGTTCTGCCCACCCCTAGTGTAGATCAGACCAGTAGATAAGTATCTATTTAAAAGTAATTATGTTAAGGCAAAATGAGCAAAGTGTAAGTAGGAGTGGATGATGTCATCAGTGATATTGTCAGTGATGTGAACAATGGTGTCATTTAACATGTCATTAACCATGTAATATGTGATAATATTAGCAGTGTATGACAAAGATATTACATCGTAACTGGTGAATTTAAGTGTTTTAGATATTTTTTGTGTGCGAATTTCATGTGCTTTTTAAACATACCTTGAGGTATTGTAACCAAAATAAACCATAACTTCACAGTAACCATTTTTTTCTGTGAATGTTTTAGTTTTTGTTTTTTCATATACCACATTCGCCCCTTCCTTAAATTAACCTCCTATTACAGCGAATTTCTCTCAGCGCACATTCTTGAGCCATGCGTATCAGGGTTTTACTGTGGTTGGTTGGCCAAGAGGGTTGGTCACAAGGTTTGTTGGCAAGACGCTGCTCCCAAAACTCAGCAGGTGGCCTAGTGTACTTCTTTATTTTGATTTTGCTCTCCAGTGATTCTTTCAGGACATTCGCACAAGACCTGCATCAGGGATGCTACTCCACTCCACTTTGGCTCTTTTAATATTCAGGTCTGTGAACCTGACCGTGGATATTACTGAACCCATGGAAAAATTTCTCTTGTCTAATCAGGTTTGAATATTCTTTTAATTTTGGGCTTGCAGGAGGTAAGTCAATGTGAGTTCACTGACCTTCCCCGATTAATGGAATCTGGGTATGTTCAACTTCCCAAATTAACAGTCCTGATATTTTAACTTGTTTATGCCTATAATCTAACACTATTTAAATGCTAATTACTCTAAAACTACAAAGGGGATCTACTCCAAATCAAGCAAAGATATATACTTGATTAAAGTTCAAATTACATGCTAGGACTGCTGTAATTCCATTCAGTGTTAATTTTTACATCAAAGAACAAAGATTCCTAGGGGAAATAAAATGTAAAATGCCACTTTGGGAACCATCCCTTTTTTGGCTCTCCCTTAACATATCTGCACAAAACGTGCCATGGGGAGCCCAATGTGGATGTACTTTATTCTGGGAACAGTCACCCAATGACACCCAACTGGAGTATACCATGGGGAGCACGTAAGATTGAAATGGATTGGTAGTGCGTTTGATGAGATTGAATAAACAAAAAGTGCAATGTTACAACATTTCATAGAAAGATAGTACTCATAGAAAGTTTTAGGGATACCTCACTAACAAAGTTAAACTCACTGGCCAAAACGAAACCTTAAAGAGAGATTTAAGTTGCCATTTTGCAAAAACAAATTAATGCTATCTGACTAATCACTATGTGCTACATGTACAAAGATAAGACATAGAAATGTCCTACTTCCTATTTTCTGCAAATCATGGTTAGAAAATTGAGATTTCTGATGAATGAAACCTTTAAGTTTCAATTGTGATTCATAGTGGGTTGCAAATAGACCTACCTAATGAATATTGGTGATGTAGCTTGCAATTTGTGACCCATTAGGAATTACAGCAATCACAGGGATGGTGACCTGCTGGGGTTGGCAGACCACCATGTCTGTGATTGTTTTTTAAATAAAGCAATCTTTAAACAAAAAAAAAAAAACACAGCCCGTTTTTTAAAGGAAAATGGGATGCATTCAAAAAGAAAAAAAATGAAACTATGAAGTTTCATTTTTTAAGAGCAGGCAGTGGCTCCTGGGACCTCTGCCTGCTATTAGAACATATTTTCCCGACCACTGCACTGCAATGCATTACAGTCACAAATAATTTGTATATACGATTTGATAAAAAGTTGCCAAATCCCTATTAGGCTTTGTATATTCCAAAAAGCATTTTTGCGGTAACTAATGGCCTATTCTGCTAATCAGGCCATTTCTGACATCTAAAATTCTGTGTACATGTAGCCCTAAGTTTTTAGCTTAATCCCACGTCATCAGAAAGAAGATTAAAAAACAAGGGATGTACTTAGAAATGAGAGACTAATTGCTAAATATCTAACGTCTATGCCCAGCAATACAAATAGAACAAGCAGGTTCATCAGCAACATGATAATACCTTACTCCAAAAAGGGCTAGAGATTAGCTAAAGATAGGGAGAGCATGAATTTTATGCAAATGGCAGGTGCAAATCTTGCAATTCTAGCTTCAATGTAACTCATTATACCATTCCATGCACTGCTATGCAACTCTAAATTAACAAATATTTCACAAGTAACTCTGATTCCAAAATGTACATTATTAAATAGGTCAATGTGATAAAATGTACATTAGGAATACTACATATCTGGTGAGGAAGATAGTTCTTGAATACAAGCTAGCAATCACCAAAAGGGAAAGGAAATATTCCATAGTCAAAATTGCTAAATACCATTCCACTACTTTGGGATGGTCAGAATAATCAGATACCCCAGAGAAGGTGACTGAGAGGGTGATTTGTGAAATTAGAAATTCAGTACATTGTTGCCTTGGAGACATGTAAATCAGATAGATTGAATTGTGGAGAATAACTGAGTGAGCCAGATAGATTGCATTGTGGAGAAGAAGAGAGTGTGATTTTGCCATAGTAAGAAATATTTTAACTTTTTTTATGTGGTTCCCACTTTGGTAATAGGACTGGGCAAGGGAGACTGAGTGCAGCTCATGCCACTTGGTAGCTGTCAGCCTAATTCCTGGCTAGCTCAAAGTGCCTCACTCTGACCACCAAATCTGTTGGCGTACAAGCAACCTTATCATGCCACTCTGACTCCTCAGGGAAATAATGGAAATCAATCCTGCCCCTTTCGCTCAGTTACTCATGCATGCTGAGGGGTAACACAAGAATAAAAATGAATTTTAATGCATGTATTGAGGCAATCACATTGGGGTATAAAAAGCATGTGCTGCAACAATTAGGCAGGTGAAACAGAGCATAGTAACCAACATTACAGCCAAAGTGAAGAGGATGAACAAACCCTCCATGCTGTGTGTTTCCAGAGAGTCTAGAAGTTCCTACCAAACCCCTATGTCAAGTTCCGAGAGCATAGTGGTTGTAACTCTCTGCCTTCTGAGACCTAAAGAGATTAGCTCCGGTCTCACACCTGAATCAAATATCAATTGTCTGCCTGTTATGCAGATGGCAATCTTCTCTGGAAGCCAAGAAATCAGCGTCAGCATCCGCAAAGCTGTCTGTCATCTGGTAAATGCCCCAGGAATTCCATGATCGGGATGCCTTCTACACCCTTTTGGCCTAAGTATAGTTTATATAATGACCAATATATTTCCCACATAGCAGTTTTTATGTAATGCTATGTCTCAGAGACAGAAGCAGGTGTCTGGGCTGGCAACATAAGTTAGAATATCATGTACTATGCATACCAGCTTTGGACAAGGGGTACGGATTAAAGGTGGTACAGGTCTGATTAAATGTGCAGCATGAACTTTGCCTTCCTAGAAAAATAAACTGATAAATTTATAAAAAGAATTGGTAAAAACAAACTTGCTAAAATATGAATAAAAATGTGTGTAAATCGAAAATAAGCAACAAGCTGTAAAACTAATCTACGATGGGATGCCCAATCCAGGTTCTAAAAGTGTCCTTACGTCACCCTCCTCTTGCTAGTCTAGGAGTGCAGGCTCTAATATCCTTGAAAGACTAAAGGATAAAACGAACCAAAATACCTTAAAACATTTAAAAAAAAAAAAATACATGTCCACAAGTAGAGCAACCTAAATGGGCAATTAAAAGACATGGTTTGTTTAGTAACAAACAGGTCTGAATTAAAAGTCACAGAGATCCTGCATGAGGTCATCAAACACATCAGTAGTGATGGAATCCAAGTGGCATGCCACTTAAGCAGATGACTTGACCACCAAAGCCTCATCCAAAAAGTCAAAGGAGCACGCATGATCCAGAGCCTCAGCTGCAGCTAGATGACAAGGCACCAGGATCCGAGGCCACCTGGTCCAAGACGGGTGACTCACAGGAAGCACCAGAGAGCAACTGCAATCTTGCAAGACAACTCTGGGAATGAACCCTCAACAGGAACAGACTTATGTCCGTAGAAACACCTTTTGCTGAACAAGATACAGCTCCATAGCATTATCGAAAGGGCACCATAAGCACCAGAAAGCAGGCTGCACACAGCAGAATACTGGCCTAAACAAAATTGGCCAGTCCTTACTAACTTCCTCCAGTAGCGATACACCAAAATACTGCATCAAGCATTCATGACACAGTTGGGCTGGTGGGAATTCCATCACTCTTCTTGCTTAAGATGTGGCAGCCACTGCGAATCAAAAATAGCAACAGCAGAATATCGTCAGTTAATGCCACAAATACTTTAAAAAGTGAGCTCATGGCTGATGGTATTACCCCAAAATCTTTCTGGAGTGTTCTTACAAATCCAGATTCTACAGCCTCAAAAAGCTTTACAATCCTTGTGAAGTTGGGTACCTTAAAAATACAGCTCTACAATTCACCGAAGTGTCTTTAAAAGTTAGTTGGATATTTATACTTTTTGACGTTAAACTGCGCTAACGCAATTTAGCGTAAAAAAGTATACCGCACTATCCCAATATGCCAGCCAGGCATCATATTTATGGTATTACGGTAGCCAGCGGTAAGGCCCGGCTAGCATCATAAAAAAGGACGCTAGCTGGGTGGGGGAGGGGTAAGGGGAACAGGGGATTTAGCATCAAAGGATGACGCTAGTATGGGCAGAGGCATAAAAAATGCCTCTAACCAGAATAGCGTCATTTTCTGATGTTAAAACCCCATGCACATGACTCCTGTCTTAGTTAAGACAGGAGACATGCCCATCACCCCAAGGGTGACTTATGTCCACTGGGCATGGCCACTGGTAACAGTGCCATGTAAGGGGGGGCAATTTAAAAAAATATATATATATATACTCACTTCTAATTACCTGGGATGGGGTCCCCTCATCCCTAGGTGTCTTCCTGATGTGGGTGTGGGTGGGTTGGAGTGTGCCTGGGGCCAGGGAAGGGCACCTGTGGGCCCTTTCCATGGTCTCTGGCCATGGAAATAGGCCCACAGGTCCCCTAACGCCTGCCCATATCCAGGCATTAAATAAGGGCGCCAAGCAAGCTGAGCACCATTATTTAAGGACACCATTTCCCCGTGCATTATTTTAGCATGGGAATAAATATGGTGCAAGGGCCATACTGTTGTTTTCCGCACAGGAACACCTACCTTGTATCTCATTGATGCAAGGTAGGTTTCCACGTCCAGAAAATGACGTTAACTCCGTAACTTTGGCCCTAAACATGTCTAGCACCAAAGTATAAATATGGAGTTAGGTTTGCGCTGAATTAGCTTAAATAAAATGACGCTATTTCTGTGCTAACGCAGTTTAACCTCAAAGAGTATGCCACCGGCAAGCGCCATCCCAAGACATCGGCCGGGCATCATATTTATCATATGGCTGTAGCCGACGGAAGGCCCAGATAGCGTCATAAAAAAGGATGCTAGCCATGTGGTGGAGGCGTAGGGGAAACAGGGGGTTTAGCGTCAAAGGATGACGCTAGTACGGACAGAGGCATAAAAAATGCCTCTAACCAGACTAGCGTAATTTTCTGACGTTAAAAAACCATGGACATGACTCCTGTCTTAGTTAAGACATGAGTCATGCCCAGCACCCCAATGGCCATGCCCAGGGGAAAATGTTTTAGACATGAAGTGAATTGGAATGTAGATATTTGCATTGATAATAGCCCCTGTATTAACCACACTGATGATGATGTTTCTGCCACCCTAAAGGGCAACTTCTCCTATTTTTCTGTGTAAAGCATGGTGTAACTAGCTAAATTCTTTGCCATTGGCTGTTGTTTTCTAGTATGTTTGAAATGAGCAAACAACTTTATTATTGGCTAATATGTGGTGACTATGGCCCTCATTCTGACCCTGGCGGTCGGCGGAGAGACGGCGGTCGGACCGCGAACAGACCGGCGGTATTAAAAATGGCATTCTGACCGCGGCGGTCCCCGCCGCGACCGACCGCTACTTCTCCACTCCGACCGCCACGGCGGTCATGACCGCGGGGCTGGAGTTTGCGCACTCCGGCCCGGCGGTCGTCCCAAGACCGCCAAGGGTATTATGACCCTGCCTACCGCCGCGGTTTCTTGCGGGCGGGAACCGCCGTGCGAACCATGGCGGTAAGCACTATCGGGGCCAGGGAATTCCTTCCCTGGCACTGATAGGGGTCTCCCCCACCCCCCACTACCCACCTGAGTCCTCCCCCCACACCCTCCACCCCCCTGCCACCCCCCAGAGGTGGTACGAACCCCCTCCCCACCCCCACCCCGACATGCACATACATGTACCCCGACATGCACACACCCCCAACATGCACATATACACACCCCCTACACACACATACACAACGGGGACACATACCCGCACACATACATGCCGACATGCGCACCTGCCGAACAGCACACATTACCCATAGACACAGCAGCACCCCCCGCCCGCATACACGCACTCACACACTCCCTCTACACACTCACACGCACACCCCCATGCACGCCCACATCACACAACACCCCCCCACCCCCTCCCCTCACGGACGATCAACTTACCTTGTGCGTTGGTCCTCCGGGAGGCGACGGGAGCCATAGGGACGTGACCGCCAACAGAAGACCGCCAACAGAAGACCGCCACACAGAAATGTGGGTCGTAATTCTGTGGGCGGTGTTCTGCTGGCGTGGCGGTGGAGGTTGACCAGTCTCCACTTTCCCGCCGACCGCCAGTGTGGCTGCTGGCGGTTTTCCGGCGGAACGCTCCCAGCGGTCAGAATGCGCACAGCGGCACACCGCCGCGGTCGGCGGTCTTCACCGCGGCGGTAACTCAGCGGTCTTGCGAAAAGACCGCCAAGGTCAGAATGAGGGCCTATATCTGTGTGGTGTGTGGTGACGTAACAAGGGCCCGGTCTGCTAGCTTTAAAGCCCTATGAAGAGTTAATAAAATATGCATGACAACCATTTTTGTCCACTGGCCTCAATAACCACCAGTTGGGTCCTGAAAGTGTTGAATTAAATGTTCCATTCTTGACCATACCACTGAGCTGATCTTCTGTAAAATTCACAACATTCTGCCAATTATAAAATTTTGCTATTGAGGGAACACTGGGCACATTAATTTCTTTAACTTTTGCTAATTCAAGAAAGGTGTTTGCTGAAAAGGTTTCTTTTGGAAAACCACTTGCAGTGGAATTAAGCATGCTTTGAATAAGGCATACATGCTGTGTACCTGCAAATCTTTCCTTCCCCAAACTTTTAAATCAATTGTCATTTTCCAATATTAATAACCTTGTATAACTAACTGGGAAGCAAAATATTTGAATAAATCAATTTAGTGTCTGTAAGAAAGAGTTTCTTGGTTTTACTGTGGTTAATTTAAAATATTATGATCAGGGATTGGTAACTTAATGCCTAGAAAAAGAAGTGAATTTGTCTGCATGTGTTTTGGAACACCCGACAGACGGAGATGGGTAATGTTCCTATTGTGTGTAATTAAAAACTATACAAGGAGTGCATGCTCTGTGTAGGTATTGGTTTCCATAATGATGGCAACAGAACATTTTGCAGAATTCAGGTACATATCTTCACTTTTGAATACAACATACTATTCAAGCTCAGAAAGCATAGAATCAACTGTTTTAACTTCCCAGTCATTAGAGACAACACAAGGTGTAATAATGTAATTTATAGAAATTTAAAAATTTGAAAACATGAGCAATTTGTATTATTTCAGTAGGACCAAATATGTCATATGGAACTTTATCCCACACAATCCCATCAGGGACTGAAACAGCAGAAATGTTCACTAGGGACACGTTTCTTTACAGACAAGTAAGGCTTAAAAACCTCACTCACCAGGTCAACAACAGAGCATACAGGAAGTTAATTCCATTGTATAAGCAAGAATAAAACAACAACAAACCCAATCCAAAAGAAAAGCAGGCAATGCCAATATAATGCATAGGTAATATCATGGACAGATCAAATAGGTAAATTTAAGCTAGTAGAAAAGTTTATGTATATAATGTACTGAGGCATTAGTTGGAGAAAAATTGTCCATGTCAGCAAAATGACCAGAACCAGTCTGTGCAAAAACTGCAGCCGGTGCAAGGGAAAGAGAAATGGTAGTCCAATGGGGGGTTCATTACAAACAATTTCATTGGTTTATGTTGCATTAGTGAATTGTAGATTAACATTTGTACTTGTAGCAGCAACTGGAGCAAACAAAATTTAATTCACCACCACCCACCTAAGGGAAACAAATTCAGCACTGTTTAATGTTTGAAGAGGTATCTCCTGTAGGACAGTGGGAGGGGAAGTTGAACTACACAGAAATCTTCGGGGTCTACTGTGCAGGACCAGCCACATGATGCAAATTTATGTTATCAATGGAGACAAAACAACTGTCTTTAGAGCCAGGAAGCAGTGGTGGGATCACTGTCCTGCTGCCCTTTCTCCCTAGAACAGGGACCAGCGCTATATAAGATGGGCCAAACTCCTTGTATACAGGAATCTTCTCATGAACCAGATCACCAACTTTTGGAAACCGGCCTGTGGAAGTTGTTGAAACCTTCATTCCCAGAGTGGTGGCATGTATTGTAGAATACTCATCTCAAAACTGTTGTAATTCCTGTAAAACAGTGACACGTTCATCTATATCAAAAGGTGTGTCTGCTGCCACTATGACAGAACCATCAAGATCTGGGATGAACATAGAGATGCCAAACAGAACTTCATATGGGGTACAGACTCCCAAAGATTTTCAAGACAGATTATTTAATGCTCTCTAGACCCTTTATAGGTGAGGGATCCAACTATGACATGTACCTAATACTCTAGCTGTTAGGGATTGCTTTAAGTCACCGTTTTGTTTCCACTATCAAATTACCCAAGGAACGATATGGAGAAGAATAATGCCTTGCTAACCCCAACATGTCCATGGCATCCCTGTAAGCCCTAGAGGTAAAAGCAGGGCCCTTGTCAGAAGGGAAAACAGAAACTGCAGACGTCGCAATAAATACTTGCAAATACTTTAATAACAGTGTCAGTGTTAGCCTGTTGCAGTGGTCACACCCAGAGTAATCTGGAGCAGGAATCTACTGCTAGTAAAATGTATTTGTAAACATCATCTGAATTTAAGGGACCAAGGTAGTCCAGGTACACACAATGCATAGGCTTGTTTGATACTAAGAGGGGTGTCTTCACTAAGGGCTTGATGGTTGAACCTTTTATCTGTTGACAGATGTCACAGCAAAGAACATCCGTTTTGGTCTGTTTATAAAGACCATGCCACCAATGATGTTTTTGTAACATGATATAGTAGCCGCCACATCCGCATGGGCAACAGAAATACTTCATTTGCTTCTTTAATCAATTCTTGCCTACAATCTTGGTTGAGGATCACACGATCACCCACCCCTGGTATTGTTACAAAGGCATTGTTTGAGAGCTCAAGTTGTAGGAATATTTTGTTGGTTATGCTTTTGGTATTGGCTTGCCTTGTGCCAAAGCATTTAAAGCAGCCAAAATGTCATCATCCACCCTTGAATGAGAGCGCGGTATTGCAGCACCCATTGCTGTATCAACTGCAGACTTGATCGCTTCATCATTCAGTTAGTTCTCCACAAGGTGTATTCCAACATGTTGATGGCCCAGTGTATGAATTACTTGAGCCTGTGGCAGTTTGTCTTTATGCTCTGCCACCTTCTCCCACCGCATTTCATGCTTGTTGGTGTTTCCTTTAGAATCTCTGAAACAGTTAAGGCACCAATAATGTTGATTTTTTTTTAAAGGCTGGACACACTAATACGAATCACACACAGCAAGTGTGGGGAATTCAGGATTCATATGTTCCAGTGCCAAAACCAATGCTTTGAGCTCAGCAAGTTGATTTGTGCAATCGTGAAGGGACTTCTTCTAGGTTTATTGAGAGTGAAACTCACCATTCTTCATGACTCCATAAACGGCTGCACAAGGCATGGAGTACAGGTGTTTGGTACCAATAGCAGGTTGTGCCAAACCATCAGTGTAAATGATGTATTTGTAGTGTTTTAGAGGCATGACTTTAGTGGGGATGGGGTATGAGCTTTACATTGGAGAAATTATTGGGTTTGTAGTTTTGGATCAGAAACATAATCAAAGTCATTGGCAGTCAAATAGGTGGCCCAATGTATCCACTGTGGATTTTGCATTTAGAACGCTGGCTTTGGTAACAGTCTCAAGGGCTGGAACTGGGGTAATGACAGTGATGCACTAACCCTGGGCTAATGGTCTCTCCTCAAAGACAGCCACCTGGACTGCAGTTTGTATTTTCTCAGTGGATGGGAAACACATCTCTGTGTTTGAGTATAAATATAATCTGTATGGAATTGTTACTGTGTAACCTTCATTGAAGTTACATATGTGAATCCAGTTGCATCTGGAATTATCCAGATGTCCAAATTTGATTTGTTTTCACATGAATATAAGTGTTTTGCTTCAAGCTTGTCAGCCTCTAATGATCTGAGTATTTGTATTTGTTGTGGTATCCAATAATTGCGGAAAAATCTGACTGCATTAAGTCATAAAGTGGTTTTATGCTTTGTGCATAATCTGGAATGTATGTTCTTCCAAATCTTAAGAATCCTAACAAGCAATGCAAGTTCTTGATGGTATTTGGTAGTTGTAATTGTGTACACTTCTCCACGAAATGTGGTGTTTGACTCTTTCCCTCATCTGAAAGTTCATACCCCACACACAGGACACCTAGAAATACAATTTTTGTTTTCTTAAAGTTAAATTTGCAGCCTTGCGCTGCAAATCCCAATACCATGTAATCTTCCCTAGCTAAATGTGTATTGAGGTCATTTTCAGATAAATTACATCTACATAAGACAATGCCTCAGGATCAATATTGTGTAACTTTGATGTTACAGGGTCTGAGAAAAATCCTGGACTGTTCTCATATCCTCAGGGAGATGAAAAAAATCGGAGTTGAGAGCCAAGCATGGAAAAAGCAGTTAGATCTCTGCTTTCAAGTGCGGAAAATTGTTTTCTATTCTTTATGGACAATGTTGTTCATTAAAGCTGTGCTATTTGAATTTTGTCTTGCAAATGTGTGTGTATGTCTGTAATCTAAGACTATTCTATATGAATGGCCCTGCTTAGTTACAGGAAACAAAGGGTTGTTTGGGAGACACATGGTTCAATCACTTCCTGATATTCAAGCTGTGAGAAAATTTCCCTCAGAGGGGCTTTTGCATCATGCTTTATAGGGTGCTGAGGTTGTGCTTGTGGGCTAGATTGTATAGGTATGGCATGGTATGGTGAGTTCCTATCCCAACCCACATGGTTGTGGTAAAGCGCTGGAGCCTGTGTCAGAGCCCAATCTGCACCATAGGCCTCTTTTACTGTACTGTATCTGGAACAAGGACTGAGAAAGATGGCAAAATTGTATCTTCCCCTTGTGAGAGCATTCTACCAAACTCTGGAGGCCAATCTTTTTCTGCCAGGAAAATATCCTAACTAAGGGTTAATCTTTCACAGAGAATCACTCTAATTGAGTGCAGTATGTCCCCCCTGATTTGGATAGTTAATCTATAAATGCAATCTGGAGGAGTTCGACTTCAATGTCGTCTTTAGTTGCTCTCACATCAAGAAACTCTGGAAGATTCTGGTGAACTATAGTGATCTCTGCTGCACTGCCTAGCAGAGTTACTACCCATGCTCTGTTCCTCAGGAATATCCTTAATATGTGTGACATATTTAGCCAGAATCCTTGCAACCTTCTACTTTTTAAACTGCATTTTTTGTTTCTCATCCTTTTGTAATGTGATGTCATACAAGAGTTGTGAGTCCTTTTTACATTTCATACACTCTTCGTTTCTACTTTCTAACCTCCCATCTCTCTCAGTCCATTTGTTGGATGGGTCTAGAAAACGGAGCGAGAAGGCTGTGTATCAGTATACTGATATCTGTCAGGTTGTTTCAAATTGTCATGATTTCTTAAATTATGTTGTTTCTCTGAGGTCTCCAAATGCGGAGATTCTCCTCAATGTATTACTTTATCTTTATAAGATTTTGGTTCGTCCCAGCATTTTTAGAAGGCTGTTCTGCTTGCTAGGGGCTATTATTCTCACAGTTCCCTTTAAATTGTGGTTTATTTGGTCTGGCCCACAAATTATCCCCACACCTATACTAGTATAAGTTTCAGATATTATATGTGGTAGCTCACATTCCTGGTCTATTTGTGGAACTTGGGCAAGTTGTTAGCATACTGTCAACACTGCTATAATCCCCTATAATATTTTCTAATTTTGAATTTGTTGCAAAATTTCCGGAAGAACCAAAAGAGATGGAGTTCCAATGTGTAATGGTATATACTGCAGCAAAAAATGGTGTTCCATGTAGCACAATCATCAATGGAGGGTAGCATCCCAAATGGCAAGAACATTGTGAGAATTCTGGGCCGTATTTATACTCTGGTTGCGCCGAATTTGCGTCGTTTTTTTCGACGCAAATTCGACGCTAAACTAACTCCAACTAACGCCATATTTATACTATGGCGTTAGACGCTTCGGGCGCCAAAGTGCCCGGAGTGAGCGTAATTTTTTAGCGTGAACCCCTTCCTTGCGTTAATGAGATGCAAGGGAGGCGTTCCCGTCTAAAAAAATGACTCCCAGGCCTTTACGTGGTATTTATACTCCCGGGCAAAAATGACGCCCGGGAGTGGGCGTGGCCAAAAACGGCGCATTTGCGCCGCTTTTTAACGCCTGGGTCAGGGATGGCGTTAAGGGACAAGTGGGCTCAAAATGAGCCCACAGTGCCCTCCCCTGCTCCCAGGGACCCCCCCTGCCACCCCTGCCCACCCCAGGAGGACACCCAAGGATGGAGGGACCCATCCCAGTGAAGTACAGGTAAGTTCAGGTAAGTATAATTTTTGTTATTTTTCAATTTTTTTTTGTGGCATAGGGGGGCCTTATTTGTGCCCCCCTACATGCCACTATGCCCAATGACCATGCCCAGGGGACATAAGTCCCCTGGGCATGGCCATTGGGCAAGGGGGCATGACTCCTATCTTTACAATGATAGGAGTCATGTTGATGGGGGATGGGCGTCGAAAAAAATGGCGCAAGTCGAGTTACGACGATTTTTTCGACGTAACCTGACTTGCCCCATTTTAAGACGCCCATGCGCCATTTTCCCCCTACGCCGGCGCTGCCTGGTGTACGTGGTTTTTCTCGCGCACACCAGGCAGCGCCGGTCTGCTTGCGCCGGCTAACGCCATTCAATAAATACGGCGCCCGCATGGCGCTTCAGAATGGCGTTAGCCGGCGCAAAACTTTTTGACGCTAAACTGCGTTAGCGCAGTTTAGCGTCAAAAAGTATAAATATGGGCCTCTATGTTTATCATGGTGTCCTGTATGGGGAAAAACTGCTTCCAGTTGTTCATTTTTTTGTGTAGTCTAGAACGGAATTTCTTTGCGTTTGGCAGGAATTTTGCACATAATATAATGAATAGTTACCAGGTTTATCCTGGGTGTAGCAAATGGTTGGAGAGCTGGACCAGCCCTCGCTGGGGTTGTATTTAATATTTGCATTACAAATTGTGTTAAGTGTCTATAAAAGCTTACAATATTATTATATAAAGAATGTGAATCTGCTGCTTGTAAGTTGTGTACATTTGGATACGGTGTATATGTAGCCAATACTGGCCATGTTGGTCCGTCATTGCTGTGGGGCCTAATCTAACATGTGCAACTGCATGTGGCAGGGTGCCTTGAAACCAATTTTGTTGTTTTTGACATGATAATGGAATTTCTAAATAGTTATATGCTCTGTATTGTTGTGGATTTTTTGCCACTGTGTATGTATGAAAGATATTTGTATCAGCATCGACTGCAGGAAAGTTGATCCCAGAATCAAATGTTTCTATTTGTACACAATGTGTGCGTCAACCCCACCTATTAGATGACCCATGAGCACTTAAAGGTTGTGAGACAGCATGTCTACAGTTTACTGGAATTTCTACATAATTGTGCCATTGTTAAACAGAATTCAGAGATAGAAGCACCAATGTCCATACGTATACTTTTTAGCGCCGCATTTGCGCTGCTTTTTCACTCAAAAGTGGCACAAATGCGGTGCTCAAAAAGTATATATATGGACCCAAGTGTGGTAACCTTTTTAAATTCAAGCTTCAACAACAACCTTCGGATTAATATAGCTGCTACCTATATAGCTGAGGAGGATTTTCTTTAGAAACACGGATGTCCCTGTATAAAGGTGACATATGGGAGAGAACTACTCAGGAGATCTGTTAAATAAGTACCTGACCTGGTTATGTGAAATACAATAGATTTGATTATCTGTGGATTATGGCTCTATAAATGTATTGATGTCCACCGGGCCATGATGACTGAGCTATGGACAAGTGGATAGTAGCCTAATAAGAGGACCTACATGATAATTTTGAAAGCAAACTATTACAATAGTGCTGAGTAGGATTGCATACCAGGTGAATGGTCCTGAAAAGTCTTGGATCCCTATGAAATACTCTGACTCTTATGTGATATCTAACCCGGGTTACATTTCTTTTCAGGAAATCATTTAACCAATGCTTTATTCTGAATCCTTCTTCTCTTTAAGATATTTTACTTCATACTCTTGATGGACACTGTGCAATTTCCATCTCTTATAATACCCTTCCAGTTTCAGTTTAGGTCATTGATTTTTGCGATTTAAGTCTCAGTTTGGCATGGAATGAAACCTATGTTTACCGCCCTTTAAAAAATGGTAAAGATCATCCAATTTTAGGGCTTGCATTAAAACCTCTGTGTGTTCTGACCTTATTAGTGTGGTCTGTCTTTGATAGTGCATACACGTTTTTAGTCATATCCTCATTTTAGTAAGGTCTAACATGAGGAATTGAGTAAGGTAGTAATGGTTCAATTAATTTATGGGAATTTCATTAATCATGGTTCCCCTCCTTACGAGTTCTGGATTTATGGCTGTTTTTGAACCCTGAATAGTCTACTTTTGGGTTGGATTTGTGAATGGTGGGGGCCATGTTACAGGGCCAAATGGGAGGTGGATTGTCTCTTTTAGCGTACCTATCATTATATTTGGGTGGCTGACAACTTGCATGTCAGGGAGCTGTGCACATCTCATATGAGTAAAGAATGGGACGAGGAAGATGGAATTGGAGCAATACAATTACCAGTTAGTGATACAAGCATACTTTATTGTTAGAAATTGGGTCTTTGGTTGACAGTCATGTTACCCCCTGATCAAGCAAGGACCCTCACTCTAGTCAGGGTAAAAGAGAATCACCCTCAGCTAACCCCTGCTTACCCCCTTGGTAGCTTGGCAGAGCAGTAGGCTTAACTTCAGAGTGCTAGGTGTAAAGTATTTGTACCAACACACACAGTAACTTAATGAAAACACTACAAAATGACACAACACAGTTTTAGAAAAATAGGAAATATTTTTCTAAAGAAAACAACAGCAAAATGACAAAAATTCACAATACACAAGTTAAGTTAACAATTAAAAAGAAAAAAGAGTCTTCATGTAGTTTTAAACGCACACTAACACTGTTAGCGTGAAAATAACCCAGCACGGGCGAGTGTGCGTGAAAAAGGGCTTGTGATGCATTGATTTCACTTGCGTTGTTTCTCCTTTGGTCTGTTGAGGAAGTGTTGTTTCTTCTCGTCGCAGGAGAGTGATGCCTCGAGTGCATTGTTTTTACACGGCCAGCAGTGCTTGCGTCAGAAATCCAGCCGCGTGATGATCCGAAAACCACGCAGCGCAGATTGTGATCTCCCAGCCTGCGTCATAGAAGCTGCGTGTTGTTTCTCCTGCTACATGTGTCGATTCTACGGTCGCATTTCCGGCAACGCCGATTTTCAACCATGGAGCCGGCGGAGCATTGTTTCTTCAGCCGCAGATCGGAGTTGCATCGATCTTTTCTCCGCACAGTGCTCTGTGCGTGGATTTCCTCCACTTAGACTGTCAGCTTCTCCTTTCAGGGTCCCAGGAACGGGATGGGCACCACAGGGCAGAGTAGGAGTCTCTCCAGAGACTCCAGGTGTTTTGCAGAGAGAAGTCTTTGCTGTCCCTGAGACTTCAAACAAGAGGAGGCAAGCTCTAAATGAAGCCCTTGGAGAGTTCTTCTCAAGATGGAAGGCATACAAAGTCAAGTCTTTGCCCCCTTCCTCTGGCAGAAGCAGCAACTGCAGGATAGCTCCACAAAGAACAGTCAAAGGCAGGTCAGCTATTCTTCCTCAGCTCTTCAACTCTTCTCTAGGCAGAGGTTCCTCTTGTTTCCAGAAGTGTTCTAAAGTCTGTGGTTTTGGGTGCCCTTCTTATACCCAATTTCTCCTTTGAAGTAGGCCTACTTCAAAGTAAAGTCTCTTCTGAATGTGAAATCTTGCCTTGCCCAGACCAGGCCCCACACACTCACCAGGGGGTTGGAGACTGCATTGTGTGAGGGCAGGCACAGCCCTTTCAGGTGTGAGTGACCACTCCTCTCCTCACTCCTAGCACAGATGGCTCATCAGGATATGCAGGCTACACCCCAGCTCCCTTTGTGTCACTGTCTAAGGAGTGGTGCAACCAGCCCAACTTTCAAACTGACCCAGACAAGGAATCCACAAACAGGCAGAGCCACAGAAATGGTATAAGCAAGAAAATGCCTACCTTCTAAAAGTGGCATTTTCAAACACACAATCTTAAAATCAACTTTACTAAAAGATGCATTTTTAAATTGTGAGCTCAGAGTCCCCAAACTCCAAATGTCCATCCGCTCCCAAAGGGAATCTACACTTTAATCATATATAAAGGTAGCCCCAATGTTAACCTATGAGAGGGGCAGGCTTTGCAACAGTGAAAAACGAATTTAGCAATATTTCACTGTCAGGACATTAAAAACACAATACTACATGTCCTACCTTAACCATACACTGCACCCTGCCCTTGGGGCTACCTAGGTCCTACCTTAGGGGGGTCTGACATGTAAGAAAAGGGAAGGTTAAGGCCTGGCAAGTGGGTACACTTGTCAAGTCGAATTTACAGTTAAAACTGCACACACAGACATTGCAATGGCAGGTCTGAGACAGTGCTACTTATGTGGGTGGAACAAGCAGTGCTGCAGGCTCACTACTTGCATTTGATTTACAGGCCCTGGCACCTCTAGTGCACTTTCCTAGGGACTTACTAGTAAATCAAATATGTCAATCATGGATAAGCCAATTACATACTCCTTTTGTAAAGGAACACTTGCACTTTAGCACTGGTTAGCAGTGGTAAAGTGCCCAGAGTAACAAAAACAGAAACATCAGAGTCCAGCACACATAAACAACCTGGGAAACCAAGGCAAAAATCTACGGGAGACCACGGCAAGGATGAAAAGTCTAACAGTTATGAAATTAATTACATGGTTACAGATACAGAAAGGTGGTCAGTAAATGGTGTGAGTTCCGTGACATACTTAGGATAAAAGAAACACGAGTGTATTCTGTGCATGCGGTTTCAAATGGTTGGTTTCTCACATAATTCTTATAGCAGTATGTGCATGAAGTCCTACGGTCATACATAATGATTTTATATCCGTGCAGAGAACCCACACGCTCTTTTCAATGGCACTACTACTAGTAACATTAAAGGTCACCTACTACTGTGAATTGTTCTGAATGTGTAATAAAGAACCTTATTAACTCTCTAAAGCGAACTTACATTGACATCAATGTAGACCTCAAGAGATCATGCACAAAAGCACTGCATGTGCAGGACAGGGTAAATAAACTTTATGTTTCATTCCTTGAAACATAATTAGCCTGGCAACTGAGGGCTTACTGGATGGTAGTTTTACGAACGTATAATCGCTTTAAGCACAGTTAGTCCTTGCAACGTGCCCTGACAGATGGCAGTCAGAGAAAGTGAATGTATCAGTAACAATTTCAAAATTAAACAAACAAAAATCAACACTTTCATTGCACATTGATCTGTAATAATAATATCGAACTGTACGTAATATTTAGCATATGTGCCAGGAATGTCCTTATTAAAAACCCATAATATTCTAGATTGCTAAAGAGTCGATTTGATATTTATCCCTGGGAGACAGAGATAGACAGATGAGAAAGTGAAACTTAATCAAGAAAATGTGGCAGAGTTTTGTCTTGGAAGCTACAGGTAATGGTATACAGATGGCTCACTGGAAAAAAAGAACAATCTTGGCAGTTAACAGTTGTAGAAATAACTGCTAGTGTGCCATCAAATTACTTCCCAGTGAAGCATGAACATCAAAAATATTTTTGACTTCTCTAATATGCAGCCAAAATAATTCGAGTGGAATCAACCTTAGATAATGATATGCATGCGTGTGATGCGTGGTGTGTGTGGGTGGACAGTGTATTGAGCGTGCTGTGCTGTTTGTGGGCATGTGTGTTTCTACCAGTCGTATTATATGCATGCCTCTTAAACTCAAAGGTACACAGAGTGGCTACAGAGAGTTTACTGTTGACTATTATCATGATAACAAAGAGGAACTAATGGTGTGAAATGGGATCAGATAACCTGCTTCCTCTCAATTTACAGCTCTGAATAGAGTCCCTGATATACTAATACTTTGCGGCAGGGTTGACATACTTTTGTAATGCAAGCCAAATTCAAAGTTCTATACTGGGGTTTACCGTCAAACGAAAATTAGGATTTGAGTTCGATTGTTTCCCACAGTAATGCAAAGTTGCGCTATACTCTGTTTGCATCTTTCTGTGTCAAGAGGGCATTCCATGAGTGGTACATGGACGTTGCATTGCAATCACCCATGGGTTTTGATGTAAATCCCCATATACAAGCATTCACAGACAAAGATTTGCACCAAAATGATAGGCCACCTCGAGGCTGTTGTAATATGAAGACATGTTCATTTCGTTTAGTTTTCATAGAAAGCAGGACAAATATTAAAGGACAATTTTTGCATGCAAAGTATTGCTTTCGAGTACAAAAACTATTCATCACAGAACAGACACACTTGCATTATGGTGCAAGGGTGTGTGCGCTGGCGCGTATCATCCCAATGTGCGTTGTGAAGGGAGAAGATAACATCACCATATCTTAGTAGATTTGGGGCTGTTCTGTTCCATCCCTTTCACACAACTCAGTGTAGCCAGTGGCGGCTCCTCCATTTGGGCAGAGGAGCGTCACCCCCGCCAGCAGTAGAAGCTGCAAACCTTTCACAAGGTTGTGAAAGGGGTGGGGCCATGGGGTGACAAGCAGTGAGGGGAGTGCACTGTGCACTCCTCTCACTGCGCATGTATGTTTGGCTTGCTGTCGTGGGCTGGCCAAACATACATGCGCAGAAGGCTGTCTCTGGGCTACAGAGAGCCTGCACAGGCTCCCAGTGTGCCTGGAAGCTCCCTGGCTGGGCACTCCCAGCCAATCCTGACGCTGCTTCACTACTGTAAGACCTACATCTCCCATTAGATAACATGGGTTACCATATTAAATTTTAAAAGTGATAACTTTGCAGCGGGATCAGATAGAAATATGGTGCTTACACTATTTATTGTAGGTTCAAACCTCTTTAATGGTAAAGTCAGATGTTAAGTCACAGTTATTGAAACCTATCAGTTTTAGAAAGATAGCATGTTCTTGACCTAATCATTTGTCCCTTCTGCCAGTGTCCTGGATCACTTGACTGGGTATAACTCTACTGTTGGGCTTTGTGTAGCCCTCCCAGACATTGCCACCTGTCTGAATGGCTGCAGGCAGCGATTTTTCCCTGTCCCACTTGCACTGCAAAGGGGCTTGCGTCAAGCACACACAAAGGAACCTGACGCTAGTTATTTGTCACCCCGGACTTCTTAGAGCCTTGACAGGGGAAGAAAATAACTTTATAAAACCAGAAGTGGGGTTAGTGTAGGTAAGCCCCCTTACCCTCTACAAAGGCTGGCACCAGGTATAAAAACCTCTAAACACCTCCTACGTACACTCCTGGACCTGTCGAAGAATTCAAAGAACTTCCTGGACCCCTAAAAGGACTCTGCTGCTGCTTGAAGGCCTGACTTGCTGCTTAAAAAAGAACTGTGCCATCTAGAACCCAGGACCATCTGATGTGACTCCATGGGTAATTGGCTGGTCTCCTGTCTGAGTTACATGGACATAACAAGCTCCTGAGCCCATGAACCCTCCACCTGGCCTCTGCTCGAGTGAGTCCTCACCCCCAAATGGTGCCTCCGAGGTCCTGGACCCTTGGATGTAGTGTTAGAAGTGTTGTTCCTGCTTAGCCCTAAAACTTGTGAACTTTTTCATCAACAAGTACTCTGAGAAGTTAAAGAGACCTGGTCTTACCTCCCAGTGATCCACCCAAGGTGCAGGCTGAATTTGCGGTAAGTCCCGGTATCCTCTTTTCTACAGCAGTAAATCCTGTTCAGATAGACCTCTTGGGGAAGGTATCTGTCCTAGTGGAGCCCCCATTGGCTGCAACATGCAACTTTGCCCCTGTGAACATTTTTGACTTCCGGAAAAGTGACTAAGGGCCTGATTTAGATCTTAGCAGTGTTACTGGCAAGCCATGTCAGCGGAAAACCTGAAAAAGACCGCCAAGTCAACGGTGTTCCGTCTGCTGTATTTAAATGTTGCAACTCTGCAAGCAGAGAATTGGCGACGGATTGCTGACCAAGGAAGATGGCGTCTAGACCCAATGGATTTTGAATACTGCCAGTAGCTATGGAATAGAGGTAAGTGACACATGCACACACTGACCCTGCAATACACAACATACCACATACACACCATCATCCATTAGAATTCCAACACAGCACAACCCATACATGCCAAAAACACACATTTACAGACATCCGTGGCACAACACACACACCATTGACACTGCACTGACAGCCAACACAACCACAATAACCAACACAACTACACACTCAGCTACACAAACACACACACACATCATGACAATGTCCATCACACAACAACACACACCTGAATGTGTCACAGGGCAACACAACATACACAACAACCTTGTTCTTACATGCAAGTGACACACATACTGACACAAACACACCACCCACTCCAGGTCCCTCCACCTCAACTAGCCAACCCACACACACATAAACGTACTGACTCACATACACAACAGATAGTACAAACCTACCAGTACAGGTCTCCTTGCAATGCACACACATAGACACTGTTGTCAAGTGTGATTCTACTGTCATTGTGGTGCCAGCATTTATTTGGCAATGAATGATGACACCACAATGACAATTGTGTATGTGTGTGGTATATGGGTGTTCCCAGCCATGTGTCATCCACTCGTGTTCCTGCCAATTGCATGTCACAGTGATTTAAAACATTACTCTGACTTATATATGTCTGGAGTGGCTCCGACCTCCCGTGCAGTGCCTACCCCACGTACTCGGGCAATGTGACATCCCTATCTGGGAGTCTGGTGATGGCCGGGATAGTGTTTTCTCCCAGAGATGGTACCAGCAGTGACAGCAGGTGTTGCCCATTCATGTACTCTTCTATATGGAGGTTGAAAGGGGAAAAAAGGTTAGTTGTCACCACCTTTCCCCCTCAATTCGTCAACTGAAATTGGAAGTTGGACTGCCGCTTTTTACTTGGTGGTAAGACACATTCAAATCTGCACAGCGGGAAGGGTGGCTGTGGTCATGCCGGCATCCACTTTTCCCTCTCCCACTGTTGATGCAGGCGATGTTTCTGGGCAGAGGCAGTGGTTCGAATGCCTGCTTTCAGCTATTGAATGGCAAACATCTAAGTACAGTAGGAGGACTTTTGCAGCATCAGAAAGGTTTTCTCGATGGCAAAATCTACATCAGGCACTGAGTCTGAAGGTAAAAACCTTCACCTCAATGTTGTCCAACTGTTCCCTGATGACTTGCCTCTTCTATGGACCCCACCTGCTGTCTTGCCCCGCTAAACTCTACCTTTTCAGGAACTTTTCTTCAGAAGTCCAGAGGTAAGGCAAGACAAGGCCTAATCCACCCCTTGTATCCAACCTGTGTGCCATCATGATCAGTGTTAAATTTTAACTTTGCCCTGGGCTCACCCATCCAAATACTCATGGTTGCACTTTGATGCTTTAGGTGCTATTTTCCACTAAAACATTTGAACATCAGAACTCTGCTTCTACTGATGGGATTTAATTCATTTTGGTGTCACTTTATTCATTAACATTTACTAAATCTTGCTAAATTGGTTTGGGATTTTTCTTGTGTTGGGTTTTCACTTTATTACTTTTTGTGTGCTGCAAACATACTTTATGCATTGCTTCTAAATTAAGCCTGAGTGCTTTTGTGCCAAGCTACAATATGGTTAACACAGCTTAATTGTTGTTCACCCTGACAAGGGATGTGGTTGTTGCCTGAGTGGGGCTGCAGGGCGTGCACTGCTGGATTTTTACTGCAGTAGTCAGAATGAACATGGTAGTCCTTTAACCATGTTAACCCTGCCCTGTAGTGGATTGCACAATATTTGCTGCAAACTGCAAGTGGCATTTAACTGCCAGGCTGTGTGTGCACTATCTACAAAGTATGTGAAAGAAACTTAGAAATTGGATGTAGGAGGTGAGAACCCACTTTAAAAATGATTCTCAATTCTTTTCAGTGTGAACCACAAAGCTCACTAAATAGGCCTGTGGTTAGCCCTCTGGTAGCTTGGGTCAAACAGTCAGGCTTAACTCAGAAACAAAGTGCAAAGTATTTATGCAGTACTTAAACATTAATAAAGTGAAAACACAACAAAAGAAAAATCCTAAACCAATTTAAATTAGAATAGAGGATATTTGAATAAATAACATAACACCAAAATGGCAAAAATCCAATAAGTATAACTAGAGATATTCATTGTAAGAGTTTGAATTAGAAATAACAGTAAAACTCTAGACTGGCTCCAAGTCAAAATTTAAGGCTGACCGCGATATGAAGTGGGTCGAATACAGGGACTAGGTTCAGCCAGAGGGAAACTTTACCCTCTGAAACTTAAATCCTGTGGAAAAAGTGGTTGCCAATATGACTTCAGTGGGGGAAGCTGCATGCTGATTGCAAAGCTGTACTTGAGAGTGGCCTACTGAAATGAAGGGTTATGGTGCGATAAGGTGGGAAAGCTCTGAGCAGTTAAAGACTGAGTCCATGCCCAGGATGGCCTTGTTTCTGATCAGCTTCAGTTCAGCATCAGTCTCAATGAAGATCCTCTATTCTTGGACTTTACAACTTTTCTGGAAGTGAGATCTGCTTCAGCAGAGCAATCCAGCAAGCTGAGGCTAACTAGTTATTTGATGTTGACAGATCTGGCTTTGACACCAATCCTGTAGTCCCTTTTCTTGCAGTTTAGTGACAGGAGGTGTATATTACAGCACCGACCAAAGGTACAGGACTTGATGGGGCACCACTTGCTGGGTTAAGACTAATTCTACCCGAGTCCAGCATTAGGGTCCAGGGCAGGTCCAGTTAGAAACTGTCACCTGGACAGTTACAGGGAGAGTGGCCTGTAGCTCAAACAGAAGGTCAGGCAAGAGACCACTTCTTGGGTCCTAGGTGCAAAGCAAGCAGGTCCCATCCTCTTTCAAGTTCTTCAGACTGCAGGGCAGTCCTTCCTTTGATTTTTCACTGATCCACAAGTGTTTTGGTCCGTGGGGTCTGATTTTATGCACATTGATGGCCTGTGGGTGGAAGGCAAATCTTTGTCCACCCCCAAACCAGTTATAGTCCACTTCCCCTCCCACTGGGTTTGGGTTCAGGTAGTGGCTGGGTACAGCCCCCAGGCCATCCGGTCAAGCCAGGAGTCCCACTCCTCACACCAAGAGCTCTTTGTCCACTGTCTGATAGCAATACAAATCCAACCATTGGGGATCTATTAGGGGTCAGGTCACAGCTAGACACTGGCCGGAAAGCCTTTTGATTTCAGCAGGGAAATTACAAGTTTCTAACAGTGTCCACTCCAAAATAGTAATAAAAATCTGACTTGTCCATTAAGTTGGATTTTCAGTGACTACTATAAACTATTAAGATGAGTCCATCAATACTTTTTTAAGCTACTACCAAACTAAAATAAAGCAGCATAAGTTGCTATAACCAGTATTTCCTATGGGGGAGCCAGCCTTGCCACAGGTAAAAAAGGAATTTGGAGATTGATTGCGATCAGGACAAGTAAAACATTAAATATACATGCCCTACTTGTTAAATACCGTGCACTCTCCCCTCTGGGCATTTAGGGCTTACCTCAGGGGAGATGTAAAAGAATTAAAAAGGAAGTTTTGACCTTGCAATAGATTTGTTTTTCCAAGTAGAAACAACAGTTTAAAACTTCACTCCCATGCTGCAAAGTAAGGCCTTGAGAACTGATTTATGGTGATACTTTTGTGGGTTTCACAATGAGCACATGATCCCACTATTTGCATTAAATTTGAAGGCTGTGGAAATAGGTGGCAATGTATGCCAAGGACTTACAAGCAAATAAAATGTGCCTATCAAGTGTAAACCAATTTTGACATGTTTAAAAGGGAGGGCACAAGCACTTTACCTCTCGTTAGCAGTGGTAATTTACAAAGACTTCTACAACCAACAAAAATCGCGTTCAGTGAAAAAGCAAAAAATCCAGGACATACAGCAGTGGTGACTTTCCAATAATATTCAATGGATGTACATGCATGGTAAATGTGTAATTTATGAATAAGAAAACTTAACCATGTTTATGGATCAATTCTGTTTATTAAATCTCTAACAAATCAAGAAGAACGCAGCTGATGCCTACAACCCAGGGGGCTGTCAGCGTCTGAGAAGCTGTCAAAGTAAATGATAAATACAGCTGTCTGCCCACAACCCTGGGGCCGGCAGCATTGCAAATGAATTATGAAAACTGTTTATTTAACTGAGAACATGTCCCGAAAAGTAAAAAAAAAAAAACATACCTCCTCCCTCCCCTTCCTCCTAGAAGTATGGATACCTTAGAACAATTGGAAAGCCTGGTGGGATGAGAGCTCTACTGGAAACTGGATACTCAGGCAAAGTGCAGAAATGAGTGTGCTGATCACTGGTCAGGTGTTGGTATTAGTCAGAGATGTTTGAGGTAGTAATGGCAAGTCAGTTTGTTGACCTCGGTTGACAGAATGTGGATGTATGGAGCCCAGTCTGTGGCGTAATCCCCTGACGCTGAGCCACGGCAAGCGACAGGCGTTCCATGCCTAGCATATGCCACAACTTGTGCAAAAAAGCATTTTGTAGGGGGATTTTGTCAGTGCCCCAGAGGGCAACTATTACCTGATGTGCCCCACTGAGGGCTAGTACCATTAGTTTGCCTCTGTAGGAGCGTAGACAGAACAACTGGGGATTAGGTAGCACTATGACCGTATATGATGGGAACGTGGGATGTAGTTGGCAAAGGCCGCGCCAATGCCATCCAGCACCTAGGTCCAAAAGTGTGAAAGCTTATGGCAATGCCATAATAGGTGAAGGAGGGTGCCCTTATTTCCACAGCCCCTACAGCACTTTTTGGATTGCTCGGGGTTCCAGGCACTAAGCCGTGCTGGAGGTAACTACCAGTATGATATTATCTTGCATGCTGTCTCCGTATTCGAGGTATTATTGGCAGAGTGCCGTCCTATGCGTAAGATGTCAGCCCAGTCATTGTCGGACAGAGGTTGGCCTAGTTCTGCCTCCCAAAGTCTCTGTTCTGGTGTGCCATTGGGGGTCCTTGCTGTGGAGAAGAGAGGAGAGTATATAACTCGGAAATCAGGCGTTTATCGGACATCTTCTGGATTAGCCATATTTCGAAGGGCGTCAGATCCCTTACTGCATGTGGTCTGATTGAAGGGTGGAGCACCCAATGGTGGACCGGGAGGTATTGGACCTTGCCTGCTTCCTCCAGTCCACAGTCCTCCCTTGGTCAGAGGGAATTGTCCCCTGTGGGTCAAACAGGCAAACGATGTGTTTGCAGCCCTCCCTTCTGCCATTTCTGAAAGTGGATAGCCTCCAGTCCTGGAGAGAACTCTGGGTTGCCCAGTGTTAGACCTGACAGCCTTAGGGTGGTCATCCACCAACTTTTTGCCTGTCTCCCTCCACTTTTCTGGCACTGATTTTGTTGGTTTCAGGACTCTGCAAACTTTACCACTGCCAACCGGTGTTAAAGCGCATATGCTCTCTCCCTTAAATATGGTAACATTGGTTCATACCCAATTGGCATATTTGATCTACTCTTATGTCCCTTGTAAAGTGCACTACATGTGCCCAGGGCCTGTAGATTGAATGCTACTAGTGGCCCTGCAGCACTGGTTGTGCCACCCACCTAAATAGTCCCTTAACCATGTCTTATGCCTGCCATTGCAAGGCCTGTGTGTGCAGTTTCACTGCCACTTCGACTTGACATTTAAAAGTACTTGCAAATCCTTAAACTCCTCTGTTTCTACATGCATGTCACCCCTAAGGTAGGCCATAGGTACCCGATAGGGCAGCATGCTATGTAGGTAAAAGGCAGGACATGTACATGTGTGTTTTATATGTCCTGGTAGTGAAAGACTCCTAAATTTGTTTTCAACTACTGTGAGGCCTGCTTCTTTCATAGGCTAGCATTAGGGCTAATCTCATATGCTGTTTGAGTGGTAGATTCTGATCATAAAGGGGTAACCAGGTCACATTTAGTCTAGCCAGAATGACAATACAAAATCATGCTTATTGGTGAAGTTGGATTTTATATTATTATTTTAGAAATGCCACTTTTAGAAAGTGAGCATTTCTCTGCAGTTAAAATCCATCTGTGCCTTATAGCATGTCTCCAATCCACGTCTGGCTGGGCTGTTTGACAGCTCCCTTGTTTATTTTACCCAGACAACCACAAACATAGGATACTCAGTTACACCTGTACTCATCTGTATACTGAATGGGTCTTCCTGGGCTGGAAGGGTGGACGGCCTAACGCTTACATTTCAAAGGCTGGTGGCTTGCCCTCCCACAATGGACTGCCTAGCCCCCTACTTGGGACCCTGGCAGACAGAACTGTACTGAAAGGGAACCTTGTGCACTTCACAACCACTTTTTGAAGTATTCCCCCACTTCAAAGGCATTTTTGGGTATATACCAGGGGTCCCTGACCCCACCAAATCAGACTCTTCTGGACCAGATCCTGCAACCTGTCAAGAGGAACTGACTAGCTGCCCAAAGGACTCACCTGGACTACTTTGCTGTGAAGGACTGCTGCACTGCTGTTGCCATGCTGCCTTGCTGGCCTCTGACTTTGCTGAGAAGTGTTCTTCAAGGGCTTGGATTAAGCTTGCCTCCTGTTTTCTGAAGTCTCAGGGCCAAAAAGAGGTCCCTCTTTCCCTTCAAGGAGACTCCTTGAGTGCCGAAAATCAGTGCACAGCCTGCTGGAAACGATGCACAGCTTGCCCTGCGACAAGAAAATCACCTCACAGCCGAACCAGAAAAATGTAGCCCGACTTCCTGAGCGAAGATCGATGCAGTGCCTGCATTGTGACTGGAAACTCGGCACATGGCACTACTGGATCGATGCACAGGTGAGCCAGAACAACGCAGCCCGACTCCCTGAGTGAAGAATCGATGCAGCGTCTGCAGTGTGACAGAACATTTTACGCATCACCTCCCAGATCAATGCAACGCCTGTAACTTCTTTCCACATGCCCAGGATTTTTCCCTGCATTGTCCCTGGGCATCAAAAGAACCTCTCATCGCAGTGAGGATCCAAGACTGAGCACCAGAAATCAACATTAAGCCCCTTGCAGCATGGAATGAAATGACGCATCATCTGTGCTGCATCGGAAAATCCTTATTTTTCCACAAATCACCTCCTCTGTGATCTCTGTGCGTGGTTATTTTGAAGCAAATCAGGTACTTTGTGCAAACAAGAGACAAATGTTGATTTTTAAGATCTAAGATTCTTTTTAAACTTGCAAAAGTGATATCTCAACTTGTGTTTATTGAATCTTGATTGTTTTGACCTTCATTTAATCAGATAAATAACTTATATTTTTCTAAACCTGTGTGGTGTGTTTTTTTGGTGTTTTCACTGTGTTATTGTATGGTTTATTGCACAAATACGTTACACATTGCCTTCTAAGTTAAGTCTGATTGCTCAGTGCCAAGCTACTAGAGGTTGGGCACAGGATAATTTGATTTGTGTGTGACTTGTCCTGACTAGGATTGTGGTCCCTATTTGGACATGGGTGTATACCTCTGCCAACAAGAGACCCCATTTCCAACACCCAGGATTGTTGTCATTGGGGAGGGAAAGGTTGTTAGGTCCACTCCTACCACTAACCTGTCCCATACTCTGAGTATAGCCCTGGCCACCGAGGAGGAATAGGGTGCCCATTTTATATGTCTTTTAACGAGCTATGGCTCTTTCTAATTATGGGAGCCAGCCACTACCTGATCCATAAAACACCAGTGCTTCTCCGAAAGGGGCCCGCTCCATTCCACTAGGAACCAGAGTTGTGAATCCTGGTGATATCGCAGGTACGGCAAGGCCCCACTCATGCGTGGAATGGTAGATAAGATGTCCAAGAAGGCACAGCCACCCACCCCCCCCAGGTAAAGTGGTTGATTTCCACCTGAATGGCATGAGGATATGTCCGATCCAACCTGCTTAGCCAGAGTGCTATAGTTCAGAGAGACTGTTTTGGGGAGTGAGCTGGCCAGTTGTATCCCTAGGTAAGATATGTGTGACGAAGCCCATTTGAATGGAGAGCGGGTCCTTATATCAGATTCAGTTTGGGCGGACGTGGAGAGGTTCAGGATAAGCAATTTTTGCATATTGACTTTAAAGTACAGAGACCAAGGCAGGGAGGGAGACCAGCTGATCTGAGATGGACAGTCTCACATTATTAGCATATAGACTGATTAAATGTTGTTCACCTCCGATTGGGGTTTCTGTGATGGCAGGGTGCTTGAATGTATTGGGTTAGTTAGACAAAAAGAAGAGGGGATGGGGCAACCTTGCCGCGTCCCACTGCTGATGGGAATGGGCAGGGGAGAAAGCTGATTGACTCTCATGGTCGCCATAGGTGAGCTATAGATGCTGGAGACCCAGCCACCGTACCCGGGCCGAAGCCAAAGAGCTCGAGAGTCTGATGCATGTAGAGCCAGGGGACCTCATTGAAAACCTTCTCTGAATCTGTAGAGAGGAGGAAAGTTTCTTTCTGGGATCAGGGTGCTTTATCCACAGGTGGAAAAGATGTCTAGTGTTGTCCCAGTAGTGACGCAATGGTGTGAAACCCACCTGAGCAGGGGACAACAGACCAGGCATAAGTGGGTTGAGACTAAGGATCAGGATGCCAATAAATATAGGAATGCCTGTATCCTTCCACGTTGAGGAAGGATATAGGGCTATAGGACCTGCAGAGGGTTGGGTCTTTTCCGGGCTTCAGAATGATTGAAATGAAGGCTTTGAGTATGGAATCCATAAGGGTACTGGAGATCGCAAAGGAGTTGGAGAGACATGTTAAGACAGGGGCTAATTTTTGACAGAATGTGTTGTAAAATGCAGGAGAAAACACGTCAGGCTGGGGGACTTTATTGGCTTAAGGAGGGTGATTGCGGAAATCACTTCTCCGAGGCAAATGAGGGAATCAAGGGACTCAGCACAGTGTGAAGGTAGTGGCATAGGGGAGTGTGAGGATAGGCATCCCAGGGAGTTGTTGGGTGCACCTGGGTCCTTAGAGTAGAGAGATTTATAGCTTCAGCTATTTGCGAGTCCAAGTGAACTTCCGTATCAGGAGTAGGGCGAATGGACCAGATGGACCTAGAAAGTATCTTGGCCCACAAACGGTGGCCCAGTAATTTACTGCTGTGGTTTGCACACAGCTAGTACTTGTGTTTCAGGTGAAGTAAGGCGTACTCTGCTCTGTCTATGTCTACTCATTAAGGAGAGCATGGGTGCGCTCAAGATCTCTTGGTACATGAGGGGCCCCAGTGCATTGATGAATCGCTTCTAATTAAGTAACATCTTGTTCAAGCTCTGCTTGTTTTTCCCTCCAAAGATGATTCTCAGAGGCTGAGAGAGCAATGAATTCCCCCCTGACCACCAGCTTCGGGACCTCCCACAGAGATGACAGGGCAACCTGGTCCAAGCTGTTGGCTTGCTGGTAGTCCATAATGGACTTCTGAATGGCGGTCATGGTTCTGGGGTATTGGAGCAGCGAGTCTCTGAGTCGCCAGTGAGAGGGAGCAGCAGGCATGTGGCCTATGTGAAAGGTAAGGCTAAGGGGGGCATGGCCCGAGAGTGATCTGGGCTTGATAGTGAATTCACTTGTGAGTTGTTGGAAAGCAGGGGTTGCTAAAAAGCAATCAATATAAGCGTATGTCTTATGTGCTGTGGAGTAATGTGTGCAGTCCCTTGTTGAGGGATGAAACGCATCCCAGACATTTACAAAGCCACAGTCAGCGAGCCAGCTTACTCCCTGCACTGAAAAAGCCCCTATTTGATCAGAGCGTTGGGCTAGGTGGTCAAGGACATTGTCCACCACAAAGTTAAGGTCCTCGCCTATTAGAATTGCTGTGTCTGGTATCTGGAAGAGAGGGGCAAGTGCGGCAAGTATGAAGGGTCCCTGTTGCTTGTTTGGGACATAAATGCATACTAATTAGATGTGGAAGGTCCCTAATCGAACATGGTAGGTGAGGAGTCATCCCTTCATCTCAGTACTTTTGGAGACTATGTCACCCCTGAATCAGGAAGAAAACAGGATAGCCACCCCACCTTTATTGGAAGGACCCGAGGACCACAGCTGCCTGGAAAATCAGGAGGAGTACATGCTGGGGGTGTCGCAAATGGGAAGGGTATGCCCAGACGTGGGTCCCTTGCTCCCCATGCCACTGGAGTCAAGCTAGCCTGGCTGATGAAGGATGATACCCTGAAACCGGTCCTAGGATGCTTGTTTCCAGTCCAGGGAGGAGCTGGCTTGGCAGTTCGGGCTGGACTGTTCCCATGGGGAAAAGGGTCAAGACTGATTTGCATATGGCTGGGTCCAAACTGGAATGGCATGGGTGGCAAAAAAAAACAATGGATTTAGGCCCAGATCTCTGTACTGGGGGTGAATGTTTGACATTGTTCAGCATTCTATCCATTCATTGTTCTTTTGCCATTTGTCACCCCAAGTGTGAAGGGTATGCCCAGACCTGGGTCCTTTGCTCCTCCCATGCCACTGAAGTCAAGCTAGCCTGGCTGATGAAGGGTACTATCCTGAAACCAGTCCTATGATGCTTGTTTCTAGTCCAGGGAGGACCTGGCTTGGCAGTTCGGGTTGAATTGTTCCCATGGGGAACAGGGTCAAGACTGATTTGCATATGGCTAGGTCCAAACTGGAATGGCATGGGTGGCAAAAAAACAATAGAGTTAGGCCCAGATCTCTGTACTGGTGGTAAATGTTTGACATTGTTCAGAATTCTGTCCATCACTTGTTCTTTTTGTAGTTTCTTGGAGGAGGCATATGTCGCCACCAGAGCGTTCCAGTAGAGATAGGATGACCCATCACTTTACTGGGTTATTAAGGCCTCTGACTTTGAGACTCGCTGTTTTAATGTCCGCAAGCATAGCTTGTGGTGAGTGGTAATGATGTGTCAAATTCTGGTCCTAGGAGGGAGAGATCTGAAGCAGCATGCCCTGCCCATTGGCCCATTACCCACCTGGCCCAGGTAGTGAAGTATGTCCTTATGCACGTTGGAGGAATGGTACACCAAAACATTGAAAAACAAGTAACCAAAAGCCAAATGAAACACGTTGAAGGAGAACACCAATGATGGTAATCGTCTGGTATAGTTGTGCCCTTGGGAGAGAAGTGGCAGCACAGTGGGAGCGGTGGTCAGAGGGCATGTCCATTATCTACAGCATGAGCCCACTGCCCCCACCTGCTCTGTGCAGGCACGAGCTAAAAGCAGTAGAGCTAAAATTGGCTCTACCCAAAAAGTTGAAGGCTTCAGTAAGAGATCTTAACTGGACTAGTTTGCCATTGTGCTGGAAGATGATTCTGAAAGGGTGGCCCAAAGAGATTCCTGCCTATTGGAGTTGGGCTGTGACAGGGCAGAACTCATGTTGTTTCTGGAGTGTTATAGCTGCCAGGTCTTGGTATAGCATGGGGGAGTGGCCCCTGAACTGGAGCGGGTGGGCTTCTCTGGCTTTGTTGAGGATGTCATCTGTCAGTTGGAAGTCATGTACACGTGTCAGAATGTCAGCCAGGGGGTGCTGGATTGTAGGGCCCACAGTCCAGGCCAGAGGTCTTGTCTTGTCTTTGGGTCCCATTGGAACGCAGCTGCCTAGGGGCATCAGATGACCAGGCAGTTGGGGGGCCAGGTAGATGTGAAGGCTACTCGGATTCTCACTGTGGCCTAAGGCCAAGAGAGGAGGGGGCCAATATGGAGATCCCTCAACCAGAGGTTCAAAAAGAAGGTCCCACTACTGCACCAACCACAGACCCCAGGGGCCCCACCCCCTCCAAGTCTGATAGGGAGCGTCCTTCTTCCTTTTCATGATGCAGGCAGAATAGAGAGTGGGGACCCAAAAGTCCTCCGCAGTCCTTCCCCACCCTGGTTTTGTGGGGCCCCAGAGGAGCACAGCACAAACACTGCAAGATCAAAGTGCTACAAATAGTGGCCCTTTGGGCCTCACTCATTGTTCGTTGTTGCCAGCAGAGTCAGTCCAGGGAAGTACCACAGGAGAGGCAGTTGACACGGATCAGCTTGTGGCCATTCCCCCGTGGTTCCAAGCCGGGCTGTGATGTTCTCCATATCGGGGGCATGTGCTGCTGTGCATGGAAATTAGGCCTGGTTGCCTGTAGGCCGCATGGGCCCAAAGCATCCAGATCCAGTAGGCAACAGCCCCCGCCTTGCTAGCACAGTGCGTCAGGGTTCAGGCTGGATGTAGAGGGGAAACATTTGAATCCTCCTCAGTCCCCCCTCAAGTTAGCGCAGCGGGCCCGTGGGTTCACGGCCTGCCCATTGCTAAGTCCGTGTGCTGCCAATAGTGGTCACGTAGGCTGAGGTGACCGAGAACTGCCCTGGGAGGGACAGCGCTTCCCAGATGGATCCATTCTGTGGTCTTAGGCAGCCGACGCACTCCCTGCTGAGCTGGACATGAGGAAAACAAGGGAGGGCCGAGATAAGTTGTGATCCTCATGGGCATCCTCCCCCTCTGCCTCAGGTGTTCACACCCACCACGTTGGATGCCAGCGGAGCCTGGTGAAGTCACTGTCTCAGTCAGGGGTGCTCGCCGGTCATCTGCTGTAACCAGACATGCACCAACGATGTACCAGCAAGCCTTAAAGAGTGTAGGCACTCTGAGGCGTGTGGTGCTGCTTGGCCAGGGAGGCACTATCGGTGGCTGCAGAGGCAGCAGGGACGGAGCAGCCGCAAGATACGTCTTACTTGTGCGCCACGTTAGCTACGCTCCCTTTTAACAATGTTTTAAAAAAGGAGTACAGATGGTTTATTGTTGGTTAGCAGGGGTAAAGTCCACAGAGTTTTAAAGTGAGCAACCAGGGATACGCTAGAATATCCAGGTGACATCATGCAAAAGATGGTCACTTTCTACACATACACATTTCCATCACTAGCCTACACTACACTGAAAAAGCTGCTCGACCTTTTGCCTGAACCCTACTCACTACTTAAAGTACCCAACCATGTTATAGAGCATTCCATCAATTGCATTCACAATTTGTTTCTAAAGGAAATTTTTTAAAAATTGAGCAGCCTGGCTTCATGACAGATTTCTGAACTTAGATTTTAAATCGAGGAAAGCTTCATCACAGAATACACCTTTGATCAGACTTACAGAGAAATGAATTAATTTAACATTCAGTGATGTGTTTATTAAATAGTGAATGTTCATAATTTTAGCAAAGTCAGTCTTAAATGTTACCTACTCTCCTTGATCCACTACAAGGGCAGTTAAACATGTTACCATGAAAGATGGATCTGCTTCTAAAGAGTATCACATTAGCAGTACAGGCCTGACGCAAGTTTAAACTTCAGGAAAGTTGATCAATGTTCTCTAACATTTCAGAACTAAAACTCTCATGTACAATGCCTATAAATAAAATTTAAGGAATATCTCAAGTGACTCTAGCATTACAAATCCAGCTTCTACGCCCACTTCACCAGTGATTATTAGTACTACACCCAAGTAATTGTACCCTGTGAAAAAAACATTGTTTGGCATGCTTGAGGGGATGGTGTTGAGGAAACTGGCTAAGTCTTATCAAATCCATGAAAAGGGAGCTTCAAGAAGTGAACAAAATAATTATCAACTGTATTCTTGGCATATCCTTTAGTAAAGAGAAGGGAACCAAGATCAATACTTACTTTCAAAAGTATAAAGGGTACTTAATATATCCAAGGGGCTTCACTGTTGAAGATTGTTTGCATTATTCCAAACAGATTGGAATCTTAAAGTCTTTCACTGATCCATAATGCTGCAAAATACAGCGGAGAAGGGTAACACATGTCCTCCAGCTTTGGAAGTGGGAACTGCAGTCTTTGCCTTCTTTCTTACCTTAGATTGACATGACTCTGAAGCTGGTCACTAAACCACAAACATATTCAAGAAAATTGCTATCTCATAATGGATTAACAGGGCAAAGAGCAGACAGATTGCACTTACGATTTTGAGATAATTTGACCGGCTGTAATTTTATGACCAATGGGGACATTAGAATTAGGACCCAAGAGCATATTTTTTTAGGTCTGGCTGTTAACGGATTTAGCTGTTTGTTAAAGCTTGTGTAATCACAAAAATATAATTAATAAAATGCAATATAGATGTCGGAAATGTTGTCTGTGATCCTTGTTGATTTTTATTGTTGCATACATTTGATTAGGCAGCAGCTATGTTAGCCAACCTATGAAGTAGTTCCAGTACTCATAGCTGAAAGAGGCATTAAAAAGGTTGACCCACATACAACCACATGACAGACACATACTCATAGGTGAAAGAGACATTTAAAAAGGAGACCCTCAAGCAACCCAATGAAGGGGCTTTTATATTTTGAACATTCTATGAAAAGGAATAGAAATGGGTTTAACACCATAAACACTGCCAAATGCAATAGGAAGGGAATGTATATTGTTTGTGTACAGACATGGGTTATTGGTTCGTAAAGATGTGAGTCCTTCACAAGTATTAAGTCCAAAATCTTGTCAGGTCCAATGCAACATTTCTGTAAAAGAAACCTGTGTCAAACCCTGGTAGCTATGGCATAGAACAGACAGGCTTAACTTTAATGAAAAGTGTGTAAAGCTTTTAGTGGTGCCAAACCAATTGTAAAACTAAAACATAACACAATAAAAGCCTCACTGCCAAACCCTAAAATTAGAGAAAATTGTAATTAGAAAATTAACAGAAAAGACAATCATAATCTAGTAAGGGTATTTAGAGAAATGGATGTTTAAAGTTTGCAGAAAGTGTCAAGGAAAAGAAAAGTGCCAGGAGTCACTGTTCAGGGGTGGGCAGAACCTAGGCACAATTTCAGGCTTTCTGAAATTGAGCAGAGGTTCGATACAACAAGTAGGTTACCTCAGTCAAAGAATTGACATTCTGACTTAGGGCCCCAGTGGACATGGTAATCCATTGCAAATGTGGTGGAGTACATGTCTGCCAAATCCTTATCTGCGACCTCATTTAGAGAGAGCTGGACCTTAATTTTTCCGTCAATGGGATTTTTTCTGATGGCCCAATTAGAGTAGGGACAGTCAAAGAAAAGACCTTGCACCGCCCGCTCTATTTATAGTGGACGGAGTAGTTTTCTTTTTCTTTATGCTGTCCATCACCTCTAGGAGAAAACCTGGTGTGAGGGACAGAAATAGAAACCCATTGACCCTGGCACGCTGAGAGAAAACTTATAGAATCTGTGGGTCATTCGTTTTTTTGTTTTACTGAATTAAATTCCACATCAGTAGTTTATTTCAGAAAAACAAAAACTTTTTAAAGGTTTGGTAACAGTTTTCAAAACCAGCAGCAGCGATCCACCAAATGTTTTGTACAGTGAAAGGAACCGCTTGGGCAGCAGTTCCTTTGAATGTATAGAGATGACCACTCGGCTGGCAATCATCTCTGAATATGATGAACAGTAGTTTTTAAGATGGCGAAGGTAATGTCCTCTTCCACCGTGATGGATGCAGGACAATCGGTCAAATGGTAAATCAGGCCCATGGTTTTCTAATTCCACTTGAAGTCAGATATCCATTGACTAAGTTCCAACTGAAACTTTTGGATTTGGCAGGAAAAGCTCTAAGTGGGAAAATTCAAATTTTGCAACTGCTGAACACCTCTTAGCAGTCAAATAGTTTTCCTTGTTTTTAGCTCAACATCCTCAAATAGGCCAAGTGCAGTACCTGTAGTCAACAAAGTCCTCTTGATATTTAACATATTTGCTGTAAGGCCCTTCTGAATTTCCAGAGGTTTTGAAAGTACAAACATTTTCTAAGCTCCAATTTTCAATACTCTCTGGAACAGTTCCTCTTAGTTTTAGTAATGGCTCCCAAGATGTCAGGGGTATCATTTAGGTGCCAGGAATCAGTACAGCAGAATACCCCTGCAAGATTCAGTCTAGGTTTGGTTGCTACTCGTCAGCTGGTCCCTCAAAAAAAGGATGTTTGTAGCTTCTTGTGCCCCTACAGCCACACAGGAGGTGAGGCAACTTATGCGCCGAGTCTACCTCTCAGTCCTGAAAAAAAGTGGAATCAGGTTCTGCCCCTCAGATCTCTGCACAGACCACAGACAGCATGTCCCTTCTTCTTCTCTTTTTCCACAGATGGAGAAGGTTTTCTGATGAGCTGGGGGTGAGGTGCACCTTGTGTAATATTTACCTGCCAGTTAAATGGTAGTAACCTTCTGCTACTCCTTATTTAGTGACAAGAAGTTACTAAGGGCAACATCCTGCTTTTTCAGCTCATTGCGTTAAAATTGTAGCAAACTAACTGACGATGTGTTATTCTGAGTAAAGCCCTACATGACAGAACCCTTCTGCTCTTGGAAGTAGGTGGTGTCTGAGCTAGGTAGGAGTCTAGAGAAATGAAAAGTCTCCTAAACCACACCAAAGTGGCTCTGGAACAAGCTCCTCCTCCCTCTGGGATGGTGCCAAGCTGGCTACAATTGGCCCAGTTAATGAAGGCTTCTCTTCCCCAGTGCTCCTTTTACATTTGCCTATATATAGGCAGCTCTCACCCTGGTCCTCTTCAGCGATAATGAACTTCCTGACTCATCCCCTGCTGTCCTTCGTGAGCTGAGGGAAGTCCAACAGGTACACCCATGTCTTCCTGTCAAAGACCTAAGTCATTGTTTCTGCTCTGGGAGACGTTTTCACACCTCATTAAAGGCAAGCACTGACAAGGAAGGCTAATTCTGATGAGTCTACTGGAGTTTCAAGCGGCGGCCCCCTGGCACAGATAAGACTTCAGTGGTTACATTTGTGATTAGTAACTGCATTATCTTCTTGTGTGTGTGTGTGCCTTCATGTATATTATTACGCCCTCAGTGTGTATTGCTCCAGTGCGCTTCTGGATTATCGGTTGTAGTTTTTTCATGTGTGTGTGTGCCTGCATAAATTTGATCATACCACCTATATATTGTTCCAGAGCCTTAATTTTAAACCCAGTAAGCTCCATCTAGGAAAATCCTAATATGTTTTATGTCAGCATTTTCGCTAGCACGTACCTTAAGCATACTTTCTCTCAGTTAATAGCACCAGCGCTGATCTTCTCCCCCTCCCTGGGCTTACTTGTCGCTTTGGTATGTCTCTCCTGTTTTTAGTGTGTGACTATAAGGGGACACTCCCATAGAAGTGGGGCAATTAGCCCAGCAGGAATAGGGTAAGAGAATTATTTTCTCTCCACGGCATCTGGGGCTTTATACCCCACATATAGTGTAATTTCTTTACATTGTCATTGCATGTTCTTGTGTGTGTTTAAGTATGCTGTGTCACTTTCTTGTGTGCTGTGGTTTGCTGTGCTGCACCTTGATGAAACTTTATAATTAGTATTGTTTTGTTTTGGTTTTATTTAGGCCCCCATGATTGAGCTTTCCACAGGCTCTCCTCTTTATTATTATTAGAGCACCTCCTAATGAGGTAGCTCTACAATACACCTTCCCTCTACACTTGAATATTTAGTGCATACATTTAGGGATCCTAGGCCCTGCAGAATGCCCCTAGACCTCCTTTGGTTCTTGGTAGTGGGCAGAAACATGTTGGCTATTAATTAATAAATATGAGACCCTTCCAGCCATTATCCTCAATAGGCATTCCTTCACTTGTTTTTAGTCTCACCAGCAGTCACCACAAATAAAAGGTGTACTATCACACAGGTGACTGACTAGGTGTTTTTATACTTTCTGTAGCACAACTGGATCCCTTGTTTATCCAGATAATTTTAATCTCAGCACTCCCTCTGAGTTCTTTTAACGGTGAAGTTGAGTCTGTCCAGGTGCCATTGCCCTACCCGGATGAGGCTAGGTAGTCATATGATGAAGCAAGACACTATATAGTGTGTGAGACCACCTAGTCAGTAAAGGGAAATTCCTTTCCCCCCGGCACAGCTACATTTGGCACACTAACAAGTCTCAAAGTCTGAGATTAAATGGTCCAGGGCACTTTCTTTGCCATTGGTTCCCAAATCACACCCCATACTTATTGTGTATGTGATATCTTTCAGTGAATCAATCAATCAATCAATCAATACCTCTACAATGCGGCTTATCCCCCATAGGGTCTCAAAGCATTGTTGTGGTCCTTCCTGAACTGCTTCAGTAATGAAGTTTGTCTGAGTTTGAGTGGGAGCGTGTTCCATGTCAGAGCTGTGAGGCAGGAGAAGGATCTTCCCCCTGCTGTGCTTTTTCAGATTCTGAGAATGACTGGGAGGGCAAGCTGGGAAGAAAAGAGTTGTCTGTTGGTTGTGTAAAAGGTGAGGAGGTGGTTGAGGTATGCCGGTCCTATGTCGTGAAGTGCCTTGTAGGTGTGTCAGAAGCTTGTAAGTGATGCTTTGTTGACCGGGAGCCAGTGTAAGTCTTTGAGGTGGGAGGAGATGTGGCTGTATTGAGGGATGCCCAGAATGAGCCTAGCTTCTGCATTCTGGATTTTTTGTACTCTTGATTGCAGTTTCTTTGTGATGTCGGCATAGAGTGTGTTGCCATAGTCCAGTTTGCTACTGACGAGTGCATGGGTGACTGTCCTCCTCATCTCAGTGGGAATCCACCTGAAAATCTTTCGAAGGAGTCAAAGGGTGTATAAGCATGTCAATGAGATGGCATTGACTTGACGGGTTCTGGATAGAGAGTCCAGGATGATGCCCAGATTGTGTGCATGTTGGTGGGAGCAGGGGCATTTCCCAGGGCAGTCGGCCACCAGGAGTCATTCCAGGCAGAGTGGGTGGAGCCGAGTACAAGGATCTCTGTCTTGTCCGAGTTGAGTTTGAGACAAATGACTTCCATCCAGGTGGCTACTGCTGTCATTCCCTTGTCAAAACTTCTTTTGGCCTTTGCTGGGTCGTCGGTCAGGGAGAGGATCAGTTGGGTATTGTCAGCACAGGAGACAATGTTTAGGCCGTGTTGTCTGAAGATTTTGGCGAGTGGGTCCATGTAAGTGTTGAAGAGTGTTGGGCTGAGTGAGGATCCTGGGATACTCTGCACCATGTGTTTTTGGGTTCCAATGGGAAAGGTGGTAGTCTGACAATCTGTGTTCTTCCGGTAAGGAAGGATCTGATCCCTCCAGTGCTTCATCTCCAATGCCAGAGCCATGAAGTCTGGCACGGAGGGTGGAGTATGAGACGGTTTCAAATGCGGTGGAGCGGTCAAAAAGGATGAGTGCGGCTATGTCTCTGTGGGCCAGTATGGCGCTTATGTCGTTGGTGGCTGCACTGAACAGTAACAGGGCAGGTAAACTTCTGGCACTGTAATCCAGGAAGTTCCCTTGGAAGATCTTGGAGGGAAGAATCCATTTCTAACGAGCAAGTGTCTAATTCTGAGGAGATGTCTTCCTCAACCTTGCTTCAATGCGTATTTTGAAAAGACCGTCAATGCTGTACAGACGGGGTTGGACAATAGAAAGCATGCACTCTGGGAGTATTAATTAGGGGTTTGGGCAAGGACTAACACATTGTAACACTATCTACCTCCATTTATAAAATCCCATAACAAGAAGGAATCCCTTGAAATGGAAGGCGAAACAGAGGAAGAATGTTGGATCCAAAGACTGAATTGACCCCTGACTGGTGAGAAAGGACTCTAGACTTGTATTTCTTGAGCTGCTCTTGAACTCAAAAGCCCGCCACTGCTCACCTGTAGACAAACAATGGGGACTTGCTGTGTACCCTGGTCGAAGAGTGGAAGCTCTTGGATTGGGTACTACTGCCTCCTATTGGTACCAAAGGCACCCCTAGAGTGGCCGAAAGCCAGAGGTGTTTGTGAAGTGCATCCAGGGAGACTAGTCTGCCTGAGGACTTTGGGGAGCTGCTGCCATTAAGCCGCCAATAATGAGACTAGAAAGGCTGAACTTCGAAGTGGAAGGGGTGACATGGAGGATCTCCATTGCTTTGGGAGCCCCTGACTTGGTCCTGGTGGCCCTGCAGAGAGGAGGGGTTCTCAAGACCTGAACCCTGCTTCAAGCACTCCACAGGCCCTGTATTTGATGATCAGGGCTGAAACAGGCTGCCTGGAGTAGTGAAAGCATTAGCTTCTCCTCTCAGAATCAGGGATAAAACAGCTGAGCTGGTGGCTTGTAGTCCTTTCTAGACGTGGGTTACTCAAGGAGTAGGTCAGCCACCTTTGAGGAGAACCCAGCAGGGAAAAGCAGAAGTTTTAAATGAAAGGAAAAGGAAAGCTGTGGACATCACGTGGCGTGACATAGGTCCAAAGCTGAACATCATAAGACAAACACCAGTGCTGCTGGAAAACAATTTATTGTGCCCCAAGAGGGCAGATGCACTGTAAAAAGCCCTAAAAAAGATTTGCAAACTGTCTTAAGAGATGCAGCCCCCCAAGCATCCCAGCTCAGTTTTCTATACTGAGTATAAAGTGCTTAAAAAGTGTAGTTGGGTCTCAGGATACCATAAGCAAAAGACCCTGCTTATTACAGTTAGGGCCCATTAACTTTGGATTGCCCTGGATCCCTCTGACCCACATTTCTCCATAGGCTGCCAGCACTAGGATCCCTAGATTCCATCCAGTTTTACAATCGTTAACTAGGCATAAAAGCCAAATCTTCAACTGGAAGACCCTGTGAGGAGTTCCAAAAAATTATTAGGGAAAGAAGTCACAATAGAAAAGAAGAAGGTACTATACCTTTTATCTTTGGTGAGGATATAGACGATTGGTTTTGTGATTTCACAATGTGTGACCTATTTACATTTTGAGATAATGCGATAGAAGGAAGGACACTTCTCAAATTTTTCACATTAGTGGAATCATGGGCTAAAGAGTTCTTTGAACACACGCATTACACTCACAATGAGTGTAGGAAAAAAGTACTTCCATTCAGGTTTAGATACTGCAAAAGTAGCATCACCGGAAGTGGGAGAGGGGAGGAGTATGATTCCTGGTTGGGGGTATCTGAGTAGGTAAGTCAGGGATATTTTTAATATATCAAGGGCCTTGCAGATTTCAAGTAAAGAAGACTGTGGAGACTCTCATGTTCTTGGCTTAGGCCAATATGATAGAGCTAGTTGACTTAGATAGGAAGAATTACTATAAGAGGTGCAGAAGCACTCCTCGGGGTTCCTACCAGAATGTTAGTGAAGACTCAAACGAACTCACTTAGTGAACGTACAGGAAAAACTGCCATATCCCTAGATCCCACGCTTTTTACTGCTGGGGAGTAAAGTTGTTCTGTGATGACATGTTATGGCATGACAGTGGGAGGCCCCGAGAGGGGATGGCCCCTGAGATAATGGTAGACACTGAGGAGAAAGAACAGAGGGTGTCCCTAGTTTCCCTTGGTGAGCTGGGAAATGACCGTCCAGAAATCGCAAAATGTATTTTGAGCTTCTGTATCCCCAGACTAGGTTAGTGCTGGACCCTGAGCCTTAGGGAAGGGTAGGTGACTGCCGAAGCTCATTAAAGGAGGTTTTCTTTGGCACTGTATTGCCAGATGCTGTGGTGCTGACTGCGGTGGTGCCTAACTTTGTGTCATTTCAAGTAGCTCCTAACAAGTCACACCCTAAAGACAAAGGGAAGAGACCCACAAGAAGGATGCATAGGAAGCGAGTGGAGCCTGTTGTGTCTGCCTTTCCAAAACATAATAGCTGATTTATTAAGAATTTTCTTTAAAAAATAATACACTGTATTGTTTCGTATTCTGTGGTCTTCGACCGATTTATTTGCAGTTTTCTTTCTAAATATTGCAGAGATCAACCAAAATAATCAGAACAGAAATTGTCCAGTCAATATTTGAGTCCTGGAAATCCTTGTGTCCTATATTCTGTCAGTCAAATGATGTTTAAAAGCAATAGCTCTTCGGAATAATGTATTGCATAATAATTTGAAGGAGCGCCAAAATTACATGGCACTTTTGCTGCCAATCCTTCCATTAACTTCAGAACATTATACGACATTTCATAAGTTCTATGATTATTTCGTACTGGAACTTAATTCCGCATTCAAGACAAAGGGGGCAAAAAGAAATGCAAGGTGTTATTGTTTAGTCTAAAGTCTTTTCACTTTTTAAAATGTCATCAGATATTTTTATATGGACACAATTCCTTGCTAAACAAAGGTGCTGGAAGAAAAGGTGCTGGGGTGCTAAAGCACCCTCAAAATAACCATACAGGAGCTCAGAATGTGAATGAGCAATAAAGATGCCTTTAATTTTTTTCTTTTTTATCTTGTCACATTTTTTGTGTGTTCAAAGACAGAGTTCAGATGTTATGCTGGGTCCTATGAGACTGTGAGCTATGTGACAACCTTGCTGGGTACATCCATTGCGAAAAGATGTAGGGGGTAGCTTTTTTGTAGAAAACAACATTTTAATACCAGAATAACTGAACAAATATTTCAAAATGAATCAGCCGTAAAAAAAACACAAATTGAGTACATTTTAGTAATTCTGAAATGTGATGGGAACAAAGATTTTAATAGGATCCAAACATATCAACTCACATTAATTGATGATGTGCAAATGTAAAATATTTGCTACAAAGTGTTTTTCACGCATTACTTCTTGTGCTATATGGATTTATCAATGAAACTACATTTCAGTGTGAACCTTGTTGCCATTTCAACTGAAAATGTGTTGGCGTTAAATAATGGTGTGCTACCACACCATGCTTTATTAATATATTTGTAACTGTGTGCTCCAACATGCACCACCTGCTAAATAGTACACCCTTACCACTCACCTGCTGAATTGACATGACTCATTTGCTATAAATGTTCTTTGTGTGGCACTTGGATTTTTCAAGACTTTAGTGAAGTAATATTGATGCCAACATCATCACTCTGAAAATAGTTCCAGCACCACAGCTGCAATGGAGAGTGAGTTAAGCAACATAAACCTCACACACAACTTTAGTTAGCAATTGTTGAGGACCTGTTATTATTAGGCGTTCACAGAGGCCTGACTTCAGGAGAGAGCTATAGACATTGAAAGCTGCTGTTTCAGGCCTCTTGTGCACAAGTGTGCACAAACAAAAAAATAAAAAAGGACTCACCTGGGGGTCCTCGTTTGCCAATGGCCTGGCGCTCTGCCTCGCCCTGCCTCCTTCTCCCGGCCCGGGCTACTGGTAGAGGGAGGTCTGGAGGATCGGAAAAGGTGCGGCAGAGGCTTCATGCTGTCGTGCCAGTGTCGGGTGGGAAGAGTGCGCATTGCAGCCCAGTTATGGGCTACACAGTGCAAGCGCAGACTGTCTGCATTGTGTGGCCCATAACTGGGCTGCAGTGCACGTGTGGTGAACTCCACTCCACTGGCAGGGCTAGTGGAGTTTTCAGGCAAACTCTGCGCTCCATGCAGAATTCAGAGTGCCAAAAACTCTGTTAGCTCTGCCAGCGGAGCGGAGCTCGCCACCCACCCCTAATTATTATCAATAGTACATGTAACCTTTTGCCTTGTAAAAAATGTAACATACCTAACACTTTAAAGTGTGTTCATTGCTCAAAACTATTGCTAGGAATCCACCATGATGAGCTGGGTTAAGGCAGGGCATATTAACCTGGGACCAGCTCTTGACAGTGCCCTACTTTTCAAGTGACAATGTGTGAGTGTAAAGGCTCATAACAAAATGCACATAACAAGGTTGTGAAATTGTGATTTAGGCCTCAGGAGTAGAGGTGATTTGCAGGACTGAGTCATGACCATTTGTGTGGCAGGAGGAGCAGAATGACTAACTGCAAGTTGCGGTACTACAGGAAACATAGCCTTGCTTAACATTGGGGTCATACTTCAGCGTTTACAAACATGCACCGACACATTGGAAGATGGGGTATAATTAGACAAGACAGGATACAGATGGATACGTTGGTGCGAGAGAATAAGAGCACTACAGCAAAAGGCGTTATTTGTAATGCACTAAACAATCAACAATTGCCATGCAGCAATTGCCTTTTGGGGTGCAAAGCATGAAAACCATAGTGCTTTAATCTGGTGTTCTAGCTGTTTCTATGCACACCTGGCTTGTGTTTACAGCTCTGAAGATTAATGTGTTTGCTGTTGATAGGTTGTGAGATTTGGATCCCGAAAAATGTCTTGCGCTTCGACACACCAAAGCCTGTGTAAAAACTATATGTATCCATAGTAAATTTGTTAGCAACGGACCCATTTACGGTACAAACATCCCTCCTTAAAATGTATTTTGTGTAATTGTGGCACATTGTCGCTATTACCACCTGGGGCCAGATTATGAAAAGTGCCGTTAAAGTAGTGGCTTGTGCACCTGATTTCTGCACTATGAGCAATTTTGGTAATACAGAAAAAAAAAATCAGATGCACGCTCAGGACCTTTTGTAAAACAGATGGCGCCATACATGTAGTGTAGGCATTATCCCAATGGGTGGTTACCTTATTTGCATGAGGCGTGGTCCCTTGAAACTGAGGCAACACTTTGCATCTGTGTCCATGCCATGTGTTATGGATGTCATTGCAGAAGCAAAGGAACTGATGGGGGTTCACTGAATGTAAACCACATATGAGGAAACCCCCCTGGAACAGGGTCCCTTGGACACTCAAACATTCCCCTGCAGGTGGGTGTATTTACTCACTGCACCTGCCAGCGTGTTGATCCACTTTGAATGGTATGCTGCCTGCAAAGGAAAGACATACCGGCTGCTTTAAAGAACTTCTCTGCCCTCTGAACGACCGTGAGTCCGCAGCTGCTCTGAGGGTAGCGCATTAACTGTGATAGGGCTCACTGACGAAGCCTGCGACTGTCGCACCCAGCTAAAGGCGTGCTGTGACAGAACATACAGTGTGCCCTATACACAAAACAGGCCTAGGTAAGAAAAAGTGAGACATCACTGTGACTGATCTAGTATGGGTGGTTTTGATAGCAGAGAGAAAAATCCAAAGGATACCTGCCTCCTCCTCTCGAAACCCTCCTGATACACACTTCCACAGCCTGTTGAAGTAATCGGATGAGTGTTATCAGCATATCTACATTTTGATGCATTTGTTAAATGTGTTTGCTTCTGGGATTCATTTCGCCCATTACAAAGTGTGACGCATCCCTAAATTGCACCCTACGGTCCTTACGCACTTCAAATGCATCACCTGCCATGGGGAAGGAACATATGTTACTTCCACTGAGAAACAGGACGAAATTTCATAATTATGTTTGTAAATGGCTACCAGGGTGAATATCTTTGTTTAGCAAATGTGTGTCACGCAACAGGACATCTGAGGACCCCGAATAAGCTTCCTGAAGTGCATTTTTTTCTCATTTTCCCACCTGTTCGCGAGTTTAAACTGTGGCGTGCTAGGTGGAGAGCTGAATTATGAATTAACAAGCCCGTGTATGCAGCCTGCAAGGCTTGGGAAAATGAGGAATATGCAGACTGACATCTACAATTGTCGTTCCATCACATTGCTTACAAAGTATTAGGTGGTAAGAGGCCTCGGGAACTACAGTCTGGTGGTAAGTTGTGAATACTATTCCAAGGAAGTACATATAGAAGGTTATTGCTATGATCAATGTGCCCTGTTCAAGAGCTATTAAAGTTTGTAACTGTTATCAATCTGCTACACTGAACAGTAAATTACGTGTCCACATACCGTCAAACATGTATGTATAGGCTCAAAGAATAACTTTGTATTTTGGATCTACATAATAGGAGCATATATTTATTGAGCCTCTGAAAGAAATTCCTCAGACATACTTACACCATAAAGCACATTCAAGATGCGACAACGAGGGTTGGAAAATCAGTATTTAGGAGCTAGGCTGCAAAGGTTAAAAAATGATCTAAATCTCGGGGTAACACAGAGAGATCGATGAGGCAATTGTTTGTGTGTGTCTGAGAAGACTGTTGACATAAGGAAAACAACAATACTTTTCCAAAGACAATGTTGTGCGCAGTTCTGCCGTTTCAAAACGCTGAACGCATGGTTAGTTTTAGCCACCTAAATCAAAAATATTAATTTATGACTAGGTGCTACAATGAATACAATGTATGCCTTGAAGTATATTTGAAGAGTCTTGTCTCACGGTATCTTATCTGCACAATCAGTGATCAAGTCCTAAAAAATAGTGGAGCGACTCATTATTATGGCAGTATCTAAACATACTACAAAAATCATGCATGATTTTTTTTCAAACTTAATCATTTGCGTATTAGGCTACAATGAACAATCTACATAACTGCAAAGTAATTCATGTATTGCCTGAGAATCCATGCACTCTTACAATTACCATTTATATTTTGAAAACATCAAGTAAATATCATGCATGAAATGTGGCACCAAAGGGAACTATGTGTTATCAAGACTGCAAACAGGGGTGTGTGTCTCTTGGTAGAAAACCCTTAAATGATTTGGTGGCTGCGCTTAATTTAATCAAGTAGTTGCTGGTTGGATCAACTGGACCTCATCTATGGGAACTACCACTTATTTTTCCTCATCATACTTTGCTCCCAAGCAAGATAGAGAAAACACAAAGTCAGTAATAAGGAGGAAAAGAAAGGCAGAAAAAAGTGACAAAGCGAAAAACTGCAATGAGAAACAAAATGCAAGAGTGAGATAAAGGGACACGGAGTGCCTGGTAAAGGAATAAAGAAGCATGTGGTGGAAGCAAGACTAAGCATATTTGGTACACTGATATTCATCACATAAGCCACAGGCAAAATAGGCACTGTGTGGTGGATATTCAATATCCGATCTATGGTAGCTGGACCACTCCTGAAGCCGTCTGGAATGGGGTTTACAGGTTTACAGTATGATTCATCGTGGCTTAAGAAGGTAAATGTTCCACAATGATTTTGACAAAGTATTTTTTTCTTCCATATCATTTAAGCAAATCAGTAATGAGGAGCTTGTTAAACCTGGTATCCTTGTCCTGGTTTCCTCTGACATTTTTGTTGCCTTCTGAGCTCCTGTTTGCTGATTTTGTTTTTGCTGGCTTTAGGACTCTGGGCCCTTTGCCACTGCTGACCAGTACTAAAGCGCCTATGCTCTTTCCCTAAACCATGTTATCATTTGCTTAAACGCAATTGGAATATTTAATTTACTTAGAGGTTCCTAGTAAAGTGCACTACATGTGCCCAGGGACTGTAAATTAAATGCTACTTGTGAGCCTGCAGTACTGATTCTACCACCCACTCACTGAAACATCACTCAAGCCTGACATTGCAGATCCTGTGTGGGCACTTTTAAATTGCCATGTCACTTGCTGCATGGCTTGACAATGACTCATCGCCTTCATCGAGAAGGGTTTGACACCTCACTACTCCTGGGGGATCGACAACTGCAAGGCTAGATGATACTCCTTCGAATTGGATCTTCGATGTCAGTGTAACTCTCCACACACGGTAATGTTTACTGTTTCAGTAGGACAGAAATGGTCCCTGTAGCCAGCCACACTCCATCATGATTGGCCTCAACTTTAGATTCACCCTAGTCTTGCGCGACCAGGTAGGCCAGGTTGAAGCTTTAACCTTCTAAGCACTCCAATTGCAGATATTCCCTAAAAATTCACATCTCAATATGTACTTATTGGAATTGCATTGTTTTGGTCTTGTTGTGTGCATTACATAAAGCTCTATTTTTCTAACCTAGTGTAGATTATTTTTGTGTGGCGTTTTCGCTGTCTTCCTGTCTTAAGTGTTCCACAGGTACTTTACACATTGCCTATTAAGTCTTACTGCCCTGTGCCAAGCTACCAGAGGGTGAGCAGAGGGTAATATATGGTATATGACATACCATGACAAAGATTATGGTTCTTGCTTCTACAGGTTGCATAACTCTGCCAACCAGACACCTCCTTTGTAACACAGCTGGCTCTGGAAATCTTACCTTTCTTTTAGAGTGGAACGATTAGGGTCATTTTCAATGATTATTGGGAGCATGTGTTGTTGGTGAAGAATATCCATTTCTATTTCTGACTACTAGTGTATATATCTAGGGTATTACTTACCGCCTATTGAAGGGTTGCCCTTCTAGTATTTTGTGGTATCGTGTTCCAAAAATAAAGTAATTTATTTTTGTACAACTGAGTGTTTTCTTTCATGAGTGTTAGTGTTGTGTGACTACAGTGGTATTACATGAGCTTTGCATGTCTCTTAGATAAGCCTTGGCTGCTCATCCACAGCAACCTCTAGAGAACCTAGCTTCTAGACACTGCCTACAATTCACTAAGAGGGAATACCTGGACCTGGTATCCACCACACACTAGGCTAGCTTCCTACACTCTGCATTAGGAGATTCTTACTAAAGCAAACTTTTGTTTTTGATTTCTATGACTAAACAGCATGGGGTTCTATCTCTCAAGTATAGCAGGACATTTAAAATTAGCTGACTGTTTGCTTCTCAGATGTTAGATGTAGGAAAGTAGCCTCTTTCTAGCTTGGTTACCCCCACTTTTGGCCTGTTTGTCAGTGTGTTTGACTGTGTCTACTGGGATCCCGCTAATCAGGACCCCAGTAGTTATGCTTTCTCTCTTACATTAAGGGTAATGCATACTGTTAACTTAGTATTTCAGTCAAAAGTGGCATACTGGGCTCCCTTGTAAGTCCCTAGTATATGGTACCTAAGTATCCAGGGCATTGGGGTTCCAGGGGAGCCCTATGGGCTGCAGCATATCTTTTGCCACCCATAGGGAGCCCATGCAAAGGCTTCCACAGGACTGCATTGCAGCCTGTGTGAAAACCCTATCACTGCCATTTAAACTGCACCAGGTCACTTATAAGTCACCCCTATAGCAGGCCCTCCAGCCCTGAGGGCAGGGTGCAGAGTACCTGTGTGTGCACTAGCAGAGGTGCCCCCACGACCTCCAGGACCATTTTCCTGGACTTCAGGAGTGCGGGATGCCATTTTACGCATGTGCTGGACATAGGTCACTACCTATGTCCAGCTACATAATGCTAACTCCTAACATAGGCATGTTTGGTATCAATCATGTTGGAATCATACCCCAATGCTTTTGTAAGCATTGGTTGTATGATTCCATGCACTCTGGGGGCTCCTTAGAGGGCCCCCAGTATTGACATTCCAGCCTTCTGAGTTTTTCCAGGCAGCCCCAGCTGCTGCCACCTCTCAGACAGGATTCAGCCCCCTGATGCTTTAGCAGCTCAAGCCCAGGAAGGCAGAACAAGAGATTTCCTTTGGGAAAGTGGTGTTCCACACTCTGCCTTTGGAGCTTGGGAGGGCTAGCCTATTCAAGCCACTGGAAATGCTTTGGATGGCACATTTGGTGCCTTCCTTGCATAATCCAGTCTACACCAGTTCAGGGACCCCCAGTCCCTGCTCTGGCAGGAAACTGGACAAAGGAATGGGGAGTGACCACTCCCCTTTCCATCACCACCCTTGGGTGGAGGTCAGATCTCTTCCAGAGGGTCCCTGGGTTTTGCCATCTTTGATTCCGAGTTGGCAGGGCACTCTGGGAGCATCTGAGTGGCTAGTTCCAGCAGGTGACGTCAGATCCCTCTCCTGTTAGGTGCTTACCTGTTTAGCTGACCAATCACCCTTTCAGGGCTATTTAGGGTCTCTCACTTGTGGGGTTCTTCAGATTCAGTTTCCAAGACTACAACAGAAATCCTCTGCATCCTTTACTTCTCCTTCTTACTGAAGAAACTTCATCTGGACCGTCCAGGAACTCTACAAACTGCAACAAAGAAGCAAAGACAACTTCTGCAACATTGTATCTTCAGCTCATGCTAGCAACTGCAACTGTTTCCCGGTCGTCCATCCTCAGAGGACAAACTGTCTTCAGCCTGCACCGGAAGAATGAAGGATCTCCCTTGGAGTGAAGGAGTCATACCCCTGCTTCAGAAGGCACCTCTCTGCAATGATTACCGGTGGCATGGATCCCCTCTCCTGATGAGCTACTTCGATCCTGCTTCACAGGTGGTATACTGAAGTGCTCCCAATGATCCTGGCGTCCTACTGTCCACCTTTGGTGGAGGTAAGGGCTTGCCTCCCGATGCAAGACAGCACCCCCATGTACCGCATGTTTTGCAGTTGCCAAGGCTTGTTGGGATCCGTCTGCGAAGTTCTTGGTGCACAGTGCAGCTCCGGCCCCCAGCACTCCATGCTGCGACATACAGCTTCCTGCGTGGTTCGCCAGCGGCATGGGACCATTTGTTGTAGTGCTGTATGGGTCTCCTTTTGCACCTTCTTTGTCCTAGTGCTGTGGGACTCCTGTGCACACTGCCTGGTCTTCTGAGGGTTCTTTGAGTTGCTGACAGTCCCCTCTGATTCCCTCTCCTGGGTAGAGTCCACCAGATCCCTCTTGGTCCCGGACAGCACCATTTTTCGCAAACCGTGAGCTTTGCATGTTGGCAGAATCCAGCGATGCAAACCAGACTGCAATCATCCATCTGGCAAAGGACATCATCTGCACTAACCAGGAACCTGCATCTGTCTTTTTGGGTGCAGTACTGACTGTTGTCCTTCATCAGTGGTTCTTCTTTTGCACCTTCATCCGGGTTAGCAGGGGCTTTTGTTCTCCCTGGACTCTTCTGTGCTTCTTGGACTTGGTCTATTTCTGCCACAGGTATTCAGGTCCAGGAATCCACTGTTGGTGTCTTGCAGTCTCTTCTGGTTTTTGCATTATCTTCTTTCTTGTGTTCTTGTGTGTTCTAGTAAAGTTACTGTGATTTGCTCCTGCTTTCCTGGGCTCTGGGGTGAGTACTATTACTTACCTTTGGTGTTTTCTAATACTCTATACACTTGCCTAGGTTGGAAACTGACTTTCACATTGCACTTTCTTAGTATAGGGTTTATGTTCCCCCAGGCCCATTTCTTACTGTTGTGATTTTCACTAGATGCAATGGTTTCTAGCTGTTTTACAGCTATTGCTACATGTTAGTGTATCTAATTTGTGTATTACTTACCACCTAAGGGAGTTTAATCTCTATGGTATTTTTGGCATTTGTGTCACCAAAATAAAGTACATTTATTTTTGTAACACTGAGTATTTTCTTTCATGTGTGTGAGTACTTTCTGACTACAGGGGTATTTCATGAGCTTTGCATGTCTCCTAGATAAGCCTTGGCTGCTAAGCTACAGCTAGCCCTAGATAGCTTGGCTTCAAGACACTGTCTACATTTCACTAATAAGGGATAACTGGACCTGGTATAAGGTGTAAGTACATTAGGTACCCACTACAAACCAGGTCAGCCTCCTACACCAGAGTATAGTCAGGTCTGCAACAATAGTTGGTAATTGCACTGAGGAATTGAACGAAGGAGTCAGAGGGAACCATAAGGTGGTAAACAATTGTTAGAATAAGTCAACAGGGGTGTACACTGAAGATCAGAGTCTTTTTACTAGAAAAGCAGTTGTATAGGTATCTTATAAAAAGTTTGTTCTCTTTTGATAAGGACGCTCCATTGCCCATCCTGAATTCCCAGTTACAGATAATAATTAAAATTTGGGTTAATACATTTCTAAAATTACCAGGTTACATTCAGCATGAAATCAAGGTTTATCATCAATAAATATGAATTGGATGATCTTAATCAAAATGTTATTGAACGCACAGCAAGTGTCAACAGAACAAAAGCAAGAAAACTACTGAATTGTCCCTTTTTCTGCCTCTCTATACAGTGACAATGGTATCAGAGTGACTAACACTGACTGTTGGAAATGGGGTCCCTATTTGGCAGTGGCTTGCACCATTTCCAATTAGGGACACTCACTCTAGTCAGGGTAAGGGAGGCACGCAGCTAAGATAACCCCTGCTCACCCCCTTGGTAGCATGGCTTAAGCAGTCAGGCTTATCTCAGATGCATTGTGTAAAGTACTTGTACACACACACACTGTAACACAGTGAAAACTCTACAAAAGTATACCACACTAAATTAGAACAACTGCCAATATTTATCTGGGTAAAACAGGACCCAAACAACAAAAATTCAACATACACAAGTAAAAATATAACTTTTTAAACGCTTAAATGAGTCTTAATCCAAAGGAAGCAATGATTGTATCTTTTTAGCACAAAGTACCTGGGATGCGTCAAAAAGAAAGACAATGCTGGCCACACGGGAAGTGAGGTGCCTAAAAAGCAAAGCGCTGCATCGGTTCCTTACTTCACAGGGGAGGTGATGCGTAATTTCTTTCCTCGCAGGGGAGGTGATGTGTCAGTTCCTTACTGACAGGGGAGGTGATGTATTGATTCTTTCCTCTCTGAAAATGTGATGCATCTATTTCCTGACAGTTGGCCTCAGTTCCTTAGTGCAATGCGGGGTGCTGAAAACTAGACAACCAAGATGATGCGTGGAAAATCCAGACATACTGTGTTGATGGAAGCATGATGAAACGAGTGCTGTCTCAATTCTGCAGCCGCAAGACCAGCACTGCGTTGATTCTTCAGCCCCGGGACAGGCGCTGCATTGATTTTTCATCCATGATGAGTTGGTGCATGGATTTTCTCCTTCAGGTCACCAGCTTACACTTCCAAGGGCCCAGGGACTGGACTTGGTACCACTTGGTAAGCCAGGACTATCAGCAGAAGAGCACAGTCACTGGCAAATGAAGTCTTTGATGTCCCTGAGACTTCTTAACAGGAGGCAAGCTCAGTTCAAGCCCCTTGACAACTCTAGAAAGCAGGATATAGAAAGCAAAGTCCAGTCCTTTCACTCCCAGGAAAATAGCAGCAAGCAGGAGGCCAGCACAACAAAGTAACAGCAAGAGTGGCAGTCCCTCCTACAAATCCAGCTCTCCTTTCTGGCAGAATGTCCTCAGTCCAGAAGTGTTCTAACTATGTAATGTCACAGGCTCAGTACTTATACTCATTTATGTCTTTGAAGCAGGCATACTTCAAAGAGAAGTCTTCGCAGTGCACAAGACCCTGCCTTTCCCTGCCCTGGCCCTCCAGGTGGTTGTTGACTGCTTTGTGTAAGGACAGGCACAGCTCTATTCAGGTGTAAGTGTCAGCTCCTCCCACCATTCTCACTCAGGAAGGCTCATAAGCCTGGTGATAGACCATAAGGATATGCCAGACACACCTCAGCTCCCTTTGTGCGACTTTCTAGAGTGAAGGAACAAACAGCCCAACTATCATCCTGACCCAGACGTGTATTCCACCTCCAGGCAGAGGCACAGAATGTTCAAGCAAGGAAATGCCTACTTTCTAAAAGTGGCATTTTCCAACTTACATTTCATAAATAAACTTCAGCAAAATTTGTATGTTTAAACTGTGAGCTCAGAGACCACCAAACTCCATATCTTTCTGCTCCCAATGGAAGATTACGCTTAAAACATTTTCAAGGCAATTCCCTTGTTACCCTCTGGGAGAGGTAGGCCTTGCAATAGTGAAAACTGAACTTAGCAGTACTTCACTATCAGGACATGTAGAAAACACCAGCACATGTCCAACCTTTTCCATACAATGAACGGTACCCATGGGGCTGCCTTGGGCCTACTTTCTGGGTGACGTATACATAGTAAAAGGGAAGGTTTGGGCCTGGAAAGTGGGTGCACTTGCCAGATCAAAATGGCAGTTTAAATCTGCACACACAGACACTGCAGTGGCAGGTCTGACACATGTTTACAGGGCTACTCATGTGGGTGGCACAATCAGTGTTGCAGACCCACTAGTAATATTTGACTTACAGGCCCTGGGTACATACCGTGGATTATACTAGGGACTTAGTTAGTAAATCAGACATACCAATCATGGATAGACGAATCACCAATACAATTTAGACAGAGCGCATATGCACTTTAGCACTGGTTAGCAGTGGTAAAATGCCCAAAGTCCTAAAGCCAACAAAAGCAGGTTAGAAAAAATAGGAGGAAGAAAACAACAAGTCTGGGGATAATGTTGCTAAAAGAGCCATTTCCAACACTAACTAAGCATTTCCACTGATTATCTGATTACCACTGCTTCGAGCCTGCCTTTCTCATTGTAGCCAACAATGGTCTGATTTATGTCTGCCTGACCACCAACAGAAAAAATACCTGAATTTTAATTGGAAGCCTATTTTCCTTTTACTACAAATTTTGACCTGCCAAATAAATTTAAGCAGTGAACAGTATTGAACTGAGTAGCAATCAAACATCTCTCCAGTGCACATAGTCCTATCATTTGCAAAAGGAGAACATGTCTCTCAATTAACAATGGAAAGAAACTAGCTATGGTGACAACAAGGAAGAACAATGCTATTCATCATATCCTGAAAAGCAGTTTGACATTTTGGTGAACATTCCTAAAGATGTGTTGCCTGTAGAGAAAATAGCTCTTTTTCCATGATCAACCCCATTTGTTGTGGACTCATGCTGCTGTTTGTTTGACTCTTTGGACTGAGACCATGCTACGTAGGCCCCAGTGCATGTTCCCTGACCCCCATAACATGTCAAAATGTACTATACTTCTAATTGGCATATTTAATTCACAATATAAGTCTCTAGTGTATGGTATAAAGTTTACACAGGGCCTACAATTTAAATATCAGTCGAGGACTGCATCACTCCAAGGCCATCCATTACATTGACAGTGCAAACATGACTGCAGGCCTACCATTGTAGCCTGGCTATGGCTGTTGAAAATGTGCAATTTCTAATGTAACATAATTCATTTGGACTGGTAAAAGCCATCCTTTTAAATATGAAGTCATCCTTACGGATGCCTTATAAGCCCAGAGGCAGGTTGCATGGTATTTGAAAGTAGAAAATGTAGAAATGCAGGTGAATATTGAACAGCATTTCACACAACGCAGCATAGTGAGTGAAGTTGGTGCTCTTCATAGCTTGCAAAGGAGAAAGCAGAACTGTGCCATATTTTCAAAGATATGGCAAAGTTATGCTCTCTCCTTGTGCTGGCACACTTGTGGCTGCATGCAGTCAATGCAGGCACCCTTGATTTATATTGCAAGTGTGCCTGTGTTGTGGTTCAGATAGCTGTTCTGCAAGAAGGCATACATTCCTACACCCAAAAAAAATTGAGGCTATTACTTCTTTGTATGTGTGCTTCGTAACACAGCTCACATAAAAAGAGGAAAAAAGAGGAAAAAACGGATATTGTTCCTCACTATGCCAGGCTTAGGTTTTAGAGCAAATCCATGTTGAAAATTCCTTGAAAATATGAATAGGTTTAATGGGTTTGCATCACAATACATGGGTGGATGCATGGGAATGCTAATGCACCACTCATTAAATGCCTACCTGATGCAAGGTACATTGTGTTACTTTTTAAATTAAAAAAAGCCATGAAAAGCCGCACAAGTTTGGATATGTGTTGGTTTGTAAATCTCAAAACAGATTTTGCCTTGGCACTGCACCAAAAAAGTGATTCAAACCTGATAAAAAACCTTGGCAAATATAAGCCTTAATGTTGCATGTCTTTACAGTAAAAAAGCTTCAAAATCTATTTTCCCTGTAACAATCCTAGCAGCTCCACAGGAAAGTACTGGAATACATTACCACATTTAATAGTTCACATTCTGGCTGGAAAACAGTTAAGAATACAATTAAAACCATATTTTTAATGTTTTTATCAAATCCAATTTAATGATAAGATAAAATTTGTAATACTCATTAAGAAAAAGCTACTTTTAGAAAATCACCTTTTTCCAGCTTAACATCTCTAGAGGCCAATTTGCATGAGTTACAACTGCCTTCTGCCAGCTGAATAGCCCCCCTTGATGATTTCTGAAAACTATTCCTAGGGCAGGACAAAGGTCTTTGGTGTGGGTAGGTGTTTATGTTCCTTTAGGCAGAAGGACCATCTGGGCTGTGACCAGTAATGTGATTAACTTCAAAGAGGTCTGTCCTGTTACATGCAAATAATTAGCTGACACCTGGGCAAGATCCATGTTTGTACCTCCACTCAGGCAGGAACCAATCCCAGTAGGATAGGATCCATACCCAGAACTAGTTTGAAGTGACCATAATGAAGCAGTTGCTTGTTTCCCTGGCAAATGTCTAGGGTGAGCACATAGGCCCTGCAGAACGGGAGAAGGGTTTCACCTTTTTGTGGGTGGGCAGAGAGGGGAACTGAGGATTTATTTTCACTTGATCTCAAAGGACCTGCTGCAAACATGTGTAGGGTTACACCTGGGAACTTTGTCCCTATTGGTTGGGGAGAAACCAGGAATCACCCCCACTGAAAGGCAAGTATCAGGTATAAAGGCGGAACCCCTGGGTACCTTCTTCAGAAAACTGTGGACCAATGGAAGAAAGAAGAAGAACTGCACATGCTATTGAGACCTATGAGGAGACCTGAAGGATTGGACCTGCTCCCACTTGTACCCCGAACAAAGAAGTGGACTCCAAAGGCCAGCTGACTTGCTCCATGTTAAGTTACAGGAACAAAGTAACCTGCAAGAAGCCATTCTACTAAGGAGCCCAGCTGATCAGTTCCAGCTGGTCCTGCCCTGGGCCCTTCTAGTGGCTTCTGCTTGACCCCCAAGTACTGTTTTTGAGACCGTGGGACCCTGAGCTCTATCAAATCATACTCCTCCTAACATTGTGAGAAACGAGAAACGAGCAACTTGATAACGTTTTGCTCCAACCTTTGGAGGACTGGGACAAACCTTCCAAGTCAATCCAATGAAGGTATGTTGCCCCTGGGCCAAAGATTCCAGTTGCTTCTGTTCAATGCTTTTTCCGCAGCAGCAAATTTGTTTCAGTGTAATGTCACGGATAGGGTTTCAGGCCTCCTGGAGTCCTGCTTGGCGTCAGCTTGCATCCAAGCCCCACTGGAGGAATCTGAAGGCTAAAAAAGTGTCTAACCCCGATCATAAAAATCTTCACCAGGTGAAGGTGCCAAGACAATCGAGAAAGCGAGGGACCTTCCTTAGGAGAGAATTTTGATTTTCTCTCAGTCAGATCATTCCCCCCAAAACCTTACGGCTTCACCAGGACTTCATCTGTCAGCTGTCCAGCCCCACTGCAGATATTTTTAATTTCATTTCGGAAACTAAGTCAAAAGATAACACCTCCAACTGGGTTGAACCTGGTCATGGTTGGGCTAAAATCGTACCTGTGTCCTGGTCAAGCACAACCAGAGGACTGTGATTAGCATTTAACTCTTCTTGGCATTATTGTTACTTAAAACTCAAAACAAAAGCACATCTCAGGCTCCCCTTATTGGATTTTTGTCATTTTGGTGTCATTGTGTTTAATAAATATTTTCTAGTTAAATAATTTAAATTGGGTTTTTATGGTGTTGTGTTATTGATGTTTTAATTACTTCTAAATTCTGTACACATTTTCTTAAATTAAGCCTGTCTGCTGTGTGCCATAGCTACCAAGGGTTGGGCTCAGGTTTAAATTAATGAAACCTTGACTGGCCCTAACAAGAATAGTGAAACTACTACCTGTGATGGATTACCATCGACCCCAGCTAATAATCCTCTTTCTCATATTGTCCATGTTATGTGAGCTATCTCAGTGGTTGCTTGCAGTGGTGTATAGCCCTTCATATGTGTGTAATTGTGTGTGCATGTCAACCACAAGTATGTACCAATAGTGACTGCTTTGAATCAAATGGAGATCATAAGCTACAGCTTGCCATCCCTCAGAAAGGTATTAAGTCTTACATATCCTAGGGTGTTCCCTCTTATTTCTACTTTCTCTGTATCTAGTTGTATGCCATTGTATGTGAAAATGTGTGCTAAGAAGATGAGTTAACATTGTGAAATTCATACTTCCGAGGATCCAATCGTGCCCACTTTCCATTTTTAAGGCTTTGTAGACTTACCAACAACCAGAATGTTATTGCTATCCTTGAAGCAGTCATCCTTGCTGGAAACCACCTTCTTCATCCATTCTTGAATGATTAAAGGTTCAAGCAATTGCCTTAAGATCAAGCAAGTGTACTGATCTAGACATAGATATTTCTGCAAAGCAGGTACCATACCTCAACGAATATATTTTTGAACTTCGGCAAACAGTACATTTAATGTTTGGAAAATGCATAGGGACTGTTTTCGAGTATGACAGCTGAGCCACCATTGTGCTGAGTCAGTAGAGGCTATGGCTTCCACTTTCCTAGCATTGAAAACCCACCTTAGCTAGACATCCACCAGATAGGAATCTTTCTGCCTTCAATGGAGTTGCCACTGTGGCTCTCCCATTAAAGCCAGTGCCAAATTGCTGAATGGGCAACATGTTTATTGAAAAAATATGTTACCCTTTTATGGATGAAGATTTCTCCTTGCTCTAAGAGGTAATTTTCTTGCCTGGGACCACAGTGCTTTGCATGATAAACTCGTACAGGGGAATTTCATGTTAGCAAATACACCAAATTGTGTAGGATGACCATCAATTGACCTAACCAATTGACCTGACAGTCCACTGGCAGATGGATCATAAGGTCACAAGTTTCCTACTGCAGAGCCAGCTATGGCTCTGCCATCAGAAATCCAGTGCTTCCCTCGACTCTATATGGAGCAGGAAATTCACATATTTGATTGGGTTAGAGCACTACTGATTCACAACAGTACCTCAGGTCTAACAAGTTCTAAATGCCCACATGAGTCATCACTGAGGTATTTAAAAGTATCGCTCATGCTGGACTCAGAATTTCTCTGTCTCAGTCACTAACAATGTGACATGTTGTCAGGCTCATAAGTGATTTAACATACTAGTGATTATGGCACAGCACACCATATACACCACGTTACTCACCATTTTGCCTTTGCACACTAGGAGCCAACAACACCAGGGGCAGATGAGTTACTAGGAGTCCCAAGCACATTAGGCGCTATGCCCCATAGGAAGCACATGGGACACTAAAGGAGGTGAGTACAACAACACATTCCCTTAAGCACAATTCCCTATGCAATACAGACAGGGCTCCAACATTCATGGTGCAGGAAAATTTGGCATGGGAAGCTGTAGTGATATGTTTAATCTTCATTGTATTCTCAGTAATACCACCTCTCTACTTATAAAGGGAAGGCATAAATCAAACTGAGCTGGGCAACTTTTAATTTTATTTCAGTGCCAGCTCCTAAGGAGATGCATGCAGCAGTTGTAATAGTTTAGTAGCACAATCTTCCTCATTGAAATCAATATTTCTATAACCAAGTCAAACACAAGATAAATTAGGAAAATATGTATGTGTACATTTTCTGACATCGTTAACTGGTGTATTACAACTCATAAAAAAACATAATTGCAAATTTAGAAAACAAAACTTCTTTCTTTAGTGAGAAAAAATCAGTGTTATATTCAAAACTAGCTTCAAAATTAACTATGGAACATTTTTTGTAACCAGGTGGTCAGATGTATGAAGCATTTTTCCAATGTATCAAAGCAATGCTTTTTTCCATGTACCAAAGCAAAATGCTACTTAAGAACTTGTTTATTGAATCGCGGGCCAGATGTATGAAGTATTGATTTGGTCTGTTTGCAACCGGAAAATGCATTTTACTATGTACCAAAGCAAAATGTGACTCATTGACTCATCAGATTTTGCTTTTGCGATTTGGTATTAGGCAGGGGTATGTTTAGGGCGTCTCTTCCTAATTCATTTAAAAGCAGTCACAGACATGGTGGTCTGCGGTCCCCAGCAGACCCCATTCCCTGTGAGTGCAGCTATTCCCAATGGGGTCGCAAATTGCGACCTACTTCATGAATATTGATGAGGTAGGTCTTTGCGACCCCATTGGGAATCTCTAAATGTGTCTGAGACACATTTGTACATTTCATTTTGTTTCACCTTGTCCCTCTTTTTCAGAACAGAAAAAAAAACAACAGAAAAAACCTTTGAGTCAGCGCTTGATAAGAATGGATTTCTACGTGGACTACGTCTTCACTTGAATGAACATCGGTTTCAGAGAGTAAAATGAGACAGGATAGGGTTCAACCAAAAGAACCAAAAGAAGGCATCCCCCGTTTAGCAGGAAGTTCATAGACCTCGAAGAAGGCCAAGCAGCTAGTGGAAGTTTATACCCCATTGGTACTGTCACATTTTTACTAAAGGGCATTGATGCATTGTGATTTGTTTTGCGTCAGATCGAAACTTTTTGGGGTTTGCCTGTGCCACTGTTGTGTAATCTTATTGTGCATTCTAATTGCGTAGCGATACAAAATGCTACTTGTGGAGTGCTTTATGGTTTCTAATGAGATAAGTCTTGCGATTCACTCAAAGTGAAACTTAAAACTGTACTTATAAAGATCGCCGTTAACAGAGAACACAACTTAAGAAAAAATATAGAACAAGTACTAACCTAAAAAAAAACAAGTATATGATTTTCATAGTCAATTAATTTCGAATGCTGGAAAAGCAGACATATGTAATCGTATTTCTTTACAGCGATAAGGAAAACACCACCGTTTCTTGTGTTTTTCATGCACCAGCAAACTTTGTCATTTCAGAAGCAGCCCTGTCTCTGAGAGAAAAAAAAACATATACATTTGAGAAAACGCAAAGAAAACATGTCTGGCGACGCAGAGGACGACGTCCAAGAACAAATCTATACTGGCAGTTTCGTTTACAATAAAAAATTGAATATAGAAGCCACCAGAAAGATGCCACTTTACTGTCTGAAGAAGGCGGTATCGTTTCAAGTGTGGCTCGTAAGCAGACATAATTCTAATTTTTCTTTGGCACGTCTTAATACTGAAATTTCTGAACTCTTTGATGTACCACAAGCCAGGAAAGCTCCACAAACCATTACTGCTAATGTTAATATGATAGCAACTCAATTTATTCAAGTGCTGATCAATGCTAAACAATCAGAGAAGTTCATGTATTATGTATTTTAAAAGAGCCTGTGCTGTTCAGTGCGATGTCACAAGGTTAACCAACTGGTAGACATGTTTCCCTCGGGCTCAATTTCAGCCACAATGTTTTCAATACACTGACGAAGAGCAATTGCAAAAAATAAAGCCTTTTTCCTCAGCATAAAAATAACAGCTTTTCTATAAAGCCCAGGCATCCGATGTCATTATACTTTACAGTTTGATGCAACGGACACTTACAGGACCTTTCCTTAACAAGAAACAACAAACCCCATGCTCTGTCTACTACTTAATCATGTCTCAGTAATTATTGATAGCGCAATTGTCATAAATTGCCCTGTTAATTCAAGCGCATTAGCAATTAAAAGAGTCTGGTATGTATTTCCTGTCACATAGGAACACTACCTTTAAATCTCCCTCCGTTTGTAAGTGGTGTAATGTATTTTAAGAAACGAGAAAGCCATCTGCACAAGCCAAAATCTAAATGCACTTTTCGAGTGTATTACTCAGGGACTGTTGTAGGTTTTGAAGGGTACAGCATTATAACGTCATTTCCAGTCTGTCATGAGAAATTGTAGGACTGACTCAAGGGCAGGTAGAAAAGGCAATACATAATGTTGTGTTTCAAATTGAGAAAAATTAGGGGCTGGAGTGGACTTACAATAACATTTGTTATGATAAGGCAACGAGGGGCCACATTTTCTGTCTGTTGCTTTGTCCCCGTTTGTGCCGCAACACACTGCCATGGGACTGCTTGGCACAGACTGGGCCAATTAACAGCTAGCTCAGCGGGACAGCACCTCTTAGAACCAAAGGTAGGCACAGTCATAGACTAATCCTGTTCCTGCACTGGGGCGTTTGGGCTCACCCTGCCACGTGTTAGCAGTCTATTGATCGTCACTAGACAGTGTAGTGGTTCATTGAAGTGTTTACTGAGGGTGAAGGGTCTCTGAGTGCTACGTGCAACTTCCCTTCTGTACGATTCCCGGCCTAGAGAAGACACCTTCTGTGTGTGCATGGAACTGTGGCTTTTACAGGCTATGTAAGCCACACAACAGTGCGGAAAGCACTACAGGGACATGGCCACAGGTGTCTACACCTGGCATTTGTAATCACCTTGCAACAAGCCAGAGTTGGGTCAGTGAGTTAATTGACCCCAGCCCTGGCGCTGCAAAGGTGGAAAAGGTGGATTGAGACGCATGAGGGAGTATATCCGTAAAAATCCCAGGCATGTCAGTCCCCTAGCCCTTCCCCTGATGCCCCTTCCTCTCCCAGGACTCAATGGCACCCTCATGCATGGTGTCCTCCTCTCAAGACGTCAAGAGTAAAGACAGCTGCAGGGAGTAGCTCTTTGTCCTCTCAGATATGGTTAAGTGAGCACCAATTACTAGGGTCTCCAAGGTCTTGCTGGCAGCTCCCTCTTGACAATTAATCCAAACAGGGGATGGAGAAAAATAAAACTGTCTATTTCAAATCCTCACAGAGCAATCAACGTAGAAACAAATTGTGACATTCCATTTAGTCTCAAAAACACCTTTCCCTTTTCTTTTTTAATAAACAAATTCTCATGTTCAGGATACACAAACCCTCACCCACCCATGTGACATGCGTCATCATCGAGTCGTACTCGAAGTTGAGTGGGGTGAGCGAAACCCAAAGGGCTTCAAAAGAGGAGCTCCTTTTAAAGCTCTTTTCTGCATTCACAAGATATCTGTAATTCTGGTCCCTAGGGGTACATTTAAAAAGGGAAAAAGCAATTGTTTAAAATTACCTGTCTTCATTTGGAAGCAATTTTATTTCTATTTTTTTACAAACATGGGAAGATTAAATATAGACAGGGATTTATGGGAATTAATAATCTCTAAATTACTTTAATTATAGAATGCTCACAATATTGCTTCTATATTGCCCACCTTGACATTCACTTCATAAGGACCAGTCAGAGTAAGGCACAATCTAACTGATAGCATAGCATGGGCTGGAATAACCATGACGATACAGCATGACAAGATTAAAATTGTGACAAGGAGAGTAAAACATAAAAATATTGTTACCATATTGTCACTAGAGTCAATAGACTAATTGCTACATAGGCTACAATGGAGCACAGCTTGTTAAGCTCTAATTCTGCCCTTCAGTTTCTGCTGGGAAGACATCATCCCCCATACCTGAGCAAAGGCCTGAAGTCTGCATAAGCAGCTGTAGCGAAGCGTTCGGCAATCAGCATAAAGTCGTGGTTCTCTGGCTGAAATCTCCCTCTAACGTGTAAGGGACAGGGAAGTGTTTTTATAATAAAACGGCTGATGTTCTGAGAAATGTCCCTAGGTAAGGATGTGTGTTTTTCTATGAATGTCAGAGACAAAACTTATACCACGTTCATCGGCAACCTATCTTACCATAGCCTTGAAAGAAGCACAGAGTGAGCAAGAATGTCTAGTTTGAGAACGCAGTGCAGGCCTAGGTAAAAACAGCTAGAGAGAGTAAAATAAAACAAGACCGCAAAAGTGGCTATTGTAAGAATAATGAAATGAAGCTGAATAAAATATATCTAGGTTAAAGTGCACAGCGTCAGGCCTAATATGCTAAAATAAAGTGCATGGAGCTACAACTAAAATGGCTACACAACACTGGTATGCACACATCAAAGCATCACAATGCTGCTACAAAATATCTTGTACGCAAGGCACCAAACAATGGCCACATTATTACAATGTGTTATACATTTTACCATATTACTTATGTTAAAAGGGAGGGCAGCTTAAGTCAAAGAGTATGCATGTCAAGAAGATATGAACGTGATAAAAATGTGTCAATTAGAATTCAAATACTGGCAGTGCACCAAAGTCAACAATATTAAAAAGTCCAATTCTTTAGTGTAGTTTCATTCCAATCTTCTCTTTATCCATTTTTCCTATAACAGCACACATTCACAGCATAGACAGCCAACGCGTTTTGTCCATAACAAAGGACTTCTTCAGGACAAACAATTTGATTGCACTTGGTTCCACCATGGTAAAATGTGTTGGCTGCCCACATATATTCATCTTTCTGACAAAGAAGTGGCGCTCCAGAGAGCATCATTGTGCTCTGGCTGGACTGCAGTTTTGAGCACTCCAGTGACACATGGCAAGAAAAAAATGTACCTCCCATGTACAAATTCTATTTATATACATTATAAAAGTCAACCCTAAAGATTATTTGAAACCCCCTAAGGTGCATAATTCTGAAATATTTAAACATGGAACATACTCAGTATTAAAGTAAAGCTGTTAGTCACTATGCAGTTAAAGCTGCATTTTAATGAAATTGCCTATGTCGGAATACATTAATTTTATTGTATTAGAAAAAAATAGAGGTGGTTTTTATAGAGGTGATTTTTCACTAGCTATTAAACGCCTTGTGGTGAAAGTAGATTTTTGAAAACTTTAGTGGAACATAAACTTTATAAAACTAAACTGTGATCTACTTGAAAGTATGTTGATTAGAAACTTGTTTTCCTCACAGCCCTGCTCCAGAGACTGAATACACATACCTGCATAGCTGTTAACAATCTTACTCCTGGAAAGAAAACTTGATTAGCCTTTGGCAGTAGGCTAAAGTCACTGTTCACGTCTCTTTCTTCGAAGTGGAGACCCCAAATGCAGCTCGCAGGATCTTTCCCAAAGTTTCTGCTATTGCTCTCAGTAGTTCTCCAGTCCTAGCCCTGGCAGATGAGAGGTAACCTTAACACCACATGGCAGTGACTAATGTAAGGGTGCAAACTGAGGAAGGGTATAGCCATTTTGGATGAGACAGGTTGGGAAGGTTTGCGATAAGCTGAGAAAGAAGTGTTAGAAATTGTATTACTGATCAAGCAGCAACCACAATCCTAGGCAGGTTAAGTGACAAAAAAAACCTAAATTAACCTGTGCTCACCCTCTGTTAGCTTCACACACAGCTGTCAGGTTTACCTTAAAAGTCATGAGTAAAGTTTTATGCAGCACTTCAAACAGTAAAACAGCAAAAATACCACTCAAAAAGATTCCACACCAAGCTTGAAAAATAGAGCTTAATTTACTAAATAAAAAAGATCAAAACAACGAAATTCCAAAAGGTTGAGCAAGATTTGTGAATTTTAAAAGAACAACCATTAATATTGCACCTAAATGCATAAAGCGCACATCACAACTATCTGGTCAAGCTGGACTGAGTCAAATTCAAACGTTCAGGCTGACCACAATATAGTCCTACGCTAGTCCCACTGAAATTTTACCTTCTCAAGTTGTGTCAAGAGTCCAGTTTGCTTTGGAAAGGGATGTAAAAAGCAAGGAGAGTGTTGCAGATGGCAGCTAGTGTGGTGCCAAGAGCAGGCCAGGTGTCAAGGACGGGTGGGCTGGTGCTTCACATTACTGGTCCTCCATGGGCTTTCAATCCTGCTGTGAGAGGAGACTGGCTGGCGGGGGCTAGCACTGACTTTTGGTGCGAGCTGCATGGTTCTGGTGTGAACAGGCACATTCACAGACGTGAAGAGCTCAAAAGTTTGCTTTCAGGAGTTTGAGAGACTCACCAAGGGCCCAGCACCTGAGCAGCATCACTTGCTAGTCAGGAACCTGTTGAGGACATGTCCAGGAGATGTTGATAAACCTTTTATGCCCATTGGGCTCAGATCAGGAGGCCAGCAGACCAGCCATTTGAGTCATTCGGAGGTCCTGGGTTCACGATTAAAGTGAAGGTCCAGTAATTCTTACTCAGGTAAGAGGGCAGCAGGTCAGTCCAGCAGAGCAGCAGTTTCTTTAGCACGGCGGTCCATCAGAGTGACAATCATTGTAGCAGCGCAGTCACCCTTTTTCCAGGCAGAGTATTCACAGGTCCATAAGTGTACTGAGGAGTTGATGCCTGAGGTCCTTCTTTTATAAACAGTTGAAGTAGTGAAAAGCTTCTAGAGGCATGTTATTGAAGAGCACAGATACCCTGGTTTTCCTGCCCTGGCTCCAGACCAACTACAGGGGATATGCTGCCCTTTGAGTGATGACAGGACACAGAGAATCCGCCTCCCTCCCTTCCGCTCCGAAGCCACCGACATCATCTGCGGCGTTCCCCCTGGCTCATCCCTCAGCCCGACGCTGTTCAACATCTACATGGCCCCCCTCAAACAAGTGGCCCGACAACACAACCTCAACATTCTCACCTATGCCGATGACACCCAGCTCATCCTCTCACTCACCAAAGACCCGCGCACCGCCAAAACCAACCTCCACGAGGGAATTAAATCCATCACCGAATGGATGAGAAACAGCCGTCTGAAACTGAACTCGGACAAGACGGAGGTCCTCATCCACAGACCCGCCCCCTCCGCCTGAGACGACTCCTGGTGGCCCACCGCACTAGGAACCCCACCGACACCGTCCGACCACGCGCGCAACCTGGTCTTCATCCTCGAATCCTCCCTCACTTTGTCTACACAGGTCAATGCAGTATCCTCCTCCTGCTACAACACACTCTGCATGCTCTGCAGAATCTACAAGTGGATCCCAACAGAAACAAGAAGAACAGTGACACAGGCCCTCGTCAGCAGCAGGCTGGACTACGGCAGAGCACTCTACACAGGCATCCCAGCAAAAGACCTACTACGCCTCCAACGCATCCAAAACGCCTCTGCCCGGCTGATCCTCTACGTACCCCACCACAGCCACATCTCCCACCAACTGAGAAACCTTCACTGGCTCCCCGTGGACAAAAGGATCACTTTCAAGCTTCTTACCCACGCTCACAATGTGCTCCATGACACCGGACCAGCCTACCTAAACAACAGACTCAGCTTCTACACCCCCACCCGTCAGCTCCGCTCCACTAACCTCACCCTCGCCGTCGTCCCCCGCATCCGAAGAAAGACCTCTGGCGGCAGATCCTTCTCATACCTCGCCACCAAAACCTGGAACACCCTCCCCACCAACCTGCGACAGACTCAAGACCTACTCACCTTCAGAAGACTCCTCAAGACCTGGCTCTTCGACCAGTAACAACAGCCCCCCCCCAGCACCTTGACACCCTCACAGGTACGTAGTGCGCTTTATAAATCCAATGATTGATTGATTGATTGAATCTATTAAAGTGTAAGTGGGGCTGTGCTCAGCTCCTCCCGTCCCATTCTGTCAGCGATTGCCCATACAGTTTTGCCTTAGCACCCTTTGAGTGTGGCTGTCTAGGAGGAATACACAAAGCCCTACTGCCAACTACACCCAGTCATGTGACTAGAGAAAGGCTACAGGCACCAAATGGTTAGGGCAAGAAAATACCAACTTTCTAAAAGTGGCATTTGAAGAGTTGCAATTTAAATTTCAACTTCACCATTTATGAAGATTTTAATTTAGGATTCCAGAGACACCAAACACAACCCACTCATCTCTTCCCTTTGGGACATTACACGTATAAAATATAATAAGGCAACTCTAATGTTATGCTATGGGAGAGATAGTCCTTGTAGTAGTTTTTCACTACGAGGAATTGTAAAATTTAAAAGTACATGTTCAACTTTTTAAATACACTGCACCCTGCCCTTGGGAATGTCTAGTGCCTACCTTTGTGGTGACATATGTATTAAAAAGGAAGATTTGGGCTGGGCAAAAGGATTATTTTGCCAAGTAGACATGACAGAGTAAAACCACATACACAGGCTCTGCAATGACAAGCCTGAGTTATGTTTAAAGGAATGCTTAAGTGGGTGGCACAATCAGTGCTGCAGGCCCACCGGTCACATTTAATTTAAAGGCACTGGGCATATGTAGTGCACTTTACTAGGGACTTATAAGTCAAATATATTAATGTATTGGATATAAGCCAATTTTATCATGTTTTACTGAAAGCACACAAATACTTTAGCACTGGTAAGCAATGGGAAATTGTGCAGAGTCCTAAGGCCATCGAAAACAAAGTTGGCAAAAACAGGAGGTCTGAAGGCAAAATGTTTGGTGAAAATCACTACTAGAATGCTAGGTCTAACAGGAAGTGATTCATAAGCAGGTTTGGGTTCATTTAGTGAGAATGTTACCACCTGAATCCCAATGCTACCCAGGGACTGGCACTGGGTTAAGTGGCTAGCCGCCTGTTGCTCCTGCAGTGAAACATAAAGCAGAAGAACATCTGGCCTTGAAAAGATCTAGCTGACCATTGTATTCTGAATCTTTCTTGAGCTCTGGCTGGGGATATGCCTACCCATATGAACTGGGGGCTGTAGGAGTAAGCAGGAGAATCATCTGTGGAAGGACAGAGAAATGGAACGTAATCATTTTTTCTACTTTTATAGGCACGGGACAAGGGGCTAAAACTTTTCCAGTGAGTACCCTCAGGAGGCAAGGTATGTAAGTTTGACTAACACTGCTTTTTGCCTTGAAAAAGATGACTGTATGTGGCCTCATGAAACCCTGCCTTGCTACATTGTCAGCCATGTTCCACTTAAAGAGTTTGGGTACCAAAAAGTGATTATGTCAGATGGTAAAGCCTTGAACTTAGCCCATGTTCCAGTCAACAACAAACTGTGACATTCAATAAGTACTTTGTGCCTTCATGAGGCTTATTGTGATAAAATATTAAAAATGGATACCTCTGATTCCTCTTTTTCTTCTTCTCTGATACTTCTCTTGATACTTTTAAACTGATTCTGAACTTCTTTCTGTTATGGTATTGGCTTTAAAATCATTTGCTACTGCTTCAACCTCTCTGAGACATTGCTTACTGCTTGTGACTTTGCTACAAGAGTTCAAGCAGTGATTGTCCTTAAACTGTGTTATGACCAGATTGTGTTTAAACAGTTGATAGGTGAAGCCCTTTCCCAAACTAATAACCTAGTTTCTGATAATAATCCTACAGTCTTTGTCATGCTTTTCACAGAAAACTATAAAGAAAAACTGCATTTAACATATACAGGCCAAAACCTTCGTCATTAACACTAGATCTTTAAAGAAGCAACACACACAACATCCATGGAAGACCATAGTTGTAAGGCCTATTGTAAGAGACGCTGGATCAGATAATGGTCAAACATAAAACACATTAAGAACATTTACACACTGTAATTCAAAATATTATTTTAAATATATTGTTTGAAATAAACATGGTGCATGTCTATTGTGTGGCACAGTACACTACACCTGACCCTCAAGAAACCATGATTCCAGAGATGCACCTACAGCAGGAAATTATTCTTCTCTAGCACATTCCTTGAATATGTGTTGCATTCAGAAAGCATCTTCTCTATGATGGTCACATCAGCTAGAGGCCTATAGATATGTCTTCGTGTAGTTTATGCTAGTAAGTTACTATGAAGAGTGAAGGATAATGTAGTTGAGGATTAAATGTACCTGTTAGACCTGACAGCCTTAGGGTGGTCACCCCTAACTTTTTACCTGCCTTCCTCCACTTTTTAGATACTGTTTTTGCTGGTTTTAAGACTCTGCACACTTTACCACTGCTAACCAGTGCTAAAGTGCATATGCTCTCTCCATTTAAAACATAGTAACATTGGATCACACCCAATTGAACTATTTAATTTACTTATACGTCCTTAGTAGAGTGCACTATATGTGCCCAGGGCCTGTAGCTTAAGTGCTACTAGTGGGCCTGTAGCACTGGTTGTGCCACCAACTTAAGTAGCCCCTTAATCTTGTCTCAGGCTGCCGTTGCAAGGCCTGTGTGTGCAGTTTCACTGCCAATTTGACTTGCCATTTAAAAGTACTTGCCAAGCCTTAAACTCCCCTTTTTCTACATATACGACACCCCTAAGGTATGCCCTAGGTAACCCATAGGGCAGGGTGCGGTGTAGGCAAAAGGCAGGACATCTACCTGTGTAGTCTACATGCCCTGGTAGTTTAAAACTCCTAACTTCGTGTTTACACTGCTGTGAGGCCTGCTCCTTTCATAAGCTAACATTGGGGCTGCCCTCATATGTTGCTTGAGTGGTAGCTGCTGATCTGAAAGGAGTAGGAAGTTCATATTTAGTATGGCCAGAATGGTGATACAAAATCCTGCTGACTGGTGAAGTTGGATTTAATATTACTATTTTAGAAATGCCACTTTTAGAAAGTGAGCATTTCTCTGCACTTAAATCTTTCTGTGCCTTACAATCCACGTCTGGCTGGGTTTAGTTGACAGCTCCTTGTGCATTCTCTCAGACACTCCCCAAGCACAGGATATTCAGCCTCACTTGCATACATCTGCATTTTGAATGAGTCTTCCTGGGCTGGGAAGGTGGAGGACCTGCCCTCACACAAAGGACTGCCACACCCCCTACTGGGACCCTGGTAGACAGAATTGAACTGAAAGGGGACATGGGCACTTCTAAGCCACTCTTTGAAGTCCCCCCCACTTCAAAGGCACATTTGGGTATATAAACAGGGCCTCTGCCCCTACCAATTCAGACACTTCCTGGAGAATAAGCTTGAACCAGAACCTGCATCCTGCCAAGAAGAACTGTCTGGCTGCCCAAAGGACTCACCTGTCTGCTTTCTGTGAAGGGCTGCTGCCTTGCTGTTGCCCTGCTGCCTTGCTGCTCTTTGGCTGTGGTGAAGAAGTGCTCTCCAAGAGCTTGGATAGAGCTTGCCTCCTGTTCCCTGAAGTCTCAGGACCAAAAAGACTTCATCTCTACAAGAAGGACTCCTTGTGTGGTGAAATTCGATGCACAGCCTGCCAGAAATGACGCACAGCCTGCACCGTGATGAAAATTTCACCACACGCCAAATCGGAACGACGCAGCATAACTTCGCAATGAGAAGATCGACGCAGCACCAGCGTAGCGACCGGAAATTCGATGCACTGCCCACTGGATCGACACACAGCCAAGCTGGAATGACGCAGCCCGACTTCCAGAGAGGAATCGATGCAGCGCCTGCCATGCGTTAGAAAATTTGACACAACACCCACCGGATCGAGGCAGGTCCTGTGACTTCATCCTGCCAGTGCAGGAAATCTATGCATCGTCCCCTGTGCGTCTGAAAACCCTGCAACCCAAAGAGGATCCACAACCGAGCACCGGAAATCCACGCACAGCCATCTTTGCGTGAAAACTAAACAACACATTGCCGCGTGTGGCTCGAGAAATCAACGCACACCCCTTTGTTTCCATGCATCTCCTCCTCTACGGTTCTTTTTGGAGATTTTTCCCGCGAACCAGGTACTTTGTGCTCGAAAGAGACTTTGTTTGCTTTTAAAAGACTTAAGACACTTTGGTGGTCATTCTGACCTCGGCGGTAAAAGGCGCCTACCGCCGGTCAGAAATCCTCCATAATCCCGCCGCGGTCGCGGAAACCCGCCACGGTCATTCTGACCCGCAGAAGGCAAACCTCCGAAAATCCGACCGCCACAACAGACCGCCAGACCAGCGGTCGGCGGAAAGGTGGAGGTGACAAAACCTCCACCGTCACGCCAACAGAAATACGCCCATGCCATTACGACCCACGAATCCACGCGGCGGTCATTCAAACGCGGTATTCCATTGGCGGGACACACCGCCGCGATCAGAATACACACAAACGAACAAAACCCAGCCACATTGGACGATTTGAATCCCACACACCTGATACACATACACACACCACTCCCACACACACAATACAATATAAAACACACACCCACATCACCCACAAACCCCTACGCTAAAAAATTCGTAAAGAAGGCAAGAGCGAGACACCAGCATCCAAAAAATAACATCCACAGCCACTCAACACCATCACCCACACACTATCCACACACAAAACAACACACACCACCACACTCAACTCACTTAAATACACATACTCCACCCCACACATCATACACACCACCCCATGGCACCCCAAAGACAACCCCGCTTCACAGACGAAGAACTCAGGGTCATGGTGGAGGAAATCGTTCGGGTAGAGCCCCAGCTGTTCGGCACACAGATACAATACACTAGCATTGCCCGGAGGACGGAGCTATGGCAGAGGATTGTCGACAGGGTGAACGCAGTGGGACAGCACCCCAGAAATCGGGAAGACATCAGGAAGCGATGGAACGACCTACGGGGGAAGGTGCGTTCCATGGTATCCAGGCACAACATCGCCGTGCAGAAGACTGGCGGAGGACCCCCACCTCAACCCCCACAATTCACATCATGGGAGGAGGAAGTCTTGAACATCCTGCATCCTGACGGCCTCGCAGGAGTCGGCGGAGGAATGGATACTGGTAAGTTGAAGCTTCAATACTGCTTCCCCCCCACCTGCATGCCAAATCAGACCCCAACCCTCACCCCCATCCTCGAACCCCACCCTCACCCCCACCCCCATCCTCACCCCCACCCTCACCCCCACCACCATCCTCACCCCCACCACCATCCTCACCCCCACCACCATCCTCACCCCCACCCCCAGCACACCTATTCCCCGCCAATGTCTCACCATCACAACCCACACATCCCAAAACCTAGGCCTGCATGCGTCCACTAAGCATGGACACCCATCACCAAAGCATGCCCAATGCATATACACATCCCCCCCACAAGCCACCCTCACCAAAGCCCCCACACACGAATGCCAGCACTTGGGGACACGAGAACCCACAGATACACCCATATGCCACACATTGAAACTATAACCATACCTCTATACCCCTGCAGGACCCGACCGTCAACACACCGCGGCGGAGGGGCCAGAATTATCCACACCCCCCACCCAAGAGGCCGTCAGCGATGACAGCAGCTCTGTCGATCTGGACACCGATGACCAGCCCGGACCATCGGGGACCTCTGGACAGTCGGTTCCCCTCACACAGGCACAGGCCACTACAGACCCTAACCCCTCTGGGAACACCAGCACAGCTCCCACCCAGCGGGCCCATGCCTCTGTCTCCAGGGCGCGTCAATCTGCGGTGTGTCTACCACTACAGGGCACCCAGGATAACCCACCACCCCAACAACAACAGGGACCTGGGGGCAGTGGTAGTGGGCACACCGGCCAGGGGGCAGAGGCCCAGGGAAACAGGGGAACTCGGAGGGCAGCTGTGCGACAGGGGGGGGAGGAGAGGCCCAGGGAACCCACTCTCCACGAGGTCCTCACCACCATCATGGGAGCATACAACCGCTCCCAGGAGACGATGGCGACGGTACTGGCCCGGTTCCAGGAGATCCAGGCACTGCAGGAGGAACACTATCGGGGGTACAGGGAGGACATCAGAGCCATCAACACCACCCTGGTTACCATGGTAGGGCTGCTGCAGGACCTCGTAAACACCAGGGCGGACACTGAACAACACCCAAGGGCCCCTGCCACTAGCCTGGACCAAGAACAGCCAACCACCTCCGCCGGCGCTAGTGGACAGGAGGCCCCCGCACAGCAGCAGCCCACCAGACCCCCTCCTCCTGCAGGAGAAGAACCACCCCGCAAGAAGGCCCTGAGATCTCGCAAGAAGACAGAGTAGGATGTCAAGACCCCCGCCAGCAATGGATACCACCTGATGTCATCCCACTGTCCCACATTGTCACCCTGTCCGTCCTTGAACTGCCCATGCTCCATCTCTCCACAGGCCTCTGGACAATGCACCTGTGTGACTGTTACTCTGGACTCTGCCATGGACATTCCTTCACCATAGCCCCCACCCACTTGAAACCACCCATCCCATTTTGAGCACTTCAATAAACACCTATTTTGCACCAAAATATCTGGAGTCTGGCTGTGATTTCAATAGATTGTAATTGACATGACAGTGCAAATATGTCCTTGTACATGGTGAAGTCAACAAACAGCTGCCACAAAGCTGTAGTCCATGGGGAAACGAAGCACAGGACTCGTAGTGGGGACCCCAGATCTGAAATAGGGAGGGAAAAGCCAAAACTCAGTCATCATACACTGGGGCAAATAGACAGGCAGCAGAGATGCTGGAGAGTAGTTCACATTTACTAAATTATCTTTGAAATGTTACCTGTGTCCTATTGGAAGTACTGTTCAATGATTCTGTCCCTGTTGTCTGTTTCAGCCCCGTCGTCTTCCTCCTCGTCACTCTCCTCAGGTTCCACCGCTGCCACAACACCACCGTCTCGACCATCCTCCTGCAGGAAAGGCACCTGGCGGCGCAAAGCCAGGTTGTGAAGCATGCAGCAGGCCACGATGATGTGACACACCTTCTTAGGTGAGTACATTAGGGATCCACCTGTCATATGCAGGCACCTAAACCTGGCCTTTAGGAGGCCAAAGGTGCGTTCGATCACCCTCCTAGTACGCCCATGGGCCTCAATGTACCGTTCCTCTGCCCTGGTCCGGGGATTCCTTACTGGGGTCAGTAGCCACGACATGTTGGGGTACCCAGAGTCCCCCACTAGCCATACACGGTGTCTCTGTAGCTGTTCCATCACGTAAGGGATGCTGCTATTCCTTAGGATGTAGGCGTCATGCACTGACCCTGGGAATTTGGCATTTACATGCGAGATGTACTCGTCAGCCAAACACACCACCTGGATGTTCATTGAATGGTAACTTTTTCTGTTCCTGTACACCTGCTCCCTGTCTCTTGGGGGAACCAAAGCCACATGGGTCCCATCAATGGCACCAATTACGTTGGGAATATGTCCAAGGGTGTAGAAATCACCCTTCACTGTAGCCAATTCGCCCACCTCAGGGAAAATGATGTAGCTCCTCACGGATTTCATCAGGGCAGACAACACTCTGGATAACACCTTTGAAAACATGGGCTGAGACATCCCAGAAGCAATTCCCACGGTTGTCTGAAATGACCCACTTGCCAAGAAATGGAGTACTGACATGACCTGCACCAGAGGGGGAATCCCTGTGGGTTGGCGGATGGGGGACATCAGGTCGGGCTCCAGCTGGGCACACAGTTCATGGATAGTGGCACGGTTAAGACGGTAGGTCAGGATAATGTGGCGTTCTTCCATTGTCGACAGGTCCACCAGCGGTCGGTACACGGGAGGATTCATCCGTCTCCTCGCCCAACCCAGCGGACGGTGCCTAGGAAGGACAACATGGAGCACACAGTCAAGCAACCCACAGGTACGTACTCACAGCTAGCACAGTATACGATTCTCTATGCAGTGAATGGCGTGTCTGAGTGGCTATGCAAGGCCTAGGCCTGTGTGACGCAGTTGAATTTGAGCCATGTGGGCCCTGGAAATGGCGGCTGCCTGACCTGTGAAGTGTGACAATGGGATGTGAGGTCAATGCGCTGGCGTGGCACACCGCGGCGGGCGGCGGGCGAAGACCGCGGCGCAAAGCCGCATTGGTTAACATTGAAGCCTATGGGTTTCAGGAGCCAATGGCGAAGGGCGCCGGCGGTGGCGGGACGCACCGCCGCGGTACGCACCGCCGCGGACGTGACCGCCATTTTCTATCTAATTATCCACTTGCGACTTGAACTTTCACAGGAGAGGACCTATACTGCAAGTGTTGCTGTGACCTCGGTCTGGAAGGGACAATGGCTGCTGCACCTGGGGAAAGGGCCCCTGCCTTCACTGGAGAGGAGTTGGAGAAACTCGTGGATGGGGTCCTCCCCCAGTATGCGCTACTCTACGGTCCTCCAGACCAACAAGTGAGTTTAATTCAATCTGGATTTGGGGATACTGGCTGGCTTGGGGGCCTGGCGGGGGGCCTGGCGGGGATGGGGGGCATGTTGGGCCTGGCGGGGGGCCTGGCGGGGGGCATGGCGGGGATGGGGGGCATGTTGGGCCTGGCGGGGGGCCTGGCGGGGGGCATGGCGGGGATGGGGGGCATGTTGGGCCTGGCGGGGGGCCTGGCGGGGGGCATGGCGGGGATGGGGGGCATGTTGGGCCTGGCGGGGGGCCTGGCGGGGGGCATGGCGGGGATGGGGGGCATGTTGGGCCTGGCGGGGGGCCTGGCGGGGGGCATGGCGGGGATGGGGGGCATGTTGGGCCTGGCGGGGGGCATGGCGGGGATGGGGGGCATGTTGGGCCTGGCGGGGGGCCTGGCGGGGGGCATGGCGGGGATGGGGGGCATGTTGGGCCTGGCGGGGGGCCTGGCGGGGGGCCTGGCGGGGATGGGGGGCATGTTGGGCCTGGCGGGGGCCTGGCGGGGGGCATGGCGGGGATGGGGGGCATGTTGGGCCTGGCGGGGGGCCTGGCGGGGGGCATGGCGGGGATGGGGGGCATGTTGGGCCTGGCGGGGGGCATGGCGGGGATGGGGGGCATGTTGGGCCTGGCGGGGGGCCTGGCGGGGGGCATGGCGGGGATGGGGGGCATGTTGGACCTGGCGGGGGGCCTGGCGGGGGGCCTGGCGGGGATGGGGGGCATGTTGGGCCTGGCGGGGGGCCTGGCGGGGGGCATGGCGGGGATGGGGGGCATGTTGGGCCTGGCGGGGGCCTGGCGGGGGGCCTGGCGGGGATGGGGGGCATGTTGGGCCTGGCGGGGGGCCTGGCGGGGATGGGGGGCGTTGGGCCACTGGAAAGGAAAATGCTGACAAACTTGAACGTGGTATTTCTCCCTCCCTGTACGTGTCACATAGGTCCGCGCCCATGAGAAGATCGGGATTTGGCGTGCCATCGCCAAGGAAGTCCGGACCCTGGGGGTCCACCATCGACGGGGCACCCACTGCCGCAAGAGGTGGGAGGACATCCGCCGCGGGACCAAGAAGACCGCCGAGTCTCTGCTGGGGATGGCCTCCCAACGTAGGCGGGGTGCCTGCCGTCAACTGAGCCCCCTGATGTTCCGGATCCTGGCGGTGGCCTACCCTGAATTGGATGGGCGCGTGAGGGCAGCACAGCAGACACAAGGGGGTGAGTACAAGCATTATCTACTCTGTTGTGGCGCAGTGGAGGTGTCTGGTTGGGGGAGGATGGCTGGGGGTCCCCCTAGGCCAGGGCGATATCTGTAGGCTGGGCACCCCCGTAAGCCCCTGTGTCCCCAGCCACCACCTTCAGTAGTGTGTCAGTACAGCCATCCCTGGGCCGTGTCATCCATGGGTGCAGTTGTCAACTCTAGGCGTGTAGGGCATGTTCCACGGAATGCGTAGCGGACCCCAAGTGCGCAACTTAGTGCAGGGGGCATCTGTGTCTGTCATGTCCGCTAACTGTACCGGAGATCCATGTACTCAATATCCCTTTATTTCTCTCTCCCCCCCCCTTTTTGTTTGTCTTTCTGTGCTTGTGTGCATCAGCATCATCAGGCGGAGGAGAAGTGGCATCGGGGCAGGAGGGAGCTGCATCTCACATGGCCCAGGAGGGCCATGCCACAGAGTCAGACTGGACCAGTGAGACGGAGGGCGAGGGGAGCTCCACGACGGGGACGACTGGACCCTGCAGCGACACGGACACGTCCTCGGAAGGGGGCTCCCTTGCGGGGGTGGCACCATCCGTGCCCCCCGCCATTACAGGTACAGCCGCCACCCAGCGCACCATCTCCGCCCTCCCAGCAGCCCCTCAGCGTTCGCCCCGTGCCCGCTCTGCCAGGAAGCCGGGCATCTCCTTCGCCCCAGGCACCTCAGGCCCTGCCCCTGTTACCCCCGCTGCCCTCAGTGAGGAGGTCATTGACCTCCTCCGAACGCTCATTGTTGGGCAGACTACCCTTTTGAATGCCATCCAGGGGGTGGAGAGGGAGGTTCATCGCAGCAATGCGTACCTGGAGGGCATTCATTCGGGTCAGGCTGCCCATCAGCGATCGTTCCAGGCTCTGGCCTCAGCACTGACGGCAGCCATTGTCCCTGTCTCCTGCCTGCCTCTACTAACTCCCTCCTCCCAGTCTCCTGTTCCTCTGCCTGTCCCACCCACACCATCAGACCAGCCTGCACACACCTCAACACCCAAGAGAAGCTCATCCAAACATAAGCACCACAGATCACGCAGACATTCACACACGCAACATTCCGATGCAGACATGCCAACAGTCACTACCACCTCTGTGACCCCCACCTCCTCGTCTCCCTCCTCCCTCCCTGTGACGTCTACACTCACACCTCCATTCACCTCACCATCAGCCAGTGTTTCCATCACCAGCACACCCTCCACTCCAGTCCGCACACGTGCAGTCACCACCCCCACTGCCATTTACACGTCCCCTGTGTCCTCTCCCACTGTGTCTGTCACCCCCTCTTCCACACCACACAAACGCAGCCACCCACCCACCCAACAGCCATCCACCTCACGACAGCCTATCCCTCCTGCACCTGCACCCAAAGACAGCAAACGTGACTCACCTACAACCACATCCTCTCCCTCCACTCCCATTCCCACTGTACCTACCACTCTCCATTGTCCCAAGAAGCTTTTCCTCGCCACTACTAACTTCTTTCCTGACCCTGAGCCCCCCCTCCTTCTCGTCGGGGTAAGAAGAGCACCTCAGCCACCACCAGCCCTGCAGCCCCCTTGACAAGGGTGCAGGGGTATTGGAGCCCGCCAGCCCGCATGTCTGGATCTTCGCCCAGCAGCAAGGGGACAGCCAGCCCACCCCCTGGGAAGAGGAGCAGAAGGCGGAAGGGGCGCCGCAGGAGCCCGCCTTCTACATCCCCCCCGGACACCACCCAGAGACAGTCACCAGCCACAGCTCCAAAGGGAGGAAAGGGACACAGGCCCACGACTAAGGAGGGCAAGGGCAGCAAGTCGGAGAGGTCAGGCAGCAGGCCTGCTGCCCAGGAGGAGCCCACAACCCCCATAGCCGCTGCCCCGGGAGGAACCGGCACAGCTGCCCCGGGAGAGCCCACCACCCCCATAGCCGCTGCCCAGGGAGGACCCAGCCCAGCTGGCCAGGAGGGCCCCACCACCCACAGCCCAGGTGGGCAGTGAAGGAGCACCATCCCCGCTGCCCAGGAGGGCACCACCAGGCAATTAGCAGTTGGCCATAGACCGGCCGCCGTCTCAAGAACCGCTGAACTGGGCCCTTCAAGGCAAGGACCGCTGAACTGGGCCCGCCGTCTCAAGAACCGCTGAACTGGGCCCCGCCGTCTCAAGCACCGCTCCGCTGGGCCCCGCCGTCTCAAGAACCGCTCCGCTGGGCCCCGCCGTCTCACGCACCGCTCCGCTGGGCCCCGCCGTCTCAAGAACCGCTGAACTGGGCCCTTCAGGGCAAGGACCGCTGAACTGGGCCCCGCCGTCTCAAGAACCGCTGAACTGGGCCCTTCAAGGCAAGTAGCGCTGACCTGGGCCCCACCGTCTCAAGAACCGCTGAACTGGGCCCCGCCGTCTCAAGAACCGCTGAACTGGGCCCGCCGTCTCAAGAACCGCTGAACTGGGCCCCGCCGTCTCAAGAACCGCTGAACTGGGCCCTTCAAGGCAAGTAGCGCTGACCTGGGCCCCGCCGTCTCAAGAACCGCTGAACTGGGCCCCGCCGTCTCAAGAACCGCTGAACTGGGCCCCGCCGTCTCAAGAACCGCTGAACTGGGCCCCGCTGTCTCAAGAACCGCTGAGCTGGGCCCCGCCGTCTCAAGAACCGCTGAACTGGGCCCCGCCGTCTCAAGAACCGCTGAACTGGGCCCCGCCGTCTCAAGAACCGCTGAACTGGGCCCCGCCGTCTCAAGAACCGCTGAACTGGGCCCTTCAAGGCAAGTAGCGCTGACCTGGGCCCCGCCGTCTCAAGAACCGCTGAACTGGGCCCCGCCGTCTCAAGAACCGCTGAACTGGGCCCTTCAAGGCAAGAACCGCTGGCCCTTTGGCAGACGTGGCAGGGCAGGATCTATCTCGGGCAGGGCTGCAGGATGTCCTCTGGCCAACTTGCCTCCTCCAGTGGCAGTGGGGTCTGTTATGGACTGTATGGACTGTGGCTTTGCTCTCCCCAGGATGGCCCAGTGGGCAGGCCACCCACTGTATGGACTGTTTGGACTGTTGGTTTGCTCTCCCCAGGATGGCCCAGTGGGCAGGCCACCCACTGTATGGACTGTTTGGACTGTGGCTTTGCTCTCCCCAGGATGGCCCAGTGGGCAGGCCACCCACTGTATGGACTGTATGGACTGTGGCTTTGCTCTCCCCAGGATGGCCCAGTGGGCAGGCCACCCACTGTATGGACTGTGGCTTTGCTCTCCCCAGGATGGCCCAGTGGGCAGGCCACCCACTGTATGGACTGTATGGACTGTGGCTTTGCTCTCCCCAGGATGGCCCAGTGGGCAGGCCACCCACTGTATGGACTGTATGGACTGTGGCTTTGCTCTCCCCAGGATGGCCCAGTGGTCATGGAGTCCCCTCGTGGATCTGGCGTCGTGTACTCAAGTGGCTGAGGTGCCCCCCCTTCCCTTCCCCCTGAGGTGCCTGTCCGATTTTCTTTCTGATGCCCCTGCAGTGTTCTCTCCGTGGAGTTCTTGTCGTGGGACTGGGCCTTGCCCCTTTGCACAGGAACCCTGTGATCCACGGACAGTGGTTGGACTACATTTAGTAGCTGTATATATTTTGTATATAGTTTATTTATTTATTGGGATTACTGGTGTCCATATTTCAATATATCTGCCCGTTTATGATCTCTTCTTTTGGTCTTTGCATTATTTCGGAGGGGGGTGGTTTGTGGGTTGTGACAGTGATCTGTGGGAATGCATTGATGTGTGTGTTGTAGTGGGTGTGGGTGGGTGGGTGGGTGCCGGTAATCTTTTCCCTCCCCTGTGTCGTAGGTGCAGTACTCACCGATGTCTTCCGCGCCGCCGGGCGTGCTCCTGATATATGAGCAGGAATAGGAGTGCGGGGATGACCTGCAACTCTGGTTCCATGCTGCCGAAATCTCGCGTGGAGTGCGTAGAGGTGAGCGTTTTCCCGTTCGTAGTCTGTTTCCGCCGTGTTCTTATCGGCGGTGCTCCCGCCCCGGAAAAGGTGGCAGATTGGTGGGTCGTAATAGGGTGGGCGGTACATTGTCTGCCGCCTGGCTGTTGGCGGGAACCGCCGCGCTGTTTGTTTGTACCGCTGTGGCGGGCGGAGTGTTAAGTTGGCGGGCTGTGTTGGCGGTTCCCGCCAGGGTCAGAATTGCATATTTTAGACCGCCGGCCTGTTGGCGGCTTGGCCGCCGCTTTATCACCGACCGCCAGGGTCAGAATGAGGGCCTTTATATCACTTTTCAGTGATATCTCAGCATTTACTTATTGCATCTTTAATCATTTTGACCTGAATTTATCAGATTAAATATTATATATTTTCTAAACACTGCGTGGTGTAAGTTTGTGGTGCTATATGGTGTTATTGTAGGAATTATTGCACAAATACTTTAAACATTGCCTTCTAAGTTAAGCCTGACTGCTCAGTGCCAAGCTACCAGATGGTGGGCACAGGATAATTTGGATTGTGTGTGACTTACCCTGCCTAGAATGAGGGTCCTTGCTTGGACGGGGGTAGTTGCAGATAAAGTCCTTCACAATAAATAAACTGTACTCTGAAACCACAAAACAATACCTCAGAATAGCAATTTGGTTGCCACAGTAGTTTGTTTACAGCTGCTTACTGCTCCATCATCTTCTACATGCTGTATCCTCTGACTGCTATAAACACATCTATAGCAGGGACCTTTGCCAGAGCCAGATGATTCAAGGACACGTTTTTGCGACTGCTTGAACATGTGCACTTTAACCCAAGAGCTCTTTGCTGGAGTGCTATGTTCATTTCATTTTCGTGTTTCTACGAGGTTCACCACCAAGGGATCTGTTGGTGACATTGTTTTTGTTCCACTCACTCCAGTATTATAATAGAGAGAAAGCACCATGAAGCTTTGAGTGTGAGTCATCAATCTAGACCTAAATGTTTAGATGCTTTTCAGTTGTGATGAATGCAGGATAGGTCTGGAAATATGCTTTCTGCCAGCAATTGCTTGATAAAGGCAAACCCCATTGTTACACATCAATTACAGCACAAGAAGAAAAGAGAAATTAATGCTTTTGAAGGTACAGTGTTTGGTCTCTGATGGAAAATATCAATATATGACTAACACTACGCCAAGATTTCCATGCATTTATATTTTACCTAAAATACACAAACAGAGGGAAGGATTTCTGCCCAGTAGACCCATTGTCTGTGAAGTTGGGTCTCCAACTGAACAAAAATTCTGAATATATAGATTAATTCTTGCAGCCATTTGTTCACAATCTACCCTCTTATATCTGTGACACCAATCATTTGCTCAGTAAAGTATCATACTATGACTGGACAGAAGGTAACTTATTAGACACTTGATGTCAGTTCACTTTATACCTGTATCCCTATGGACCAGGGCCGATCAGCAGTCCACAATCTCTTGGAAGCATGTGACGCCTCTCTTTATGAACACACAGAGATGTCGCTGGACCTGATTACATTAGTTTTAAATAACAAACATTTTTACACATAATGGTGCATGGTACCACCAATCACAGGTAGTAGCAATGGGGGCAACATTTTCACCATCATTTGTCAATCTTTATATGGATTGCTTTGAGAGGAAACACATTTGTACAGATTGTCCCCCCCAGGCTTACTGAACATAACTTGTATTTGGGATGGTGTAACGATGATGTCCTACTATGTTGGTCAAGCTATGCCAAAGAACTATTTGTAGGATACCTTAATGATAATCAATTTGACCTCTCATTTACGTGCCAATAAAGTAAACATAAGATTGATTTTCTGGACAGTACTCTCTATATAGAAGGACACACAATTTGTTCTGACCTTTTCAGATAAGCGACTGCTTGTAACGCCATTCTTCACGCTACCAGTGCACTTCCTAGTTTGCAAATTAAGGCTACACCATATGGTGAAGTGAACAGAATGAGGCACATGTGTAGTACAGATTCAAGGTTTTTGACAGAATCATACAATATAGAAATAATGGTTTGGAATCAGGGGGTATTCTGATGAATAAGTAACTACTGCTAGAAACAAGATTCTCACAGCTGATTATCTTCACCTTTTAGCTCACAATTGGAAGAGGTCACCAGGGCAATAGAATAGACTTGGGGCATATTTACAAGAAGGTGGTGCATCAGCTCTGATGCACCACTTTTTCTTGCATCATCCTGTGCCCCCTAAGGTCACCATGGTAGCACTGAGTGTACTTTACAGTGCACTATGGCGCACATTAGCACAATAGTGTCACAATTTATGACACTATTGTGGTGCTTTGCTGGATTAGTGCCATAAATTATGGTGCTAATCCAGCAAAGCACAGGGAGGCCTATATGTTATTATGAAAGCGTCAGTTTAATGCCTGCCCTGGGTAAGCTTTAAAAATAACAGAAAAAATGGTGCACTAAAATCTTGTAGATTTCATTGCACCATTTTTTTTAGCCTCCCTGGGTGTGAAAGCCCCCTTGCATTCAATACACCTAGCCCAGGTATAATGTGGCGCTGAGGGTTGCAGAGTGGCACAATGCATACATTGTGCCACTTTGTAAATATGGCGCATGGTGGGGGCCTCCTTAATGCCTTCTCAGCGTAACAAAATGATGCTAGGGCAGCACAAGGAGACACGAGGGGCTTCTAAATATGCCTCTTAGTTTCACCACATTATATAGCCTACTGAGCCATGAGGGTTAATACATTTTACACAAATACTGACATCTTTTGCAACTAGATGGTGCTCTTAAAAACACTATCACGAATAAACCATCCATCACACTGAGTTGGTGTATTACCCTTAAAAACATTGGTGGTCATTATGACCCTGGCGGTCTTTGACCGCCAGTGGCAAAACGACGGGAGCACTGCCAACAGGCTGGCGGTGCCTCCCGGCGTATTTGGACCGCAGCGGTAGCGCCTCGGTCGCACCACCGGGGCCGGCGGTATCCCGCCACTTTAGCCCCGGCGGTGATAATCTGCCAGGGCAGCGCTGCAAGCAGCGCTGCCCTGGGGATTATGACTCCCCTACCGCCAGCCTGTTTCTGGCAGTTTGCACCACCAGGAAGAGGCTGGCGGTAAGGGGACTCAGGGGGCCCCTGGGGGCCCCTGCACTGCCCATGCACTTGGCTAACTGTACTAACTGACACACCGACTGCAAGGACACTGATTTTTTTCCAAGCAGCAAGCCTATGAAGAGGTAGAATATTACAGCAGCTGGACTGAATTCCAAATTTCCCCAGTATGACTGGCTGTGTTAAGCAAGTAAAATATGACTCAAAGGGCAAGGTATGGCACCCCTGCTAAATCTACTTGCTTTTGAAACTCTACAGCAGAAGGGGAAAGAGCGTAAGGGCAAGATGGGCTACTTTGCTTCTCAATTTAAGACTCTTAGGCCCGTATTTATACTCCGTTTGCGCCGAATTAGCGTCGTTTTTTTCGACGCAAATTCGGCGCAAAACTAACGCCATATTTATACTTTGGCGTTAGACGCGTCTAGCGCCAAAGTATGGGCAAATAGCGTCATTTTTTTGCGTGAACGCCTTCCTTGCGTTAATGAGATGCAAGGAAGGCGTTCCCGTCTAAATTTATTTATTTATTTATCGTATTTATACTCCCGGGCAAAAGTCACGCCCGGGAGGTGGCGGGTCAAAAAACCCCGCATTTGCGCCACTATTTAACGCCTGGGTCAGGATAGGCGTTAAGGGGCCTGTGGGCTCAAAATGAGCCCACAGGTGCCCTCCCCTGCCCCCAGGTACCCCCCCTGCCACCCCTGCCCAACCCCAGGAGGACACCCAAGGATGGAGGGACCCACCCCAGGGACATTCAGGTAAGTATAATTTTTTATATTTTTTAATTTTTTTTGGGTGGCATAGGGGGGCCTTATTTGTGCCCCCCTACATGCCACTATGCCCAATGACCATGCCCAGGGGACATAAGTCCCCTGGGCATGGCCATTGGGCAAGGGGGCATGACTCCTGTCTTTACTAAGACAGGAGTCATTTAAATGGCGTCTGGGCGTCGAAAATAATGGCGCAAATCGGGTTGAGGCGATTTTTTTGCCTCAACCTGACTTGCCCCATTTTAAGACGCCCTAACGCCATTTTCCCCCTACGCCGGCGCTGCCTGGTCTACGTGGTTTTTTTCCACGCACACCAGGCAGCGCCGGTCTGCTAGCGCCGGCTAACGCCATTCCATAAATACGGCGCCCGCATGGCGCTTCAGAATGGCGTTAGACGGCGCTAAATTTTTTGACGCTAAACTGCGTTAGCGCAGTTTAGCGTCAAAAAGTATAAATATGGGCCTTAGGCCCGTATTTATACTCCGTTTGCGCCGAATTAGCGTCGGTTTTTTCGACGCAAATTCGGCGCAAAACTAACGCCATATTTATACTTTGGCGTTAGACGCGTCTAGCGCCAAAGTATGGGCAAATAGTGTCATTTTTTTGCGTGAACGCCTTCCTTGCGTTAATGAGATGCAAGGAAGGCGTTCCCGTCTAAAAAAATGACGGCGACGCAAATGCGTCGTATTTATACTCCCGGGCAAAAGTCACGCCCGGGAGGTGGCGGGTCAAAAAACCCCGCATTTGCGCCACTATTTTTAACGCCTGGGTCAGGGTAGGCGTTAAGGGGCCTGTGGGCTCAAAATGAGCCCACAGGCTCCCTCCCCTGCCCCCAGGGACCCCCCCTGCCACCCCTGCCCACCCCAGGAGGACACCCAAGGATGGAGGGACCCACCCCAGGGACATTCAGGTAAGTTCAGGTAAGTATAATTTTTTATATTTTTTTAATTTTTTTGGGTGGCATAGGGGGGCCTTATTTGTGCCCCCCTACATGCCACTATGCCCAATGACCATGCCCAGGGGACATAAGTCCCCTGGGCATGGCCATTGGGCAAGGGGGCATGACTCCTGTCTTTACTAAGACAGGAGTCATTTAAATGGCGTCTGGGCGTCGAAAATAATGGCGCAAATCGGGTTGAGGCGATTTTTTTGCCTCAACCTGACTTGCCCCATTTTAAGACGCCCTAACGCCATTTTCCCCCTACGCCGGCGCTGCCTGGTCTACGTGTTTTTTTTCCACGCACACCAGGCAGCGCCGGTCTGCTAGCGCCAGCTAACGCCATTCCATAAATACGGCGCCCGCATGGCGCTTCAGAATGGCGTTAGACGGCGCTAAATTTTTTGACGCTAAACTGCGTTAGCGCAGTTTAGCGTCAAAAAGTATAAATATGGGCCTTAATTCATGACATTTTTTAGGAATGATTACAGTTGATTAAAAATGTATAAAATAGATTAAACTGTAAATAATGATGTTTATAAATTTAATATGTGACAGAAAAGTATTTACATTATAGAAAGCTTTGCTATCGTCTCGTGCCCTTTGTTAACGTTATTATCGTGTATTTGCTTATTTAAAAGAGAGATTGCCATTTCTCGCTTTGCATCATCTCATGTTTCAGTATCGTGCTAGCGTATTCTATTGTCAAAAGGCCTGGCAGTATTCAGCAATTGCCGTGTTCTCCTTGAATACATATGAGTTGGTGACCCCTTCTACCCTCATCTAGCTCAAGCTCTGCAAAATTGAAATGCTTTCCTCATTGCCTAAACATGAGCCAGGTTGTCTGCAGCACACAGTCCCGAATTGTTTTACTGTAGGCAGCGGAGCATACCACACCTTGAGCTGCTTTAACCGCATCCCCCAGCTAAATGCAAAATAATATTTAGTGAAGTGAGGATTCCCTCCTACATCTATCGATTTCTCTTCTCTTGTTTAGTTTCCCTTCATCACTTGTCATTTTGATCATTGTATTTTCTCTCTTATGCCTTTTACTGCATCCATTATTGTCAAGGACTTTGTTGGGGCTTTTTCCAGTCATAAAAACACCTAAACATTATCAAAGGTGAGACAAGTGATGCTTGCCATTATATGCTATACTTTTTATTTCTCCTTTGGGCAACATGACTACGAGTGATATCCATTATCTGGGAGCTCTTGATTCTTCATTGATGCTGAGAGCCAACAACGCATTTTACTCATCTTCTGCAGCTCCTTGTAGGTGAAAAGCAGTCTTGTGATTTAGGCCACTAGGTTGATAGCCTCGTTTTTAAGCAGTTTGACTTCAGAGTTCTTTAATCTTCCGAAGCTGCAAGAACACTTCCCTAAATTGACAGTGATTGTCTTGAGCCATGAAATGGAAAGCAGAAAGGTTGTTAATGTAAGGATGTGCATTATTGTGAAACCTTGAAGGCAGAATAGCTACCGTGTGCATCACTTAAAAGACAAAGATCCAAAAACTTATGATAGACAATTATGATGTAATATCAAAAGAGCTTTATGCATTTTGGTCAGCACCCTGTAGGGACAAGGATTTCCGGAATGAGAACTGTGATGGTTGGTTCAATATGATCTGGAGAGATAAGAAAATGTAACTTTCCAAAGTGCAATGTGTGTGTCATTTGTCTTCATCAGATGAAGAATATTTAAGAAGTCGAACGAAAAAGTATAAAGTTCTCCTTATGAGTAGGAGGCTATTCCATCAACTGGCAATCTGGGAGGATCTAAGAAAGGCAGCATTATAAAGACACAGTAAAATATTTTGGTGCCTAATCTCAGGAGTTTTGACACGTGGAACAAATATTGAAGAGCACCATATTAGTGCAAATACCTGAGTGGAGTATTATAAGAATGTATGCAATGGTTTTAACTTGAGATGCGAACTTTGACATGCCCAGGAAAAAGGTGATTCAAACCAGGCTGATCCGCCACTGGTTGAGCAACTTAGTTTGCTCCTCTCAGAAAAAGAAAGAGCATTTATACAGAAGCATAATAAAACATCAAGGCCTAATATCGTTTGAGTCAATATGTTCCATGCTAATCCAAAATTATAGTCAGAGGTCCGGACAAAGGTTTTCAAAGCAGTCTTGGCCCCCAACTCTATTACCTTGTAAGGTGGTCTGCTATAATAATAACCCTTCATTATCAGGGCAACAAACTATTGCCTGGTAATTATAGGCTTATACCATTCCTCGAAGGTGTGGCAAAAATCTTTCGTCATGCTCTGCTTAATAGGTTGCAGGTTTGGCTAGACCAAAAGTTTGTTATTATTGATACCCAGGCATGCTTCCCTAAAGGAATTAGCACCATCGACCAAGCAACCAGACTTCATATGGCATGTATTTAACAAACAAAAGGCCCATATTTATACTTTTTTTGTGCCACATTTGTGCCATTTTTTGCAAACTCACAAAATACGCTTTATTTTTTTTTTATCTTTCATCGATCTCAAATCCACCTTCACTCTCATGAACAGATCATAAATTATGGCAAACCCTTGAACTCTTGGGGATTGAGAAACCACTACTCCAAGCCATTAAAGGCTTGTATTTGGAGACTTATGCCTGTGTTCCATATGGAGCTGCAAGGGAATGCAGCAACTTCTTCTCTATCTTCTCTGGTGTCCGCTAGGGGTGTGTGCTTCCCCATTATTATACTCTCTTTTACCTGAATGATGTTGAAAATTACACATTATTGTTGTACCTTTTGCTTATCATTCAGGTATTCTATCATGGATACAAAAGGAAATGCATAAAGTGTTAGCTAACTTTAGGAGGACTTGTGGGTTGAAGGTTCTTCCAATCAACCCTTTAAAAACAAAGATTGTGGATATATAATACACACCCATTCTTAGGATGTCTACAAGAGTTTTCAGACAACTCCTTGAAGCATCCTGTCCTACAACTATTAAAGCATTCATTTAAACCATAAATTGAACTGGTGTGACTTCATCGACTAGGCAGAAGATTCCTGAAACACACATCAAAAGTTGAGGAAGAGAACAGGTGTCACGTAGGTTCTCATTATCCTAATGGATTCGGGTGGCAGAATCACCTGTTACTGCAGGGGACTGAGTCTGATGCTGCACCATGTGACACCTGTCAGCCTAATCTGGCTTTGTTCCGGCTAACTAGCAGTCCCTCATCTCCACCCAACAGCAGGGATAATTAGGGCCACCAGGCACATGACATAAAGGACTCCTCAGGGGAATCGTGGTCACTCAGATCTCATCCGTTTCTCTCAGTTACATTAGTCTCACGTATGCAAGGACAATCAGAAACAGAGTAAAATTAAATAAGGTTTTATTGAAGAGACTGCATCTTAGATAGTAAAGCATGTATTGCAATAACTAGGATGATGAAGCACAATAAGATTAAAATTGTGACAAGGAGAGTAAAACACAAGAATAACATTACCATACTGTCACTAAGGTTTGTAGGGATAGTTCCAGTGCTTAACCTGTAAATAAAAAGGTGCTGGTGCTCAAAGCCCTCCTCTTAAACATGCGGCTGCTGCAATTAAATGTGCGATCATGGAGTACTGAGACAGCTTAATTTCAGTGCCATCTCTGACCTCTTTGATCCATTTAAAGCCACTCCCTGCCCCTTCAGCTCATACCTACAGCTTTCTGCTTTCTCTCCTTGTGACACTTTTTTGTTTTTCTCTTCCTCAGTCTTTTCCAAACGTGTTTTTTGCTCGCAGCAAATGCGTGAGGCAGAAGACTAAGCGCTGGTCCTCAAAAATAAGTGCTGGTGCTCAGCACTGGAAACAACAAGCACAAATTAAGTACTGGATAGTTCCTATCTAAGCTGTGTTAGAGCACAGCATGTTAAGCTCTGATTCTGCCTTTCAGGTTTCCCCTGGGAAGACATCATCCCTCAGACCTGAGCAAGAGGCCTGTAGTCTACATAAGCAGCTGTAGCAAAGCAATCAGCATGCAGTCGTGGTCGTCTGGCTGAAATATCCCTCTAGTGTACATTGGTCAAAGTAGTGTTTTTATAATAAAACAACTGATGTTCCAAGAAAGGATCCCCACATAAGAGTGGGTATGTTTCTGTGAACATTGGAGACAAAGCGTACCACTTTCCCCGGCAACCTATCTTACTGCAGCCTTAAAAAAAGCAGAGTGAGAGAAATGTCTTGTTTAAGAAGGCAGTGAAGACCATATGCGAAGAACAGCGAGATAGAGAAAATAAGACAAGACCGCGAATGTGGCTAATGTTAAAATAATAAAACAAAACTGAATAAAATATATCTACACTAAAGTGCACAGCAGCACGCCTAGTTTTATAAAATAATGTGTATAAAACTATAGATAAAATGGCTACACAACACAGGAATATCAGCAATTTAGAGCACATCATCACAAGCAATTGCAAATAGATGAGAACAGTTTCCTAAGAGCTTTGTTAAAATGTGTGCCTGGGACACTGGTTATCATGTTGTTTTCGGAGCTTGGTGGTAGTCCCATAACAAATGTTATTGCTCTTGCTCCTGTGCTGTATTTGCCTTGATTTAATAGAAATCTATACGGAGAACTGTATTTAGGAGCTTTGGTTGAAACATAGGTATCTACTGAACTCCACCAACAATGTATGGGCCCTTTATGTCAAAATAAGCTTGACCAAGGAGGGGGACTGTCATTTGTGGTGTACTCCAGCTCCAATAACTTCTGACACCAGCTCTAAAGTCAAGGGCTTTCTTTTTGCTTTCAACCCTGAAATCTCATATTACACATGTAGAAACTTCACAATTGATTGCCAGCTACTATTTTATCAATCATTTGTGGTGGATGGAGTCTTACCTTAATGCAATTTTACCAGAAGCATGTTGCATTTTTTACCTTAAATTTTGATTGGGTATTTTCCCTACAAGAGTATATAAGAATTTTCAACCAGCCAACCTACTAGTAAGTTCTGTGATAGCGAGATTTGGGGGTGCAACTCATTTCTACACTTTTTATTATTTTTCAAAAGAACTAAAAATCTGTGCCACAAATGGTTAATGCCTCCATTTAAACTGTTTTTCACTCTCAACTTGTAAAACTGCACTTTGTTATACAACAGATATCTCATTGATTTACATGTCAGTAGAAAACTATGCATGGACAACGTTGATTATGATGCAAAGACCAGTCCAGGCATTTAGGGCCTTTAACTTCCAGGTTGGCCTTATTATGTTCTATATTGTGGCATTTCATTTGCACTTGAAATCTTAACCTTGTTTTAAGAACTATAGATAAGTTACTAGAGTACTTAATAAATTAATTTGGGAGGTGGGTTTTTAAGGTTTTGTTTTGAAGAAATAGTTTTTAGTATGTTCCAAACATTGTCATAACTTTGACTTGTCCTTTCCCTTTTCATGTTTTTACTTTATTGAACATTCCTCTTTATTGCTTTTATGATTACAGTTGTTATAGCTTATGCAGAAAACAATAAAATAAAATGAATGAAATGACAGGGATTTTGTATCTTGAAAGTAGTTGACTGAATGGAGATTTCTTCATTTGGCTCACTTCACTCATAGTAAGTAGGATTTGGGCAGTTTTCCTTTGTGACACATGAATCAGTGCTGAGATCCTATAGTTTTTTTTTACCACTGTTGCATTTGTTTGGCAGCTTCCATTATTTTGCTCACATTGTATTTATTGTTGACCAGCCCTAGTTACATTTGTATGTGGAAACTGAGTAGGCATGTAGGAGGTACTCCACCGTTCTGCACGTGTATTGTTGTAGTGGTCCTAATCTCTCTATTTTGTAGCCACAATGTTCTGTATGAGTGGCTTTGATGCCACTCACACAAGAGGGCTACCGGTGGCTTTATCAGGCTGCAGTGTGGAGATCAGTGTGCTGAGTTTGGACAAATGCAAAATATTGAATAATGAGTCACTGTTCAGGACAAACTTTGTGAGACTGTTCCCTACCATTATTTCAGAGGTAGAAGCATCCATTAGATCCATGTGATCAGACACACATAATCATAATCTTCCCCATTAATGAATGCAAATGTTGAATTTGAAGAGTAAAACATGTAGAACAATTGATGTTTTCTACTTTTTGTTTGTGCCTAGTGTTATCAGCTTTATGGTATTTGACTTCTCCTGAAATAATGCCAATAAGTGTCAGACTTTGCTAAATCTGTGTCAGGACCAACTATATCCTGATACTGGTTTTCGTGTGGATATGTTTCCTACACCTAAAACACTCCTTTGAGTCTCACAGTTGTTTGTACACAGGATTCACAATTTTCCTAAGGCTTCTCAGTTTTGAGATATCCTTTTGTGTTGGTCTTTGCCATGATCTGTTCATGTACTCATGCAGACTTAATGACGTTGTACTATCTTTCTGACATATCATTTGCCATGCCATTTGGAGAATAGCATTACTTTGAGATATTTGTTCCTGCATTTGAGTACCTCATCACCTCCTGTTGTAATCTTCTTGCTGCACGCCAGACAGGTCAGCAATGAAGACTTTAACTCATGCTTATTTTTCAAGCTATTATTTATTAAATGAGTATCTGCATACTTTTTTCTCTTCAAATGGTGAAGTTTGGTAATTACTGTGAAATCCATGTGCTGCCTTTCCCTAGGCTATCCTCACCAGTCACCAATTTTCCCCACTTCCTGCCCCCACTGTAGGAAGTGATCATTTTCTTGGTGTCGGTCTCTGTCAGTCTCTGTCAGTTTGTATGGTCCTAATGTCCGTCATACTCATGGCTACACTGAAAAATGTGATAGCCAAATTTGTATCATATAAATTGGTGGTTTATATGCCACATTGTGTGGAAGCACCTTTCTTTACTGTCTCGGATCGTAAAAAGTCCTCCATCATAAAAAGGTGTTCAGTATTGGAGATAGCAAATAAAGGTAGAATCCCAAAGAAAAATTCACAGTTTTTCACATTTTTCCCAAAACAGCTATTAGTATGTATGAAGGAATTAGAACCATTTTATTGATCTCACGCTTCAAAATTGAAATCTAATTCGATTTTAACTGTGGTAACATCAGCTCTCTAGGAAGTGACAGCATGGCAGTTTATTCTGTTTCACCATGTGCACTGGTCACCTCCTCATATGCTTGGAATTAGTTCTTTAAGAATGATCACTCAAGTATGTGGTATTAGTATACCCTCTGAAACAAATCCATGTGCAGTGGGCAGAAACAAGAGGCAGCAGCAAGGGCTTAAAGGTGTTGGGAAGAGAAACAGAAATCATTTATTTTGTAAATAATAGGAATGTTGTGGGTGATGCAATACAAATGGAATGTGGTGTGTAGGCTCCCTATTTTGACATTTCCGCTGGGCCAGTGGAAAAGTCACATCAACATTGCCGCCGGCTCATAATAGAGCCGGCGGCAATGTTGATGTGCAGCAGGTGCAGCAGCACCCGTCGTGCATTTCACTGCCCGAAATTCAGGCAGTGAAATGCGAGATGGGACTGTGCCTGGGGGCCCCTGCACTGCCCATGTCAAGTGCATGGGCAGCTCAGTGGCCCCCAGGGGCACCCAAGGCCCCCTTACTGCCAACCTTTCCATGGCGGTGTTTACCGCCATGGACAGGCTGACGGTTGGGGATTCATAATCCCCAGGGCAGCGCTGCTGGCTCAGCTGCCCTGGGGATTATGGACGCCTAAAGGAAGCCTGGCGGTCAAGTGGAAGGGCCGGCGGTATGGCTGTGGCTAATGCGCCATGGTCATAATTCACTTGCGGAACACCGCCAGCCTGTTGGCGGTGTTACCGCCAGTGTACCGCCGGCCGCCAGGGTCATAATGAGGCCCATAGTTTGGCTATTGTGTGGACATGCGGCAGAGAGGCATGGAGCTCTGGGAATCAAACACAAAAACTGTGGAAAAGAATTGCATTGCTCAGGCTAGGTGCACTGTTGACTCAATTACGTTTTTCTTTACGTTTTCCAAGTAGGTCCTAGTATGTAGCAGTGCTAATCATTCAGAGTATAACAAAGTACTACCATGAATGTTGGGCATTTTATTGTACATTCGTTTTCAGATTTCTACATAATATACAATTTTATATGAATCAACATTGAACATTACATTGTTTCCGTTAAAGTCCAAGGTTCACAATGATAAACATCCAGAATTGCAGCAATTGTTGTTTACATGTGAATGCAAATAACATAACACATATTAATATATCATTGCTATAATGAATTCTCCCTCAAATTTGAATGCAAACAGCTAAGTTAAGCAAATTGCTTTGATCACTTGAAACTGGTAGTTAACATATGAACATTTCAAAAGAATTTTGGAACGAGATTCATTCCCACTTTATAATGCCCGCAGCTGCAATAAATCTCATCAGGGCAGAGTTGTGCTGTAATGCCGAGTATTCACTGCAGTGTTTAGATTTTCAACCTTATAAATGGAATTGGATTCTCAGAGAGAAGGAATTGCATTTCTTTCGAACCATCATTTGGTCATGGATCACTGCCTCCTGTAAGTTACTGCGGTGTATGGGAAGAATCAAAGAAATGTAGGCAAAATGGAAATTCTACTTACAGCTCACGTGTTTCTGGATTCTCGTCAGTAACTGTCTTTCCGGCTGAGTTATGGTCCTGCAACTCACGACGCTTAACTTGTTATTTTGCCATTGGGAATCCTATTTGCCAAATTAAAACTTTTTTACGTTTGTCAATAAAACATTAAAGTGTGAGTCAAATAGCATATTTTTAGAAGGATGGAATATTCCCCTTTTTGATTATTTATTTGTAATGAGATGTTCTACAGACGCAATTCCTTCTTTTTGTTTAATAAATCTGCATTTTAATATTGCTTTTTCTGGGTATTTTCAATGCAAGAATGGCACTGTGAAACATGTTTCTAGAACACCAAATATAGGGCATCTGAGCTTTGTTATTAGCGATGTTGTGGTGGGTATTTTAGGTGTGATACTGATGTGTAAACACAAAAGAACGAAACTCAGATTTGAAAGTCAGTGAAACCCCATCTACACGTAGAGCTAACTTTTATCCTTCATGTGATTAACAGGATTCGAAATACTTTACCCTATGGGACACCATTTACCTACATCCCCTATAAATGTTCATGAAATAGCCTAGGAGCACGTGCACTCCTTTGAGTATGTTTGAATGCTTAGCAGGAGTATGGGAGTTCCCAGAAACCTGTGCTCTGGGGATTGTTACCCACACTCACCAACTAGCCCTTAACCCTGGGTTTCGGGAATTCCACTACACAGTGAGACAGTCTACATTTGCAAATACACTGTGTAAGTCCAAAATGCTGTGAAATGGAATTCAATATTACCCCTGAGGTTGTGGTTTTGTGTGCCTGCTTGGTTATGCAAAAATCTTTTTCAAACAGTTCTACCAGGAGGGTTGTCCTAAAATCTGGTAATTGAACTACTTCTGTGACCAAATCCATGTACACCTGTGCTAGGGCCCAAATGCATAAGCACAACACTTTTAAAATGTTCAGTTTTTATCCTGGAACCTTGGATGAAGGTCTCCTCAGGGGGGCCTGAAGTGTGAAACGCGAAGAAGAAAATGATGGCGCCACTGTCATATTATATTTGGGCAACCGTTGAACTAGAAAGAAAAGTGTTTGCCGAGTTACTACATAGTTACTTGGAGAGATTATATTATAACAACCTATATCCTTTTGAGAAAAAGTTACTAGAGAGAAAGCCTAACCCACACGTAACTCGTACAAATTAACGTCATGACTGCATTTATTTTTATGTGATTATAATGTGGAGAGCTGTGGTGAAAGGGTTGCAGACACAATATCACAATTTCTCCTCTATTTCTTCGCTTCTTGACACTATTGTGTTAAGGCACAAAATCATGGTCTCGTCAATGTGATCAAAGCACACCTCTGGCCTTCCAACATCCACACAATATGCTTTTCTTCCAGGCTTGTCAAGTGCTTAATCTAAAAAATTGGGTTTTTGGTTGGCAGTCAGGTTGCCCTCCGTCCAAGCAAGAACCCTCACTCTAGTCAGGGTAAGTCACACACAATCCAAATTATCCTGTGCCCACCCTCTGGTAGCTTGGCACGAGCAGTCAGGCTTAACTTAGACGGCAATGTGTAAAGTATTTGTGCAATACATCATACAATTACACCATATAGCACCACAAAAATATACCACACAGTGTTTAGAAAAAATATAGAATATTTATCTGGATATTTGTAGATCAACACAATAAAAGATGCAATAAGAATTTGTAGGAATATCACTGAAAAGTGATATAAAGGGGGTCATTCCGACCCCGGCGGTCCTTGCGGCGGGAGCACCGCCAACAGGCTGGCGGTGCTCCGCAGGGCATTCTGACCGCAGCGGTTTGGCCGCGGTCAGAACAGGAAAACCGGAGGTCTCCCGCCGGTTTTCCGTTGCCCTCAGGAATCCTCCTGCGCCGCCATGGGGATTCCGACACCCCATACCGCCATCCTGTTCCTGGCGGGCGAGATGGCGGTATGGGGTGTCGTGGGGCCCCTGGGGGCCCCTGCAGTGCCCATGCCAATGGCATGGGCACTGCAGGGGCCCCCGTGAGAGGGCCCCACAAAGAATTTCAGTGTCTGCTTAGCAGACACTGAAATTCGCGACGGGTGCAACTGCACCCGTCGCACCTTCCCACTCCGCCGGCTCCATTCGGAGCCGGCTTCCTCGTGGGAAGGGGTTTCCCGCTGGGCTGGCGGGCGGCCTTCTGGCGGACGCCCGCCAGCCCAGCGGGAAACACAGAATCACCGCGGCGGTCTTCAGACCGCGGAGCGGTGTTCTGTCGGGGGAACTCTGGTGGGCGGCCTCCGCCGCCCGCCAGAGTTAGAATGACCCCCAAAGTGTCTTAAGTCTTTAAAAACCAAACAAAGTCTCATTCAAGCACAAAGTACCTGGTTTGGAGTGGAAAATCTCAGCAGAGGGCCGCAGAGGAGGAGATGCATGGAAAAATGGTGTGTGCATTGGTTTCGCCCCTTCACGCACAGACTTGTGTCGTTATTTTTCACGCGGGGAGACGTGTGTCGTTCTGCGGGAAGAAAAATGGTGTGTGCGTCGGTTTCGCCCCTTCACACACGGACTTGCTTAGTTATTTTTCACTCTGGGAATACGTCCGTCGTTTTCAGGACATGTAAACTACACAGGCACATGTCCTGCCTTTTACCCGCACAGCACCCTGCTCTAGGGGTTACCTAGGGCACATATTAGAGGTGACTTATGTGTAGAAAAAGGGGAGCTTTAGGCTTGACAAGAACTTTTAAATGCCAAGTCGAAGTGGCAGTGAAACTGAACACACACAGGCCTTGCCCTGGCAGGCCTGGGACAAGGTAAAGGGGCTACTTGAGTGGGTGGCACAACCAGTGCTGCAGGCCCACTAGTAGCATTTCATCTACAGGCACTAGGCACATACAGTGCACATTACTAGGGACTTATAAGTATATTAAATAGTCCAATTGGGTATGATCCAAAGTTACCATGTTTAAAGGGAGAGAGCATATGCACTTTAGCACTGGTTAGCAGTGGTAAAGTGCGCAGAGTCTAAAAGCCAGCAAAACAGAGTCCAAAAAGTGTAGGGAGACAGGCAAAAAGTTAGGGGTGACCACCCTAAAGCATGTCAGGTCTAACACTTAACATAAGGCAAACATGCATCAAAGCCATACAGGAGTCAGTTGTGAACTATACACATTCCAATTAAAATTAAAATGTTATGAGCACCCACGTAATGCCCAACAGAAAATCGGTATAATGGGGAATTCCCCTGCATTCCTTGCTGTCAATAGTTCTTTATGCCTGGACCAGTGCCAGGGTCTGACCTAATAACTCCGCTTAGGCTGTCAATAGAAATTTTCAGCATGCAAGATTAGAGGGAGTAGATGGTGGCAGATCAACGATTGATACTTACAGTGTATAAAACCCAGAAGCAAAAGCAACTATGGTGGGCTGCAAATATGCGTGCTAGCCAAGAAGCCGAATATTCCAGTTAAAGTAGGTCATAGTCACTTTATTATGCAATGTGGAGACTTTAATGTTAGTCCCATGAAAGGCATGTTAGTTAAAGTGATTAACGAGGAAGATAAAACAGCTCAGGACACGAGAAACAAATAATTCTGAAAATCGTAGCTAGATGTGGTCTACCAAATATGATTGCTTTAACACAGGTGTTGGAATTAAAAAATGGTTAACGAATTTTAATCTGATATTGTACACGGCAGTCTGCTATTCCTGCTCTCATTACAGGCAAATTGTGACATCTCACTGCTCAACTGTTAAAAGATATTAAAGATGAGTTGTGATGTCATAATGCCTGCTGCCAGAACCATTAGCCCAGGTGAATGGCTGGTCCAGTGGGATCATTACAGCTGCAGTTATAGCAAAGTAGAGAAAACGAAACCTGACATTGTATTCTTCTGGTCTTTTTTTTCTCAAATGTACAGAAATAACCATAAAGGAGATAACTATTGAAACATGTTTATTTTTACACACTAAGGGCCATATTTCTACTTTTTTAGCGCCACATTTGCGCCACTTTTTTATGCAAAAGTGGCGCAAACTTACAAAATACAATTGTCTTTTGTAAGTGTGCGCGCTTTTGCATCAAAAAATGATCCAAATGCAGCGCTAAAAAAGTATAAGTATGGGTCTAAAATTAATTACATTGAAAAGTGGAACATCGCTCCATTTACCCATACATTTTGAGCCCCATAATTTTTTAATCTCTTTTTTGTTTTATTTCTCATTAAGTCCTGCTTGTATTCTTCATATCTGCATCTATAATCTCTTCCTCTGAACGAGCAAGCTATCACGGATTTGAGTGAAAAGTGATTGTGTAATAGGGGGCTGCTCCTTCGCTAAGGTGGAGGAGCGTCGCCCAACTGGATTTTTTAATAGGGAAAAATAAAATGATAATAATGTACGCCACATTATTATCATTTCATTTTTCCTGTGAGTACGGGCGGGGCTGGGCTGCAGGGAGGGTGCAGAGGAGGGGTTTTGCAGCACCATGTGTGCATGTCTCTTTGGTCGGCCGTGTTGGGCCGGCCAAACAGGCACGCGCCCTTTGCATGTTCTCTGCCCAGCTGTATTGCACAGCCAAGTGGAGAACATGCACAGGCTCCACCTACCTGACTGAGCGGCGAAGTAGGCTTCTCAGTCCAATCCCAATGTTGTGATTGGCTGGGAGCCTGTGTGCAGTGCAGCCGGGAAGAGGAAGAGGACGGATGGGAGACTTCCCTAAAAGGTGTTTTTATTTTTTATTTTTTAAAACCCCCTGACACGTCGCACCCCATCCTGTCCCGCCACCTTTGTTCAGTGGAATCCTGTTTTTCATTAACAACATCCACACTTTTACTGGCTTTTAAAAGTTGGGAGAAGAAAAATTTCAGTTACAGAACAATCAACTTTTTGGCCTACACTTTGGGTTTAATAATTTGGCTTATATGATAAGCGCATTCTTTATCTTTAAGTATACCCATGTTTATAACGTCTGTTATGTTCTAGATTAAATTTAGACGTGAAAGCTGATGTATTTCCTCCTCTGAATGTAACCATTTTTAACACAGTGGAATGGCGTGTTTTAACTTAATACTAGTAGGTGAATTATGAGATGTGCAAAACAAAAACGAATCTTTTTTTAAATCTTGACATGCTTCATATGTTGACAAAGATGTTTGTATATTGAATTCTAGTCCTTAAATTTTTCCCTCTAGGAACGCATAGGAGGTTGTTATTCAAGCATAATTTGCATATATGAATAATAAGAATTGATAATAATAATAATAAGAATTGAATATATGACTCAATCTACCTTCGTTGTTTGCTGATTTTCTGTCCCTAAGGTAAGACCGAGTATTTATACGGTGAACAACGAGGGCCACAAACTCCTCTAGCAACTTTGACTAGTAAAGTATCTTGAATGAGTTACGTTCCTCATAGAAACATAGAGATTCCTATATTAATCGTATTACTTACAACTGCTGCACTGTACATTTTGAACGACTTCTTACTAGAGAGTTCCATGAAACAGTGACAGCGATATGAACGGCCCCGTTGAATGCACCATTGTGCAGGAGCCATAGTATCAACAAGCATATACAAACGATTGGAGTGCCTGACAATTGAGACAGCGACATGAGTAGCAAAACAAAGAAATAAGCATATGATCTCTACTCAGGGTGTGAGCTCAAACCTTTGGAATTGAGGGTCCATGCATAACTTGGAGAAAAAGAAGGAAGGGGGGTTTGGGACCAGGGCGTCACTACTTAGAGTGCATGTAAAGGTGTATGGGTTTGACAGGTGCGTTGAGGGAACTACATGGGAATTGGGGTTGCGGTAAGGGAGGGCCACCAGATGCAATGGAGAGCTTGGTAAGCTTGGTGTTATCAAAAGAGGGTGGATCACTGAAGAAGCCAGTGGGCTGGCACTGAGAGTAAGGGAGGTACAGATTAGGAACCAACAAGCCGGGATCATGGGGGAAGGACGTCATACCGGATAAGCTGTAAGAAGTGATCAAGGTGTGTGTGCCAAGCAGGGAGAATGGATGCCCATGGAGATGTCTAACTTCCTCATAGAACAGGGCATTCCCCCCAGCGTTGCAGCACCCAAAGCTAGGCTTCAATTACAGAGGCCTGACCCAATCTCCACTGTAGGGTGAAAAATTGTTTAGCAAGAAAGGGAACAAGAATGGCAAAGAGAGCTCTTATATCTGTGCAGTTCCTACGTTTGAAAATGCCCAGGACACAGGTCTCCAATGTGTAAATGGCAGGAAGTTCTGTTACTTCTCAGAGTGTGGTGTGGACCGAGAACCAATATGTGGTGAGAGCTAGGTATGACCATGACATATGTCTGAGGTCTACCGACAGTGTTTGGTAGCATAAGCAGCACAGGAGGACAGTGGGGAAATAGTGATTGAGTTGTTCAGGTGCTAGGTAGGCCCTATGTAGAGCTGTGAACTGTATGCTTTTTGGGAGACGTGATGCAAGTACTCTAGTGCCTTGTCCCATTCAGTATTTTGCAGTGCCCACACAAAGTCAACTTCTTACTTATCCCTTAGTGATGTCAGTGGGATCCCTGTGTGCTTCCTCAGAGCCCTGTATAGTGTAATCAAGTGACAACACATTCCATGTATAGTGGAGTCTGAAATGCCATGAGGTTTTGGGGATCCTCATCCAAAGCGGACCAGAGAGTTTGCAATGTGTGTTCCAGTTGTTAGCATTAGGTATTGACCCCCTGTGAAGGGTGTAATCATCTCTAAGTTGGTCGAGGAAAGGGAGATGTCCCTCCATAAAGAGGTCACTCACAATTGACAGGGAGCAGGCATGCCAGGCTGCTAAGTCAGCTAAGGAGTGGCATCACGGGGCATGGCAGGCCACACAAGGGGAATGCCAGGCCATAAGGTTGGTCATGACGGGTAAGGTAAGCAACTCTTTTGAGACATCAGTAAGCTATGGTTACCTGTGAAGGCTGCAGGGTCTGAGGGGTGACCACAAGCACCAAAGGTGGCAGGGGACTGGATCTCTCGCAGGTTTGATCCAAATTGCATTGCGTGGCCATTGTGAGCTGTGCTACCAAGTAGTAGGCTTCAAACGAGGGCACACCAAGACTACCCCTGCTCACTGGTTTGTGCCGCATAATGCATTGGCATTTGGTATCCCAGAAGAGCTTTCCTAGCGTTGTGTCCAGGTGACAGAAAAAACAACAGGGGGGTCAATGGGCAGGTTGGCAAAGTTATAAAGGAGTTGTTGAAGGACAATCATTTTGGACTGAGACATTTTTCCCATTGTCGCCAAGGGAAGTACCTTTCAAAATTGTACCTGCAATGTGAAGACTTTCTTGAGATTCCCCTCACAAAGATCATTGGGGGAGTGGTAGAGGCACACCCTGAGGTAGCAAACTGTATCACTTTTCCAATCAGTGGCATTCCCCCCGTCAGACCTCAAGCAGGGGTAGGCTGTCACTCAGAAGGAATGCAGCTGATTTGGCCCAGTTCATTTAAAGGCCAGCAAACTGTGCCAATGACTGTAGTGTGGTGTATGTGGTGGTGAGGTTACAGCAAAGATTGTGGATGTAAGGGAGAAGGTCAACTGTGTAAAGGGACACCACATGGATCATGCGATCCCAGGGTATCCCCCAGGCTTCCCCCTCTGAGTGAAGCCTAGTGGTAAGAGGTTCCATAACCAGTGCAAACAATAAGGGGGAAAGAGGGCAACCCTGTAGGCCTGCCCATACCCAAGGGGAACAGTGGTTAGATCAACCTTTCCCGGGTGAGCCCTGGATGTGGGGTCAGAGTAGAGCTGCTGCCTGTATGCTCAATGGTATTGCCTATCCCCATAACAGCCAGCACTTGGAAAAGGTAGTCCCATTCTAGAGTATCAAAGGCCTTTTCCAGGTTGAGTATTAAGCAAACTGAATATGGGAACCGTCTGGGGGCTCGGTACAACAGATGGAACAGGTGGCGTGTATTGTGTGATGTGCTGTGACCTGGCACAAAGCCATATTGGTCAAAATGTACTAAGGTTGTTAGAATTTTGGTGAATCTTTTAGCCAGGATATTCCCTAGGATCTTATAGAATGTGCCTAGAATTGCTATCAGTCTATAAGAGGCCAGGAGAGTTGGATCTCTGTCTGTTTTCAGTATGGACACCAGAAGGGATTCTCATAGGGATTGGGGAAGTCACCCAACCCATAGAGCTTCATTGTACATCTCAGGCAGCCTGGGAGCATGGTAAAGGCGAAGTAATATTCTCACGATAGACCATCAAGGCCCGGGGTTTTATTTTTGGCTAGAGATAGGATGGCCTGTTTGTTCTTGGGGATTGAGACATAATCATCCAGGTCATCCTGGGTAATGGGCGAGACATGAGGGAGGCGGAGCTCAGCTAAGAATGTGCAGGCACCTCAACAGGTGGACAGGGGTAGGTAGTGAAGTAATAGGTGAAGAAGGCATCTAGGATGTCATGTAGAGCATGTAAACTGGCACCGGAGGATGAGGTAATCATAGAATGAACCCAGAGTGGGCTTCCTGGCATACCAGCCATGCAAGGGGATGACTAGGTTTGTCCCCCTCTCTGTGTGTCCCGGACACATCAGCTTTAAGGATGAAGTAAGGCAATTGCTCTAGAAGGACCCCATACTGGGTTTTAAACTCCGTGACCAGACTTTTGAAGACATTGAGGGCTCTCTTCCTTGTCCAGATAAGCAATCTGGCATTCAGAGATTTCAATCTCTTGCTTGAGTGCCTTACGGACATCTGCAATTTGCTGTATGCACTACCCCCATATTGTCATTTTGAAGGCTTCTCACTCAATTTTTTCTAGAGGACCCCATGTCCCGGTTGTCTGAGAAGAACTGGGAGATACATAAGCCCTGAGATTCATGGAAGGCTAGGTCATCCAGAATCTCACAGGGGAGATGTCACAAGGGCACGGGAGGGGTTCCACACCATATCAATGGTGTGTGCATTGTGGTCAGAGACTAGGTGGCCTAAGTAGTCAGCATGGTGGATCACATCAAAGATGGAGGTTGAAACAAGGATGTGGTTGAGATGCACATACATATCATGTACCCTGATTAGAAGGAATAGGTTTGAGTGTGGGGATCACAGGATCTCCATGTGTCCACCAGCGACCATTGGCAAACCCACCTCCAAAAATAGCCTGTTTGAGTACATGGGGGAATGAGGAAGGAGAGGGTGGGTGCAGTCGAGCTGTAGGTCGAGTGAGCAATTATAGTCACCAGCTAGAGTGTCTCAGATTTATGGGTTTGCACCCCAGAGAGTGATGCCTAGAAGGTTTACTGGTCCACTTTGGGAGCATATATGCTACCTACAAGGATTCTAGAGCTGCCTAGATTGCCCTCTACCATGACGTACCATCCATCCTTGTCCACTACGATATATAAGGCTTGGAAGGGGACCCCAGGAGTAGGCAGAATAGGTTGTACCTAAGAGGAGCCCCCTCCAACATTTTCTCAAGCGCCGTAGTTCAGCTGATACAATGTGTGTTTCTTGGAAGAAGATAATGTGAGCCTTCTGTCATTTCATGTAATAAACAGTATAGGTGTTAGACCTGACAGCCTTAGGGTGTTCATCCCCCAACTTTTTGCTTGCCTACCTCCACTTTTCTGACACTGTTTTTTCTGGTTTTAGGACTGCTAACCAGTGGTAAAGTGCATATGCTCCCTCCCTTAAACATGGTAACATTGGTTCATTCCCAATTGGCATATTTGATTTACTTGTAAGACCCTAGAAAAGTGCACTTCATGTGCCTAGGGCCTGTAAATTGAATGCTACTAGTGGGACTACAGCACTGGTTGTGCCTCCCCTCATGAGCCGACCCTTAACCATGTCTCAGGCTTGCCATTGCAAGGCCTGTGGGTGCAGTTTCACTGCCACTTCCACTTGGCATTTAAAAGTACTTGCCAAGCCTTAAACTCCCCCTTTTCTACATATAAGTCATTCCTAAGGTAGGCCCGAGGTAACCCAAGTGCAAGGTGCTAAGTAGTTAAAAGGCAGGACATATACAGGTGTGTTTTATATGTCCTGGTAGTCCTGGTAAAATTTGTTTCCCACTACTTTGAGGCCTGCTCCTTTCTTAGGATAGCATTAGGTCTGCCCTCACATACTGTTTGAGTGGTAGATTCTGATCAGAAAGGGGTAAACAGGTCATGTTTAGTATGGACAGATTGGTAGTAGAAAATCCTACTTATTGGTGAAGTTGAATTTTATATTACTAATTCAGAAACACCACTTTTAGAAAGTGAGCATTTCTCTGCACTTAAAATCCATCTGTGCCTCACAGCTTGTCTCCAAATCCACTTCTGGGTTGGGCTGGTTGACAGCTCCCTTGTGCATTCTACCCAGACAATCACAAACACAGGACACTCAGACACATCTGCATACTGAATGGGTATTCCTGGGCTGGAGGGGTGGAGGGCCTGACACATTTCAAAGGCTAGTGGCCTGTCGTCACACAATGGGGTGCCAAACCCCGTACTGGGACCCTGACAGACAGCCTGTACTGAAAGGGGACATTGTGCACTTCAAAACCACTCTTTGAAGTCTCCTCCACTTCAAAGGCATTTTTGGGTAAATAAACTTCGTCCCTGATCCCACCAAATCACACACTTCTGGACCTAAACCTGCAACCCGTCAAGAGGACCTGCCTGGCTTCCCAAAGGACTCATCTGGACTGCTTTGCTGAGAAGGACTGCTGCCCTTCTGTTTCCCTCCTGCCTTGCTTCCCTCTGGCTTTGCTGCGAAGTGCTCTCCAAGAGCTTGGACTGAGCTTGCCTCTTGTTCACTGAAGTCTAAGGCCCAAAAATGAATTCATCTTCAACTCCTTGTGTGCCAAAAATCAACGCACAGCCTGCCGGAAATGACACACTGCTTGCCTTGTGAACAGGAATGACGCAGCCCGGCTTCCAGAGTGAAGATTTGACCTAGTGAGGGCCATATGTCACCAAGGATTTGTCATCAGATGTGAATATGTGGGGATCTCTTTCCCCCTCCAAGCAGCCAGCGATGATGCTTCTTGTATAGCCTGTTCTCGCTCTGCAATGAGTTGCTTGAGGGGATTTGTAAATTGCAGAGATGTACTCTGCTGGGCCTGATGTCATCTCCGTGAGGACCTCTTCGATTGTTGGGGGGGATCTCCCCTCATCAATTGGCAGAGGGGTCTCCCATCACGGACAGTCAGCCGTACATTGTGGTGGTTATTGAAATAGTCCTAAACATCTCTAGGGTCTTTAAAGAAAAGTGATTTCCCTCCCGATAGATTTGAGGTGGGCAAGGAATAGCAAGAAGTATGGAATGTCTAGTTCTTGAAGCTGCTTCTTTGCATCCAAAAACAATGCTCTCTGATGTTGAACAGCAGGAATATAGTCAGGGAATAACACAATGAGTTGGTTTTCAAGCTCCAACATTCCAGCTGACCTTGCTGTTCTAAGGATGGCATTGCGATCTCTGAAAGGATGGAGTTTGGTGAGCATGAGGCATGGGGTCCCCTTGGGATCAATAGCTTCGCCAGGACCCTGTGTGCTCTCTCCAAACAAAAGAATGGTGTGAGGTCAGAAGGGGAGACAAAGGAGCGATATCAGTTTTCCAAGGATGTCAGAGGGTCTCAGCCTTTCAGCCCCTCCGGGAGGCCAATAATACAGATGCTGCTTTTGCATCAGTGGCATTCCCCTTTCTCCCCCTCTCCTCAGGAAATTTTACTCAGTCCCAGAATTTTGCCAGCGTGCCTTGAGCAGTAGTCATCCAGGATGCAGCACTGAGAGCTCCGTCTCTCCCTCCATTACACAATCTGGAAGCTTACATTGGTCGTCCCACAGAAATCCAAGTACAGCCATCAGAAAGCCCTTCTTCAGCTTCAAAGAGATGCAAGAGTTCTCAATGGCCGTGAGGACTTTGTTGAGCTTATCGTCTGATAGTGTTGAATTTCGTGTAGAGATGTTGGGTAGAGGAGTTTCTGGCCCGACTATTTGTGAGTTAACTACTGGTGATGTCAGCAAGGGTCGAGCAGATCTCAGTCGGCCCATTACGGCATAGAGGGGTTCCAAGGAGTCGGAAGGTTGGAAAGGCAGTAGTGTCAGGAGACACCCCAGTGATCATATTGTACAGCAAGGAATCTGAAGAGTGTAAACCTGGGCTACAATGGGGCCTTGTCCCAGGTTGGGATCTGTTGACTAGGTGAGCTGGTCACCAACAGGGCCACTGCACAAGGTGGAGAGGTTTGACTGGAGACTTGCAGTGAGGAGGGAAACGGCTATGGCAGAGAGGTGTTGTCACAGCTGTCTACTCATCCCCTTCATCAGTCTGTGTTTCCCACACTGCACTAGTGCTGAAAGTCACTACCACCTATAGGTAAAGGGAGGGGAAGCGTGGGGGGGCTGCATCAGATCTTATCTCCCACAGGCAAGGGTAGCCAAGGAGAACCAGAGAGGGGCATCACTCCTCCAAAATCTTAGCATTCACTTTCCCCCAAATGCAGTGCGTCAACTCGTGTCTGAGCAGTGGCCCCTTTGCAGAATCTCCTCCAATGGTTTCTGGTGGGCCAGGACAGTATTAGGGAGTAAAAGCAAGGTTTGGGGTATCAGGAGGGGAGTGCCAAACAGTAAGCCCTTACTGGTACTGCTGATGAGTAGAGGGCCCTCCTTCATCATCTCAAATTTTTGCTGTGTATGTGAGGGCTTTCAGCAGGTGAAGGTGGGCAGGCATTCACACCCACCATTGCTTCGGAGGTCATTAGGGTGTCTTAACAATGGCTGCTTGCATGAGTGACATGGCCAAACAGGACCAATATATAGGTGTTGGGGGGCTTGGTGCCCTGTCTGCCCATCTTCAGGGGGAGGAGAGGCCACACAGGCATCCACAAATGTTTAGCAAGGGTCCCTCATCAACTACTAGCTGTGGCCAGGGATCACTGGGGTGAGCCATGTTCCTTCATTGCCGCTGAGTGGGCCATTTTTTAGCAGTCCCCTGCCTTCCCTGGCTGTGTAGTACCACAGGATGGAATCCTCTCCGAAGCTTCTGTGGGGACCAGTGTTGTCAGGGCCCGGGAACCGCCTCAGGTGGTAGTCCTGGGTCTGGGATAGACCTCTACCCTGTCCAGCCCCGAGCATCAGTGTCAGGCCCCAACAGGTCACTCCACATTGTTTTCAGTCAATCACCCAGTTGCTTCCTCACAGGTATGGCCAAATGATGGGTGATGCCAAGCCCTGGGAGGGGATTATATCAACCGGTGAAGCAGAGCTCTATTCAAGGGTGGCCACCATGTTATCTTACCGAACGACATCCCAAAACTACTGCACCATACCTTTGACATTGTTTTTAGATCATCTCATGTAAAACTGAACATAATACGATGTGAACAGACAAACCTTTATGTAACAAAATACGGTTTGATGCATGTTTTCACTTTGACTCATGGCTATGATTCACATGCAGCCTGACCACTATGAATGTATTCATGGGTCTGGCTTAAATACAGCGCTACTGCAGCTCTTATACATTTATTATCACAATACCTCACCTCAACATTGCTTACTATCAGTTTGAGCTTTTTAAATGGATGCTATTACTTTTACGATATGGAGAATATAAGAATGTTTATAGCCAACCACTATGCCCGGTTGGATATACCCATGAAGGAAAGACACCAACATATGTGAAGTAATTCAAATCGAATGCACTATTAATGTTACTATATTGTATTAGTATAACTTACAAATATGTCTCATGCACATGGCTGAATACTGGGTATAATTCAGCTCATGGGTATTTAGTTGAATGGCATAGCCTTTTGTCAAGCGCTGCAACCAGCTCCTGCTATCTTTAGTCAATGGCTGTGCAAAGCAGCAATGGAAAGTTTTTAAGAAAGTTGGATGCAGGATATCAATAAAGAAAACAAGACATTCACTGTCTCAGTGAAGCAGACCATGAAATTATCCTGTAATTCTAATCTGGCAAGATCAGCAAAGTCCTTCCCTGCTTAATCATTTCACCTCGGTCTTCACCACACACGCATTACTACTGACCTCTCCTTGACTTCACACCCTTAGTGGGTATGGGTCTGAGTCATTATCTCACTGCACATAGATCCCACAGGGTGAGTAGTACCTTCATCCCCACCTCATGAAAAAGACCCTGCCCACTGATCTGAAAATTCTGTACAGGATTAGGTCTTGTTTTGGTTTTGTTGATCAAAAACTCTGATATCTGACACACACATTTTCACATGAACTATTGTCTTGTCCTTGGACTGCTTATGAATTAACCAGTTGTCCAGGTATGGGTCAAGTCTGATCCCTTTGTTGTGGATTAATGCTACTACAGGAGCAAGAATTTTATAGGGCACTCTTGAACGGTTTGAAATAGCTTTAGAAACCTGTCCCCAGTTTCTTCTTCTGAGCTTGTTCCCAGCACTGGGAAACTGGAAATATGACAAACATTAATTTTGAGACCATTTTTTGTGAGTAATTCTATATTAGGTTGAAGCATCTGAGACCTTTGGAGTTCGTTGTATGAGATGAGTTTGTTTTCCATTCTTGAACTAATTGTGAACCAGACCACCCAACTGAGAACTGGATCTGACACTGACCACTAATATCAGCATAGAAGTAGCTAGCCCCTTTACAGACAGAGAATACATAAGGGGTGCTTTCATACTAAAACATATACTTTGTATTAGATTATCCTATTTGGCTTTTTAAGGTTTCCACAGTAAATCTTACAGTCAGTGCACCATGGCAAGAAATTTAAATGTTATATATGGGCTGCAATGTGTACTTGCATCATCCATTGTTGGACAAAAATATGTCTACCAGGAGCATTACTGTGATCCGGCTAGGATGCAGTGTAAAGGCATTGCCATAACACATGACAACAAAAAATTACCTTGACTATGTAAGAATATTTAAAATCTATTTTTCATATTTTTAAGTTCCCATTAAAAGGGTGCCTTATAACCCCACAGGGCAGAATGCATGATACATGTGTATATTTGAAATAAGTGTCCTGACAGTGATTGGAAGCCTAAATTCAATTTCCGCTGTGCATGATCTGATACATTTTCAATAATACAAATGTATGTGTAAAAATTATTTATTGCACATCTTGCCTGGTGAATGCTGGAAAATACTTTTTCCACTTAAAAAATATGATTCAATATTAAAATAGGAAAAATCAGATTCTTGATAACTACAGGTGGAAATAACTTTCAAAACATGTTCTTTCGGCTGCCTGAGCTAGAATGGGCTTAAAACTAGTTCTGACACTCATCGAAACACTAGGAGCCTAGGAATGCAGAAGTTAAGTTCACAATTTAGCATTGTCTAATCATCTGGCAAGTGTACATGCCTGCTGCATGACAAAAGACACTGTAACACATCTTCTTATCACTCACTTGTCAAATGGGACTGGAAGGATGAGCTTCAATTCATTCCCAGAGCTGCCCTAAAGCCCTTCACTCCATTCCAGCAGGAGCAAGACCCTAGTCTGATCAGGACAGAAAAGCTCTACAAAAAAGGAGTGTGGTGAGGAACCTACCTGGAGCTCCACCAGAGGGGAGAAGGGTTCATTCCTCTTAAATTTAGGAATATAGAGATTTCTTGCCATAAATCAAAGAAGAAGTAGTGCAATAGGAGGTGAGCATAGGGTAGGAATGTAACCAGCGCTGGGTAGGACTACTTTTCCAGTCACTAGTTAGTACACAAAATAGGACTGGCAGCTCATCACTAACTCCTCAGAGCATTCCAAGACTTGAACGATTTCCACCTGAGGAAGGTGGCCCTGCAAGAAGAAATAAGACTCCTGGCTGCTGCCAAATGTAGAGGATTCTAAGGCTACTGACCCCTGTTGACAACCAGAGACTTGGACACATTACCCAAGGGTGAAGTAACTGGCCTTCCCTATGCCTGCTTCAGGGCCACTAAAAAATCAAAGTATTTCTGATGACAAGAGGGCTCATCTAACTACAGAATTCTGGGCCCTACAGGAGCTCTGGCTGGAGAGAGACAGTGCCTAGATGCCTGCTCTGAGTATTTGGGTGTATAGATGGTTACGCCTGATATTAATAGCTATAGTAAGTGCCATGTGTATATTTATGTATATATAAGTTAATTACAGTTATTTGAAAGCATAAAAAATGTACCACATGATAAATGTGGATGGCAAAAGGATATTTATATAGAGGGGTTTCATCAAGCAAATACAAATTTACCAAGCATCATGTGTAGATATGAATTTATAAATTATTTACATTTTGCTACTATAAACCTTCCCTCCTTCCAATCCATACCCCATCTGACTTACCCCAAACCATTTTAACTATTATGAACTCCCAAACATCCTCCTCAATATTTCACCCATCCTTTTTACCCATGTCACGCAACTAACAAACACACATGTCCATTACTTACAAAAACAAATCACTGCTTCCCCTTTTTAAATCCACTCCTATCGTTCTATCCCTAACCCTAACTCTACTAAATGCACAATAAATCAAGAGCACAATCCTAACATATCTAATGCAAGAAGGAAAAAATCCCCAGAAATCTATTATTGTACTAACTACTAATTTTGGATTGCAGAGTAGTGTGCTACTCATCAACAAAAGCACTTTAGTGCCTCATCAGGGGTTGTAAGCACTAGATAAATGCATTTGCAGTTTACAAATACAATTCACAATTACCAGAAAGACTTTTCCAAATAGTTAGTGAAAAGTGTGACTGTCATTTTTTTCACTTCTGGAAGACCTGCAAACTGGGTTCATCTGACATGTAGCATTTTGTAATACTAAAAGAGGGTTCACCCAAAACTTGTGGTAAATGTTTTTCAGTTGGTGGATCCCTCTTTAGAAAAGGATTTCTCCTTTGCTCCATTGGAGAAGTTTTTGTCCTTAAAAGTTACAAAGTCCAAAGGTAAAGGTTTCAAAGTAGGAAAGGCAGCAAATCCACCCCGCTGTTGAAATGATCATGGGCTACAAAATTCAGCTTTGACTAGATTGGACCTTTTGGCATGTAAACCAACGGCTTCAGGTGTAGATTGACAATTATGTACCTGACTTCGAAGGAACACAACTAGCCTCAGACCTGGACCCTGCTCCTCCGAAAGACTTTGAATTGTATTTCATAAACTATTTCTAATGCTAAAACTTTAGACTGCAATAACCTACTTTGTTTATGTGTCGTTTACTGCATTGCAGTCAGCCTGAATTGTGCCTAGTTCCCAGTCAACTGCAAGCCTTTTTTAATGGTGCAAATTTCTGTTTTGGTGTATTTTCACTCATTCATTTTCCTCAACTTTCTATCATTGGATTTTTATTTTATTGCTTGATTGACTTAAAAATAGTTGGTATTGATTGAACTTAACAAATGCTTCTCTGGGGACTGAAGGCTGCTTGTGCTATAAACTACCATGGGAGTCACTGAGATTCTCTATAAATTGTGTCTTGGCTTAAACAGATTATGTAAGTCATTTAGTAAGGGTCACCCCTTCTCAAATAATAGCCCAATTCTGACATATATGTCACTCAAGCGGTTGCTATGATGGCACGATTTCTCATAGGTAAAGGCCTGAGAGAAGGAAGTTAAAATCAAAGTGCGGGGAGTTCCAGTAAATACTCTAGACGTGTTTTCTATTGCGGAAATGAGGAAAGGCTCCTGGCAGAAAGGGTCTTGAGTGGGTGTAGTAAGGGCTCTTGGCAGACAGGCTGTCAAGTGGGTAATTTGTCCCATTCACTCCCTCATCACCTGTAATAAAGATGATAACAGTCTAAGCAGACCTGTGTATTGGACTTAGGGAATGATCTGTTTTATGTGTATAAATAGCAGTGACTTGCAGTGAAAATAATTGGATGACAGTGAAACATCTTATGAGAAAATTATAATACTAAAAACTCATTTTCACATTTACTGCTAAAGCTAGTTTACTTGGTATTTTCAAAGTACAATTGAACTATTCTGAGAAATCCCTCCTTAGACTTAGGCATACAGCCTTGTGCATTCCATTTTACAGTCACTGTTAGACCTGTCAGTCTTAGGGTGGCTTTCCCCTAAAACGCTTTGTCTTTCACCTCCATTTATGCTGATCTTGTTTTTGTTATCCTTAGGACACTCTGTGCACTTTACCTATCGTAACCAGTGCTTTAGTCTGCGTGATCTTTCCTTTAAACATAGTAAAATTGTCTTACAACCATTTGGCACATGTAAATTAGTTGTACATTCCTAGTAATGTGGTACTAAATGTACCCAGGGCCCATAGATTACATTCTACTAGTTAGCATGCAGCACTTATTTTGCCACCCACCTGAGTAGTCTTGAAAACATCTCAGGCTTGCCTCTGTGAGCAACTTGACCTGCTCTTTAGACCTGTCAGGATAAACCTGTTGTCAGGCCTAAACCTTCAAATGCAATACACATCTCACCCTTAGAATAGGCTCTAAACATCTCTTATGGCAGGGTGCAGTGTATAGAAAATGTTGGACATGTACTTGCAGGCCTACCCCCCCCCAAAGGAAACTTTGGCTTAACCTATTACACTGAGTAAGTAATAACTGTCAATTGGGGGCAGAAAGAAATGTAATTTTTATGAATTGCAATTTAAAACCCGCTTTAATTTTAAAGATAGATCAGCACTTTCAGAAAGTTGGCATTTTTGTGTCTGAACCATTTGGTGCCTACTGCATGTTTCCTGTGTTGCATGAGTAGGTACAACTCGAAGTTGGTCTTTGTATATTGGTCCAAGACAGTGAGAAAAAGAAGCATAGGTGTAGGCAGAGTGAACCATCTCTGACTTGATGAGGTGGAGGAGCTGTCACCTGCCACACTTGAACATCACTAAGGCTCTGCCAGAGCACATTCACAAATGGTTCAATTGTGACCTCAGACAATCTGGGGACAGAGCAGGAAGGCAGGAAATTCTAATCACCCTTGAGGGGTAAAAATCTCCAGAACCTTCTACTACTTCAAAGTGGGCACCTGATAAAAATATCAGACCCTCAGATCCAACTCTTCTGTACACCTCTGGACCTGTGGAAGACTCAGAAGGACTGCTGTGCTGCTCTGCATGAAGGACTGTTACTCTCTTGCTCTTCTGCCCTGCTGTCAGTGTGAAAAGACTGGACCTGCGTTTTGAACCTAGGACCACAAGATTGACTCCAAGGGCTTGATAAGAATAGCACGGACAGAATATGCTCCATCCCCCTTGAACTCAGCACCTGGACTCTGTCTGCTGTGCGTTCTACTGCACCCAAATGGTGCCACCCCAGTCCTGGACCCTTGAAAATGGGCCTGAAGGTGCTCTGCCAGCCTAGCTGTTGTCCTGTGAATCAAATTCAATGCAGCATAATGCATTTCTTCTCAGCCACATCAAAACCATGTAGGGCAATGCATCCCTGACACCAGACTTCGCATTGCAGCTCACCGTATCTGCCTCTATGCAATGCATCCTTGACTCAAGCCTTTGCATTGGAAGCGCCTCATCAACAGCTTCCACAACGACGATGCAGAATTCTACATTACAACCCAACAGCTTCTTATAACTGTTTCTGCATGATGCATCCTCAACACAGGATCTTGTAATGCTCCGCGAACCAGGATTTAAAGTACTTTTTTGTTTAACAGGCCTAACATGGCCCCTGTATCCAGCCCACCCTCCATCACCATTGGCTTAAACTTGTGACCGGCACATGTAGATAATTGAGGCTGGTGCATTGTGCTTTAGGACAGTATGTTAATTAAACATTTGAAATAGCATTTATTCAGTTCTACTGACTGGAATTTTTGTTGTTTTCCGGTTAAATAATTTACTAAACTTTACTCTATTTTTCTGAATTGGTGTGGGGTTTTTCTTGTGTTGTGTTTTCACTTAATTACTGTTTGAAGTGCTGCATACATTTTCTACACATTGCTTCTAAGTGAAGTCTGGCTGCTTCATGACAAGCTACCTAAGGGTTGAGCAAAGGTTAATTTAGGTTTCACCCTGACAGATATTTCGCATTCTGCTTGAGTAGGGTTGTCCCCACCTGCCCAATCAGTAACCCAATTTCCAACAGTGACTTTGAATCTTTAAACGGGAAAACAAATGGGACAGATTCTCTTGAGGTCTATTTGTGATATTTTAACTTACTGATTAAAGTCAGCCCCCTGTTGTAGGTTATGGTTAAATAGGTTCATTTATAACTTATACAACTGAAACAAATATCTCGTCTTAACCTACATTATGCACATCTGTATGAAATGCAATATACTATTTATTTGCTTTGGAGAGGTTGGTTATGTGTTACATTATAATGAACTAAAAACTGTTCACAAGTAAAACATGTTTCAGAGTGTTGATTTACAATGGAGGAAATCCTATAAAGCGAAGAAATAAATTATAAAAATAAATTATCCTCAAGCAAATTAGATTCATGTGACAGAGAAGGAATACGAGAACACTTATGAAAACACCTTACATTAGAAAGGTACATTTTTCCCATTTCAGATGGGATAAATATTCACACAGTAATTTGCTCTCAAATTTTAATCAAAGCACTATTATACTCAGAGAGACTGAGATATAGGGGGTTATTCTAACTTTGGAGGAGTGTTAATCCGTCCCAAAAGTGACGGTAAAGTGACGGATATACCACCAGCCGTATTACGAGTTCCATAGGATATAATGGACTCGTAATACGGCTGGTGGTAAATCCGTCACTTTTCCGTCACTTTTTGGACGGATTAACACCTCCTCCAAAGTTAGAATAACCCCCATAGACATTTTTGGCTATTTACAGCCCAAACTGGACATTTCCGAACAATTTGCAATCAATTGATTCAAAAGTACTGACCTGGGGATTGAGGCTCTCTTAGTGTTTAGGGTAGGTTGAACAAAAGCCATGCCCCCGAACACAAACATGATTGCTAGTGATGGCATCCGTTATTGGTGCCTTCTCCGTTACCGCAAATTTACAGTTCAATACCTACTCTTTGTGTGGACACAGATATATTTGAGTGGATCATAGATGGGAGCAGCAAGGTCAATAGTTAAAAATCATGGGACTTAGAGGAAAACAGCATTCCAGTGTAAAAAACATAGGGCAAGTCAAATGGTCAAGACAGTAAAGCAACATGACAGGACAAATAAATGGTGCATGCGTTTTGGAAAAGTATTTCAAAGGGATAGGAAGTCGGAGATGTTAGAGGTGTAACTAGAAGACTAAATTAAGAGGCTAGTGGATGTATGAGAGGTGCAAAAAGAAGCAAGGTATGAACTTAATAGAAAAAATCGGTCTATAAAAACATACGTTGACACACAACAATGATGGTAGCAAACAACATTTAGGCTGAGCTGATAGAGGTAATCTTTTTAGCTATAGAGCATTCATCTACCTTCCATATAACACAGAAACAATTTCACCCTGTGATTATGTATTACTAGTGAATGAAATATTGAGGCACGTGCTCCATGACACTGGGGATATTCTGTAGTAAGGCTATGCTGGGCAGGATCCTGTAGTGGAGGTACTTTGCTTATTTGCTCAATACAGTAAAGGAATGGCTGCTTTATAGCATGTCAATTCTGTATACAATATTCTGCCTGAAGAGCTAGCAAGCCTTTCAGCTCCACCCGCAGTTGACACACTAGAGTTAGCTCTTCCTTTTGCATTGAGTGGGAGGGGCCAGAAAAATAAATAATTGTGCAGGGCTTCTTTAGACCTTAGGCCATGAAAGTCAGCTCTGGGAAAGATCTTCATTACCGTAAATGCTATATAAGAACAAGACATTCAAAATGGTGGATTTCATAAAACACACTTTTGAGACAAGCACAGATGTGGGTTTTGTCAGCATTACTAAAAAGTATTTATGATGTCCCATTCTGCCAGCACCCTTATATGCTTATATAATATATTAAATGCAGGTGGCAAATCATGTGAAATGGGCAGCTGGAATGACAGATTGTAGGGAGCTGGGTTCTGGAGGCAGAATCCCCCCGCAATACACATTTTGCCTGGTTTATATATGAAACTTTGACTGAAATGCATTGTGTTCTTTCTAACCAGATCCCCAGTGCCTTCCCCATAACAAGACACATGGTCACTTGATCACCAAGTGACCAGGCCTTTCACACCCTCTGAAAGTCCTTAGTAAATGGTACTCATGGTACTTAGGGTGTAGGCACGGAAAAGAGCCCCTCAGAGCTGCAGCACAACTTGTGCCACTCTGAGGGACTCAGCACCAACCTTATGCAGACTGCCATTGCAGGCTGCATGACAAGGTGCTCCCAAAATTAGAAACATAACATGGGACACACTTGTGTGACATGTCTCTTAAAACACTACTTGTAATATCACTACAGCAGGCCTTCCGCCCTAAGGCAGGGTGCATTATATTACAAGTGAGGGCATATATACCCATGAGCAATTCCTCAGAGAAAGAGGCAGACCCACGCCCAAGGGCTCATTTGGCACCTGTCCTGGATAAGTGGGAAAATTTACTATGCAGGAACCTTGTTGAATTTCCAGCCTGGACACACCCCTAGGGTGCCCAGCCTGAAAGTGGACCTAACCTGCTATCTTATGTGTTTTGGAATTTACGAACTCTGGACAGGGTGGGCGATGCCCACTCCCCACAGGAAGTGGTCATCTTGGGAATGTAGTCACTCCAAGGGTAAGTAGTCCATTGGCTACGACTCTTCATTCCCCTTAATGACCCCTAAATTGAGTAATTAGGGTACCCCCTGATACTAGGACTTCAGGTCTTCACTGGACAGAAAGGAAGGAGTGGACAAGATCTCTGATGAACCCAAGAACCTAGGAGCACAACTGACTTAGTGCCAATCCTGCCAGCCTGCCTGCCGCACCCAACTCTGGAGAAGCAACGGACCTGTCCTGCCTCTGCAGCCTCCAAGAAACTGGGAGAGCTGCCAGTGCTTCGCAAATCACATAGAATTCCCTTGGAGTAGAGGAGCTGCCCCCCTGCATCTGCAGACACCCAAGAAAGAACCATGAGGACCAAAACAGTCAAAAGCCCGTCACCAGACATCACCACTGCACCCGAGCTGTCTAGCCTGAGCTGAAGTGGTCCAACGGTGTCAGCATGGTCTTCAGGAACTCTAGAGACAAAGCCGGGACTGTATCCGATGATGGAGACCCAGAAGTCCACTGCACCTCTGCACCCAGATGCCCTGGATTGAGGAGAAGAGGACCACTGGTGTCCCTATGTCACACGGGGTCATTAGACCCAAGCCCACCTGTTGGTTTGGCCGGACTTGCCCCCAGTCCACACCTGCAGTCTGTTTCTGTGGGTCCCCTGCACTGTGACCACATCTGGTGATGGTAAATCTTATGATACAATCCACCTCTGCACCCAGACCCCCCAGACTGAGAAGACCAGGCCCACTAGTGTCACTACAACCCCACGCTTTGCAAGAACTGAAACCCCCTCTGTGGTTCACCCAGATTGGACTCTCAGTCCACCCCTACAGCAACTTTGTGACCAGAACAAGCTTGGACTCTTTGCATAATACACCTCGTTTTGGGTCCACTATTTAAATACCTAAATTCATACATGTAAGTTGTGCACCAGCAGGAGTGTCTGAACACGCAGTCCTAGAAGGACACGCGCTAAAATCAGCATTCACCTCTTCCATAAAGTTCACCATAGTTCAGATCGTCCAGTTGTTTTTATTGCACTTTACTTTTTTGTGATCCTGATATTGTTGTTAAAAGAGAAATAGTGTTGGTGCTTGCTGGTGGTTAGTTCACTTATAAAATAAAAGATAAAGCGAATAAAGTACAATATTTCAGAAGGCCAGCCTCCAACAATCGTAGCATACTGTTATTCTGCTGGATGTTCATTATGTAATGGTGCAGCACTCTCTCTCTCTAATTTATTACATAAAGTAATGAATTTGATTGCAGAAAGGCATAATAGCAGAAGAAGCAATTATGTTAAATATTTAAAGGGGGAACATTTATATATATCTATATACATATATATATGTATATATATACATATATATATATATATGTATATATATATATATATATATATATATATATATATATATATATATATATATATATATATATATATATATATATATATATATATATATAATATTTGAGAATATAATGGAGTGAGCTGAAGGTCCTTTATGGGAAAATGAGGTAGTCATTTATTGTATGAAAGAAATGTACCTATTTAACAATACCAACTTAAAATGTATTGACAATAAAGAAATGTCGATCTGACAACGCATTTGCCAAGAGTATTCAATATCTATGCCCACACAGATCAATGGCCACATAAATTGCTGTCAAGTGACTCTTTGGCACCGTATGCACAGGGTTTTGCAATGACTGAACAGGACAGGCACAATGAATCTCTAATCTATGCATGGTATAACTGTGTCTGCATGAACCAGGTGAAAACAGTTCACTGCCAAGCTGCTCTTAATGTGTCATGGATGTGAAAGACTATTGCAAGTACTGTGGCTTAGAAAGTGTGAGAAAGTGTAAAGTGAGGAGCTGGTGGAAGTGATAAATCACTTTTGTGAGCTTAAGTTGGGGAGACACATTTTTCAAAGTGAAGTGCTTGATGTGTTGGAAAGTAAAGACGTGATGTGAGTGGAAATGTGGACATCATGGATGATTGCCAGTTTATGTATAGAGTTTTAACAAGGAAATGAAAATGCGAAATGCACGATTTTCCCTGTCAGCTGGATAGTTGGCATGTTTAGCTTTCGGTGTTGAACTGCACTCAATAAAAGATATTGAAATGTGTCAACTCAGCGCCACAACAATGCATGCTGTTTGGCAGCTTTAGGTTTCTAGGTCTTTAAAGCATCAGTGAGCTGCATCCTCCTGGAGTATTTTAGAGCATGCCACTCTATTACCAAAAGTGTAACATGACCTGTTTAACCAATTAAGTTAATAACCGAAACACGCACACACTCACTGGTACGTGCCACGTCCATTGGTCAACACCTGGGAGGGCTTTGAACTTGAGGATTTTTTTTTTTTTTTACAAGAAGCCCTGATGAGACACGGAAGAACTTCCGTGTCTCCCCCATCAACCGCCCATCTGTGATGTCAGCGCACCACGAGGTGCACTGAAGTCACCCTTTTTTTCCCGACCGGAGCAGAGAAGCAGTAGGTAAGGCTGTTCTCTAGTCAGGTGGGGAAAAGAGGCCCAAAAGGGCCTCACCAGCTTGCATGGAGAATCCCCTTCAAACAAGGCCTTCCTGAAACGGTTTCCTGGCCTTAGATCTCAGCTGCACTGCGATCAATGGGCAGGAAACCCCACTAGTTGCCAGGGATTTACTCTGGGGTGTTGGCCCTCGTAGCAATGGGCCGGCCCCCATGGGTACGATTTTATTTAAAAAAATAAGTTTGTTTATCGCTGTGATATCTCTCTCTCTCTCTCTCTCTCCATATATATATATATATATATATATATAAATATATACATATATATATATGGAGAGATCAGTTTTGTCAGTGCATGTGTGGTTTCCCTGGGGGCTGCAATCAATTGTATATATATATATATATATATATATATATATATATATATATATATAGCTATTAGACAGCAATAAAATGTCAAGATAAGGTTTGTGATTATGTTACTGCTAGAGAAAGAGTTTGGATGTTTGTCTCCTGCCAGTTTTGATGCCATATGTAGCACAGAAGGTTTATTTGCCTGCTGCAAAGAACATATCTGTATGTGTGATAGGGGCTAAGGAGAGACGAAAAGCACTTTTGCTGGGTGGTAGTGAGGGAATTCGAGGAGGGGGTCATGAGAGGGGCAGCACCAAAAATTATTGTTGCACTGGGCGCCACCAGTGTTAATAGCTGTGATGATGGGTATGCAGCAATGTGAAGTACTAGTGTGTCTCCTGAGGGGATTTTTAAGTGTCTTCAGAGAATCTTCTGATTAAGGGAAGAAGCAAAGGTAAGGTGACTGACATTTACTGTTGCACACAAAACACACACACTCACCCACCAGCAATTCTATCACCATATCTGCCTTCTATGTAGGCTAGTGCTTTAGAGGGACAGTAGCAGAGGTGGCATCTCATTGAATGACTGCTACTCAAGCCACAACTCAGGTTATGGAGGACAGTTCTGAGGCAGGATCAGAGGCTGAGACAGCAGATATTGAGAATGTGTAAGAAATGGGGTCTTTGGTTGGCAGTCAGGTTCCCCACTGTCCAAGCAAGGACCCTCACTCTAGTCAGGGTAAGTCACACAAAATCCAAATTATCCTGTGCCCACGGCGATGCATCATTTAGTTTTCACGCAGGGACGGCTGTGCATACATTTCCGGCACTTGGTCGTGGATCCTCATCGGGTTGCGGGGTTTTTAGACGCCTCGGGGACCATGCGTGGATTTCCTGAGCTGGCAGGATGAAGTCACAGGAGCTGCATTGATTTGGTGGGCGTTGCATCGAATTTTCTACCGCAGGGCAGGAGCTGCGTTGATTCCTCTCTGGAAGTTGGGCTGCGTCATTCCAGTTTGGCTGTGCGTCATTCCAGTAGGCTGTGCGTCGAATTTCAGGTCGCTAGGCTGGCGCTGCATCGATCTTCTTGTTGTGAAGTCGGGCTGCATCATTCCGGATCGGTGTGAGGTGCAGGTTGTGCGTCATCTCTGGCAGGCTGTAGAGATGAATTTGTTTTGGTCCTGAGACTTCAGGGAACAGAAGGCAAGCTCTGTCCAAGCCCTTAGAGAGTACTTCTTCACCACAGCCAAAGAGCAGCAAGGTAGCAGGGCAACAGCAAGGCAGAAGTCCTTCACAGAAAGCAGACAGGTGAGTCCTTTGGGCAGCCAGGCAGTTCCTCTTGGCAGGATGCAGGTTCTGGTTCCAGTTTCTGAGCTGGTATGAGCAGAGGCCCTGTTTATATACCCAAATGTGTCTTTGAAGTGGGGGAGACTTCAAAGAGTGGCTTAGAAGTGCACAAGCTCCCCTTTCAGTTCAATCCTATCTGTCAGGGTCCCAGTGAGGGATGTGCAGGCCTTTGTGTGAGGGAAGGCTACTGTCCTTTGACATGCATGTGTCAGGCCCTCCACCCTCCCAACCCAGGAAGACCCATTCAAAATGCAGATGTATGCAAGTGAGGCTGAGTATCCTGTGTTTGGGGTGTGTCTGATTGAATGCACAAGGAGCTGTCAACTAAACCCAGCCAGACGTGGATTGTAAGGCACAGAAAGATTTAAGTGCAGAGAAATGCTCACTTTCTACAAGTGGCATTTCTAAAATAGTAATATTAAATCCAACTTCACCAGTCAGCAGGATTTTGTATCACCATTCTGGCCATACTACATATGACCTTCCTACTCCTTTCAGATAAGCAGCTATCACTCAAACACTGTATAAGGGCAGCCCCAATGTTATCCTATGAAGGGAGCAGGCCTCACAGTAGTGTAAAAACAAATTTAGGAGTGACGTGGGCCCCTTGCTCACTGTGCCACTGGATTCAAGCTAGCCTGGCTGATGAAGGATGAAACCCTGAAACCGGTCCGAGGATGCTTGTTTTCGGTCCAGGGAAGACCTGGCCTGACAGTTTGGGCTGGACGGTTCCCATGAAGAACAGGGTCAAGACTGATTTGCATATGGCTGGGTCCAAACTGGGGTGGCATGGTGAGCAAAAGAACAATGGATTAAACCCAGATCTGTGACTGGGGTGAGTGTTTGCATTGTTCAGCACTCCGTCCATCATCTTTTTGTGTTGCTATGGGTTACCTAGGGCATACCTTAGGGGTGTCTTATATGTAGAAAAAGGGGAGTTTTAGGCTTGACAAGTACTTTTAAATGCCAAGTCTAATTGGCAGTTAAACTGCACACATAGGCCTCGCAATAGCAGGCCTGAGACAAGGTTAAGGGACTACTTCAGTGGGTGGCACAATCAGTACTGCAGGCCCACTAGTAGCATTTAATCTACAGGCTCTGGGCACATATAATGCACTCTACTAGAGACTTATAAGTAAATTAAATAGTCCAATTGGATATGATCCAATATTACCATGTTTAAAGGGAGAGAAAATATACACTTTAGCACTAGTTAACAGTGGTAAAGTGCACAGAGTCTTAAAACCAGCAAAAACGGTATCTAAGAGTGGGGGGAGGCAGGCAAAAAGTTAGGGGTGACAACCCTAAGACTGTCAGGTCTAACATGTGTCCCCCCCAACTGAAAGTGGGGAGAGCTACCCAACCTCCTGGGAGCTCTCATCGCTAAGGCGGAAGTATCTGGAGAGACCATCAGCGTTGACGTGGTCAATCCCCGGGCGATACTCCACCCTAAAGTCCATCCCCTGTAGGGAAATGGACCACCTCAAGAGTTTAGGATTCTCACCCCCCATCTGCATGAGCCATCTGAGGGGCCTGTGGCCTGTCTGAACCCGGAAATGAGTCCCAAACAGGTATGGTCTCTGCCTCTTCAGTGCCCAGACCACAGCAATTGCTTCTCTATTAATAGCACTCCACCTCTGTCCCTGTGGTAATAGTCTTCTGCTAATAAAGACTACTGGTTGGTCTGAGCCCTCATCATTTAGCTGTGCTAGAACAGCCCCTATGCCATGTTCTGAAGCGTCTGTCTACACAACAAATTCCTGGGAGTAGTCAGGGGCCTTGAACACGGGGGCTGTGCACATGGCTTCCTTCAGGGAATGAAATGTTTTCTGACAAGCCTCTGTCCAATTCACCAACCTAGGTTGCTTTTTGGAGGTAAGTTCTGTCAAGGGTGACACAGTGGTACCATAGATCTTAACAAACCTGCGGTAGTATCCAGTAAGGCCTAAGAAGGCTCTCACTTCGTTCTGTGTTCTAGGTGGTTGCCAGGCCTGATAGTTTCAATCTTGGCCTGGAGTGGCAGCACCTTGCTGCCACCTACTAGGTGTCCCAAGTACACCACAGAGCCCTGCCCAATCTGTCACTTACTAGCCTTGATGGTCAGGCCTGCCTGTTTCAGAGCCTGAAGCACCTCTTTGAGGTGAAGCAGGTGTTCCTCCCAGCTGGAACTATAGACAGCTATGTCTTCTAGGTAGGCTGCGCAGTAGGTATCCTTGCCAGCTAGAACCCCGTTAACCAACTGTTGGAAGGTAGCGGGGCATTTTTCAACCCAAACAGCATCACCCGAAACTGGTATTGGCCATCAGGTGTGGAAAATGCAGATCCTTCTTTAGCCCCTTCAGTCAAGGCAATCTGCCAGTACCCTGATGTGAGATCAAAAATACTCAGGAACTGGTCAGCGCCTAATCTGTGAATGAGCTCATCAGCTCGGGGATTAGGTGAGCGTCAGTCCATGTGACTGAGTTGAAACCCCGATAGTCCACACAGAACCGGAGTTCTGGCTTTGCACCAGGGGCAGCAGCCTTAGGAACCAGCCCCACATGGCTGGCCCAGGGACTGTTGGATTTCTCGATAACCCCTAGGCCAACATCATGGAGACCTCCTCCTTGATGATGGCCTTCACCTTATCTGACAACCTGTAAATGTTGTTCTTTACAGGGGGACTGACTCCTGTGTCAATGTCGAGGGCACACAGATGGGTGAGTACAGGAGTAAGGGAAAACAGGGAAGAGAACTGCTCCAACAACTCATAGCAGTCTCCTTTCTGATCTAGAGTCAGAGAGATTGACAACATCCACTGATCCATCACCTTCTTTGGCATAGAGGGGGTTGGGGAGAGGTTCACTCTCCTCTCCCATGCCCTCATCTGTAACAATGAGCATACTTACCTCAGACCTCTCAAAATGAGGTTTGAGTCTGTTATGATGGAGAACCCTTAGGGGGTGCCTTGGGGTCTTGAGGTCCACTAGGTAAGTGGCCTCCCCCTTCCACTCCTTGAGCTTAAATATGCCACACCAGGGGTCTTGGAGAGCCCTAGGCTCTACCTGCTCCATTACCAAAACCTTGTCTCCAGGTGAAAACTCAACCAGAGTGGCCTTCCGGTCGTACCACTCCTTCATCACCTCTTGACAGCCCTCAAGGTTAAGCTTGGCCTGTTTCCAAAAGCTTTGGGTTTGGTTGAGGAAGGCCAGCATGTAGCTGACCACATCCTGGGGAGGTGTCTTGGAAGCTTTCTCCCAGCCCTCCTTGACTATGCTTTGTGGTCCACTGATAAGGTGACCATAGAGAAGCTTAAAGGGGCTGAACCCCACCCCTTTCTGGGGCACCTCTCTATAAGCAAACAACATGCATGGTAAGATGACGTCCCACTTTTGCCTCATGGCCTCAGGTAGGCCAGTGATCATGCCCTTAAGGGTCTTGTTGAATCTCTCAAGAAGCCCATTCGATTAAGGATGAGAAGGGGTGGTAAACTGATAGGTCACCCAACACTCATCCCACAGGGACTTCATGAATGCAGACATGAACTTTGTGTCTCTGTCAGACATAACTTCTTTAGGGAATCCCACTTGGGTAAATATTCCCATCAGGGCTCTGGTCACCACCGGTGCAGTCACTGTTCTCAGAGGGATTGCCTCTGGATAGCGGGTGGCATGGTCCACCAAAACCAGGATAAACCTGTTGCCCAAGGCAGTTTTTTGCTCCAAGGGACCAATCACGTTGATACCCACCCTTTCAAAGGGGGTTTCAATGATGGGGAGTTGGATCAGGGGAGCTTTAAGCCTTTTCCCTGTCTTCCCACTAACCTCGCAGGTGGGGCAGGCCCTGCAGAAGTCATCTGAGGCTACCCACATTCTAGGCCAATGGAACTGTTTGACAAGCCTGGCAAAGGTATTGTCTTGGCCCAGATGTCCTGCCAGGGGGATGTCATCAACCAGACCCAATAGGAAGGCCTGATAGCACTGGAGGACCACCAGCATTCGTGCTGCCCCAGTGGCCAGAACCTCAGGCTCACTGTGAAGGAGATCATTCTCCCGGCAGATGTGGTGATCGTCAGTGGCTTCACCAGCTGCTTGGGCTGTGGCCTGTCACCTCAAACCCTCAAGGGTGAGCCATTCTTTCTGTGCCTTGCAGAATACTGCACTGGTTGGCCCACCCTCTACTTGCCAGCCAGCAAGTTCAGGCAGGTTGCCCAGGTCAGCTATGTCCTCTCCAGTTGGCGCAGGGGTCTCCTCCTCCTCAGGGACCCCGTTCACCACCGTGGGAACATCTGAGGCGGGTTTCCTGTGCCTATTGCCCTTACTCTTTGCAGCTGTCTGGGCCATTGTTCCAGGCTCCAGATGCCCTTGACTCCCTTCCCGGGCAGCCATGGACCTTGTGGTCATGCAGACCCACTTAGGCAAACCTAACATCGCCAGGTGGGATCTGAGCTCTACCTCCTTCCGGCTATCTTGGACTATCTCCACCCCAAGGCTACACTAACCAACCCACGTGTCTGTCCAGTGGTGGACTGTGCTTTCTTGGAACACTGGGAGTCGCCCTTAGAGTGTCCATGCTGGTAGCACTCTGAGCATTTGGGGATGAACTTCCCTAACTTTCTGTCAAAGAAGGCTGGTTTCTTCCCAAATCTAGAAGAGGAATGGTTACCATAACCGGAAATTGTTTTGGGGGCCTTTTTGAGAATTCCTTTTTTTCAAGTTTTCCTCCCCCACCTTTGTTCTGATGAAAACCCTGACCACCTTTGTGGGTGCCCCCCCCCCCTGATGCCTTTTTGGACACTCTGGTGCTAACCAAGAGGTCTGCCTCCTCAGCAAGCTTCCTGGGATCAGTCAGCTTTCTATCTACCAAGTGCTGGCACAACTCTGTAAAAGAAATACTGAGCATATGCACTCTCTGAATCAAGTGATATAACCCTTTGTAATAATCTACTTTGCGGCCCTGCACCCATCCATCCAGTGCCTTATTGGAGAATCCACCCAAGTTTGTGTGGAAAGTTTGGTGCAGTCCCTAAACTTCTGACGTTATTTCTCAGGGGTCAGCCCAAACTTGGCCAGTAAAGCGGCTTTGATGGGTGCATAGACATTACTATCATGTGCCACTAGTGTAAGAAGTGTGTCCCTCCCCACTGCTGGTATATAAAACCACAAGGCCGCCCCCCATTTCTCCTCAGAGGACCCATGGGCCATTAGTGCAACTTCATAGGTAGCCAACCACTTGTCAATGTCAACTCCCACCGCAAAACTTGGCACCACATTCTTGGGTATATAAACCTTTTTCTCCCCAACAGGTCCTGCATGTATGCTGCCACCATCACTGCTGGACTCAGACTGTCTCGCCTTGATCTCCAGCTCTTTGAGACTCAGTTCATGAGCCAATAAAAGTTTCTTCTCAGCCAAGGCACTCTCAGCTGCAGCCTGATTGGCTGCTCTCTCAGCTTCAGCCTGTTTGGCTTCTCTCTCCTCCCTCCTTTCTTCCTGTTGAGCCTCAATTTTCAACCTTGGCATCTGCAATTGTGACTTCGACCTGCCAGCGCAGGAAATCCACGCATCGTCTCCGGGGCGCCTGAAAACCCTGCAACCCGAAAAGGATCCAAGACCTAGCGCCGGAAACCAATGCACAGCCATCCCTGCGTGAAAACTAAGCGACACATCTCAGTGTGCGGCCCTAGAAATCGACGCACACCCCTTTGTTTCCACGCATCTCCTCCTCTGCGGTTCTTTGCAGAGATTTTTCACACAAACCAGGTACTTTGTGTTTGAAAGAGACTTTGTTTGCTTTTAAAAGACTTAAGACACTTTATATCACTTTTCAGTGATATCCTAACATTTACTTATTGCATATTAATCGTTTTGACCTGCATTTATCCAGATAAATATTATATATTTTTCTAAACACTGTGTGTTGCATTTTTGTGGTGCTATATAGTGTTAATGTATAATTTATTGCACAAATACTTTACACATTGCCTTCAAAGTTAAGTCTGACTGACCAGTGCCAAGCTACCAGAGGGTGGGCACAGGATAATTTGGATTGTGTGTGACTTACCCTGACTAGAGTGAGGGTCCTTGCTTGGACAGGAGGTAACCTGACTGCCAACCAAAGACCCCATTTCTAACAGACAGAATCTGGGGAATACGACAATGGAGCAGAATCTGGGAGCGATTTTTCAATTATCCCATCCGATGACTTCTCTTCCAGTGATTCTGAGGGAGACCATGAGGAAAGATGTCCCTTCACAAGCTCAGTCTGCACAGTGGAACAACAGCAGGCTAGCCCAACCCAGAGAGCAGGTGTGTGCGGCAGGAAGCACGGACAGAGTGCTCTCTTGGCAACCCCAAATTTTGTTCAACCCCAAATTGTACCTTTTACTGGTGGCGCTAAAGGAAAATTCGATACAGACAACTTTTTACTAATTGACTATGTTCATCTCTTTTTGGATGTTGACTTACTTCAGAAAATTGTGCAGCAAACACATTTGTGTGCCGAACAATTTCTGAGGGAGCACAGAGGCACTCTAGGACCTTGTTCTAGGGCATGCCAGTAGACTTCCACTTCACTGGTGGAGTTGAAGATATTTTTGGGCCTTAGGCTCAAAATGGAATTAGTGTAGAAACCCACCTTGCAGTCCTACTGGACAACTTGCACGTTTTGGGTAACCCCTATCTTCACAATATATAGGACAGAGATCATTTTTTGCTATTGCAGTGCATGCTGCAATTCTATGACAATTCTGTGCATTGCCCCGGGACCATCCAGACAATGGCAGGTTCTTCAAAATTCAGCCTGTCATGGAACATTTGTCTGCCAGGTTTCTAGAGACCTATACTGTTGAAAAGAATTTAGCAGATGATGAGTCCTTGATCCTGTACAAAAGTCGGCTACTGTTCAGGCAGTACATTGCGAGCAAAAGAGCTTGTGTACAGCTTGAGAGAGTATACAGGGAAAGACTCTACGCTAAACCCTTTAAGTTGCCCTCCAATACTAGGGGTTGTAGGAAAGATTGTAATGGAGCTTGTCCAGCCACTCCTTTACAAAGGTTATAACCTTTATGTGGGCAATTTCTATACAGGAGTAGTGCTCTACAAAGCTGGCACTGTGGATTATGGTACAGTTCATTGTCACTGCAAAGGATTCCCATTGGAGCTTGTTTACAAGAAGCTCCAGAAATCCCAGAGTATTCCAACAAACTGCTTTCAGTCAAGTTCTTATAGGGGTGTGATGTGTATGTGCTCACTACAATTTATGATGAGAGCACTTCCCCTATCACGGTTTGGGGTCAGATGGCTGAAGTCCACAAGCCCACCTGTATACTTGATTACAATAACTACATGAGCAGAGTGGACAAAAACAACCAGGTTCTTCAACCATACAATGCAAGTCATAAACTTTGCACTTGGTGCAACAAACTGTTTACCCACCTAAACCAGGTACCAACATACAATATGTGTGTTGTTTATCATCAGACAACCACAGGAAGACTCATGTTCTTTCCTTGACTTTCAGCTGTCTGTGATTGAAAGCCTCACTGTTGCTACAGAGGCAGCAGCCTCCACTTGATATGTTCTGGAGGATGAGGCAAGGCTGCAGGATTGACACTTTGCTGATTGCATTCCTAAAACACCCAAATGTCATCAATGTAAAGTGTGCTCAAAGCAGGAAAAGAGGCTGGAGAGTTGTGTTTACTGTCCCCAGTGCCCATCTCAGCCAGCCCTGTGTTTTCCTACTTGCTTTATGTTGCATCATGCTAAAGCAAACTTCTGGGAAACTGAGTGAGGTAGAGCTGCCATTGGGTAAACATTTAAATTGCAGTGCATGGATATCTAACATCCATGGGCCACAACTTCATTTGGCAAGCAGCCACTGAACTTTAGGTCACCTGCTTCTGGAAATCATGGACTTCCTTTTGGCCTGCTCGACACCTTTATTTGCTGTCAGAATGTGGTAGGTATTCTGTTTGATGATTAATGTGCCCGCATTGCTCATACTAGTGGACAGAACATGTGCCATGCTATCAAGGAGTACCCTGTGTGGCAAAATAATAAAGGTGTGACTGAATTTTAAAGTGCTTGCTAGGGAACTCATGTATGCTACACAAGGACCACCCTGATTGCCAACGAGAACCAGAGTAAGTGTAATAAGTCAAAAAAATGTCCTGTGGGACATATTCACCAACCTTTCTACTTGTTTGGAAGTGTGAAACTCAATTTGTAGCTTCACTTTCAAAGCAAAAGTAGAAGTGTTCGTGCATGAGTCCCATGGGATATTTGTTTGGCTTTTTACTTTCAATACCTTAGTTAGTATTCACCATCATGTCTGCCTTAGTTTTAGCAGTAGATATGCTCACTGAGTTCAAGGAATAGGCCTCGCAAGGCATACTCTGACACCCCCAACTTGCATCAACAAACTGGAAGGAGTTGGATTTAGCACCGTAAGTGGGCTGATGGCGCATAAAAGAAATTTTTTCTTGAGCTTCAAATAGCTAGGGATGGAGGGCATTAGAATAGGTTCAATTGGCAATTATACAGGATAAGTCAGGGCTCTGATGAGGACAGAGACATGAAGAGGTAAGAAAAGTGTACGCTAGGTGTGCTTTCCCAGAGATATTGCATATATAGAAGGAAGATAGTAAAGGTAGCACAGATACACATCATCTACACCTATGGATTCAAACCCATTAGTGCCCCTCTCAAACTGAATTAATATGAGGCATATGCTCCATTGTTGGACCTGCTTGCCATGATCATCCTCCGTCAGAACTTAGAAGATATTTGATTTGGTGTATGACAAGTGGAGTACAGTCACAGCATTGCACATAACGTTGGCTGGGCCATGTGCTTCATTCTCACGGACTACCCTGTGTGGCAAACACTACCCTTCTTCATAGTTTATGACGTTCTCTTTAGGGAACTTCACAAAAACTCCCCAGCATGTCTGTCTTAGTTTCAAAGCTAGTTATGCTCACTCAGTTTGGTGAATGGACCTCACAGGGCATTTTCAGGCACCCCCAGCTTACATCCACAAACTAGATGATGGGGTTGGATTTAGCACAGTGAGTTCACTAAAGGCGCATGAAAGACATCTTCCTGAGCCTCATGTGGAAAACTGTGATGTGTCCACGTTGCATTTTGTGGAGTTTCCTGTCACGGGCACTAGGCTTGCCCTCACAAGTGAGGTGCCATTGTAATCCAGATACTTAGGGGAATGCTGGGTGGAAGGAAGTTTGTTGCTTCCCTCAGATTCCAGAACTTTTCATTACTGAAATGTAAGCACATTTTGAGGTTTGCAAAGGTTTCTGGGTGACAGAACCTGGTGAGAGCCCCACAATTCACTCGAACCTGGATTTCCCTAGGTGACTAGTTTTCAAAAAGGTACAGGGTTGCTATGTTTCCCCAGGTGCCAGCTGAGCTAGAGCCCAAAATCCACAGCTAGGAACTTTGCAAAAAACACATGTTTTGGTGTGAAAATGTGATGTGTCCATGGTGCGCTTTGGGGCATTTCCTGTTGCAGGCACAAGGCCTACTCACACAAGAGTGGTGCCATTTTAATTGGGAGACTTGAGGAAATGCTGGATGGGAGGAAGTTTGAGGCTCTCCTCAGATTACAAAACTTTCCATCACCTAAATGTGACAGAACCTGGTGAAAGCCCCACAAGTCGCCCCATCCTGGATTCCCCTAAGTGTCTAGTTTTCTAACATGTACAGGTTTGCTAGGTTTCCCCCAAGTGTCGGCTGAGCTAGTGTCCAAAATTCACAGATAGGCATTTTGAGAAAAACACGTCCATTGTCACTGTGGAAATGCAATGTGTCCACATTGCATTTTGGGCTGTTTCCTGTCATGGGCACTAGGCTTACCCACACAATTGAGGTACCATTTTAATCAGGAGACTTGGGGGAATGCTGAGAGGATGGACGTTTGTGGCTTCCCTCAGATTACAGAACTTTCCATCAATGAAATATGAGGAAAGGTGTTTTCTAGCCATATTTTGAGTTTTTGCTAAGAATTCTGGGAAACAGAACCTGGTGAGAGCCCCACAAGTCACCCCATCGTGAATTCCCTAGATGTCTAGTTTTAAAAAATGTATAGGTTTGATAAATTTTACTAAGTGCCGGCTGATCTAGAGCCCAAAATCCACAGCTAGGCACTTTGCAAAAAAAAGTGTCAATTTTCAGTGTGATAATATGATGTGTCCACATTGTGTTTTGGGGCATTGCCTAGTCCAGGCAGTGGGCCTACCCACACAGATGAGGTGCCATTTTAATTGAGAGACTTAGGGGGATGCTGGATAGACGGACGTTTGTGGCTCCCCTAAGACTCCATAACTTTGCATCACCGGAATGTGAGGAAAATGTGTGTTTTTTAGAAATGTTGAGGTTTGCAAAGGATTCTGGGTGACAGAACCTAGTGAGAGACCCACAAGTCACCCCATCAAGGATTCCCCTTGGGATCTAGTTTTTTAAAAAAATATAGAGGTTTGCTAGGTTTCCCTAAGCCCTGGCTGAGCTACATCCCAAAATCTACACCTAGGCACTTTGCTAAAAGCACATCAGTTTTCAATGGAAAAATCTGATGTGTCCACTTTGGGTTTTGGGTCATTTCCTGTCATGGGCCCTCAGCCTACCCACACAAGTGAAGTACCATTTTTATTGGGAGACGTGGAGGAATACAGAATAACAGAATAAGGGGCATATTTATACTTCGTTTGCGCCGGATTTGCGTCATTTTTTTTACGCAAATTCGACGCAAAACTAACTCCATATTTATACTCTGGCGTTAGACGCGTCTAGCGCCAAAGTCCATGGAGTTTGCGTCACTTTTTAGCATGGACACCTACTTCGCGTTAATGATATGCAAGGTAGGCGTTTCCGTCTAAAAAATTGACTCCGAGGCATGTGCGCCGTATTTACACTCCCGGGCAAAAATCACGCCCGGGAGTGGGCGGGTCAAATAAAATGACGTCCAGCCGCTTTTGCGTCGTTTTTTTGCGCCTGGTCAGGGCAGGCGTTAAGGGACCTGTGGGCTCGGAAGGAGCCCAGAGGTGCCCTCCCATGCCCCCAGGGACCCCCCCTGTCACCCTTGCCCACCCCAGGAGGACGCCTAAGGATGGAGGGACCCATCCCAGGGAACATAAGGTAAGTTCAGGTAAGTAATTTTTTTTTGTGGCATAGGGGGGCCTGATTTGTGCCCCCCTACATGCCACTATGCCCAATGACCATGCCCAGGGGACAGAAGTTCCCTGGGCATGGCCATTGGACAAGGGGGCATGACTCCTGTCTTTGCTAAGACAGGAGTCATTTCAATGGGGGTTGGGAGTTAAAAAAAATGGCACAAATCGGGTTGAGGCGAAAATTTTGCTTCAGCCTGACTTGCCCCATTTTTTACCGCCCAAGCTCCATATTCCCCTACGCCGGCGCTGCCTGGTGTACGTCATTTTTTTTCACGCACACCAGGCAGCTCCGCCGGCTAACCCCGGCTAACGTCATTGAATAAATACGGCGCCCGCATGGCGCTTCAGAATGGCGTTAGCCGGCGTTAGATTTTTTGACGCACAACTGCTATGGCGCAGTTGTGCGTGGAAAAGTATAAATATGGCCCTAAGTGTTTTTATCAATTGTCTTTCTTTGCATTTGCACCGTCCAAATGTAAGACAATGTGTAAGAAAGACGTTTTTTTGAGACATGCCCTGTAATTCACATGCTAGTATGGGGATCCCTAAATTCAGATATGTGCAAATAACTACTGCTTCTAATCTCCATATCTTGTGCACAAAATTGGAAATACATAGGTTTCCTTGATACATATTTTTCACTCTTTATATTTTACCAAATAAATTGCTGTATACCTGGTACACAATGAAAACCCATTGAAAGGTGCAGCTCATTTATTGGCTCTAGTAATCTGGGTTCATGGTGAACCTACAAGCTCTATATATACCCACGATCAGAAGTCTGTCAGACATAATGGTATCTTGCTTTTGAAAATCAGCAATAAATGGAAAAGTTACAGATGAAAATGTAGACAGAAATAGCTGGGGGGTTTTTCAACCCAATTTCAATTTGTTTTTTTATTTCAACTGTTACTTTTGTCAGGAAATCATTGAAAGATCGACACAAATGACCCCTTCATGAATTCAAAATTCTGTCTACTTTCCAGAAATATATAGTTTTCCAGGATCCACCATTGGTTTTTATACACATTTCTGTCACTAACTGGAAAGAAGTTGAAAGCACCAAAAATAGCTAAAATGTGGTATGTCCCAGTACCAAACCTGTGTTGAAAATTTTGGTTTTCTGACTCTAGTGTGCCTTTTCCTGAAAGATGAGAAAATGATGTTTTTAACACTGCAAACCCCTCATTGATGCAGTTTGCAGGGCAAGAATTGGTGTTTTCTTCTGCAGTACTCTTTTCCTATTTTTTTTTTTAAAACAACACATTTTAGCTATATTTTGGTTAATTTCTCTGTCCCCACTAGGGAAATCGACAAACCCTGGGTACCTTTAGAATCCTCAGGATTTTGGAAAAAATGACACAAAATTGGCGTGGATAGCTTATGTGTAAACAATATTATAGATCTCTAAGTGTGAACTAACACAATTAGCCCAAAAAGGTCTGAGCACTTGGGGGGGACAAGGCCCAGCAGCTAAGGAACTAACAAGTGTAATGAAGCACTGAAACTTTAAGAGCTTGCTATCCGTGAAGTCCTTGTTTTGTTTGTGCTGGGCGCAGCCAAAGAATCAACTACAAGGAGTTGAAATAGTTTATTTTCCATGCATTGTGACATTCGTATTTCTATACTTTAACAACTGTTGTGACATCATCGATGCAATAGCGGTCACAGGCTTGATGCTTTGTCTTGAAAGTCCCCCCGATGCTATGCTATGAAAATCGTGTGATCCTTAAAGATAGATAATACAAGATTAATCTTTTAGTAAGTCAAGAAAAAGGTTGTAGTCTGTACTCAGATGTAAATTATTATTTTGTACTGTAATCTCCTCTGAAGACATCTGTCTTCATCTTTGTTCAGCGTTCTTGGTACAGTGAATTGTGCATTTGTTGGTGTTTTTCAGTCAATGCTATACATACACAATTGAAATGAGAGAGGACACTACAGGAGAACTTTGTGCGATCATATTTCACTTTTGACCGATTTGAAGTCACGATGGCTGCCGTTTGGTGATACAAATACAATCAAATTTAAAACCATTAATGCCATAGAGTTCAACTGGCAGCAGCCTCTTTGGCAATGTGTGGATTTAAAAGTCAATGTGTTGAAAAGGGTGTCAGCTTCACAAGCTCAAATAACAAATACACACACACACCAATCTCCTTCCTCTTCATACAACATGAATGGGACTCATTTGCAAGTCGGTCTCCTCTAGTATAGTCTTGGTTATTTACACAGGAAAAGGGTATTCAAAGTCAAGTAGGCGCTTTACTTGTGATGGGCTGAAGAGTGCTTTGATTTTGCTAAGTTAACAGAGTAGGCATTATTTTCTACCTGCTGCATGCACTGCGTCTATAGTCAATGCTAGCAAACAAAACAAGGCAAGGTGGCCATTGTTCAATGAAAGCTCAGAATAATCACAGATAAGCACATCAAGTCTTTGATAGGATGGTGGCTGGTAATTGTTTAATATGCATTCAAAAACGTGAGGCTTCATGCAGCATTTCTTAAAATCACAAGATAATTCACACTAAAATCACAAATTATGTTTTGTAAAAACCTTTCCCTATGAAAAACATGCAAACTCAAAATGGCCAACAGTAGACAATTAAAGGATGTGCCCAGAAAGGAACACAGGGCAAGGGAATTAGAAATGACTGATGTAGCAGACATTTTAGTTCTGTTCCTCATTCCACAGTGATCATCTATACATGACAATCTATGCCTTATGTCAATCAAAGTATTAATAGCTTGAAATGTAGAGTTATGCTCTGAAAAGCTATGCCAGTGTGTATTTATCATAGACTATACACTGAAACCTAGGTGGTATCAATATTAAGTCACAATATTGATTTTTAGCGACGTTTTATATATGTGTGCAAAAATAGAGACATGTAGTTCTGTGTTACCTTGACTAAAATGCATTAACAGATTAATTTTGTTTTTAAGTTAATGTAACATGAATGTTAATGATTACTTATTACTATTAAGTTCATAGTTTATGCTTTAAAATGTGTTTTATTTGAATGCATTAATGTGCAATTTAAATTCACTTGCATTAGCTTAAGTGAGGCCGGCAAGGCCCTATTTTCATGACTGTGCAGAAAATGTCATCATCTTGCTAACCTGTACCTTTCTTTCAGGCCTTGTTCTTATGAGAATGCTAGCTTGGTAATAGGTGTCTTTTGGATACGGAAAATCCTTGTCTATGGACTGATAGCATTGACATTTGTTTCAGTCCTTTGTAGAAGAGTACAGATGGACACCGTTCTTGTGACAACCCTGGGAAACAATGTGGACGTTCCGAGTTGGAGTCGCATTATTGATTTCTATTGGATGTTGCCCCTTCAATATCAGGAGGACAGAGAAACTGATGAATCATTTTTCCCTATGAACCGTGATACACTTTGGTCAGATTTCCCGCAGATCTAGCAGATGCAGAATTGAGGGGAGAATCCCAGAGATGCTGAACCTACAGTTCCCCATGCAGGATCCTTTTGCCCCCCTCCATATTGCATACTGGCCCGTTGGATTCCGAGATGTAGCATCCTTTCTGCCATTGCCCAATTGAAATGTCTTGTTGAGACTTACAGATTTCTCTATAACACTCGGAAGAAGACTCTTGATTGAGCTTCTGATATGCTGATGCTTTCCCTTTTTACTTACTTTATGCCCACCTTAGTCAGTGACTTGTTGCCGAGATTACCTACTTCCAAATTCTTTTTGTCCTTTTTGTTCTTTTTGTCTTTTGTCTGCATGCGTTTCATCTCAAACATATTATTCCCTAATTGGCTAATCTGTAGGGGTTCCCTTTGCCCAACTAAATTGAACTTTGATGAGCTGAACTGCCTTAATGCTTATTAAAACTGAGAAATACTTGTTTTCAATATATCAGATAATTTTACTGATGTTTTGCATTGTTTTTGTCGAATGATTAGGTCTCTTAATGATAATTTGTTAGAATTTATTTTGTTGCCGTGGTCAACCATTTGTCATACTGTATCTTTATAACTTTGTCTTGGGAATTGTATGTATGACTTTGAGCTTATGTTTGTAATAAAACCCCTTAACTTTATTCCTGAGTGGAATTTTCCTTGTATGGCTACCACAGTGGTCATACTGTGTAATTAATTGGTTTGTATTGAAATGTTGTTGTTTGGTTTTCCACACCCTCATGCTTGGTCCAAGGACCCATTGACCTTGTTGAGCATTGATTCCTGCGGAGAATGAAAATGCTTTAGCATGACTCACAAAAGTAGAGAAAAACTACTGCAGTTCTCCCTTATCAGAAAATGATCCAGTTACAAACATGGAAGTTTACTTATTTATGTCAAGCAATATTGAACTACTAGTTTACCATACTAATGAACGGGTGGCAGAGTAATATTGGACTGGTTAAAATACACAACTAAAAACAAATTAATACATTTGCCGCAAACTACCTACCTATAAATTCACAATATTGCCTCTACACAACTATAATATCAGGAAACAATAAAATGACTTTATAAACAAGTAGAATGTTGGTATATTTAGGACTCCACTGAAAACAATAGATTGACTGTGAACTATAAATATCCTAGTGGTTCCACTCTCCAGTTATTGACCTCCACCTTTGACTTTGGGGGTGGAGTATAAATATATGGTCACATTCTGTATGGGATTCTGAGATAGGCTTCTTCAACAATAATACTGATGCTGACTACATTGGTTGGCATCCATTCTAGGTTAAATACCATTGCCATAAAGAAGATATAGACAAGTAGGTGTTTTCTTATTTATTTCTCTGTGTTTAGTGGGTTTAGGATGGTGGATGCTGTATGCATTGGGTTGAAAGCTGATGGGGTGATTTTACACTTTATCAATAATCACAATCCTTGATGGGTGAAACCTTACCCTAAATTAACCTGAGCTCAACCACCTGGTACATGTGACTGAGATCAGACAGGTTCAATTAGGCCAGTGTGTGATGTATTTATGCAGTACCAAAACAGTAATAAAGTCAAAACACAAAATAGTGAAAAAACAAACAGAATAGGAGTACATTTTAATAAATAAAATCACACTAAAATGACAAAAATCCAATAGAAAACTGGAGATATTAATTCTTAAAATGTGAAATAACAATAGTGCCAAAAAGTATTAAGCGCCAGCTGTGGTCAGCTGTTTGCAGTAGACTGGGACCTAGGCGGTATTTGAGGCCAAACATGATGAAGTGCAAGGTATTACCATGGGATTTAGGAGTCTATTAATATCTCGATGGTATAGATACTCCATTGCAACAGTGACAGAGTATCTATTCCTCCAAGATAATAGTCCATCCTGTCAATTTGGATGTGGGTGTACCTTAGGTTTAATCAAGCCAGAGATCACTGTATCTCCACCATGATGAAACCCCTCCAATGGCTCTGCGAAGTAAGGGCCATCGGAGGCAGCCTGTAATTCTGACCACATTATTTAGATGGGCGAATTTGAGGAAATTTTCCAATCCTGTCCATGCCAGAAAGAAACTTGCCAGTTAGCAGCAGGGAAAACTGCTAAATGCTCCCCTAGCCATGGGAGAGGACTCACATGGCAAAGGGAACTTTGTCTTTTGTCCCAAAAAAGGATTTTCTTTTTGAAAAGAAAAAAAGAAAGTGTTTGGTGCAGGGCTCATCATATTGATGGAGCCCTGCACCAACCAGCAAAATGCATTGAAAGGAACCATCATGATGCAGTTTCTGGCAATGCTTTATAAATAACTGCTAGGTTGGTGGTCATTTATAAATCTGGTGGGCATTTCCTCCACCAGCACGACAGAGTAATTTGCTCCGTTGATCTGACAAAACTACGGGCTATCCACCAGGTTTTAATTTGGCCTTTTAGTATCAAAAATGAAAGTCAAAAATCTTCAGCCGGGCAAGACTACAGGCTGTAGGTGAAAAAGGTTCAATAAGGTTGGACAGTCTTTGGGCACCGTTGCGGTGAAGCCCCTGATTTAATCTGGAAACCTTACAGCTTATCAAATTTTGAATTCAAATTTCATGCCCAGGCAAGTCATCCCATCATCCAGTCTGATACTTTTGGTGCCTTTTCTTAGTCATGATTTCTAAGTCTGAACTTAATCATGTTTTCAGCTCTCAAAATCATTCAGCAGGGCAAGTTTGCAGGCTGTGGTCAAAGAGAACTCCATGGGTTTGGCCACCTTTTCCTCAAAGGTCACCCTGAATTGGATTTGCTGCTGTGGCGACCTTGTAGGTCAGGACTCACTCAAAAAGACAACGGCAGGGTCTAGGGCAGATTCAATTTGAACTGGTCAGCTGAGCAGTTGCAGGAAAAGGCCTCTTGTAGCTTGTTGTGTCCCTCCAGCTTCAACAGGTGTAAAGCCTTCTGGCACTTAGAGTCCACTCCCTTGTCCTTGGTGTCCCCTCCTGCACAAAAACAATCCTGCTCATAATGCAGGCAGCCTTGCAGAATGGTTCAAGGGTACCTGTGTTAGTGCTAACAGTACACGGTGCGCCAGCACTAGGAAGGAGAAGTGCTCCACATCTTAGTAGATATGGTGTATTTTTGCTCTCTCTTTTCCAGGCAAAACAGTGCAACAACTCTGCTTGCTTCCCTGCATTGTGTTAAATGTTAGTAAATTTCCCCGTAAGTTCCTGTAGTCACTCCAAATATCTTTCCAGCCAAAGAAACAAAAACATCTCCCCAGGCCCAGATCTTTGTCTCTGCTCTGGCAACAGTTTCTACACCTCATTCGGGGCCATCCACAAGCTGCGTGACAGTTTAAAAGTAGCCTTTAGGAATTTTAGGCAAGCAAAAGGTAACTTAAAGGTAACTTTGTAAAACTTACGTTTACTTAATATTTATTACAAATCTGACTTTATCACAGAGTTAGACTTTTAATAAATAATTAAAAGAGTTATTGAAATAGTTTTCTAGGCAGTGCCTGCCACGAAAAAACAAAATATATACATAATATTGATTCTGAGTGTTTCCTAATGCTCTAGCCGGCCTCCATCAAGTGAAAATAACTTTTGGGTTCAAGTCAGTGTAAGGAAATATTAACATTACATTTCTACATGTCCTACTTCTAAATACAATGCACAGTGCCTTGTGGGCTACAAGATCTGCATGGGAGTGGCTTATTAATATTTAATAGCAAGGTATTGACCTGTCAAACTGATTATTTTGAAAGTTCAAAGTTGCAGTTTTTACAGTGCTACAGTCAGGCTACAATGGTATGCCTGAAGCTATCTTTGCACTATATTGGACGACACAGTCCTGCAGTCCACAAGTGGCATTTAAGTTTCAGAACCTGGGTACACTTTACACTACAGACTTGGGACTTTTACTTTAAATATACCAGTTAGGAGCATGAAAATTCCACCATGATTAATGGTGAACACAAATACTTTTCTACTGGCTAGCAGGGATAAAAGGCACAGAGTTCTAAAGGCAGCAAACAGATAGGGCAAAAAACATGTGAGATATCATGCCAAAGATGGTAATTTTCCTACAGATGCTAATAGCACTATTGCCTGCTCCCCTTGTTGCATTGACAATTGTCTATTGTCCATTCCCCGTTGGGTAACGTCCTCTACAGAGTGTGTGAACAAAGAATAATAACCATATGAGAAGGTAATTGTGATTAATTACTCAACTTATCTTTATGTCTTAATTACTTAACTGATCCCAATGTGTTTTATCCATCACTTCTCAATTTATTTATGTTTTTGTGGGCCATGACAAAGTCAGTGTGTTTTAGAGGAATTAGTGCATAAATTATGTGATTCTCTGTATATCATGTGTTTGCCAGTGGCTTATAGGACACAAGTAAGTTACCAGAAGGCAAGTTTCCCATAAGAAAGATGCACCCTAATTTATTCCTCAGGAGCAAATTACTCAAAGCCATGTTCTTGACTAACAAGTTGCACAAAGTTGTTTTGCTCTTTTGTATTTTGTGAAAGAAAAATACATGTTTTATCTACGCAATAATTAGAATAGACCCGTTTGTGTATTACACATACTGTGTATTATTTTTTGTGAGTTAGAAAAAGGGTGAACTACTACAACTCCACATCAGGAACAAAATAAAAAACTGCTCGAATTGGTGTTTGAGTTACTATCACTAGCTTTTTATGTGGGAACCAATATTGAGCAACATAATTCATAGAGAGGAGAAGGGAGAGACTGTATTCATTCTCTGAGAGAAAACACTATTATAATAACACTGTCCCATTACACAGCATTGAGTTGCTTTTATCACAAAGAACAGATGGTGCATCCAAAAATGAGGAAAATCATAAGTTGATGCAGACCAACTCAGCTATTACAAAAAATGGAGGAAACTAAGGGGCAGATTTATGAAAAGTGGCACTGCACACAGTGAAGCACCACTTTTCTTGCGTCCCTTAGCGCCCCCCTAATGCCACCATGTGTGTGAGGTATTTAAAATATGGCACATAATGACGGTAGTCAGGGGTAGTAGCATCATAATGTTTTACGCTGGTCTGGCACTTTGCAGGATTAAAGTAAAAAATGTTAACGCTAATCCTGCAAAGTACCCCGAGTCCCATTGAAAACAATGGGAGCGTCCATTTAACGCCTGCTCTTAGCAGACATAAAAAATGCTGATAAAAATTACACAAAGAAATCTTTGAGATTTCTTTGCGCCATTTTTTTGGCCCCCTCTAGCACCTGAATGCCCCTCTTGCATACATTATGCCTGGCACAGACATAATGAAGCGCGAGGGCTTACAAAGTGGTGCAATGCATGCATTGCGCCACTTTGTAAATATGGCGCATGTTTTTTGCCTTCCAACAACACATTAGCATCACACAAATTACGCTAATATGGCTTTGGAATGGTGGCACACCCTCTTAAATCTGACCCTAAATGAGTACGTATTTTTCTTGCTCAAGATTTAAATTTATTGGAATGGACTGTGTGGCACAATCAGAGAACGTGAAATGTAGCATGGCACATTGTGGCGTAAATTCAGTTATTTTTCCCAAAACTGCTAATGGTTCACACCGGCACAGGGCCACATCAGCTACATGCAGAAATTACCTAACACCACAAAAATTACACAAAGCTCATCATTGTTGACATTTCCAAAGAATCAAAATCCAAATAATTAATGCCAACTGGGCATTAGGCAGTGATAAAAGCTCAATTATCGTCATTACTGACACTAATGGAAATTTATGAAGGTCATACTCCATGGTGCTATTTAGCACATGTACAATTATTGGAAAATAATTGTGACAAACAAAAACATGAGCAATATTGAAGCTCATTTAAAAAGCACAAAGAAATTACAGTTCCCACCAGGCCACAGGGAGAAACAGCAAGCCTGGAACAAACAGTATGATGCAACTGTCAGCACTAGAAGTCTAGAGAAAATATATCCAGCGATGGTCACAGTGATAGGGCTACCATAGGACATCAAAAAGCACATGTGCAGTTTAAGCTTTACAATCATATTAGCTCCTTAGCTTTAGCCAATAGTATATGTAAATTGTCCTCTCCTGTCCTGGCACCTTCGATAGCCTGTATTGTAGTAGTTAATATTTGACAAACTGCATTTCTGTGCATCTGCCAAGTATTTTAGAAGCTATTATGTCACTGCAGCACTTTATCTTCAGAATCCACTAATTTATAAGAAATAATAAAGGCAATGTTGTTGTCGTCAATAGTTCCATAGATTGTTCTGAATGCATACTCTTGGAAATTGGGGGACTTATCTACAAAGAACAGGGGTAGGGCAGTGCTGCAAGCCATTCAAAAGATATAGTGCATATCTGTCCTTTCAGCCAGTGCCAGCACACATATTGCAGCCAACCTCCAAGCCAGGCACTCTTGCACCACGGTGCAAAGGTTTTCTGTGTTGTTGGCATGATTGTTTTTGTGCAGGAAGGGGCACATTTATGCACAAAAACAATCATAAAAGATATTTTCCTCATCCTATGTGTGCTGCAGAATGTAGCACATATGCAAAGAGGAAAGAACGTAATGCCCCAGATTGACACTATGTTGTCAATCTGGAATATTGTCAAAAACCATGCATATTGCGTGGGAAACCCCACAGCAATGACCATGGCATGGCTCCCTGTAGTGTGAGACAACATAGAACAATGGGCAAGCCAGCAAGCCCTTGGAGATCCTGCTGATGGGAAGGCAGGGTCCTTCCAGCAGGGCCAGAGTACAGCAGGCAGCAGGGAAACATGCAGAAAAGTAATCCTTTGAGAAAAGCAGTCCAGTTGAGTTTTTATGAGCAGCACAGCAGTTCTTCTGGTACAGATTCCATGCCAGGTCCAGAATTGTCTTATTGATGGTTGTCTGAGGCACAGGATCTGTACCCTAATGTGCCCTTGAAGTAGGGGAGACTTCAAAGAGTGGTTTTGAAGTTTATCAGTTCCTTTTACAGTCCAGTTCTGTATGCCAGGCTACCTATGGGGGTCATCAGTCCTTTGTGTGGGGTCAGGCCACTACCCTTTGAAGTGTAAGAGTCAGGTCCTCCACATTCCTGTCCAGGAAGACCCGTCGGTGTGCTGATGAATGCAGATGCAGTTGATTGTCCTGTATTTACATCTGTCTGGATGAAATGCACAAGGGGACCTTTCACCCAGCACAGATGAGACCTGGATTGGAGGCAGGCTACAAGGCACATAGAGCAGTAAGAGGAGAGAACTGCCTACATGCTAAAAGTGGTAGTTCTAATATAACACAAAATTATGATGGATGGTGTTAGAAATGGGATCTCTAGTTGGCAGTCAGTTTGCTCTCTGTCGAAGCAGGGACCCTCACTATGGTCAGGGAAATGGAGATACGATAAATAAAAGCTTTGGAAGAAGGCCTGTGGATCCCCAATCTCCGAAGGAGAGATTAGTAAAATTGGCAAACAGTGGGCACATTGGATAAAGAATTTACATTCTTCATTAGGCTGCCCAGTCCAACAATGGCCTATAGATAACAACAGACAAAAGACACAGTTGTCCAATACAACAAGGGAATATCTTCAGAGTAAACAAAAGTGCCGGCAGCTAGAAAAAAGATACAGAAGGAATAAATCCTCAGCAGCAGAAATTCTGAGGAGGCAGGCGAGGAAAGATCTTAAGGGAAAGGTATGAAAACTGAAGCAGAAGAAGATTGAAGAATGCTGGATCCACCTACAAGCTTTGTTGCCCCCTAACAAAAGTAGAGAGTTTTAAGATTACATAAATGCACTAGGACACAGGCTAGCAAGTAAGGCAAACACAATAGCAGCCAGTGTCTGGGAAAACCATGTGGGCTCCCTTTATGTAGATCCTGGATCTAATGAAACTCAGGGCACCATTGGGGGGCAATTCGATTTTGATGACCTAGTAAATACCGCATTAATGGTCACAGCCAAATCGACTAAAATGGTTTTAAGCAGTGTTAGGCAGGATGGAGCTCCAGGCCCAAATGGCCTACCTGGGAGCATATTTAAGGATGACCAAGATTTCTGGGCTACCCCTTGAACACTCTTTTCAATCAGACGTTCCAGGAGCCTGGAAAGGCTCAATATTGCATCCAATTTTTAAAAAGGGAGACTCAACTCTCCAGAGAAATTATAGGTTAATTGCTCTATTGGACATGGATGGCAAGGCCTATGCAAGGGTCCTGCTTCGAGAACTGGAACATTGGATTACCAAAAACAATATTATACCAATGTACCAAACAGGATTTAGGCCATGTTCATCCACTCTAGACAATGTCCTGGCTCTCGCATATTTAGGACAGAAAACCCTGAAACCAGGTGCTCAACCTCTCTGCGTGTTTTGTTGACTATAGTGCGGCTTTTGATGGTGTAGTATGCCACATACTCTGAAAGAAGTTGGCCACCTGGGGGATACCAGGGAATCTATTGGCGGCAATAATGGCACTCTACTCTGACACATGGGTGAGAGTAAAGATCTCTAACACGCATGTGACCAAAAGAATATATATTAATAAAGGCCTAAAACAAGGCTGTGACATTGCTCCTATCCTTTTCAATCTCTACACGGCCGACCTTGGTAAGGACCTACTCAGAGGAAATACATTTCCCCTGAAACTGGGAAAGACAGTGCTTCCTATAATCCAATATGCTGATGATCTAGTCCTGCTTGCCCAGACTCAATTAGGCTTGAAAAGGGGCCTGGTCATCCTGCATGACTACAACGAAAAAAACACATTGAAGGTTAATGCAGCAAAAACCAAGGTTTTTGTGTTCGGACACCATTCGCAGAAATATCCAAAAGCGTGCAAGCTTGGTGCTTTATGAATAGATACAGAAGAAAAATACCAGTACCTCGGGGTGTGGCCATCTAACACCGGTAAAATAGTACACCAGGCAACAACACTAAGAATTAAGGCAGGGAGAACCACGTCCACTTTAGCTAAACTCTATATCCGGCTCCAAGCACCTACATCTGAATCAATCAGGAGAGTCATAATAGCAAAACTTCTACCCACCATCACGTATGGCCATTGAGCATATCCAGGTAGGATAACTAAAACTCTGGAGAAATATCAAATGAGAGCATACAAAAGGATTTTTCAAATCCCTAAATCCACCAGACATGTAGGGATACGCCTAGAATTTAACATAACAAGTATGGACATAAATTGCAAAATGGACATAGTTAAGCTATTTCATGTCGTCTCCAGGGCCAATACTGACAGCTTGAGGGGCTCGCTGAAAGTAATTTTTGAAGACGTTTCCAGCTGCTGGGCCATCTATCTCAGGCATGGCGAGGAATTTTTCGACCTAGTCCCCACGTACTCATTGGATCCTCTAATATCGAAGACCCTACTGAAAAAGATAATGAAAGATCATGGCACGCAAATCTCCAGAGAAAAGGACATTGCCATAATCAGGGAAATTAGGAGGGCAGAGGGTCCAGCTGAGTCGTACAGTGACGCTAACCTCCAGCCGTATATGAAAGCAGCTCTGGGAGCTGGAACCTTTCAAAGTATTTTACATATGCGACTAACATTACCGGCTTGGGAATTTAGATACAGTTGGAATGAATGTGGGGTCACTCTCAGGAATGTATTCTATGCAACTGTCACACCGAATCCATTTGTCACTTAATATGCTGCTGTCCGGGTCTGGCTGTTTCTGAAATATGCCCTAAGGACATGTAAAGAAGCTGTTAAATACATATTTACTGCTGAGACTCTCATGAAGCTGGCCTGTTTTGGGAAATTTTTCATCATCATGAGGAACAATTTACTGCTAGCACGTGCCCACCAATGTGTAGAAATTAAAAAGGGGGAGGCAGCACCCAAAATAACGTTGTTAACTAAGGGGCTGACACACCCCTCCAAATGTTGACTGTGAGTAGTTTTAAAGATGGCAACTGCATGCTGAACTGGCACTCACATATGAGACCGAACACAGACCCTGAACATCAGTACATTGCCACATGGGGTAGGAGCAGTATGGAGGTGGACACTGCCCTGTAGGGCACCTGTATTCCTGTTTTAATTTTTTTTATAGAATTTTATACTCATTGTTACATATTTTATTACTCCACATTCTTGGTATTTTATTGCATTCTTTTCGGGTACTAATTTGTTTTTGTATGCTTGTAACAATTACGTTTTATTCATGTCTTGCAGAATTGTACACTCCATACATATAACAGCTTCTCTCAGGCAATGACGCGACGATAGATGTCGCAAAGGATATGAGGCCAGATGTATGAAGCGTATTTGCATTAGCAAACGGTGTGAATGTTCGTTTGCAAATGCAAAAATGCTTTTTCCGATGTATGAAAGGCATTTGCAGGGCGAAAATAAGAAATCGCAAAAATAGCGATTTTTTTGTGAGTGAAACATGAATTAGTGTGCTGCAAACAGCGTATTGCAAATAGCGATACGATTTACCGAATCGGAATGTGCGAAACGCTAATTGCGATAGAGATTAGCGAATTGCAGATAGCGATCTGGAAAATTGTGATGCTATTTGCGATACGCAGATAGCGACACGCAAAAATGGATTCGCAATGTGATGCATCAAAAAATCGCAATTTGTGATTATTCGCAGAATGGCCGTTTGCACATGCAATTTACCACCAACTTAAACCAGGTGGTAACCAGGTGCAACATATATAAAGAGGCCCAGAATGCCTCAGCTCCTCTTCCACAATGGCCGCACTCTACGTCAGGGTGAGGAGAATGAGGATCTTGCCAGGCTTGAGGAGAGAGAGGAGGAGACAGGAACGCATTTTCAGAGTGCGCATTACCCTTTTTGATCAGACTGAGGAGGACATTTATGAGAAGTACAGGTTAAGCTCAGCCATGATACTTGACCTGATAGCTGAGCTGCAACCCATGTTGCAGCGCACAACACACAGGACCAATAGCATACCCACCCATGTGCAGGTATTATGCTCCCTACACCTACTAGCCTCAGGGAGCTATCAAGGGGACATAGCAGCAGCTTGAGGGGTATCACAGAGTGCCCTCTCTAGATTTTTCAGCGCATTTCTCAATGCCATGCCGAGCAGAATACAACTGTACATAAGATTCCCCAACACCCCAAAGGCATTACAACAAACTAAAGTTAATTTCTACCAAATAGCACAGTTCCCACATGTCCTAGGTGCCATCGATGGGACCCATGTAGACATCTGTTCACCATCAGCCAGCGAGTATGTGTATCGCAACCAAAAACAACATAATTCTATGAACATACACTCGATATGCAACGCCTCCTACATCATTACCGATCTCGTGGCCAGATACCCAGGGAGCACACATGACTCCTGCATCTTTTGCCACAGTGGGATACACACAAGACTGCTAGCTGGGGAGTTTGGTGAAGGATACCTACTAGGTAATTTGATAGTTCCGAATAATGCATTGATGTAAGCGTGATGTCAGCCAGCACATGTACTCATTTTCCTCTTTGTGCATTCAGGAGACAGTGCCTATGCTGTGCGCACCTATATGCTAACGCCCTACCTGAACCCTGCAACTCCAGCAAAGAGGAGCTGCAATGCTGCACATAGGGCAACCCACAATGTGGTGGAGCGCACCTTTGGGCTGCTGAAGAGCCGCTTCAGGTGCATACATAAGAGTGGAGGCGCACTACAGTACAGCCCAGATACAACATGCTAAATTGTGGCCACTTGTGCTATCTTGCACAACACAGCAACCATCATGGGCATACCAGTGGAACTCATGGAGCCTGACTCAGATGAGGATGATGATCTCTTTCCACCCCTTTTACCAGCAGACAGGACCAGTGCAGCAGAGGGCAGGCAAAGACGTGCTGACATCACATGCAACCATTTGTGATGTAAGTAATGACAACACCACTTAAATGAAATGTATTTCTGTAGTTACCTTCTTTATTACCTTGACTTCAGGTAAACAATGTATCATTAGGACATAGCTATTCACAATGGGCAGACATGAACAATTCACAGTGTCACACTATTAGCATCATAGCATGACTGTTTTTGTACATTTTTAGGTGGTCCCCTGTAGCCCTCAGCATCACTTATTATGTCCATGCACTCCACAGTGCTCTGCGCCCCTGCTCGCACCTCTAGTTGCAGGTTCACATGCAGTACTGTGTCTGGCACTGCGACGACTCACATCAATCACAATGACTGTCAGACTGCTGAGGCTAGAGGACTCCTCACTGTCCCCAACACCCAGTTCGCTGGTTGTGGCACTGCGTTCTGTTTGCATGGCATCCAGTACGTTGGTAATTTCCACCAAGCCCTGTGCAATCTCCCGACTGCAAAGTGCTTTCTCCACCTGTGTGGCAACAGCACACTGTGATATCAGGGCTGTAGCACTTGCTAGCCGAATGATTGATCTACAGAAGCTATCAAACCTCCCCAGATATTGGTGTTGGCGCCTGTGCTGGCTGACGCTCTCCTGCCGTATTTCAGTGCAGGGTTCACCAATGGCCTGTGTCAACTCCTTGGTGTTCTCAGCAGATGTTTGATGTCCCTCAATCAGAGTCTCCAACTGCTTGTGTAGTAACCACATATTGCTATTGTGGGACACAAACTGTCTGTGCAGTGACTTCAGTTGTTTGCATTGCAGGCGCTGCACCTTCAGCATGGACGCTTCAAGGCCTCCAAAGATTGATGGGCCCACTCCTTCTACTGTGCACTGTCTGCCTGCATCCTGATGCCTCCTGAGGGGAGTTGACTGGCGCTGGTGCAGAGACTGCTGTCTCCCTGTGGGATTCACCTCTGGTGGTGGTGTGGGTTCATGTTCTAGAATCTCATCTGAGTCCAGGTTATACTCTGGCAGTGGTAACACCCTTGCCCTGCGTCTAGTCTGGACAATGCTGTGTGACTCAATGGTATTAGAGTCCGACTGTGGCTATGTTTCTGCTTCCCCCACTTTTTCAGTTCCTGCAGCAGCAGAAACCGAGTCATCTGCAAGGACAATGTGCAGCATGTCAGTTCTGGCATTTCTCACAGATTTCAATAGTGTGGCTTTAAATGTACAATTAAATTGTGTCACCCTGAGTTGTTTCTGGTGTTTCTCTATGTGACTGACCACTATCTTGCTATTTATGTTGTGTATTCACCTTAGGGTTGTGTACTACCACTCCCATTAGGCACTGTTGTGTTGTGTGTAAGATGTGACATGGACTACTTCTTACTGTGCATCAAGCTATGTTCTATTCCTAAGGGACATTTGTACATGCACATACACATAATTACTGGACTAACCTTTGCTGGTGCTGGGTATCCCTGAAGTGTCAATGTCAGTTACACCACTGACAGCTTCTGGCAGCAATGTGGACTCCACAAGGTCTTCCATAGGGGTGGACGGTGTCTGGGTGGATGTTCTGCCTCCGGTGCTCCTTGCCTCCATAAGCCTGCTGGCCACCCTCTCCTTGGCATGGGACTGCAAGTCGTACCATCACTTGCGTATCTCCTCCACAGAGTGCTGTGCAACACCCACTGCACTTATTTTTGTCTGCACGTCAGACCAGGGTCTCCACTTCTCACTCTCAGGCACTTGGAGTGAGTTTTTCCCAAAAAGTCTATCATGGTTCCCAACAACCTCCTCAATGAGCACCTCCAATTCTGCCTCACAAAATTTTAGCTTCCTCTTCCTGTCTCTTTTCTCCTTCCCATTTCCAGCATTGGCCATGTTGTAGTTTGGTCCTGGCTTACTCACAATGCTGACTCCCTGGTGCTGGGATGTGTCTCTCTCCGTTTGTGGCTCCTGGAACCAGCATGGGATGACTCACTTCCTGGTTGTGATGTCATCAGGCTGTTCTGGTTTGTCGTTTTTGCAATTTGCGATTTTCAATTACCGAATCGCAAAATGTTTTGCGATTCGGTATTTGCATCTCGCAAATTGCATTTGCGAATTGTAAGAAATCACTATTAGCGATTTTCTATTTTGCTACATAGCTTTTGGAATTTCTTAAATTGTGATTTCTTAAAAATCGCAATTTGAGAATCGCTAACTTGAATCTTGATGCATCTGGCCCATGGTGTTATAGGATGAAGTACAATTTAATTTTTTCGTTGCTTTAAGCATTTTCAACTATTGTCTCTTTGCAAAGGTTTTAAATAATCATGGAAATAAAGATTATTCATTCATTCATTCATTCAATGGAGATACACACTTAGGCAACCCCTGCTCACCCCCTTCGTAGCTTGGCACAAACAGTCAGGTTTATCTCAAAGGCAATGTGTAAAGTATTTGTACCAACATACGCAGTAATACACTGAAAACAGCAAGAGATGGACACAACACCAGTTTAGAAAAATAGGGAATAAGTATATAAATAAAAAACAAGACCAAAATGACAATAATCAAACATACACAAGTCAAGTTACGAATGTTCAAAGTAGAAAGAGTCTTACTCCATAGAAAAGAATCAAAACATTGATTTCACACAAAGTACCTGGTTTGCATAAAAAAAATAAAGCTGAATTGGTGAGCATGCATCATAAAAGTCAGCGATGTGTCAATTCCTTACTCACTAGTGAGGTCGTGCGTTGTTTCTTCTCAGGTTGGGTCGGTGATGTGTCACTTTTCTCCCCCGCAAGACAGTGATGCATCAATTTCTGGACAGGGCACCTCGGATCCATGCAGGTTCACAATGACTTTGACACTCAGCGATGATACGTGAGATATCCAGCTGCACAGTGTTGGAAAATCACGCTGTGTGGGTGTTAGACCTGACAGCCTTAGGGTAGTCACCCCTAACTTTTTGCCTGCCTGCCTCCACTTTTTGGACACTGTTTTTGCTGGTTTATAGATTCTGCGCACTTTACCCCTGCTAACCAGGGCTAAAGTGCATATGCTCTCTCCCCTAAAACATGGTAACCTGGAATCATACCTGATTGGACTATTAATTTACTTATAAGTCCCTAGTAAGGTGCACTTTATGTGCATAGGGCTGGTGAATTAAATGCTACTAGTGGGCCCGCAGCACTGGTTGTGCCACCCACTTAAGTAGCCCCTTTTCCTTGTCTCAGGCCTGCCATTGCAAGGCCTGTGAGTGCAGTTTCACTGCCACCTCGACTTGACATTTAAAATTACTTGCCAAGCCTAGAACTCCCCTTTTTCTACATATAAGTCACCCTTAATGTGTGCCCTAGGTAACCCCTAGAGTAGGGTGCTGTGTGGGTAAAAGGCAGGACATGTACCTGTGTAGTTATATGTCCTAGAAGTGTAAAACTCCTAAATTCATTTTTACACTACTGTGAGGCCTGCTCCCTTCATAGGCTAACATTGGGGCTGCCCTCATACACTGTTGAAGTGGCAGCTGCTGATCTGACAGGAGCAGGAAGGTCATATTTAGTATGGCCAGAATGGTAATACAAAATCCTGCTGACTGGTGAAGTCGGATTTAATATTACTATTCTAGAAATGCCACTTTTAGAAAGTGAGCATTTCTTTGCACTTAAATCCTTCTGTGCCTTACAATCCACGTCTGGCTGGGCTTGGTTGACAGCTCCTTGTGCATTCACTCAGACACACCCCAAACACAGGGTACTCAGCCTCACTTGCATACATCTGCATTTTGAATGGGTCTTCCTGGGCTGGGAGGGTGGAGGGCCTGCTCTCACACAAAGGACTGCCACACCCCCTACTGGGACCCTGGCAGACAGGATTGAACTGAAAGGGGACCTGGTGCACTTCTTAGCCACTCTTTGAAGTCTCCCCCACTTCAAAGGCACATTTGGGTATAAAACAGGGCCTCTGCCCTACCTCATCAGACACTTGCTGGAGAAGAAACCTGAACCAGAAACTACATCCTGCCAAGAAGAACTGCCTGGCTGCTCAAAGGACTCACCTGCCTGCTTTCTACAAAGGACTGCTGCCTTGCTGTTGCCCTGCTGCCTTGCTGAACTCTTGTCTGGCTGTGGAAGTGCTCTCCAAGGGCTTGGATAGAGCTTGCCTCCCGTTCCTTGAAGTCTCAGGACCAAAAAGACTTCTCTCTTTTACTTGGACGCTCCGTGCGCCGAAAATTTCGACGCACAGCTTGTTTCACGGCGAGAAAAACGCCGCACTCCGACGCTGATCGACGCGACGCTCTTGGGACGATCGAAGATCCGATGCACGGCCTCGCAAGGACAACGCCGCCCGACCTCTAGAGGAGAAATCGACGCGACGCCTGCTGTGAGATCGTAATTTCGACGCGCAGCCCCGCAGACCGACGCGCAGCCGGAGAACAAGCAGGAAAATCCACGCACAGACCCGGGACATCTGGTAATCCCGCGATCCACAGAAAGAGACTGTCCGCGCGCCGGAAAACGACGCCCGACTTCCCCGCGTGGAAAATAACGACGCAAGTCCGTGTGTGCTGGGGAGAAATCGACGCACACACCCTTTTTCCACGCACCTCTTCTCTTGTGGCCCTCTGAGGAGATTTTTCCACGCTAAACCAGGTACTTGTGCTTGAAAGAGACTTTGTTTATATTCTAAAGACTTAAGACACTTTATATCACTTTTCAGTGATATCCCTACAATTTCCCATTGCAACTTTATTCTTTTTGACCTACAATTATCCTGATAAATATTATATATTTTTTTAAACACTGTGTGGTGTATTTTTGTGGTCCTATATGGTGGTATTGTATGATTTATTGCACAAATACTTTACACATTGCCTTCTTAGTTAAGCCTGACTGCTCGTGCCAAGCTACCAGAGGGTGGGCACAGGATAATCTTGGATTGTGTGTGACTTACCCTGACTAGAGTGAGGGCTTTTGCTTGGACGGGGGTAACCTGACTGCCAACCAAAAACCCCATTTCTAACATTGGTGATCAGCGGTGAGGATAGGACTTGTATTTGTGCAGTGACATACAGTAGCTAAGTATTTCACTACCTACCCACAGTTGAAGGTCAACTTGGTTTTTATCTCTTTTTGAAAACCCAATTTTTTTCCTGACAATTTTCAAAAACTAAATCCTCACTCAACATGTCTCTGACTGGGTCTCAGACAGGGGACTTTGACCTAGTCCAGTTGGATGCATATACGGTCAAACAACTAAGAGGATTCTGCAGGGCATTGAGGGTACCCACCCAAGGGGCCTCCAGAAAGGAGGACTTTCAAGTGGCGCTGAGGGCCTGGGCAGAAGCCCATTTAGAGGATGATGAGGAAGAGGAGCCAGAACATGTCCCCTCAGAGGAATTTTCACTATCTGTGGATGGTGTTACCACTGCAATTGTGCCCCCTTCCAGACCAGGGAGCAGTGTCTCTATGCAAAGCCTGACCGCAGAGGAAAGGAGAGAGGAAAGGGAGTTCCAATTGCAAATGGCAAAACCGAAAATTGAGGCTCAACAGGAGGAGAGGAGGGCAGAGAGAGAGGCCAAACAAGCTAAGGCTGAAAGAGCAGCCAAACAGATTGAAGCTGAAAGAACAGCCAAACAGATTCAAGCAGAAGCTGAAAGGGCAGCCAAACAAGCGGAAGCTGAAAGAGCAGCCAAACAGGTGGAAGCTGAAAGAGCTTTGGCTGAAAAGAAACTATTGTTGGCTCATGAACTGAGTCTCAAGGAGCTGGAGATCAAGGCGAGACAGTCTGAATCCAGCAATAATGGTGGCAACATACAGACAGGACCTGCTGGAGAAAAGAAGGTTCGTATACCCAAACATGTGGTGCCCAGTTTTGTGGTGGGAGATGACATAGATAAATGGTTAGCTGCTTATGAAGTTGCACTAAGGGCTCATGAGGTTCCTGAAGGGCAATGGGGGGTAGCTATGTGGGGTTATGTGCCGCCATTGGGGAGGGACACACTTCTCACATTGGATCAACCTGATCAAAACACATACCCACTTCAGAAAGCCACTTTACTTGCCAAGTTTGGGCTGACCCCTGAGGGATACCGTCAGAGGTTCAGGGACAGCACCAAACAAACCACACAAACATGGGTAGATTTCTTTGATTTCTCCAGTAAGGCACTGAATAGATGGGTGCGGGGCAACAAAGTAGCAGATTATAAAGGTTTATATGACTTGATTCTGAGAGAGCATATGCTTAATACTACTTATATAGATTTGCGCCAGCACCTAGTGGATAGTAAGCTGACTGATCCCAGGAAGCTTCCTGAGGAGGCGGACCTCTGGGTTAGCACCAGAGTGTCCAAGAAGGTACCTGGGGGGGACTCCCACAAAGGTGGTCAGGGTTCCCAACAGAAGAAAGAGGGGGGAGATAAACCTGCAGATAAGGAACTCTCCAAAGGCCCCCAAAAGAATTCCCAGGGAGGGGGTGGCAACCCTTCCTTTTCCAAATTTGGGAAAAAGCCTGGGACATATGACAGGTCAGGGAAATCTAGCCCCAAATGCATGGAGTGTTACCAGTATGGTCACTACAAAGGCGATCCACAGTGCCCCAAGAGGGCACCGTCCACTACCGGACAGGCACCTGGGTTGACTAGTGTAGCGCTCGGGGGGGAGATGGACCCAAGTAGCTTTGGGGAGCAGGTAGAGATTTCCCTAGTGTCCCTGGGAGAAGGGGAAACGGTGCCCAGGGCCCACATGCCCAAAAGTACTTCCAAGTACCGGCAGTGGGTCACCATTGATGGGCAGAAGGTGGAGGCTCTGCGTGACACAGGAGCCAGTATGACTACTATCAAGAGTCAGCTGGTGTCAACAGAGCAGATAGTACCTAATACATTCCACCAGGTCAGAGTCGCTGACAATCGCGAGAGTCACCTACCGGTGGCTCTGGTTCCCTTTGAGTGGGGGGGGGTCTCTGGTACTCTGAAAGTAGCTGTGAGTCCTGCCATGCCTGTAGATTGTCTGTTAGGCAATGATCTTGAGCACACTGCTTGGAAAGAAATGGAGCTCAGGTCTCACCTGGAGATGTTAGGGTTACCTGAGTGGGTCTGCATGACCACACGGTCCATGGCTGACCGAGAGGGAAGTCAAGGGCATCTGGATCCTGGAACGATGGCCCAGAGAGCTGCCAGGAGGAGGGACCAGGGGCACGGGAAACCGGCCCCAGAAGTTCCCACAGTGGCTGACGGGGCTCCTGAGGAGGAGACTCCCGAGCCAACTGGGGAAGACATTGCCGCCCTAGGTGACTTACCTGAGCTTGCTGGCTGGCAAGTGGAGGGTGGACCCACCAGGGAGGAATTCTGCAAGGTGCAGAAAGAATGTCCCACTCTGGAAGGTTTGAGGAAACAAGCCTCAAACCAGGCAGCCGGCGACGCCTCTGGCTCTCACCACCTATATTGGGAGAATGATCTCCTCTACAGTGAGCCTAAGGTTCCGGCCTTTGGGGCAGCACGCATGCTGGTGGTCCCCCAATGTTACAGAACCTTCCTACTGGGTCTGGCTCACGACATTCCCCTGGCAGGACATTTGGGGCAGGACAAGACCTTTAACAGGCTTGTCACCCACTTTTATTGGCCCAAAATGAGGACACACTCAGATAAGTTCTGCAGATCTTGTCCTACCTGCCAGGCCAGAGGTAAAGCAGGCAAAAGGGTTAAAACCCCCCTGATTCCACTTCCTGTCGTTGGCACCCCCTTTGAAAGGGTGGGCATCGACATTGTTGGTCCCTTGGACCCCAAAACTGCCTTAGGCAACAGGTTCATCCTGGTTTTGGTGGACCATGCCACCCGTTACCCAGAGGCAATCCCTCTGAGGATCGTTACTGCACCGGTGGTGGCCAGAACCCTGATGGGGATATTTACCCGTGTGGGATTCCCCAAGGAAATAATGTCTGACAGAGGCACTAACTTCATGTCTGCATACATGAAGTCTTTGTGGGATGTGTGTGGTGTAACTTACAAGTTCACCACCCCCTATCACCCCCAGTCTAATGGTCTTGTGGAGAGATTCAACAAGACCCTGAAGGGCATGATTGGTGGCCTCCCTGAGACCATGAGGCGTAAGTGGGATGTCCTCTTACCATGCCTTCTCTTTGCTTACAGAGAGGTCCCCCAGAAGGGGGTAGGGTTCAGCCCCTTTGAGCTTCTCTACGGGTACCCTGTCAGGGGACCCTTAAGCATTGTCCAGGAGGGATTGGAGAAAGCTCCAAAGACACCCCCTCAGGATGTGGTCAGCTATATGTTGGCCCTCCGCAACTAGATGACCCGCTTCTGGAAAGAGGCCCAAAGTAACCTTGAGGCCAGTCAAGAGGTAATGAAACACTGGTATGACCAGAAGGCCAACCTGGTAGAGTTTCAACCTGGAGACAAAGTGTGGGTAATGGAGCCAGTAGAGCCCAGAGCTCTCCAGGACCGCTGGTCTGGCCCATTTGAAATAAAGGAGCGGAAAGGGGAGGCCCCTTACCTAGTGGACCTCCAAACCCCTAGGAATCCCCTAAGGGTGCTCCATGTGAACCGACTAAAAGCTCATTTTGAGAGGTCGGAGATCAACATGCTTCTGGTCACAGATGAAGGAACGGAAGAGGAGAGTGAACCTCTCCCCGACCTCCTATCTGCCCAAGAAGGTGATGGGTCAGTAAGCGGGGTCATTCTGTTGACTCCCTGACTCTAAACCAGAAAGGAGACTGCTATGAGCTGTTGGAGCAGTTCTCCCCCCTGTTCTCCCTTACTCCAGGACTGACCCACCTCTGTGTTCATGATATTGACACTGGTGACAGTCTCCCTGTGAAGAACAAAATTTACAGGTTATCGGATAAGGTGAAGGCCAGCATCAAGGAGGAGGTCTCCAAGATGTTGACTCTAGGGGTTATCGAGAAATCCAGTAGTCCCTGGGCCAGCCCAGTGGTGTTGGTCCCTAAGGCTACTGCCCCAGGTGCGAAGCCAGAACTCCGGTTCTGTGTGGACTACCGGGGTCTCAACTCAGTCACACGGACTGATGCTCACCCCATCCCCCGAGCTGATGAGCTCGTGGACAGGCTAGGCGCTGCCAAGTTCCTGAGTACGTTTGATCTTACTTCAGGGTACTGGCAGATCGCCCTGACTGAGGGGGCCAAGGAAAGATCCGCATTCTCAACCCCTGATGGCCATTACCAGTTCCGGGTGATGCCATTTGGGTTGAAAAATGCCCCCGCTACCTTCCAACTGTTGGTTAACGGGGTCCTAGCTGGCAAGGATGCCTTCTGTGCAGCCTACCTGGATGACATAGCTGTCTACAGTTCCAGCTGGGAGGAACACCTGCTTCACCTCAAGGAGGTGCTTCAGGCCCTGCAACAGGCAGGCCTGACCATCAAGGCCAGTAAGTGCCAGATTGGGCAGGGTTCCGTGGTGTACTTGGGACACCTAGTGGGTGGTGGCAAGGTGCAGCCACTCCAGGCCAAGATTGAAACTATCAAGGCCTGGCAACCACTGCGAACGCAGACTGAGGTGAGAGCCTTTCTAGGCCTCACAGGATACTACCGCAGATTTGTCAAGGGCTATGGTACCATTGTAACACCCTTGACAGAACTCACTTCCAAGAAACAACCTAGGTTGGTGAATTGGACAGAGGCTTGTCAGAAAGCCTTTGACGCCCTGAAGGAAGCCATGTGCACAGCCCCCGTACTCATGGCCCCTGACTACTCCCAGGAATTTATCGTGCAGACAGACGCTTCAGAGCATGGCATAGGGGCAGTCCTAGCACAGCTGAATGAGGAGGGCAGAGATCAACCGGTAGTCTTTATTAGCAGAAGGCTATTACCACGGGAACAGAGGTGGAGTGCTATTGAGAGAGAAGCTTTTGCTGTGGTCTGGGCACTGAAGAAGCTAAGACCCTACCTGTTTGGGACTCACTTCCGGGTTCAGACAGACCACAGGCCCCTCAGATGGCTCATGCAGATGAGGGGTGAGAATCTAAAACTCTTGAGGTGGTCCATTTCCCTACAGGGGATGGACTTTACGGTGGAACATCGCCCAGGGGTTGACCACGCCAATGCTGATGGTCTCTCCAGGTACTTCCGCCTTAGTGATGAGAGATCCCAGGAGGTCGGGTAGCTCTCCCCACTTTCAGCTGGGGGGGACACATGTTAGACCTGACAGCCTTAGGGTAGTCACCCCTAACTTTTTGTCTGCCTCCCTCCACTTTTTGGACACTGTTTTTGCTGGTTTATAGATTCTGCGCACTTTACCCCTGCTAACCAGGGCTAAAGTGCATATGCTCTCTCCCCTAAAACATGGTAACCTGGAATCATACCTGATTGGACTATTAATTTACTTATAAGTCCCTAGTAAGGTGCACTTTATGTGCATAGGGCTGGTGAATTAAATGCTTCTAGTGGGCCCGCAGCACTGGTTGTGCCACCCACTTAAGTAGCCCCTTTTCCTTGTCTCAGGCCTGCCATTGCAAGGCCTGTGTGTGCAGTTTCACTGCCACCTCGACTTGGCATTTAAAATTACTTGCCAAGCCTAGAACTCCCCTTTTTCTACATATAAGTCACCCTTAATGTGTGCCCTAGGTAATCCCTAGAGCAGGGTGCTGTGTGGGTAAAAGGCAGGACATGTACCTGTGTAGTTATATGTCCTGGTAGTGTAAAACTCCTAAATTCGTTTTTACACTACTGTGAGGTCTGCTCCCTTCATAGGCTAACATTGGGGCTGCCCTCATACACTGTTGAAGTGGCAGCTGCTGATCTGACAGGAGCAGGAAGGTCATATTTAGTATGGCCAGAATGGTAATACAAAATCCTGCTGACTGGTGAAGTCAGATTTAATATTACTATTCTAGAAATGCCACTTTTAAAAAGTGAGCATTTCTTTGCACTTAAATCCTTCTGTGCCTTACAATCCACGTCTGGCTGGGCTTGGTTGACAGCTCCTTGTGCATTCACTCAGACACACCCCAAACACAGGGTACTCAGCCTCACTTGCATACATCTGCATTTTGAATGGGTCTTCCTGGGCTGGGAGGGTGGAGGGCCTGCTCTCACACAAAGGACTGCCACACCCCCTACTGGGACCCTGGCAGACAGGATTGAACTGAAAGGGGACCTGGTGCACTTCTTAGCCACTCTTTGAAGTCTCCCCCACTTCAAAGGCACATTTGGGTATAAAACAGGGCCTCTGCCCTACCTCATCAGACACTTGCTGGAGAAGAAACCTGAACCAGAAACTACATCCTGCCAAGAAGAACTGCCTGGCTGCTCAAAGGACTCACCTGCCTGCTTTCTACAAAGGACTGCTGCCTTGCTGTTGCCCTGCTGCCTTGCTGAACTCTTGTCTGGCTGTGGAAGTGCTCTCCAAGGGCTTGGATAGAGCTTGCCTCCTGTTCCTTGAAGTCTCAGGACCAAAAAGACTTCTCTCTTTTACTTGGACGCTCCGCGCGCCGAAAATTTCGACGCACAGCTTGTTTCACGGCGAGAAAAATGCCGCACTCCGACGCTGATCGACGCTCCGCTCTTGGGACGATTGAAGATCCGACGCACGGCCTCGCAAGGACAACGCCGCCCGACCTCTAGAGGAGAAATCGACGCGACGCCTGCCGTGAGATCGTAATTTCAACGCGCAGCCCCGCAGATCGAAGTCTAGAGGAGAAATCTACGCGACGCCTGCCGTGAGATCGTAATTTCGACGTGCAGCCCCGCAGATCGAAGTCTAGAGGAGAAATCGACGCGACGCCTGCTGTGAGATCGTAATTTCGACGCGCAGCCCCGCAGACCGACGCGCAGCCGGAGAACAAGCAGGAAAATCCACGCACAGACCCAGGACATCTGGTAATCCCCGCGATCCACAGAAAGAAACTGTCCGCGCGCCGGAAAACGACGCCCGACTTCCCCGCGTGGAAAATAACGACGCAAGTCCGTGTGTGCTGGGGAGAAATCGACGCACACACCCTTTTTCCACGCACCTCTTCTCTTGTGGCCCTCTGAGGAGATTTTTCCACGCTAAACCAGGTACTTGTGCTTGAAAGAGACTTTGTTTATATTCTAAAGACTTAAGACACTTTATATCACTTTTCAGTGATATCCCTACAATTTCCCATTGCAACTTTATTCTTTTTGACCTACAATTATCCTGATAAATATTATATATTTTTCTAAACACTGTGTGGTGTATTTTTGTGGTGCTATATGGTGGTATTGTATGATTTATTGCACAAATACTTTACACATTGCCTTCTAAGTTAAGCCTGACTGCTCGTGCCAAGCTACCAGAGGGTGGGCACAGGATAATCTTGGATTGTGTGTGACTTACCCTGACTAGAGTGAGGGCTTTTGCTTGGACAGGGGGTAACCTGACTGCCAACCAAAAACCCCATTTCTAACAGTGGGGCTTGTGTCATTATCAGCATGTATCAATCTCCCAGCCGTGATACAGGTGGGGCGTCGATTTTAGCCGTAAAGCTGGTGGTGCATCATTTTTCAACCACGTTGCAGGTGGTGCATCAAACTTTTCCATGCACAGTGTTCTGTGCGTGAATTTCAGTCCTTCTTCTGCCAACATCACCTCTCAAGGGCTCAGGGACTTTATAGGGTACCACTTGGCAGGGCAGGAGTCTCAGAAGAGAGTACAGGTGCTGGCAGAGAAAGTCTTTGATGGGTCTGAGACTTCATAACAGGAGGTAAGCTCAATTCAAGCCCTTGGAGATTCTTCACAAGCAGGAATATACCACAAAGTCCAGTCTTTGTCCTCTTTCAGACAGAAGCAGCAACTGTAGGCCAACCCATTAAAGCACAGGCAAAGGAGCAGTATTCCTCCTCCAGCTCTTCTCCTTATCAGAGGTTCCTCTTTGTTCCAGAAGTGATCTACAAATCTGGGTTTTTGGGTCCACTATTTACCCCCCTTTCTGCCTTTGAAGTAGGCAAACTTCAAAGGAAAGTCTCTGTTGTTCACAAGAACCTGCCTTTGCCAGGCCTGGCCCTAGACACACACCAGGGAGTTGGAGACTGCATTTTGTGACGGCAGGCACAGCCCATTCAGGTGTAAGTGCACTCCACTCTAGCTCAGATGGCTCATTAGGATATGCAGGCTACACCCCAGCTCCCTGTGTGTCACTGTCTAGAGAAGATTCACAAACAGCCCAACTGTCAGTCTGACCCAGACAGGGAATCCACAAACAGGCAGATTCACAGATTGGTTTAAGAAAGAAAATGCCTACTTTTTAAAAGTGACATTTTCAAACTAACAATCCAAAAGCCAACTTCACTAAAAGATGTATTTTTAAATTGTGAGTTCAGAGACCCCAAACTCCAGATCTCTATCTGCTCTAAAATGGAAACTGAGCTTTAAGAATATTTAAAGGCAGCCCCCCATGTTAACCTATGAGACAGATAGGCCTTGCAATAGTGAAAACCAAATTTGGCAATATTTCACTGTTAGAACATGTAAAAAACATCAGTAAATGTCCCACCTTTAAAATACAGATCACCCTCCCCAGCGCCTACCTTAGGGGTGCCTTACATGTATAAAAAGGGAAGGTTTGGGCCTGGCAAGTGGGTACACTTGCCAAGTCGAATTTGGCAGTTTAAAACTACACACACAGACACTGCAGTGGCAGGTCTGAGCCATGTTTACAGAGCTACTCATGTTGGTGGCACAATCAGTGCTGCAGGCCCACTACACTAATAGCATGTGATTTAAAGGGCCCTAGGCAACTCTAGTGCACTTTAATAGGGAGGTACTAGGAAATCAAATACACCAATTGTGGGAAAGCCAATTACACATACAACTTCTCAAAGTGAGCACTTGCACTTAAGCACTGGTCAGCATTAGTTAAGAGCCCAGAGTAACAAAAGCAGCAACAACAGACTCCAGCATACAGCAACAGCCTGGGAAGCAGAGGCAAATAGTTAGAGGAAACCACACCAAGGATATCAGGTCTGATTAAACTTTTCAAAAACTCACGCCCAGTCAAAGATCTGGGTTAAAACAGTTGTTCTTTTGCTCACTATGCTGCCCCAGTTTGAACCCAGCCATATGCAAATCAGTCTATGTCCTCCCTGGACTGGAAACAAGCATCCTGGTTCCAGTTTCGGGGTATCAGACCTCATCAGCCAGGTTAGCTTGATTCCAGTAGCACAGTGAGTAAAGGACCCACATTTGGGCATACCCTGGACACTCAGGGCAACCTTAGCAACAGAAAAAGATGATGTGATAAAGAGAGTGCTGAAACCTTTCAAACACTCACCCCTAGTCACAGATCTGTGTAAAATCATGGGTCCCTCATTCGCTGTGCCACTGGATTCAAGCTAGCTTGGCTGATGAGGGGTGATACCCCAGAATTGGTCCCAGAAAGCTTGTTTCTGGTCCAAGGAAGTTCTGACTTGGCAGTTTGGGCTGGACTGTTCACATGGGGAGTATGGTCAAGACACTGCTGGGTCCAAACTAGGATGACGTGGTGAGCAAATAACAATGGATTAAACCCAGATGTGTGACTGGGGGTGAGAGTTTGAAACGTTTCAGCACCTGTTCATCACATCATACTTATAATACATATAACGCAGCAGCTATCCTGGATTGGGATTGTATAAGAGGAAAATTAATTCAATGTCTTGTTGTTTTCCAAAGCGGTTCATGTTTGGAAGTTACCTGACGATCATCATGGAGCCAGTGTCTTGCGGTAGGAGTGTCAGATTTAAACCTTGCCCTCCTACTTTTGCACTAACTTTAATTTTCAAGGCCCTATATATTTGTACCTTTTGTGTGCACACTGTTTTCTATCACTTTTTTTTGGTGCACTTCATTTTGCACTTTGTATTTCTCCTGTTTTCATCGCAATATTTCACACATCATCATTTTTCTTGGTTTTCTATGATTGGAACATATTTTGAACTTATGTTAATTAAACTCTCTAGTAAGTCAATACGAGTCATATGCAAAAACAGCACAACAATGATTTTTAAGGGAACAAATAACTAATATTTTCCTATATTTCCAGTGAAAGAATTGAATTGAGTTTTAAAGAATTAAAGGCTGAGTTAGAGGACTTGTTACTTAAGGTAATTAAAGGATTGAATATGATATGAATGTTGTAAGTTATTTTTCTAATCTGAAATTGTTTCATTGCAGACTTACATACGCAGTTTCGAAGGAAGTGTCACAAGCCTCGTATCAGTGTTTTCTCTCTCTTCCCTTTAGTCTTTTCCCCTCTGTCTGGGATGCTATAATTTCTATTTCAATTAGAGATCGTGGTTTCCCTTTGAAATTTAACAGGATTGGCCTAATGGAATTCCTAATGATCAGTAATTAAAAACTGTGAACTACAACAGTAGGATGTTGGCCAAATTCTGCTCTAATGATTCCACTATAGAAAAGAATAAAGGTCGATTGTGGATCTTCATGGGTTATTGTTCAAGTCAACAACATATTGACTGGTGGTATGGTGTAATATTTCAACTACATGATACAAACTGCACTTCGCAATATTGTGACTGATATACTAGGAATGCAATATCTTACTAAAAGATATTTAACATGTTACTGTCAAAGTTAAGTTGCAGTCAAAGTACCATGTGGCTGTATTTAAATGTGCCATCATTTGAACAAGACTTGAGGGATAAGATGTTGCATTGTTAAACACAATTTGCTACTATGTCATACCGCCACAATGCACAGCTTTCTTCTGAAGGTGCAAATATAGCAGCAAGGCAGATAGGTATTATATGTTTGTTCAATTGAGTTATGAGATGTGTCACTTTGTCAGAGTGATACATACTTAGTTCGTTGTATCTCAGAAAAGTTGAAGACGTTGTCTTACTTTGGGCACAGAAAAGATTGAGAACGTTCCTTGGCTAGGATTTTTAACATGCAGTTGAAATCACTGAGCCTTCAGCGATGCCACACCTAGTTTAGACATGCAAAGGAAGTTAATCCAGTCGTTGTCGTTTATTTAAGGAGAACAAAAAATGCAGTCAACCACTCCTGACACTTGCTGCGTCAGCCCATTACTTACACAAGACATATAGGAGTTTCTCCTGGTCAAAAATGCGAAATGCAACGGGCAGATCCAGAAGGACTGAAGGCAAGTAAAACCTTTGCCTGGAATGAGGTCATGGTTTAGGGGTTCACATTGCAAGTGTTGAGCACCGGCATTGAAACATGATAAGTATTCAACAGTTTGCATGTTCTGTATTTCTGCAAAGTACATTGGTCCCAGGTTTAAAGCTTAGAAGTACCAGCTGTAAACGTATTGGTGAATTTATAAACGTCCTATAACTTTTTTATAACGTTACCTAAAATAATTCAGCTTTTCGAAATATTCTAGATGCAGATGTGATCCATTTTCTCCCTTCAGATTCACTATAAAAAAGGGAGCCAAAATCTAATGAAAACAGTTATATGACACCACATAACTCTTGTGATCCAAGAAGGCTATTTCTTTCACTGTCAAGAAAATAGGTGTAACACACATGGTAATTTAAAGTATACCAACCTATTTTAACAGGCCTTTCTTGAGAAGGACAAGTATCACTCAATGGCATCTATTCAAATTAAAACCAGGCTAGGTTTTGTATTTTTTTGGCACTGTACTCAATTAAAAGAAGTTGCATGTTTATACACTAGTAAAACATAATTTACAAACTTGATCTCACCAACTAACATTTTGTTTGAAAGTTTCATCACAATATACAAGAGACTATTTACCTGCTATAACTTTTTTACATATAGCATTCTATGCTGCTCTTCTCACAGTGTAATTATTTTGCCACTTAGTTCACTCTTCTCGAAGGATGGCATCCTGAGTTAGGAGTCAAATGTGTGGCAAGCCATTATTAGATCTACCATTAAGAATATACCGCAAAGTACTTTCATTTATTCTCTCGTTTATCTGACATGAGGAGTGGGAGCATCCCATTTGACACGGCCCAGAAAAAATTGCAGACAAAAAGAAGAGGAGGAAAATAAAGTTCCTTCTAAATGATTTTAGGTATGGCACAAAATTGTCAAATGCTGCAGGCTTCCACGTGAGAAGCACAGGAAGAACATGCTTAAATTGTACACTGCTGATGGTTTCAATAGGTCTGTGAAAGCTTTAGAGAGAGCAAATGCGAAATATTGTTCTGAGGCATATATACAGTGTTAGACTTTTCATCCTTGGCGTGGTCTCCCTTAACTTTTTGCCTCTGTTTCCCAGGTTGTTGACGTTTGCTGGACTCTGGTTTTGCTACTCTGGGCACTTTACCACTGCTAACCAGTGCTAAAGCGCAGTGCTCCCATACAAAATGTGTATGTACTTGGCTTATCAATGATAGGCATAATTTATTTACTAGTATGTCCCTAGGAAAGTGCATTAGAGGTGCCCAGGGCCTGTAAATCAAATGCTACTAGTGGGCCTGCAGCACTAGTTGAGCCACCCACATAAGTAGCTCTGTAATCATTTCTCAGACCTGCCACTGCAGTGTCTGTGTGTGCAGCTTTAACTGTAAATTCGACTCGTCCATTGTACCCACTTGCCAGGCCTAAACCTTCCCTTTTCTTACATGTAAGATACCCCATTAGGTAGGCCCTAGGTAGGCCCAAGGGCAGGGTGAAGTGTATGGTTAAGGTAGAACATATAGTAATGTGTTTTATATGTCCTGACAGTGAAATACTGCTAAATTAGTTTTTCACTGTTGCAAGGCCTGTCCCTTTCATAGGTTAACATGGGGGTTACCTTTAAATCTGATTAAAGTGTAGATTCCCTTTGGGAGCAGATAGACATATGGAGTTTGGGGTCTCTGAACTCACACCTTAAAAATACATCTTTAGTAAAGCTGATTTTAAGACTGTGTGTTTGAAAATGCCACTTTTAGAAGATGGGCATTTTCTTGCTTATACCATTTCCGTGACTCTGCCTGTTTGTGGATTCCCTGTCTGGGTCAGTTTGACAGTTGGGCTGGTTGCACCTCTCACTGCCAGTGACATAAAGGGAGCTGGGGTGTAGTATGCATTTCCTTATGAGCCATCTGTGGTAGGAGGGAGGGGAGGAGTGGTCACTCACATCTGAAAGGGCTGTGCCTGTCCTCACACAATGCAGTCTCCAACCCTCTAGTGTCTGGGGCCTGGCCTGGGCAAGGCAGGATTTCACATTCAAGAGAGACTTTGCTGTAAAGTAGCTGTCCATCAAATGAGATAACTAGTGCTAACGTTATTTTCCTTAATGTTTCCAACAGTAACGATTTTATTCATGTAAGCATAAGAAGGGTTGATTCGGGAAGCACTGAATATTTACTCCTTGCAGGTTTTCTTGTAGGTTTTCTTCAACTGTTGCATCATACGCAGATGACACAAAACTCATTGTTTCCCTCACCGAAGACCCAGACATGGCCAAAAGGAAATTCCACTCGCAAATGGAAGCCGTCGCCACCCGGATGAGAGAAAGCTGCCTCAAGCTCAACTCTGACAAGACAGAGCTCATCAACTATGGAAACGCTACCTCAGTGCGGGACGACTCCTGGTGGCCCACATCTCTCAGCACCCCGCCTTCACCAACCGAGCATGCCTGCAACCTAGGCATCATCCTCAACTCTTCCCTATCTATGACCTGACAGGTAAACTCATTCACCTGCTCCTGCTGGCACACGCTCCGTTACGTCTGGAAAATGTTCAAATGGATCCTAGCAGACTGCAGCAGAATACCAGAACAGTCACCCACGCCTTAGTCACAAGCAAACTTGACTACGGCAACGCTCTCTACACCAGCACCACCATAAGGAACATCAAAAAGCTGCAACTCATCCAGAAACCTGCGGCCAGACTTGTCCTTAACCTCCCAAGCCAATAACTTATCTCCCGCACTTGAGAACCCTACACTGGTTCCTGATAGAGAAATTAATCAACTTCAAGCTACTCACCCACACGTACAATGCCATACAGAATGTCGGACCAGCATACCTGAACCACCTCAACTCCTTACACACCCCTGCCAGATCCATCCGCTCCACCCAACTGGCTCTGGCTACTATCCCATGCATTTGAAAAACCACCACTGTAGGATGATCCTTCACCTACATCACAACAAAGAATTGGAACAACCTGCCCTTGAACCTCAGACAAAGCCCATCGCTCACCATTTTAAGGAAGAACCTCAAGACGTGGCTCTCCAGATGAGGCTCCAGCCTTCCCTTACCCGCACCCCAAACACCTTGAGACCCTCATGGATGAGTAGCCGCACTTTACAAAAACTGATTGATTGATGAATTCAACAGGAATTATGATGAAAATGTATGTACATTATTGATTTCCAATACCATGTTTATTTATCCTGTGCATGGGAACAATCCATTTGAGTAATTAACCTGAAACTTCATTTTCTTTTATTTTCTATAAGGAAAATATTTTCCCTTCAGATAAACTTTGTTTCTTAAATCCCCAGGTATATTTGTGACGTTTCTTCCATTTTTCCATCCTAGAAATTAGTAATAACTTTATTTGGATTTCATGCTCATGTTTTCCTACTTGTAAGTGGCCATAAAATATTTTTGTGAATGACTACAAAATTACACGTTTATGAGTGATCAATGGATGAATCTCAGCCTGGCCACCACCTTTTTCACCATTAAACTCAACTATCCAACAGAGAAATATGTTGGAAACTTATTTTGTTCATGTTGAACTTGGTTCTCTGCGAGGGGTCATCCTTGACCTTTTGCCTTCACTCCTATTTTTGCTGATTTTTGTTTTAGTTGGCTTTAAGGATCTGCAGACATTACCACTGTTAACCCCTTCTGTGCCCAGGACGTAATGGTTACGTCCTGAGGCACAGTGCTCGTATGCCCAGGACGTAACCATTACATCCTGGGCACAGAGCCCAGAGGGAGCGCTAGCTTCCAGCACGATCGGAAGAGAAATGCAAAAGCATTTCTCATCCGATCACGTGGAGGAGGCCGGAGAGGCTTCAAAGGGAAGGAAATGAATTTCCTTCCCTTTGAAGTCTCTCTGAGCGTTTTAGCGCAGGGATTTTTTTTGTTTATGAAATTGGCATGAGGGAGCGACCCCTTGGGCAAGGGTTGCTCCCGGGGGGGCATTTTTTTTAAAGGCCTTTTCTGCCCCCAGGGGAGGGGGGGGCAGAAACCTCTAGGCACCAGGGATCATTTTTTTTTGTATTTTTGAGGTGGGAGAGACCCCTTAGGCAAGGATCGCTCCCCTAGGGGGCAAATTATATTTAGGCCATTTCTGCCCCTATTTTTATGAGGCCAATCTGCCCCCAAGGGGGACAGAAACCACTTGACACCAGGGAGATTATTTTTTTTTTTCGTGAATTTCACGCAAGGGGAATGACCCCTTAGGCAAGGGTTGCTCCCCTGGAGGGGCAAATTGTATTTAGGCCATTTCTGCCCCCTTTGGGGGCAGAGCAGCCGATTTAGGCCATTTCTGCCCCCTTTGGGGGCAGAGCAGCCGATTTTAGATCAATCTAAACCACTAGGCTTTGGGGATCTTTTTTTTTTGCGCCAACGTCACGCAAGGGGAGCGACCCTAAAGGCAAGGGTCGCTCCCCGGGAGTGGTGGGGGGTAAATTTATTTTAGGCCATTTCTGCCCCATCGGCCTATTGTTATTAGGTCGATCTGCCCCCAGGGGGGGCAGAAACCTCTAGGCGCCAGGGCAAAAAAAATTGGGTGTTTTTTTTTTGTTTGTTTGTTTTTATAGAGATGGTGAGCGACTCATTGGGCAAGGGCCGCTCCCCTGGGGGGCAAATTGTATTTAGACCATTTCTGCCCCCGTTGGAGGAAGATCGGTGGATTTTGGATGAATCTGCCCCCAAGGGGGGCAGAAACCAGTAGGCACCAGGGACCTTTTTTTTATGCCTATGTCCCGCAGGGGGAGCGACCGCGTAGGCAAGGGGGAGGATTTATTTTAGGCCATTTCTGCCCCCCCTGGGGCCGGCTGAGCTAGAGGCCAAAATCCACAGCTAGGCACTTTGTAAAAAAACACCTCTGTTTTCTGTGAAAAAATGTGATGTGTCCACTTTGTGTTTTGGGCCATTTCCTTTTGTGGGCGCTAGGCCTACCCACACAAGTGAGGTACAATTTTTATCGGGAGACTTGGGGGAACGCTGGGTGGAAGGAAATTTGTGGCTCCTCTCAGATTTCAGAACTTTCTGTCACCGAAATGAGAGGAAAAAGTGTTTTTTGGTCAAATGTTGAGGTTTGCAAAGGATTCTGGGTAACCGAACCTGGTCAGAGCCCCACAAGTCACCCCATCTTGGATTCCCCTAGGTGTCTAGTTTTCAAAAATGTGCTGGTTTGCTTGGTTTCCCCAAGTGCCGGCTGAGCTAGAGGCCAAACTCCACAGGTAGGCACTTTCTAAAAAACACCTCTGTTTTCTGTGAAAAAATTTGATGTGTCCACGTTGTGTTTTGGGCCATTTCCTTTTCTTGGGCGCTAGGCCTACCCACACCAGTGAGGTACCATTTTTATCGGGAGACTTGGGGGAACGCTGAATGGAAGGAAATTTGTGGCTCCTCTTAGATTCCAGAACTTTCTGTCACCGAAATGAGAGGAAAAAGTGTTTTTTTTTGTCAAATTTTGAGGTTTGCAAAGGATTCTGGGTAACAGAACCTGGTCAGAGCCCCACAAGTCACCCCATCTTGGATTCCCCTAGGTTTCTAGTTTTAAAAAATGCACAGGTTTGCTAGGTTTCCCCAGGTGCCGGCTGAGCTAGAGGCCAAAATCCACAGGTAGGTATTTTGCAAAAAACACCTCTGTTTTCTGTGAAAAAATGTGATGTGTCCACGTTGTGTTTTGAGCCATTTCCCTTTTGTGGGCGCTAGGCCTACCCACACAAGTGAGGTCTCATTTTTACCGAGAGACTTGGGGGAACACAGAATATCAAAACAAGTGTCATTGCCCCTTGTCTTTCTCTACATTTATTCCTTCCAAATGTAAGGCAGTGTGTAAAAAAGACGTCTATTTGAGAAATGCCCTGTAATTCACATGCTAGTATGGGCACCCCGGAATTCAGAGATGTGCAAATAACCACTGCTTCTCAACACCTTATCTTGTGGCCATTTTTGAAATACAAAGGTTTTCTTGATACCTATTTTTCACTTTTTATATTTCAGCAAATTAATTTGCTGTATACCCGGTATAGAATAAAATCCCATTGCAAGGTGCAGCTCATTTGTTGGCTCCGGGTACCTAGAGTTCTTGATGAACCTACAAGCCCTATATATCCCCGCAACCAGAAGAGTCCAGCTGACGTAATAGTATATTGCTTTCAAAAATCTGACATCGCAGGAAAAAGTTACAGAGTAAAACGTGGAGAAAATGGCTGGTTTATTTCACCTCAATTTCAATATTTTTTTATTTCAGCTGTTATTTTCTGTAGGAAACACTTGTAGGATGTACACAAATGACCCCTTGCTGAATTCAGAATTTTGTCTACTTTTCAGAAATGTTTAGCTGTCTGGGATCCAGCATTGGTTTCTCATCCATTTTGGTCACTAACTGGAAGGAGGCTGAAAGCACAAAAAATAGTAAAAATGGGGTATGTCCCAGTAAAATTTCAAAATTGTATTGAAAAATTGGTTTTTCCAATTCAAGTCTGCCTGTTCCTGAAAGCTGGGAAGATGGTGATCTTGCCACCGCAAACCCTTTGTTGATGCCATTTTCAGGGAAAAACCACGAGCTGCCTTCTGCAGCCCTTTTTTCCCATTAAAAAAAAAAAGAAAACCTTTTCACTGTATTTTGGCTAATTTATTGGTCTCCTTCAGGGGAACCCACAATGTCTGGGTACCTCTAGAATCCCTAGGATGTTGGAAAAAAAAGGATGCAAATTTGGCGTGGGTAGCTTATGTGAACAAAAAGTTATGAGGGCCTTAGCGCGAACGGCCCCAAATGGCCAAAAAAAGGCTCGTAACAGGAGGGGGAAAGGCCTGGCAGCGAAGGGGTTAACCAATGCTAAAGTCCTTGTGCTCTCTCCTTCAAACATGGTGGCATTGGCTTACACACAGTTGTCACATTCAATTTATTGTACATCACTAGTAAAGTGGTACTACAGTTTCCCAAGGACTGTAAATAAAATGTTGTTAGTTGGCTTGTAGCACTTATTTTGCCACCCAGTTTAGTAACCATTTACACATGTCTCAGACCTTTCAGTGCAGCCTGTTGTCAGATTTAAACTGCCAATTTGATTTGGATAAATAATTCCCTTGCCAGGTCTAAAACTCCCTTTTTATTGAATATGTCATCCCTAAAGTAGGCCGTAGATAGCCCATAGGGCAGGATCCATTATAATTAGAAAGTTGGGCATGTACCTTTAAGCTTTACATGTCCTGGTACTGAAAAATTCTGACATTTGTTTTTCTTCACTGCAAGGCCTACCTGTCCATAGGATAACATTGGGTTAGCTTATTACATTTAATAAGCAATAACTTTCAAATGGGAGCAGGTTGAAATGTCACGTTTGGTGTCTAAATCATTGTAATTTAAAACCCTCTTTAATAGTAAAGTCAATTTTTTTAGCCACAATTCTGAAAGTGGCTCTTTTATAAATATGGCAATTTCAAGTCCTAACCGGTGCCTGAAGCCTTTTCCTGTATCACATGACCAGGTGTAGTTGGCAGTTGGCCTTTGTGTACCCCTCCCAGACAGTTTCACAATAGAGGCTCTGGCTGTTGGCAGGATGGACCATCTCGCGCAGGATGGGTGGACAGATGTGTCACCGACCACACTTGCACTTCAAAGATATTAGCTCACCTCACACAGCAAGGACTTCACGCTAGTGTTAGACCTTACAGCCTTAGGGTGGTCACTCTAAACGTTTTGCCTGCTGAGTTACAGGCACCCAACAAGCTCCAGAGGCCTCTTTACAACTGTCCAGCTGAGCTGCAGCAAATGTACTTGCAACTAAACCTGCAACTAAACCTGCCTGAGGCCTGCTGGCCTCTGCTGAAGTAGATTCATGATCCTTTGGAGCGGTCTGCCAGGTCCTAGTCCGTTTGGGTGGCAGCAGTTGATCTCCTCCTTGAAGAAAAGGAGGAATCCTGAGGTTTTTGGCTGTTTGTGGCACAAAAGTGCATGTTTGCACCTAAATCATTCTGTCCACACTTACCGCAAGTATGAAGCTCAGGTGAACTTAGAACTGTATGCTACAGCAACCGCCAGCGAAGACAGGCAATGTGAAATCTGCACTTCACACTACAGCATCACCAGCTCACGGTGACCGCAAATATGATGCTCCAGCAATTTGAGATGCCTGGCCTGGTCTTTGTGCTACAGTGATGACCATCCGTTACGCTCTCCTTGCTCCTCATAATGTCCTCCACCATAAATCGAGCTATGTGCGCTGCACTCTAGAACTGAGCTGACCTGGCCCCTGTATCCAGGCCACGCTCCATCGCATTGGCTTGAACTTGTGACTTTTACCCGGTCTTGCACAACAATAGAACCATGAGTGCCGCTTTGTTCTTTTAGGCGCTCTACTTACCTTAAGTCGTTAAAATTGCATAAGTCTGGTTCAACTCATTTCATTTTTGTCATTTTGGTGTCAAATAATTTATTAAATTTGAATCCTCTTCACTAAATTGTTAGGGAGCTTTCTTTTGTTATGTTTTCACTTTATTAATGTTTAAGTGCTGCATAAATAATTCGCACATTTCTTCTTAGTTAATTCTAACTGCTTTGTTCCAAGCTTCCAGAGGGTTAAGCCAGGTTATTTTAGGGCCTTTTTGCGATTCACCCTGACAAGGATTGTGGCTGTTGCTCACCCTCACCTGTGAGAGTGAGCAGCTACTCACCCTCACGGGTGAGCATCCGTGCTTTGCAACCCCCTCAACCAACAACCCAGTTTCTCACAGTGTCAGTATAGGTTTACAGAGATCTATATTTTGTGTGTTTGTATCTGTAAAGTTATACTCACATGTGTTTTTCTTGTATGCTTACATTGATCTAAAAAAAGTCCATGACTGCATCTTTCCTTCTACATTTTGCACTCTTTTGATTTAACAGCAAAAATGAACACTACATTATTGGTGCTGAATGGGGCAAATACAATTGTGAGGTATTGTATGGAACATCATAGTTGATGGTGTTTAATGTGGCAAATGGCATTTGTATGGTTTTGTATTGAACAGCATAGATGATGGTGTGTAATGTGGAACTTGTATGGTGCCGTATGGAACCATATGCATGATGATGTTAAATGTGTCAAACCTATTAGTATATTGTGTAGAATGATAGACTTGATGATGTACAATGGTACCAACAAGGCTGTCTCCCAAAATTACTTCCATTTAATTCCACTTAGAAGAAATCTTCTACTTACAGAATGGCCAGTATAACAGTGTGCTAATTAAGCTCATAATTAGGTTTTGCCCGTTTCCAGTCATCATTGTTCTTTACATGCTCCTCTACCTATGATCCAATGTCTTATTTTAAAGGTATCCAGTCATGGCTGGTGAACTTTGAAAATAGTGTGGCGTTACACCAAGCCCTGAATTATACTGTGTAAGGAAGCCAGCAAGAGATCATGACTCCCACAAGGGAGGGGCATGGGAAATCTCCTGCTGGGAATAGTTTTCTACATAATGGACTAACGTAGTGCATATTTTAGCGCAATGTCTAAAATAAATCGATCACACACTTTAGTAATATGAAATGGCAACTGTTGTAAGCAGTTAATATGTTCCCGATTTCTTTACATTTTGATACTTGCAGTTTTCTGTTTAGGAATGAAAAATGAAAACTGCAAATATCAGAATGCGTAGGAAAGCTAGGTGAATTACTTGCACTTGTCACTTGGTAGAACTTAAACTCCCTGCCCCTCAGCAGTCTACAACTTCCTTCTGGTTGTTTCTTCGGATCCCTGTTCACCTGATCTCTTCTTTCTTACCTATCTCTTTTTGCTATGTATGCATTCCATTCTTAAAGCAACTTCCTCGTGCCACTCTCACTCCTCCAGTCTACTTCTCCCACTTCAGACCCTCTTCAATCCCTTTGTCTCTCTCACTGTGATTCTCCTCCTATCTCAGAGATGACCCAGCTGCCATACTGCAGGGAACAATTGCAACAAAACAAAAAAATCATACTGCTGCTGCTTTACAATGCAAATCACCTTGATTCTAACTCTTCATGGGTCATGTTTTTAGCTTGAGTACCTGAATAACATAATTTAGCATAACAAATGTGGACTTTCTGTGCAGGTGGCAGGCCATGGACAGCAAACACTGCACTTTGTAAAGTGCAAGGTTGAGAGTGAGATTAACAGTTTGTTCAGAACACCCTTCAACTGTCAGAGGCCTCGTTGCAAGCCCCCGCCAGCCTCTCAGAATAGACATATAGCAGAAGAATACTTTTTTACTTTTTTTTATTTTTTAGTTTTATATAGTGTGACATCCACCTGAAGGTATTGCAGTTCTTTACATGAGAAATAGCTACATTACACACCCAAGGAGTTGTGTTGTGGTTCATGACCAATCAATCCAGGTCAGCGTGACAGCTTGACAAACATCAGCACACCAACCTGTTTGCGATGATTGTTACATGCATCGTGGTTTGTTCTCCTGACTTCTCTACTTCCCTCTTTCCCTCTTTCTCAAATCATCACAAACTGGGGTAGGATCAGCAGATCGAGTTGGAAGGTAATCCCTTGCTGAGTGACATACAGCCCCAGGCAGCACAAGGTTTATACCTAAAGTGCCCAATCTGTATTCATCCAGCGAGGGTGCCCACATCATAGAGGGGAGTGGCCCTACAGTCCTAAGAGGACCAGGGCTGGAAGGAGGCAAGCCCTGAAAAATATGCGACATGGCACATGCATTTTACTGCATGTGCCTGTCGAACAGTTCCCTAACGCACAGGGAGGGACAGAGAGACAGTACATTTTTTTACTGACATAATAAGGAAAGTAGAAAATATGGGAAGTGCACAGCCACCATGCCCATATCAAGTAGCCACTCATTGATAAAAATCCAGAAATCCGGAAACCACAATAAATATTCAATAAAACCCGTCCCGCAGAACCATGGGCCAGATGAACGAAGCATTTTTCAAGTCACAAATGGGCCAATTCGCAGAAACGGCCCGTTTGCGACTTGAAAAATGCTTTTTGGGTTTTGGAATTCGGTATTAGGAAGCGGTGTGTCAAGGGCGTCCCTTCCTAATACCAAATCCAAATGGTATGTATGATTGTTTTGTGACTGCGAATGCGGTCACAAAACAATGTCAGTTAGCACCAGTTTCAAACTGGTGCTAACCCATTCGCAAATGGGAAGGGGTCCCAATAGGACCCCTTCCCCTTTGTGAATGGCAGCGAAAATATTTTTTCAGAAAAAAATTAAAAGAAAACTATTCATTTTTGATTTTGAAATGCATCTCGTTTTCCTTTAAGGAAAATGGGCTGCATTTAAAAAAACAAAAAACTGTTTTATTGAAAAGCAGTCACAGACATGGTGCTCTGCTGTCTCCAGCAGGCCACCATCCCTGTGAGGGCGGTCATTCCCAATGGGGTCGCAAATTGCGACCTACCTCATAAATATTCATGAGGTAGGTCATTTGCAACCCCATTGGGAATTGCAAACAGTGTAAAGTACACTGTTGTACATCCGGTTTTACGAGTCGCAAATTGCGAGTCTCTAAGACTCGCAGTTTGCGAGTCGCAAAACTGGATCTTTCTACATGTGGCCCCAAATTCTTCTTTGTGTTGAAGGTAAATTACGAAGGAAAGATTCTTGACTGGCCCAAATGTCCTACATAGTCTGTCACTCTTCATACATGGCTTTAATTTAGCTAAGCTTTAAGTAACAAACAAATCCACTAGTGAACGAAGGTCCTAATGAAGAATAGGGTGATGGGAGGTAATAGTCCTGTTTTTCGAGGAATTAATTGGCTGGATGTTCGTCCTCACACTATCCTTAGGATGAAGGAAGACTCTGCCAGAGGTTTCTCACCTTAAGCTATTATAGGAGTGTCATTTAACAGTGAACTCAAAATTAGGCAATTGAATATCAATCAGGTTATGGGTAGCCAGCCTCCACATGGGTGGAGAAACAAAACCAGCCACAGACAGCCTGTCATAGTTCAAGTTTTCCTCCAGGTCTGCTCTTTGTCACTAAAGAATCCCTTGTCTTCATAACAGAAGTATGGGTGAAAATAAACTATAATGCCTTATCCTCCAATCGGGTGATTTTCCATTTTCACAAGACATCCTTGAAACTAGTGTTTGTCATCAGAAAATGAAAAATGTCCATGAACACCTTTGAGTTTGCCCAGACCACAGGAAAAGCGTTCACACTTTTGCTGTTTCAGACCAAAATGACATGCATAGCAGTCATGGAAAGCCATCAAGATGGCAAACAAGAAACTAGATGGTCCAACCCGATTTTACGCTGATGTCCACGCTGCCAGATGATCGAATCACCAGCTGTCCTGTCCCTGGGAAGAATAACATTCCCAACCTCTAAATGATGTATGGAATGCAAGAGAGTAACAGACAGGGCATCGTTCAATTTTTGGTAGTTGTCCTCTTATTGCCCACTTCTAAACTAAACGTGTAGTCAATTTTATAGATGTTATGTTTGTCCATAGCATAACATTTGTCCAGTTGACAGGCATATTATTTAACTATTTAATTTTCAATCTGAGACCTTGAACTTGTTTTTTTCCTCCATTTTTTCAAGTTTGAGTTTTATATTCTCCCCTTATCTAGTTCACAAGTTTACTTATAAAAACGTTTGTTTTGAACTTTCATTCACTTGCTAACTGTTTTGCTGTTACAGTAAGTGCTCAGTATTTATACATATGGTATTTATATTGTATGCACCCAACTGAAAGAAGTGAAAGAAGAAGACACAGTTAAACAATAATTTTGGGAATGGTAGGGTCCTTCACTAAGAACAGGTCAGGTTTCCCCCTAAGCTGGCACACAATTGACTGCCTATATCCAATGCAGTCACCCTTGCACTGTGGTGCAAGGGTGCCTGTGTTGCATGCAGGGTTGTTTCTCTGCTGGAAGTGACACCATTCTGCACTAAAACAATCCTGAGAGGCATTTTTCTCTTTCCATGTGAGGAAAAAGAAGGAGAAATGAAACTATTTATCCTAGTTACACCTGCTCTGGGGAGGCATAAGGTTTTGGCACCCAGGTTTATGTGAATAAGTAAATCTGGGGCAGCATCACAATCCATGGGTTTTGCAATGCACATGGAATGCCTTTCTGGCACAGAGTAAGGCAATGCTGTGACTTTGTGCTTTGTCTTACTCCATATCTATGAGACCATGCAAAGCCAGGCAAAGTGACTTTGCGTGGCCTCATGTATATGGTTTAGAGCCTTGTGCCACTGGTGAGTCAAATAAAGTGATGGTGCAGCGGCACAAGCCTCTCATAACTATGCTCCTTATTTTGTACTCAACTTTAACCTATTCATGCTTATTCCCACACACTCTTCCAATGGGTGTTTTATACGTACCTGTTATTTTTTGCACCTTTCACTGTTGTGAGAAGTTTCTCTGTTGTGAGAAGTTCTATGTTATGAAACGTTCTATCCCTTTGCCATTTCTCACAACTTTGTGTTATCCCTCAGAATTTAATTTGATAATTGAAGAATGCTGATTAAGTTAAAGTACATGTGTTTTGGAAATGTAATAAAAACTATTTTGCTTTAAATTGCAATATGTCACATTGGGTGATCATGCAGTAATGGCGCATAAATGTTTTGTGCATTTACTCAAAGGTAAACTTTAGCATGAAAGAGTGAAGGTGAAATACCTTTATCTGTATAAGTCAAAGATTACACTTGTACTTTGCGGATGATGTTTAAAAGTCTGACATAGGCAGAATGTAGGAGGCTGGCCTGGCTTGTAGTGGGTACCAAAGGTACTCACACCTTGTGCCAGGTCCAGTTATCCCTTATTAGTAGAGAAGAGGTGTTTCTAGCAGCTTAGGCTGATAGAAGCTAGCTATGGCAAAGCAGCTTAGGCTGAACTAGGAGACATGTAAAGCTCCTACTATACCACTTATGTCATATGCACAATATAATTAGAAAACACAATTCACAGAGTTACTAAAAATAAAGGTACTTTATTTTTATGACAAAATGTCAAAAGTATGTCAGTGAGTACCCTCAGTAAGAAGGTAAGTAATATACACAAGTTATATGTACACAAACCAAAATTAGGTAAGTAAGAGCAAGAAAAGTAATGCAAACAGTGTAGAATTACAAAAGGTTGCAATAGGAGAACATAGGTATAAGGGCAACACAAACCATACACTCCAAAAGTGGAATGCAAACCACAAATGGACCCCAAACCTATGTGAGCTTGTAGAGGGTGGCTGGGACTGTAAGAAAACAGTGAGGGTTACCAAAATACCCCACCCCAAGACCCTGAAAACTAGGAGTAAAGTACACCTACTACCCCCAGAGAGCAGAACAGTTGTGATAGGAGGATTCTGCAGGAAGAACAAACACCGGCAGTGCACTGACAACGGATTTCCAGACCTGAGGAACTGCAAGACAAGGGGACCAACTCCAATAGTCGCGACAGTGTCCCGGGGGGGCAGGAACCCAGGAAACCCCGGATGAAGGTGCAAGGAAGCTGCCTCCGGATGGAAGAAGCTTGGAGTTCTGCAAGAAAGAAGAAGACTAGGAACTTCTCCTTTGAAAGACAGATGTCCCATGTCACGATGAAGCTTGCAGAGGTGTTCACATGCAGAAATACCGCAAACAAGCCTTGCTAGCTGCAAGGGTCACAGTAGAGGTTTTTGGGTTTCTTGCTCAAGATTTAAATTTATTGGAATGGACAGTGTGGCACAATCAGAGAACGTGAAATGTAGCATGGCACATTATGGCGTAAATTCAGTTATTTTTCCCAAAACTGCTAATGGTTCACACCGGCACAGGGCCACATCAGCTACATGCAGAAATTACCTAACACCACAAAAATGACACAAAGCTCATCATTGTTGACATTTCCAAAGAATCAAAATCCAAATAATTAATGCCAACTGGGCATTAGGCAGTGATAAAAGCTCAATTATCGTCATTACTGACACTAATGGAAATTTATGAAGGTCATACTCCATGGTGCTATTTAGCACATGTACAATTATTGGAAAATAATTGTGACAAACAAAAACATGAGCAATATTGAAGCTCATTTAAAAAGCACAAAGAAATTAAGGTTCCCACCAGGCCACAGGGAGAAACAGCAAGCCTGGAACAAACAGTATGACGCAACTGTCAGCACTAGAAGTCTAGAGAAAATATATCCAGCGATGGTCACAGTGATAGGGCTACCATAGGACATCAAAAAGCACATGTGCAGTTTAAGCTTTACAATCATATTAGCTCCTTAGCTTTAGCCAATAGTATATGTAAATTGTCCTCTCCTGTCCTGGCACCTTCGATAGCCTGTATTGTAGTAGTTAATATTTGACAAACTGCATTTCTGTGTATCTGCCAAGTATTTTAGAAGCTATTATGTCACTGCAGCACTTTATCTTCAGAATCCACTAATTTATAAGAAATAATAAAGGCAATGTTGTTGTTGTCAATAGTTCCATAGATTGTTCTGAATGCATACTCTTGGAAATTGGGGGACTTATCTACAAAGAACAGGGGTAGGGCAGTGCTGCAAGCCATTCAAAAGATATAGTGCATATCTGTCCTTTCAGCCAGTGCCAGCACACATATTGCAGCCAACCTCCAAGCCAGGCACTCTTGCACCATGGTGCAAAGGTTTTCTGTCTTGTTGGCATGATTGTTTTTGTGCAGGAAGGGGCACATTTATGCACAAAAACAATCATAAAAGATATTTTCCTCATCCTATGTGTGCTGCAGAATGTAGCACATATGCAAAGAGGAAAGAACGTAATCCCCCAGATTGACACTATGTTGTCAATCTGGAATATTGTCAAAAGCCATGCATGTTGCGTGGGAAACCGCACAGCAATGACCATGGCATGGCTCCCTGTAGTGTGAGACAACATAGAACAATGGGCAAGCCAGCAAGCCCTTGGAGATCCTGCTGATGGGAAGGCAGGGTCCTTCCAGCAGGGCCAGAGTACAGCAGGCAGCAGGGAAACATGCAGAAAAGTAATCCTTTGAGAAAAGCAGTCCAGTTGAGTTTTTATGAGCAGCACAGCAGTTCTTCTGGTACAGATTCCATGCCAGGTCCAGAATTGTCTTATTGATGGTTGTCTGAGGCACAGGATCTGTACCCTAATGTGCCCTTGAAGTTGGGGAGACTTCAAAGAGTGGTTTTGAAGTTTATCAGTTCCTTTTACAGTCCAGTTCTGTATGCCAGGCTACCTATGGGGGTCATCAGTCCTTTGTGTGGGGTCAGGCCACTACCCTTTGAAGTGTAAGAGTCAGGTCCTCCACATTCCTGTCCAGGAAGACCCGTCAGTGTGCTGATGAATGCAGATGCAGTTGATTGTCCTGTATTTACATCTGTCTGGATGAAATGCACAAGGGGACCTTTCACCCAGCATAGATGAGACCTGGATTGGAGGCAGGCTACAAGGCACATAGAGCAGTAAGAGGAGAGAACTGCCTACATGCTAAAAGTGGTAGTTCTAATATAACACAAAATTATGATGGATGGTGTTAGAAATGGGATCTCTAGTTGGCAGTCAGTTTGCTCTCTGTCGAAGCAGGGACCCTCACTTTGGTCAGGGAAATGGAGATACGATAAATAAAAGCTTTGGAAGAAGGCCTGTGGAACCCCAATCTCCGAAGGAGAGATTAGTAAAATTGGCAAACAGTGGGCACATTGGATAAAGAATTGACATTCTTCATTAGGCTGCCCAGTCCAACAATGGCCTATAGATAACAACAGACAAAAGACACAGTTGTCCAATACAACAAGGGAATATCTTCAGAGTAAACAAGGGTGCCGGCAGCTAGAAAAAAGATACAGAAGGAATAAATCCTCAGCAGCAGAAATTCTGAGGAGGCAGGCGAGGAAAGATCTTAAGGGAAAGGTATGAAAACTGAAGCAGAAGAAGATTGAAGAATGCTGGATCCACCTACAAGCTTTGTTGCCCCTAACAAAAGTAGAGAGTTTTAAGATTACATAAATGCACTAGGACACAGGCTAGCAAGTAAGGCGAACACAATAGCAGCCAGTGTCTGGGAAAAACATGTGGGCTCCCTTTATGTGGATCCTGGATCTAATGAAACTCAGGGCACCATTGGGGGGCAATTCGATTTTGATGACCTAGTAAATACCGCATTAATGGTCACAGCCAAATCAACTAAAATGGTTTAAGCAGTGTTAGGCAGGATGGAGCTCCAGGCCCAAATGGCCTACCTGGGAGCATATTTAAGGATGACCAAGATTTCTGGGCTACCCCTTGAACACTCTTTTCAATCAGACGTTCCAGGAACCTGGAAAGGCTCAATATTGCATCCAATTTTTAAAAAGGGAGACTCCACTCTCCAGAGAAATTATAGGTTAATTGCTCTATTGGACATGGATGGCAAGGCCTATGCAAGGGTCCTGCTTCGAGAACTGGAACATTGGATTACCAAAAACAATATTATACCAATGTACCAAACAGGATTTAGGCCATGTTCATCCACTCTAGACAATGTGCTGGCTCTCGCATATTTAGGACAGAAAACCCTGAAACCAGGTGCTCAACCTCTCTGCGTGTTTTGTTGACTATAGTGCGGCTTTTGATGGTGTAGTATGCCACCTACTCTGAAAGAAGTTGGCCACCTGGGGGATACCAGGGAATCTATTGGCGGCAATAATGGCACTCTACTCTGACACATGGGTGAGAGTAAAGATCTCAAAAACGCATGTGACCAAAAGAATATATACTAATAAAGGCCTAAAACAAGGCTGTGACATTGCTCCTATCCTTTTCAATCTCTACACGGCCGACCTTGGTAAGGACCTACTCAGAGGAAATACATTTCCCCTGAAACTGGGAAAGACAGTGCTTCCTATAATCCAATATGCTGATGATCTAGTCCTGCTTGCCCAGACTCAATTAGGCTTGAAAAGGGGCCTGGTCATCCTGCATGACTACAACGAAAAAAACACACTGAAGGTTAATGCAGCAAAAACCAAGGTTTTTGTGTTCGGACACCATTCGCAGAAATATCCAAAAGCGTGCAAGCTTGGTGCTTTATGAATAGATACAGAAGAAAAATACCAGTACCTCGGGGTGTGGCCATCTAACGCCGGTAAAATAGTACACCAGGCAACAACACTAAGAACTAAGGCAGGGAGAACCACGTACACTTTAGCTGAACTCTATATCCGGCTCCAAGCACCTACATCTGAATCAATCAGGAGAGTCATAATAGCAAAACTTCTACCCACCATCACGTATGGCCATTGAGCATATCCAGGTAGGATAACTAAAACTCTGGAGAAATATCAAATGAGAGCATACAAAAGGATTTTTCAAATCCCTAAATCCACCAGACATGTAGGGATACGCCTAGAATTTAACATAACAAGTATGGACATAAATTGCAAAATGGACATAGTTAAACTATTTCATGTCGTCTCCAGGGCCAATACTGACAGCTTGAGGGGCTCGCTGAAAGTAATTTTTGAAGACGTTTCCAGCTGCTGGGCCATCTATCTCAGGCATGGGGAGGAATTTGTCGACCTAGTCCCCACGTACTCATTGGATCCTCTAATATCGAAGACCCTTCTGAAAAAGATAATGAAAGATCATGGCACGCAAATCTCCAGAGAAAAGGACATTGCCATAATCAGGGAAATTAGGAGGGCAGAGGGTCTAGCTGAGTCGTACAGTGACGCTAACCTCCAGCCGTATATGAAAGCAGCTCTGGGAGCTGGAACCTTTCAAAGTATTTTACATATGCGACTCCTAACATTACCGTCTTGGGAATTTAGATACAGTTGGAATGAATGTGGGGTCACTCTCAGGAATGTATTCTATGCAACTGTCACACCGAATCCATTTGTCACTTAATATGCTGCTGTCCGGGTCTGGCTGTTTCTGAAATATGCCCTAAGGACATGTAAAGAAGCTGTTAAATACATATTTACTGCTGAGACTCTCATGAAGCTGGCCTGTTTTGGGAAATTTTTCATCATCATGAGGAACAATTTACTGCTACCACGTGCCCACCAATGTGTAGAAATTAAAAAGGGGGAGGCAGCACCCAAAATAACGTTGTTAACTAAGGGGCTGACACACCCCTCTGTAGGAAAGTCCTTTTTTTTTGCCTGATCACCCCCACTCTTTCTGGATAGGTACTGGTGGTTACTGACTCTTGGCTGTGCCCTGGGTACTGCTTACCAGTCCCAGGGCCAGTGCTCTGTGTAAAATGGATATGCAAATTAGGCTAATTATAATTGGCTAAGTTAACCTACCTATAAGTCCCTAGTATATGGTAGGGCATGTAGGTTTAGGGACCACAGCATAGGTGGTGCACACCTAGGTGCACTGCTGAGGTGCCCAGTGTCATTTTAAAAGCAAGCCTGCCTTGCTGGCTGCTTTTAAATTAAAGTTATATGCAAATTCGACTTTGGAATTAAAGGTACTTCCAAAGTCTTAAACTACCTTATTTTTACATATAAGTCACCCCTAAGGTGTGCCCTATGTGCCCCTAGGGCTGGGTGCCATGTAACTATAAGCAGGGACTTTATAAAAATAGATTTATAAGCCCTGGTGAGGTAAAAACAGCCAAATTCGTTTTTCCCTCATTGAAGTAAATGGCCTTCATAGGCTAGAATGGGCAGACTTTATTTTAAATTTTAAAGTCTCCTTAAATGTTACATACCAAGAATTTGGTATCAAATTGATTGTTGTAATAAATCCCACAACTTCCAGTTGTTGGATTTAATATAACTTGTCCAGGTAAAAAGTTTAGACTTTACCTAAAAAGTTGCCAATTTCAGCTCTGCATTGTTTTTGCTGCTGTGCTCTGATTGGCCAGCCTGCAGCAGCTTCTGCCAGGCTGCCTTGATTAGGTGTGAAGTGGCCAGGCTTCACACAAAGGAATGTGCTTGGGGGAGAGAATCTCCCCTCAGCAGATGGTGAGGCAGGAAGGGGGAGGGATGCCAAACTGGTCTTCAAAGGCAGAGAAGGACATTTGCAGCACCCAGCAACACCCCCACATCCTGCAACCCCAGACAATTAGGTGCCCCCTTGATTAGATTAGGAGACGGCAGGAGAGGGGTGTGTTTATGATTTTTAGCCACACCAGTGGGTGGGCTCAGCCAGATGTAACCTCCAAAAATCAGATTCATCCATGTTGGATTTTTAGAGACTGTTGCCTTCTGGGATGGATTTTTGCCACACTTCCCAGGAAGTGGTCATCACAGGGGGATGACCCTGTCCCCGATTGGAGAACCAGGGCCCCCCTGCTTTTCACCCAGGAGCAAGGATAAAACTGGCAGACCTGCCCCCACACCTCAGATCCCCACCAAATTTCAAGAAGAAGGAACTACAAGGAGAAGAAGGACTGCCCTGCTGGACCCCTGGCCTGCACCTGGACCCTGCACTCAGAAAGACTGCACCAGCTGCACACTTGGGCTTCACCACAAGAAGGACTTTGCCTGGCTTCAACTGGTTCAAGGAGGGACTCCCTGTTTGCTACAGGTGAAAAATTGCTATCCAGAGTCCCCTGCACCAACTCCTGAAAAAGTGACCAGCTGACCACTGTCCAGTGGCCAAAAAGGAGTGTGCGCCAGGTGCATTCTGGGAGTTGAAGTCCGCACTTCCCAAGGACCATCACAGAACTTCTGGACCCTTGGGGTGAGCTGTGGACCCCAAAAGAACCTTAAAAGAACATCTGGGTGAAGCCCCAGAAGTTTGGAAAAGATTGGAGAATTTTTGAAAAAAAGCTCCATAAAGTGACCGACCCGACGCGGAAATTCTAGCCGGCTTGCCTCAACCGTGACCCGGCCTGACTTCGTGGTTCGTCCCGGTAAAGAAAAACATCCAAAAAAGAGACTAAGTCCGAAGGTAAAAAGTTGACCGGGACCTCTCAGCCATCGTATCCGAGAAGGGCTCCACGGACGTCGGATCAAGATCCAGGTTTACCCCGGTCGAAGGATTTTCATCTCGAAAAAACGACTAAGTCCGAAGGTAAAAATCACCACCGAGGAAACCGACTTCGCGTATCCGGACAAGGGCTCCAGGAGGTCGGATTCAACTGGCAGGTTCGTCCCGGGGAAGAAAAACATCAAAAAAGAGACTAAGTCAGAAGGTAACTTTTTAACCGAGGCCTCCCGCGACTTGTAGCCGAGCAGGGCTCCATCGCGGTCGGCCTGAAAGTTTGACTTTGCCCCGGTCCTGGTGCAACCAGATGACCCGATTGGCGCTTTTTGTTTCTAAGCGCTAGAAAATAATAATACTTTAAAAATTCATATCTCCGGTTCCCCTGAACCGATTTTAATAGTTTTTGTGTCATTTTAAAGATAAAAATATAAGCTATTTCTATAAATTGGTTTTGGATTTTTAAACTGTTTCCTGTGTTTTATTTAATTACTGTTTTGTGATATTTGAATGCTTTACACTTTGTCTCCTAAGTTAAGCCTTGACGCTCGTTGCCAAGCTACCAAGGGTTGAGCTGGGATTAATTTACTGAGACCTAACTGTACCTATGTGGAGGTTAGTGGCTTGTTGCTAGGTGTAGGTACCTACCTGCCCTACCAATAACCCATTTTCCAACACCCTCCAAATGTTGACCATGAGTAGATTTAAAGATGGCAACTGCATGCTGAACTGGCACTCACATATGAGACCGAACACAGACCCTGAACATCAGTACATTGCCACATGGGGTAGGAGCAGTATGGAGGTGGACACTGCCCTGTAGGGCACCTGTATTCCTGTTTTAATTTTTTTTATAGAATTTTATACTCATTGTTACATATTTTATTACTCCACATTCTTGGAATTTTATTGCATTCTTTTCGGGTACTAATTTGTTTTTGTATGCTTGTAACAATTACGTTTTATTCATGTCTTGCAGAATTGTACACTCCATACATATAGCAGTTTCTCTCAGGCAATGACGCGACGATAGATGTCGCAAAGGATATGAGGCCAGATGTATGAAGCGTATTTGCATTAGCAAAGGGTGTGAATGTTCGTTTGCAAATGCAAAAATGCTTTTTCCGATGTATAAAAGGCATTTGCAGGGCGAAAATAAGAAATCGCAAAAATAGCGATTTTTTTGTGAGTGAAACATGAATTAGTGTGCTGCAAACAGCGTATCGCAAATAGCGATACGATTTACCGAATCGGAATGTGCGAAACGCTAATTGCGATAGAGATTAGCGAATTGCAGATAGCGATCTGCAAAATTGTGATGCTATTTGCGATACGCAGATAGCGACGCGCAAAAATGGATTCAAAATGTGATGCATCAAAAAATCGCAATTTGTGATTATTCGCAGAATGGCCGTTTGCACATGCAATTTACCACGAACTTAAACCAGGTGGTAACCAGGTGCAACATATATAAAGAGGCCCAGAATGCCTCAGCTCCTCTTCCACAATGGCTGCACTCTACGTCAGTGTGAGGAGAATGAGGATCTTGCCAGGCTTGAGGAGAGAGAGGAGGAGACAGGAATGCATTTTCAGAGTGCGCATTACCCTTTTTGATCAGACTGAGAAGGACATTTATGAGAAGTACAGGTTAAGCTCAGCCATGATACTTGACCTGATAGCTGAGCTGCAACCCATGTTGCAGCGCACAACACACAGGACCAATAGCATACCCACCCATGTGCAGGTATTATGCTCCCTACACCTACTAGCCTCAGGGAGCTATCAAGGGGACATAGCAGCAGCTTGAGGGGTATCACAGAGTGCCCTCTCTAGATTTTTCAGCGCATTTCTCAATGCCATGCCGAGCAGAATACAACTGTACATAAGATTCCCCAACACCCCACAGGCATTACAACAAACTAAAGTTAATTTCTACCAAATAGCACAGTTCACACATGTCCTAGGTGCCATCGATGGGACCCATGTAGACATCTGTTCACCATCAGCCAGCGAGTATGTGTATCGCAACCGAAAACAACATAATTCTATGAACATACACTCGATATGCAACATCATTACCAATCTCGTGGCCAGATACCCAGGGAGCACACATGACTCCTACATCTTTTGCCACAGCGGGATACACACAAGACTGCTAGCTGGGGAGTTTGGTGAAGGATACCTACTAGGTAATTTGATAGTTCCGAATAATGCATTGATGTAAGCGTGACGTCAGCCAGCACATGTACTCATTTTTCTCTTTGTGCATTCAGGAGACAGTGCCTATGCTGTGCGCACCTATATGCTAACGCCCTACCTGAACCCTGCAACTCCAGCAAAGAGGAGCTGCAATGCTGCACATAGGGCAACCCACAATGTGGTGGAGCGCACCTTTGGGCTGCTGAAGAGCCGCTTCAGGTGCATACATAAGAGTGGAGGCGCACTACAGTACAGCCCAGATACGACATGCAAAATTGTGGCCCCTTGTGCTATCTTGCACAACACAGCAACCATCATGGGCATACCAGTGGAACTCATGGAGCCTGATTCAGATGAGGATGATGATCTCTTTCCACCCCTTTTACCAGCAGATAGGACCAGTGCAGCAGAGGGCAGGCAAAGACGTGCTGACATCACATGCAACCATTTGTGATGTAAGTAATGACAAAACCACTTAAACGAAATGTATTTCTGTAGTTACCTTCTTTATTACCTTGACTTCAGGTAAACAATGTATCATTAGGACATAGCTATTTACAATGGGCAGACATGAACAATTCACAGTGTCACACTATTAGCATCATAGCATGACTGTTTTTGTACATTTTTAGGTGGTCCCCTGTAGCCCTCAGCATCACTTATTATGTTCATGCACTCCACAGTGCTCTGCGCCCCTGCTGGCACCTCTAGTTGCAGGTTCACATGCAGTACTGTGTCTGGCACTGCGACGACTCACATCAATCACAATGACTGTCAGACTGCTGAGGCTAGAGGACTCCTCACTGTCCCCAAAACCCAGTTCGCTGGTTGTGGCACTGCGTGCTGTTTGCATGGCATCCAGTACGTTGGTAATTTCCACCAAGCCCTGTGCAATCTCCCGACTGCAAAGTGCTTTCTCCACCTGTGTGGCAACAGCACACCGTGATATCAGGGCTGTAGCACTTGCTAGCCGAATGATTGATCTACAGAAGCTATCAAACCTCCCCAAATATTGGTGGTGGCGCCTGTGCTGGCTGACCCTCTCCTGCCGTATTTCAGTGCAGAGTTCACCAATGGCCTGTGTCAACTCCTTGGTGTTCTCAGCAGATGTTTAATGTCCCTCAATCAGAGTCTCCAACTGCTTGTGTAGTAACCACAAACTGTCTGTGCAGTGACTTCAGTTGTTTGCATTGCAGGCGCTGCACCTTCAGCATGGAAGCTTCAAGGCCTCCAAAGATTGATGGGCCCACTCCTTCTACTGTGCACTGTCTGCCTGCATCCTGGTGCCTCCTGAGGGGAGTTGACTGGCGCTGGTGCAGAGACTGCTGTCTCCCTGTGGGATTCACCTCTGGTGGTGGTGTGGGTTCATGTTCTAGAATCTCATCTGAGTCCAGGTTATACTCTGGCAGTGGTAACACCCTTGCCCTGCGTCTAGTCTGGACAATGCTGTGTGACTCAATGGTATTAGAGTCCGACTGTGGCTATGTTTCTGCTTCCCCCACTTTTTCAGTTCCTGCAGCAGCAGAAACCGAGTCATCTGCAAGGACAATGTGCAGCATGTCAGTTCTGGCATTTCTCACAGATTTCAACAGTGTGGCTTTAAATGTACAATTAAATTGTGTCACCCTGAGTTGTTTCTGGTGTTTCTCTATGTGACTGACCACTATCTTGCTATTTATGTTGTGTATTCACCTTAGGGTTGTGTACTACCACTCCCATTAGGCACTGTTGTGTTGTGTGTAAGATGTGACATGGACTACTTCTTACTGTGCATCAAGCTATGTTCTATTCCTAAGGGACATTTGTACATGCACATACACATAATTACTGGACTAACCTTTGCTGGTGCTGGGTATCCCTGAAGTGTCAATGTCAGTTACACCACTGACAGCTTCTGGCAGCAATGTGGACTCCACAAGGTCTTCCATAGGGGTGGACGGTGTCTGGGTGGATGTTCTGCCTCCGGTGCTCCTTGCCTCCATAAGCCTGCTGGCCACCCTCTCCTTGGCATGGGACTGCAAGTCGTACCATCACTTGCGTATCTCCTCCACAGAGCGCTGTGCAACATCCACTGCACTTATTTTTGTCTGCACGTCAGACTAGAGTCTCCACTTCTCACTCTCAGGCACTTGGAGTGAGTTTTTCCCAAAAAGTCTATCATGGTTCCCAACAACCTCCTCAATGAGCACCTCCAATGCTGCCTCACTAAATTTTAGCTTCCTCTTCCTGTCCCTTTTCTCCTTCCCATTTCCAGCATTGGCCATGTTGTATTTTGGTCCTGGCTTACTCACAATGCTGACTCCCTGGTGCTGGGCTGTGTCTCTCTCCGTTTGTGGCTCCTGGAACCAGCATGGGATGACTCACTTCCTGGTTGTGATGTCATCAGGGTGTCCTGGTTTGTCGTTTTTGCAATTTGCGATTTTCAATTACTGAATCGCAAAATGTTTTGCGATTTGGTATTTGCATCTCGCAAATTGCATTTGCGAATTTTAAGAAATCACTATTAGCGATTTTCTATTTTGCTACATAGCTTTTGGAATTTCTTAAATTGTGATTTCTTAAAAATCGCAATTTGAGAATCGCTAACTTGAATCTTGATACATCTGGCCCATGGTGTTATAGGATGAAGTACAATTTAATTTTTTCGTTGCTTCAAGCATTTTCAACTATTGTGTCTTTGCAAAGGTTTTAAATAATCATGGAAATAAAGATTATTCATTCATTCATTCATTCAATGGAGATACACACTTAGGCAACCCCTGCTCACCCCCTTCGTAGCTTGGCACAAACAGTCAGGTTTATCTCAAAGGCAATGTGTAAAGTATTTGTACCAACATACACAGTAATACACTGAAAACAGTAAGAGATGGACACAACACCAGTTTAGAAAAATAGGGAATATGTATATAAATAAAAAACAAGACCAAAATGACAATAATCAAACATACACAAGTCAAGTTACGAATGTTCAAAGTAGAAAGAGTCTTACTCCATAGAAAAGAATCAAAACATTGATTTCACACAAAGTACCTGGTTTGCATAAAAATAATAAAGCTGAATTGGTGAGCATGCATCATAAAAGTCAGCGATGTGTCAATTCCTTACTCACTAGTGAGGTCGTGCGTTGTTTCTTCTCAGGTTGGGTCGGTGATGTGTCACTTTTCTCCCCCGCAAGACAGTGATGCATCAATTTCTGGACAGGGCACCTCGGATCCATGCAGGTTCACAATGACTTTGACACTCAGCGATGATACGTGAGATATCCGGTTGCACAGTGTTGGAAAATCACGCTGTGTGGGGTTTGTGTCATTATCAGCATGTATCAATCTCCCAGCCGTGATACAGGTGGGGCGTCGATTTTAGCCGCAAAGCTGGTGGTGCATCATTTTTCAACCACGTTGCAGGTGGTGCATCAAACTTTTCCATGCACAGTGTTCTGTGCATGAATTTCAGTCCTTCTTCTGCCAACATCACCTCTCAAGGGCTCAGGGACAGGATAGGGTACCACTTGGCAGGGCAGGAGTCTCAGAAGAGAGTACAGGTGCTGGCAGAGAAAGTCTTTGATGGGTCTGAGACTTCATAACAGGAGGTAAGCTCAATTCAAGCCCTTGGAGATTCTTCACAAGCAGGAATATACCACAAAGTCCAGTCTTTGTCCTCTTTCAGACAGAAGCAGCAACTGCAGGCCAACCCATTAAAGCACAGGCAAAGGAGCAGTATTCCTCCTCCAGCTCTTCTCCTTATCAGAGGTTCCTCTTTGTTCCAGAAGTGATCTACAAATCTGGGTTTTTGGGTCCACTATTTACCCCCCTTTCTGCCTTTGAAGTAGGCAAACTTCAAAGGAAAGTCTCTGTTGTTCACAAGAACCTGCCTTTGCCAGGCCTGGCCCTAGACACACACCAGGGAGTTGGAGACTGCATTTTGTGAAAAGTGCACTCCACTCTAGCTCAGATGGCTCATTAGGATATGCAGGCTACACCCCAGCTCCCTGTGTGTCACTGTCTAGAGAAGATTCACAAACAGCCCAACTGTCAGTCTGACCCAGACAGGGAATCCACAAACAGGCAGATTCACCGATTGGTTTAAGAAAGAAAATGCCTACTTTTTAAAAGTGACATTTTCAAACTAACAATCCAAAAGCCAACTTCACTAAAAGATGTATTTTTAAATTGTGAGTTCAGAGACCCCAAACTCCAGATCTCTATCTGCTCTCAAATGGAAACGGAGCTTTAAGAATATTTAAAGGCAGCCCCCCATGTTAACCTATGAGACAGATAGGCCTTGCAATAGTGAAAACCAAATTTGGCAATATTTCACTGTTAGAACATGTAAAAAACATCAGTAATTGTCCCACCTTTAAAATACAGATCACCCTCCCCAGCACCTACCTTAGGGGTGCCTTACATGTACAAAAAGGGAAGGTTTGGGCCTGGCAAGTGGGTACACTTGCCAAGTCGAATTTGGCAGTTTAAAACTACACACACAGACACTGCAGTGGCAGGTCTGAGCCATGTTTACAGAGCTACTCATGTTGGTGGCACAATCAGTGCTGCAGGCCCACTACACTAATATCATGTGATTTAAAGGGCCCTAGGCAACTCTAGTGCACTTTAATAGGGAGGTACTAGGAAATCAAATACGCCAATTGTGGAAAAGCCAATTACACATACAATTTCTCAAAGGGAGCACTTGCACTTAAGCACTGGTCAGCATTAGTTAAGTGCCCAGAGTAACAAAAACAGCAACAACAGACTCCAGCATACAGCAACAGCCTGGGAAGCAGAGGCAAATAGTTAGGGGAAACCACACCAAGGATATCAGGTCTGATTAAACTTTTCAAAAACTCACGCCCAGTCAAAGATCTGGGTTAAAACAGTTGTTCTTTTGCTCACTATGCTGCCCCAGTTTGAACCCAGCCATATGCAAATCAGTCTATGTCCTCCCTGGACTGGAAACAAGCATCCTGGTTCCAGTTTCGGGGTATCAGACCTCATCAGCCAGGTTAGCTTGATTCCAGTGGCACAGTGAGTAAGGGACCCACATTTGGGCATACCCTGGACACTCAGGGCAACTTTAGCAACAGAAAAAGATGATGTGATGAAGAGAGTGCTGAAACCTTTCAAACACTCACCCCTAGTCACAGATCTGTGTAAAATCATGGGTCCCTCATTCGCTGTGCCACTGGATTCAAGCTAGCTTGGCTGATTAGGGGTGATACCCCAGAATTGGTCCCAGAAAGCTTGTTTCTGGTCCAAGGAAGTTCTGACTTGGCAGTTTGGGATGGACTGTTCACATGGGGAGTATGGTAAAGACACTGCTGGGTCCAAACTAGGATGACGTGGTGAGCAAATAACAATGGATTAAACCCAGATGTGTGACTGGGGGTGAGAGTTTGAAACGTTTCAGCACCTGTTCATCACATCATACTTATAATACATATAACGCAGCAGCTATCCTGGATTGGGATTGTATAAGAGGAAAATTAATTCATTGTCTTGTTGTTTTCCAAAGCGGTTCATGTTTGGAAGTTACCTGACGATCATCATGGAGCCAGTGTCTTGCGGTAGGAGTGTCAGATTTAAACCTTGCCCTCCTACTTTTGCACTAACTTTCATTTTCAAGGCCCTATATATTTGTACCTTTTGTGTGCACACTGTTTTCTATCACTTTTTTTTGGTGCACTTCATTTTGCACTTTGTATTTCTCCTGTTTTCATCGCAATATTTCACACATCATCATTTTTCTTGGTTTTCTATGATTGGAACATATTTTGAACTTATGTTAATTAAACTCTCTAGTAAGTCAATACGAGTCATATGCAAAAACTGCACAACAATGATTTTTAAGGGAACAAATAACTAATATTTTCCTATATTTCCAGTGAAAGAATTGAATTGAGTTTTAAAGAATTAAAGGCTGAGTTAGAGGACTTGTTACTTAAGGTAATTAAAGGATTGAATATGATATGAATGTTGTAAGTTATTTTTCTAATCTGAAATTGTTTCATTGCAGACTTACATACGCAGTTTCGAAGGAAGTGTCACAAGCCTCGTATCAGTGTTTTCTCTCTCTTCCCTTTAGTCTTTTCCCCTCTGTCTGGGATGCTATAATTTCTATTTCAATTAGAGATCGTGGTTTCCCTTTGAAATTTAACAGGATTGGCCTAATGGAATTCCTAATGATCAGTAATTAAAAACTGTGAACTACAACAGTAGGATGTTGGCCAAATTCTGCTCTAATGATTCCACTATAGAAAAGAATAAAGGTCGATTGTGGATCTTCATGGTTTATTGTTCAAGTCAACAACATATTGACTGGTGGTATGGTGTAATATTTCAACTACATGATACAAACTGCACTTCGCAATATTGTGACTGATATACTAGGAATGCAATATCTTACTAAAAGATATTTAACATGTTACTGTCAAAGTTAAGTTGCAGTCAAAGTACCATGTGGCTGTATTTAAATGTGCCATCATTTGAACAAGACTTGAGGGATAAGATGTTGCATTGTTAAACACAATTTGCTACTATGTCATACCGCCACAATGCACAGCTTTCTTCTGAAGGTGCAAATATAGCAGCAAGGCAGATAGGTATTATATGTTTGTTCAATTGAGTTATGAGATGTGTCACTTTGTCAGAGTGATGCATACTTAGTTCGTTGTATCTCAGAAAAGTTGAAGACGTTGTCTTAGTTTGGGCACAGAAAAGATTGAGAACGTTCCTTGGCTAGGATTTTTAACATGCAGTTGAAATCACTGAGCCTTCAGCGATGCCACACCTAGTTTAGACATGCAAAGGAAGTTAATCCAGTCGTTGTCGTTTATTTAAGGAGAACAAAAAATGCAGTCAACCACTCCTGACACTTGCTGCGTCAGCCCATTACTTACACAAGACATATAGGAGTTTCTCCTGGTCAAAAATGCGAAATGCCACGGGCAGATCCAGAAGGACTGAAGGCAAGTAAAACCTTTGCCTGGAATGAGGTCATGGTTTAGGGGTTCACATTGCAAGTGTTGAGCACCGGCATTGAAACATGATAAGTATTCAACAGTTTGCATGTTCTGTATTTCTGCAAAGTACATTGGTCCCAGGTTTAAAGCTTAGAAGTACCAGCTGTAAACGTATTGGTGAATTTTTAACGTCCTATAACTTTTTTATAACGTTACCTAAAATAATTCAGCTTTTCGAAATATTCTAGATGCAGATGTGATCCATTTTCTCCCTTCAGATTCACTATAAAAAAGGGAGCCAAAATCAAATGAAAACAGTTATATGACACCACATAACTCTTGTGATCCAAGAAGGCTATTTCTTTCATTGTCAAGAAAATAGGTGTAACACACATGGTAATTTAAAGTATACCAACCTATTTTAACAGGCCTTTCTTGAGAAGGACAAGTATCACTCAATGGCATCTATTCAAATTAAAACCAGGCTAGGTTTTGTATTTTTTTGGCACTGTACTCAATTAAAAGAAGTTGCATGTTTATACACTAGTAAAACATAATTTACAAACTTGATCTCACCAACTAACATTTTGTTTGAAAGTTTCATCACAATATACAAGAGACTATTTACCTGCTATAACTTTTTTACATATCGCATTCTATGCTGCTCTTCTCACAGTGTAATTATTTTGCCACTTAGTTCACTCTTCTCGAAGGATGGCATCCTGAGTTAGGAGTCAAATGTGTGGCAAGCCATTATTAGATCTACCATTAAGAATATACCGCAAAGTACTTTCATTTATTCTCTCGTTTATCTGACATGAGGAGTGGGAGCATCCCATTTGACACGGCCCAGAACAAATTGCAGACAAAAAGAAGAGGAGGAAAATAAAGTTCTCTCTAAATGATTTTAGGTATGGCACAAAATTGTCAAATGCTGCAGGCTTCCACGTGAGAAGCACAGGAAGAACATGCTTAAATTGTACACTGCTGATGGTTTCAATAGGTCTGTGAAAGCTTTAGAAGAGAGCAAATGCGAAATATTGTTCTGAGGCATATATACAGTGTTAGACTTTTCATCCTTGGCGTGGTCTCCCTTAACTTTTTGCCTCTGTTTCCCAGGTTGTTGACGTTTGCTGGACTCTGGTTTTGCTACTCTGGGCACTTTACCACTGCTAACCAGTGCTAAAGCGCAAGTGCTCCCATACAAAATGTGTATGTACTTGGCTTATCAATGATAGGCATAATTTATTTACTAGTATGTCCCTAGGAAAGTGCATTAGAGGTGCCCAGGGCCTGTAAATCAAATGCTACTAATGGGCCTGCAGCACTAGTTGAGCCACCCACATAAGTAGCTCTGTAATCATTTCTCAGACCTGCCACTGCAGTGTCTGTGTGTGCAGCTTTAACTGTAAATTCGACTCGTCCATTGTACCCACTTGCCAGGCCTAAACCTTCCCTTTTCTTACATGTAAGATACCCCATTAGGTAGGCCCTAGGTAGGCCCAAGGGCAGGGTGAAGTGTATGGTTAAGGTAGAACATATAGTAATGTGTTTTATATGTCCTGACAGTGAAATACTGCTAAATTCGTTTTTCACTGTTGCAAGGCCTGTCCCTCTCATAGGTTAACATGGGGGTTACCTTTGGGAGCAGATAGACATGTGGAGTTTGGAGTCTCTGAACTCACACCTTAAAAATACATCTTTAGTAAAGCAGATTTTAAGACTGTGTGTTTGAAAATGCCACTTTTAGAAGGTGGGCATTTTCTTGCTTATACCATTTCCGTGACTCTGCCTGTTTGTGGATTCCCTGTCTGGGTCAGTTTGACAGTTGGGCTGGTTGCACCTCTCACTGCCAGTGACATAAAGGGAGCTGGGGTGTAGTATGCATTTCCTTATGAGCCATCTGTGGTAGGAGGGAGGGGAGGAGTGGTCACTCACATCTGAAAGGGCTGTGCCTGTCCTCACACAATGCAGTCTCCAACCCTCTAGTGTCTGGGGCCTGGCCTGGGCAAGGCAGGATTTCACATTCAAGAGAGACTTTGCTGTAAAGTAGCTGTCCATCAAATGAGATAACTAGTGCTAACGTTATTTTCCTTAATGTTTCCAAAAGTAACGATTTTATTCATGTAAGCATAAGAAGGGTTGATTCGGGAAGCACTGAATATTTACTCCTTGCAGGTTTTCTTGTAGGTTTTCTTCAACTATTGCATCATACGCAGATGACACAAAACTCATTGTTTCCCTCACCGAAGACCCAGATATGGCCAAAAGGAAATTCCTCTCGCGAATGGAAGCCGTTGCCACCTGGATGAGAGAAAGCTGCCTCAAGCTCAACTCTGACAAGACAGAGCTCATCAACTATGGAAACGCTACCTCAGTGCGGGACGACTCCTGGTGGCCCACATCTCTCAGCACCCCGCCTTCACCAACCGAGCATGCCTGCAACCTAGGCATCATCCTCAACTCTTCCCTATCTATGACCTGACAGGTAAACTCAGTCACCTGCTCCTGCTGGCACACGCTCCGTTACTTCTGGAAAATGTTCAAATGGATCCTAGCAGACTGCAGCAGAATACCAGAACAGTCACCCATGCCTTAGTCACAAGAAAACTTGACTACGGCAACGCTCTCTACACCAGCACCACAATAAGGAACATCAAAAAGCTGCAACTCATCCAGAAACCTGCGGCCAGACTTGACCTTAACCTCCCAAGCCAATAACTTATCTCCCGCACTTGAGAACCCTACACTGGTTCCTGATAGAGAAATTAATCAACTTCAAGCTACTCACCCACACGTACAATGCCATACAGAATGTTGGACCAGCATACCTGAAACACCTCAACTCCTTACACACCCCTGCCAGATCCCTCCGCTCCACCCAACTGGCTCTGGCTACTATCCCATGCATTTGAAAAAACACCACTGTAGGATGATCCTTCACCTACATCACAACAAAGAATTGGAACAACCTGCCCTTGAACCTCAGACAAAGCCCATCGCTCACCATTTTAAGGAAGAACCTCAAGACGTGGCTCTCCAGATGAGGCTCCAGCCTTCCCTTCCCCACACCCCAAATACCTTGAGACCCTCATGGATGAGTAGCCGCACTTTACAAAAACTGATTGATTGATGAATTCAACAGGAATTATGATGAAAATGTATGCACATTATTGATTTCCAATACCATGTTTATTTATCCTGTGCATGGGAACAATCCATTTGAGTAATTAACCTGAAACTTCATTTTCTTTTATTTTCTATAAGGAAAATATTTTCCCTTCAGATAAACTTTGTTTCTTAAATCCCCAGGTATATTTGTGACGTTTCTTCCATTTTTCCATCCTAGAAATTAGTAATAACTTTATTTGGAGTTCATGCTCATGTTTTCCTACTTGTAAGTGGCCATAAAATATTTTTGTGAATTACTACAAAATTACACGTTTATGAGTGATCAATGGATGAATCTCAGCCTGGCCACCACCTTTTTCACCATTAAACTCAAATATCCAACAGAGAAATATGTTGGAAACTTATTTTGTTCATGTTGAACTTGGTTCTCTGCGAGGGGTCATCCTTGACCTTTTGCCTTCACTCCTATCTTCGCTGATTTTTGTTTTAGTTGGCTTTAAGGATCTGCAGACATTACCACTGTTAACCCCTTCTGTGCCCAGGACGTAATGGTTACGTCCTGAGGCACAGTGCTCGTGTGCCCAGGACGTAACCATTACGTCCTGGGCACAGAGCCCAGAGGGAGCGCTAAAAGCATTTCTCTTCCGATCACGTGGAGGAGGCCGGAGAGGCTTCAAAGGGAAGGAAATGAATTTCCTTCCCTTTGGAGTCTCTCTGAGCGTTTTAGCGCAGGGATTTTTTTTGTTTATGAAATTGGCATGAGGGAGCGACCCCTTGGGCAAGGGTTGCTCCCGGGGGGGCTTTTTTTTTTAAAGGCCTTTTCTGCCCCCAGGGGAGGCGGGGGGGGCAGAAACCTCTAGGCACCAGGGATCATTTTTTTTTGTATTTTTGAGGTGGGAGAGACCCCTTAGGCAAGGATCGCTCCCCTAGGGGGCAAATTATATTTAGGCCATTTCTGCCCCTATTTTTATGAGGCCAATCTGCCCCCAAGGGGGACAGAAACCACTAGACACCAGGGAGATTTTTTTTTTTTCGTGAATTTCACGCAAGGGGAATGACCCCTTAGGCAAGGGTTGCTCCCCTGGAGGGGCAAATTGTATTTAGGCCATTTCTGCCCCCTTTGGGGGCAGAGCAGCAGATTTTAGATCAATCTGCCCCCAAGGGGGGCAGAAACCACTAGGCACTGGGGATCTTTTTTTTTTGCGCCAACGTCACGCAAGGGGAGCGACCCTAAAGGCAAGGGTCGCTCCCCGGGAGTGGTGGGGGGTAAATTTATTTTAGGCCATTTCTGCCCCATCGGCCTATTGTTATTAGGTCGATCTGCCCCCAGGGGGGCAGAAACCTCTAGGCGCCAGGGCAAAAAAAAATTGGGTGTTTTTTTTTTGTTTGTTTGTTTTTATAGAGATGGTGAGCGACCCATTAGGCAAGGGCCGCTCCCCTGGGGTGCAAATTGTATTTAGACCATTTCTACCCCCCTTGGGGGAAGATCGTGGATTTTGGATCAATCTGCCCCCAAGGGGGGCAGAAACCAGTAGGCACCAGGGACCTTTTTTTTTATGCCTATGTCCCGCAGGGGGAGCGACCGCGTAGGCAAGGGGGAGGATTTATTTTAGGCCATTTCTGCCCCCCCTGGGGCCGGCTGAGCTAGAGGCCAAAATCCACAGCTAGGCACTTTGTAAAAAAACACCTCTGTTTTCTGTGAAAAAATGTGATGTGTCCACTTTGTGTTTTTGACCATTTCCTTTTGTGGGCGCTAGGCCTACCCACACAAGTGAGGTACCATTTTTATCGGGAGACTTGGGGGAACGCTGGGTGGAAGAAAATTTGTGGCTCCTCTCAGATTTCAGAACTTTCTGTCACCGAAATGAGAGGAAAAAGTGTTTTTTGGTCAAATTTTGAAGTTTGCAAAGGATTCTGGGTAACCGAACCTGGTCAGAGCCCCACAAGTCACCCCATCTTGGATTCCGCTAGGTGTCTAGTTTTAAAAAATGTGCTGGTTTGCTAGGTTTCCCCAAGTGCCGGCTGAGCTAGAGGCCAAAATCCACAGGTAGGCACTTTGTAAAAAACACCTCTGTTTTCTGTGAAAAAATGTGATGTGTCCACGTTGTGTTTTGGGCCATTTCCTTTTCTTGGGCGCTAGGCCTACCCACACCAGTGAGGTACCATTTTTATCGGGAGACTTGGGGGAACGCTGGATGGAAGGAAATTTGTGGCTCCTCTTAGATTCCAGAACTTTCTGTCACCGAAATGAGAGGAAAAAGTGTTTTTTTGGTCAAATTTTGAGGTTTGCAAAGGATTCTGGGTAACAGAACCTGGTCAGAGCCCCACAAGTCACCCCATCTTGGATTTCCCTAGGTTTCTAGTTTTAAAAAATGCACAGGTTTGCTAGGTTTCCCCAGGTGCCGGCTGAGCTAGAGGCCAAACTCCACAGGTAGGTACTTTGCAAAAACACCTCTGTTTTCTGTGAAAAAATGTGATGTGTCCACATTGTGTTTTGAGCCATTTCCCTTTTGTGGGCGCTAGGCCTACCCATACAAGTGAGGTCCCATTTTTACCGAGAGACTTGGGGGAACACAGAATATCAAAACAAGTGTCATTGCCCCTTGTCTTTCTCTACATTTATTCCTTCCAAATGTAAGGCAGTGTGTAAAAAAGACGTCTATTTGAGAAATGCCCTGTAATTCACATGCTAGTATGGGCACCCCGGAATTCAGAGATGTGCAAATAACCACTGCTTCTCAACACCTTATTTTGTGGCCATTTTGGAAATACAAAGGTTTTCTTGATACCTATTTTTCACTTTTTATATTTCAGCAAATGAATTGCTGTGTACCCGGTATAGAATAAAATCCCATTGCAAGGTGCAGCTCATTTGTTGGCTCCGGGTACCTAGAGTTCTTGATGAACCTACAAGCCCTATATATCCCCGCAACCAGAAGAGTCCAGCTGACGTAATAGTATATTGCTTTCAAAAATCTGACATCGCAGGAAAAAGTTACAGAGTAAAACGTGGAGAAAATGGCTGGTTTATTTCACCTCAATTTCAATATTTTTTATTTCAGCTGTTATTTTCTGTAGGAAACACCTGTAGGATGTACACAAATGACCCCTTGCTGAATTCAGAATTTTGTCTACTTTTCAGAAATGTTTAGCTGTCTGGGATCCAGCATTGGTTTCTCATCCATTTTGGTCACTAACTGGCACAAAAAATAGTAAAAATGGGGTATGTCCCAGTAAAATTTCAAAATTGTATTGAAAAATTGGTTTTTCCAATTCAAGTCTGCCTGTTCCTGAAAGCTGGGAAGATGGTGATCTTGCCACCGCAAACCCTTTGTTGATGCCGTTTTCAGGGAAAAACCACGAGCTGCCTTCTGCAGCCCTTTTTTCCCATTAAAAAAAAAAAGAAAACATTTTCACTGTATTTTGGCTAATTTATTGGTCTCCTTCAGGGGAACCCACAATGTCTGGGTACCTCTAGAATCCCTAGGATGTTGGAAAAAAAAGGATGTAAATTTGGCGTGGGTAGCTTATGTGAACAAAAAGTTATGAGGGCCTTAGCGCGAACTGCCCCAAATGGCCAAAAAAAGGCTCAGAACAGGAGGGGGAAAGGCCTGGCAGCGAAGGGGTTAACCAATGCTAAAGTCCTTGTGCTCTCTCCTTCAAACATGGTGACATTGGCTTACACCCAGTTGTCACATTCAATTTATTGTACATCACTAGTAAAGAAGTACTACAGTTTCCCAAGGACTGTAAATAAAATGTTGTTAGTTGGCTTGTAGCACTTATTTTGCCACCCAGTTTAGTAACCATTTACACATGTCTCAGACCTTTCAGTGCAGCCTGTTGTCAGATTTAAACTGCCAATTTGATTTGGATAAATAATTCCCTTGCCAGGTCTAAAACTCCCTTTTTATTGAATATGTCATCCCTAAAGTAGGCCGTAGATAGCCCATAGGGCAGGATCCATTATAATTAGAAAGTTGGGCATGTACCTTTAAGCTTTACATGTCCTGGTACTGAAAAACTCTGACATTTGTTTTTCTTCACTGCAAGGCCTACCTGTCCATAGGATAACATTGGGTTAGCTTATTACATTTAATAAGCAATAACTTTCAAATGGGAGCAGGTAGAAATTTCACGTTTGGTGTCTAAATCATTGTAATTTAAAACCCTCTTCAATAGTAAAGTCAATTTTTTTAGCCACAATTCTGAAAGTGGCTCTTTTATAAATATGGCAATTTCTAGTCCTAACCGGTGCCTGAAGCCTTTTCCTGTATCACATGACCAGGTGTAGTCGGCAGTTGGCCTTTGTGTACCCCTCCCAGACAGTTTCACAATAAAGGCTCTGGCTGTTGGCAGGATGGACCATCTCGCGCAGGATGGGTGGGCAGATGTGTCACCGACCACACTTGCACTTCAAAGATATTAGCTCACCTCACACAGCAAGGACTTCACGCTAGTGTTAGACCTTACAGCCTTAGGGTGGTCACTCTAAACGTTTTGCCTGCTGAGTTACAGGCACCCAACAAGCTCCAGAAGCCTCTTTACAACCGTCCAGCTGAGCTGCAGCAAATGTACTTGCAACTAAACCTGCAACTAAACCTGCCTGAGGCCTGCTGGCCTCTGCTGAAGTAGATTCATGATCCTTTGGAGCGGTCTGCCAGGTCCTAGTCCGTTTGGGTGGCAGCAGTTGATCTCCTCCTTGAAGAAAAGGAGGAATCCTGAGGTTTTTGGCTGTTTGTGGCACAAAAGTGCATGTTTGCACCTAAATCATTCTGTCCACACTTACCGAAAGTATGAAGCTCAGGTGAACTTAGAACTGTATGCTACAGCAACCGCCAGCGAAGACAGGCAATGTGAAATCTGCACTTCACACTACAGCATCACCAGCTCACGGTGACCGCAAATATGATGCTCCAGCAATTTGAGATGCCTGGCCTGGTCTTTGTGCTACAGTGATGACCATCTGTTACGCTCTCCTTGCTCCTCATAATGTCCTCCACCATAAATCGAGCTATGTGCGCTGCACTCTAGAACTGGGCTGACCTGGCCCCTGTATCCAGGCCACGCTCCATCGCATTGGCTTGAACTTGTGACTTTTACCCGGTCTTGCACAACAATAGAACCATGAGTGCCGCTTTGTTCTTTTAGGCGCTCTACTTACCTTAAATCGTTAACATTGCATAAGTCTGGTTCAACTCATTTCATTTTTGTCATTTTGGTGTCAAATAATTTATTAAATTTGACTCCTCTTCACTAAATTGTTAGGGAGCTTTCTTTTGTTATGTTTTCACTTTATTAATGTTTAAGTGCTGCATAAATAATTCGCACATTTCTTCTTAGTTAATTCTAACTGCTTTGTTCCAAGCTTCCAGAGGGTTAAGCCAGGTTATTTTAGGGCCTTTTTGCGATTCACCCTGACAAGGATTGTGGCTGTTGCTCACCCTCACCTGTGAGAGTGAGCAGCTACTCACCCTCACGGGTGAGCATCCGTGCTTTGCAACCCCCTCAACCAACAACCCAGTTTCTCACAGTGTCAGTATAGGTTTACAGAGATCTATATTTTGTGTGTTTGTATCTGTAAAGTTATACTCACATGTGTTTTTCTTGTATGCTTACATTGATCTAAAAAAAGTCCATGACTGCATCTTTCCTTCTACATTTTGCACTCTTTTGATTTAACAGCAAAAATGAACACTACATTATTGGTGCTGAATGGGGCAAATACAATTGTGAGGTATTGTATGGAACATCATAGTTGATGGTGTTTAATGTGGCAAATGGCATTTGTATGGTTTTGTATTGAACAGCATAGATGATGGTGTGTAATGTGGAACTTGTATGGTGCCGTATGGAACCATATGCATGATGATGTTAAATGTGTCAAACCTATTAGTATATTGTGTAGAATGATAGACTTGATGATGTACAATGGTACCAACAAGGCTGTCTCCCAAAATTACTTCCATTTAATTCCACTTAGAAGAAATCTTCTACTTACAGAATGGCCAGTATAACAGTGTGCTAATTAAGCTCATAATTAGGTTTTGCCCGTTTCCAGTCATCATTGTTCTTTACATGCTCCTCTACCTATGATCCAATGTCTTATTTTAAAGGTATCCAGTCATGGCTGGTGAACTTTGAAAATAGTGTGGCGTTACACCAAGCCCTGAATTATACTGTGTAAGGAAGCCAGCAAGAGATCATGACTCCCACAAGGGAGGGGCATGGGAAATCTCCTGCTGGGAATAGTTTTCTACATAATGGAGTAACGTAGTGCATATTTTAGCGCAATGTCTAAAATAAATCGATCACACACTTTAGTAATATGAAATGGCAACTGTTGTAAGCAGTTAATATGTTCCCGATTTCTTTACATTTTGATACTTGCAGTTTTCTGTTTAGGAATGAAAAATGAAAACTGCAAATATCAGAATGCGTAGGAAAGCTAGGTGAATTACTTGCACTTGTCACTTGGTAGAACTTAAACTCCCTGCCCCTCAGCAGTCTACAACTTCCTTCTGTTTGTTTCTTCGGATCCCTGTTCACCTGATCTCTTCTTTCTTACCTATCTCTTTTTGCTATGTATGCATTCCATTCTTAAAGCAACTTCCTCGTGCCACTCTCACTCCTCCAGTCTACTTCTCCCACTTCAGACCCTCTTCAATCCCTTTGTCTCTCTCACTGTGATTCTCCTCCTATCTCAGAGATGACCCAGCTGCCATACTGCAGGGAACAATTGCAACAAAACAAAAAAATCATACTGCTGCTGCTTTACAATGCAAATCACCTTGATTCTAACTCTTCATGGGTCATGTTTTTAGCTTGAGTACCTGAATAACATAATTTAGCATAACAAATGTGGACTTTCTGTGCAGGCGGCAGGCCATGGACAGCAAACACTGCACTTTGTAAAGTGCAAGGTTGAGAGTGAGATTAACAGTTTGTTCAGAACACCCTTCAACTGTCAGAGGCCTTGTTGCAAGCCCCCGCCAGCCTCTCAGAATAGACATATAGCAGAAGAATACTTTTTTACTTTTTTTTATTTTTTAGTTTAATATAGTGTGACATCCACCTGAAGGTATTGCAGTTCTTTACATGAGAAATAGCTACATTACACACCCAAGGAGTGGTGTTGTGGTTCATGACCAGTCAATCCAGGTCAGCGTGACAGCTTGACAAACATCAGCACACCAACCTGTTTGCGATGATTGTTACATGCATCGTGGTTTGTTCTCCTGACTTCTCTACTTCCCTCTTTCCCTCTTTCTCAAATCATCACAAACTGGGGTAGGATCAGCAGATCGAGTTGGAAGGAAATCCCTTGCTGAGTGACATACAGCCCCAGGCAGCACAAGGTTTATACCTAAAGTGCCCAATCTGTATTCATCCAGCGAGGGTGCCCACATCATAGAGGGGAGTGGCCCTACTGTCCTAAGAGGACCAGGGCTGGAAGGAGGCAAGCCCTGAAAAATATGCGACATGGCACATGCATTTTACTGCATGTGCCTGTCGAACAGTTCCCTAACGCACAGGGAGGGTCAGAGAGACAGTACATTTTTTTACTGACATAATAAGGAAAGTAGAAAATATGGGAAGTGCAAAGCCACCATGCCCATATCAAGTAGCCACTCATTGATAAAAATCCAGAAATCCGGAAACCAGAATAAATATTCAATAAAACCTGTCCCGCAGAACCATGAACGAAGCATTTTTCAAGTCACAAATGGGCCAATTCGCAGAAACGGCCCGTTTGCGACTTGAAAAATGCTTTTTGGGTTTTGGGATTCGGTCTTAGGAAGCGGTCTGTCAAGGGCGTCCCTTCCTAATACCAAATCCAAATGGTATGTATGATTGTTTTGTGACTGCGAATGCGGTCACAAAACAATGTCAGTTAGTACCAGTTTCAAACTGGTGCTAACCCATTCGCAAATGGGAAGGGGTCCCAATAGGACCCCTTCCCCTTTGTGAATGGCAGCGAAAATATTTTTTCAGAAACAAATTTAAAGAAAACTTTTCATTTTTGATTTTGAAATGCATCTCGTTTTCCTTTAAGGAAAATGGGCTGCATTTAAAAAAACAAAAAACTGTTTTATTGAAAAGCAGTCACAGACATGGTGGTCTGCTGTCTCCAGCAGGCCACCATCCCTGTGAGGGCGGTCATTCCCAATGGGGTCGCAAATTGCGACCTACCTCATAAATATTCATGAGGTAGGTCATTTGCAACCCCATTGGGAATTGCAAACAGTGTGAAGTACACTGTTGTACATCCGGTTTTACAAGTCGCAAATTGCGAGTCTCTAAGAGTCGCAGTTTGCGAGTCGCAAAACTGGATCTTTCTACATGTGGCCCCAAATTCTTCTTTGTGTTGAAGGTAAATTACGAAGGAAAGATTCTTGACTGGCCCAAATGTCTTACTTAGTCTGTCACTCTTCATACATGGCTTTTATTTAGCTAAGCTTTAAGTAACAAACAAATTCACTAGTGAACGAAGGTCCTAATGAAGAATAGGGTGATGGGAGGTAATAGTCCTGTTTTTCGAGGAATTCATTGGCTGGATGTTCGTCCTCTCACTATCCTTAGGATGAAGGAAGACTCTGCAAGAGGTTTCTCACCTTAAGCTATTATAGGAGTGTCATTTAACAGTGAACTCAAAATTAAGCAATTGAATATCAATCAGGTTATGGGTAGCCAGCCTCCACATGGGTGGAGAAACAAAACCAGCCACAGACAGCCTGTCATAGTTCAAGTTTTCCTCCAGGTCTGCTCTTTTTCACTAAAGAATCCCTTGTCTTCATAACAGAAGTATGGGTGAAAATAAACTGCAATGCCTTATCCTCCAATCGGGTGATTTTTCATTTTCACAAGACATCCTTGAAACTAGTGTTTGTCATCAGAAAATGAAAAATGTCCATGAACACCTTTGAGTTTGCCCAGACCACAGGAAAAGCGTTCACACTTTTGCAGTTTCAGACCAAAATGACATGCATAGCAGTCATGGAAAGCCATCAAGATGGCAAACAAGAAACTAGATGTCCCAACCCGATTTTACGCTGATGTCCACGCTGCCAGATGATCGAATCACCAGCTGTCCTGTCCCTGGGAAGAATAACATTCCCAACCTCTGAATGATGTATGGAATGCAAGAGAGTAACATACAGGGCATCGTTCAATTTTTGGTAGTTGTCCTCTTATTGCCCACTTCTAAATAAACGTGTAGTCAATTTTATAGATGTTATGTTTGTCCATAGCATAACATTTGTCCAGTTGACAGGTATATTATTTAACTATTTAATTTTCAATCTGAGACCTTGAACTTGTTTTTTTCTCTCCATTTTTTCAAGTTTGAGTTTTATATTCTCTCCTTATCTAGTTCACAAGTTTACTTATAAAAACGTTTGTTTTGAACTTTCATTCACTTGCTAACTGTTTTGCTGTTACAGTAAGTGCTCAATATTTATACATATGGTATTTATATTTTATGCACCCAACTGAAAGAAGTGAAAGAAGAAGACACAGTTAAACAATAATTTTGGGAATGGTAGGGTCCTTCACTAAGAACAGGTCAGGTTTCCCCCTAAGCTGGCACACAATTGACTGCCTAGATCTAATGCAGTCACCCTTGCACTGTGGTGCAAGGGTGACTGTGTTGCATGCAGGGTTGTTTCTCTGCTGGAAGTGACACCATTCTGCACTAAAACAACCCTGAGAGGCATTTTTCTCTTTCCATGTGAGGAAAAAGAAGGAGAAATGAAACTATTTATCCTAGTTACACCTGCTCTGGGGAGGCGTAAGGTTTTGGCACCCAGGTTTATGTGAATAAGTAAATCTGGGGCAGCATCACAATCCATGGGTTTTGCAATGCACATGGAATGCCTTTCTGGCACAGAGTAAGGCAATGCTGTGACTTTGTGCTTTGTCTTACTCCATATCTATGAGACCATGCAAAGCCAGGTAAAGTGACTTTGCGTGGCCTCATGTATATGGTTTAGAGCCTTGTGCCACTGGTGAGTCAAATAAAGTGATGGTGCAGCGGCACAAGCCTCTCATAACTATGCTCCTTATTTTGTACTCAACTTTAACCTATTCATGCTTATTCCCACACACTCTTCCAATGGGTGTTTTATATGTACCTGTTATTTTTTGCACCTTTCACTGTTGTGAGAAGTTTCTCTGTTGTGAGAAGTTCTATGTTATGAAACGTTCTATCCCTTTGCCATTTCTCACAACTTTGTGTTATCCCTCAGAATTTAATTTGATCATTGAAGAATGCTGATTAAGTTAAAGTACATGTGTTTTGGAAATGTAATAAAAACTATTTTGCTTTAAATTGCAATATGTCACATTGGGTGATCATGCAGTAATGGCGCATAAATGTTTTGTGCATTTACTCAAAGGTAAACTTTAGCATGAAAGAGTGAAGGTGAAATACCTTTATCTGTATAAGTCAAAGATCACACCTGTACTTTGCGGATGATGTTTAAAAGTCTGACATAGGCAGAATGTAGGAGGCTGGCCTGGCTTATAGTGGGTACCAAAGGTACTCACACCTTGTGCCAGGTCCAGTTATCCCTTATTAGTAGAGAAGAGGTGTTTCTAGCAGCTTAGGCTGATAGAAGGTAGCTATGGCAAAGCAGCTTAGGCTGAACTAGGAGACATGTAAAGCTCCTACTATACCACTTATGTCATATGCACAATATAATAAGAAAACACAATTCACAGAGTTACTAAAAATAAAGGTACTTTATTTTTATGACAAAATGTCAAAAGTATCTCAGTGAGTACCCTCAGTAAGAGGGTAAGTAATATACACAAGTTATATGTACACAAACCAAAATTAGGTAAGTAAGAGCAAGAAAAGTAATGCAAACAGTGTAGAATTACAAAAGGTTGCAATAGGAGAACATAGGTATAGGGGCAACACAAACCATACACTCCAAAAGTGGAATGCAAACCACAAATGGACCCCAAACCTATGTGAGCTTGTAGATGGTCGCTGGGACTGTAAGAAAACAGTGAGGGTTACCAAAATACCCCACCCCAAGACCCTGAAAACTAGGAGTAAAGTACACCTACTACCCCCAGAGAGCACAACAGTTGTGATAGGAGGATTCTGCAGGAAGAACAAACACAGGCAGTGCACTGACAACGGATTTCCAGACCTGAGGAACTGCAAGACAAGGGGACCAAGTCCAATAGTCGCGACAGTGTCCCGGGGGGGCAGGAACCCAGGAAACCCCGGATGAAGGTGCAAGGAAGCTGCCTCCGGATGGAAGAGGCTTGGAGTTCTGCAAGAAAGAAGAAGACTAGGAACTTCTCCTTTGGAAGACAGATGTCCCATGTCACGATGAAACTTGCAGAGGTGTTCACATGGAGAAATACCGCAAACAAGCCTTGCTAGCTGCAAGGGTCACAGTAGAGGTTTTTGGGTGCTGCTGAGGACCAGTAAGGACCAGGATGTCGTCACTTAGAAGAGGAGACAGAGGGGCGCTCAGCAACTCAGAGAGCCCTCACAGAAGCAGACAGCACCCGCAGAAGTACCCCAACAGGCACTTAGAAGGAGAGTGAACCAGTGTCCACGCGAAGTTACAAAAGGGGTCCCACGACGTCGGAGGACCACTCAGAAGGTTGTGCACTGCAGGACGGAGTGCTGGGGATCCAGGCTAGGCTGTGCACAAAGGAAATCCTGGAAGAGTGCACAGGAGCCGGAGCAGCTGCAAATCACGCAGTACACAGCTTTGCAGTCTGGCGTGGGGAGGCAAGGACTTACCTCCACCAAACTTGGACTGGAGAGTCACTGGACTGTGGGAGTCACTTGGACAGATTTGCTGTGTTCCAGGCACCACGCTCATCAGGATGAGAGGGGATTCAGAGGACCGGTGATGCAGTCTTTTGGTGCCTGCATTAGCAGGGGGAAGATTCCGTTGACTCACAGGAGATTTCTTCTGAGCTTCTGGTGCAGGGTGAAAGTAGGCTACCCCCAGAGCATGCACCACCAGGAAACAGTCGAGAAAGCTGGCAGGATTAGGCGCTACAATGTTGCTGGTAGTCGTCTTGCTACTTTGTTGCAGTTTTTCAGGCGTCCTGGAGCAGTCAGCGGTCGATCCTTGGTAGACGGTGAAGAGGGAGATGCAGAGGAACTCTGGTGAGCTCTTGCATTCGTTATCTGAAGAATTCCCCAAAGCAGAGACCCTAAATAGCCAGAAAAGGAGGTTTGGCTACCAAGGAAGGAGGATTGGCTTCCAAGAGAGGTAAGAGCCTATCAGAAGGAGCCTCTGACATCACCTGCTGGCACTGGCCACTCAGAGCAGTTCAGTGTGCCCCCAACACCTCTGTTTCCAAGATGGCAGAGGTCTGAGACACACTGGAGGAGCTCTGGGCACCTCCCCTGGGAGGTACTGGTCAGGGGAGTGCCCCCCCCCCTTTTCCTTTGTCCAGTTTTGCGCCAGAGCAGGGCTGGGGGATCCTTGAACCGGTGTAGACTGGCCTATGCAGAGATGGGCACCATCTGTGCCCATCAAAGCATTTCCAGAGGCTGGGGGAGGCTACTCCTCCCCAGCCCTTCACACATATTTCCAAAGGGAGAGGGTGTAACACCCTCTCTCAGAGGAAATCCTTTGTTCTGCCTTCCTGGGCCAGGGCTGCCTGGACCCCAGGAGGGCAGAAACCTGTCTGAGGGGTTGGCAGCAGCAGCAGCTGCAGTGGAGTCCCCGGAAAGGCAGTTTGGCAGTACCCGGTTTCTGTGCTAGAGACCTGGGGGATCATGGAATTTTCCCTCCAATACCAGAATGTTATTGGGGTGACAATTCCATGATCTTAGACATGTTACATGGCCATGTTCGGAGTTACCATTGTGACGCTATACATAGGTAGTGACCTATATATTGCGCACGCGTGTAATGGTGTCCCCGCACTCACAAAGTCCGGGAAATTTGCCCTGAACGATGTGGGGACACCTTGGCTAGTGCCAGGGTGCCCACACACTAAGTAACTTGGCACCCAACCTTCACTATGTGAAGGTTAGACATATAGGTGACTTATAAGTTACTTATGTGCAGTGGTAAATGGCTGTTAAATAACATGGACGCTATTTCACTCAGGCTGCAGTGGCTGGCCTGTGTAAGAATTGTCAGAGCTCCCTATGGGTGGCAAAAGAAATGCTGCAACCCATAGGGATCTCCTGGAACCCCGATACCCTGGGTACCTCAGTACCATATTCAAGGGAATTATATGGGTGTACCAGTATGCCAATGAGAATTGGTAAAATTAGTCACTAGCCTGCAGTGACAATTTTAAAGTAAAGAGAGAGCATAAACACTGAGGTTCTGGTTAGCAGAGCATCAGTGATACAGTTAAGCACCACACAAGGAACACATATAGGCCACAAACATATGAGCACTGGGGTCCTGCCTAGCAGGATCCCAGTGACACATAATAAACACACTGACAACATAGGGTTTTCACAATGAGCACTGGGCCCTGGCTAGCAGGATCCCAGTGAGACAGTGAAAACACCCTGACATATCCTCAAAAACAGGCCAAAAGTGGGGGTAACAAGGCTAGAAGGAGGCTACCTTCCTACACAGAACCCTTAAAAAAAACCTGTGTTTCAGTAAATAGGCATGACAAGCTAAATTAAAAAAAATGATTTGGGTTATCTACACTCTTTTTGTGTGTTTTCTAGGTTACATCTTAGCTTTCTGATCTTAGCAATATTGTTAGCAAAGGCCTATTAACTATCCACTACCTGAAACATCTACTGTTCATATTTGATTGCTCCTTTTCACAGTTCATCTTGTACTGGGTTAGCTAAATGCATGTCTTCAAATTCCACGTCAAACAAAATTTACAAAAAGGTAGACCCAGGTTTCATCCCTCTGTGAATAAAAGGCAAACAATTAGGCCCATGTTTATACTTTTTGAAGCAAAACTGTGCAAACGCAGTTTTGCGTCACAAACTATAGCACCGGCTTGCGTCATTCCAAAGCGCCACCCGGGCGCCAAATTTATGGAATCCCGCAAGCCGGCGCAAAGGGCGGGCTAGCGTCTGGGAAAATGGCATCAGCCGGGTGGGGGTGGCGATATGGGTGAAAGGGGTTTTGCACCAAAAAATGACACTAGGCTGGTTAGAGGCAAAAATAAATGCCTTTAACCTGCCTAGCGTCATTTCCTCATGCAAAACCATCCATACCACATGACTCCTGTCTTGTAAAAGACAAAAGTCATGCCCACCACCCCAATGGCCAGCACAGGGGACAAGGGTCCCCTTGGCATGGCCATTGCACCCAGTGCCATGCAGGGGGGGCCCATTTCAGGGCTCCCAATGGCACTTTAATTTTTTTTTTTTAATACTTATCTATTCTCACCCTACCTACCTGGGATGGGGCCCTCCATCCTCTGGTGTCCCTCTGGAGTGTGTGGGGGTGTTCCTGTGGTTTGGGGTGGACACCTGTAGGCCATTTCCATGGTGTTTGACCATGGAAAGGGGTCCACCTGTCCCCTAACGTCTACCCTGACCCAGGCGTTAATTAATGGCGCTAAGCAGGTTTAGCGTCATTATTTAGGCCCACCTCCCTCACATGCACCATTTTTGCACGGAAGGATGAATAAGGCGCTAGGGGCTTTGAGTTATTTTTTGGATGAGAACGCATACCTTGCATCTCATTGATGCAAGGTGGTTTCACGCATACACAAAATTACTTTAACGCCAACATTCTGACGGGTCGAGGGTCAAAATATAAATATGGAGTTAAGTTTGTGCTGATTTAGCGTAAAAAAATTATGCAAATTCAGCGTGAAGATTGTATAAATATGCTCCTAAGGGAGTTAGCTTGTTACGGGTCCTATGCCCGGTTTCTACACTGAAACACACTGGGTCTGGCTAACAAAACTCATCTACACCTGTAGCTTAACATCTCCTTTTGTGTGCAGATTTATACATTTTTGGAATTGTGAAGGAGTTCTAGGAGTACTGCTGAGAGGCTGCAGTACTTTCATTTTTTTCACATTTTGTTACAAATATGAGATGCTATACCTATATAATTGCATATTGTGTTCTGTTGTGTAGATTTGCACCGGCTAAAATGTTTGTCTACATGGGAATATTTTCCCAATAGAGAAGCTCCTTTTCCTAAATGCTAATAATTTTGCGGGCGCTGCAGGCGCAAAGTGATTTCCTCATTTCCATTATGCTGCACCCCATGCAAATGAGGAAATGCCCTCTAATTATAGTGCTGGTGCTACATGTTTGCCAGCACTATCTGTATTACAGTAGGGACTGTACAAGCGTCTGCGGCCCTTTCCATAATACCAAAGTGCCCCATGGGTGCACAAAGCGGGTGCACATGCCTTTTGAGCGTCTAGGGCACTCTTTGTAAAATGGCCACTTGTGTTCCATCCTTCTTAGAAGTAAATCTTCAATGAGTTCTCGGTGAGAATGTACCTTGTAATGATTTATGAATCCACATGACAGGATTGTTAGTGTTCGGCTACTTCCATTTCTTTCCTAGGATGCCTACTTCTGGCTCTTGGAAGCAGATTTATTTCCATCAAATATCACTCTATGCAGTGTAATATTACATAAACATTTACAGATTCACCTGTGAAAAGTCACATTTTTTGAAGGCACAAACGTGAGTTTTCACTTGTAAATTAATGCATTTTGCACATAAATTGAAATTTGGTATGCAAATGTCTTTGCAAATGACGTATTCTGTGCCCCTTCATATGTAACAGAAGATGTGTACATTGCAGTGATTGATCAACATCAATTTTAAAATGAAATGCATTGTCCTCAATAAAAATTGTTTGTATTTACTGCAATAAAGGAACTTTTCCTACAGTGTGGCTATTCAGATCCATGCGCCCACAATCAGCTTAATAAATTCCTTAATCTTTATATAGTTCTGAAGAAAAGCTGACTCACGTGCAACAAATGACCATAATTGTGGCCACATTCTATGCTTAATTTGAGCCAGTGGTTGCTGGTGGGGCCCACCTACGCTTATTTTTGGGGACTTGCACTTTTTCCCCCATCGGACATTTGCAGAGAGCACCAGAGGAAAAGCACACAAAGAGGAAAGAAGGAGGAAAATACAGATGTAAAATCTGTTAGAAAGGGAGAAAGCAGGAACCTGAACGATTGATAGAAACAGTCAGTGAGTGTCTAGTCATGAAATACAGGGCATGAGGTGAATTCAAGACTGACCGCCTTGATATTTACCACCCTGTTGTTCGATAGTACCGCCACAGACTTCTGAGCAGAGCTATGAGCACAGGAACTCATTTGTTTACAAATTAAGTACTACCCACATTTCTAGAAAACAGAAGCATTTTGCTGTAGATGTCATTCTTTCAGGATAAGTTTTTATGAAATTCATGACTACTGCAGCTTTAAATCCGAGATTCCTCATCACTAGTTTGAAAGGTTGAGAGCAGGGCTAGACAGGGAACCAAAAGCAGTCTTGGAAAAAAATGCTCAAACCCACCCTGTGTGTTTTCATTGCCTCATGCTCTCTCTCTGTCCCTCTCTCTTTTCTCTTTCCAAACATCTACTCTCTCACTCTCCTTCCTTCTTCTCTCTCTGCACCCTCTCTGATTGCTTTCTCTGCATCTTCCCCCTTCCACCCTCTCTCTCACTCTCTCTCTCTCTCTCTTGCTCTCTCTCAGTCTCCCTGTGCCTGCTGCAATTAACCTTTGGGTGCTGAAGAAAGAAACAGAAGCACATAGAGCAGACCGGGCTTCAAAAACCGGCCTATACAGGCTCCAGCCACCTGGGGAAATGCTCAGTGGAATAAAAGACCAGTTTGGCCCTGGTTAAGAGTTATACTAGTGAACCGCTATTAATGAATTGCCCTGGAATAGCGATAGACCTGACCTGACAGCCTTAGGTTTCCCCAACTTTTTGCCTACCTCCATTGATGTTTCTGATTTTGTTTTCACTGGTTTTAGGACTCTGCACACTTTACCACTGCTGATCAGTGCTAAAGTGCTTGTGCTTGCTCCCCTGAACATGGTAACATTAGCTCCTACCCATTTGGCATATTAAATGTACCTATAAGTCTCCAGTGAAGTACACTAGATGTGCCCACGACCTGTAAATGGAATGCTTTTAGTGGAACTGCAGCACTAATTCTGCCACCCACATAAGTAGCCCCTTAACCATGCCTCAGGCTTACCATTGCAAGCATGTGTGTGCAGTTTCCCTGCCACTTTGACTTGGCATTTAAAACTTTTTGTCAAGCTTTAAACTCCCCTTTTATTACACATGTGTCACCCCTAAAGTAGGCACTAGGTAGCCCATAGGGCAGGGTGCTATGTAAGTAAAAGGCAGTACATGTACATATAAGTGTTAGCTGTCCTGTTAGTGAAAAATGTCCAAAGTCAATTTTAACTATTGTGAAGCCTGCTCTGTAGGTTGTGTTGTGACTTTACCTGTCCAGGATTGTAGTCCCTACTTGGACAATGTGCATACCTCTGCCAACTAGCAACCCAATTTCTAACAAACGTGGTGGTATGTTTGAATGGGATATGAATAAGCAATCTGCTACTATGGCATTTCCCTAGTAGTGGGCAGCCAGGAGACTGGTTTCAGAGCAGAATGGACTGACATGATACTAGCATATCCTGATGGCCTATGCTAGCCACAACCTCCTCTCTACAAGTAGTTGGTTTGAACATTTTGCCAGGGCTGATATTGGTTTCCAGTATAGCTCTGCCTCAAACCACCTGAAATGCAATTGTATACAAATTATGGTAATATATACCTCAAACAGAGGGATTAAGAATCCTACTTCCTATCATGGCATGTAACAGAAGAAAATATGTTGGTTTATTATATGCAACATTGCAAATGGAGATAGGGGGTAAAATCACTAAATATTCAGGTGACTTGACTTAGTTCCAGTTCTCTTCGCTGAAAATTCCCCCGAGCTCGCTGGAGTCATCACCTTTTCCTATTTAAGAACGTACAGCGTAAAGTGTCATGCATAATGTTACAAAGGGATTCACCAGAATTGCTTTGCAAATGATCTTTGGCACCAGAAGTACTGTGTTTCCCTGTCTACATTTTTAAATGGCAAGACTATTTGCTCTAAAATGTGCCTTTATATGTCACTAGCCAGGCATCTGGAGGTCTGTAGCGTGGAGGGAGCAGGAGTGTCTTTCTCTTACTTTTCTGCTGTTCTCACCGATGTCATTAAAATGATTGCATTGAGATGCCTAAAAGCTGTACTGCTTCAGCGTACCAGTGAGGATGAGAGGAGATCCTTGTGGGCAAAAGATGCTTAAGGAAGCATAATCCTGATGCTAAGGCAGTGCTTGGAGCTAACCTTAATGTATCTGCTATTCTGCGATGTAGGGCAGCAAATCATGTAACCGTGGCACTCCTACCCGTTAATATGTGCAGCTCCAGGCAACACTCTATATTGTCTATTCGTAATCTGCTGCTGCTCTCAAGCCAATTGGAAAACTCGAAATGTCATTCCAATGTTTGTATTTTTTGCATGCAATGATGTGGCTCCTCCATGACTGACAGCAGAAAACTCTGCGCTAATAGGGCGCGTTCCAGTCTTTCCTGCTCTTAGAAAGACCCTGCATGAACTCTAACGTTATACCTGATTTGTTGAGCCATATATTTTCTGTGAAATATCAATTGAGCGCAGGAAAGACTAGGTGAGAGGGAATGCTTTTTGTCATGGTCCCTGATGATTTCTCTACTGGCAGAGAAATTGCGAGGCAGTCCTTTTAAAGGTCATGCGTTTGTGAGGGACTTCAAGGCGTAGGCAAGCAAGATGACATTAAAAATTGAAAATGTTGCCAATAAGGCGACTAGCTTTGGGAATCTGTCAATCTGATAGGATATAAAATAGAAGATGAAAACTAAACAGTGAACTATTTGTTTTTATTATTTATGTCAGTGTTTTGTCTGATTGATCAATGACAGGAGGGGGGAAATGTGTTGGCTTATGAACAAAGAAATCCTGTATTTGTTCGTGAACCACCTCATACGAACATAACTACATAACGTACAATTTTGGAGTCAGATGACAAAAATGTTGAAGAAGTTAATCTTCTAGAAAGTTGTTTTAGTGAGAAAACGTAGAAGTGGGAATGTACTTCATGTTTTGCTAAGAAAAAAACAAAAAAAAAACAATACAGTTCGTGACTGTGCAGATCTATTTTGTCTAAGTGGTTGGAAAGCAAAGAATCACTAAAACCTTTACATACCTTACACAAGTTCACAAAGAAGACAAGGCGATTTGATTTGCATTGTGTACCCTACAAAAACCCTCACTATGTAAACACCCCCTGGCATCAAGAGGTGCACCCTAGTGTATTCTGTTTGCTGACGTTGAACACTAGTATACCATCCCATACAGATCCACATCTGTCAGGTCTCTGAGTAGAAATTACCTTCAAAGCATATGGTGCAGACGAAAATTCCAATTGACCATCTGTAAATCGTTTCTACTGTATACAACTGAAGTCAAAAGGGGATTTAGACATAGGATGAAAGGAGGTGAGAGAAAAATCAATTGGTTTCGGATGTACCTTGTGAGTTATTATACCAGTTTGATGGCTGTGAGCTGGGCACGTGACTTTTGTTGAACTAGAGTATGTATTTAGAGATTTAACCAGCTGTTTTGCATCGTACACACACGGGCCTTTGAATATTTTTTCTCATGGCTCTTTGTAGTTAGCCTTGAATTTTTACTGATTTTTTAAATTTATGATTTATGCAGTTTTGGTTCCACCATTAGACTGAGCTCTTAAAATGCACATCCACATACGTCGTCTTTCATGGTGGGGAAATATGGACCACCTGCCCTTTGAAGGACAGAGTCTCAGCCATTCAGTTTGACAGTTTTTAAGTTTAATCAACAGCGATGAAAATCGCTAACAAATACTTACATACATACATACATACATACATACATACCTATGGCCATGCAGCACAGCAGATTGTCACTGTTAGAAATGGGGTTTTTGGTTGGCCGTCAGGTTACCCTCTGTCCAAGCAAGAACCCTCACTCTAGTCAGGGTAAGTCACACACAATCCAAATGATCCTGTGCCCACCCCCTGGTAGCTTGGCACTGATCAGTCAGGCTTAATTTAGAAGGCAATGTGTAAAGTATTTGTGCAATAACTCATACAATAACACAATATAGCACCACAAAAATACACCACTCAGTGTTTAGAAAAATATATAATATTTATCTGGATAATTGCAGGTCAAAACGAATAAAGATGCAATGTGAAATTGTAGAGATATCACTGAAAAGTGATATTAAGGGCCTGATTACAACTATGGAGGAGGTGTTAATCCGTCCAAAAAGTGACGGTAAAGTGACGGATATACCACCAGCCGTATTACGAGTCCATTATATCCTATGGAACTCGTAATACGGCTGGTGGTATATCCGTCACATTTGGGACGGATTAACACCTCCTCCAAAGTTGTAATCAGGCCCATAGGGGGTCATTTTGACCTTGGCGGTCTTTTTTAAAGACGGACAAGGGACCGCCGTGCGGAAGACCGTATTACCGACGGAGAGCCGCCAACAGCCATACTGGCGGGAGGTGGGGAAGTGGAGGTTGCTCAACCTCCACCGCCACGCCAACAGAACACCGCCCAGCGAATCACGTCCTGTGATTCGCCGTGGCGGTGTTCTGTTAGAGGTGTGGTGTCGGCGGAGCTGCCCCCATGGCTCCCGTCCCCTCCCGGAGGATCGTCGGACCAGGTAAGTCGATCGTCTGTGAGGGAAGGGGGGTGGGGGGTGTTGTGTGTTGTGTGGGTGCATGGGGGTGTGCGTGTGTGTATGTAGAGGGGGTGTGTGAGTGCGTGTATGCCTGTGGGGGTGTTGTGTGTATGGGAATGAGTGCGTGTATGTCTGTGGGTGTGTCTGTATGGATGTGTGCGTGTATGTTTGAATGTGGGTGTGCGTGTATGACTGTGTGTGTGGATGTAGGCATGTATGTCGGCGTGTGTGCGTGTAAGTATGTAGGTGGTGCCTGCGTGCGTGTCGTGTGGGTATGGGTTAAGTGATGTTGGGGGTCGGGGTGGGGCGGAAGGCCCTGCCACCTTTGGGGGGTGGCAGGGGTGGCGGGGTAGGGGAGGGAGTCGGGGTGCGGGAGACCCCTATCAGTGCCAGGGAAGGAATTCCCTGGCACTGATAGTGCTTACCGCCATGGATTTCATGGCGGTTCAAACCGCTGGAAATCCACGGCGGTAAGCCGGGTCCAAATACCGCCATCGGTATAGTGACGGCCGCTGGGCTGGAGACCCAGGTCTCCAGCCAGGCGGTCGTCTCCGCCCTGGTGGGCGGAACGGAGGACCGGTGGATGACCATGGCGGTAACTGCCATGGTCATAATTCCACAAAGTAAGACCGCCAGCCTGTTGGTGGTCTTATCGCCGGTTCTCCGCCTTCCGCCAGGGTCATAATGACCCCCTAAGTGTCTTAAGTCTTTGAAAAGCAAACAAAGGGGATCATTCAGACCTTGGCGGACGGCGGAGGCAGTCCGCCAAGGTACCGCCGACAAATGACCGCACCACGGTCAAAAGACCGCGGCGGCCATTCAAACATTTCCGCTGGGCCGGCGGGCGCTCTCCAAAAGAGCGCCCGCCGGCCCAGCGGAAATGCCCCTGCAACGAGGACGTAGTTGCAGGGGTGCGACGGGTGCAGTTGCACCCGTCGCGTATTTCAGTGTCTGCAAAGCAGACACTGAAATACTTTGTGGGGCCCTCTTACGGGGGCCCCTGCAGTGCCCATGCCATTGGCATGGGCACTGCAGGGGCCCCCAGGGGCCCCGCGGCACCCCCTACCGCCATGGCGGTAGGGGGTGTCTGAATCCCCATGGCGGCGGAGCGCGCTCCGCCGCCATGGAGGATTCAATGGGGCAGCGGTAAACCGGCGGGAGACCGCCGGTTTACCCTTTCTGACCGCGGCTGAACCGCTGCGGTCAGAATGCCCTTGGGAGCACCGCCAGCCTGTTGGCGGTGCTCCCGTGGTCGGTGACCCTGGCGGTCACCGGCCGCCAGGGTCAGAATGACCCCCAAAGTCTCTTTCAAGCACAAAGTACCTGGTTTAAAGTGGCAAATCTCTGCCAAGGGCCGCAGAAGAAGAGATACGTGGAAAAATGGTGTGTGCGTCAATTTCTCCCCTGCACACACGGACTTGCGTCGTTATTTTTCACACGGGGAAGTCGTGCGTCGTTTTCCGACACGCGGACAGTCTCTTTCTGTGGTTTGCAGGATTACCAGATGTCCCGGGGTCTGTGCGTGGATTCTTCGGCTTGTTTTCCGGCTGCGTGTCGTTCCGGGAGGCTGTGCGTGGAATTTTCGTTCTCACGGCAGGCGTCGCGTTGGATTCCCTTCTGGAAGTCGGGCGGCGTTGTCCTTGCGAGGCCGTGCGTTGAAGTTCTGGTCGCCCCGAAGGCGTCGCGTCGATCAGCATTGGTGTGCGGTGATTTTCTCGCCACGGAGCAAGCTGTGCGTAGAAATTTCCGGCGCACGAAGAGTCAAAATAAAAAAGAGAAGTCTTTTTGGTCCTGAGACTTAAGGGAAAAGGAGGCAAGCTCTATCCAAGCCCTTGGAGAGCACTTTTACAGCCAGACAAGAGTTCAGCAAGGCAGCAGGCCAACAGCAAGGCAGCAGTCCTTTGTAGAAAGCAAACAGGTGAGTACTTTGAGCAGCCAGGCAGTTCTTCTTGGCAGGATGTAGTTTCTGGTTCAGGTTTCTTCTCCAGCAAGTGTCTCAGGTGGTAGGGCAGAGGCCCTGTTTTATACCCAAATGTGCCTTTGAAGTGGGGGAGACTTCAAAGAGTGGCTTAGAAGTGCACCAGGTCCCCTTTCAGTTCAACCCTGTCTGCCAGGGTCCCAGTAGGGGGTGTGGCAGTCCTTTGTGTCATAGCAGGCCCTCCTCCCTCCCAGCCCAGGAAGACCCATTCAAAATGCAGATTTATGCAAGTGAGGCTGAGTACCCTGTGTTTGGGGTGTGTCTGAGTGAATGCACAAGGAGCTGTCAACTAAACCTATCCAGACGTGGATTGTAAGGCACAGAAAGATTTAAGTGCAGAGAAATGCTCACTTTCAAAAAGTGGCATTTCTAAAAATAGTAATATAAAATCCAACTTCACCAGTCAGCAGGATTTTGTATTACCATTCTGGCCATACTAAATAGGACCTTCCTACCCCCTTCAGATCAGCAGCTGCCACTTCAACAATGTGTGAGGGCAGCCCCAATGTTAGCCTATGAAGGGAGCAGGCCTCACAGTAGTGTAAAAACGAATTTAGGAGTTTTACACTACCAGGACATGTAACTACACAGGTACATGTCCTGCCTTTTAACCACACAGCACCCTGCTTTAGGGGTTACCTAGGGCACACATTAGAGGTGACTTATGTGTAGAAAAAGGGGAGCTTGAGGATTGCCAAGTACTTTTAAATGCCAAGTCGAAGTGGCAGTGAAACTGCACACACAGGCCTTGTAAAGGTAGGCCTGGGACAAGGTAAAGGGGCTACTTGAGTGGGTGGCACAACCAGTACTGCAGGCCCACTAGTAGCATTTAATCTACAGGCCCTAGGCACATACAGTGCACATTACTAGGGACTTATAAGTATATTAAATAGTCCAATTGGGTATGATCCAAAGTTACCATGTTTAAAGGGAGAGAGCATATGCACTTTAGCACTGGTTAGCAGTGGTAAAGTGCGCATAGTCCAAGAGCCAGCAAAAACAGAGTCCAAAAAGTGGAGGTAGGGAGGCAAGAAGTTAGGGGTGACCACCCGAAAGCATGACAGGTCTAACATGTGTCCCCCCCCAGCTGAAAGTGGGGAGAGCTACCCGACCTCCTGGGAGCTCTCATCGCTAAGGTGGAAGTATCTGGAGAGACCATCAGCGTTGGCGTGGTCAACCTCTGGGTGATGCTCCACCCGATGTAGGGAAATGGACCACCTCAAGAGTTTTGGATTCTCACCCCTCATCTACATGAGCCACCTGAGGGGCCTGTGGTCTGTATGAACCCGGAAGTGAGTCCCAAACAGGTAGGGTCTTAGCTTCTTCAGTGCCCAGACCACAGCAAATGCTTCTCTCTCAATAGCACTTCACCTTTGTTCCCGTGGTAATAGTCTTCTGCTAATAAAGACTACTGGTTGGTCTGAGCTCTTCTCATTTAGCTGTGCTAGAACAGCCCCTATGCCATGCTCTGAAGCGTCTGTCTGCACAATAAATTCCTGGGATTAGTCAGGGGCCTTGAGCACGGGGCCATGCACATGGCTTCCTTCAGAGAATCAAAGGCTTTCTGACAAGCCTCTGTCCAATTCACCAACCTAGGTTGTTTCTTGGAAGTGAGTTCTGTCAAGGGGGATACAATGGTACCATAACCCTTGACGAATCTGCGGTAGTATCCAGTGGCTCTCACCTCGGTCTGTGTTCTAGGTGGTTGCCAGGCCTTGATAGTCTCAATCTTGGCCTGGAGTGGCTGCACCTTGCCACCACCTACTAGGTGTCCCAAGTACACCACGGAACCCTGCCCAATCTGGCACTTACTAGCCTTGATAGTCAGGCCAGCCTGTTGCAGAGCCTGAAGCACCTCCTTGAGGTGGAACAGGTGTTCCTACCAGCTGGAACTCTAGACAGCTATGTTGTCCAGGTAAGCTGCACAGAAGACATCTTTACCAGCTAGGACCCCGTTAACCAACCGTTGGAAGGTAGCGGGGGCATTTTTCAGCCCAAATTGCATCACCCGGAATTGGTAATGGCCATCAGGGGTGGAAAATGCTGATCTTTCTTTAGCCCCCTCAGTCAGGCCGATCTGCCAGTACCCTGAAGTAAGATCGAACGTACTCAGGAAATTGGCAGCGCCTAGCCTGTCAACGAGCTCATCAGCTCGGGGGATGGGGTGAGCATCAGTCCGGATGACTGAGTTGAGACCACAGTAGTCCACACAGAATCGGAGTTCTGGCTTCGCACCTGGGGCAGTAGCCTTAGGAACCAATACCACAGGGCTGGCCCCGGGACTACTGGATTTCTCAATAACCCCTAAAGTCAACATCTTGGAGACCTCCTCCTTGATGCTGGCCTTCACCTTATCCGACAACCTGTACATTTTGTTCTTCACAGGGGGACTGTCACCTGTGTCAATGTCATGAGCACAGAGGTGGGTTAGTCCAGGAGTAAGGGAGAACAGGGGGGAGAACTGCTCTAACAGCTCATAGCAGTCCCCTCACTGGGTTAGAGTCAGGGAGTTAGAGAGAATGACACCCCCCACTGACCCATCCCCTTCTTTGACAGCGAGGAGGTCAGGGAGAGGTTCACTCTCCTCTTCCATGCCCTCATCTGTGACCAGGAGCATACTGACCTCAGACCTCTCAAAGTGAGGTTTGAGCCGGTTGTGATGGAGGACCCTTAGGGGGTGCCTAGGGGCCTTGAGGTCCACTAGTTAAGTGGCCTCCCCTTTACGCTGCTTGATCTCAAAGGGGCCAGTCCAGCGGTCCTGGAGAGCCCTGGGCTCTACTGGCTCTATCACCCAAACTTTGTCTCCAGGTGAGAACTCAACTAGAGTGGCCTTCTGGTCATACCACTCCTTCATCACCTCTTGACTGGCCTCGAGGTTACTCTGGGCCTGCTTCCAGAAGCGTTCGGTTTGGTTGCGGAGGGCCAGCATGTAGCTGACCACATCCTGGGAGGTGACTTGGGAGCTTTCTCTCAGCCTTCCTTAACAATGCTTAGGGGTCCCCTGACAGGGTGACCATAGAGAAGCTCAAAGGGGCTGAACCCCACCCTTTTCTGGGGCACCTCTCTGTAAGCAAACAACAGGCAGGATAAGAGGACGTCCCACTTACGCCTCATGGCATCAGTCAGGCCACCAATCATGCCTTTCAGGGTCTGGTTGAATCTCTCAACAAGCCCATTGGATTGAGGATGATAAGGGGTGGTAAACCGGTAGGTCACCCCACACTCATCCCACATGCACTTCATGTATGCATACATGAAGTTTGTGCCCCTGTCAGACACGACCTCCTTAGGGAATCCCACACGGGTAAATATTTCCAACAGGGCTCTGGTCACCATCGGTGCAGTCACTGTTCTCAGAGGGATTGCCTCTGGATAGCGGGTGGCATGGTCCACCAAAATCAGGATAAACCTGTTGCCCAAGGCAGTTTTGGGGTCCAAGGGATCAACAATGTTGATGCCCACCCTTTCAAAGGGGGTGCCAACGACTGGGAGTGGGAGTAGGGGAGCTTTAAGCCATTTCTTTGTCTTCCCACTAGCCTGGCAGGTGGGGCAAGCTCTGCAGAAGTTATCTGAGGCTGTCCTCATTCTGGGCCAATAAAAGCGGATGTCAAGCCAGATAAAGGTATTTTCTTGGCCCAGGTGTCCTGCCAGGGGCATGTCGTGAGCCAGGCCCAGTAGGAAGTTCCGGTAACACTGGGGGACCACCAGCACACGGGGTGCCCCAGGACCTGGAACCTTACGCTCACTGTAAAGGAGATCATTCTCCCAGTAAATATGGTGAGTGCCAGAGGCGTCACCTGCTGCTTGGGCTGTGGCCTGTTTCCTCAGTCCCTCAAAGGTGGGGCATTCCTTCTGCGCCTTGCAGAATGCTGCCCTGGTTGGCCCCCCTCTACTTGCCAGCCAGCAAGTTCAGGTAGGTTACCCAGGTCAGCTATGTCCTCCCCAGTTGGCTCAGGGGCCTCCTCCTCCTCAGGGGCCTCGTCCACCACCGTCGGAACATCGGAGGCGGGTTTCCCGCACCTCTTACCCTTCCTCTTGGCAACTGTCTGGGCCATCTTTCCAGGCTCCAGACGCCCTTGACTCCCTTCCCGGGCAGCCATGGACCGTGTAGTCATGCAGACCCACTCAGGTAACCCTAACATCTCCAGGTGAGATCTGAGCTCTACTTCTTTCCAAGCAGTATGCTCAAGATCATTGCCTAACAGACAATCTACAGGTATGGCAGGACTCACAGCTACTTTCAGAGTACCACAGACCCCCCCCCCCCTCAAAGGGAACCAGAGCCACTGGTAGGTGACTCTCACGATTGTCAGCGACTAAGACCTGGTGGAATGTATTAGGGACTATCTGCTCTGTTGACACCAGCTGACTCTTGATAGTAGTCATACTGGCTCCTGTGTCACGCAGAGCCTCCACCTTCTGCCCATCAATGGTGACCCACTGCCTGTACTTGGAAGTATTTCGGGGCATGTGGGCTTTGGGCACCATTTCTCTTTCTCCCAGGGACACTTGGGAAATCTCTACTTGTTCCCCAAAGATATCTGGGTCCTCCTCCCCCTGAGCGCTACACAAGTCAACCCAGGTGTCTGTCCAGTAGTGGACGGTGCCCTCTTTGAGCACTGGGGTCACCTTTATAGTGACCATACTGGTAACACTCCATGCATTTGGGGTTGGGTTTCCCTGATTTATCATATGTCCCTGGCTTTTTCCCAAATCTGGAAAAGGAAGGGTTGCCACGCCCTCCCTGGGAATTCCTTTGGAGGGCTTTTGAGAGTTCCTTATCTGTAAGTTTCTTCTGTTGGGAACCCAGACCACCTTGGTGGGTGTCCCCCCAAGGTACCTTTTTGGACACTATGGTGCTAACCCAGAGGTCCGCCTCCTCAGCAAGCTTCCTGAGATCAGTCAGCTTACTATCTACCAAGTGCTGGCGCAACTCTGTAAAAGTAGTATTGAGCATATGCTCTCTCAGAATCTGGTCATATAACCCTTTATAATTATCTACTTTGTTGCTCCGCACCCATCCATTCAGTGCCTCACTGGAAAAGTCAAAGAAATCTACCCATGTTTGTGTGGATTGTTTGGTGCTGTCCTTAAACCTCTGACGGTATCCTTCAGGGGTCAGCCCAAACTTGGCAAGTAAAGTGGCTTTTCTGAAGTGGGTATGTGTTTTGATCAGATTGATCCAATGTGAGAAGTGTGTCCCTCCCCAATGGCGGCACATAACCCCACATAGCTGTACCCCTTTGCCCTTCAGGAACATCATGAGCCCTTAGTGCAACTTCATAAGCAGCTAACCATTTATCTATGTCATCCCCCACCACAAAACTGGGCACCACATTTTTGGGTATGCAAACCTTCTTTTCTCCAGCAGGTCCTGTCTGTATGCTGCCACCATTATTGCTGGATTCAGATTGTCTCACCTTGATCTCCAGCTCCTTGAGACTCAGTTCATGAGCCAACAATAGTTTCTTTTCAGACAAAGCTCTCTCAGCTGCAGCTTCAGCTTCCACCTGTTTGGCTGCTCTTTCAGCCTTCCTTTCCTCCTGTTGGGCCTCAATTTTCAGTTTTGCCATTTGCAATTGGAACTCCCTTTCTTCTCTCCTTTCCTCTGCAGTCAGGCTTTGCTCCGAGACACTGCTCCCTGGTCTGGAAGGGGGCACAATTGCAGTGGTAACATTACCCACTGATGGCAATAAATCCTCTGAGAGGCCATTTTCTGGCTCCTCTTCCTCATCACTTTCCTCTAAATGGGCTTCTGCCCAGGCCGTCAGCGCCGCTTGAAAGTCCTCCTTTTTGGAGGCCCCTTGGGTGGGTACTCTCATCACCCTGCAGAACCCTTTTAGCTGTTTTGACAGTATATGTCTCCAACAGGGCTAGGTCCAAATTTCCTACTTGAGACCCAGCCAGAGACATTTTGAGTGAGGATTTAGTTTTTGAAAATTGTCAGGAAAAAATAATTTGCAAAAAGAGATAAAAATCAAGTTGACCTTCAACTGTGGGTAGATAGTGAAATACTTAGCTACTGTATGTCACTGCACAAATACAAGTCCTATCCTCACCGCTGATCACCAATGTTAGAAATGGGGTTTTTAGTTGGCCGTCAGGTTACCCTCTGTCCAAGCAAGAACCCTCACTCTAGTGATGGTAAGTCACACACAATTCAAATTATCCTGTGCCCACTCTCTGGTAGCTTGGCACTGATCAGTCAGGCTTAACTTAGAAGGCAATGTGTAAAGTATTTGTGCAATAAATCATACAATAACACAATATAGCACCACATAAATACACCACTCAGTCTTTAGAAAAATATATAATATTTATCTGGATAATTGCAGGTCAAAACGAATAAAGATGCAATGTGAAATTGTAGAGATATCACTGAAAACTGATATTAAGTGTTTTAAGTCTTTAAAAAGCAAACAAAGTCTCTTTCAAGCACAAAGTACCTGGTTTAAAGTGGAAAATCTCCACCAAGGGCCGCAGAAGAAGAGATATGTGGAAAAATGGTGTGTGCGTCGATTTCTCCCCTGCACACACGGACTTGTGTCGTTATTTTTCACACTGGGAAGTCGTGTGTCGTTTTACGGCGCGCGGACAGTCTCTTTCTGTGGTTCGCAGGATTACCAGATGTCCCGGGGTCTGTGCGTGGATTCTTCGGCTTGTTTTCCGGCTGCGCGTCGTTCCGGGAGGCTATGCATGTATGTTTGAATGTGGATGTGCGTGTAAGACTGTGTATGTGTGGATGTAGGCATGTATGTCGACGTGTGTGCGTGTAAGTATGTAGGTGGTGCCTGCGTGCGTGTCGTGTGGGTATGGGTGAAGTGATGTTGGGGGTCGGGTGGCGAGGAGGGCCCTGCCACCTTTGGGGGGTGGCAGGGGTGGCGAGGGGTAGGGGAGGGAGTCGGGCTGGGGGAGACCCCTATCAGTACCAGGGAAGGAATTCCCTGGCACTGATAGTGCTTACTGCCATGGATTTCATGGCAGTTCAAACCGCTGGAAATCCACGGCAGTAAGCCGGGTCCAAATACCTCTGGCAGTATAGTGACGGCCGCCGGGCTGGTCTCCAGCCTGGCGGGCGGAGCGGAGAACCGGCGGGTGACCATGGCGGTAACCGCTATGGCCATAATTCCACAAAGTAAGACCGCCAGCCTGTTGGCGGTCTTACCGCCAGTTCTCGACCTTCCGCCAGGGTCATAATGACCCCCTAAGTGTCTTAAGTCTTTAAAAAGTAAACAAAGTCTCTTTCAAGCACAAAGTACCTGGTTTAAAGTGGAAAATCTCCGTCAAGGGCTGCAGAAGAAGAGATACGTGGAAAAATGGTGTGTATGTCGATTTATCCCCTGCACGCACGGACTTGCGTTGTTATTTTTCACGCGGGGAAGTCGTGCGTCGTTTTCCGGTGCACGGACAGTCTCTTTCTGTAGTTCGCGGGATTACCAGATGTCCCGGGGTCTGTGCGTGGATTCTTCGGCTTGTTTTCCGGCTGCGCGTCTTTCCGGGAGGCTGTGCATGGAATTTTCGTTCTCATGGCAGGTGTTGCGTCGATTTCCCCTCTGGAAGTCGGGCGGCGTTGTCCTTGCGAGGCCGTGCGTCGAAGTTCTGGTCGCCCCGAAGGCGTCGCGTCGATCAGCGTCGGTGTGCGGCGACTTTCTCGCCACGGAGCAAGCTGTGTGTCGAAGTTTTCGGCGCACGAAGAGTCCAAATGAAAAAGAGAAGTCTTTGTGGTCCTGAGACTTCAGGGAACAGGAGGCAAGCTCTATCCAAGCCCTTGGAGAGCACTTTTACAGCCAGACAAGAGTTCAGCAAGGCAGAAGGCCAACAGCAAGGCAGCAGTCCTTTGTAGAAAGCAGACAGGTGAGTCCTTTGAGCAGCCAGGCAGTTCTTCTTGGCAGGATGTAGTTTCTGGTTCAGGTTTCTTCTCCAGCAAGTGTCTCAGGTGGTAGGGCAGAGGCCCTGTTTTATACCCAAATGTGTCTTTGAAGTGGGGTAGACTTGAAAGAGTGGCTTAGAAGTGCACCAGGTCCCCTTTCAGTTCAATCCTGTCTGCCAGGGTCCCAGTAGAGGGTGTGGCAGTCCTTTGTGTGAGAGCAGGCCCTGCACCCTCCCAGCCCAGGAAGACCCATTCAAAATGCAGATGTATGCAAGTGAGTCTGAGTACCCTGTGTTTGGGGTGTGTCTGAGTGAATGCACAAGGAGCTGTCAACTAAAACTATCCAGACGTGGATTGTAAGGCACAGAAAGATTTAAGTGCAGAGAAATGCTCACTTTCTAAAAGTGGCATTTCTAAAAATAGTAATATAAAATCCAACTTCACCAGTCAGCAGGATTTTGTATTACCATTCTGGCCATACTAAATAGGACCTTCCTACCCCCTTCAGATCAGCAGCTGCCACTTCAACAATGTGTGAGGGCAGCCCCAATGTTAGCCTATGAAGGGAGCAGGCCTCACAGTAGTGTAAAAACGAATTTAGGAGTTTTACACTACCAGGACATGTAACTACACAGGTACATGTCCTGCCTTTTATTCACACAGCACCCTGCTTTAGGGGTTACCTAGGGCACACATTAGAGGTGACTTATGTGTAGAAAAAGGGGAGCTTGAGGATTGGCAAGTACTTTTAAATGCCAAGTCGAAATGGCAGTGAAACTGCACACACAGGCCTTGTAAAGGTAGGCCTGGGACAAGGTAAAGGGGCTACTTGAGTGGGTGGCACAACCAGTACTGCAGGCCCACTAGTAGCATTTATTCTACAGGCCCTAGGCACATACAGTGCACATTACTAGGGACTTATAAGTATATTAAATAGTCCAATTGGGTATGATCCAAAGTCACCACTTTTAAATGGAGAGAGCATATGCACTTTAGCACTGGTTAGCAGTGGTAAAGTGCGCATAGTCTAAGAGCCAGCAAAAACAGAGTCCAAAAAGTGGAGGGAGGCAGGCAAGAAGTTAGGGGTGACCACCCTAAAGCATGTCAGGTCTAACATGTGTCCCCCCCAGCTGAAAGTGGGGAGAGCTACCCGACCTCCTGGGAGCTCTCATCGCTAAGGCGGAAGTATCTGGAGAGACCATCAGCATTGGCGTGGTCAACCCCTGGGCGATGCTCCACCCCCTGTAGGGAAATGGACCACCTCAAGAGTTTTGGATTCTCACCCCCCATCTACATGAGCCACCTGAGGGGCCTGTGGTCTGTATGAACCCGGAAGTGAGTCCCAAACAGGTAGGGTCTTAGCTTCTTCAGTGCCCAGACCACAGCAAATGCTTCTCTCTCAATAGCACTTCACCTTTGTTCCCGTGGTAATAGTCTTCTGCTAATAAAGACTACTGGTTGGTCTGAGCTCTTCTCATTTAGCTGTGCTAGAACAGCCCCTATGCCATGCTCTGAAGCGTCTGTCTGCACAATAAATTCCTGGGAGTAGTGAGGGGCCTTGAGCACGGGGGCCGTGCACATGGCTTCCTTCAGAGAATCAAAGGCTTTCTGACAAGCCTCTGTCCAATTCACCAACCTAGGTTGTTTCTTGGAAGTGAGTTCTGTCAAGGGGGATACAATGGTACCATAACCCTTGACGAATCTGAGGTAGTATCCAGTGGCTCTCACCTTGGTCTGTGTTCTAGGTGGTTGCCAAGCCTTGATAGTCTCAATCTTGGCCTGGAGTGGCTGCACCTTGCCACCACCTACTAGGTGTCCCAAGTACACCACGGAACCCTGCCCAATCTGGCACTTACTAGCCTTGATAGTCAGGCCTGCCTGTTGCAGAGCCTGAAGCACCTCCTTGAGGTGGAACAGGTGTTCCTACCAGCTGGAACTCTAGACAGCTATGTTGTCCAGGTAAGCTGCACAGAAGGCATCTTTACCAGCTAGGACCCCGTTAACCAACCGTTGGAAGGTAGCGGGGGCATTTTTCAGCCCAAATTGCATCACCCGGAATTGGTAATGGCCATCAGAGGTGGAAAATGCTGATCTTTCTTTAGCCCCCTCAGTCAGGCCGATCTGCCAGTACCCTGAAGTAAGATCGAACGTACTCAGGAAATTGGCAGCGCCTAGCCTGTCAACGAGCTCATCAGCTCGGGGGATGGGGTGAGCATCAGTCCGGGTGACTGAGTTGAGACCACAGTAGTCCACACAGAATCGGAGTTCTGGCTTCGCACCTGGGGCAGTAGCCTTAGGAACCAATACCACAGGGCTGGCCCCGGGACTACTGGATTTCTCAATAACCCCTAAAGTCAACATCTTGGAGACCTCCTCCTTGATGCTGGCCTTCACCTTATCTGACAACCTGTACATTTTGTTCTTCACAGGGGGACTGTCACCTGTGTCAATGTCATGAGCACAGAGGTGGGTTAGTCCAGGAGTAAGGGAGAACAGGGGGGAGAACTGCTCTAACAGCTCATAGCAGTCCCCTCTCTGGGTTAGAGTCAGGGAGTTAGAGAGAATGACACCCCCCACTGACCCATCCCCTTCTTTGACAGCGAGGAGGTCAGGGAGAGGTTCACGCTCCTCTTCCATGCCCTCATCTGTGACCAGGAGCATACTGACCTCAGACCTCTCAAAGTGAGGTTTGAGCCGGTTGTGATGGAGGACCCTTAGTGGGTGCCTAGGGGCCTTGAGGTCCACTAGTTAAGTGGCCTCCCCTTTACGCTGCTTGATCTCAAAGGGGCCAGTCCAGCGGTCCTGGAGAGCCCTGGGCTCTACTGGCTCCATCACCCAAACTTTGTCTCCAGGTGAGAACTCAACTAGAGTGGCCTTCTGGTCATACCACTCCTTCATCACCTCTTGACTGGCCTCGAGGTTACTCTGGGCCTGCTTCCAGAAGCGTTCGGTTTGGTTGCGGAGTGCCAGCATGTAGCTGACCACATCCTGGGAGGTGACTTGGGAGCTTTGGGAGCTTTCTCTCAGCCTTCCTTAACAATGCTTAGGGGTCCCCTGACAGGGTGACCATAGAGAAGCTCAAAGGGGCTGAACCCCACCCTTTTCTGGGGCACCTCTCTGTAAGCAAACAACAGGCAGGATAAGAGGACGTCCCACTTACGCCTCATGGCATCAGTCAGGCCACCAATCATGCCTTTCAGGGTCTGGTTGAATCTCTCAACAAGCCCATTGGATTGAGGATGATAAGGGGTGGTAAACCGGTAGGTCACCCCACACTCATCCCACATGGACTTCATGTATGCATACATGAAGTTTGTGCCCCTGTCAGACACGACCTCCTTAGGGAATCCCACACGGGTAAATATTTCCAACAGGGCTCTGGTCACCATCGGTGCAGTCACTGTTCTCAGAGGGATTGCCTCTGGATAGCGGGTGGCATGGTCCACCAGAATCAGGATAAACCTGTTGCCCAAGGCAGTTTTGGGGTCCCAGGGACCAACAATGTTGATGCCCACCCTTTCAAAGGGGGTGCCAACGACTGGGAGTGGGAGTAGGGGAGCTTTAAGCCATTTCTTTGTCTTCCCACAAGCCTGGCAGGTGGGGCAAGCTCTGCAGAAGTTATCTGAGGCTGTCCTCATTCTGGGCCAACAAAAGTGGGTGTCAAGCCTGATAAAGGTATTTTCTTGGCCCAGGTGTCCTGCCAGGGGCATGTCGTGAGCCAGGCCCAGTAGGAAGTTCCGGTAACACTGGGGGACCACCAGCACACGGGGTGCCCCAGGACCTGGAACCTTACGCTCACTGTAAAGGAGATCATTCTCCCAGTAAATATGGTGAGTGCCAGAGGCGTCACCTGCTGCTTGGGCTGTGGCCTGTTTCCTCAGACCCTCAAAGGTGGGGCATTCCTTCTGCGCCTTGCAGAATGCTGCCCTGGTTGTCCCCCCTCTACTTGCCAGCCAGCAAGTTCAGGTAGGTTACCCAGGTCAGCTATGTCCTCCCCAGTTTGCTCAGGGGCCTCCTCCTCCTCAGGGGCCTCGTCCACCACTGTGGGAACATCGGAGGCGGGTTTCCCGCACCTCTTACCCTTCCTCTTGGCAACTGTCTGGGCCATCTTTCCAGGCTCCAGACGCCCTTGACTCCCTTCCCGGGCAGCCATGGACTGTGTGGTCATGCAGACCCACTCACGTAACCCTAACATCTCCAGGTGAGATCTGAGCTCTACTTCTTTCCAAGCAGTATGCTCAAGATCATTGCCTAACAGACAATCTACAGGTATGGCAGGACTCACAGCTACTTTCAGAGTACCAGAGACCCCCCCCCCACTCAAAGGGAACCGGAGCCACTTTTAGGTGACTCTCACGATTGTCAGCGACTAAGACCTGGTGGAATGTATTAGGGACTATCTGCTCTGTTGACACCAGCTGACTCTTGATAGTAGTCATACTGGCTCCTGTGTCACGCAGAGCCTCCACCTTCTGCCCATCAATGGTGACCCACTGCCTGTACTTGGAAGTATTTCGGGGCATGTGGGCTTTGGGCACCATTTCTCTTTCTCCCAGGGACACTAGGGAAATCTCTACCTGTTCCCCAAAGATATCTGGGTCCTCCTCCCCCTGAGCGCTACACTAGTCAACCCAGGTGTCTGTCCAGTAGTGGACGGTGCCCTCTTTGAGCACTGGGGGTCGCCTTTATAGTGACCATACTGGTAACACTCCATGCATTTGGGGTTGGGTTTCCCTGATTTATCATATGTCCCTGGCTTTTTCCCAAATCTGGAAAAGGAATGGTTGCCACGCCCTCCCTGGGAATTTCTTTGGAGGGCTTTTGAGAGTTCCCTATCTGTAAGTTTATCTCCCCCCTCTTTCTTCTGTTGGGAACCCTGACCACCTTGGTGGGTGTCCCCCCAAGGTACCTTTTTGGACACTCTGGTGCTAACCCAGAGGTCCGCCTCCTCAGCAAGCTTCCTGGGATCAGTCAGCTTACTATCTACCAAGTGCTGGCGCAACTCTGTAAAAGTAGTATTGAGCATATGCTCTCTCAGAATCTGGTCATATAACCCTTTATAATTAACTACTTTGTTGCCCCGCACCCATCCATTCAGTGCCTTACTGGAAAAGTCAAAGAAATCTACCCATGTTTGTGTGGATTGTTTGGTGCTGTCCTTGAACCTCTGACGGTATCCTTCAGGGGTCAGCCCAAACTTGGCAAGTAAAGTGGCTTTTCTGAAGTGGGTATGTGTTTTGATCAGATTGATCCAATGTGAGAAGTGTGTCCCTCCCCAATGGCGGCACATAACACTGCTCCCTGGTCTGGAAGGGGGCACAATTGCAGTGGTAACATTACCCACTGATGGCAATAAATCCTCTGAGAGGCCATTTTCTGGCTCCTCTTCCTCATCACTTTCCTCTAAATGGGCTTCTGCCCAGGCCGTCAGCGCCGCTTGAAAGTCCTCCTTTTTGGAGGCCCCTTGGGTGGGTACTCTCATCACCCTGCAGAACCCTTTTAGCTGTTTTGACAGTATATGTCTCCAACAGGGCTGGGTCCAAATTTCCTACTTGAGACCCAGCCAGAGACATTTTGAGTGAGGATTTAGTTTTTGAAAATTGTCAGGAAAAATAATTTGCAAAAAGAGATAAAAATCAAGTTGACCTTCAACTGTGGGTAGGTAGTGAAATACTTAGCTACTGTATGTCACTGCACAAATACAAGTCCTATCCTCACCGCTGATCACCAATGTTAGAAATGGGGTTTTTAGTTGGCCGTCAGGTTACCCTCTGTCCAAGCAAGAACCCTCACTCTAGTGAGGGTAAGTCACACACAATTCAAATTATCCTGTGCCCACCCTCTGGTAGCTTGGCACTGATCAGTCAGGCTTAACTTAGAAGGCAATGTGTAAAGTATTTGTGCAATAAATCATACAATAACACAATACAGCACCACAAAAATACACCACTCAGTCTTTAGAAAAATATATAATATTTATCTGGATAATTGCAGGTCAAAACGAATAAAGATGCAATGTGAAATTGTAGAGATATCACTGAAAACTGATATTAAGGGGGTCATTCCGACCCTGGCGGTAAATACCAGGCTGGCGGTGCTCCGCCGGGCATTCTGACCGCGGCGGTACAGCCGCCGCCAGAAGCGGAAAGCCGGTGGTGTACCGCCGACTTTCCGCTGCCCATGGGAATCCTCCATGGGGATTCTGACACCCCATACCGCCATCCTGTTCCTGGCGGTTCGCCCGCTGGGAACAGGATGGCGGTATGGGGTGTCGTGGGGCTCCTGGGGGCCCCTGCAGTGCCCATGCCAATGGCATGGGCACTGCAGGGGCCCCCGTAAGAGGGCCCCACAAAGAATTTCAGTGTCTGCTTTGCAGACACTGAAATTCACGATGGGTGCAACTGCACCCGTCGCACCTTCCCACTCCGCCGGCTCCATTCGGAGCCAGCTTCCTCGTGGGAAGATTGTTTCCCACTGGGCTGGCGGGCGGCCTTTTGGCGGTCGCCCGCCAGCCCAGTGGGAAACCCAGAATGACCGCCGCGGTCTTTTGACCGCGGTACGGTCTTCTGGCGGTTCCTGTTTGGCGGGCGGCTCCCGCCGCCCACCAAGCTTAGAATCAGGGCCTAAGTGTTTTAAGTCTTTAAAAAGCAAACAAAGTCTCTTTCAAGCACAAAGTACCTGGTTTAAAGTGGAAAATCTCCACCAAGGGCCGCAGAAGAAGAGATACGTGGAAAAATGGTGTGTGCGTCGATTTCTCCCCTGCACACACGGACTTGTGTCGTTATTTTTCACACTGGGAAGTTGTGTGTCATTTTACGGCGCGCGGACAGTCTCTTTCTGTGGTTCGCAGGATTACCAGATGTCCCGGGGTCTGTGCGTGGATTTTTCGGCTTGTTTTCCGGCTGCGCGTCGTTCCGGGAGGCTGTGCATGTATGTTTGAATGTGGATGTGCGTGTAAGACTGTGTATGTGTGGATGTAGGCATGTATGTCGACGTGTGTGCGTGTAAGTATGTAGGTGGTGCCTGCGTGCGTGTCGTGTGGGTATGGGTGAAGTGATGTTGGGGGTCGGGTGGGGAGGAGGGCCCTGCCACCTTTGGGGGGTGGCAGGGGTGGCGGGGGTATGGGAGGGAGTCGGGGTGGGGGAGACCCCTATCAGTGCCAGGGAAGGAATTCCCTGGCACTGATAGTGCTTACTGCCATGGATTTCATGGCAGTTCAAACCGCTGGAAATCCACGGCGGTAAGCCGGGTCCAAATACCTCTGGCGGTATAGTGACGGCCGCCGGGCTGGAGACCCAGGTCTCCAGCCTGGCGGGCGGAGCGGAGAACCGGCGGGTGACCATGGCGGTAACCGTTATGGCCATAATTCCACAAAGTAAGACCGCCAGCCTGTTGGCGGTCTTACCGCCAGTTCTCCACCTTCCGCCAGGGTCATAATGACCCCCTAAGTGTCTTAAGTCTTTAAAAAGCAAACAAAGTCTCTTTCAAGCACAAAGTACCTGGTTTAAAGTGGAAAATCTCCGTCAAGGGCTGCAGAAGAAGAGATACGTGGAAAAATGGTGTGTATGTCGATTTATCCCCTGCACGCACGGACTTGCGTTGTTATTTTTCACGCGGGGAAGTTGTGCGTCGTTTTCCGGCGCACGGACAGTCTCTTTCTGTGGTTCGCGGGATTACCAGATGTCCCGGGGTCTGTGCGTGGATTCTTCGGCTTGTTTTCCGGCTGCGCGTCGTTCCGGGAGGCTGTGCATGGAATTTTCGTTCTCATGGCAGTTGTTGCGTCGATTTCCCCTCTGGAAGTCGGGCGGCGTTGTCCTTGCGAGGGCGTGCGTCGAAGTTCTGATCGCCCCGAAGGCGTCGCGTCGATCAGCGTCGGTGTGCGGCGATTTTCTCGCCACGGAGCAAGCTGTGTGTCGAAGTTTTCGGCGCACGAAGAGTCCAAATGAAAAAGAGAAGTCTTTTTGGTCCTGAGACTTCAGGGAACAGGAGGCAAGCTCTATCCAAGCCCTTGGAGAGCACTTTTACAGCCAGACAAGAGTTCAGCAAGGCAGCAGGCCAACAGCAAGGCAGCAGTCCTTTGTAGAAAGCAGACAGGTGAGTCCTTTGAGCAGCCAGGCAGTTCTTCTTGGCAGGATGTAGTTTCTGGTTTAGGTTTCTTCTCCAGCAAGTGTCTCAGGTGGTAGGGCAGAGGCCCTGTTTTATACCCAAATGTGTCTTTGAAGTGGGGGAGACTTGAAAGAGTGGCTTAGAAGTGCACCAGGTCCCCTTTCAGTTCAATCCTGTCTGCCAGGGTCCCAGTAGAGGGTGTGGCAGTCCTTTGTGTGAGAGCAGGCCCTGCACCCTCCCTGCCCAGGAAGACCCATTCAAAATGCAGATGTATGCAAGTGAGTCTGAGTACCCTGTGTTTGGGGTGTGTCTGAGTGAATGCACAAGGAGCTGTCAACTAAACCTAGCCAGACGTGGATTGTAAGGCACAGAAAGATTTACGTGCAGAGAAATGCTCACTTTCTAAAAGTGGCATTTCTAAAATAGTAATATCAAATCCAACTTCACCAGTCAGCAGGATTTTGTGTTACCATTCTGGCCATACTAAATATGACCTTCCTACTCCCTTCAGATCAGCAGCTGCCACTTCAACAATGTGTGAGGGCAGCCCCAATGTTAGCCTATGAAGGGAGCAGGCCTCACAGTAGTGTAAAGACAAATTTAGGAGTTTTACACTACCAGGACATGTAACTACACAGGTACATGTCCTGCCTTTTACCCACACAACACCCTGCTTTAGGGGTTACCTAGGGCACACATTAGAGGTGACATGTGTAGAAAAAGGGGAGCTTGAGGATTGGCAAGTACTTTTAAATGCCAAGTCGAAGTGGCAGTGAAACTCCACACACAGGCCTTGCAATGGCAGGCCTGGGACAAGGTAAAGGGGCTACTTGAGTGGGTGGCACAACCAGTACTGCAGGCCCGCTAGTAGCATTTAATCTACAGGCCCTAGGCACATACAGTGCACATTACTAGGGTCTTATAAGTATATTAAATAGTCCAGTTGGGTATGATCCAAAGTTACCATGTTTAAAGGGAGAGAGCATATGCATTTTAGCACTGGTTAGCAGTGGTAAAGTGCGCAGAGTTTAAGAGCCAGCAAAAACAGAGTCCAAAAAATGGAGGGAGGCAGGCAAAAAGTTAGGGGTGACCACCCTAAAGCATGTCAGGTCTAACAGTCACCATTCGCCTGCAAATATCCTGGCAGTATTTATTTTTTACCTAAATAGTTTTATAAATCACATACCAGATCCACAGTTGCAAGAGCACTTCACCTGAGGAATGTGCATCAGGATGGAAAATGCAAGAGAATGACCTAAGTCAAATACCATGTTTGTTAGTATAATAACATAGTCTGTGCAAGGTAGTCCATGGAAACAACATGGAAAGAAGAGACACGAATAACCAAGTTTTTAAGAGAGGTTAACAGAGTTAGATCCTAGATTTACTCACCACACTCACATCTTGTATTGGGTAATTATGAAATTATCATTGCTGGTGACGCTGGTGCATTAGTTGTTTAAGATTTTTGGAGACTCAAACATGGGTATCACATATTGTTGAGGGAACCACATTTCCATATTTTCGGTGCATTGCCTGAAACTCAGAGATGATTCTTTCTTTCTTCAGTCTTGAAGCTTCCAGGAACATAGATGAATCACTTTTGCAGGGAGAGACTGTCCGAAGTGGTTGCTGTTCTTTGTGTCAGATATCGCGGAGAACCTCGATGGAGAGCATTTTGCATGGTTCGGCTGCAAATATGCCAAGAGTCAAAATGAGTTATGTTATGTACTCAAACCGTTTCACTCCTGCGCTGAGACTTGTTGTCATGTGTTGAGTTGCCCTCAGAACATCATTAATGTATTCAGACTGTGATAGGACCCTGGATTGCGCCAACAGTTTGAACTTCCTTTCAGTTTCAGTTGCTACAGTGTGTTCCTTGTTATTGCACACGTGCCTGCTTGAATGTTCGGATGTTTTTGAGTGGCAAGACAAAAAATTTCTCACATCTAGTAATTTTCGGTTCTCGAGTTAAGATAGTCGAGCCATTAAGTTCTGGAAACTGAATTTTTGTAAGAATTCAGTGTATAGATGAATTAGCTTTAGATCAATAATAGCCATTTATAATTGGATGTTGTCTATGAACTGACTAGAAGTATTACATGCTATAGAGTGGCAACTTTTAATTAAACATATTGGCTTAGAGATAATAGGATGTATGGGGGAGTTTATGTAGAATTGTGACTAATTGTGAGCACAAATAAAGAGAGCTGGAGAGAGAATTGAAACTTCAGAAAAGCCCTGTCACTCCTCGGGAAGGGTGAGTTGGTAGGGGAATTGATACATCAGTGGCCACCTTGGCACTATTTGGGGTGGTCAGACTTTGAAAATTATGCTCTTCCGGTCTGTAGCTAGTAAAATGAGCCAAAACTTCCAGGAATATAGCAGCACCAGAATTTAGGAACTTGAACACCCTTGCTTGCTGCTACATGGGACTCATTCTTGCCGGTATACACCCTCTCAGGCAGCTTAGCAGGCTTTTAAGTGGAGGAACTCAAATGTGCCTTATGTTATTGGTTGAGAAGGCATTTGTATTTGTTAAGTCCTCATTGCCCAACACCTTGCTTCTTTACAACTCTCTTACCACAATACTAGTATTATTTTCCGGTATTTTCAAATCCTTATAATTGTGGAAGAAATCCGATAGTATGTATTAACTGTATGCCACTTCGAGAACTATTGCTTAATTCTTCGTTCTTCTTAATTCTTAATTGTGAACAGTTTGTGTTTTTCTTTAAGTACCAAAATTGTGATTTTGTGCATGCTAATGTTAGTGGAGTTTTTGTTTGGAGCTCCTTCGTCTCTAGGCTCAGTCACCAATTTAATCTCCTGTGTCTGTGCTGAGTGTGAGTTTGTTAAAGCCCGCCACTTGTGTTTATGTTGTGATTAGTAGTGCCTTTTCAGGTGCTTCTGTACAACATGTACTGCACTGCTCCAAGAGATACAACGAGTATCAACATTATGTGTGGTTTTATCAATTCTCATTATTGAGTTGTCGATACTTGCTCTCTGTAAACAAATGCAACCACAGCCTTTGGAACGACCTTTTGTGTCTTCGCTCAAGGACTCTCTCGCAGGCTGCCCTGTCGATAAATCTGCACCAGCGTGTCCCCTAGCTGAAGGAGAAAAAACAAGTAATGCTCTAAAACATTTTAATGGTGTTAGGATATTTCTGTTCCTGAAGAACAAGCAAAGGAATGTCTGGATTGCCACGTAGAAGCACCAGGTCATTTTTTCCACGGACTTTCCTTTCCTTTTCACAGATACGATTAGTCAAGATAACGCACATTTGCACAACCTGAGTGAAGTCCTCTTCGGAGCACAGCTCTTTGTCAGCCTGAGGCTGCACCCCAGTGAACTGAGAGAGAAAATGCGTTACTTCCACCTCCCAATGTATTTGCTTACCTTGCGTCCAGGAGAGTATTTATCGTTGCAGCTCCAGTTAAAAAATATATTTACTTAATAACGCGACTCCATGACATATTTATCCAAATTATGTTCAGATGGTAAGCGCCTTGTGGTTAATGTGGGCCTCTGAAATCAGTCAGCGTTAACTTCCCAGCAGTCAGAACGCGGGCGAGGCTAATTATTTACCGCTGGTGACGGGCCGGCATCCATTTTCACTCGAGCAGCACCATGGATAAATATTACAGCGCTAATCATTTGATTTATCCCTTAACATCGATGCCCCACATTCGTTGCATGAAACGAAACGTGTTAACCTGCTCACTCTGCCAACGTCACAGTGATATAATACAGGTAGCAGCCTTACTCTGCCCATCTACCTGCAGCCTACAAGTACAATCCGCTTCAAGGCCAGACACGACTGAGAACGTGCAGACATTAAGATTAGTCAAATAATCAAGCGAATGCGGGCTCCGGCAGTGCCTGAAAAGTCAGCAGTCCTGGAGCCTTGTGAGCAGGAAGCCTTTGAAGTTAAGGGAATCTCAGCCTGTCCCCGAGGACCGAGTCTCTCAAGTGATTGGAGCCAGCCCTGTCAGCTATTAATATGATAGAGTGCATAAACGCACTGGTTAATATACTAGATACAGAGTCATACACTACATTATTATTCATTCCAGACAAAAAGGATCCGTACAAGAACACTGCATTGCAGTTGCTTACGTTATTCCAAGTCAGCAGTAATTAAAACGGTTCTGTGCATTTTTTAAAAGCGGCATATATGAGGCAGTTTACAATGAAAAATGTGTATTGCGAGTTGTTTCGACATTTTATACAGCGAAACTGGGATTTTCTGATTTATGACACGATATTTTTTTAATTCTCTTTTCCTTTATTTGCTTTATGTACTAAAATTGGATATATTGTTTTGCCTGCTTACTGTGTTCTACTCGCTTTTAATGTTTTTCACATGCGTGCCTAAAAAAAAAATAAAAAAAAAAAATCTGTACCTGTTCGGTCTTCTACCTTCAAGTAACTACTTATAAAATAATGCACATAGTAAATAAAATTGAATGCAAGTAAGTTGGGAAAAGCACTGTTGTAGATTATGAAATCTCTATTAGTAATGCACTGCAGAAGAAAGCCACAGAATTGAATCCTCGCTAGTGCAGTGAAGAATACTTACTTGTGTGTGTTTAGTGCTGCAAGATTACAGTCTGTGTCAGAAAGCGCTGTGAACATGTAAGTCATTATTTTCAAAGTGCATTACGCACAGTATCAGATAGGCTGCTAAAAATGCATACAAAGTTTTAAGATAAAAAAGTGCTTTCAAAATATAGATTCTAGTAATCCCCAGACCCTATGTAGTGCACATGGTTGCTCATTACAATACCCTGCATAAAAGAAAAAAATATGTGCCATCAGGAATCTTTAAGTGATTCCATCAATTAAAGCCAATATCGACTTCCAGGCACTCTTTACATTTGCACATTGACCAGTTGCCCACATTCACATTTCTTTCAGGGAAGCAGGCACCCTGAAAGAAGGCTTGTTTAGCTGTCTGCCTCCCTTGGTTTCACTGCACAGGAGACTTACTGTATTATATTGCAGCTGAAGCATTTCTCCTCTCAGAATGAACCGTACCAGGACAGTTGTCTTTTCACAAAAAAGTAGGGGAACTCTTTTTCTAAAATTAAAAAGTTTGTGCATGTCGTGACCCTCAGAGCCCACCCCCCCACCATGACCACTGGATACAATATGAATATAACTCAAGGATAAAGCAGAGAAAGGGGAATACACCAAATGAAGGGAGGGGCAAGAAAAAGTAGGTGCATTACTACTTCAGTGGAAATAATCAAAGAGAGAATCATTTCTAATACTAAGGGGAGGGCATGGGCGATTCAGACGCTGAGGCTCTGTGACTCATGTTGAATGTTGATCTTCACAGCATAGGAGGGAGGTGTTACGAGTGTTTGAATAGGGTAATTTGCAGGTAGGTAATAGAGGACTGCCCCCGTGACATGGAGAGGAGATGGTGATCCTGACTACGCCTCCCAGTGACATGACTCCTTTTCCCACTCTTGGGACACCGCAACATTTCATACAACCCCAGGTAAAGCAATGAAGACCTCCTGACAATCCGGGCCTGTCACTTTGGCAAACACATTTGATGAAAGGTGGTGCTCCTGCATGGGGAACATACAACAACCACTTCAGGAGAGCCACCATCCTCAGCAAAAGAGGAGGTGCTACGGGAAGGCAGTTTTTATAAAGAAGAAGTCATATAGGAAGCAAGAGTTAAATTACAAATTAATTTTTGTGTAGTCAAAGCGGGAGAGCGAGTTGGAGAGAAACACATGAATAGAGTTTAGGTTATTGTGTTAGGCAAGGTGATAGACACAAAAATTCAGTTTGTGAAGAATTGAGCTTGAGAGAGCTTAGGTTAGCTAGTGCTTGCTTGGCAATTGGATATCTATGTAATTAAATTGGTGTTAATGTTGAGAAGGATATTACAGTCGGTGTCATCAACGTATAGGTAATGGTGCAGAAAATCATGAAACCTAATGAGAAATTTCACAATGAAAATAGCAGCTGACTGAAGACACAGTCTTGGTCCTAATTACAAGGGGAGTGAATGTGGACCAGTGGCGGATGCTGCAAATCTAAAGTGGCGGGGCAGGGTTTTTAGGGGAATAATAATTAGAAAAAACACCTCTCCTCCCAGCAGTCACTGGGGCACAAAACACATGCTCCTCACCAAACCCAGAACCTGCTTTCATCCTATAGCAAGCGTGAGAGAAGCACCAGAATTGGCCTGAGCGGGCTGGTTTGAGGCTCACTCAGGCACAGGGAGTCTGTACTATTTCTCCACCTGGCTGTGCAACACAGCTGGGATGGAGAAATGTAGATGTGCATTTTGGTTTGGCCATCCTAAAACGGCCAGCCAAACTGACATGCAAACTCACAGTGCCAATCACCCATCCTCCCTTCCATGGCCCGTCTCTGCCCCACCTTAAATTCCATGTGTTAGATCTGACAACCTTAAGGTGGTCATCACAAGCTTTTTGCCTGCCTCACTCCACTTTTCTGACACTATTTTTGCTGGTTTTAGGATCTGCACACTTTACCACTGCTAACCAGTGCTAAAGTGCATATGCTCTCTCCCTTAAACATGCTAACATTTGTTTATTCCCAATTGGCATATTTGATTTACTTGTAAGTCCATAGTAAAGTGCACTACTTGTTCCTAGGGCCTGTAAATTGAATGCTACTTGTGGGTTTGCAGCGCTGGTTGTGCCACCCACATAAGGAGTCAATTAACCATGTCTCAGGCCTGCCATTGCAAGGCCTGTGTGTGCAGTTTCACTGTCACTTTGACTTGGCATGTAAAAGTACTTGCCAAGACCTAAACTCCCCTTTTTCCACATATAAATCACCCCTAGGGTAGGCCATAGGTAACCCATGGGGCAGGGTGCTACGTAGGTGAAAAGGTAGGACTTGTACATGTGTGTTTTATATGTCCTGATAGTGGAAAACTCCTACATTTGTTTTCCACTACTGTGAAGCCTGCTCATTTCATAGGATAGCATTAGGACTACCGTCATATACTGTTTGAGTGGTAGATTCTAATCAGAAAGGGGTACCCAGGTCATATTTAATATGGCCAGAATGGTAATAGAAAATCCTGCTTATTGGTGAGGTTGATTTTTATATTTCTTTTTTAGAAATGCCACTTTTAGAAAGTGAGCATTTCTCTGCACTTAAAATTCATCTGTTCCTTACAGCCTGTCTCCAATCCATGTCTGGGCTGGGCTGGTTAACAGCTCCCTTGTGCATTTCACCCAGACAACCATAAACACAGGAAACTCAGTCACACCTGCACTCATCTGCATACTGAATGGGCCTGGAAGGGTGGAGGGCCTGACACTTACATTTCAAGGGCAAGTGGCCTGCCCTCACACAATGGACTGACACCCCCCCTACTGGGACCCAGGCAGACAGACCTGTACTGAAGGGGGAACTTGTGCAATTCAAAACCACTCTTTGAAACCTCCCCCACTTCAAAGGCCTTTTGGGTATATAAACTGGGTCCCTGACTCCACCAACTCATACACTTCTGGACCTGAACCTGCGACCTGTCAAGAGGACCTGCCTGGCAGCCCAAAGGACTCTTCTGGACTGCTTTGCTGTGAAGGACTGCTGCCCACCTGTTTCCATACTGCCCTCTGACTTTTCTGATAAGTCCTCTCCAAGGGCTTGGATTGAGATTGCCTCCTGATTTCTGAAGTGTCAGGACCAAAAATATTTCATCTCTTCAAGGAACTCCTTGTGCACCGAAAATTGATGCACAGCCTGCCGAAAACAAAGCACAGCCTGCCCTGCAATAAGAAAATTGCCACACAGACGAACCAGAATGACACAGCCCGACTTCTGACTAAAGAATTGATGCAGTGCCTGTCTTGCAGCTGGAACTTTGACACACAGCCCTACGGGATCGACGCACAGCTGAACAAAAATGACGCAGCACAATTTCCAGAGTGAAGAATCGATGCAGCGCCTGTCATACGACAGAAAATTTGACGCACCACTATACCGTATTGATGCAACGCCTGTGACTTCTACCAACATACTTAGGATTTCCTGGCATCATCTCTGGGTGTCAAAAAGATCCCCCCATTGCAGTGAGGAACCAAGATTGCATGCCAAGAAACAACGCAAAGCCCCTTGCAGCATGGAAATAAAAGACGCATTGTCTGTGTCGCGTTAGAAAATTCAATGCACACCCTATTTTTCCATGCATCTCCTCCTCTGCGGTCTCCATGCGTGTTATTTTTGACACAAACCAGGTACTTTCTGTAATCAAGAGACAACTGTTGATTTTTAAGATTTAAGACTCATTTATTAAACTTGCAAAAGTGGTAACTCAACTTGTGCTTATTGGATCTTTTTTGTTTTGACCTTAATTTAACCAGATAAATATCATATAATTTTCTAAACCTGTGTGGTGTATTTATGTGGTGTTTTCACTGTGTTACTGTATGATTTATTGCACAAATACTTTACACATTGCCTTCTAAGTTAAGCCTGACTGCTCAGTGCCAAGCTACCATAGGGTGGGCACAGGATAATTTAGATTGTGTGTGATTTACCCTGACTAGGATTGTGGTCCCTACTTGGACAAGGGTGTATACTTCTGCCAACTAGAGACCCCATTTCTAACACCATGGCTCTGTCAGTCAATGGAAAACAAAATTAGAAAGTCGTTTTATTACCATTTTATTTTTTGCTGACTAATGGTCAGCAGTGGAGCGACGCTCCTCCACCATTATGGAGGAGCCACCGCTGATGTGGACAGAGAAAAGCATTCAGAAAAAAAGTATTCTAATCTACGTAGTTTTCAAGAGACTCAAATGATCTACAATGTCCAGCAAGTTAAATTGGTTTGTCAACATTAATAAAGAGAGTTGCTGATTGTGTTGCACAACGGAGATGACATGAAGTAGAGTTAACCATGTAGCAGAATTTCAAACTAGAGAGGATGTAGAATGATACTAAAGTATTGATGAAGTTATTGAACATCAGCCATCAAAGATTCCTAGAGAGAAAGGGTCGATAAGAGACAGATGGATTTTTGGCAAAGGATAGTTGGAGAGACCACAGTCAACCTAAAGCTTTTAGAATTTAAAGTGGTCTGTAGAGGAAGTTCTTGAATATATGAGTAATAAGATAAGCTAAGTAGAAGATATGCTGACAAGAGGTGGTGAGACCCAGTGACGTTAAGGCAATATCAAGAGCCAGGTTGTTTTGTAGTTATCTCAGGGTCTGAAATAGCATTATTTCCTCCATCTGTGAAGAAATCTTCATTTTTTCATTTTTATTTTTATAGACTAAGGTGCACATTTATCAATATTTCACACACCGCAGCAAGTCACCTTGCGGCTCTGAGCTGCACGACAGTCTCCTCGTTCTGCCTCACCTGAGGAGGAGTTGCATTTTTACACATTTCCAGGTCTACCAATAATAATAAATCTGAAAATGCTCCAGAATCCATGGGCAGATGTTGTGGGAACACCTACCCTCCACCCATAGAATGCCTCCCTGTGGCAGAGTAATGCAACGCAGCGATTTGGACTGGGTTTGTTACACTACATTTCTTAAGCCACCCACGGCTACGCAAGGTGGCCTTGTGTGACTTGATAAATCTAACTTAGAAGTTGTGTTGTCCTTCTACCCCTTTGCGTGGCTCAAGGGCAACGCCACTACTTGCTAAATATGTCCCTGAATTTGGGGAACAGATTGATGAGCGAACATTAGGGCTGGAAGCTTTGAAGGTACATATTAAATAACATATGTCTTCATTGTGGAGAGAAAGATTCAAATGCTCAGAAAACCTTTTCTGTTGGAATAGCTGTGAGCTTACACTAGATACTACTCACAGACAGGTCACAATCCAAAGGCCATTTTATTGTTTGTACATTACAAGTGTGGCAATATTCATGAATCATTGAGAAAAAATATACAACAATATGCATCAGAGTTGTGTAACTTTTTTGATGCAGTCCTGTCGCAAATACCTTTTCAGCATTCATAAAACCAGGAAAATGTCAATTTGCAAGGCTTGCAAGCAGTGCTTAATTTGTAAATAAAAATGTGCCGGTGCTCCAAGCCTTCCTCCTAAACACGCCACTGCTGCAATTAAATGTGGGAACACGGAACACTGAGACAGCATAATCCTGAAGCCATCTCAGGCCTCTTCAATCCATTTACAGCTACTCCCTGCCCCTTACAGCCACTCCCTGCCCCTTCAGCTCACTCATGCAGCTTTCTGATTTCTCCCTTTGTGACACTTTTCGTTTTTCTCTTCCTCCACCTTTCCAGTATGTGTCTTTTGCTCACAGCAAATGCTTGGGGCAGAAGAATAAGCGCTGGCCCTAAAAAATAAGTGCTGGTGCTCTGCACCAGAAACAACAAGCACAATTTAAGCACTGCTTATAAGATAAAGTAACACAAAGCAGCAGATTGTGTTGCCTTGCATTACTTTGCATCAGGTAGACATTCGTTGGGTGGTGCATGGCATTCCTGTGCATCCACATATGGACTTTGTTGCAAACACATATTTAAAAAGAAATGTGGAAGTGGGTTTGCACCAAAATGGTGCACTTGTGTGAGGCAAGTGTAACGAGAAGGCATCTTTATTTCTCCTAATTATTTTCTCTTTGCACATGTGCCTACAATTCTCACAACCTCGATTTTGTACTTTGCACAAGAACACATTCAGTTTTATCCCTTATTGCCAATCATTCCTGCATTCTGACCCTTCTCTTGCCTCATATCCTATAATAGACCTGGCATCCTTGGTGTGGCTTGCCCCCTAACCTTTTCTCTTCAAATGTCCTGTTTTACTGACTTAATTTTGATTTAGGATTCTGCACACATTGCCACTGCTAACCAGTTATAATGTGCTTCTGCTCTCTCCACTTAAAACATGGTAGGTTTGGTTTATACTCAATTGGCATATTTAATTTACTTGTAAGGCCCTAGTAAAGTGCACTACCTGTGTCCAGGGCCTGTAAATTATATTTTACTAGTGGACCTGCAGCACTGATTGTAGCTCTTTAAACATGTCTCAGGTCTGCCTGTTCAGCCTATGTGTGCTGTTTTAAAATTGCAATTTCGACCTCGGGAGAGAGACCTGTTGCCAGACCCAAACCTTCCTGCTTTGGCAAATAGTGGGAGCGACAAGGTTTTGGTGCCAATTGGCCTGCTCGCAGCCACAAAAAGCCACAAAACATTGACAGCTCCACTGAGGCCACACCAAGGGTCCAGGACCTGGGGGGCACCACTTGATGGTCGGGAACATTGTCTAAGTGATTCTGGGTGCAGATTCAGGTGATGGGGAGCCTGCTATGCCCCTGTGGCTCTGAATAGGAAGCAGCTGTTTAGCCCTTGGAGCCACTCTGGTTGCCCTGGGTTCAGGTTCAATCCCTCTGACACAGGCAGGAGGGAAGCATGGCAGCAGGGCAGCGGAGCAGCAATCCAACAAGCCAGCTGTCCATCAAGGCAGCGGTCCAGCAAGGCTGTAGTCCAGCAGGCCAGCTGGTGTGAGCCTGTGCACATGTGTTAAGTGTGTGTGAATTTTGTGACAGCTTAAGCATGTACAACTGTGCATAATTGTGCCTGTACCAGCTTCTGAGGAGGGTCACAATTTTAATTATAATGTTAGTGTGTGTGTTCTATTCAATATGATTTGTTTTGTTCTGAGTGTATTCCTGTATGTTTGTGTAGGTGTATTTGGGTTGTGTCTGTGTTGGAGTGTGTGCATTTGCATGACTGTTGGTGTGGGGTGAGGGCCAATTAGAAGTTACATTTTTCTTTGGCTGACAGAAAAGAATATTGAATAAAACCCATAGCACGATTATAATCAGATACCCGGTAACATGAATTTGTTTGAAAACTGCTGCACAACATTACCTATTCCTTTATTGTGATAGTTCTGTGCCTAATTAATTGTGAATCATTCAAATAAACATGGATTATGGATATATGTGCACTACCTCACAGCATCTGATTGAGAACGGTTTCAATATTCAAATGTAGAATCAGACTTTATTTTTCTAAAAAGAAACTTATAAGGAAGACAGTGGATGGTTGAAAAATTTTCAGAGTGGTGATGCCGCCATCAGTGTTACATTAGAGAGGTCATAGGGGTTGAGAAAAATCCAAACATCGCACAAACATTTAATGGAGCAAATATGCCATGACCATTCAGCTGGCGAGTGTAGTATGTTCCCGTGGTGCTTTTTGGAGCACACTCCTGCAGCTATACCACAAAAACAGGTAATTTGCTGCCATTCTAACAACACATTTTCCATTGAAATGGCCGTTAGGTTTGCATAGACATGCAGTTTTACTGAAACAACTATGCAGCACACCAATGATATCGTGTGCAAAACATGTTTCGGTGAATATTTATAGTTTGCTCATTACCAAGTAAAGTGTCTTCATTTGTTTTTATCCTATTAGAATCATTATTTCAGTCGCACTTCAGAATTAAACGTGTGCTTCGTTTTGCTTTTCTTTCTGCAGATACATTTTGAAATAGTTGTACAGTTCATTTGCAGGTATTTAAATTCTGCTGTGTGCTATCAAAAAATGCCAACCTTTCCTTTCACACCTCCTGTACCCAGCAAGATCGTCAATAGTTCACTTTACAAAATCCTCTTACTTTGCACTCATAGTAAGCACCAATATCCTTTTTAAATGAATTAGCAGTAAATTATCAGAAGACGTAGCCTAACATTTTACCTGCGTCTTTCAACTAACTATTGCAAATGCAAGACAATGAAAACAATCTTTAAAGGCATATTTGTTGCACATTCACCTTCTGAACAACAGAATCGGTCATTTGGAGTTCTTCAGTACCCCCACTTCTCAACGTCCATTAACTATGGATGAAGAAGTTGCAAGAACCTGTTTAATTAAATTGTCATGGAGTGTTTTTCTTGACTCCTAATAATTCTCTACTTTTGAGTGATGTATGATCAAAGATCAATCAAGAACTTTCAACACTTCAAAGTTACATTAGTGTGAGGTGCGGTGGTGCTAGAAGACATGTTGCCCGAGGACAGAGGATTGAACACAGAAGACAGGGGCTACATGGCTCAAAAAGAGTGATAAGAAACTCCACAGAAGTCAGAACCATATATATTGACTGCAAAAAAGCCATATATTCAGAAAACATCAAACACCTAATTTAGGTCACTCTGCGAGTTTCGTATAATTCCTACTCTGCTTGCATGGGCCTTAGCTCTAATCTGAGATCCAAATAAAAAAACAGAAGGATACTGTGAGAGAAATGATTTTGCATACTCCAGCTGTGTCTTATATTGCATGGCTTTTTATTTATGGATCGTTTTTGCTTCAGAAGTTTAATGGAATTTTCAGTGTGACTTTTATTCCTGTGTGATTTATAATACATCAAACGGTGTAAATCAATCTGCTCTGGCCTTCGCTCCGTATTGGATGCTGTTGTCACATTAGAAGTAACCATAGAGGTTGTTAGAACTTTCTAAGTCGCAGGACAAATAAAAAAAAACAGTTTCTAGCTGAACTGCCTTCATATTCCTATGTAATATTTGAAACTTATTTCGAATTTTGCTTATACTTAAACGTACCCAACATATACATGTTGAATGAATGTAGCAAGCTTTTGAATAGTAAGTCATCTGGTGTTAGAAATGGGTTCCGAAGTAGGCAGTGGTTTGCACCCTGTCCAAGTAGGGATCCTCACTCTAGTCAGGATAAGGGAGCCACACAGCTAAGATAACCCCTGCTCACCCCCTTGGCAGCTTTGCACGGGCAATCAGGCTTATCTCAGAGGCTATGTGTAGAGTATTGGTACAGACACATAGGGCCAGATGTAGCAAAGGTTTTTACCCATTCTGTGTCTATGGGAAAAAGTGTTCGTACATATGGCCCATAGTAACACAGTGAAAATAACACAAAAGTACTAAAAACTGGTTTAGAAAAATAGCATATATTTATCTGAGTAAAACAAGACCAAAACAACAAAAATCCAATATACACAAGAAAAGATAAACATTTTCAAAGATTAAGGGCCTAATTACGAGTTTGGCGGGCATCAAACTCGTACCGCCACCTTATCGCCAGTGCGGCCAGAACACTGCTGGCCCTATTGCGAGTTCACCGCAGGGCTGGCGGGTGGAAACTGAATTTCTGCCTGCCGGCCCTGCAGTAAACAGGACCTTCACATTGACGGCGGCTCGTAATCTAGCCAGCGGCAATGTGGCAGTGCGGCGGGTGCAGCAGCACCCGTCCACTTTCCAATGCCAGTAAGTCAGTCAGTGGAAAGTGCGACTGGGCTGTTCCTGTGGGCCCCTGCACTGCCCATGCCAAGTGCAGTGCAGGGGCACCAATTAGCCCAGCACCTCCCTTCCCCGAACCTTTCCATGGCGGTCTGACCGCCATGAAAAGTCTGGCGGATTGGGGAGTCGTAATTCCCCAGGGCGGCACTGCATGCAGGGCCACCCTGATGGATAACATCTGCCAAGACCACCAGGCTGTCGACTGGCAGCAAACTGGCAGTAACGGCGCTCAGACTGTGGAGGCTCCACCACGGACATAATGTGGCAGTTGGACCACCATGGCCACGCCGGTCTGACCACCACTGCGAGTCTAGCGGTCCGAAGAGCGCCAGAGTCGTAATGAAGGACTCAATTCTAGTATAGCACTTAGAAACACAATAGCTCCAACTGGGGCTATCACAATGTCTTGATGGAGACGTTTCCAACAGTTCAACGCCACTCGTGAGGGAATGCGAGTTGGTCACACAGGTAAGTGGACCCCAGGTGCAGCATCTTGGCAAATTAGGAATCAAAGACATTGAAAAGAGTCAGGAGTTGAAGCGTAGCTGATGCCAGTGTGGCCGCCTTACTGCTAGGTAGGGGAGGTGAGGTGTCGGTTCCTTATGGTTGCAGAGGAGGTGATGTGGCATTGGTGGCAAGGCATCAGCTCCTTATGACAAGGTGGGGTCGATGAATCCAGCAGGTCAAGACGCAAGATGTCAACTTTGCATTGCCCCGATCACACCACAGGGCCACAGGTGATGCAGCGGAGTTGGGTGACCAGGACGTCGGTGACACTGCACTCTGGAGGCAAAGTACAGTTCTGTCAATCCCAGGATAGAACCAGCAAGCAGCAGGCCACTGCAGCAAAGCAACAGACAGAGTGGCAGTCCCTCCTACAGCATTCAGCTCTTCTTGCTTGCAGAATGTCCTCAATCCAGAAGGATTCTAAATTTGTGGGGTTAGAGGTCCATTATTTCTACCCTTTTCTGTCTTTGAAGTAAGTGAACTTCAAAGAGAAGTATTTGTAGTGCACAAGACCCTGCCTTACCCTGACCTGGTCCCAGACACACCCCACAGACTGCTTTGTGTAAGGACAGGAACAGCCCTATTCAGGTGCAAGTGTCAGCTCCTCCCTCTACTGTAGCCCAATAAGACCCATCAGGATATGCAGGGCACACATCAGCTCCCTTTGTGTGACTGTCTAGAGTGAATTCACAAACACCCCAACTGTGAATCTGACCTAGATTTGTATTCCACAAACAGGCAGTGAGCATGAAAATGCCCGCTTTCTAAAAGTCGCATTTTCAAACTTACAGTTTAAAAAACAATTTCACAGAAAGATGTATTTTGAATTGTGAATTCAGAGACCACAAACTCCTTATAGCTATCTGTTCCCAATAAGAAATTACACTTAAAAGATATTTCAAGACAAACCCCATGTTAACCTATGTGAGAGATAGATCTTGCAATAGTGAAAAACAAATGTATCAGTATTTCACTATCAGGACAAATAAAACACATCAGTACGTGTCCTACCGTTTGCATACACTGCACCCTGCCCATGGGGCTGCCTTTGACCTACTTTAGGGGTAACTTACATGTAGTGAAAGGAAAGATTTGGGCCTGGCAAATGGATGCACTTGCTAGGTCAAAATGCCAGTTTAAAACTACCCACACATACACTGCAGAAAGAGGTCTGAGAAAAGTTTCCAAGACTACTCAAGTGGGTGGCACAATCAGTACTGCAGGCTCACTAGTAGCATTATACTTACAGGCCCTGGGCATACATGGCGTACTATACTAGAGACTTACTAGTAAATCAGATTTGCCAATCATGGATACACCAACACCAACACAATTTAGACCCAGAACACTTGCATTTTAGCACTGTCAGCATTGGTAAAGTGCCCAGAATCCTAAAGCCAGCAAAAATGAAATTCAGCACGGGAACAAAAACTGGAGTTCAGAAGCAAAAAGTTTGGGGCTAACCCTGAAAAAAGGACCATTTTCAACATCTGGTATAGTGAATTTATTTACACTGATGAGGTAGGTCCCAAAATTATCCACTCTAAGAAGACAGAAAGCTGAAGCCATCAAATGAAATATATACATGTCAGCCAAATATGTTCTGATACTCACTTAGCACTTTTTCTACTGAAGTACTAATTCTATTAATTAAAATATAATTTTGTTAGCACCGAAAACAAGAATCACAAATTTGTGCATAGCTATATATCTTTAAATCATGGTTCAGCTTACTTTTGCAAAGGCACACAAATCACCAGAATGTGTGTTCTGTTTATAGAAGTTTCCAGCTTCAGGCCCCACTTCAGATGGTTCTAGGCTCTCCAGTCAACAACAGCTTCTCGGTTAGGTAAGCATGCTGTTTCTTGGTTACATATTTGTGAACTGAGTAAGTGTCATGAAAAAGCATTTGAGTTACAAGTGTCAACAAATGTTGGATCCCCCAATTGGATTGATATGATCATAATTGTGGAATTGAGAGACAGAGCTCTCAAGTTTATGCTTTTAAGGAGGTTTGAACGCATTTTCAAAGGCAACCTTTAAAGTATACTGACCAAATTGGAGAGAACTAAAGACCTGAATTAGAGTTTGTTGGATACATTTCTTAGTCACAAATGTGGCAAATACCCATCAAACCTACTACAGGTGTCATAGAATATTATGCATTTTTAACAAAGTTGATTGGATCACTGTCATTCAATAAAGGGGATGCATATAGCCCAACTAATCACCTAAAGGATATTCAGGCACTTGAGGGTCATGATGGTTCAGGTAACTCAGTCAAACAGCCATGTCTTGAGTGTTCCCTGGAATTCCAGTAGAGAGGCAGAGGTCCATAGCTGCAAAGGGAATTTATTCCAGAGATGTGCAGCAAAGTAGGATAAGGAGCATCCTCCACTGTTGCTTTGGTGGATGTGGGGAGTGTGGAAAAGTGAGAGGAATTGTTATCATAGCTGTCTGGCAGGGTAGTGGAAGTTCAGGCGAGGGTTGGTTTAGGCTAGTCCTTGGTTGTGCTGTGCTTTGTATTCATAGATCATCAGCTTGAATGGGCATCTCTTCTATATGGGGAGCCAGTGAAGTTTACTGATGTTGGGGGTGATGTGGGTCTATCTGAGGAGGTCTAGGATGAGTCTGGCAGCAGAATACTGTATGGCCTGAAGTCTCTTCAGAAGGTGTGTAGCGATCCCAGCTTAAAGTGCATTGCCATAGTCTTATCGGCTGGTGAGTGGGGCCAGAGTGACAGTACGTCTGGTGTTCAGGGGGCCATTTGAAGACTTTGTAATATGTGAAGTGTGTGAAAGCAGGCATAGGTGACTGCGTTTATCTTGGGCTTCATGACCAGTTTCCTGTCCGGGAATATGTTGAGGTTTCTGGCGTGGTTGGTCAGTTTGGGTGATGGCCCTAGTTCAAAGGACCATCATCAGTCATTCCAAGGGGTGGTGTTAATTCCAAAGAACAGTACTTCAATTTTTTCCTTGTTGAGCTTCTGGCAATTGTCCTTCATCCAGTTGGCGATGCTTGCCATGCTTCTGACATTGAAAGGATGAGCTGGGTGTCATCAGCATAGGACGTGATGTTTAGTCTGTTGGATCTGATGGTGTTGGCCAAAGGGGTCTTATAGGTGATTAGAGGGTGAGCGACACCACAGATGATATCCTTGGGTTCGAAGGTGAATAGAGGTGGGCAGACCTTCTGTGTTATTCTGGTGAGAAAGGAGGCGATCTACTTGAAGACATTTCATTACATACTTATGTGATGCAGGTTTCTGATCTGGGTGTGATAAGATAAGGTGTCAAAGGCTGCAGAAGGGTTGCAGAGAATCAGAGCTGCTATTTCTCCCTCATGGGGGAGGGCTCCGATGTCATTGGTGGCTGCCATCAAGGCAGTCTCAGTGCTGTGATTGGCATGTGTTAGAAATGGGGTTTCTGGTTGGCTAGGGTATGCACCTCAGCCAGGCAGAACTTACCCACTCTAGTCAGGACAAGGGAGTTACACATCCAAGATAACCCCTGCTCACCCCCTTGGTAGCTTGGCACGAGCAGTCAGGCTTAACCCGGAGGCAATATGTAAAGCGTTTGCACAACACATGTGACGCAATATCCCCACCACAAAGGAAACACAACACCAGATTATATGAAAATATACTGTATTGTACACAACACAATTATCAGACCAAACATCACATATCAGTACTATCCTGCTACCTTAGCAGTTGTCAGAACGTTACACATTAGTTACTCTTCAACCTAGCAGTAGTCACACATAACACACAGGTTACTCAGTATTCTGCAACATAAGCAGTAGTCAGGAAAACACGTTATTACAGCACTTGTCATAAGAATATCATAAAATGCCCATAGTAGGAACATTAGAAAACATATGGCAAGTTAGAAAAACATATTAGCAAGCATGTCCATAAAAGGAACATTTGCATACACATATGTAAAAACATCAAACGCAGGTAGGTAATATATGAATCAAACAAAAGTCTGTAGAAAGAACTTTGGATTGCAACTATTGGTCCTTTAAACAGTACCTGGTTGGATGAAGGCACCTCCAGTGCCTAGAAGGCGAACAATGGGGCCCCCGGCGCTCCTATGCGCAAAACGGGGGCCTCCCTTATACTCTGGGGTCAGAGGAGGGCAACATGCACCTCCTCTCGTTTATACACAGGCCCCTCCGGGGACCGTGATTACTGGGTGCCCCCCAGGGCCTCAACCGGCCCTCACAAGGGGGGCCAAAGCCAGCTAAAACAACTTAGGGCAGGAGGGGGGCACCACGCACCCCCTCCAGTTTAATGACAGGCCCCTCCCGGGACCCGCGATCCCTGGGGGCCCCCCCGGGCCTCCACTGGCCCTTCCACCAAGGATTAGCCAGCCAGTTACAACTGGTTCTGGGAGTGCCCCCTCTCTCCTTTCAGCACAGGCTCCAAACATCAGTGGGGGGTTAACGACCCTATTGTGTGAGGCCAGGGCACACTCTTTACAAATGCAGGTGTGCCCCGCCTCTCCCTTCTCTCAGCCCAGGAAGACTATTCAGTATGCAGATGCACCTCTGTGACACCTCCACCCTCCCTGTGTACAGGCCGTCTGAAAAGTATGCATAAAGCCCCAACTGTCACTCTGCCCAGACGTGGATTGGAGTCAAGCTGCAAAACACCAGAGTCATAAGCACAGATAAATGCACACTTTCTAGAAGTGGCATTTCTGTGATAGTAATAAAAAATACACCCACACCAGTAAGCAGCATTTATTATCAACATCACAACCATACCAAACATGCCTACGCTACCCCTCATAAATCAGACAATACCCCTTACACATAAGGCAGGGCATTTCTAATGCAATCCTATGAGAAGGCAGCACTCACAGCAGTGAGACACCAAGTTAGGCTGTTTGTCACTACTAGGACAGGCCATGCAATATGGCACATGTCCTGCCTTTCTACATACATGGCACCCTGCCCATAGGGCTAGCTAGGGCGTACCTTAGGGGTGACTTACATGTAGTAAAAGGAGAGTTCTGGGCCTGGCAAGTAAGTTTAGATGCCAGGTCCCTGTGGCAGAAAACTGTGCACACAGGCCCTGCGCTAGCAGGCCTGAGACAAGTTTTGAAAGTCTACTTCAGTGGGTGGCGCAAGCAGCGCTGCAGGCCCACTAGTAGTATTTAATTTACAGACCCTGGGTATAGAGATATAACTGTACAAGGGACTTATAGGTACATTAAATATGCCAATTAGGTATAAGCCAATCATACCAACTTTAGATGGGAGAGCACCTGCACTTTAGCACTGGTCAGCAGTGATAAAGTGCTCAGAGTCCTAGAGCCAACAGCGAGAGGTGAGAAAAACCAGGAGGAAGGAGGCAAAAAGACTGGGGATGACCCTGCGTAAGGCAAAAAGTCCAACAGCATGCAATCCAGATTTGGAGGTGTCTAGGAGATTGTTCTGCTCCAGATATTTTATGAGTTGGTGGTTTACTTCTGCATGCTTTCAGTCTTCAGGAAAGGTGATTGTGATAAGTGAGGAGTTGAAGAGGGTGGTGAGCTTGCTGCTGATCCTGTGGCTTTGGATATTGAAAATATGGTGTGGGCAGGGCTCTGTGAGGGCTCTTGAGTGAACAGATTTTATGATGGTGGTGGTGTCCTGGGGTTGAGCTGGTCCCATGAGGCAAGTCCATAGTCTGTGTTGATTTCAGTGAGTGGGTGAAGGATGTCTGAGGGCTTGGGCTGGGGTTTATAGTTCTCATAGATGGTGGTGATCTTGTTGTGGAAGAAGCTGGTGAGTCTGTCACATAGTTCTTGGGAGGGGTGATGCTCTTTTTTTTTATTGCAGGGTTGGAAAACTCTCTAGCGATGTTGAAGAGCTCTTTCTTGTGGTTGGAACTGGACTCAATGAGGTTGTCTGGGGTTTTCCCTTTGTCTCTCTCAGTAGCTGGTGGTAGAGTTCAAGGGATGTATTGAAGGTGGTCCAGTCTGAGGTCCTTTTACCATCTTCTTCCAGTTGCTTACATTGGCATTTTGCTGTCAAGTTTGTGATGGAGTTTTGCAAGAAACTGGGTTACTGATTGAGGGGGTTAAACCTTGCTGAAGCAGCAGCCACAATGTCTGTCAGGGTGAAGTCACAAGCAACCCCTAAATAAACCTCTGCTCAACCCTCCCTCTGGTAGCTTGGCACAGACCAGTCAGACTTAACTTAAAGGCAATGTTTAAATAATGTATGCTTCAAACAGCAATAAAGTGAAACACAAAGAAAATCCCACACCACTGTAGAAAAATAGAGTAAATGTTAATAAATAAATCAAGAGAAAAAAACAAAAATCCAATCAGTAGAACTTGAGATATGCAATTTTAAAGATTTAAGTGAAAAAGCAACCAAAAACCTAAAGTTCTAACTGTGGGTATCTGGTCATACCAGAATGAGGCACAAGTTCAGGCTGACCGCGATGAAGTGCAGGGCAGCTACAGGGACACAATGAGGCCCACTGAGCAACAGTACTCCAAATCTTGATTGTGGAGCATTGCAAGGCCCTGCATTCAGGATGCTCTATGCAGAAGTGATTCCTTAGAGCTGCGTAGCTGCAAAGGGAGGTACCACACCATCACCAAAGATGCTGTCGATAAGAGGCTTGTGTTGTGAAGTTCTGCCTGAAGATCTATCACACAATAGCCAATGCTGAGGGAGTTGAGGGGCTTGTGATGCAGGGTCCTGCTTGGTCATTGAGTATGCCATTGATATGGGGCTTGCGATATGAAGGCTGTGTCACGGATACTTCCAGCAGCTGTTGGTGATAGTAAGTCCTCGCATCTGGAAAATCTATGCAGCAGAAGTGATGTATTCTGCTGCGGTTTGTTACGCACAGCAGAAAGATTCATCAGTTCTGCTGAAACCACAGATGGGCAGGCAGACCACATTGAGGCCCACTTTCAAGGGTCCAGGATTGGGGTAGCACCACTTGGCAGGGATGGACTCACTGATAGCAGAGTCCAGGTGCTGGATTCAGGGTTGTTGGGGCCTTCTGTCCCTGAGCTCTAATTAAAAGAACATGTTCAACAAGTATCCCAAATCCTAAACTGTAAAGCAGGACCTAAAGATGTTTGTCAAAATCTTTGCTCTCCTAAATATAAAGAGGACTCAATACTCAGATTGTCAGAACGTTACACGACTTTCTTGATGAGTGTACTTGTGTAAGTATGTGAGAACGCAAAACTGTGCCCTTTATAAATATTCAGTAACTTTTGATGAGAAAACCACACATAAAAAGTGTGCCAATTTAAAGCATTTTTAAGCTAAACTAAATGTGCATAAGGACATAGGTATTTATTTGAGGTATGTGAAAGCCTACATGAAGGAAGAGTAACACTTCTTGTCAGAGTAAGGGTCTGATTTAGAGTTTTGCGGCCGAGTCCGCCATACTATGATCTACGTGGGCTATTATGGGATAATAACATGGTGGCCACGATATTCGTCACATGTGTGAAAGAGTAACCCCCTCTGGCAAACCCTAAATTAGACCCTAAATCTTCAAAGTCAGTAAATTAATCTGACCTCAACACCCCTTCAAAAACCTTTAGAATAAATTCTGAGAAGAACAATTTTAAAATTCACATGGAGACAAAATGGTTAAACTCATATCAGAATGTTATATGAGCATCCATGATTTCCATTTTAATGTACGGTTTTTACACAAGCACTTGCTTAACATTAATTACAACAACAGAATGTTATCAGTGTAAGGCCACAATGAAAAAACATTATGGCCCTCATTCTGACCTTGGCGGGCGGCGGAGGCCGCCCGCCAAAGTCCCGCCGTCAGGTTACCGTTCCGCGGTCGAAAGACCGCGGCGGTAATTCTGACTTTCCCGCTGGGCTGGCGGGCGGTCTCGTTCAGACCGCCAGCCAGCCCAGCGGGAAAGACGCTTCCACGATGAAGCCGGCTCGGAATCGAGCCGGCGGAGTGGAAGCTGTGCGACGGGTGCAGTTGCACCCGTCGCGTATTTCACTGTCTGCAAAGCAGACAGTGAAATACATGAAGGGGCCCTCTTACGGGGGCCCCTGCAATGTCCATGCCAGTGGCATGGGCACTGCAGGGGCCCCCAGGGGCCCCGCGACCCCCCCTACCGCCATCCGGATCTCGGCGGTCCGACCGCCGGGATCTGGATGGCGGTAGGGGGGGTCAGAATCCCCGCGGCGGTGCAGCAAGCTGCGCCGCCGCGGAGGATTCAATGGGGCCGCGGTACACTGGCGGGACCCCGCCAGTGGTGCCGGTCCGACCGCGGCTTTACCGCCGCGGTCGGAATCCCCATTGAAGCACCGCCGGCTTGTCGGCGGTGCTCTCGCGGTCCTCCGCCCTGGCGGTCAAAGACCGCCAGGGTCAGAATGAGGGCCAATTTCTCTTACATTTAAATACCACAGACAGGTCTTTTTGTAAAACTGAGAAAATGCACTGTCACTTTTTTTATGAGAATTCTTTTGAAGTTCCCTTGCCATGGTGCCACATAGAGTCTGTAATTAATGTTAAATATATTTGCTTTGTAAATCTCTAACATAAAAAAACATTAATAACTATATAGACCCCATTTTCTAGATGTTAACTGACCTATTTCTTTAAACCAGCTGTCCACTGACAAACAAGGTTTCCATAAAAAGTTTTTACCTCAAGAAAATGGAGTATAGCTTCTGGTTGATCCGCCCACAAAATTTCAAACAGTAACACATTCTCTGGGAAGGATCACCACATCTGAATGACCTCTGGAATTACAGACCACCCTCAGTTTTTACTTTGGCTCATTCAGAGATTAATGATTTGTAACAATGGATTTTAGAGAAGTACTCTGCAAGACGTTCTCAACCCCTATAAATGAAGTAGGAAGTAATCTCCAGATTCCAGGACATTTTAGCCGCATACCCATTTTAAATGTATGATAGAATCCTTCACAAGAACAAATCCCCACCTTATATATGACCCAAAGTAAATACTGGTCACCCACAGCAGGATTTGGAGACCTGCTAACCATTCTGAAGGGCGCATCTACAAATGTTCATACATTTTGGCCTTTGAGTTTCCTTTGATTTGTAATTTATGTGTTTACCATTCATTTTGTTTGGTGGTATTTTTCTTTTTTTATCCTTTTTCAATGATTTTAAATAAGTATTTTTTGTCCTTGGTTGTTCTGCAAGCTGTTTTGCTCTTCTTAATATTGAACCTTGGTGGGGAATTTGAAATTGTGTACCTTTTATTAATATGTCATTTTTGGTTAATTTGATAAGGACAGCAACTACACGCTATTCTTTCAGGATAACTTTGTAAATGAAGTCAATCTGCTACAGGTGACCAAGTTTGCATTACTGCAATTAGATTGTATTTGTGGAGTAGAATATTATATGCATTCCCATACTCTTCTCATTCTCCCTGCCTCCCTGAATACAGTAGGATTCTTATTTCTACCGAAGACTGGTGTATTTCTATGTCCGGGGTCGGAAGGGCACCATATCACCTCAGGAACTGGTGGGGCTGTAAAGGAAGGCCTTTCTCCAGGGTGAAAAAAGTGTTTGCACAGTGGAGAGCCTATTTCCTGGATGTTAAGCTTTCCACTAAAGAAAACTCCACACAGCAAGAACAGGATCCCAAAAGTATGCATGGAAATCGACTCATAGCAGAGATTTCCAGATGTACTTCTATGAACATTTGAGCATTCCAGAAAGTCATAAAATTAGGTGTAGGTGGAAGTAGATATCGCCACAGTGATTTTCATACTTACTTTGTGAATTCAGCCCATAGTTTCTTTAAAGTAGATCTCACAGAGATATGCATACATGTGTCTATCCATAGTCAGTCAACAATATCACATTCATTTTTTTCACATATGTCAAACAACATTGTGCCACATTTGAAGCTATGGGACTGACTTTGTGAATAATATTTTAAGTAAGGTTTATGAATGAAATTTAATCATCTAAGATGAGGGGACTCCCCGTTGCTAAATTGCTTGTATATAATGCTTAATGACATATTTTCTGATTGGCAGACAGAACATTTAAGTATTGGGATTGACAAGCTATCAATAACATTATTGGTCCAGCTTTCCTTTCACATTGAATTATTGAATGCATATCCACCACTTTTATGTACATTAGTCATTTGGGACAAGGAATGATGCTTACTGGGGTCAGAGTCCCATGATCCTCCGTGAGGGCAGGGAACAATGCTTACTGGAGTCACGAGGCCCATGAACATCCATTTACATTGTTGCTCAAAAACCTTCTTCCAGTGGGACTTAAAAAGCCCATCTCCAAAAGGGTGACTAATTAATTTCTACCCTCCATTAAGGTGGAAAAATAAAATGAAATAAACCAGATGAGGTGGTGTTGGTTCATCCAGACATTAAGCCATGCTCTGACCCACATGGTCCAATTGTATTCTGAATGCCTCCCTTACCCAAGAGACCAATTGTGTGGACTAACTGCTATTTGCTCTCCTGAGGGGGGAGGAAATCCCATTATGTTCCTGCATGATTGAAAAAAAAAAAAAACAGGAGGTGGCACACATCAGGCCATACCCACCACCCCAAATCTGAACCACTCCCTTCTGCACACCCAGGGAGAAAATTTGAATATTTACATTGAATGTTCCCCTCGGGGGGACAGAACGCTCACTGGATGCTAGGGTGGAAGTAATTTGTGTTAGAAAAGTTGTGGATCCCTGAAATTTATCCTCACAGACGTGTGGGCAAAATGTATGGTTTTATCAAAAGTTTAAGGTTTGAAAGGCATTTTGGCTAAGAAAACATAGTGCTGTCCCAGCAACCCAGAAAATCTTTGTCCTCTTGAGTGAATATCTGTTTTTCACAATTGTGGAGATTTAGTGGGATAACTTTAGCAACACAAAAGGATGATGGCCGGAGCGTTGAAACTTTTCAAACAGTCACCCAAAGTCACATACCGGGGTTTAATCCATCGTTCTTTTGCTCACCATGCCACCTATGTTAGGACCCAGCCATATGCAAATCAGTCTTGACCCTGTTCCCCATGGGAACAGTCCAGCTCGAACTGCCAGACAAGGTCCTCCCTAGGCTGGAAACAAGCATCGTGAGACCAGTTTCAGGATATCACCCTTTATCAGCCAGGCTAGCTTGAATCAAGTGGCACAGTGAGCAAGATCCTTCCCACTTAGGGCAACTTTAGCAACACAAAAGGATGATGGATGCAGTGTTGGAACTTTCTACTTCAGTAGGATTTAATAGGATTCCCTGAGTAGCAACCAACCCTTTTCTGAATACAGATTTTTTCCTAAGAAATATATAGTTTTTGTGTACACAACTGGGTTTCACACCTGTACCCAACTTAGACTGCTAAAATCTGGAAATCACAGGCATGCACTACTACTCACAAAAAAAAAATAATGCGGTCAAATCTGTATTTTAGCAACTTTGCTAGTTTATGAAGGCTGTGAAGATGGTACATTTGGCAAAGCAAATCTTTCATTGCTGCTATTTGTAGGGAAAAAAACATGGACTTGCTAACACAACTCTTTCTTCCTATTTTTGTAACCACAAACTTTGTTATATTTAAGTTATTTTCTTGGTTTCCTCCAGGGCAATCAACACACACTTGCTATTTTTAAAATGTTCAACACAAAAGTAAACACATTTGGCCTAGAAAATGGTTTGGTAAAAAAAAGTTATGAACACTTAAATGCAAACTGCCCGAACAAATTAAAAAAACAAAGGCTCAAGACGCAGAGTGGAAAAGTCTCACCAGCTAAGGGGCTAAATAATTTAATGAAAGAGACAATGTTATTTCCTAGAATTAAAATTAACTATGAGGAGAGATTAGAAAAACAAATGTGCTTATTTTTCTCCTTCATTTCTAGGCAGTACTTCCTCATTTACTTTCCTTCATCCTGGTCTTCTAAACAGTAAAATAACCATTTAGAGAAAACAGCTATTCCACAGTGGGTGACACATGTCTATCCCTTGGGTGCTGCATACATTGATATTCTACAACCTGTTAATATGGACTCCATGTTGGCTAACGTTCTGCTATGTCTCTGAAAGTAGCTTCACCTACAGGTCCAGTGAATCATCATGTAGAAGCAGCCTTATGTTGAACTTATGATGGACTGAATATTAGTCTACAAACTGGAACCTATGCTACTTTCACATTTCAGTTTCAGGTTTCTATTGCCTATTTTGTTGGTCTGAAAGAAAGATGACTGTTCAGAATGTTTAGCTAAAATGGAAATGAATACACTTTTATTGTCGGTTGTGACTTTTGATCATCTTTATTATTCAACCTTGGCTGAAGAGACGTCAGGGGTAGCCATTATCAAATACGAGATGGGCTTGAGAATGGTTGTTAATCATACCTGTGTTATTTTCCAGAATGCATAAGAATAAACACCAACACCCCTCACTGGCAAAGAAGCAGGGGACATTGTCTCTTTATTCAATAGCTAGGCGTGTCTCTTGTTGAAGTAATCATTCAAATAACATGAGGAAGAGTTAGCTTTATTCACTTATTGCCACATGACTTCTCAAGCTACCTCACATTACTCAACTGTCAAGTGCCTCACCAACAATTGATGAAACATACCAATGTCTCTGAGGAAAGGGGTGAATGAGGGCAAATGAGCTGGGGAGGGGAGTACCAAGATATTAAACGCTGTGGTCAAAAGTATATGAATTTACAGTAAGAACACAGTATGTATTATGAATATTATCAAAGGACGGAACATCTCCATCCCACAAATTAATTACAAATGTAGTCCTTGTGCCCTGTTGGTAGTAAAGTGTTCATTGTAGGAAGAGGAGTGTTGGAAAAGGCCTCTCTACAGGATCACCCCCAAACATTTTGCCTTCCTCCCCTTCTTTTTCTGATCTAATTTTTGCTGGCTTTAGGACTCTCAACACTTTACCACAGCGAACTAGTGCTAAAGTGCATGTGCTCTGTGTCTAAAAACATGGTGACATTGGCTCATACCCAATTGGCATATTTAATTTACTTGTAAGTAAACATGTACTGAGGTGCACTACAGGTGCCTAGGGCCTGTAAATTAAATGCTACTAGTGGGCCTGAAGCACTGATTGTGCCACCCACATAGGTAGCCCCTTAACCATTTGTCATGCCTGCCATTGCAAGGCCTGTGTGTGCAGTTTCACTGCCACTTCGACTTGGCATGTAAAAATACTTGCCAAGCCTTAAACCCCCCTTTTTTTACCTATAAGTCACCTCTAAGGAAGGCCCCAGGTAACCCATAGAGCAGGGTGCTAGGTAGGTAAAAGGTAGAACATGTATATGTGTGTTTTATATGTCCTGGTAATGGAAAACTAGAAAATTAGTTTTCCACTGCTGTGATGCCTGTGATATAAGATAGCATTAGGCCTACCCCCATATACTGTTTGAGTGTAGGGTCAGATCAGAAAGGGGTAACCAGATCATATGTAGTATGGCCAGAATCGTCATAGAAAATCCTGCTTATTGGTGAAGTTGGATTTTATATTACGATTTTCTATGCACTCAGAATCCATCTGTGTCTTACAGCCTGTCTCCAATCCATGTCTGGGCTAGGCTTGTTGAGAGCTCCCTTGTGCATTTCACAATTGGGTAGTCATTTCTTACTTTTCCAGCAAAGCACTAAATGGATGGGTGCAGGGCAGTAAAGTAGATGATTATAATGGGTTATATGATTTGATCCTGAGAGAGCATGTGCTCAGTATTTGCTTTATAGAGTTGCACCAGCATCTGATTGACAGTAAGCTGACTGATTCCAGGATCCTTGCTGAGGAGGTGGACCTCTGGGCTAGCACCAGAGTGTCCAAAAAGGTACCTGGGAGGGACAAACAAGAAGGGTGGTTCAAGTTCCACCCAGCAGAGTGAGAGGGAAGTTAAAGATGACCCAGAGAAGTCCCAGAGTAAGGGGGGAGTAGAGGGTTCCCATGCCCCATCTGAGAAACAGGGTGGTTGTTCTGGTGGGTGGTAGCCCAGGGCACCCCATTTCCAACCCCAATGCTTTCAGTGCTCCCAGCTAGGACACAAACAGGGGGACTCTGTCTGTCCAAAGAAACCAACCACTGGTGGGACCTCTACAGCGGTGGCCAAGGTGGCCTTAAACTAAAGTAGTCCCAATGGGAAGGTCATAGACCATGCCCAAATCTCCTTCAGTTTGGAGATAGACTCAAAGGGTAAGCTGGTGATCCTTGAGGGCGGGAGTCATCACTTTCACATTGGGTGGGAGTGAATGGGGTCCCGGTCACAGCTCTAAGGACTAGTTTTCCCAGAGCAGTCCACGTGCCAGGTGTGTAGGGTGACTGCAGCCCATGGAGAGGATTTCTCCCACCCTATGGCCGTGGTATCCCTGGAGTGGGGTGGGGAGGGGACCCAGAGAAGGTTCATAGTTAGTACTCAGATGCCCATTGACTGCATTCTGGGGAATGAGTTATCCCTGGTGGCAGGAAAACTGAAAGTGGTGACCTCTAAGGGCACCCTGACAGTTCAGTTGTCTGGCAGTACCACTCCCCAGAGAAGGGAACGGGAGACCAGATGTAGGGGCAAGGTGAGGGAGGACTCACCCCGTCCCCTGATCAGCCTCAGGGTACAGACCCTGGTTTGACTCACCAGTGTCAGGATACCACCCCTGAACCGGTGGGAGGTAGAGTGGAGAAGGGGTACAAGACCCTTGGCACTACTGTCCCCCAATCTGAGATGCTTCAGAGGTCAGGGAACCCATAGGAAACTCCCTGCCAGCCCCCAGGCTAGAGGAGAAGCTTACCTAATGGCCCCACTCAAGGCATTCACCTAACAGTGGATGGCCTGGGGCCTGGCTCTTGGCATTGACAGCTGTAAGTGGCCTCTTTTGGATGCTGTCCTTGTGGACAAAGCTTTCCCTTGGTTGAGTACAGAAGTCAGAACCAAGGAGTGGAATGGGCCACATAACTTTGTTCGTCATAGTGGTACTGTCTGCCTACTGGGATGCATGTGTGAGCAAACTAAGGTTATGAGCTTCACAGGTGGGGTCCCTAGATGAAGAGAAGGGTTCCCCATGGGTCAGTTCAGTGGCCCCAGAGATTATAGACAGAGAAGCCCAACTGAGTTCAGAAAGGCATAGAACTGGCAAGCGCCCCTGCAGTAGTGGGCCATTGTCCATGTTCTATCACGCTAAGCAGGAAAATCCATCAAAATATTGATTAGCCTACCCTGGCTTTAGGCTGGAAGGGGCATATGTTGGTAATTTATATTACTATTTTTGAAATGCCACTTTTAGAAAGTGAGCATTTCTCTGCACTCAAAATTGTATCTGTGCCTTCCAGCCTGTCTCCAATCCACGTCTGGGCTGGGCTGGTTGACAGCTCCCTTGGGTATTTCACCCAGACAACTACAAACACAGGACACTACACACACCTTCACTCATCAGCATAGTGAATGGGTCTTCCTGGGCTGGGAGGGCGGAGGGCCTGACACTTACATTTCAAAGGTTAGTGGCCTGCCCTCACACAATGGACTGCCAAACCCCCACCCAGGACCCTGGCAGACAGACATTTACTGAAAGGGGATATTGTGCAATTCAAAACCACTCTCTGATGTCTCCCCCACTTCAAAAGCATTTTTGGCAACATAAACTGGGTCTCTGACTGGGTCTCTGGCCCCACCTACTCAGACACTTCTGGACCTTAACCTGGAACCTGTCAAGAGGAACTGACTGCCTGCCCAAAGGACTCATCTGGACTGCTTTGTTGTGAAGGACTGCTGCCAGCCGTTGCCCTGCTGACCTGCTGCCCTCTGACTTTGCTGAGAAGTACTCTCCAAGGGCTTGGATTGAGGTTGCCTCCTGTTTTCTGAAGTCTCAGGGCCAAAAAGACTTAGGCCCTCATTACAACAATGGCGGTAAGTGCCTCTTACCGCCATGCTGACTGCCGCCAACATACTGTGACCATGGTGGTATACGGCTACGGGTATTATGACCCACACAGAGAAATCCGCCATTATAGAGACACCCACACAAATCCGCCAGACCAAAGGTCAGTGATAAACTGACGGTACCAAAACCCACACCATTACGGCAACAGAAATATGCCCACAGCATCATGACCCATGAATCACTGTGGCGGTCATTCAAACACAGTAAACCATTGGTGATACACACCACAGCGCTCAAAATACACACACTAACAAATGTACACCACATTGGACAATTCAAACTACACACACCTGACAAACATACACACACCACAACCACACACTAACGCCAATATAAAACACACACCCACAATACCCACAACCCTTTACGACCCAAACATTTTGACAAGTGAAAGAGAGACAAGCCAGGAGTTCCCTCGGAATCTGAGCCACATAACACCATAACCCATATACCATCCATGCACCTCACAGCACACACCCCAATACACCACCCCACACACCCTCACACACACCATTTACACTACACCATGGCACAACAATGACAGCACACGTTCTCAGAGGAGGAGCTAAGTGTCATGGTGGAGGAAATCATCCGGGGAGAGCCACAGCTATTCGATCACAGGTGCAGCAGACGTCCATTGCTAGGAAGATGGAGCTATGGCGGAGAGTCGTGGACAGGGTCAACGCCGTGGGACAGTACCCCAGAACAAGGGATGGCATTAGAAGGAGGTGGAACGAGCTACGGGGGAAGGTGCGTTCCGTGGTAGCAAAACACCAGGTAGCTGTACAGAGGACTGGCAGTGGACCCCCACCTCCTCCCCCACAACTAACAACATGGGAGGAGCAAGTCCTGGAGATCATGGCTCCTGAGGACCTGGCAGGAGTAGCAGGAGGACTGGACTCTGGTAAGTCAAATCTTTACTACTTTATCCCCCACCCTGCCTGCATGACATTACAAACAACATCCCCTACCCTCACCCCCATCACACCACCACCTCACATATACCCCACCATTACAACCCACCAATCCCAATTACCAAGCCCTGCATGCAACACCAATGCATGGACCCAATCACAGACCTGCATGGACACCCATCAACACAAAATGCACACTAGTGACAATCACTTAGCCAAACCAAGCACAACTCACACAAGCCAAAGCTGCATCCTAATAATAACCATAGAGGGAAACATATCCATGCACAAGATGGCACACGCAGATACAATAACACTGCATTTACAACCCCACAGGACCCCCACTCAACGTCATCGGAGAGGAGGTACCAGCCACATCCAGTCCCCCCCTGAAGAGGCCCACAGTGATGACAGCAGCTCTGGACGCCTGAATCACGATGACCAACCTGGCCAATCAGGGACCTCTGGACAGTCAGTTACCCAGCCACAGTCTCAACCCACCACAGAGCCTCCCCTCTCAGGAAACACCACCACATCACCCACCCAGCAGGCCCATCCCTCTGTCCCCAGGATACATCAATCAGCAGTGTGTCCACCACTACAGGGACCTCAGGCAACCCCACAAACACAGGACGTTCAGGGTCCTGGGGTCAGTGGCAGTGGGCACACAGTTCAGGACACAGAGACACAGAACAACAGGGAAGCTGGGAGGACTGCTGTGCGATAGAGGGAGGACAGGCCCAGGGAACTGACTCTCCACGAGGCACTTACCAACATCCTGGGAGCATACCGCAGTTCCCAGGAGACCATGGTTCAGATACTGGCCAAGCTGCAGCAGACCCAGCGGCTGCAGGAGGAACAGTACCTGGGGATCAGGGAGGACCTGAGGGACATCCACACCATCCTGGTCTCCATTGCAGGGGTGCTGGCAGACATGGCCAATACCATGAGAGAGGCAGTGGCACACCCACGGGCCCCTGACACTAGCCACACCAATGAACAGCCCTCCACCTCCGCTGGCGCTAGTGGACACGAGGCCCTGCCACAGGAACAACAGGGCCCCAGCACCCCACCCCGTGCAGAATGAGAACCACCCCACATACAGTCCCTGCAATCCAGGCAGAAGCCAGAGAACATTGTCAAGACCCCTGCCTGGAAATAAGACTCTCCTGATTTTCACCCTTCTGTCCCACTCCGTCACCCTGTCCACCTTGAACTGCCATTGCTCCACTTCTTATGCCCCCTTGGACAATGCACCTGGGATACAAATAGAATGGACTCTACCCTGGACTTTCCTCCATCAGCAGCCCAACCCATTCCAATACCCCCTACACTAATTAGTGCATAAATAAACACCCTTGGAACAAATTCAAGTATTGAGTCTGTGAATTCTATGACAAATGCATTAGTTTCACAAACTGTAAACATTGCAATTCTAGTGTACTGTGATATTTACATAGGTATGACCTGCAGTGGGCAGCAGTAAACACACCAGGAGCCGGAGTGGGGCACAGAGATCTGACAAATAGAGGTGCTAAAGGGTACAGTAAGTGGCCATAGAAATAGGGAAATCAGGCTGCCATGATCAATGTCAAGCACAAAACTGCAATGGAAGGTGAAGTTACAGTGTCTTATCTGGGTGTCACTGGAAGTACTGTTGAATCAATGTTCTTCTGTTGTCCACATCTTCTTCCTCTGCCTCCTCTTCGTCACTGTCCATAGGCTCCACCGCTGCCACACGACCATCCCCAGGCTCATCCTCCTTCAGAAAAGGCATCTGGCGTCTCAAGGCCAGGTTGTGCAACATGCAACATGCACCGATGATCTGGCACAGCTTCTTGGGTGAGTAGTACAGGGATCCACCTGTCAGATGGAGGCACTGGAATCTGGCCTTCAGGAGGCCAAAGGTTCTCTCAATGATCCGCCTTGTTCACCCATTTTCCTCATTGTAACGTTCCTCCGCCCTTGTCTTGGCCTTCCTCACTGGGGACAGTAGCCATGAGAGGTTGGGGTTACCAGAGTGACCTGCAAATATTCGAGGGATACCTGTTAGCCACACACTCACACTTAGGGCCAAACCCATACCCATATACCTACATCAACTGGGTGGGGAATATGGGATCACCTATTAGCCACACTCTGTGCCTCTGGAGTTGAGAAGTCACATATGAAATGCTGCTATTTCTCAAGATAAAGGCATCATGCACAGAGCCAGGATACTTGGCATTGACATGGGAGATGTACTGGTCCGCCAAACGCACCATCTGCACATTCAGAGAGTGAAAGCTTTTCCTATTTCTGAACACTTGTTCATTTCTCCGAGGGAGGAAAAATGCAATATGTGTACCATCAATGTCACCAATGATGTTGGGGATATGTCCCAGTGAATAAAAGCCATCCTTCACTGTGGCCAAATCCTCCACCTGTGGGAATACGCTTTAGCTGCACATGTGTTTCAGCAGGGCGGACAACACTCTGGTCAGCACGTTTGAGAACATTGGCTGAGACATCCCTGATGCCATGGCCACTGTCGCTTGGAAGGAACCACTTGCCCGGAAATGGAGCACTGACAGGACCTACACTAGAGGTGGGATACCTGTGGGCTGGCAGGTAGCTGAAATCAGATTTGGCTCCAATCAAGTATGTAGATCAGGATAATGTGCCTGTCCCCTCCATTGTCGCCAGGTCCACCAGGGGTCTGTACATGGGGGGATGTCTCCATCTCCTACTCATCATCAGCGGTTGAACTCTAGGGTGGAAAACAGTGAGCAGAGAGTCATATTCACACATATGTGAAAATAAAAATGCATTTCTGCCTTAACAGAAGCAGTATGTGAATTTGAGAGTCAGTTGATGTGCCAATGTCTGCTGTGATGCAGTTAGGTGCCATGGCCTACGCCCCCCTGAAATGGCGGCTGCCTGACCTGTGAGGAGAGACAAGTGGAAATGAGGTAATTCTGCTGGCGTTGTGCTCTGTTGCGGTCAGCGGCTGACGACCACAGCGCAACGTCGCATGGGTTATCATTGGGCCTTTGGGTTCCAGGAGCCAATGGCGATGTACGCCAGCGGTGACGGTACGCACCGCCACGGACCAGACAGCCATTTTCCATCTGTTCACTCACTTGCTACCCGACCTTCAACAGGAGAGGACCTAAACTGCAAGTGCTGCTGTGACCTGTGTCTGGAAGCGACAATGGCTTGAGTGTCTGGGGAAAGGGCCACACCTTCACTTTGGAGGAGTTGGAGGGACTAGTGGATGGGGTCCTACACCAGTACACTTTACTCTATGGTCCTCTAGACAAACAGGTAAGTACACTGTGAGCATGATGCGTGGCCCATGGATGTATGGATTGCTGTGTGTGTAAGCCCCGTGTGGGGGGCGGTCTGAGGGGTCCTGGGCAGAGTGCTGCATGTATGGTGGGAATGTATGTGTGTAAGGGGATGGGAGGGATATGGGGGGCCATGAGTATGACAGTCCTGACGGTATGACTCATCCTTTTTCTGCTGTATTTTTTCTGTAGGTCAGCGCCCATCAGAAAAAGGGTATTTGGCGTGCCATCGCCAAGGAGGTGTGGACCCTGGGGGCCTTTGACAGGTGGAGCACCCGATGCCGCAAACGGTGGGAGGTCCTGCGCCGCTGGGCAAGGAAGAAGGCGGAGGCACAGCTGGGGCTGACCGCCCAACGAGAAAGGGGTACTCATCGTACCCTGGCCCCCCTGATATTCCGCATCCTGGCAGTGGACTATCCGGAGTTGGATGGGCGCTTGAAGGCATCACAGCAGCCACAAGGGGGTGAGTACAGATTCTGAATCATGACTTTGTCCGTGTTAAGGTTTTACCTGGGTGGGGGATGTGGGCTGTGGGTACCCCTAAGCCAGGGAGAACATGGCAGGGTATGTTCAATGATGAGCAAGGTCAGATGCACTCCAACCCCAATAGTGTTAGTGGGCATCTACTACTGGACAGGGTATTGTGTGTTTCAGGTGTGTGGCTAATGGTGTTAGGCATTGTACCCCATGGGTTGGTGAGTAGCATTGTAACTGGTAGTGCATGGCCTAGTGCATAGGGCTGTTGTGTACGCCAACGGTAGTGTTGTTGCTGACATTGACCAAGTGTATCTTCTGTCTCCCCCCCCCCTTTTCTTTTTGTCACCCTGTCCTTATATGCATTAGCATCATCTGGCAGAGGCACAGAGGCACCGGCGACAGAGGGAACTGCATCCCACATGGGCCTGGAGGCCGAATCCACCGACGGTGAGGGCACCAGTGGGACGGAGGGCGAGGGGAGCACCACGACAGAGACAGGAGGGGACACTAGCGACAGCGACTCCTCCTCCGATGGAAGCTCCCTGGCGGTGGCGGACACCTCCGTGCCCACCCCAACTACAGGTACAGCCACCATCCAAGTACCAGCACAGCCCTCCCAGCAGCACCTCAGTGTGTTTACCGTGCCCGCTCACCCAGGTGGGTGGACATCTCCTTCACCCCAGGCACCTCAGGTCCTGCCCCAGTCAGCCCTGCTGCCCTCAGTGAGGAGCCTATTGACCTCCTGAGATCCCTCACTGTTGGGCAGTCAACCATTCTGAATGCCATCTAGGGTGTTGAGAGGCATTTGCAACAAACAAATGCATATCTGGAGGGCATTCGCTCTGGCGTGGTGGCCCAACCGAGAGCATTTCAGGCTCATACTCAGCACTGATGGCAGCCATTGTCCCTGTCTCTAGCCTCCCCCTTCCAACTTCCTCGACCCAGTCCCAATCCCCTCAAACCCAGCCTACCCCAAGCACACCTTCAGACCAGCATTCACCCAAATCAACACACAAAAGTGGCTCAGGCATACACAAGCACCACACTTCATCTCAGAGGCACTCACACAAGCACCATCCCCATGCAGACACACCAACATCTACTGCCGCCACTGTGTCCCCCTACTCCTCCTCGTCCAACCCACTCCCAGTAGCATCTCCACTCACACCTGCATGCACAACATACTCATCCACTACCTCCATCACCACCACTCCTATCACTACACGCCCCTCACTGGCAGTCACCACCCCCCCATCCATGCACATGTCCCCTCTGTCCTCTCCCACTGTGTCTGTGACCCCACCTCCCAATGTACACAAACGCAAGCACACAGACACCCAACAGCCATCCACCTCACAACAACATCCAGCCCATGCACCTTCACCCAAACACAGCAAACACCTCCTACAGCCACTCCCTCTTCCTCCACTCCCAAACCTTCACCCTCTTCCCACCCCAGTGTCCCTAAGAAGCTTTTCGTCGCCAACATTGACATATTCCCTACCCCTCCCCCTGTCTTCACCTCGGGCCAGGGTGGCCAGAACCCAGGCCATCACCTAAGCCACCCAGTCCACGGCCACTGTGGTTTCTGCAGCTGTGAGAGGCTCCAAGGAGGCACCCGTCATCCCAGCCAGTGTGCTAGTAACACCTGCCAAGGCCAAGAAGGGTCCGCCACCTGGCAAAGGCAAGAAAGGAACAGCAGCCAGCAAGGGGAAGGAGGCACAACCAGCCGTCAAGGGCAAGTCAAAGACTCCTGCTGGCAGAAGGAAGGAGGCACCACCATCTGCCAAGGGCAGGAAGAGGCACAGAACACCAGCCATGGCGCTTTAGCCATCCGAGGCTGTAGGTGAAGGCCTGGAGGCTACCACCACAACTGCCTGCACTGCCACCTGCACCGTGGCCTGCACCGCTACCTGCACCGCGGCCAACACCGCGGCCAGCACCACCACCTGCCCCGCACCCACCAGCACCATTGCCAGCAGCAGCAGCCACAGTGGGCAGCCATCTGAGGCTGCAGGTGAAGGCCTGGAGGCTACCACCACCACTGCCTGCACCGCAACCTGCAGCGCAACTGGCATACACTGAGCAGCCGTCACCACCGGAGAGCAGTGTGTAGTGGTAACTACATGGGCTGCAGTGCATCCTGGCCCCTGCAAAACCTGTCGTTGTGACACCCAGGTGAGTGACTGTGACCTTGCACTCCAAAAGATCTGCATCACAGGCTGCAATGCCCCCTCCAGAACCAGTGGAAGAAGGCATCCACTCGGCCCCTCCTTGCCAAGATGAAGCACACTGGGCACAAGGCCCCCTCCAGAACCAGTGGAAGAATGCATCCACTCACCCCCTCTGTGCCAGGGTGAAGCACACTGGGCACAAGGCCCCCTCCAGAACCAGTGGAAGAAGCCATCCACTCAGCCCCTCCTTGCCAGGATGAAGCACACTGGGCACAAGCCCCCCTCCAGAACCAGTGGAAGAAGCCATCCACTAGAGAGACTGTGGCCTTGCACTCCCCAGGAACAAGCAGTGGGCAAACCACCCACTCGAGAGACTGTGGCTTTGCACTCCCCAGGACAAAGCAATGGGCAAACCACCCACTAGAGAGAGTGTGGCCTTGGCCTGTGTGTTTTGGCCCAGTTGGCCACAGACATTTTTTAGTGGACATTGTCCCTCCTTATGTATATATTGTACATACTGTTTATTCTTTATGAACATATTTCTTAAAATTACACTAATTTTACTCTATTCCTTTTGTCCTTGTGTTATTCCAGAGGGTTACGGGGTAGTGTTGTTGCATGTGTTTGTGTGTATAGTGTTGGGGGTGAGGGTGTGGGTGGGGGTGATGCGTGTGTGTGTCACTCTCTTTTTACTCTCCCCCTCCCAACGAGTTCTAGGTGCAGTACTCACTGTGGTCGTGGTTGCCGGCGTTCATGTTCCTGGTGTATGAGAAGTTACACCAGCATGGGGAACACCTGCAGTTCAGGCTCGATGGCGTCGTGGTTCTTCCTTGAATGTCGGGAGGTGAGTCGTTTTCCTTCTGTGTTCTGTTTCCGCCGTGCTTTTGATGGCATTGTTACCGCCCCAGAAAAGCTGGTGGATGGGCGTGTTGTAATGCAGTGGGGGGTACATAGTCTTCCGCCTGGCTGTTGGCGGTTAACACTGTGGTGTTTGTTGCTATCGCTGTGGCAGTTAGAGTGTTAAAGTGGCTGTATGTGTTGGCGGTTTCCGCTGTGGTCATGATTCCATTTTTACCGCCAGCCTGTTGGTGGTATTACCGCCGCTTTATCACTGATCTCCATGGTTGTAAAAGGGCCTTAATCTCAGGAAGGAACTCCTTGTGAGACGAAAATCGACCCACAGCCTGCCGGGAATGACGCACAGCCTGCCCTGTGATGAGAAAATTGCAGCACAGCCAAACTTGAATGGCGCAGCCCGACTTTCCTAGTGAAGAATTGACACAGCACCTGCCGTGTGGAGAAAATTCGACACATCGCCTACCGGATCTACCCAATGCCCAGGACTTTGTCCCGCATGCCCAGGATTTCAACGCATCGTGCCTGGGCATCAAAGAGAAACCTGCATCGCAGTGAGGCATGAAGATTGCGGCCTCGTCTGTGCTGCACTGGAAATTCCAATGCACACCCTATTTTTCCACGCATCACCTCCTCTGCAGTCCCCATGGCAAACCAGGTAATTTTGGAAACCAAGAGACAACTGTTCTTTATCATTTTGACCTTAATTTAATCAGATAAATATTTATATTTTTCTAAACCTGTGTGGTGTATTTTTGTGGTGTTTTCACTGTGTTACTGTATGATATATTGCACAAAATACTTTACAAATTGCCTTCTGAGTTAAGCTCGCTGCTCAGTCCCAAATCATCAGAGGGTGGGCACAGGATAGTTTGGATTGTGTATGACTTACTGTGACTAGGATTGTGATCCCTATTTGGACAAAGTTGTATACCTCTGCCAACTAGAGACCCCATTCCTCACAAGGAGCAACACCCAGCTCGGAGGCAGCTGGTGTTTCCCTATGCAGGTTAGTAACTTTGTAAGGTGTGGTTGAGTCATGCTTATATGGTCTTTCCTTCCTTCATTCTTTTCCATTTCATTTTCTAAGGTCACTACTTTTCTTTGTACATTTGTCATTATCAGTAGTTTTGAAAATTTGCTGCCCCCTCATTGATGTGAACTAGGGAGTTTGACCACTACTTATTGACTCACCTCCCATTCTCTCCTTTTCGTATCAAGTTTCCAATTATATCTGTTTTTATATTTCTCTTGGTAAAGATGAACTTTCTCACAATCTTCCTTTCTGTGTACCCTCTAGCCTCTCCCCATTGGAACCATATTGTGTTTAGCTTTGTGCCCAGAAGTCTACCGTTCAGTGATAGAAATGGAGGTATACATGTGACTGCAATAGGAGCTGTTTGATAGGACTACAATATTTTCTCGAGTTCTTGATCCCCAGACTCTCAGAATTAGTGGCAAGCTGCAAACGGCAAACATTCCTAAATCATCTTGTTTACTCTCTCCACTAATCCATCAGCATTAGGACAACATAGAGGTGTCTTAAAATGCTGCATGGACATCTTTGAAAGAAACTGTTTCATTGTGTATGAAGTGAATTGCACTCCGCTATCTGTAATTAAGATGCTGGAGATCCCTTCTGTCATAAATGCATCAGTCAGAAACTCTATTAGGTGTGGATACATGAATTACCACCCATGTCACTATCAAATATGAATGGTAATATCCCAAAATGAACATAAATGTTCCTACCCAGGTGAAGTGGCTAAAGGGACCTTTGATGTCCAAACCCAGATTGTCCCATGGCTTGAGGGATACTTCCATGGGTGATAGCACTGTTCTATGGGTGCTCTTGGTCTTGTCACTCATTTTACACCTAACACACTGATTTACCATATTTTCATCCGTGTTGTCCATTCCTGGAAACCAGTAAGTGGCCCTGAGTTGAGATCTGGTGATGCTTTTCCCCAAAGGACCCTCCTGGGCTATGTTCAGTAACTTGTCCCATAACCTTTTAGGAGGTACTGCTTTGTCATCCCCATCACCATATCATTTCAGATGCTTATTTTGGCGCATATCCCAATAGTTCTTGAGTTCTTCTTACAAATTCTTAGGTTTTGCTGGTCACCCACTGACCCTTCTCCTTGTCTTACTTTAAGGTGGGATCATCATTCATACATCTCTCTCACTCATCTTTTAATAGGTTTGAAACATTAACAATCAAAACAGGATCCATGTGAAAATGGTCTTCTTCCTCTTCATCTTTCCTTGGTGTACTAGTTAAGCAATGTGCAGCAAAAATTCTGCTGCCTGGAAGAAATTTTATGTTAACATTATATCATTCTAGGCCTAAAGTTTACTTAGCTCTTCAGGGAGTGGTTTTATTTCTACCTTTGGATAAAAAGATAAACATGTTTTTGTTTATCTGTTCCTAGTGTGAAAGGTATCCCCCATAAAAACCGTTTAAAATTAATTATGTCCCAGTAACAGTCTAATGCTTCATGCTCTATGATGGAATAAGTGTGTTCTGCTTCTTGGAGGGCCCTTGAGGTGAATGCTACAATCTTTCCCTTACCATCAACTATTTGGGATAAGGGAGTACCTAAGTGTTTACCACTGGTGTCAGTAGTCAGCATTGTTTTCCATTTTGTATCAACATTTCCAAGTTTGGTGCTTTTGAATAGCTTGTTTTACAGTGTCAAAATATCTTTGACAATCTTGATCCCAGATAAAAGGGTTCCCTTTTTTGAGCAGTGTTTTTATTGGTGAGGTGATATCAGAAAAAATCGGACATAAATTAAGCCAGACCCAGGAAAGACTTGAGTTATTTTTTATTAGTGGGTGAGGTGGTCTCAGTAAAAGAAATTACGAAATCCAATTTAGACTTACCCCCATCTTTGGGGATGATATGGGCCGATACTCCATGAACCCAGCCCTATTTGGCACATTTCCATCTTAAGCAAGAAACCTTCTTCATCAAGAGCCTTGAAATCTTTTCTTAAGATGTGGTTGTGTGCATTATCTGGGAATCTATACACTAAGATGGCATCTTAGAAGCATAATAAATGCTTAATGTCTTCCAAGATATTCTGCATAATACTTTGGAATACAGCAGCCACTGAGGCAAAGCTGAATGGCATTCTGAAAAATCTGCATGTTCCATCTGAGGTTATTAAGGATGCAATTGATGTAGAGCGGGATGAAATTCTATCTGGTGGTATGCTCATAATATGTCAATCACACTAAAACAGCTAGCTTCATAAATTAAGCTTATCATTTCATTAATTCTGAGGAGTGAGATACAGTTAACCCACATTTTGGTGTTTAAGTCTCATAGGTCAACACACAATGAAATTCCCCTTCCACCTTGTTTCTTTTGACTCATATGGGAGCAACGAAGAGGAGCTCTCTATTGGTTCAATGAACCCTTGCCTAAATAGTTTACTAAGTTCCTGTTTCAGGGTTCTTGCATCAATTTAGAAAGTGGTCTTGATTTGTGCACAACCTGTTCTGTATTCTCCTTCAGTTTAATTCTGTGCTGACAGTTTTTAAGTGCCCAAATCTGTTCTCAAACAAACCTAAGAAATCCTTACAAACCTCCATTCCTGTCAATGACCTTTTCACCACCATAACTTATTCTGCATTGTTGGAATCAAGTGTTGTCCCCAGTTCCTTTTGATGTCTCAGGCCTAATTGGTTAGAACCCTTCTCTGCCACATATACTTTCCCTACTGAATGGCATTCCTTGAATCAAATGTGCATAGTTAACATTCCCACTAAAAGAATAGGGTCTTTATTGTAACCTCCTGGCTTACAATCTGTTGTTTGGAAGATGTAACGCTGATCCATTATTTTGTTCTTGAAATCACTTTGATCTTTAAAGATGAACGGCAAACATGAATCAGCAAATACTGACACATTCACTTCATCCAGAGCAATAGCAGACACGGAATGATTATTATCCCAATCCTACCCATTTTCTTTTACTTGAAATATGAGTTTGCCTGTGTTCTCATTAAAATTTTCAACTCTGTGAACAGGTTTTTTCTCCATTTTCACATTCCTGCAAACTCCAGCATAGGACTCCTTCTTATTACATTTTCTACACTCACTATTTCAAGCTGAACAATTAGGGGAATATGCTAGGTGATTGTAATTTCCATAACGGTGACGTCTGTTTTTTATTTGCATCTTTTTCAGAGTCTAATTTCTTTCTATAATGTACTTCATGAACTTTTTGTTCTTTCTCTTAGCTAAGAGTGGAATTGCCATGGCCCGAGTGTGCTCTCACTACTTTTACCATATTTACGTGGCACTATAACTCATAGCTGAGGTGGCTCTTCACTGTAGATACCAGGGGTGGGGTAATTCTCTGCTGCCCCTATACATCTAGGATCCCAACCTCCTTGCAAAAAAAGTTAAGTAATCACTCAAACAACAGATATGAGGAAGAAAGTTAACTTTATTCACTTATTGCCATACGTATCCCCCACCCACCTCACATTCCTCAACTGTCAACTGCTCATCAACAATATTTGGAACAGTCTAACGTCTCCAGGGAAAGGGGTGAACTAGGACAAATGAACTGAGAAGGGTAATAGCAAGATGTTAAATGCAGTAGTCGGAAGTATGGGGATTTAAGCTAAGAACACAGTTTGTACCATGAATATTACCAAATTACAACAGCTTGATTGCTTTGACTCTGAAAAGAAACATGGTTTTCAGGACTTCTCGTGTGTCACCTTTGCTTATGACCTTGATGATCCACCAATCTAAAATTGATGTGATCTAAGGGGCATACGTATCAGCCACATGCATCGCCTTTGTGTCACTTTTTGAGATGCAACAGTGGCGCAAAACTTTAAAACATATTTAAGAGGCCACACCAAGCTACTTTGCGTAGCTCCAAGTAGCCTCATAGATATGGAGTAAGGCAAGCCAGTGCAAATTGCTGCATTGTCTTACTCTGTGTTAGTGAGGCATTCCATGAGTGTTACAGTGGGTTTTCTAACACAACACCCATGGAGTTTGACGCCTCCCCATATTTACCAAGCCTTGTAAACCTGGGTGTTAGAAATGGGGTTTCGGGTTGGCTAGGGTATGCACCTAAGCCAGGCAAAACCCACCCATTCCAGTCAGGGCAAGGGGGTCACACACCCAAGATAACCCCTGCTCAACCCCTTGGTAGCTTGGCACGAGCAGTCAGGCCTAACCCGGGGGCAATGTGTAAATCATTTGCGCAAAACACACAACACACATGATGCACTATCCCCACCACAAAGGAAAGACAATACCATGTTTTATAAAATAAACTGCATTGTACACAACATCATTAGACCAAACACAACATGTCAGTAATACCCTGCTACCTAAGCAGTTGTCAGAACATTACACAATACTGTTACTCTGCAAAAACCAACAGTAGTCACATGAAACACATAGGTTACTTATTATTCTGCAACATAAGCTGTAGTCAGGAAAATATTACTAAAGAAATGCACATAATGCATGTCATGATGAACATAACTGCCCAAAAAAAGGCATTGTGTGCAACATTTGGCAACTCATGAAGAACACATACTCCTAAATCCCCATAACAGGAACATCTGAAAACCCCTGTACTTATAATCACTTTTCAAAATCATTTTTAAAGAGGGGGACAGGAGGTTCCAACCAGTCACAACTGGTTCTATGAGTGTCCCCTCTCTCTTCCACTACAGGCTCCAGACATCAGGTGGGGTAAACGTGCCCTTTGTTTGAGGCCAGGGTACAGCCTTTACAAAAGCAGGTGTGCCCCACCTCCCCTTCTCTCAGCACAGGAAGACCATTCACCATGTAGATGCACCTCTGTGCCACCTCCACTCTCCTTCTGTATAGGCTGTCTGAAAAGTATGCATAAAGCCCAGCTGTCACTCGGCCCAGATGTGGATTGGAGTGAAGCTGCAAAACACCAGAGTTATATGGACAGAAAAATGCTCACTTTCTAGAAGTGGCATTTCTATAATGGTAATAAAAAACCATCTGCACCAATAAGCAGCATTCCTTACTACATTTACATCCATACCAAACATGCCTATGCTACCACTCATAAATCAAAGAAAACCCCCTAGACATAAGGCATGGTTTTTCCAATGCAATCCTAGGAGAAGGCAGCACTCACAGCACTGAGAAACCAAATAGGCTGTTTGTCACTGTCAGGACAGGCCACGCTTCCAGACACATGTCCTGCCTTTTATACACATAGCAACCTGCCCATTAGGCTAGCTAGGGCCTACCCTAGGGGTGATTTCCATGTAGTAAAAGGGGAGTTCTGGGCCTGGCAAGTAAATTTAGATGCCAGGTCCCTGTCTCAGAAAACCGAGCTCACAGGCCCTGCACTAGCAGGCCTGAGACAGGTTTGAAAGGCTACTTCAGTGGGTGGCGCAAGCAGCGCAGCAGGCCCACTAGTAGCATTTAATTTACAGGGCCTGTATAAAGAGATACCACTGTACAAGGGACTTACAGGTAAATTAAATATGCCAAATAACTATAAGACAATCAAACCAACTTCAGAAGGGAGAGCACCTGCATTTTAGCACTGATCAGCAGTGAGCCAACAGTGAGAGGTCAGAAAAAATAGGAGGAATGAGGCAGTCAGGGGATAAACCTGCCACAAGGACCAGGTCCACACACAATCCCCCACCAGCCTAAAGCCAGGGGAGAACAATCAATACATTCATGGACTTTCCTGGTTAGGGCAATAGAACATGGCCCCTGGCCCGCCACTGCAGGGGCACACTCGAGTTCCACACCAATCTGAACCCATTTTAATCCCTTTGTCTATGCTTCCCAGACAATCTAAGCTAACCAATGGAGGTGTCCTAGTTAACTGTGGCCAGAGCCAGGTCCCAGACCACCCTGAGGCCTCTGGTCTCTGAAATCTCTCTGAATGGAGGGGGGTAGCCCCAGGTGCATAACATTCTCTCTCCACTCTATTTCCCACCAGTTCAGGGGTTTTACCCTGCCACTGGTCCTCCAGCCTAGGGATCAGGGAAGAGTCCTTCCTCCCCCTGTCCCTCCTTTTAGGGTTCTGAACCTTCCTTTTGAGAGTGGTACCCCCAGAATCTAGAACTGCCACTGCGCTGGTGTCAGTCATCCTGCTCAGCTCACCTATCAACTCAGGGGAGCCCCTCTGCAACTGGTTTCCCAATGTAGGGTCCTCCCCCTCAGGTTGACCTGGGGTTAGGGAAGAGTCCTTCCTTCCCCTGCCCCTTCTTCTAGAGTTCTGCACCCTCCTACCAGAAGTGATATGCCAATAAGTAAGAACAAAAGAGAGGCTGGGGACAGCTGTGTCTACCTCCAGTTCAAGAGGATTGCCCTGGACCCGGTTCTCCAACCAAGGTCTGTACCGTTGGCTGGTCACGACTTTAGGGGAGAGTCATCTCCATCCTGCAAACCCTTCTCCTCAGGAGTGGTACCCCTAGAGGGTAAAATAGTAGGTATGCTTGGGACAGCTGTCTCTACTTTCAGGTCAAGGGGGTTGTCTTGGACCTGGTTTCCCCACATAAGGTCTGTACCCTTGGTTGGGACTGGAGTTAGGGGAGAGTCATCACCCTCCTGCAAACCCCTCTGTGGAAACTTCTGCACCCCCCTTTGCGGGTGCTACTATGATCAGCAGAGCTGGTGGGACACTGGTTCCAGTCATTCCCCAACTTTCTCCTGACACTAGGGGATCCCCTTTAGTGGATGACTTCCCTGCATAGACTAATGTGACTCCTTAGGGCCCCCTTGGAGTGCTTTACAAGGGCTGCAGCTAGGCATAGGACCACCTAGTACTTACACCCTCCCTACTCTGAAACCTGTCTGAATTTACTAAGTTCCCTCCCTGAGCCCCCTTCGGGTGCCTTCTAGGGACTACGGTGGGGCACAGACCATCTAGAACCCGCATCCTCCCCACTCTGAAACCTGTCTGGGTTAATCTGAACCCCGTTTTCTGGTGGGGGAACCCCAAGCCATTCCCTTTTGGGTCACTCCCCCATTCCTTACCAGCTCCTCTAGCACTCAGCCAGAAGTCGGCCTCCTTTGCAACTTCCCTGGGGTCAGGGAACGTACTCTGTGACAGATGTTGGCATAGCCCTGGAAAACAGCAATAGAACATGTGCTCTCTGATATTCAAATTGAACAGCCCTCTATAAGTGTTTGCTGTGCTACCCTTCACCCGTCCTTCTAGTGCTTTGCAACAATCCTTCACAAAATCCTCCCAAGACTAGTGAGACCGTTTCCTGCTGCCTTTGAACCTCAACCGTAGTCCACAGGGGAAGATCATGCCTTTTTATCAGGCAGGGCCTCTTTGATGAGGGGATAGTCCTGCCTGCCACTCCCTTCTAGGGACAGTAGGGCACCCCTTTCTTCCTCAGGAATATAGCTCCCCAGGCCAGTCCCCCAATCCTTCTCCGGGATCCTGCGCACAACCAGAACTTCTTCATACTTCCTAAGCCACTGACATATGTCTTCCCCCTTCTTGAACCCAGGCACCAGTTCTGTGGGTAGGTAGGGATTGTGCCTAATGCTACAATCAACTATGCTGCCACCACTGGACTCCACCTGTAGTGCTGATGAGTCCAGATTTGTCAGATTGTGCTCTAGAGCGAGTCATTCCCTGGCAAAGGTCCTTTCAGCCTCTGCCATCCTCTCCTGGACTAAGGCCTTCTCTACCTCAGCCCTTCTCTATTCTACAGCCAGGTGGGCTATCTGGAGCCTCAGGTCCCTCTCTTCCCACCTACCTCTGAGCTCCTCAGGTGACAGGGAATGGGAGGGGGCACTGCTTCTAGGGAAGGACCCAGTAAGGGACTCCTTATCTATGGGGTCCTCTCTCTCTACTGGCGTCCCTGGCCATTCATCTTCTCCCTCTGCGTCAAACTCTCTGGGGTCACTGTACCCCTGGGGTGTGGACTGGAATCCTCCAACTCGGAGTCCTCACTAATCTCATGGTCCTCTTCAGGGTCTCCCTCAGAACCATTACCCCCTTAGTCCTCCTTTACCGTCGCTACTCAGTGCACCTCTGTAAAATTAAACAGGTTCTCCCAAGGTCCCCCATATCGGATTCTCCATGTACAGGAACACCCCTCTCCCTGCAGAATCCCTTTAACTCCTCTAGAGTGTAGCTCCACAACTCGTCTAGGTCAAAGGTAGGTTCCATTTTGAAGAGAGGACACACAGGTGTAAAACAACAAGAGTGCCAAGTGCAAGTATATGACACAAGAGTAATAAATCAAAATGACTGGATTGAGAGAACAGGAGAATCCAAAAAAATAATTAGAACATGTAATGGTCTAAGTGCCATTTGTAGTCCAATACTGAATCACAATGGTATTGTGCAAGCACAAGTCCTACCCTCACCTCTGACAACCAATGTTCGAAATGGGGTTTCTGGTTGGCTAGGGTATGCACCTAAGCCAGGCAGAACCTAACCACTCTAGTCAGGGGGAGGGGATCACACACCCAAGATAACCCCTGCTCACCCCCTTGGTAGCTTGGCATGAGCAGTCAGGCCTAACCCGGAGGCAATGTGTAAATCATTTGCACAACACACACAACACACTATCCACACCACAAAGGAAACACAACACCAAGTTATATAAAAATGAGCTGTATTGTACACAACATCATTAGACCAAACACAATATGTCAGTAATACCCTGCTACCTAAGCAGTTGTCAGACATTGCACAGTATTGTTACTCTGCAAAAAACACCTGTAGTCACATGAAACACATAGGTTCTAACCAGTTACAACTTGTTCTAGGAGTGTCTCCTCTCTCCTCGAGCACAGGCTCCAGACATCAGTTGGGGGCAATCAAGCCCTTAATGTGAGGCCAGGGTACAGCCTTTACAAATGCAGGTGTGCCCTGCCTCCCCTTCTCTCAGCACAGAAAGACCATTCAATGTGTAGATGCACCTCTGTGACACCTCCACCCTCCCTGTGAGCAGACTGTCTGAAAAGTATGCACAAAGCCCAGCTGTCACTCTGCCCAGACATGGATTGGAGTCAAGCTGCAACACCAGAGTTTTACGGACAGAGAAATGCTCTCTTTCTAGAAGTGGCATTTCTATAAAGGTAATAAAAACCCACCTGCACTTGTAAGCAGCATTTCTCACTACCATTACAACCATACCAAACATGCCTACGGTACCCATCATAAATCAAACAATACCCCCTAGACATAAGGCATGGTACTTCCAATGCAAACCTAGGAGAAGGCAGCACTCACAGAATTGAGAAACCAAAAAGGCTGTTTGTCACTACCAGGACAGGCCACGCTACTAGGCACATGTCCTGCCTTCTACATACATGGCACCCTGCCCTTAGGGCTAGCTAGGACCTCCCTAAGGGGTGACTTACATGTAATAGAAGGAGTCTGGGCCTGGCAAATAAACTTGGATGCCAGGTCCCTGTGGCAGTAAACTGCACTAGCAGGTCTTGCGCTAGGAGGCGTGAGACAGTTTTTAAAAGCTACCTCAGCAGGCTGTGCAAGCAGCGCTGCAGGCCCACTAGTAGCATGTAATTTACAGGCCCTGGGTATAGGGATACCAATGTACAAGGCACTTACAGGTAAATTAAATGTGCCAATCAGGTATAAACCAATCATACCAAGTTTACAAGAGAGAGTACATGCACTTTAACATTAATTACAAGTGATAAAGTGACCAAAATCATAAAGTCAAAAAGGAAAAATTTGGGGAATGACCCTGTAGTCACAACAAGGAAAAATATAATTATTTCTCCTTATTTGTACCTTTTTCTGTTTGTGCTGCATTCTGAAGCATGCATAGAAAGAGGAAAAAGCCCTCCAGGATTGTTTTTGGGCAGGAAGGTGCACCTTCCTGCACAAAAAACAATCCCTAATGCAACACAGGCACCCTTGCAACATTGTGCAAGGTTGCCTACATTGGAGCTAGGTTGCTAAAATGGCACCAGCGCAGGGGTGATAGGAATGCACTGTACCCCATAGATACAGGCATTCCTTCCCTTTTCCTGACTTGCTTTACTGCCCTGCACCAAAATTCTATAAATATGGGCCTTAAAGTCTCAGAAGGCTGAGTTGACTGCCCATGGGAATATCAAAACTGAAACAGATTGCAACTCGGAGGAGGTTTAGAAGGCTGTGCACAGTTTTCATTAGCTGTTTTTTTTCTGTGTCACTGACATTATTTTATAACTAAAATACTTTCAGGAATTATTAAGGGAAAAGATGCATTCTTCCTAGAAAGTGCTGGACCTTTAAAATGGAGAGATGAATGCACTCTGCACAATATCATCTGGTGCTTCACCTAAAATGTAGAAGCCTGTAAGAGAGGTATTATACTAGCAAACATCTTTACTCTTTTGATATTGGATTCATGCACCTCGACACCTGGGCTCTCCACCGTTTGTATCCATGGTATTTACAAAAGTGTCCAAGATGTTGTACCTTGTGGCAGTTGAGTCCTTCCCCATTCTGTGTTACAGAGCCACAGTTCTTGTACCTGAACTGCCCATTGGGAAAAAGCCCCAGAGATATGATTCTGTGCAGAATACCAGGACCTTACTCCTGTCACCAAATATTGGTGCAACCCCATTATCTCCAGCTAAGTCTCTCATTGACATATTAGGGGGTGACACATTTCTTGGCAGTTTTGAATTAACATTAAGGGGACTGGCATTTTGCTTTTGCAGAGGATGCTATTGATATCTTAGCATGCCCCACTCCAGAAGGGCACTTTCAGTTCAAAGTGATGCCTTGTGGTTTGAAGAATGTCCTGCCACCTTTCAAAGGTTTGTCAACCAGGTCCCGTCTGGGCTGTAGGACTTTAATGCCATCTACCTGGATAACCTTGCTGTTCTCAACTCCAGCTGGGAAACCACCTGATCCACATGAAGGACCTATTTCAGGTCTTGATACAGGCATGCCTGACTATCAAAGACAGTAGGACAGTACTATGTGGTATACATGGGCCACCAAGTTGGCGGGTGATCCTTGGAGCCCCTTGAACCCAATACTCAGGCTCAAGTAAAATCCTTCCTAGGCCTCAATGGGTATTACCACAGATATGTTAGGTATGGCTTCATTGTTACATCTCTCATAGAGCTGAATCTGAAGAGAGAGGCCAAAAAGGTAATCTGGAAAGAGGAGTGCTAGAACTCCTTTGACACCTTGAAGGAAGCACTGTGTACTTCACCAGTCTTCAAAGGACCTGACTTCAGCAAAGACTTTGAAATGCACACTAGGGGTGAGTGAGAAATACATACTTTGCTTTTGCATAATTATACCAAAGTTTGGAAAAATTATGCAAAACAACACCTAATTATGCAAAATACAAATCTGTCATTTAGCACTACATTTTAAGTTAAATGTATAATTGCACCAATTTTTCATGCCATGCTAAAATGCATTTTGCAATAACAATGTAGCATGAAAAATACAAGTGGCTTGAGCAAATGCGGCTCTCATTTTGTCTGTTCAAGCAGCATATTCTTAAAACGTTTGAGAGCACTGCGCAATAAATATTTTAGGGTCCCTTTCTGGATAAACCTCAAGTTTTTAGTGCCTGTGGTTTGCAAATTCAAGCCCTTTTGTGGCTAATAATATTGAATTATTTGTTTTATTTTAAAGATTGAAATACAAAAATAGGCAGTAGCAAGCTATGGAGACGGTTGACTTTCTCTGGGATTGGGGGGGGGCTAGAAAGGTGGGGGTCCTGGGCAATTGCCTACTTTGGCCAGGCCTTAAAACATCTCTGCAGTCAAGATATTCCCATGTCATTTGTGTTGAAATTTTGCAGTGCATGTCATGCAATTACACAACAATGAGTAATAGAATAAGTTGAGGAATTTCACATAACAAGCATAATGCTAAATTATGGAAATTACATTAATTATGCTGGCATAATTAATATTTTAACTCAGGCCTAGCGCATACATATGCTTTAATTCATGGCTTAGGGGAAGGGGTTTCCCAGTAAAACTATGAAGGACAGTACCAACCTGAAGTATTCATTATCAGATTGTGAGTACCCAGGGAACATCAGTGGGGTGTAAGTGAGAGGAAGGACTTTGTTGTTGTTTGGTACCTGAAGAAACTTACACCATACCTGTTTGGTACCTTTTTCTGAGTTTAGAAAGACCATACACAGATTAGGTGGCTGATGCAGATGCTGGGGTGAACCCTAAACTGTTGAGGTGGTCCATCTTTTTACATGTTATAAAAATTATTGTGGGATGCTGACATGGGGCTGACCACATCAATACTGATGGTCTTTCCAGATGTTTCCTGCTTAGTGATAATAACATTCAAGGGGATGGTTAGTCCTCTCTCCTTTCAGATGGAGGAAAGGGCAAGTCATGAATTACTAAATTCTTCTGCATGCCCTCATTTTTTGTCTGATATTACTGGCTTTAAAACTCTATGAATTTCACAACTGCTAAACAGTAGTAAAGTGCCTGTGCTATGGATGTTCCTGTTGGTCTATTTAATTTCCCAATATGTCTACTGTAGATGGTGCCTAGAAGTTGCCTATTGCCATATATGTTGATTGGGGCTGCACTGTCCATTCACAAAGCCCGCATTTATGGCAAAAGTATGTTTGCCATGAACACGACTGTGCTGCAGTTATGAGTCACAGGACAATAAATTTGCTTTGAAAGTTAATCTGTTTTATCCTTTAAAACTTCACCTCTGAAGTGCACCTTGTAAGCCCAGAAGGCAGGGTGCCTAAATGTAGAAATGTGTGCCCTCAAAATGAATGAAGGCCTAAAAGCTATGTCACTCTGTTGGTTCAGATACATTTTCCATAATAGTAGTCTAAGTCAGAATAACATGTATCATTTTATGTCCATTCTAAATCATTCTCAGTTATTTTCAACTTTAATTTAAAAAAATCTCATTTAATGGTTAAATCCGATTTTTGATACCCTTAGAGGAAAACCTCCTCTCAAGTACCATCCTAGCAGTTGAAGAAAAGATGGACTTGATCTTTTTTCCACCTCCAGGTGACCAGGGCAATGTGCTGAGGTACGCCTTTGAAGGTTGCATTCTATGCAGGGAAGAAAATAAGGTTTGTATTTCTCTGAGCTATTTTCTGACATCATAATCAGTGGATCCTGGAAGTAAACATATCCAGTCTTATGGTGAAATAACCTGGTATAGCTTTCAGCCATACTGGGTCGGAGGATTTAAATTTTCAAAAAACTTGTCCAATGGTAATACTATGGACCTGGGTAAGGTAGCAAATCCAACCCGGGGAAACACCCTTATAAACTCAAAATCCAGCTTTGCCGCTCATAATTTTTTTGTCATCAAAACCAATAGCATTAGAGTGAGTGTTATACATGGCATCCTCCGCCTCTCTTCATATTTTCCTTTTGCCCTTCTGGTTTGCTGACTTTGTTTTTACTAGCCACTTTACCACTGATAACCAGTGCTAAAATGAATGTGCTCTTTCCCTAAAGCATGCTACTGTTGGCTTATCCACAATTGTCACACCTAATTTTCTTATACGTCCCTAGTAAATTTCAGGAGGAGTGTATTTAAAAAGTTGGACATGTACGTTTAAGCTTTATATGCCCAGGAGGTGAAAAACTCTTACATTTGATTTTATTACTACAAAGGCCTATCTCTCCTCTAGGTTAACATTGGGATTGCCTTATTACCTTCTTTTAAGTGAAATTCGCAGTTTGCGCCATGCAAAACGTGCATCGCGATGCACATTTCCATTTTGCAAGTTGGTACAGATTTGCAAAATGGGAACGCGACTCGCAAATAGGAAGGGGGGGTTCCCCTTCCTATTTGCGAGTCGCACGCAATGCATAATTGCTTTGTGACCGTGAACACGGTCGCAAAGCAATTCGCAGTTAGCACCCATGTGAAGTGGGTGCCAACTCATTCGCAAAAGGGAAGGGGTCCCTATGGGACCCCTTCCCCTTTGTGAATGGCTCCAAAAATATTTTTTCAGAGCAGGCAGTGATCTATGGACCACTGCCTACTCTGAAAAAATGAAACCAAATGGTTTCATTTTCCCGAGTGTATTGCAACTCGTTTTCCTTTAAGGAAAACGGGCTGCAATACAAAAAAAAAATGCTTTATTTAAAAAGTAGTCATAGACATGGTGGTCTGCTGTCTCCAGCAGGCCACCATCCCTGTGAGTGCAGGGAATCGCAAGGGGGTCGCAAATTGCGACCCATCCTCATTAATCATAATGAGGTGGGTCTTTGCGACCCCCTTGCGATTCGCAGATGGTGTTAGGGACACCATCCTGCATATGGGATTGCGACTCGCAAATTGCGAGTAGCTCCAACTCGCAAATTGGCAGTCGCAATCCCGTACTTACCTACATCTGGCCCTTAGTCCCTTCTGCCTGTTTCCAAATATCAGTCTGGGTGGGTGACAGCTGAGCTTGTGTGCATTCCCTCAAGACAGCCACAATAAAGGGAGCTTAGGAGTGACTGAGTGGCCATCTGCATGCTGATGGCCATCCTCGCCAGGATGAGAGGGAGGAGCTGATAGTTACTGCTGAACGGGCTGGGCCCTGAGCCCTCCCAATGGGCTGCATAACCCCCTCTAGTGTGTCTGGAGTCAGGGCAGGAAAGGCAGGGACTTTATAGGCTGTGGCTGGACCGCCTTGCCCTCTACGTCCTCTGAAACTCCTTCTCCCCACCCAGCAAGAATGATGCTGCTTAACTGCCGATCCCTCCCCGCTCATTCTCTACACATCTATAATCTCCTTGAAGACCTTTTGCCTGATGTACTGTTTCTTACAGAAACCTGGCTCGATGAAGACTCTACAGTACACATCTGTAACTCTCTGCCTTCTATTTATTCCATGATTCATCTAGATAGGCCCGCCACCAGAGGTGGTGGAATAGCTATCATTCATAAAACTACTATTAAATGCACCACCTTACCCTTAGATAGTCCTGACTGTGAGAGCCTAATGTTCTCACTATGTTTGTCCCCCACTTTCACCTTTTCAGGTATCTTGCTCTATCGACCTCCTGGACCTGTGCTACGTTTCCTGGATTCTCTTCCGGAGGTTGCAGCCAGTCATATCTGCAATCTCTCCAACTTAACCATTTTAGGAGATTTTAATATTCATCTCGACAACTCCGACTGCCCTTCGGCTAAATTACTGGCAACCTCTCTCGCAGCACTCCAACTAACTCAGCATGTATCTGGCCCGACCCACCAGAAGGGTCACACGTTGGATCTTATATTAAGCAATATTGCCAACTTGCTGACGGCCCCTCCCCTGCCATTACTCTGGACCGATCACTCCCTTCTCTCTTTCACTTTCCCGTATGAGGCCACCCAAGGGCACTTCCCCAGTACTACCACATCTGGACGTATTTGGCCAAAACTGGACCCGGAAGAATGGCGTAAGGCCCTCTTGACCCATGGCAAAACCGGTCACTCATCTGCCCCAGAAACTGCAGCCTCTTTTGATAAATGGATCTCATCCTCCTTGGATGTTGTTCTACCCATCAGAACCAGAGTAGTTCCCTCACCCCTCAAATCTAAACCCTGGTTCTCCCCTCACCTGCTTGAACTCAAAAAGAACTGTAAAAAACTTGAGAGACTGTGGCATAAAAACTACAGTCTCTCGAGCAGAGAGATCTACAAGCGATCAGTCAGAACCTATCACCACAATATTAAAATTGCCCAGTCTACCTTTTATGGTGAAAAAATAGAATGTTCTTCATGTCCTCAGAAAGAAATCTTTCAATTTTTTAGAGATCTGACCTTCCCTCCCATTTCTACCCCCATGACGGAAGCCTCCGTCTCCCACAGTAATCGAGTGGCATCATTTTTTCAGGACAAAGTCATCAGTATATACTCTGGGTTTCCCGCCTATATGAATAATCCCTCTATTTGTAATTACATTGCCTCCCTTCCTGTAGGAGTCTCTCTAACCTCCTTCCCCCCTCTCACCGAGGAGGTGACCATTAACTTCCTGTCCAAAATTAAATCCGGCTCCCCTCTGGACCCTGCCCCTCCCTCTGCTCTCTTGCAGGTAGCAGGCACCATTGCTCCTCCTCTCACTAAAATTCTTAACAGCTCCTTATCCTCGGGCTCCCTTCCCCAGTCATTTAAACATGCTGTGGTTAAGCCCCTTCTGAAGAAACCCAAACTTGACCCCACTTTATTGGAAAATTTCAGACCTATTGCCCTCCTCCCTATCTCTGCAAAAATCCTTGAGAAACATGTCAACACTGAACTAACCAACTATCTCGAAAGCAATGAACTTCTTCATACCACCCAAATGGGCTTTAGAGCCTTGCACAGCACTGAGTCAGCTCTCCTTACAGTAACTGAGTCGGCCCGCCAGCTCTTAGACCTAGGGTCTCACGTAGCCATCATCCTGCTTGACCTAAGTGCAGCTTTAGACACTGTCGACCACGATCTTCTCTGTCGGAGATTATCAGATGTAGGAGTCGGAGGTTCCGCCCTCTCTTGGTTTTCCTCCTTCCTTAAAGATAGATCTTTCCAAGTCTTGGACCGGACCTTCTTTTCTGGCCTTTTCCCCTTGGCTTGTGGAGTCCCCCAGGGTTCGTCCCTTAGCCCCACTCTCTTTAACGTTTACTTGTCACCTTTAGCTAGAGTAGTTGCCCCTCATAATCTGTCCTTGGTCACCTATGCAGATGACACCCAGTTAGTGGTATCCCTCTCCAGCTCTGGAGACTCGCCGGTGACCAATCTCTCCCGCTGTATGAGTGACATCGCCAAATGGATGACCAAGTCCAAACTCAAATTTAACGATGGAAAATCGGAAGTCCTGGTTTTGGGCAACGGTCCCCCCGCTCTTCCCCTTCCCTCGCTCTCAGATGCCTTCAGCACTCTTCCTCTCCCTAAATCTCAGGTTAAAACTCTAGGTGTGATTCTTGACCCCAGGCTTACTATGGACTCCCAAGCCAGTAAAGTTTCTTCTACCTGTTTTGGTCTTATGCGCATGTTCAGAAAGATTCTCTCTCTGCTTCCTCCTACAGCCAGAAGAATTCTCATCCAAGCCTTAATTCTTACCCGGCTGGATTACGGAAACTCCCTGTTCCTCAGCTCCCCTCTTTATGTTATAAAGAAGCTGCAAAGAGTGCAAAATGCAGCTGCCAGGCTTCTTACTCACTCCTCAAAATATTCATCCGCCAAATTGGCTATCTCCACCCTCCACTGGCTCCCCATCAAAGAACGGATCCATTTTAAATCTCTCTGCATTGTCCATAGGGCCCTACATGGTAAAGGTCCCATCTCTCTAAGGAAACGCATTTCCTTGCATACTCCTTCTAGGATCTTATGTTCCTCCTCTCTTAGGTATGCACGCATTTCTCGATCTAAGAGAGCCTGGGGCAACAATTCCTTTTCCAGTAAGGCCTCCCACCTTTGGAATACCCTTCCTTTGGAGCTCCGCTATGAACCCTCCGAGCACCACTTTAGGAAAAAGCTCAAAACTTTTTTATTCTGTAATTAGCATTGTTTCCCCCTCCTATTCGTGCTTTGTTGCTTTTAGCGCTGGGATGCCTTCGGGTCACCATGCGCTTTATAAATCTTTAAAACTAAACTAAACTAAACTTTATATACTTCAAAGGACTCCCTTTGACGCCTCCCCCGACTTCAAAGGCACCAGTGGGTAGAAGAAATGGGCTTCTAACTCTGTCAAATCAGTACACTTCTGGACCTGAGGACATTCTGCTAGAAAGAATGACTGTTGTGCTTCTAATGTGACTTCCACTCTTCTGGAACTCTGCTGGACTTTGCTGAGCTCCTGTTTTGTTGTGCCTACCCTGCTGCCTGCCTGCTTACCTCCTTGCCTGGGAATAAGTAGGACTGGACCTGTATCTCTACATTGCAAGAGCCAAAGTGACTCCAAGGGCCTGCTCCCTGTTCTGAAGTCTCAGGGACATCAACGACTTACTCACCTCTCCTATAGCTGCTGGACTCTGCCAACTGTGAGTCCTGCCCTTCCAAGTAGTGCCAATCCAGTCCTGAGCCCTTTGAAGTGGGTTTCCCTTTTGCTGCATCAACAGAATACATGCATTGCTGTCACTGTGCTTTTCGGAACCGCTGCATCTCACCTTGATGCCGATACATCACTGTTGGATGAGGATCTCCCACCACTGATTGCATGGCTCAGGATTAACGCATTATCATCAGCTCCAAACCAGAACCTTCACATAACCTTTGCATCTCTGACTGTGCAGACTGACGGCAACACATCATATTTTGTGCAAAGGGATCGACTCCTCACCACTGTTTGAGGATCGACTCTGACTGCGAGAATCAGAACCGCCCCATCACTTTCGCTCACCTCCTCCTCCCATCAGATTTTTTATGTTAACACAAACCTCCACACAGGGTACCGTGTCCGCAGGACAAGGTTGGTCCCTGTAGCTGGCCTAGACTCCATCATGGTTTGCCTGAACTTTGGAGTCACCCTGTTCTAGGGTGACCAGATATCCCCAGTTGGCACTATAAGGTTTTAAATTGCAGATTTTCTTTAAAAAATCATATCTCAACTTCTAGTGTTTGGATTTTTGTCAATTGTTCCTTGTTTAGATCATTAAATTAAGATCTATTTTTCTAACTTGATGTGGATTATTTTTATGTGGTGTTTTCACTGTTTTGCTGTTTTATGGTTTGCACAAATACTTTACCCATTGCCTCCTAAGTTCAGTCTGCCAGCTCTGTGCAACCTACCAGAAGGTGAGCACAGGTTAAGTTATGTGGTGTTACTAACTTACCCTGTCTAGTATTGTGGTCCCTACTTGGACATGGCACACACCTCTACCTACTAGAGACCCAATTTCACCTTGTTATGCCTGAGGCGGCATAATGTTTCGGTTCTAATCTCTGCCTATGAGTACTAGTACATACGGATTAGGTCACAACACATTGATAGTTGCATAGGAATTCTTATTTATTACCCATTTAATGCTCCTTTGATGCTAAGTAAAGCAAAGTAGCACAGATCGCAAATTTGTAATGCTTATCTTCAACCGGCCAGCATCACTTTTGTACAGCAAGTTCAGGGCAATGCATTAGTAAATCTGGGTGTAAGAAGAAAGGTAAAAACGTTTTAGGCAACACTCTTGGTGCATCCCACCTCCGCTCCATTGCAGTCAGCTTGAAATTGCATCTGGGTCCCAGTCTACCACAAACAGCTGTTTTTAAATGATGCTTTAGTTTTTCTAGGTGTTTTTTGCATTAAAACATTTTTAAACCTCCAGCTTCTCTAATCCAGTTTTAATGATCATTATGTGTTTTGTTTGTCACATTTGTTATATTTTTTTAAGTATATTTGACAATTTAATTGCATTGTGTTCTTTACTTTAAAATTGCGTGTATTGCATGAACTTAACTTGCACTTCTCTGGGCATAGCAAAGATTGCCTCAGAACTGCCCTAACTAGATTGTGTTTAATAAGTTACTAGGGTTGACACCTCTCTCAAATCAATAACCCAATTTCTGACAGTATCATTCTTTAGTTCTGAGTTCTTTACATTTGTACTTCTGAAATTCTGTCCTGCACCACTACCTACCTTCAAAGTGTTATTCCATGTAGTAATTACCTCTGAATGTATATTGGGTCAATGTACCTTAGGATTGTTCCTGACGGAGAGGTTCTTCACAAAGGTTCACATTTTGTTTCACAAGTTATTTCAGCTGTCTACCGTTCCAAGGAAATCACCTTAGCCAAGCTGCTTCCTAATCATTCCTCTCCTGAGATCTCAAGAAGTGAGTGAGTCTTGTGACGGCCGCCGGGCTGGAGAGCCAAGTCTCCAGCCCAGCGGTCGGATCGGAGAAGTGGTGGATGACCATGGCAGTAGCTGCCATGGTCATGATTCCAATTTTTTTACCGCCAGCCTGTTGGCAGTAAGACCGCCACTTCTCCGCCGACCGCCAAGGTCGTAATGAGGGCCAAAGTGTGGTCTTCTACTACTATCTCCTTTTAAGGCTGCGCCCATGAGTCAACTGCAGTGATTTAAAGAGATAGTCCCTAACGGCAGTCCTGTGAGACAGACCAATGCTCTCTCACATATTCCATTTCAGAAATGCCTTATAAATTAATTGTGTTTCCATATCCAGATTAAGCTGGACTCCTCCAATCATATATGTCAATGCGTTTCGGCCTTCTCATTACAGGCCTCTTCAGGACAACAAAATGGAAGACATATTCATCTAAAGAAATTCATATACAAGCAAAAATATTTTAAATTGCACAACATAACCCCAAAAACTCACATTGAGGTGCCCATGCAAAAAAGAACATGTGTCCAATGTTCTGGTATTATATTGCTGTGAAAGGGTCAAGATGAATGTAGAAAACAAATGGCCTCCGATACAGTTATAGCTTATATGGCAGCCATACCCATGGACCATTATGAAAAGCTATGAACAACCCATGCACCACAAACCATGTGGGGCAATTAGTCTCAAGGCAAATCTACACATCTCCAAAATAGAAAAGTATATGACGCAAAAATCTATCTGCCGCTGGTGATATGTGCTCAGATGCCGCTATTATGCATAGGGGCTGTTCAGTTTACTAAAGGCTTGTTAAGTACTCATGCTGGAAAAATAATATTCAAGGCTAAAAGTGCAACTTGGAGTCTAACCAGTCCCTGGAACACTTTGTTCCAACCCCACTCAATTGTGTTAAATAAGTCTTATCCTGAATGAAGTTAACTGGTAAGTTGGCAACTTGCAACCTTAATGAGATTGTATTATTTTTAGTATGCTCCAATAAAACGTATGCATTTAGTAGTGTCCTAATGTTTTTCTTTTTACGTTGTTTTAGCTTCTCTACCTTATCTGAATTGGTGGAAACTACAGTGGTTCAAACTCCACTCAACAATGAGGGATGTTCAACAAACCTATTGATCTGGGCATCAGTGTAGCTTACAGTGTGTGGTAGAGATATCAGGTATAGACAGTCCTCAACTAAAGTCTCAATAAGCACATCATTTTCCATTTTTTCGTTGGAATTAAACACAGTATCTTCTGAATTCTGGGGCCTAGTGCTCTGTAACAGTGCATGGGCATTATTGGTTTTATAGCTATGTTATTAGGGACTGAGACAAAGAAGTAGAAGAGAAGGTATATTTCAATTATGTACTGCTAATTTCATTAATCTGATTCCATCTTTTAGCTCTAATACTTATGCCCCATTCCTCCAGAGTGGGTGGATCTATGACTGTCCTGTGCCTTTGCTAGACTACTAAGAGTTGGAGGTAGTAAAGGGCTAGTTTAGAGAATAAATAAGGAACAGAGTCCTTTTTGAGGACCCACATGTTTATACTTAGGTGTTAGACAGAGTACCTGTCATGAAGTTACACACACCTCATGTAAGTAAGAACTGGAAGGAGGAAGATAGCATCAGGGTAATAAAATTAACAGTAAATATTTGAAGCAATGCCACAAATGTGCATTTGAAATGAAAAAATCTGATAAGAGCCAGTTAATCTTTATTTTAATTTTCAAAATCAAAAATGGAAGCTTATGGTCATTTTATGTAACTGGTGCTAGACCATAAGTAGGGAACATGCCTCTGCACCAACACTGAGCATTTGACAGCAGCAGCGATTTGCTTGTCTAATTAACTGGCTTATTCATAATTCAGATGCTGTTTTTCAAGTCAGTAGTGCATCAGACCCTTCAATGGTATTTTGATGGTATTTTTTAGAGCCTGTTTTGAAGAAATGAATACCCCTTCTTTGACAGAGCACCAAAGGGCAAAGCATTGCACTCTATAACAACACTCACTGAGTACATGTGTAAAAGAGGTGCAAATTGTCCCTAACCTGGTTATGGGGTGACATCCTCTTCATCTTTTCTAAACATAGTTTTTAGATGGCCACTAGTTTGGCTGCTTCATGTGTAGTTATCCTTGCATACACATTACATCAGCAATATGTTTTTAGTACAAAGTAGGACTGTGCAAAGGGGAGTAGCTATTTTGCAAAGTGTGCTGCAAATGAGATCCAGCCGGGTACAGTGATGATTGATGTGAACAAAATCATATTTGTTGTTTATTTTACAGGAGTGTTGTAGCGTCTATATCTCGAATACCAAAACGGCTTTGGGAGCAACAAAAGGCAAGCAGTAGCATTAGTACTGAACCTTGGTAATAAATATGTATTGTAGTTAAGAATTAAAAGTGCAAGAAGAAATAAATCAAAGCTTCCTTAGTGAGTTGTGTTATTATATACCATTAGAGCTTTTTCTACATTGCAAACACTGAGAAATGTATAACTCAATGCAGTGAGGCAAACAAAGTTGCTGCACTGCATTGTGCTAGGATGAGTGTGCTGGAAAGTACCATATCTAGAAAGATATGGTGCTGCTATTCTCTTCAACTGTGCCAGGCTTCTTTCTGGCAATGGAGTATAACAAAAACCTTTACATCATATTGCAAAGATTTAGCCTCTCATTGGGAGTGTGGTGGTCTCAAAGTGGTGGTCTGACCTCCACATTACGACCGTGACAAAAGTGCCACGGTCGGACCGCCGGCACCACCACTTTTTGGCCGGCTGATGGCCTGGCAGGTCTGGCGGTCTTAATCCACCAGGGCATCTCTGCAAGCAGGGTTGCCCCAGGGATTATGACTCCTGTGTCCCGCAGCTTTTGCATGGCGGTTGCACTGCCAAGCAAAGGATGGCGGAGACAGGGTGCCGGGGACCCCATGTGGGCCCCAGTACTACCCATGCACTGCAGTGAAAAGTGTGCCAGGTGCTGTCGAACTCAACGCACCTCAACATTGTTGCCAGCTCGATTACGAGTCAGCGTCAATGTTCTGGTGAATTTCCCACTGGGCCAGGAGGTAGAAATGCTGTTTCCACACACTGGCCCAGCAGGAAACTTGTAATACGGCCAGTAGGCTGAAGACCGGAGTGGCGGTCTTCTGACCCAAAGAGTTTGGCGGGTGGCCTCCGCCACCCGGCAATCTCATAATTAGGCCCTTAGTGTTGTACAGGAATGGTACCATTCCAATAGAAACTGCCATGCTCAGATATACCTTAAGAGTTTTCCCTCATATATGTGCTGAACAATACAATACATTTCTCCTTGTTTGTGGCAGTCTCAGGAGAGGTATTAATTTTTTACAAAAAGCCCTCTCTTCCATTGTTAACAGAAAGGGCTTTGCACTGAAAACCATGAGTGGTAGCTTGAGAACATCCTTTTACGCTCTCTTAAAGCAAAGTAACACAAAGCAGTGCAAAACACAATTTTTGTTACTTTTAGGGCTATTTTCCCGGAGATGGAATGCAAATCTTTATCAACACTTTAATGCAGTGTGAGAAACTTGGTTGTTGGTTGAATGGGGGTTGTTCAGGCAACATCCACAATCACTATATGGGTAAATGAATTAACCTGTGGTAACTCTCTGGTAGCTTGACACAAAAGGCGTCAGGTTTAACTTAAAAGCAATGTGTAAAGTATTTATGCAGCACTCAAGCAGCAATAAGGTGAAAACAAAACATAAAAAAATGTACACTACTTTAGAGGAATAGAATAATTTTTATGAATTATTTGACACTAAAATGACAAAAATCCAATCAGAAGACCCGGGGTTCTGAATTATTAAAGTGTTTAGTAAAAACTAATGCATAAAAGATCAAAAGCCAACAGCAGACATCTAGTTGTCTAAGACCAGGTCAAAGTTGAAAAATATGGCTGATTGTGAAATAATGTGTGTTTGACACAAGAAATGAAATTGGTCCCAATCCGTGCTCACCTTTAGAGTTAGAAGAAACTGTGAAGAGAATGTTCAGAGAACGTATTGTTCAGCAGGGCAAGGCTGCAGGCTGTGTCGAAGAAGGGAGCTTCATCACCAGGGAGCCACTGGACAAAGCAGCAGTGAAGATTTCTACCTTCGGTCTAAGTCGCTTGTTGGAAGTTGAAAATCTCCAGAGGTATTGAGACAGGAGGCTGTAGCAAACAGGAGGTCCAGAAGGCTGCATACCCCGAAGGACGGCTGAACAGGATCTGCAGCTGTGGACAAAAATGTAGTGGGAGCTACCACAAAGTCAGGCCGACCAGCAATGCACCTTGGGTGGATCAATGAGCAGGTTGGTCCTAGTCCTAAGTTTTGTACTTAGGCTATTTGGTCAACTTCAGGACCAACACCAGGTACTGTTGACTGAAAAGGACCACTTGAAGGGGGTTAGGACTTCGTCCAGGTGTGAGTTCAAGATGGCAGGATCCTGTTATGTCCTTATGGCTCTGACCAGAATGCCAGCAAACTTGCCCTTGAGGTCATGCTGTTAGTTCTGGATTTAAGTGAATAAATAGGGTTTAAGCAGCAGGCTAGGCTTCTGAGGATTCAAGGCAGGATCCAGGTAGCAATGCTCTGAAAATCCGATCACAGGTCCAGAAAGTGAATAACAGGTCTAGAAAGTTTGTCTAAGGCCCCTATTCGTATACCCGGTGCCTTCTTTGAAGTAGAAGAAGTCTCCAGAGGTTTCTCTTTGTAGTGCTTGGAACTTCCTGGCTCCCCTGCCCTGGCTCCAAGCTGACTGCAGGGACAATGCAGTGGTGACAAGCCTTTTGTGTGAAGGCAAAGCACCACCTATTCAGTTGCAAGTGAGGCTATGCCTAGCTCCACCCACTCATCTTGTCAGCATATGGCCCATTCAGGCACACCTAATCCCTCTTTTGTGTGACTGTCTGTTAGGAATTCACAAAATCCAACTGCCAACTACATTAAGAGACCTAGGACAGAACTGCAGACACCAAATCATAAATGGTAGAACAATGACAACTTTCTAAAAGTAGAATTTTCCGACTTTGCCATTAAAGAGTTTTTTTTAATTTTCATAGACAGCAAAAATGAAATGCTTTTGTATTGAAAATCTAAATTCAGCATTTATTAAATGTATTAAGGCAACCTAATGTTATCCTATGGGACAGGTAGACATCACAGTCGTTAAAAACAAATTTAGGAGTTTTCAACTACCAGCACATGAAAGTAAATGTCAAAACATTTAGGGCCAGATGTAGTAACTGTTTTGCATGGCGCAAACTGCGAAAATGGACCACTGCCTTCTCTGAAAAAACGAAACCAAATGGTTTCATTTTTATTTTGTATTGCAACTTCTTTTCCTTTAAGGAAAACGGGCTGCAATACAAAAAAACAAAAAACCGCTTTATTGAAAAAGCAGTCACAGACATGGAGGTCTGCTGTCTCCAGCAGGCCACCATCCCTGTGAATGCATGGAATCTCAAGTGGGTCGCAAATTGCGACCCACCTCATATTAATGAGGTGGGTCTTTGCAACCCCTTTGAGATTTGCAGAAGGTGTCTGAGACAGCATTCTGCATACGATTTTGCGAATCGGAAATGGCAAGTCGCACTGCCTCGCAATTTCCGATTCGCAAAATCGCTTTTTGCTACATCTGGCCCTTAATTACAATGCACCCTGCTAGGTGAGCTACTTGGGTCATATATGCTATTCAAGGGGAGATTAAGATTTGACAAATTGACAGTTTAAAATTGCATGCATTTAGGCTGCAAAAATGATCCTGGGACATGTTTTAATGAGCTACTTAAGTGGGTTGCACAATGTGTTCTGCAATCCCACTTGTAACATTTAAGTTACAGGCCCTGGGTACACGGTATGCCACTTTACTAGAAATTCATAAGTAAATTAAATATGCCAATTAGGTGTAAGCCACTTTTACCATGTTTAGGGGACTGAACACAAGCACCTTAGCACTGTTTAGCAGTGGTAAAGTGCACAGAGTTCCAAGGCCATGAAAATTAATTCAGAAAAGATAGGAGGGGTGAAGGCAGAGGCTTTAGGGATGAGCCAGCAAAGAGGGACACTGACACAAATGGCCACATTTACAAGACATTATGCATTCTGCATTGCATCAGGGGTGCATCAAAAATGCTTTGAAGAGCAGAAATCTGTTATAACGCCATGAATGTACTGTATTTACATTACAGGGCACAATGGAGCAAGGATCCAAGGTGCATAAGAAATTCTGCTGCATCCGTGGGAGCTTTACTTTAACGATTCAGCCCCAAAAATGGTGCGTTGCTGAAGTTGGCCTCTAAACTGACTCAACTTCAACAATGTGTCAAATTTTAGAGGAGCTGCATCACTTTTAACTGACACAAGTATCCTATTGTGTCAGTACCAGTGTGAAAGACTGTAAAATGGTGGAATACCACATTTTACAATCTTACATTGGTCCTCGATATATTGTAAGCAGTATGGCTACATGTCATATAACAGTGGGCATAATCTACTTATGTGTATGTGAAGCTCTGAGTATGTGTGACATGGCGAGTGACAGTGTTATGTGACTGAATACAAGTATATGGTGTAACGTAATGTGGAAATACATGTATTACCTACCTTATGTGCGTACTTACTTGTTGTCCTTTGAAGTACTCAGACCTGGATTTGGGGACCCGTTTCTCCACGGAGAAGTGACAATCCTGTCCTGCCCCTTGCAAACAATAAACAATGTCACATATTCTTGTTGCAGAGGATGTTGAAATCATAGGTGCCATGATCCCAGGCTGGTCATGGGGTCCTACAACATGACATATGTGTAGACCTAATAAAACTAGTGGGGAGAAGGAAAACAGACATCTTCCAGGTTGTTAAGTGACCTCAAACAGACAGATTCGATTTTATGAGCTACTGTGTCAGTCCCTACGCCTTGGTTTAGGAGGTGTAGGAATTCTAATGCATTTCAGGTTTTATGAGACGCATCTGACAGATGCATCAAATGTGGAAATCTTGTAAATATCACTTTGTCAGTTGTAAGTGACATTTTCATATGGAACACCCCCTCTGCATACATTAATTTCTCCCTGATGCAGCCAGATCCTGCACAGCTTTTTTTGGATGCAGGCCCTGAAAACAGACGAATTTGGCCTAATGTGTCACGTTGTAAGTATGGAGCTAAAAGGGCATCGCAGCTGCATAAAAAAAATTACACAACAGTGCACAAACTCCTTCACAAATACCCCCCAAACTGTTGACAAATATGGCCTTGAGAGGGTTGCTAATCCTGAGATGGGTGCAAACAGGCGTTTCCTCCTGGATCCGGATTAGATATTGAGCACAATTGCTGTACACACCTTATGGGTTCCCACACATAAACTTTCCAGGTAAAACCTAGTAAATTGTGGGAAGCAAAAATCATAATGTTTCGATTCTTGTATATCAGAATGAGGGAATCATATAATACTCATGTTTTCCCTCCATGCTTACCTTGTAGAACCTCATCAAAAAATAACCGAGCATTACATCATTGGCATTTCCTGGGCTTTATCAGTGCATCAAAACAACTGCCCATTCACTATGAAAGCCTTAGATTTCCCTTACATTTTCTTTTTTGTTAAGCGACCTTCAATGCCATTCATTTTTTTTTAAAGTTTGTTCTTATCACTCTTAACTTATTGTTTGCAATATTGGTATTACGGCACACGTGCTCAATCAGAGTGTCTGTGTCTTTAGTAGAGTTTAAGGCATGTCTTTAAATTATTAAATTCCATTTAGATTTTTGAAGATCGGAGATGCCTGTCATGTACAGCTTAAATTCAATCCTCCAATATAAAAAAGTATTTTGGTGGGTCAATATAAAATATGCAATAACATTTTATGTATCTGTTTGATGTTCGAAACATGAACTTCAAGTGCATTGCAGCAAAACCACAATATTAGTTTCGTTCATTCTTTTTTTGTAGACCTACTTTTCAGCTCATATTGTATTTCTGTAGCGACAAATGTGCTGACATCTGCCTTCTTAAGTCCACACTCTTCCACTCAGAAGAATGCACGACTAAGAGCTTCAAAGCCGGCTGGCAGGGTGCCTTTGTAATAAGAACTGCAGCGGCACAGTTCCACTTCAAGCAAACTACTTACATTATCAGGAAACTGGTGAGCTGACCTGTCTGCCAATTACCCAAACGGGGTCTCAACTATTTATGACATGTAAAGTAAACATACAAGTTGCAGGTTTTTCATCACTGCAACAATTACTGCCATGTGCAACAATGACTCCTTTAGTCTACTATTTGGATCGCTTAAATACTTTGAAAAAATCGAATATGTGTAATGTTCAAAGACAAAACACCATAACGGAAAACATTTGTAAAATGCTCCGTTCCATGGCAACATCGATCTTAAATTGTTCGAGTATGAGATTGCGACTTGTACTAAACAAAAGCTACGCATTCCGTTTGTTGGTGATAGTTATCTGACGTGAATTCACCTCACTTTAGCACAGTGTTCAAAGTTACCAGGTAAATGCTGAAATGTCACTCTAGAAGCATCAGTTATGAATAATTTTGTAGGTAGTTTGCCTCGCGAGTGGACTTTCGAGTGATACCTACCATTTACAACAGGATTCTAGGTAGGATATTTTCTTTATTGTATTCGTTCAAGGTTTATAGACAAATAAGGTAGATCTGCAGTAGGACGGAACTTACCTAGGTCAGCAGACCTTCTGTTCAAACATTAAGTAAGTGTTCCGTGTAGTGCACTGTTGGAAGTGGGCTTTTTCTGGTTGGCTAGGGTGTATAACTAAGCCAGGTAGAACCCACCACTCTAGTCAGGGCAAGTCAAAACACACAACCTAAATTAACCTGTGCTCACCCACTGGTAGCTTGGTGCAGAGCAGGCAGGCTTAATGTAGAAGGCAATGTGTAAAATATTTATGCAACACACACCCAGTATTCACAGGCAGAACATCACAAAAAAGACTTTACACAGGTTTATAAAAATAGTGTTTATCTGATTCAAATAAAACTAAAATGACAAAAATCCAATTAGTACCTCTCAAGATAATCACTTTTTTAGTTAAATCAAAAGCAGTACTTAATACGGGCTCATCTTAGAGCCTGTATGGCAATTAGAGAATGTGTTAGTCAGCTGCAAGGAGCACAGTGAAAAAGTATTAGGCCACTTGGTCCATTGAGAGTAATTAGGCCAAATGAAAGTGAACTGGGTTCAGCTGCAAGGAGTGTGGTGGTAAACCAAAGTAGTTGTACTGTTTGTGGGTCGTGGTTGGTGGGTAGTGCTGCAGCGTGGCTGGCGGTGCAGATGGAGTGAAACAAGCTGCAGTTGCTGTCAGTGACCTTGGAGAGACTGGCAAGTGTACACCTAGAGCGGCGAGGCTGTCCAGATGACCAGGAGGGGCCCTCATGTCCATGAAGTCTGGTGGGGGTGCGTTCAGAGTGCTGAGGTTGTCCAGATGACTGGGAGGGGCACCATGCGGGAAGCGCTGTTCTTCTGACGCTCATCCCACGTGAGGGATGCTCCTCCTCTGATGTTTGGGGAATAGGACTGCTAATCCTCCTGGGAAGCAGAGAACAACAGCAAGAGACTCGCTTGAGTCATAAAGTGAAAGATGTGGAGGTGGGGAACTGAGCTTCCTCTGAAGATGTGCCCACCAGGCTCCTACAACTCAGAGTGCTGGTCTTGGTCACATGGGTGCAGGGCTGGAAGCAGAAGATCTTTGATGACCCTGAGACTTCAGAGGAAAACAGGGGGCAAGCTAGCAAGCCCTTGGAGACACAATCTGTTGAGATGATCAGTCCTTGGGGTGCAGGGCAAAGATCCGCAGGCAGCAGGGCAGCACAGTAGGGCAGATCAGCAGTTCCTGGGACCAGTCAGATCTGGCAGAATGGCAATCCTAGCACACAACAGTCTTTAATCAGGCAGAGTTTCCTTAAGTCCAGAAGTGTACTAATTTTAGTGGGACAAGAGACCCTCTACTTATAATGACAAGTGTCTATGAAGTGGGGGGGAACTGAAAAAGTGCACTTCTGAAGTGCACAGGTCCCCCTTTCAGGTCAGCTTCTGCTCCAGACCGTCAGTGGGAGGTAATCAGCCCCTTTGTGTGGACTCTAGGCACTACCCTTTGAAATTTACGCATGAGTCCTTCCCAGTCTCCTCCCCAGAAAGACCCATCAGTATGCAGATGTAGCTCATGTGACAGTCCTGTTGTAGGACCCCTTGACCAGCCTGGGATCATGGCACCTATGATTTCAACATCCTCTGCAACAAGAATATGTGACATTGTTTATTGTTTGCAAGGGGCAGGACAGGATTGTATCCTGTGTTGTATGTGTCTGAAGGGAATGCACAAGTGGAGATGTCACCTAGCCCGAGCCAAATGTGCACTGGAGATATGCTGTAGGCACACCGGGCAGAGAGTGCAGAGAAATGTCGACTTTCTAAAAGTAACATTTTAAAATAATAACAATAAATCTGACTTTACCAGTAAAAATTATTTATTATTAACATTCCAGTGGTATTAAACATGATGCACTACCCCTCTTAAATCAGGAATTATAGCTTAAAGATGTTATAAGTGATTGCGAATGTTGGCCTCTGAGAGGGGTAGGCCCTACAGTAATGAAAAGAGGTCTTTAGGAGTTTTTCAATACGGGGACATGAAAAACGTAAAGGTACATGTCCTGCCTTTTGCTTACATGTCACCCTGCCCTATGGGCTACCTAGGGACTTATATGTAAGAAAAGGGGAGTTCTGGGCTTGGCAAGAGGTTTTAGATTCCAAGTCAGGGTGGCAGTGAGACTGCACACAGAGGCTCTGCAGTGGCAGGCCTGAGACCTGTGTACAGGGCCACTTAAGTGAGTGGCACAATGAGTGCTGCAGGCCCACTAGTAGCATCTAATAAACAGGCCCTGGGTATATGGTATACTACTCTACAAAGTACTTACAGGTAAATTGAATATGCCCATTGTAGATACACTAACGTTACCATGTTTTAGGGGAGACACGCATGCACTTTACCACTTAGCAGTGGTAAAGTGCTCAGAGTCCTAAGGCCAACAAAAACATAAAGCAACAAAACAGGAGGTAAAGGCAAAAATTCTGGGGGACGACCACCCCAAGGATGCCAAGTCTAACAGGCACCAAGGTAAAACTCATCTCTTTGGCTACGTTACATGTCAGAGTGTCTCATACATGGTGTGGAGGGTTTCGTTTTGGAGATTATACAGAGAAGTTCAGATTGTGGGATCACTTTAAAACTAGACCAGATATTTGGAACTTTTTGATACTTGGATTATTAGCATAGTCTAGCTAAGAAAAGACAAGGAAGATAGTGGCCTACAGAATCTGAACATAGACTATGTAATCCAGATGTGTTCAAATGTTTGAGAGTTTAAAATATGTTTCTTGTGACCAGATTTGTATGATTATCAAGGAAAATATGAGATCACACTAAGATTTGTAACTTAAATTATTGTCATTGGTGGGTATTGGACCTAGCCCTTTTTCAGAGTCATCCCCAAACTTTTTGCCTCCTGCCTCCCATTTTTTCTGACCAGTTTTTGTTGGTGTTAATATCCTGGGAGCCTTACCACTGCTAGCCAGTGCTGAAGTGCATATGCTCTCTGTCTAAGTTGTATTGGTGATTGGTTCATCCATGATTGGCATATTTGATTTACTAGTACGTCCCCAGTAAAGTGCACCAGACATGCCCAGGGCCTGTAAATCAAATACTACTGGTGGACCTGCAGCATTGATTGTGCCACCCACATGAGTAGCCCTGTAAATATGGCTCAGACCTGCCAGTGCACAGTCTGTGTGTGTAGTTTTAGACTGCTAATTCGGCCTGGCAAATGTACCCACTTGTCAGACCCAAACCTTTCCTTCTGCTACATATAAGTCACTCCTAATGTAGGTCCTAGGTAGTCCCATGGGCAGGGTGCAGTATATGTTAAAAGTAGGACGTGTATTGATGTGTTTTACATGTCCTGACAGTGAAATACTTCCAAATTTGTTTTTCACTGTTGCAAAGCCTATCTCTCTCATAGGTTAACCTGGGGACTGCCTTTAAATATCTTTTAAGTGCAGTTTCTCATTGGGAGCAGATAGAGATTGGAGTTTGGGGTCCCTGAACTCACAATTTAAAAAATACTCTTTTGGTAAAGTTGCTTTTTAGATTGTCAGTTTGAAAATGCCAATTTTAGAAAGTGGGCATTTTCTTGCTTAAACCATTCTGTGACTGGAGGGAGTTGACACTTACACCTGAAAGGGCTGTGTCTGTCCTCACACAGTGCAGTCTCCAACTCCCTGGTGTGTGTCCGGGTCCAGTTCTGGGAAAGGCAGGATCTTGTGAACAACAGAGATTTTCCCTTGAAGTTTGTCTACTTCAAAGGCAAAAAGGAGTATAAGTAGTGAACCCAAAACCCCAGATTTTTAGATTACTTCTGGATCAAGAGAAACCTCTGCCAAGGAGAAGGGCCGAAGAGCTGGACAAGGAATACTGCCCCTTTGCCTGTGAGTGTGCTTTGCTGCGTTGACCTACATTTGCTACTTCTGCCTGAGAGAGGACAAAGACTGGACTTTGCTGTGTTTTCCTGCTTGTGAAGTGTCTCAAAGGGCTTGAACCGAGCCTGCCCCCTTTTCTGAAGTCTCAAGGCCACCTAAGACTTTCTCTGCCAGCACCTAAACTTTCTTGCTGAGACTCCTACCCTGCAAAGTGATGCCAAATCCAGTCCTTGGGCCCTTGAAAGGAGAAGTTGGTGGAACCAAGACTGAAATCCATGCACAGGAGCTGTGCATGAGAAAAATACAGCACCTGCTTCATGGCTGAAAAATCAGCGCACCACCTGCATCGGGGCTGGACACAACACCCTCTTGCGGCTGGCGAAATTGATGCAACACCCATGCCGTGCGGCTCTTCACCACTGTGCACTAGAATTTTGCATGCATCGTCGCTGGGCATCAAGACCACAGTGAACATGCGCAGACCCAAGGTTGTCTGCCTGGAAATTGACAGATCGCTCTTCTGCGGGAGAAAAAAATGATGCATCGCCTATCCGACCGGAGAAGAAACAATGCACGCCCTCACTTGCAAGTAAGGAATTGACATATCGCTGACTCTTCCAATGCACACTCGCTGGTACATGAGGCTTAATTTTTTACGCAAAACAGGTACTTTGTGTAAAAACAATGCATCCATTGATTTCTATGGTTTAGGACTCTTTTCAATTTAAAAAGTCATAACTTTGCTTTTGTATGTTTGATCTTTGTCGTTTAGGTCTTGTTTGATTTAGATAAATATTGGTTATTTTTCTAAACTGGTCATTTGTCCCTTTTGTAGTGTTTTCACTGTATTACTGTGTGTTTTGGACCAATTACTTCACACATTCCTCTGAGATAATCCTGACTGCTTCTGCCAAGCTACAAAAGGGTTGAGCTCCCTTACCCTGGCTAGAGTGAGGGTCTCTGCTTGGATACAATGCAAAATGACTGCAAACCAGAGTCCCCATTTCTAACATTGGTGATCAGCAGTGATGATAGGACTTGTATTTGTACTTGACATACAGTGATTGGTGTACACTACTGTTTCAGTGCAGACCATTACATTACCACATACTATTTGTTTTTCTCCCTGTGGGCTTTTCCTGATTTATTTTTGTTCTTTTTTTCCTTGAAATTTCTCTGCCTTTTTGGAACTCTTGCATCTTTACTGAACCTCACCCATAACCATGTCTCAATCTGTGGAAGCACCAGCTGTTGCTAAAAAATATGTTTTTGAGTTGGAGAAACTGGAGGAGTATACAGAGTCTCAGCTTAAACAATTTTGCAAAGAACTTTCCTGTCCAATCAAAGGCTCCGCTAGGAAGGAGTAGCTGCAAAAGGCGTTGAGGGCCTGGATGGCAACTAATGTGGCTGGGGGGTGGGCGCACACAGAGGAGGAGAATGTGGATGTGGAGGTGCAGAGCATACATGATGTCGTTTCGGGTAACCCTGACCTGCCTTGGGGGACGGCCTCCAGTGCAGGCAGTAGTGTTTCTTCCAAATGTCTGAGCCCTGAGGAGTTACAAGACAGACAAGCACAGAGAACGCACACATTTGAGAAACTCAAAATGGAAATGGAAGAGAAAAGATGACCCATGGAAGAGAAAAATATGCTTTTAATTCAAGTTAAGTTTGAGAGAGCTGCACCAAAACAGCCAGTCCAGCAGAGATGATAGCAGCAATACCACAGTGCAACCTGAAAGGAGGGTACATATTCCAAAGGATTTAGTGAAGGATTATAAAAGGGAGGATGACACATACCTGTGTTTAAGGGGTACGAGTCAGCTCTCCACATGAACATGGTCCTTGAGGTACAGTGGGGGGCGGCTCTGTGGAAGTACTTTGAGGTAGAGTGGAGGGACATCCTGACATCCTTAGGGACTCACTTTTTCTATCATCAAGAACGTCCTACTCACTAGATATGGCCTCACCCATGAGCAGTACAAACAAAAGTTCAGATCCTATCAGAAAAAGGAATCCCAAACTTGGTTGGAATATGTAGATTCTTTCTGTAGCCCACGGAATGGTGAGGTGGAGGGTAGTTTGGTTAACACATGTGAGGGGCTGTGTGATGTGATTGCTTAAGAGCATAAGTTCAGTCCTCGTCCAGAGACACGCCAATCCCAGGTGGAGTGTAAGGTCTCTGAATCCAGGGAACCTGCACTGGAGGCAGGCCTCTTGGTGAGTAACAGAGAGTCTGAAAAGGCATTTGGGGGACCTCCTGAATGGAGTGTCTCAGGTTTTCCCCAATCAAGGGAGGTGGGGAGGTTTGCAGTGACTGAGGTAGTTATCCATGTACTGGGATGGGTGAGGGGTACCATGTCCTGTCTAAGGAGAGAGGGAATGTGGGTGGTCAGAGGTCCAGATTGCCCAAGACCCAGTCCCAGAGCCTGGAGCGTTCCATGAGGGAACACAAGGGGGGGGGAGCCAAGACAGTACCGGGAGGCCATCTGATAAAGGGGACCCCATAGTGTCAGGAGGATTTAGGGGGTGGCTGTCACCAGTTGTCCTGCCAGTCCTGGTGTCTGCCAGTATCACTCCAGAGTGGGGGGTGCAGGACACCAGATCAGGGTAAGAGGCGGAGGCAGTCCCTAGGGGAGAACCTGGAGGGTCAGGGGTCAGAGATCCCCAGGAGTGACCCTGGTGACATCTCTTCTGGCCTGGGGGCTTTCATGCACTGTCAGAAGAACAGGAGGCTGGGGACCTTCGCCAGGCAGACTCTTATCCACCACATAGGGAATGTGGTTCCCTTGGGGGGTAGGGTGGCTCTCTGGAAGTCCTGGCTTGCCCAGTCTAAGGGTAAAAGTCCCTAGACTGGATGCTCAGGATCAGGAGGTAAACTCTGGCCTGTTGGGTGATGGTTTGCCCAATCACCCCCACTGTTGTGACTTCTAGGGGTCTTCTACAAGGTGGGGGGGGTTGCAGAACTCTGGAAGTGGGAGCGGGGAGGGCAAGACCCACCTCTAACCCAGGTCCAGCCTCAGGGTACAGACCCTGAGCTGAGGAACATGTGGACTGCCTTTAAATACATTTTAAGTTCAGTTTCCTGAAGGAGCTGAATTTTTTACTGATTCCTTACCGATATCCAGTCTGTTTAGTTTGATTCCTTAGTAGGGACTTCTACAGTGCTGGACATTAGATATCTGAACAACCTGACTTTGTATCAGTTTAAAAATAGCTGGCAGTGGGAGGTGCAGTTGGGGTCAGTTTTTGAAAGGTATGATTGTCTTCTAGGTAATGTGTTAAAGTGGCTGGTAGGCTAATAGGAATGGAGAAAAAGCTGGTTGAGAAAAGAGGAATACAATTCCAGTGATCACAGTGCCCTGATCAGTCCTTAATACCCAGCTTTTTCAATTTGCAATATTTAGGATCGTGGTCACATTCTTGTAGGCCCTAAATAGTCATTTGTTCTGTGAGATATACTATTTAGAGCACAATCGCCTGGCATTTTTGTCGCTCTTTCAGTAAAATGTTATTCTATGATTTCCCAGAAATATCATAGAAATAGATGTAAGTAAATATTCAAAACATTGTCTACAAATAGTTAAAGTCATACAGCAGAGCTGGTAGAAGCATATCGGTGTGTAATATTTCTTGTTATTTCACAAATGTGTTGGACAATGCATAGAACCTTTGTGAAACTGCACAAAATTATGTTTTTAGCATAACATGTTGTTTTCCCACATTGTGCTTGACTTTTTCACACAACCAAATAATTGAGTGAGAAAGTAACGTGACCCGCCAACCGGAGACTACTAGTTTGAGCAGAAAATGTCTCTCAGTGACACATATTCTGAATGAATGGGAAGGTCATGAAACAAAAATATATTCAAATTATTTAAGGAGAAATGTTTGAATTTTTCAAAGTGTGCTGGGGCAATTTAAATTATGACTAGGCCTTATTGCAAGCCTTTGTCGTCATGTGCCATCCACTTCTTCAACAGTTCTTGAACAGTCCATCCTATTATCTCAGGATTTAGCAAATATCTGCTGATGTTTGAGGTGAGGTCCCTTGTACTGCTATTCGAGGAGCCAAATGTAGGAATTATTTTCCTTTTTTAAAATCTCATCAAAAAGCAAAAGGATTTAATCAAATTTGTATCCATAACTTGCTCTTAGTGGCTTGTGAGACATTCCTTGTGAGGTAATTTTAAGATATATATATATTTGTCAGATAAATAAAGTTGTCGAAATGACTATCTTTTTCATGATATTCTCCCAGAATTTTGCCTTTTTAATTGAATCTGTTTTTGTTAGCCATAGTGTTCTGCACCCTTTACTTCTGCTACCCAGTGGTAACGTGTTTCTACTCTTCTCTTTAAACATGGTAAAATTTGTATAAACCTTTTGGCACATTTAATTATGTTTAATTCCTTAGTATATGGAGCCTATGACCTGTACATTTAATTCTACAAATAGGCTGCAGCTCTTACTGTGGCACCAACCAAAGTAGCAGTGTTAAACATTTCTCCAGGCCTGCCCTTGTAGCCTGTGTGTACAGTTTTAAACTTTCACTTTAATCTGCCAAAATAAACCTTTTGCTGGGCTTCAACCTTCTCTTTTAGAAATTATATCTTATCTCTAAGGTAGGCCATAATTGCCCACAGGGGAGAGTGCATGGCATAAAATAAGTAGGGCACGTATATTTAAAACTTACCATCTCCTGGCTGTGAAAAACTCACAAAGGCATTTTTTCCATTTTGACAAGGCTGGCTCCCCACAGGAAAATACTGGGTTACTGTATTGCAATTTATAATGCTAGTTTGGGAGCATCTAGAACATTATTCAGGTACTCATTCTAATAATAATTTCAAATCCAACTTAATGGTCAGATTTCATATTACACTTTTAGAAAGTTGTCATTTCTCTGCCTTAACCTAATATGCCTTCCCGCTAGTGTCACTTGACTGTTAATGGCCCACCTGAGGAGTTATGTGCATTGCTCCAAGACAGTGAACAAAAGCCTTTGGTGTGAAGCAGTGTTTTTCTTTGTGAGCAGTATGGCCTGGGGGTTGCGTCTAGCCTCTTTCTAGGCTTCAAAGGGTGCCTGCATTGTCACCAGGAAATGTGGTTCACAGCTGGGCCTGCTTCCCTTTGTATTTAGCATATTTAGTGTGGCTCCTAACCCAGTAGGAGGAGGAGCTGCCCAAGAACTGGTTTGGAATGACCGCAAGGGAGGGTTTGCCCATTATTATAGCAATACCTCTGGGTGGATGCAGGGAGCTCTGACCAAGGAAAAAAAGGGTTCTGCCATGTTGGATTTAGGTACAGAAGTACACTGCAAAGCACGTTAGAAGAGCTGAAAAAGTGAGAGGGGACAAACTTGGGAACTTTTACCCCACTGGTTAGGGAGTTTACCATACCTAGAGGCTGGCACTGGGCATAAAAGTGGAATTTCGAGTACCCCACTCAAAACGCTCCTAGACCTGAATCAGAAAGACTGCTCTGATTTCTGAAGAACCTAACTGGGCCTGCTTGTTTGGAACCTAGGAGACCAGAATTCACTCCGAGGGTCAGTTGGCTGACCTCATGTTCGAGCTACAATCACAAAAAGCTTGCAGGGGCCTTCTCTACAACTGCACAGCTGGACAGTTCCAAGTGGACCTACCTTGGACCCTGCTGCTGGTGTCACTTGGAGTGAGACTTGACTCCTAGGTTCTGTCTTCAAGATCCATGGTGTCAAAGTGTACCCCTTCTGCATTTTCCTAAAACCTGAGACTTACAACATTTTGCAGACTTTTTGCTCTGAGAACCGACCGAGGGGAGACGGGGACCAACTTGTAAAGCAGATCAGACTAAGTTGCATTGTCCCTAGGTTGAAGATACAGGTTGCTCCTGCTATGTTCTTCTCCGCAGCTACAAATCTGGCCAAGCATTTCACCACAGAGAAGGTGTCCTGGTGATGCTCTCAATGGCTACAAACTTCAGCCTTCCCCCAACAGAAGAATCTAATTAAAAAAATAGTTGGACTGTGGAAATATCCACTGGCAAAGGTGTGAAAAGTATCTGGTTGTCAAGGGACTTTCTCTATGTGAGAAAATCACATTCCTCCCATTTGGAGCTTTCCTGCTGAAAGTCAAAGGCTTCACCAAGGCCTCACCCATCTGCCATCTGATGACATGGAGCCTTCTTCAGCCACAGCCTGATGTCTTGCCCCACTGAGGATATTTTACTTCCATCCCAGGGCCTAAGCCCAAAACTAACACTTTTCACCTGGATGAACCTGGTCCCTGTATCCAACCCATGCTCCATCTCAGTCAGCCTTACTTTTTACTTTCCTCAGTCAAGTGCAACCAGATGACTGTGGTTGGTGGCTAATGCTTTTAAGTGCTATTTTGAACCTTAAACCTTATAAAGACATAACTCCAGTTCCCAGAAGATTAAGCACTAGTTTATCTAATTACTTTTGTTTATCCTGATAAAGAATATGATTATTATTCGAAGTGGGTGCTCACCCTTTCAACAAATACTGCAATGTGTTACAAGGAAGAATAATTTTCCTTTCAGTCGCTGGTCAAAACAAAAAAACATTTACCACAGTAGTAATCATCAATTTGCTCTTGTGTTTTTGTGAATCCTTTCTCACGTACAGTCCTTCTTAATGTGCATAAGATAATCACACATTTTTGTAGTGGGTGTACTGATGAGATAATATTAATAAATATTGGCCCTGTTGTTTAACTTAGTAACATACATGGTATGCAGACATTAAGCTTTGTGATTCTTGCCAATTGACATTTTAGCACTTGCACTACAATACCTAATACAACAGTAATACTGTAGCAGGTGACAAAATGCCTGTATGCCAGTGGGAATAGGAGAGAGAAGTTCATAGTGGCAACCCCCATAGGAAAACTAAATTGGCAATACCCACAAAGCAACCACTGGTGTCAAGGGTGAGACAGTGTTGACTCTGCTGTAAAATGTCCATAAATGTAGTGACCGTTAATTATGTACTAGGTCTTGGATACATAATCTGATGACATAACCGAAAGAGTGAATGTTCTTTTTGTGGAGAGTGTCATTAACCACAAATAAAAGGGCATTTAGTAATGTAGATAATGAAGCAGTTTTCACTGTATAGGTTCTCCATGAGTAGACCTAGGTATAAATAAAAAAGTTAATTCATATCTTCGTTTGGAAAAAAAAGCTAGCAAAAATATTCAAAGTTATTTTCCACAAAAGTTTAATTCAATGGTGAAAATGGGACTACATTTAAGGAAATATAAGGCCCATATTTATACTTATTTGCCTAATTGTTTGTGCAAATCCAGTGCAAACTTAACTTTATATTTATATTTTGACACTAGACCCGTCTAGTATCAAAATATTGGAGTTAACATTATTTTTTGCCTGCGGAAAACTACCTTGCATCAATGAAATGCAAGGTAGGCGCTCCTGGGCAAAAAATGACTCTAAGGCCCTTGTGCCATATTTATCCTCCCTTGAACAAATCATGCATGGGAGGAGGAGGGCCTTAAATAATGGCACTAAGCCTGCTTAGCACCGTTAGTTAACGCCTGGGTATGGGCAGGCTTTAGGGGATCTGTGGGACATTTTCCATGGTCAGACACCATGGAAACAGTCCACAGGTGCCCTTCCATTCATCCAGGGACACAACTGGAGGACATAAGTCCCCTGGGCATGGCCATTGGGCTGGGGAGCATGACTCCTGTCTTTACTAAGACAGGAGTCATGTCCATGGGGTTGTGCATCAAAAAAATGACGCTGGTCAGGTTAGAGTCAATTTATTTATTCTATCCTGACTAGCGCCATTCTTTCACTTACAACCTCCAGTTTGCCCTACGCCTCCCCTACCCGGTAGCGTAATTTATTTTGACTCTAACCATGCCTTAGAGCCAGCTTGCGCCATTCCTTAAATTTGGCACCCTGCTGGCGTCCTGGAATGGCGCTAGCCGGTGCTAAACTTTTTGATGCAAACCAGCGCTAACGCAGGTTTGTGTTAAAAAGTATAAATCTGGGCCTAAATTTATAAAAATACACTTTGTGATTCTGTGGCTATAGCTGGCATAGGATTTGTTTTGCCACTCTACTCACCTCCAGAGTCCAAAATCCACATTATGGGCTCGAACTGATGTCCCTGACCTTGGACCAAGAAAGCAGGGGTGTTTGTCTAGGGCTGGTCAACTAATGGGAAATATCCATCTAGAAAAGTGAAAGGCAAAGTTAGCAGAACAACTGACAACTTTCTCAATACCTCTTTTGATTTGAAATGTCAAATGAGGGTGAAAGGGTCAGCTCTTAATAATTTCTAGGGCCCTCCTAAACGTTCTACCTCTAGTGCAAGAAAGGGGAAAACACTTCTCGCCCAAGCAGAGAGACAAGACCTCATCTAAAAAGGGGTATAGTTTGGAGAGAGCCAGAAATTATACTATTTGAACAGAGTGCTAGTCATTTTGAATGTCTGTGAATATTTGCAGTAAAGAAAAGAGGAAGCACGATGGGGGTAACATATCGACCAAATTCTAAGTCAGGTCATAATTTTGTAGGTGAAACCTTGGACTGGGGTAAACTGGTAAATCGATCTCAGAGCCAAAGCAACCATGGCTGCTACAAAGTGTATCTTTGTTGACTTACTGCTTTTAGAGCCAAAACTAACAGAGAGCTCAATGACTATGTGCCCACCTTCATGAGAAACTCACTGGCTTTAGAGAAAGACCTTGCACCTCTTGAAGACTTTGGCATCCATAATTGATACCGCTTTGGTTTTTCTAATAACTCTGTACCTTCAAACTCTGAAAATGCTAATTTCCAGTTCCTCCGATCTAGTTTAGATTTGTGTGTTCTTTTGCTTACGAAACCTTTTCCAGTTTTTTCTTAAAATGTTTTTGAAATTGTATTAAATTGTTTGATGATTCTGCTTGAATCTAACACTTATTTCGCTGGGGAATTGCATGCCGATTGTGCCACGGGTAACAGGGAATAAGCAGAGTTTCACTGAAACTTGTGTTGGGACCTAACCAGTGTGTGTTCATTAATTTGGTAAGGGTACCAACCTCCAACAATACTATTCCATTTTTTGACATCATCCTTCCTTTCCAGACGTCTACACATGTACTTCTCCTATCAATAAATACTATCAATTTCTGTAACTGGAATAACTTAAAAAAAGAAATGTTAATGCCCTCTGGCTGCACTCACAATCAAACAAGTTTAAATTGAATGTACTGTAACAACTGCAAGAAAATCAGCATATCGTATTTGAACTCTGCACCAAGAAGTAGCATCTTTGAATTCAAAGGTACACCTGCTTTCCTTCTGTGAGGCAGGTTCGATGTGTGGATGGAAAGCCAGACCGGTTTGCTGTGTGTAAATTTTAGGTATAAATGGAAAATACCCCAAATAAGCCTCTTCATATCATAGAATTCGAAGTCAACATGAATAGGAATAGACAAGTATTATAATAATAATAACTCTTCCGTGCCCTTCTTGACATCGCCTGACATGTAATAACTAATATGAAAAATATTCAAGAGCATATCGGATATACTGGTTTATTAGATTACAATGTAATTAAAGACCTGAAATATTATCAGTGTTTGTATGTCATAAATTGTTTACAGAAAACTGTAAGACATCAATATTGCTTCTTAAATATCGTACAAAAAAGTATCCCGTGTAGATTTTTTATTATTAATTCTAATGCCACGATTTTTTTGTAAACGAGATTTGGGAAACAGTATGTATGTCACAGATATTATGACAAATATATTTCTGACATCATACTACCATTTGACAGTCGGCAATTAAAGACACAGGAATGGCACATGGTAGGTTTGTATACTTGGTTTCAAGCCATCAACAGGAAAATAACAGGCACCGTGAGAAAAAAATAGCTGCACCTGTAATAGTTGTTAATTTCCAGAAACAAATGTAAATGCAGTAACAGAGCTGTAAAACGATCCACCCATCATATTAGTTAATTACAGGAATGCCTGCCAAGTGAGGTGAATGGAAGATCATTCATCACTGGAAGGCTAAAAAAGTAATGGAGATGAAGCAATGAGTGCAATAAAAAGTGAACCTACCTGCACCATAGCAGGGTTAAACCATTATGATAAATGAGCTCCCTTGCAACATAATATTCACGAGCCCTTAATTGTAAGGGTCCACAAAGAACAATGTTCTTGGCTGTGTATTCTCCACCTCATGTAAACTGTATATCAATTTTAACAACCCTGGGAGTTAGGTCCATTACATATAAGATGTCATTGTGATTCACTAGAAACAAATGAAATGGTAAATTACCCAAAAACCTCTAGAAAAAAGTATAAAACATACAGAGAGCTTCATTTCTAGAGTTCCAAATTATAATTCACTGATCACAACACAATTAGCAAAACCTTGTCTGCCATGAGTAAGACAACACAATGACAGGTGTGGCTACTACCAGGAAGGCTTGGTGGGGCAGTGCATGAGTAGGGGAAGGTGGGGTGAGAAGTGTGGTGCAATAATAAATAAACAAAAAAGAAGGCTTACCTGCAGCTGCTGGCCCTCCATGTCCCTCTACTCCCGCCGCCTCGTCCCTTCTTAACTTGCTCCGCTACCCACCCAATCCAGAAGCTTCTCTCATGCAGTTACCCAGCATGAGAGAAGCACCGGGATTGGCCTGAACGGGCTGAAATACTGCTCAGTTAGGGAGTGGGACCCTGCAGTTGGTCACCACCCAGCTGTGCAACACAGCTCAGGTGGAGAGTTGTAAGTGTGGATGTCGGTTTGCTGGCCAAACTGACATGCACCCTTAGGGGTATATTTACAGGCCCCTAGCACCACCTTATGCAGCCCTAGCATAATTGTTTTTACGTGAAGGTGGTGTTAAGGAGGCCTTTCTATTGTGTCATATTTACAAAGTGGTGCAATGCATGCATTGAGCCACTTTGCAACCCCTTGCACCACATTATGCATGCGCAAGAAATAATGCATGCAAGGGGGGCATTCTGATGGAGGGAGGCCCAAAAAAACAATGCAGTGAAATTTACAACATTTCACTGTGCCATTTTTTCCAGCATTTTTAACGCCTGTTCAGAGCAGCCGTTAAAATGACACACCCATTTCAATCAATGCTTTGTTGAACTAGCTTCAACATTTATGATGCTAGTGCAGCAAAGCACCACAATAGCATCAAAAATGTTAGCACTATTGTCCTAACAACTGCCATGGTGCACCATATTGTAAATATGGCACAACCATGGTGTCACTGGATGGGGCAGAGGTGATGCAAGAAAAGTGGTGCATCGGGACTGATGCACCACTTTCTTGTAAATATGCCCCTCAGAGTGCAGCTAGCACTCCTCCTCCTGCTAACGCAAAGGCTGCTGGCCACGCCCCACCCTAGACTGGTGCCCTTGGAGTGGCTGGCTATGTTAAAAAATAAAATTATAATAAAATACTTTTATTACCATTTTATGTTTTTTACTGCCTTTCAGCAGTGGGGTGGCGCTCCTTTGTCATAGTGGAGGCAACCCCCTGCCCAATGACAATACGTAAAGATCTACTTTAAGATAAGTGTCTGCTACATTTTTTGGCTGACTTGTAAGGTAAATAGTTGAAGAACTGGAGCAGTGATATTTTACCACCTTTAGCAGCTGTCAATGGTTCCTTATCAAGATAACTTTAAACGTGCATCATTTGGCTGGAAATGCAGCAGACATTCTTAAGTAAACATATTCTGGGGACTACAACAAATTATCCACCTAACAGCTTTTTTCAGCAGAATTTGTGGCAGATATGACCTGCAGCAAATCTCATGAAAAGAACTGATTTTAAGTTTTTGTACGTTGCAAAAAAGGAAATCAATTTTTAAATTGTACCACATTTTTGTGGTCGAAATCCCAGAGTGGTGTAGCAGTTATAGCACCATATTTGAGCCCGCATTAGAATGAGAGCCATACTGACTCATACACTGTTTAGTTAAGGTCTAAATCTAGAGTAATTTTATATTGCACTCCAATTAAGTGCCAATTATAAGCTACAAAAATACCACTCACTCTGGTGATGAATTTAACAAATACAATTAGCAAAATGATGGCTCATTTATAGAGCAGTACCAAAATTTCCTAAAACGTTTAGTGATCAAATAGAAAAATATCCCTTGAGCTAATTTTTTGTTGTATTCAGTTTTTTTGTAGAGAGCTAACACAGCATACAAATATGATTGTGTCAATGAGATGTTATGTTCTGTTAAGGTATGTAGATTTGTATAGCGCGCTAATAGCCTAAGAAGGTATCCAGGCACTTGGGCAAGGGTGTAGTTGTGTGGACCCTAAAGTGCTTATTTGAAGAGCCATGTCTTTAGCTTTTTTGTGGAGCTTTAGAAGTGAGGAGGAGGCTCTGACTTGTTGAAAAAGGTTGTTCTATGTGTAGGGTGTAATGTAAGAGAATGAGCACCTCCTTAGTTTGCAAGTGAGAGTGAGGTAGAGCATAGGTGTCTAATGGATTGCTGAAAGTGTACTCAGGTGTTCAGGTATTCTGGTATTGTGTTCTGTAGGGCATTGTATGTGTGCCTGCAAAGTTTGCATTGGCTGTACTTGTGCATGGGAAGCTAGTAAAGCTTCCTGTGGTGTGGTGTGATGTGAGTGTGGTGTGGGACGTCACATATGAATCTTACAGCAGTCTTCTAAATTGTCTGCAGTCTGTGTAGGAGTTGTTAAGAGATTCTAGGCATAGTCCAGCCTGTAGGTGATGAGTGCTTGTGTGACCATTTGAAGATCTTTTGCAGCATGCATATGATGTGGAAGCAGGAGGTGCACACTGCATTGGCCTGAGCCATCATGGTGACCTTGTCATCTTGGATGATCCCTAGATTTTTTTTGTGTGGTCTATGGGTATGGGTGTTTGTCCAAGCTCTGACTACCACGAAGTAGAGTCTAATGGGAAGGTCTTGTTGCTGAAGACCAGTACTTCTGTCTTATCAGAGTTGAGCTTAAGGCAGTTTTTTCATTTCCAGTCTGCTTCCATGGTCATGCAGTTGGTTTGGGTGGTGTTTATCTTGTCCATCAGGGGGAGGATGAGTTAGGTGCCATCAGCTTAGGAGATAACAGTGATGTCTTGTGATCCAATGATGTTAGTGAGTGGCATCCTGTGTATGTTGAAAAGGGTGGGGGTAAGGGACAATATCTGTGGAGCTTCACATATCCGATCCTTGCTGTCTGATGTGAAGGGTGGCAGCTTGACCCTTTAGGTTCTTCCAATGAGGAACAAACAGATCTATTTGCAAGAAGATCATTGTGTGCTAATATCATGGAGTCCTCTAATGTGGATGTTGTGGGAGACAATGCCAGGAGATTTGGAGAGGTTGAGCAGGATGAAGGCCGCTTTCTACTCAGTCCAGGATGGTTTGAATGTCATCAATGGCCACTATGAGTGCTTTAATTGTTTTCTTGTTAACACTGACTGCTTAAATTTTTTTTAGAAATATCATTTATTCCTTACCAGATGCTCCCACATTCCCTGTGTTTATTTGTTCAGGTATTAGTAATACAATGGGTTATGAGTTGGGGAGATGGGGATGAGGTGCATCTCATCCTAGTATCCTGTAATGTTAAACACAAAGTTTCAATAATTTAAACTTGGGCTCAAGCCCTGGTAGCTAAGACAGCTGGCAGCTGATATTCAGCAGACAGCCTGAATCTAGGAAAATGTGCAAGGTATTTAGCAACATGAAATGCCTCCTTGGCATGGTTACCCCCTGACTTTTTTGCCTTTGCTGATGATATGTTTTGATTTGAAAGTGTGCTGAGGCCTGCTAACCAGGCCCCAGCACCAGTGTTCTTTCCCTAACCTGTACTTTTGTTTACACAATTGGCACACCCGGGCATCCAGGTAAGTCTCTTGTAACTGGTACCCCTGGTACCAAGGGCCCTGATGCCAGGGAAGGTCTCTAAGGGCTGCAGCATATCTTATGCCACGCTGGGGACCCCTCACTCAGCACAGACACACTGCTTGCCAGCTTGTGTGTGCTGGTGAGGACAAAACGAGTAAGTCGACATGGCACTCCTCTCAGGGTGCCATGCCAACCTCACACTGCCTATGCAGTATAGATAAGTCACCCCTCTAGCAGGCCTTACAACCCTAAGGCAGGGTGCACTATACCATAGGTGAGGGCACCAGTGCATGAGCACTGTGCCCCTACAGTGTCTAAGCAAAACCTTAGACATTGTAAGTGCAGGGTAGCCATAAGAGTATATGGCCTGGGAGTCTGTCATACACGAACTCCACAGCACCATAATGGCTACACTGAAAACTGGGAAGTTTGGTATCAAACTTCTCAGCACAATAAATGCACACTGATGCCAGTGTACATTTTATTGTAATATACACCCCAGAGGGCACCTTAGAGATGCCCCCTGAAACCTTAACCAACTACCCGTGTGGGCTGACCGGTTTTCGCAGCCTGCCACACTCGAGACATGTTGCTGGCCACATGGGCAGAGTGCCTTTGTCACTCTGTGGCTAGTAACAAAGCCTGCACAGGGTGGAGATGCTTATCACCTCCCCCTTGCAGGAGCTGTAACACCTGGCGGTGAGCCTCAAAGGCTCACCCCCTTTGTTACAGCACCAGAGGGCATTCCAGCTAGTGGAGTTGCCCGCCCCCTCCGGCCACGGCCCCACTTTTGGCGATAAGGCCGGAGGGGATAATGAGAAAAACAAGGAGGAGTCACTGACCAGTCAGGACAGCCCCTAAGGCAACCTGAGCTGAAGTTTCTCTGACTTTTAGGAATCCTCCATCTTGCAGATGGAGGATCCCCCCAATAGGGATAGGAATGTGACCCCCCCCCTTGGGAGGAGGCACAAAGAGGGTGTAGCCACCCTCAAGGACAGTAGCCATTGGCTATTGCCCTCCCTGACCTAAACACACCCCTAAATTCTGTATTTAGGGGCTCCCCTGAACCTAGGAACTCAGATTCCTGCAACCTAAGAAGAAGAGTACTGCTGAGCTGAAAAACCCTGCAGAGAAGACGGAGACACCAACTGCTTTGGCCCCAGCCCTACCGGCCTGTCTCCCCCCCTTCTGAAGAAACTGCTCCAGCGACGCTTTCCCCAGGACCAGCGACCTCTGAATCCTCAGAGGACTGCCCTGTTCTAAAAGGACCAAGAAACTCCCGAGAACAGCGGCCCTGTTCACCAAAGACTGCAACTTTGTTTCCAAAGGAGCAACTTAAAGACAACTGCGTTTCCCTCCAGAAGCGTGAGACTTGCAACTCTGCACCCGACGCCCCCGGCTCGACTTGTGGAGAAACAACACTTCAGGGAGGACTCCCCAGCGACTACGAGACCGTGAGTAGCCAGAGTTGCCCCCCCTTGAGCCCCCACAGCGACGCCTGCAGAGGGAATCCCGAGGCTCCCCCTGACGCGACTGCCTGACTCCCAGATCCCGACGCCTGGAAAAGACTCTGCACCCGCAGCCCCCAGGACCTGAAAGATCGGAACTCCAGTGCAGGAGTGACCCCCAGGAGGCCCTCTCCCTTGCCCAGGTGGTGGCTACCCCGAGGAGCCCCCCCCTTGCCTGCCTGCATCGCTGAAGAGACCCCTTGGTCTCCCATTGATTCCAATTGAAAACCCGACGTGTGTTTGCACACTGCACCCGGCCGCCCCCGTGCTGCTGAGGGTGCACTTTCTGCGCTAACTTGTGTCCCCCCCGGTGCCCTACAAAACCCCCCTGGTCTGCCCTCCGAAGACGCGGGTACTTACCTGCTGGCAGACTGGAACCGGGGCACCCCCTTCTCCATTGAAGCCTAAGCGTTTTGGGCACCACTTTGAACTCTGCACCTGACCGGCCCTGAGCTGCTAGTGTGGTAACTTTGGGGTTGCTATGAACCCCCAACGGTGGGCTACCATGGACCCAAACTTGAACCCCGTAGGTGGTTTACTTACCTACAAAAACTAACAAATACTTACCTCCCCCAGGAACTGTTGAAAATTGCACTGTGTCTAGTTTTAAAATAGCTATATGTGTTTTATTTGAAAAGTATATATGCTATTGTGATTATTCAAAGTTCCTAAAGTACTTACCTGCAATACCTTTCATTTGAAGTATTACATGTAAAATTTGAACCTGTGGTTCTTAAAATGAACTAAGAAAATATATTTTTCTATACAAAAACCTATTGGCCTGGAATTGTCTCTGAGTGTGTGTTCCTCATTTATTGCTTGTGTATGTACAACAAATGCTTAACACTACTCCTTTAATAAGCCTACTACTCGACCACACTACCACAAAATAGAGCATTAGAATTATCTCTTTTTGCCACTATCTTACCTCTAAGGGGAACCCTTGGACTCTGTGCATACTATTCCTTACTTTGAAATAGTACATACAGAGCCAACTTCCTACATTGGTGGATCAGCGGTGGGGTACAAGACTTTGCATTTGCTGGACTACTCAGCCAATACCCGATCACACGACAAATTCCAAAAATTGTCATTAGAAACTGATTTTTGCAATTTGAGCTATTTTTCTAAATTTTTAGAAATCCTGTTTTGGCCTTGTGTTAGTCCCTGTTAGCATTTCTTTTAGTGCAAAATGACCAAGGCACTCAGAGGAGTAAAGTCCAGCAAAGTTAATGGGAAAAGGTATCCCTGGTAGTGTAGGTCCAGAAGCGGAGAAGAAAGCGCTGATTCCAAGTTGGTGTTGATCAAAGTCTTTAATTCTTAGACAACGTTTGTCATAGGTGAGTTTTCGTCTTTGCAGAGAAACAGCCAACACGTGTTTCGTCACACAAGTGACTTTATCAAGGCTGGGCCAGTCCGGCCAAGGAAAGTGCGACCGTACTTGGTATGCAGGTAGGTCGAAGGTATGTGCTGGGTCTGGCAAGTTCAGTGTATGTTCTTCCAGTAACCGAAGAGGAAGGCGAGGAAACCCTGATAAGCCTCCAAACGAGTTCCTTGTTGGAAAAGCTCGGTCCGCCTGTCCGTCTGAAAAAAACGCGTCATTTCTTTTAGAGTTTAAAAGTTTTGTGAAAGTTTGAATTAGATTCTAGAACTAGTTTTAGATTCTTAAAAAGTATTCCAACTTTTAGAAACATAGGGGGTCATTCTGACCTCGGCGGTAAAAGGCGCTTACCGCCGGTCAGAAGACCGCCATAACACCGCCGCGGCCGCGGAAAGCCGCCACGGTCATTCTGACCCACAACGGCCAAACCTCCAAAAATCCGACCTCCACTGCAGGCCGCCACATCAGCGGGCAGCGATAAACTGGAGATGACCAAACCTCCACCGTCACGCCAACAGAAATACGCCCATGCCATTTCGACCCACGAATCAACGCGGCGGGCTTTCCAACGCGGTATTCCATTGGCGGTACACACCGCCGCGGTCAAAATACACACACAGCACCAAAACACAGGCACATTGGACAATTACAAATACACACACCTGATACACATACACAACCCACTCCCACGCAATCAATCAACTATAAAACACACCCCCACATCACCCACAAACCCCTACGACCACAATTACTGAGAGAAGGAGAGAGAGACACAGCAGACAATCCATAGCAATACACACTGAGGCACACTACACCATCACACACACCACATAGTAGCACAAAGCACCACACACCAACATACTCATCATCACATACACCACCCCACACCTCACCCACACCACCCCATGGCACCCCAAAGGCACCCACGCTTTTCGGACCAAGAACTCTGGGTCATGGTGGAGGAAATCCTAAGAGTGGAACCCCAGCTCTTCGGCTCACAGGTGCAGCACACCAGTATAGCTAGGAAGGCGGAGCTATGGCAGCGGATCGTGGACAGGGTCAACGCGGTGGGACAGCATCCCAGGAATAGGGAGGACATCCGCAAATGATTGAACGACCTACGGGGGAAGGTCAGATCGATGGTCACCAGGCACAACATCGCGGTCCAGAAGACTGGCGGCGGACCCCCACCCACCCCTCCCGAATTTACATCATGGGAGCAAGAGGTCTTCAACATCCTGCATCCTCAGGGCCTCGCAGGAGTAGCCGGAGGAATGGACTCTGGTAAGTCCAATCTCAACTACTATATCCCCCCCACCCCACCAGCATGCCAACCCACACCCCCACCCTCACCCCCAACCCCCCAGCACACATCCTCCCTGACAATGTCTCACCAGCACAACCCACCCATCCCAACACCAACTCCTGCATGCCAACACAATCCATGGACACCCATCACCCAAGCATGACCACTGCACTTACCCCCCCCACTAACTACCCTCACAACACCTCCCTCAAGGGAATGCCTGCACTGGGGGACGAGGGCACCCATAACACGCACGCCATTGCACACACAGAAACAATAACCAAACTCTCTTACCCCATGCAGGACCCGAACGCCAACACACCAGCCAGGAGGGTCCAGAAATGTCCATCCCACCCCCGGAACAGGCCCACAGTGAGGACAGCAGCTCTGTCGACACTGAACCTGATGACCAGCCCGGACCATCGGGGACCTCTGGGCAGTCGGTTCCCCTCAGGCAGCCACAGGCCACACCAGACCCGACCCCCTCTGCCAACACCAGCACAGCTCCCACCCAGCGGGCCCATGCCTCTGTCTCTAGGACACGTCAATCAGCGGTGTGTCTGCCACTACAGGGCACCCAGGCTAACCCAACACCCCAACAACAACAGGGACCTGGGGGCAGTGGGAGCGGGCACACCATCCAGGAGACAGAGGCCGGGGGAAACCGGGCGGCTCGGAGGGCTGCTGTGCGACAGTGGGGGGGAGGAGAGGCCCAGGGAACCCACTCTCCAAGAGGCCCTCACCACCATCATGGGGGCCTACCACCACTCCCAAGAGACGATGGCGACGGTACTGGCCAGGTTCACGGAGATCCAGGCACAGCAGGAGGAACGCAACATGGGGTTCAGGGAGGAGCTGAGAATCATCAGGACCGCAATGGGGACCATCGCCCTGGCCCTCAACAGGATAGAAGACGCGTTGCGGGACCATGTGGCACCACACAGGGCCCCTGTCACTAGCCCGGACCAGGAACAGCCTACCACCTCCGCTGGCGCTAGTGGACAGGAGGCACCAACACCACGACAGGCCACCAGAACCCCACCTCCTGCTGAAGAACAACCACCCCGTAAGTGGAGCCTGAGATCCAAAAAAAAGACAGAGTAGGATGTCAAGACCCCCGCCAGCAGGACATACCCCCTGAACTCTTCCCACTGTCCCACATTGCCACCCTGTCCAACCATGAACTGCCTCTGCTCCATCCTTCCACAGGCAAAAGGACAATGCACCTGTGAGACTGAGAACTGGACTCTGCCATGGACATTACTCCACCCCCACCCATCACCCTTATAATCACATGTACCAATATCTAGCACTGTAAATAAATCACATATTGCACACAAATCAGTTTGGAGTCATGCTGTATTATTAGCAAATGTATTACATATTACTGTTCAATATCTGTTCTGTCAATTAGTGATGACAACATACCAATGTCAATACCCTGTAGTTCATGGGCAAACCAAGCAGAAGTCAGGCACTGAGTCATACAGCACTGAGAAGGAAAGGGAAAAACAAAAATTACCCAAAAAGATCTGGTGGGAACTACAGAAAGTACAGATGCAGGAGGCTATAAGCAATTGTGAAATGGCGTGGGTGATTCTTACCTGGGTGTTACTGGAAATACTGTTGTATCACTCTGTCCCTATTGTCTGTGTCGTCCTCTGAGTCTTCCTCCTCTTCACTCTCCACAGGCTCCACGGCTTCTACAACACCACCATCTGGACCATCCTCCTGCAGGAAAGGCACCTGGCGTCGCAAAGCCAGGTTGTGAAGCATACAGCACGCCACGATGATATGGCACACCTTCTTTGGTGAGTACATTAGGGATCCACCGGTCATATGCAGGCACCTAAACCTGGCCTTCAGGAGGCCAAAGGTTCGCTCAATCACCCTCCTAGTACGCCCATGGGCCTCATTGTAGCATTCCTCTGCCCTTGTCCGGGGATTCCTCACTGGGGTCAGTAGCCACGGCAGGTTGGGGTAACCAGAGTCACCTATTAGCCACACACGTTGTCTCTGTAGCTGCTCCATCACATAGGGGATGCTGCTATTTCGCATCACATACGCGTCACGCACTGACCCTGGGAACTTGGCATTTACATGGGAGATGTACTGGTCAGCCAAACAGACCACCTGGACATTCATCGAATGATAACTTTTTCTGTTTCGGTACACCTGCTCATCGTCTTTTGGGGGTTCCAAAGCCACATGGGTCCCATCAATGGCACCAATGATGTTGGGGATATGTCCAAGGGCATAGAAATCACCCTTCACTGTAGGCAAGTCACCCTCCTCTGGGAAAATGATGTAGCTCCGCATGAGTTTCATCAGGGCAGACAACACTCTGCTCAAAATCTTAGAAAACATAGGCTGAGACATTCCAGATGACATGGCCACTGTGGTCTGGAATGACCCACTTGCCAAAAAATGGAGGACTGACAAAACCTGCACCAGAGGGGGAATCCCTGTGGGTTGGCGGATGGGGGACATCAGGTCTGGCTCCAGCTGGGCACACAGTTCATGGATAGTGGCACGGTCAAGTCTGTATCGAAGTATTATATGGCGTTCTTCCATTGTCGACAGGTCCACCAGCGGTCGGTACACGCGAGGATTCCTCCTTCTCATCGCAAGTCCCAGTGGACGGTGCCTAGGAAGGACAACATGCAGCACAGAGTCAGCCAAACCACAGGTACGTACAGACAGCTTGCACAGTTAAAGAATGGCAATGGGTTGAAAGGCGTGTATGTGTGGCAATGCAAGGCCTAGGCCTGTGTGTCGCAGTCAAAATTAAGCCATGTAGGCCCTTGAAATGGCGGCTGCCTGACCTGTGAAGTGGGACAATGGGATGTGAGGTCAATGCGCTGGCGGGGCACACCGTGGCGGTAGGAGGTCGAAGACCGCGGCGCAAAGCCGCATTGGTTAACATTGAAGCCTATGGGTTTCAGGAGCCAATGACGAAGTGCGCCGGCGGTCGCGGTACGCACCGCCGTGGTACGCAGCGCCGCGGTCGTGACCGCCATTTTCTATCTGCTTAATCACTCGAGACCTGATCATCCACAGGAGAGGACCTATACTGCAAGTGCTGCTGTGACCTCGGTCTGGAAGATACAATGGCTGCTGCGACTGGGGAAAGGGCCCCTGCCTTCACGTCTGAAGAGTTGGAGAAGCTCGTGGATGGGGTCCTCCCCCAGTATGCGCTACTCTACGGTCCTCCAGACCAACAAGTGAGTACACCGGGTGCACATGGAATGGGCTATGCCTGTGTGGATTGGGGTGGATGTAAGTTGGTGGGGTGGGGGGCGAATGAGGAGTGCAACGCCCGACAGATGAGAGCATGTGCCATATGGCAAAGTTGGTGGGGGGGGCCAATTACATCTAACATGCAGGTCATTGATGATTTCCTCCTTTCCACCCTGTACATGTCAAATAGGTCAGCGCCCATCAGAAGATCGAGATTTGGCGTGCCATCGCCAAGGAAGTCTGGAACTTGGGGGTCCACAACAGAAGGGGCACCCACTGCCGCAAGAGGTGGGAGGACATCCGCCGCGGAACAAGGAAGACCGCAGAAACACTGCTGGGGATGGCCTCCCAACCTAGGAGGGGTGCCAGTCGCACCATGACCCCCCTGATGTCCCGGATCCTGGCGGTGGCCTACCCTGAATTGGATGGGCGCTTTAAGACATCACAGCAGACACAAGGGGGTGAGTATCAGCACATTCTCCTATCTTTCTGCGCAGTGGAGGCGTATGGGTGGGGGAGGAGGGCTGTGGGTGACATTAGGCCAGGGCGCTTTCTGTAGTGTAGTCCTCTCCCTTAGGCATGGCCCTGTGCCCCCGGCCCCCATCTCGGTAGGGTGACAAGTACAGCCATTGAAGGTCCAGCATCTCCCATGTGCGCGTTTGACGTCTCTTGGCCTGTTGTCTTAGTCAGTAGTACTGAGTAGTGTACCCCGAATGCGCGGCTTAGTGCATTAGGCACCTGTGTCTGTCCTCTCCGCCAACGGTGTTGACATTGCATGCACTCAACCTGGTCTTCTTTTTTCTCCCCCCACCCTTTCTCTTCATCTTCTTGTGCATGTGTGCATTAGCATCATCAGGCGGAGGAGATTTGGCATTGGAGCACGAGGGAGCTGCAGGACACAAGGCCCCGGTGGGCCCAGGAACAGACACCGAGGGCACCAGTGATCCGGAGGGCGAGGGGAGCACCACGACGGGGACCGCTGGTGAGAGCAGCGAAAGCGACACGTCCTTGGATGGGAGCTCCCTAGGGGTGGCGGCAACATCCGTGCCCCCGCCTCTACAGGTACAGCCGCCACCCAGCGCACCAGCCCCGCCCTCCCAGCAGCCCCTCAGTCTTCGCTCCGTGCCCGTTCGCCCAGGAAGGCGCGCGTCTCCTTCGCCCCAGGCACCTCAGCCCCTGCCCCTGTTGCCCCTGCTGCCCTCAGTGCGGAGCTCATTGACCTGGTAAGGACGCTCATTGTTGGGCAGACGACCCTTTTGAATGCCATCCAGGGTGTGCAAAGGGAGGTGCAACAGAGCAATGCGTACCTGGAGGGCATTCATTCGGGTCAGGCTGCCCATCAACGAGCGTTCACTGCTCTGGCCTCAGCACTGACGGCAGCCATTGTCCCTGTTTCCAGCCTCCCTCTTCTTACTGCCTCCAGCCTTTCTCTGTCTCCTGTTCCTCAGCCTATCCCATCCACACCATCACACCAGCCTGCACACACCTCAACACCCAAGAGCAGCTCATCCAAACACAAGCACCACAGATTCCACAAACACTCACCCAAGCAACACCCAGATGCAGACATGCCAACAGCCACTGCCACCCCTGTGTCCCCCTCCTCCTCGTCTCCCTCCTCCCTCCCTGTGACGTCTACACTCACACCTGCATGCACCCCAACATCAGCCAGTGCTTCCATCACCACCTCACCCTCCAGTACAGTCCACACTCGTGCAGTCACCACCCCCACTGCCATTTACACGTCCCCTGTGTCCTCTCCCACTGTGTCTGTCACCCCCTCTTCCAAGACACACAAACGCAGGCAGCCACCCACCCAACAGCCATCCACCTCACGACAGCCTACAGCACCAGCACCTTCACCCAATGACAGCACACCTGACTCTCCTACAACCACCTCCTCTACCTCCACTTCCATCTCCACTTCTCCTACCCTTTACCTTGGCCCTAAAAAACTTTTCATGGCTAACCTTGACCTCTTTCCCCCCGATGAGCTCCCCCATCCATCTTCAAAGAGTCCCAAGAGCACCGCAGCCACCACCAGCCCAGCTTCGGGTGTCACTGTTGTGCATGGGTTCTGGAGCCCACCCTTTGCCAGCAGTGACACATCGATCAGCAGCAAGGACACGTCCAGCCCCCCCCCCGGCAAGAGGACCCGCAAAAACAAGGGCCGCCGTGCGAGGACCGACAGGGCTGCCCCCAAGGAACAATGTGCGGCCACTTCACCACCCACACCATCTAGGGGAGGCAAGGGCCCGAGAGCCCCATCAAAGGAGCGGAAGGGCAGCAGGAGCGCGGAGAAGGTGGACCCCACATGCCACATCCCAGCTGGGAAGGAGGACACTAAGGAGGCCAGGAGTCCGTCCCCGAAGGGTCCAGAAACGTCACGGTCCGAGGGCGACTGAGCAGGGAGTCCAGGCCAGGTCTGGCTCCCTTGACCTGCTGGATGAGCACCGCTGAACAGGGCCCGCCGTGGAGAAGAGCACCGCTGAACAGGGCCCGCGGTGAAGAAGAGCACCGCTGAACAGGGCCCGCCGTGGAGAAGAGCACCGCTGAACAGGGCCCGCCGTGGAGAAGAGCACCGCTGAACAGGGCCCGCGGTGAAGAAGAGCACCGCTGAACAGGGCCCGCCGTGGAGAAGAGCACCGCTCAACAGGGCCCGCGGTGAAGAAGAGCACCGCTGAACAGGGCCCGTGGTGAAGAAGAGCACCGCTGAACAGGGCCCTTCTTCTCAAGCACCGCTCCGCTGGGCCCTTCCTCTCAAGCACCGCTCCGCTGGGCCCTTCATCTCAAGCACCGCTCCGCTGGGCCCTTCTTCTCATGCACCGCTCCGCTGGGCACCGCCGTCTCAAGCACCGCTCCGCTGGGCCCTTCTTCTCATGCACCGCTCCGCTGGGCACCGCCGTCTCAAGCACCGCTCCGCTGGGCCCTTCTTCTCATGCACCGCTCCGCTGGGCACCGCCGTCTCAAGCACCGCTCCGCTGGGCCCTTCCTCTCAAGCACCGCTCCGCTGGGCCCTTCATCTCAAGCACCACTCCGCTGGGCCCTTCCTCTCAAGCACCGCTCCGCTGGGCCCTTCCTCTCAAGCACCGCTCCGCTGGGCCCTTCCTCTCAAGCACCGCTCCGCTGGGCCCTTCATCTCAAGCACCGCTCCGCTGGGCACCGCCGTCTCAAGCACCGCTCCGCTGGGCCCTTCCTCTCAAGCACCGCTCCGCTGGGCCCTTCCTCTCAAGCACCGCTCTGCTGGGCCCTTCTTCTCATGCACCGCTCCGCTGGGCACCGCCGTCTCAAGCACCGCTCCGCTGGGCCCTTCCTCTCAAGCACCGCTCCGCTGGGCCCTTCATCTCAAGCACCGCTCCGCTGGGCCCTTCATCCAAGCACCGCTCCGCTGGGCCCATCCTCTCAAGCACCGCTCCGCTGGGCCCTTCTTCTCAAGCACCGCTCCGCTGGGCACCGCCGTCTCAATCACTGTTTATGGTTCACTGTGCCCACCATGCCTCCTCCTTGACCAGTGGAGACTGTCATCCACCTGATGGACTGTGGCTTTGCACTCCCCAGGATGGTACAGTGGGCAGCCCACCCACTGTAGAGACATTGAGAGACTGTGGCTTTGCACTCCCCAGGATGGTCCAGTGGGCAGCCCACCCACTGTAGAGACATTGAGAGACTGTGGCTTTGCACTCCCCAGGATGGTCCAGTGGGCAGCCCACCCACTGTAGAGACATTGAGAGACTGTGGCTTTGCACTCCCCAGGATGGTCCAGTGGGCAGCCCACCCACTGTAGAGACATTGAGAGACTGTGGCTTTGCACTCCCCAGGATGGTACAGTGGGCATGGTGGCTCCTTGTGGATCTGGCGTCGTGGACTCATGTGGCTGTGGTGCCCCCCCCTTCCCTTCCCCCTGAGGTGCCTGTAGTTTTTACATCTGATGCCCCTGCAGTGTTCTCTCCAAAGGACTCAGGTCTCCTGTGTGGGCTTTGCCCTTGTTTCTCAAAACTTTGTCCCACGGACATGATGAATTCGTAGGATGTGCAGGACTTGTTACTTCAGTTATACACTGATGTGTATGTCATTTGTTTTCTTTTGAATATCTTTCATGGTTGTACGATATTTTTCAGGACCTTTTTGGTACATAAATATTTATTCCAAATTTGATTATGTCCTAGCATTTGTCTGGGGTGTTTGGGTGGTGTCACTGTGACTTGTTGCTCTGCATTGGTGTGTACATAGTTGGGGGGGGGGGTCGCATATGTGTGTGCCCGTAACCTTTCGTCCTCCCCCCTCCCGTGTGTCGTAGGTGCAGTACTCACCGTTGTCGTCTGCGCCGGACTTCGTACTCGTGGTAGATGAGAAGGTAGACGAGAGCAGGTAGGATGTTTAATTCGGGTTCCATGCTGTCCTCCTTCCTCCTGGAGTGCGTAGTGGTGAGCGTTTTCCCGTTCGTAGTCTGTTTCCGCCGTGTTTTTATCGGCGGTGCTCCCGCCCCGGAAATGGTGGCGGATTGGTGAGTTGTGATAGTGTGGGCGGTACATTGTCTGCCGCCTGGCTGTTGGCGGTGACCGCCGCGCTGTTTGTTTGTACCGCCGTGGCGGGCGGAGTGTTAAAGTGGCTGTCTGTGTTGGCGGTTCCCGCCAGGGTCAGAATTCCATATTTTTTACCGCCAGCCTGTTGGCGGGTTGGCCGCCGCTTTAACACCGACCGCCAGGGTTAGAATCACCCCCATAATGCCTGGTGCAGATGTGAATGTGGAGGAACTCAACCTCACACCTTACCTCCATCTTAAGATGAGGGAGCTAAGGTCACTCTGCAAAATAAAGAAAATCACAATTGGCTCAAGATCCTCCAAACAACAGCTCCTGGAGCTTTTGGCAGAGTTTGGAAAAGCCAACCCCTCTGATGGTGACAACCCAGAGGATGATGATAGTGAACTGGAGGAGAATTCCCACCTTCCAGTCCTAACTAGGGAACCCAGGGACACTCAATCCCTGATTCCAACTGTGATAGTCAGAGATGCTGCTTCCCTCACAGGAGGGGCCAGCACTTCTGAAATCACTGAGGATAGCCTCAGTGAAGAGGACCTCCTGTTAGCCAGGATGGCCAAAAGATTGGCTTTGGAAAGACAGATCCTAGCCATAGAAAGGGAAAGACAAGAGATGGGCCTAGGTCCCATCAATGGTGGCAGCAACATAAATAGGGTCAGAGATTCTCCTGACATGTTGCAAATCCCTAAAGGGATTGTAACTAAATATGAAGATGATGATGACATCACCAAATGGTTCACAGCTTTTGAGAGGGCTTGTGTAACCAGAAAAGTAAGCATATCTCACTGGGGTGTTCTCCTTTGGGAAATGTTCACTGGAAAGTGTAGGGATAGACTCCTCACACTCTCTGGAAAAGATTCAGAATCTTATGACCTCATGAAGGGAACCCTGATTGAGGGCTTTGGATTCTCCAATGAGGAGTATAGAATTAGATTCAGAGGGGCTCAAAAAACCTCGAGCCAGACCTGGGTTGATTTTGTGGACTACTCAGTGAAAACACTGGATGGTTGGATTCAAGGCAGTGGTGTTAATGATTATGATGGGCTGTACAATTTATTTGTGAAAGAACACCTGTTAAGTAATTGTTCAAATGATAAACTGCATCAGCATCTGGTAGACCTAGGACCAATTTCTCCCCAAGAATTGGGAAAGAAGGCAGACCATTGGGTCAAGACTAGGGTGACCAAGAATTCCACAGGGGGTGACCAAAAGAAAGGGGTCACAAAGCCTCCCCAGGGGAAGAGTGTTGAGACATCCAAAAACAAAAATAGTAAAGAGTCTTCTTCAGGCCTCAAAAACCTGCACAGGAGGGTGGGGCCAGAGCCTCTACACAAAACAATTTTGGGTACAAGGGTAAAAACGTTTATCCCAAAAAGGCCTGGTGTCGTAGCTGTAATCAGCCTGGACACCAAACTGGAGAAAAGGCCTGTCCCAAGAAAAGTACCACTTCCAACTCCACTCCAGCTAACACTGGAATGACTAGTCTCCAAGTGGGATCAACAGTGTGCCCGGAACAAATCAGGTGTCACACTGAAGCTACATTAGTCTCTGAGGGTGGAGTGAATTTAGCCACACTGGCTGCCTGGCCTCCTAATATGCAAAAATACAGGCAGCAGCTCCTAATTAATGGGACAAGTGTAGAAGGCCTGTGGGATACAGGTGCCAGTGTCACCATGGTGACAGAGAAACTGGTTTCCCCTGGTCAATACCTGGCTGGACAAACGTATCCAGTCACCAATGCTGACAATCAAACTAAAGTACATCCCATGGCTATGGTAACTTTAGAGTGGGGAGGGGTCAATGGCCTGAAACAGGTGGTGGTCTCCTCAAAATATCCCAGTAGACTGTTTGCTTGGAAATGACCTGGAGTCCTCAGCATGGGCTGAGGTAGAACTGAAAACCCATGCAGCCATGCTGGGTATCCCTGAACTGGTGTGTGTCAAGACAAGGGCACAGTGCAAGGCTCAGGGTGAAAAAGTAGAGCTGGAGCCTGGAAAAAGGGCCCAGCCTACCAAGAGGAAAGGAAAGACAACTGGGAAACCAGCTGCAACACAACAACAAAAAGAGAACCTCTCTTCTCAGGAAGAAGTTCTGCCCTCTGAGGGAACTGAGCCTATGGAGTTAGAACCTTATCAGGTTGAGCTCTTAGGCCCAGGGGGACCCTCAAGGGAGCAGTTGTGTAAGGGGCAAGAAACCTGTCCCTCTCTTGAAGGCCTTAGGCAGCAAGCTGCTGAAGAGTCCAATGGCAAGAAAACTGGAACACATATGGTCTATTGGGAAGATGGGCTCCTGTACAATGAGGCAAGAGATCCCAAACCTGGTGCCACTAGGAGAGTGGTAGTGCCTCAGGAGTTCAGAGAGTTCATACTGACCTTAGCCCATGATATTCCTCTTGCTGGGCATTTGGGACAAACCAAGACGTGGGAGAGACTAGTCAACCACTTCTACTGGCCCAACATGTCCCAGAAAGTCAAGGAGTTTTGTGTCTCCTGTACCACCTGTCAAGCCAGTGGTAAGACAGGTGGACATCCAAAGGCCCCCCTCATTCCACTTCCAGTGGTGGGGGTCCCCTTTGAAAGAGTGGGTGTGGACATAGTGGGTCCACTTGAACCTCCCACAGCCTCAGGGAATATGTACATACTAGTAGTAGTGGATCATGCTACTAGATACCCTGAAGCTATTCCCCTTAGGTCGACTACTGCCCCTGCAGTAGCCAAGGCCCTCATTGGTATCTTTACCAGAGTGGGTTTCCCTAAGGAGGTGGTGTCTGACAGAGGTACCAACTTCATGTCAGCATACCTGAAACACATGTGGAATGAGTGTGGAGTGACTTATAAATTCACTACACCCTATCATCCACAAACTAATGGCCTTGTTGAAAGATTCAACAAGACATTAAAAGGCATGATCATGGGGCTCCCTGAAAAACTCAAAAGGAGATGGGATGTCCTCTTGCCATGTCTGCTTTTCGCTTACAGAGAGGTGCCTCAGAAGGGAGTAGGGTTCTCACCCTTTGAACTTCTGTTTGGCCACCCTGTAAGGGGACCACTAGCTCTTGTGAAAGAGGAGAGACCTTCATGAGCCTAAACAAGACATAGTGGACTATGTACTTGGCCTACGTTCAAGGATGGCAGAATACATGGAAAAGGCAAGTAAAAACCTTGAGGCCAGCCAACAGCTCCAGAAATTTTGGTATGACCAAAAGGCTGCAATGGTTGAATTTCAACCAGGGCAGAAAGTCTGGGTTTTGGAGCCTGTGGCTCCCAGGGCACTCCAGGACAAATGGAGTGGCCCTTACCCAGTGCTAGAAAAGAAGAGTCACCTACCTGGTGGACCTAGGCACTAGCAGGAGCCCCAAGAGGGGGATTCATGTGAACCGCCTTAAGCTCTTCCATGATAGGGCTGATGTGAATCTGTTGATGGTAACAGATGAGGACCACGAAGCTGAGAGTAAACCTCTCCCTGATCTCCTCTCATCAAACCCTAAGGATGGCTCAGTAGATGGAGTGCTCTATTCAGACACCCTCTCTAGCCAACAGCAATCTGACTGTAGGAAGATCCTGCAACAGTTTGCTGAGCTATTTTCCCTAACCCCTGGTCAGACATACCTGTGTACCCATGATGTGGACACAGGAGACAGCATGCCTGTCAAAAACAAAATTTTCAGACAGTCTGACCAAGTTAACAAGATGCTGGAATTGGAAGTCATTGAGCGCTCTGACAGCCCCTGGGCTAGCCCAGTGGTCTTAGTCCCCAAACCTCACACCAAAGATGGAAAGAGAGAAATGAGGTTTTGTGTGGACTACAGAGGACTTAATTCTGTCACCAAGACAGATGCCCATCCCATTCCAAGGGCTGATGAACTGATTGATAAATTAGGTGCTTCCAAATTCTTAAGTACCTTTGACTTAACAGCAGGGTACTGGCAAATCAAAATGGCACCTGGAGCAAAAGAAAAGACAGCATTCTCCACACCTGATGGGCATTATCAGTTTACTGTTATGCCCTTTGGTTTAAAGAATGCCCCTGCCACCTTCCAAAGGTTGGTGAATCAAGTCCTTGCTGGCTTGGAGTCCTTTAGTGCAGCTTATCTTGACGATATTGCTGTCTTTAGCTCCAACTGGCAGGATCACCTGGTCCACCTGAAGAAGGTTTTGAAGGCTCTGCAATCAGCAGGCCTCTCTATCAAGGCATCCAAATGCCAGATAGGGCAGGGAACTGTGATTTACTTGGGACACCTTGTAGGTGGAGGCCAAGTTCAGCCACTCCAGCCTAAGATCCAGACTATTCTGGACTGGGCAGCTCCAAAAACCCAGACTCAAGTCAGGGCATTCCTTGGCTTGACTGGGTACTACAGGAGGTTTGTGAAGGGATATGGATCCATAGTGACAGCCCTCACAGAACTTACCTCCAAGAAAATGCCCAAGAAGGTAAACTGGACTGTAGAATGCCAAAAGGCCTTTAACACCCTGAAACAAGCAATGTGCACAGCACCAGTTCTAAAAGCTCCAGATTACTCCAAGCAGTTCATTGTGCAGACAGATGCCTCTGAACATGGGATAGGGGCAGTTTTGTCCCAAACAAATGATGATGGCCTTGACCAGCCTGTTGCTTTCATTAGCAGGAGGTTACTCCCCACGGAGCAGGGTTTGGAGTGCCATTGAGAGGGAGGCCTTTGCTGTGGTTTAGTCCCTGAAGAAGCTGAGACCATACCTCTTTGGTACTCACTTTGTAGTTCAAACTGACCACAGACCTCTCAGATGGCTGATGCAAATGAAAGGTGAAAATCCAAAACTGTTGAGGTGGTCCATCTCCCTACAGGGAATGGACTTTATAGTGGAACACAGACCTGGGACTGCCCATGCCAATGCAGATGTTTTGATTTGAAAGTGTGCTGAGGCCTGCTAACCAGGCCCCAGCACCAGTGTTCTTTCCCTAACCTGTACTTTTTTTACACAATTGGCACACCCGGGCATCCAGGTAAGTCCCTTGTAACTGGTACCCCTGGTACCAAGGGCCCTGATGCCAGGGAAGGTCTCTAAGGGCTGCAGCATATCTTATGCCACCCTGGGGACCCCTCACTCAGCACAGACACACTGCTTGCCAGCTTGTGTGTGCTGGTGAGGACAAAACGAGTAAGTCGACATGGCACTCCCCTCAGGGTGCCATGCCAACCTCACACTGCCTATACAGTATAGATAAGTCACCCCTCTAGCAGGCCTTACAGCCCTAAGGCAGGGTACACTATACCATAGGTGAGGGCACCAGTGCATGAGCACTGTGCCCCTACAGTGTCTAAGCAGAACCTTAGACATTGTAAGTGCAGGGTAGCCATAAGAGTATATGGTCTGGGAGTCTGTCATACACGAACTCCACAGCACCATAATGGCTACACTGAAAACTGGGAAGTTTGGTATCAAACTTCTCAGCACAATAAATGCACACTGATGCCAGTGTACATTTTATTGTAATATACACCCCAGAGGGCACCTTAGAGGTGCCCCCTGAAACCTTAACCAACTACCCGTGTAGGCTGACTGGTTTTCGCAGCCTGCCACACTCGAGACATGTTGCTGGCCACATGGGGAGAGTGCCTTTGTCACTCTGTGGCTAGTAACAAAGCCTGCACTGGGTGGAGATGCTTATCACCTCCCCCTTGCAGGAGCTGTAACACCTGGCGGTGAGCCTCAAAGGCTCACCCCCTTTGTTACAGCACCAGAGGGCATTCCAGCTAGTGGAGTTGCCCGCCGCCTCCGGCCACGGACCCACTTTTGGCGGCAAGGCCGGAGGGGATAATGAGAAAAACAAGGAGGAGTCACTGACCAGTCAGGACAGCCCCTAAGGCAACCTGAGCTGAAGTTTCTCTGACTTTTAGGAATCCTCCATAGGAATGTGACCCCCTCCCCTTGGGAGGAGGCACAAAGAGGGTGTAGCCACCCTCAAGGACAGTAGCCATTGGCTACTGCCCTCCCTGACCTAAACACACCCCTAAATTCTGTATTTAGGGGCTCCCCTGAACCTAGGAACTCAGATTCCTGCAACCTAAGAAGAAGAGGACTGCTGAGCTGAAAAACCCTGCAGAGAAGACGGAGACACCAACTGCTTTGGCCCCAGCCCTACCGGCCTGTGTCCCCCCCTTCTGAAGAAACTGCTCCAGCGACGCTTTCCCCAGGACCAGCGACCTCTGAATCCTCAGAGGACTGCCCTGCTCTAAAAGGACCAAGAAACTCCCGAGAACAGCGGCCCTGTTCACCAAAGACTGCAACTTTGGTTCCAAAGGAGCAACTTAAAGACAACTGCGTTTCCCGCCAGAAGCGTGAGACTTGCAACTCTGCACCCGACGCCCCCGGCTCGACTTATGGAGAAACAACACTTCAGGGAGGACTCCCCAGCGACTACGAGACCGTGAGTAGCCAGAGTTGCCCCCCCCCCCCCTGAGCCCCCACAGCGACGCCTGCAGAGGGAATCCCGAGGCTCCCCCTGACGCGACTGCCTGACTCCCATATCCCGACGCCTGGAAAAGACTCTGCACCTGCAGCCCCCAGGACCTGAAAGATCGGAACTCCAGTGCAGGAGTGACCCCCAGGAGGCCCTCTCCCTTGCCCAGGTGGTAGCTACCCCGAGGAGCCCCCCCCCTTGCCTGCCTGCATCGCTGAAGAGACCCCTTGGTCTCCCATTGATTCCAATTGAAAACCCGACGTGTGTTTGCACACTGCACCCGCCCCCCCGTGCTGCTGAGGGTGTACTTTCTGCGCTAACTTGTGTCCCCCCCGGTGCCCTACAAAACCCCCCTGGTCTGCCCTCCGAAGACGCGGGTACTTACCTGCTGGCAGACTGGAACCGGGGCACCCCCTTCTCCATTGAAGCCTAAGCGTTTTGGGCACCACTTTGAACTCTGCACCTGACCGGCCCTGAGCTGCTGGTGTGGTAACTTTGGGGTTGCTCTGAACCCCCAACGGTGGGCTACCTTGGACCTAAACTTGAACCCCGTAGGTGGTTTACTTACCTACAAAAACTAACAAATACTTACCTCCCCCAGGAACTGTTGAAAATTTTACTGTCTAGGTTTAAAATAGCTATATGTGTTTTATTTGAAAAGTATATATGCTATTGTGATTATTCAAAGTTCCTAAAGTACTTACCTGCAATACCTTTCATTTGAAGTATTACATGTAAAATTTGAACATGTGGTTCTTAAAATAAACTAAGAAAAGATATTTTTCAATACAAAAACCTATTGGCCTGGAATTGTCTCTGAGTGTGTGTTCCTCATTTATTGCTTGTGTATGTACAACAAATGCTTAACACTACTCCTTTGATAAGCCTACTGCTCGACCACACTACCACAAAATAGAGCATTAGAATTATCTCTTTTTGCCACTATCTTACCTCTAAGGGGAACCCTTGGACTCTGTGCATACTATTCCTTACTTTGAAATAGTACATACAGAGCCAACTTCCTACACAACATTAAAAAGTCTGCAAACAACTCAGTAAAAATCTCACAACCAATTTCTTAAAATAAAAAATAAAACATGTAAAAGAAACATGACACCAAATGACAAAAAGGCAATAAGGGGGTCAGCAGATAACAATTTTTACTGTTTTGATGCAAAAACCACCAAGAAAAATAAAGGTTGACGAGGATGCAGGTCTTATTTCAGGCAGACCACAATGAAGCACAAGGTAGGACTTCCCTGGCAAAGTGTTTACTTTCAACTTAGGCCCTGACTATGAGTTGGTCATTGTATTCTGACTTGTGCAAAAACCCAGTTTACACACTAGTTGGAGTTATGAAATGGTAGGTATTTAATGCATCCAATAATTATCTGATGTATTAAATATCTCAACCTTTGTTAAATTTCAGCAGTTCAAACCTGCCAATATTTAATGTGGGAAAGCACGCTATATTTGCTATATCATGCAGAATTTGGTGTGTTAAAGACAAGGATTTGTGTGTTACTTCCCACCAACTAGTGATAGGTGTTATTTTTTGCACCCGATAAATAATTTACCCCAGAGAATTGTTATTTATTTGGTGAGATAAATAGTACCTAAACTTGTAATCAGGCCCTTAGTCTTTTTTATGTAAGTCAAAATCCTGGAATGGGGAAAGGCTGAAGGCTGTATATGAGGATGTCCTCCCAATAACGGATAGCACCTGGATGTTCTGCTGAAGCCATTGGTTTTAGCAGGAAAGGCTCCTAGAGCTAGACATTAAAACTTTGCTGCTGAAATCCTCACATCACCAGGATACTTTTAGTACCTTCGTACAGTCAAGATGTCTACCTTCGTACTTAGTGGGATATTGTTTGGAGCTCAAAATCTTCCTGCAGTAAAGCCTGAACTTGCATCTAATGAAATTTGACATCTCTGCTGCAATTTCCTCTCACAGGATTTTTCTGGCTTTCTGGGATGGTTCCTCCTAGCTGCTTCTATGGATCTCAGGGGGGCCTCAGGTACAATACTAGGAGCCATGATAAAGTCCAGCAGAAGCCAACAGCAAGATGCAGTCCAGTTTCATTAGTAACTAGTCCACTAACAACTCCAGGAAAAATAACTCATACAGTTTGTTATGTCCATGTAGCCTGTTATTTCCTGATTTAGATGTAACATATTCTTTCCCAGGATGCTGCTCCTAGTGGGGCATTTATATAGCATTGAAATAACACCTGTATCATGTAATTTAAACCTTATTCTTCAAATACACTTAATCATAAAACCTATGTTACTTGCCTACTAAGGATTATTTTTGATTGCAACAATGGCAATGAGTGGAAAAAGAACCCACATGTGGGAGAAAACTGAAGAGTAACTGAACCTACTGAAGAAATTAAAACTCAATGGAATTGAAGTTTGAAGAGAAGAGAAACACCCTGGAATCCCCACCAGTGTCTTTTACATCTGACAAACTGCCGTCCCTAGAGTGAAGGGCGTTTTGGCTAATTTTATCTGGATCTGCAACCATGTGTTGACTCTGTATCATTAATTCAGAGACCACAAGTAGTATTCAGCTTTGTGATGAGCAACTGGCAGAGAGGCAGTGTAACTGAGAAGGACAGCATGTACAGAGCATGTGGCATTCATGGTGAAGGGTGAACTGGCATTTGACTTGCTAAATGTTTAAGTGGATGCTGGCTTATTGTGACTCATGACATCAAGGTTGGATTTGGCTTATTCAACAGTAAGTCTCATGTAGGGCCAATATACAGTTTAATTGTATGTCTACCGCTGCTGTGCAGTGCTGAAAATGTCAATGAACAATTGGTGAACTTAATTAAAGGCAAGTTAATGTAAACTGGAGGCAGTTTTGGCAAAATGTTGCAGTGGTGGTGTTATGTTTAGGAGGACGTTGCCCCTACGCAGTGAGAGCATTTGCTAAGGTTATTATTCAAAATATGCACATTTGGATAGGGCGTCATTTTGCTGCAGCGTCTGCCATTGTTAAGTGACAGCTCAAGCAGGGGAGCATGAAGTCTTCTCTGGAGAGGACTGGTCTGGGCTGCGTGCAGAGTAGAATGCATGTTGGAGCACTCACCCAGGGGCTTGGTGGAAAATCACACGGAACCAATTTTTTTAAGAGGAATTGCCATCTTGTAGTGAATCTTGGACTGAGCTTTCCACTCTGATTTGAGATGTACTGTGAAGTGCCTCCAAGTATCGAGCCATGAGTGTAATTTTGAATGAGAGTTAGAAGGTACCTTATTTTGGAATGAGTGGAATTAAGCCTACGTAGTGTCCTATTGAAAGGATGAGCAAATGTTGATAGATACCCTTTGAGATACCCTTTGCCTACTGTAGGTATTTTTGAGTGTGGTTGAAAGAAACCTTTTATTAACTGCTAGTTTAGTACTGAGATTTGTAAGATACCCATTATGTTATGTGTGATTGGGGGTTATTTCTAAGTTTAGGTAGTGTCATCAGGCAAGGATGGGCAAGAGTTGAAAGATACTCTTTGCCTACTATTTGAGTGAGGGTTGAAAGGTACCCATGTTAAATATTAGTGAGTGTGGATTGAAAGAGACCCATTTCCAAATCTCCTGTTGTTTGGTATGAGCAAGGGTTGAAAGATACTCTTTGCCTACTCTTTGAGTGAGGGGTGAAAGTTACCCGTTTTGTTATGCTCAAAACGCGCTGTGGTGGGATGAGTGCTGGTGGAAGAGATTCAGTATTTATTTCTATATTCACAAGATGCCCTTTGTTGGGATGAGTGTGGGTTGGAAGAGACCCTTTGCCTTATTCTTGAATGAGGCTTGAAAGATACCCTGTTTGAAGTTGAGATTTATTTTGCTTTCCATAAGTGTTTTTGACCTCCGTTGTGAAAATATTTTCTACCTTTTGTTTCCTGAATTATTTTATTATTTATTTCTTACGTTTCCTGATGTATACTTTTTATTATTTTCTTAGGGGGAAAATGTGTTATATCCTGATTTAGATGTAATACATTCTTTCCCAGGATGCGGCTCCTGGTGTGGCATTTATATACCAATTAAATGTCATCTTTAACTAAGACTTTATTCTTCAAATATACTACATCATAAAACCTATGTTACCTGACTACTGTGGATTATCTTTGATTACAAAATAGCCACACGGGAGGCAAACAAATGACCCCGGGAGTTCACTTCTTAGTCTTGGGTAGACATGGGGAAAAAAAACTGTTTCTCTCCTCCCCGCTTCCCTTTTCAGTGAAGTTTAAAAGTAGAGGTCTCAACCTCTTCCAATTTAAATGAATGAAGTCCCTGGAACATCCTAAACTGTGATGCATGGGTTAAGCTTGGGCACATTCTTTCCCTTATTCATCTACCCAAATCATGTCATTGGCCCTTCTCTGAGAGCGTATTTCACACCTCACCAAAGTCGCAGTGATGGGTCAGCTGTAGGCAGACAAATGCTAATGATACCACATGGGCTTCAGACAGGGAAGCTATAACTTTTTTGAAACTTACTTTTCCTGCATATACAACAAAAATCCAACATCATCATATAATAGTTTTTTATATAAATATTAAAAGCAGTGGTTGAACTATTGTTGGAGATTTTTGCAAACTCAATATACATAATTTACATTATAAGTGTACTTTAACATTTCTGTCATAGAACCAGCTACAGCCCAGGTTTAAAATATTGAAACTGTGTGTTTGACTGTACAGGATTTTGAGACATATTACTTGGATAGGCCTCGCATCGTCCCCAGTATTAACTCATCTTCTTCCTGCAATCCTTTTAAATCACAAAAATTTGATTACAGAATAATGGTGTGTTACAGTCTCAAAATGGGGCTCTGTAATTCTCTCAAACTGTTATAATCTCTGTTTTGTAATGTGACATTATAGCGAGTCACTATGAACAAGATCCATAAAGAGTGACTTCTCACAGCCCAATTGCCTACTTACATAAGATAAAAAACATATTATGTTTTTCTTTATGTGTATGAAGGCTCTAGACAGCATACAAAATAGAGAAGTAAATGAGGGCATATATGCTCTATAGTAAGTTATGAATTGTCAGAGTGTGCAATGAGGAAGCATTTGCTTCATATGAAATGACCCAGAGAACATCACTCAGAGTATAATTAAAATACTGTAAATAGGCAGTGCTCTAAATATGCAAGATTTAAGTTGTTTCATTTTAAGAAAGTGATGCAGTATTACAACATTACTATAAGGCAGAAATACCACATCATAGACTTGAAAAATCATGCAGATAAAAAAAGGTAAATGTTATTGTTATCACCTCCTCACATAACAGTGTAAACCTAGTAGTACAAGAGATTACCTGAAACTATTGCAATTTTTATGAAGAAAATGCTAAAGTCATTCAACTACCTGTCTTCCCGATAGTGATAGTGGTAACACAATTATCACCTCATAGACATTACAGAGAATTGAGTGCACATATTTAAAAGTGGGCCTGTGTAGTGGGAAATGATTGTGCATAGGATGGTGATGCTTGAGAATCTCATATATAATAACAGACTAAAATGTAAAAATCCATCCTAACACAATCTAACTTAGTCCATGCTTTGTATATTGATGGAATTAGTGAAATCTACCTTTTCAATAAGAATGCTTTCATGTTTCTTTTTATTTGTTTTATTCCTAGTTCTTTGATAACTTTTACATTTGTGTTGTTCATTTTCCTGAGCTGTACATTCCATTTCTTGAACAGGATTTTTATTGTACTCTATCAGTTTGTGGCAGGTCTCTTAAAAAAAACTAACATTGTATTACTTCACCTAGTGTTGGAACAACATTATTATTTCCATATAGTGTCTATTCATTTACAATAAGTGAGACAATGCAATATATTGGAATGTGTCACATTGAAATGCCTGTACTATAAAGTTATTGAAAACTAAAACTAATAAGGCTAACATAATCAATTTTTACCACTTTAAAATGCCCCTTGTAGAACTGTGCCCTAAAAAACATGAACCGTTTAATTAAGTGATTTCCCAGTAGAAACTAGGATTACTTGTGGAGAGACCTTACAGTCTATACTTACACACATATTTTGTAACACAAAACAACCACATGATTTGCTCTCAGTATTCACTGGAGTATCCAGTAAGAAAACGTGAGAGGTGTGGTCACTAGATTCTATCTGAAGCAAAGCTTTGGGATTTGAAACCTCAGACAGATTTGAAACCTTTCCTACAGAAAATGTATCTATATTAAACAATATGACAGTTTGTCTTTTAATTTTAAAAATACATTGTGATATTGGAAATCTTTTATATTTGTCCTATACTCACTCACAAAGGACCCAATTTCATTTTCTCTACACTCTGCAGAAGGTTTACTCTTACTTGTTCATTATCATTGTTCCTTACATCATGGGATGTTCCCTTTGTTCACAATATTTATTCTAAATGACCACACTTATTGAGCATGTTTTGCTCCATTTGTTAAGTTTGGTTACATAATGAAAACTGTATTATAGGGTAATGTTAGACAGATGTCATAGGAATTGGAAGAGAAAAATAAAGTTGTGTATGGTTAAAGAATCATTGCACATTTTGCACCAGAATGTCTACCATGGAACATCATCAAACCAGAATAAGGAGGTGGAGTTGGGAATAAATTTCATTAGAAAAAACTGTACATAGAATTGTTAATAATGCATAAATTTAAGGGGATCCAAGGCAGGATATAAGAGTAGTGACATGATAAAAATCTGTGATTTCAGGATGAGTGAAAAGTAAACCTCAGTTAAAATAGTGCCCTGCATGCTTAATTACTTTGTGTTATCCTATCCTAATCACTGTACTTTATTACCTTGATTACTAAATACGGGAGCTCTTAAATGTAATTCAATGCTGAGTTTTGATCATTTATCAAAAGAAAGTGTTCACTTGTGTAAGGTTTGAAAGACAAAATGTTGCATTTTATAGAGGCTGCTGGAAACCCATTCTGCCCAGTTAAAGCAAAAAGAAGTACATTATTTCAGGCACTTAAAGAGAGAGATCTGTTTGTGCTGCATCAAACCAGCATGTTCCTGCTCTCTGAGCCTCGCTTGCTCACAGCAATATACTCATAGAGCAGTCTTATCCCCTGACGTATATATTTACTGTTGTTGAAGTCACTTGTATTGTGTGCATTGTTTTGAACCCATGTATGGGCTTGAAGCTGCCCTTATTGCCTCCCTATCTTTACCTTTCAAGGGTGCATACCTTCATGAAAGAGACAGAATTTCCAGTACCACTTGTCCTCATTCAATCTGCCCTCCACTACCTTCTTACCCTCAAGTCCACTGCTGATAGCATGCCATCATGAGCCAGCCACTGGCTTTATCCCTTTTTTACTTGTTCTTGGTACAGATCATCCATCCGGTGTATCCAGGAAAAGGACTGAAAGATGAAAGGCTTCTTCCTTGATGCCATCCCTGATTGGCAAAGTTAGTACTAAGAGTTGCCTAGTACTACTAGTATCCTTGCTGGAGAGTGGGCCCCAGTATCACCTCCCAGCTTCTACTTCTGTTTTGTAAATGTATCAGCATAATTTTCATGCTGAAATGCCAAGAGGGAAAAAAATAGGTGAGACGATTCACAAAAGCAGTCATGATTACAGGAAGGAGCACCACCAAAGTACCTTATTATGTAAGATAACATTTATTATTAAACTGCATATAAAACATCCATGCTCAAATTAGTAGAAGTGCAAAGAGTGCATAATCCTTTCTATATGCACAAACTCTATATGACTAATCCCTGCAAATTCACATTTTAGATGCCTTGGGACCAATTCACAAGCTAACAGCATCCACTAGTTAACCCTGCAACTATTTGTGACCTGATTGCCTTTGGCATAGTTATAGACCTTTCAGATTTTAATATACTGTATTGAGTAATCACCAAATATACAGGACAAAAAACAGTGAAAGATCTGAGCAATTTCGGATTCTAGATATCATGGGCATTACCGACAAAAAGCAAGTTGGTAGTGTACTAATTATCGGTCTGCAAGGAATTACAAGGGTACTAGGCCATACCTTTGATTTTGACCCTGGAAAAATGAGCTGAATGCGTTGCATGGTGGATGAAGCTGATGGGCATTGACATGATCAGATCCTTGTTGCTATCCTTATGTGGGTTTTGAATACCTATTAGTACTAATGAGATGGTACATCATTAATGCTTCTGCTGTTAAAGAAAGCTATGTTGTGCAAGATTGTATGTCAATAAAATTGGCACACCAGCTGACCTCCTCCATGCTTCTCTGTGTTACAGATTGGTACTCACCAGCACATTGATACATCTGGAAGGTCAAGCTGCTTTTGATAGATAAATGCACATTCATGAGTCTGACCATAAGCATGGAAGTAATCATTGGAAGTATTGTCTCAGACACTCAGCATTACTCTTGACTGCAACTAACCTTTGATTCATCCATCTGTAACAAGTCCACAAAATTGTATTGTTAGATATATTTTCTTAGTGTGGACAACTTAATAAGGGGGGTTTTGGATAAAAGGAAAGATGTTATATCAGATGAAACATGGTTATCATTGTGGCTTGCAGGTGAACCTAAGACATAGTGCAAAATTTTCCCTTCCCCCTTTCTTTAAGGTTACCTCTGTCCTTTGCTTGGCAACATTTATACTGCTCACCAAATGGGTAGAGCACTTTAGCACATGTACGTATTGACTACATCAATTCCTCCTGTTAATAATAACCGACGGGAGGTTTGTGTAAATATGGTTTGGTGAATTTTAAATTAAAGGAAGTTCACCTTGCTATGAAAAAGACCCTATCAGGGAAAGCTGCTGGTCCGATATAGTCCTCGTTGATATTTATCAAGTCAAGCCTGACAGTTGGTCTCTGCTGATTATAAAGGTACTGCTGCTAAGACATCAACCCCAACACATTGTTCCTGTTGACATCAAAGTTGAAGAGTGTGTAATGCATGTATCATTTATGGATTAATCAAGTGCATTCAGTTTATTCAACCGGGACACGTATTTGCACAAATATTGACCCTGGGTGTTGATCCTCCCATTGTACACTTTTGTTGCAATGACACACTAACATGACAGCTTATGTATATAGGCTGAGAGGGCTGAGTGAAAAAGTTGCTTTAGGATAAATAAGGGGGTGATGCAAGAGCATGTTGGTCCTCTTTGTCTTACATTGAACATACATTATTCAGTGGGATACTGAAGAGCAAGGGGGAAGACTTGCCAAAGAAGGGGACTTACCCAATGCTGCTTCTCTTATATGCAGATGATGCATTTTTAATGGCCCAAACAGCCAATGGCTTGCAATGTTTGTTAGAATGGGCCACCCAGATGTGGGCACACCTGGATTTTGATATAAATTTGGCCAAATCATTTGTGATGTTCTGCAGACCTTGCTCTGTAAAACACAAGTCTTACTTTGTCCAGCGTAAGGTTAATTCATGAGATAGGAACCTTTCAATACTTTTGGGTCTCTTTTGACTCTGTATTGAGATGGGACCATTTGTGTTCAGCTAGAAGACCCCAATTCAAAAAACCCATGTAAGAGGTCTTCAAATGTTTGAGCAAACTGGGGTTTAGCCCTCTTGAGGTGAAGTTGTCAATTTATCAATGCAAAAGCATTTCAGTTGCATACTATGGGGAAGAATTGTGGGCATACAAAGAGTGGAATGGTTTACAGGTGCTACAGAAAATCTTCCTACGTAGTCATCTCTCTGCCCCATAAAGCACTTTTAACTTTAATATTGTTATAATGAACTAAGTAAGAATATATTAAGTTGCACCAACTTACTCATTGATTCTAGCTCTCGAGAAGGCATTACAAATACATTTGTTCAGATATGTCAAGGATGACTTTGTGTATATAAGAAAACCAGAGACTATTTTTTTACACCAAGCTTTGGTAATCTTTGCAGAAAAGTTATTCTAAAATAGGGATACTGAAATCGCGGGGGCCGCCTGCAGGCCTCCTGACCTTTAATTGCGGCCCCCTGGTGAACAGCAGTACTGAGCTGCTGTTCACTTGACAGAGCAGGAACATTTAGAAAGCTGTAGAACAGGTATAATTTATTTACACATTCACTAAAGTAATGGTAATAGAGTGTTGATGGCAGACAGAAGTCATGTGAAGGCTCAGTGAAGGCTCAGTTTGTTGTCCGCATCTTTTTCGTGTCCCCCTACACCCACCTTTCGTCACCACGACCCTCGCCCTGCTGGCATAGGCGTGGACCTTGGGCATGTCACAGACAGTACTTTGTGGCCCCTGGGGAAATGTTTGGGAGTACCCATGTTCTAAAAGCATGTTTCTTGGGAAACACAGGGAAGTAATATTGAATGTAAATCGCTTAAGCCCTAGGTACACTCCTATGTTCAATATGTTTTAATCTCTTTGACTAATTTGATCGTATCTAGTTTTTGTAACCAATGTGCATCATGTCTTTCTCCTCACCACAATTAGATTGACTTTAGTAACCAACCTGCTTTCTTTGCCAAAGGAAGGCTTATGGGAAAAACATTACCCCCTTGTACTGGTAATAACTCATCTACTCAAAATACCTAGCACTTAATTATATTATATTGAGGAGGAATATAAGGTTGTTGTTAGCACCATTATTACACAACATTAAAGAACTATGAATTGCACACACCTAGCTTTCTACTTTTACAGGGAATGTCCACACCTTTTATCTGTATGCTCATGGTTAGGTTTCTCCAACAGTGTATTAGAATAAGAGATGGTGTGTTACAATCATGAGTTGGAAACCTTCTGCAATGGCATGTTTGGATGAGTGTGTTCAAGCTAGATGTTATAAACTTGGAACTTTTATTAATTATGTTTATGTTTTTAATGTATTGATGAATCCTTAATAGCAACATATGCTGAATAAAGAGTTCTTGATTACGCGGTCTCCCAATTATTGGGCTTTAAGATCAAAATATTCAACATATAAAAGCCAGTCAGTAGTAATTTTCCTTTTTAGGGTCTAGGGCAAAGCTCTCTGTCCCTGCTGTAATCGCTCTACAGGCTTTTAACCATGCCCACTGCACACCCATGAGTTTGGTTGGTTTCTGGGCTTGCCTTTTGAAATTTGCTTGCTTTCATTAATGAAAGGCATGCCTAGGTCATGCCTTTTCCGTTGTTTAGCCCTTCTCGAGCGCACCAACCAACTACTGAAAAGATAGGAGGCTCCATGTTTTCCATATGGTTTCTGGACGGCTTTTTTCTATTTAATTCCTACGCAGTGCGATTGCGCGGCAGAAGTCGAGCGCTTTGCATCACCTCGATCCTGTTACATGGATAATTGCATTTTGGTTGCTAATCCGTTTGATGCGCGAGAACTTCTGTCTTACTTTTTATTTTCAATTTATGTGGCAAGAAATGTAAAGTTCGAAATTCACAACGCAAATAGCTCTTATTCGAGCAAACGCGAGACCCATTGCATTGCAAATGCCTGTTATAATTATTTCTGTCACGGGACGTTTCAGTACCAAAAGGCTGACACTAATCACTGCTTTATGTGTAACATTTAAGTTCATGTTCTTTTTATTAAACACAGCGGTGCAATCATGGTTATTTCCAACATACAACAGGAGGTCAAGTTGTAGACTTTGACTTCTTTGCTAAACATCATGGCCATGTTTTAAAAAGCTGTTGACTTGAACGCCTTGTACCTTGAAAAATGATAATTGCTACAAACGCGTAGGGAGTTTTCAAAGGAGATGAGTGAGCTACGTGTTCTTTCAGTTTATAGGGGAAGGAGACAATCTATTGTCCCACGAAGGTCTGGTGCATTGAGCATCACTGTAACCACTCTGACTGCTTTGAGTGTAATGTTTGCTCTGTGCCTGACAGGCCAACCTGAGACCTTGATATTTATCATTCTTTCTTTGTGCTGAACTTGTGATTGCAAACTCAGCACAAACTTCATTTGTAATTAATTGGGCAGCAAGACGTGGTTCCAAAGGTTTCCATGCATTATTGGCAGCGCATATGCTTGGAGCGTATTAGTGACGACCAGCTTAGACGAAATGTCATGGGTGCGTGGCGATCTCATACCTATAAAAATAGCAAAAAACGACTTTTACAAACTCCGTGGAATGATTACCCTACCGTGCAGTCACATCTGCATAAATAACGGCAATGCTAATAAAACCTTAGAAAAAACTTTCCCAAACTCTCTAGAATGCCTTTATGAACAAGGTCACCACTCACTTGCCCATAAGGTTCCAGAGTGAGAGATTCATTCGCGATATGTTTCTGAAATTTTTGTGGTTAACGTACCAAACGTCAACCTTAATAAGTCAATGAAAACGCGATGCCTACTTTAGGACCTGACAAATATAAGATTGAGAGATGAGGTAATGTAGTATTGCTAGTTATTTTAGCTATGATTAACTCTATTACACAGTTCGCTCCTTTTGCACACAGGCATACACACTCCTAAAACTAATAATCGAGCGTTATTTAAACCCAACAGCAGGTCAACTTACACAGGAAAGCTCTAAGAAGTATAATTCAAAACATGTGGCTCAACATAGAAGGGAAAATCAAATAGTCCATTGTTTATTCACTTTTTGGGCACAGAAATATCGCATTTAGACCATATAGGACAGAAGCAGATATTCTAACTCGACACACCTTTTTGGAATTGTCTCCAAAAATCAAGATTTGACAATGGACATATTAAATTTAGCCTCACATTTTCAGATGACATTGAATTCACATGCACCAATGAAATGTTACTTAATTTATTGGGCATGGGTATATCAGAGACATTGTGTTCTTGTCACTTGGTTCAAATGTCAGAGCCAATTTGCCCAATGCACTGGCAAGAGTACTCTTTGAGCAACTTACAAAGGTTAGTTAAAATGCACTGCTCTGAGCTGCCTGGATTCCAAGCAAATCAACAAAAGAAGAATCATTTTAAATTTCTCTCAAAGGTGTACACCCGCATAGAAGCAATTTACTCTTTTTTAGGGTGGACATTTGTTTGACTTTCCTTCAGATTGTTATTATAACTGTAATTGTATTTCTATAGCGCTTACTACCCCTGACGAGAAGTTGAATTTTGTTAATAGCACCCTACTCCGGAACCCAAAAGGATTAGTGGAGGATTAGTATAGGGGAATATGAGTACAGTATTAGTGTTAGTATAGGGAGGTGTGATTCAATTTGAAAGGAGGAAGTGAGTGTTAGTTGGATTGAATAGAATAATGGAGGGATAGAAAAGGGAAGAATCCAGAAGTGTTAATTGGGAGATCATAGTAGAAATATGAAGTTCGGGGTGGGTAAAGGAGAGATGGAGGGGGAACTGTCTGTAGAAAGAGATTAGAAAATCATAGTGGTAAAATGGGGCTTAGGATGAGTTAAAGGAGAGATAGATGAGGCAGAATTTAGTAGTGTTGTTTGGGAGATCATAGTAATAAACTGAAGTTTGGGTGAGACAGGAGCGGTAGAGGAGGAAAGGGTTAGGAAGTGTTATTTTGGAGATCGTAGTAGTTGAAAGGGATTGGGATAAGTCAGAGATTGGAGCTAAAGGGTAGATTGATAGAAATATAGGGTGATGGTGAGACAGAGAAAAGGTTTCAAGAGAGTAACTTTTTTTCTTTTTGTACAGTAGGACTAAAGTAATTCATATATAGATACATGATTACAAAGTAAGGGAATATATATGTAAAGACTAGGATATATTGAGATTTAAGTCATATCATATAAACACAGAATTTTAAGAATTGCAGTACTTGAAGGTAATTTATATGTGTACTTTTATATCATTATTTTATCTTCCCTCAATATTTCAATAGTGAATGCTTGTAGGTAAATAGTTAAGATAATTACCTATTGAGATAGCTAAAATGAAACCAGAAACTTTTAACCATATAATCAAACGACATATAGAAACTATACAATGACCTATAAATGCGTTAAGCATAGAACAATATGCACATATACATACATACACATATACATAAATATATACTCACACATACACTTAGAGATATACACACATGCATATATACATTAACATGTAAGTGAAATATACATGTGTTTATACAGGCGTAAAGAGTATGTAAATATTTTAAGATAAACTAGTTATTATACCAATTTGTACAAAGAAATACACATATCTGGATATATACATATAATGAAATTATTAATGTTTACACTATACATGGATATGCACTCCATTGCTGTTTGAGTATTGTGGTTATGTAGCAAAGAACCAACTATTGAATATTCTTCCGAAGATAAGAATCCCATGGAATCTTATCTTCAGTAGTCTGTATTCTTAATAATTAGTAGTCTTCTAAGGATAAGAATCCATGGAAGATAAGAAACCCATGGATCTTATTGTTGTGGTTATTAAATTCCATAGTTTGCAGCTTAAACATAGAAAGATGTACCACCTATTGTTTTTTTCTTGTATGGTGGTAGTTTGAGGCAGGGTGCCAATCATGAGCAACACTTTCTTTTTTTTAAAGGTATTTTGTGATTTTATTTCTGATGAAAAGTGTTCCTGTTCCATGTATTAGTTTGTGGGTGATACAAAGCAGGTTGGAAGTGGATCATCTAGCAACCGGTAACCAATGTAGGACCCTGAAGGCAGAGGAGATCTGGGCTTGTGGCTTTCATGCTGGAGTAGTCTTGCAGCTCAGTTCTGGATGTGTTTTCCATAGAAAATAGAGATGATCCACAGTAGAGGCCATTGCCGTAATCCAGTTAAGCTAGTACACAAGAGATAGTAGCCTGAACCTTGTGTGGAAATCTGAGGTGGGGGAATATGTCTCTCAGATCTTGCAAATATGTTCACTTGAGCGTTAATTGTTAACTTGAAGTCCATGGGAATACCAAGATTTCTAACTTTGTTAGATACTTTAGGAGGTGGACCAAGATTTTCAGGACAGGCACAGAGTGGGTCATGATGTTTCCAATCATCAGCGGTGAGTATTTCTTTTTTTTAAAGCATTCAGTTTGAGATGGCTCCATATCATCCAATGATCAATGTCTCTGAGGCAACTGAAGATTTGTGAGTTTCCAATGTCCTTGGGGCATTCCAGTTTAAGGAGTATTTGTGTGTTATCAGTGTGGTTGTAGCATGTGAGTTGAAGTTCATTGATCATTGCGGTGATGAAATCATGTAGATGTTGAAAAGCACGGGTGAGAAGATTGAAGCTTGAGGGATCCCTGCTTTTGTGAAGCAGGGTTTGAAGAAGAAAGGGGGAGTATGGATGACATTTGTTCTGTTTTGAAGGTAGGATGTGTCCCAGTCAAGAGCATTAACTTCTATGTTGGCGTTGTAGAGTCTTTGTATTGGGGTGACGTGGTCACCTGTGTCAAAGGCAGCTGAGAGGTCCAGGAGAAGTAGTGTAGCAACTCCATTAGAGTCTATTGTGTTTTTAAGATCATCCCCGATGGAGATGAGGGCAGATTCAGATGGGCAAAATCCAGTTTGGTAGTCAGGAATTATGGAGTTACCTTCAATGAATTGTGACATCTGGGTAAAAGCTGCTCTTTATATCAGTTTGCATCGGAAAAGTCAATTTGTAATTGGTCTGTTATTTTTGGGGTCATGAGGGTCCAGGTTTGTTTTCTTTAATAATTGGCACATCAATGCCTTTTTTAGGTCTTCAAAAAAGATCCTTGTAGCTAACAAATTATTGATCATCTTTCTTACTGGTGTGGCAGCAGAGGTAGATAAAAGATTGTTCTTGAAGATGTGTGGAGGACAAGGGTCAGAAGGGCAGCTGGAAGGCCTACTTGCTTTGACGAGATCCATGAATTCACTTTGTGATATGTGTTTGAAGGAGTGCAGAGGCTGGGTTGGATTGCTCTTGGAGAGGATTGTTGGAAACAGGTTGGTGCTGATGGTTTTCCTTTGCTTTTAATAGGAGTCCAATGTGTCTACCTTGTTTGTGTAATGATTGTCCAGTGTGTCTATGAATTCTTGAGTAATCGGATGAATTCCTTCCATGCATTTAGGTTTTCAAAATTAGTTGAGAAGTTTATAAAATTCTTTATTTGCATATATATCATTTTGAATTCTGTCTTAGGAGTACCTTTTTTAGCTTTTTTAATTGATGATTTGTATACGTTGTTAAGTTTGCACAGATAAAGTTTGTCTTGAATGTTGTTTGTTTTGACCCAGATTCATTGCAGCCTTCCGATGTGTTGTTTTAGTTTTTGTAGTTCTGTGTTTCTCCAAAGTGCTTGCTTTCTTTTGTCCTGTTTTGTTTTCCTTAGTGATGTTAGGATATCAAAATCTTCCTGTAGCCTCTTGTAAATTTGTTGAACAGAATCTATTATGTCTAGGTCTGTGTTGGCTGGTAGTTGTATTTCTAAGTATTCAAAATTGAGTTTGTTCCATGGTCGATAGGTGGGATTTTTGGTGGTCTTGGGTGTGTTGATTTGCTGTGTTTTATGTTGGAAGGTTACTAAATGGTGGTCTGATCATGTAACTTGTGTGATGATTTGAACGGTAACTAGTTTTGAGTTTGCAAAAATAACATCTATGATGCGTCCAGCTATGTGTGTGGGATTTTGTACGATCTGATGTAGGTTCAATGTGTCTGGGCCTGTGATGATAGCTTTTGGATGGGGCATATTGAGTTTGCCAAACCAAATGTTTAGGTTCCCAAGAATGCATAGTTTGGAGTATAGTGTTATAAGGTTTGGGACTTTGTCTTGAAATGTGTCTGGGAATGTTGAACTGCTAGGTGGTGGTCTATAATTGAGGTGGAAGTTATAGGAGGAAGTTGGTGTAGGGTTGCATCTGGTGCCTCAAAATCTTGTATGGAGATGTCTGTTTGTCTGAGATGTATTGCTTGTCTAAATATAACAGCTAGTACACCTCATATTCCGCCTGTGCAGTTTTGTGTGATGGTTTGATAGCCTAGAGGAATGGCTTCATGCAACACTGGGGTCATGTCATCTTCCAACCATTGTTGAGTTATGAAGAATAAGTCAGGTTGTGTGTCAGAGAGTAGGTTGTAGATGTAGTGCTTGTTTTTTAAAGAGTAATTGAGCATTTATGAGAAGGCAGTTCAGAGATTGTGTTTGATGGTGGTGTAATCTTGTTTTGTAGAAGATTGATCAGTATATTTTGAACTTGTAACAGGTGTGTCATTAACACTGACATTAATTATACGAGGGTCATAATAGTGTTTTTTTCAATATTGTGTTCCGCATCCAGCAGGCTTAGAAGACATTTTGTTGCATCTGTGTGTGTAGGTGGTGAAGATGGTGGTTGGGAGTGACATGGTTATTTGTGTTCATTTTGTAGAGTTGCCTTTTATGTAATAGACATGGTGATGAGAAATTGTGAATAGTGACACATTGTTTATTTTGTTTGCATCTGTTTAGGGTGGAAAGAGTATGAGATAAGGGTTTGGTGGTGGAGCATGGGTGTCATAGTCTAAGGCTCTAAACTGTGCAATTGATGAAAGGCAGGTGAATGAATGTTGCTACGTTGGGGTGTTTGTGGTGGATGTTGGTAAAGATTGAGAATTTAGGAGTGAAGGTGGTGCAGGATTTAAATTTTTTGAGTAGTCATGAGGTTGGGAGTCGGTGTGATTGGAAGTATTATGAAAGTGTAAACTATTTTGAAGTGCTGGTATGTGTGTTTTGTTTTTGTGGTGCACACACTTTCCAAGCACAGTTTAAAATACAGAGAAGTTTATTTAGACTTTTTAAAAACCTTGCAGCTAGGTTTTTAAAAAGGCCAAATATACATCAGTGGCTAACCAGAGTGTGTTTAGTAGGCTGCTTAATCTGCTTTGTATTTTAAACTGTGCTTGGAAAGTGTGTGCACCACTCGAGTTTAAGTGCACCAAAAGCAGTATTTCAGTGGTTTCAAATCTCCTAGGAGGGAAATTCATACACTCATGGGTAGCACAATGACAGCAGCTTAATGGTACCAAGTTTGCAGATAGACAAGATGTAAATTCAGACAGCACCAGGCAGGACAGAAACAGCATTTTAAAAAGGACCACATTTGCAGTAAACCAAGATGTAAATTCATACAAACACAGGTACAACAAAATAGCAGTTTAAAATGCAATGTTTGCAGAAAAACAGAGAGCCAAATGTAAACAGACAGGGATAGTGAAAAAGTTATTTTTTAAAAGAAAAAATTAAAAAAACACAGAAAGTCTGTGATTTTACCACTGTTGGACTTTTTTTTCTTATACAGGGTCACCCCCAAACTTTTTGCCTCCTGCCTCTTATTTTTCTGACCTGTTGCTGTTGGCTTTTGAACTCTGAGTCCCTAGCAAAGTGCACTAGAGGTGCCAGGGCCTATAAATCAAATGCTACTAGTGGGCCTGCAGCACTGGTTGTGCCACCCACACGAATAGCTCTGTAATCATGTCTCAGACCTGCCACTGCAGTGTCTGTGTGTGCAGTTTTAACTGTAAATTCGACTTGGCAAGTGTACCCACTTGCCAGGCCTAAACCTTCCCTTTTCTTACATGAAAGGCACCCCTAAGGTAGGCCCTCGGTAGCCCCAAGGGCAGGGTGCAGTGTATGGCTAAGGTAGAACATATAGACCCTTATTACAACCTCGGCAGTCTTTTTCTAAGACCGCCAAGGTTCCTCCAGGCCGAAGACCGCCAGTGGTGGCGGTCTTCCGCCAACCATATCATGACTCCTGCCAGCCCTCTGCCCTTTTTCAGATGGAGAGCCGTCAGCAGCCATACTGGTGGTCGGCGGTGAAGTGGAGGCTGCTCCACCGTCACCGTCACGTCAGCAGAACACCGCCCACCGAATTATGTCCCAGTATTCGGTGTGGTGGTGTTCTGGTGATGGGGTGCTGGCCCCGGAGCAGCCCCCATGTATCCCATTCCCTCCTGAAGGATCACCGAACAGGTAAGGTGACCGTTCGTTAGGGGAGGGGGTGGGGGGGTGTTGTGTGCGTGCATGGGGGAGTGCGTCTGAGTGTGTATAGGGGTTGAGTGCGTGTATGCATGTGGGGATTGTAATGTGTGTATGGGAAATGTGACGTATATGCGTGTGTGCATGTGTGCATGTATGTGTGCATGTATGTGTGCGTGTATGTGTGTGAGTGTTGTGAGCGTGCATGTAGGGGGGAGTGGGGGTATGTGTGTGGGTGTTTCTGTGGGTGTGGAGGGGCGGGGGGTCCTATCTCCTTTGGGGGGGAGGGAGGGGGGTCATGGGTGTTGGGGGAGGACTCGGGGGGGGAGACCCCAATCAGTGCCAGGGAACAAATTCCCTGGCACTAATAGTGCCAACCGCCATGGATTTCGTGGCAGTACAAAACCCCATGAAATCCATGGCGGTATGCGGGGTCATGATGCCGCCGGCGGTCTAGTTTTGGCCGCCGGGCTGGAGACCGAAGTCTCCAGCCCAGCGGTCGTTACCACCCTTGCAGTCGGTGTGTTAAAGTGGCGGTTTTGCATGGCGGTAACCGCCATGGTCAAAATCCCATTTTTTTCTTTCGCCGGCCTTTTTGGCAGTATTACCACTGCTTTTACACCGGCCACCAGGGTTGTAATGAGGGCCATAGTAATGTGTTTTACATGTCCTGGCAGTGAAATACAGCTAAATTTGTTTTTCACTGTTGCAAGGCCTGTCCCTCTCATAGGTTAATATGGAGGCTACCTTTAAATATGATTAAAGTGTAGATTCCCTTTGGGAGCGGATGGACATGTGGAGTTTGTGGTCTCTGAGCTCACAATTTAAAAATACATCTTTTAGTAAAGTTGATTTTAAGATTGTGTGTTTGAAAATGCCACTTGTAGAAAGTGAGCATTTTCTTGCTTATACCATTTTTGTAAGTCTGCCTGTTTGTGGATTCCCTGTCTGGGTCAGTTTGACAGTTGGGCTGATTGCACCTCACACTAGTCAGTGACACAAAGCTGGGGTGTAGTCTGAATTTCCTGATGAGCGATCTGTGCTAGGACGGAGGGGAGGAGTGGTCACTCACACCTGAAAGGGCTGTGCCTGCCCTCACACAATGCAGTCTCCAACCCCCTGGTGAGTGTCTGGGGCCTGGCCTGGGAAAGGCAGGATTTCACATTCAAAAGAGACTTTACTTTGAAGTAGGCCTACTTCAAAGGAAAAACTGGGTATAAGAAGGGCACTCAAAACCAAAGACTTTAGAAACACTTCTGGAAACAAGAGGAACCTCTGCCTGGAGAAGAGCTGAAGAGCTGCCCTGCCTGTGACTGTGCTTTGTGGAGCTATCCTGTAGTTGCTGCTTCTGCCAGAGTAAGAGGGCAAAGACTGGACTTTGTGTGCCTTCCATCTTGAGAAAAAATCTCCAAGTGCTTGATTTAGAGCTTGCCTCCTGTTGTTTGAAGTTTCAGGGAAAGCAAATACTTCTCTCTGCCAGCACCTGGAGTCTCTGGAGAAACTCCTACTCTGCCCTGTGGTGCCCATCCAGTTTCTGGGACCATGAAAGGAGAAGCTGGCAGCCTAAAGACAAGGAAATCTACGCACAGAGCGCCGTGCAGGGAAAAGATCGACGCAACTCTGACGCAGCTGAAGAAACAATGCTCTGCCGGCTCCACATCTGAAAATCGATGATCACCAGAAACGCGACCGAAGAATCGACACACGGAGCAGGAGAAATGATGTGCAGCATCGCTGACGGAGGCTGGGAGATCGCTGCATGGTTTTGGGATCATTGTGCGGCTGGATTTCCGACTTCAGTACCGCTGGGCGTGTAAAAATAAGAGGCCTTCCCGGACCCAAGAGTGCTGACCGGATCGACCCATCGCTCTCCTGAGGGGAGAAGAAATGACGCGCCCGACCCGGCGAAAGGAGAAACAACGAAAGGTCCTGCTCGTGAGTGGAATCAACGCATCACAAGCCCTTTCTGACGTGCACTCCCCCGTGCGGGGTTATTTTTGACGCACCAAAGGCACTTTTGCACGCTAACAGTGTTAGTGTGTGTTTGAAATTACTTAAAGACTCTTTTTGATTTTTTATTGATACCTTGACTTGTGTATTGTGAATTTTTGTAATTCTGGTCTTGTTGTGTTTAGATAAATATTTCCTATTTTTCTAAACCTGTGTTGTGTCATTCTGAAGTGTTTTCACTAAGTTACTGTGTGTGTTGGTACAAATACTTTACACCTAGCACTCTGAAGTTACACCTACTGCTCTGCCAAGCTACCAAGGAGGTAAGCAGGGATTAGCTTAGGGTGATTCTCTTTTACTCTGACTAGAGTTAGGGTCCTTGCTTAAACAGGAGGTAATCTGACTGTCAACCAAATACCCTATTTCTAACAACCACCTTCTTTGACTTTTGCTCACTGGGTTGTTTAGGGGCAGAGAAGCTGTGCAGTATATCTGTAAGGAGCTGGGTGTAAAACTTGTTTGTATAAATCCTGTTAATGAACACTTGTGATGAGAGCATCCATATGAAAGATTTTCGTGTGAATCACTTGTGAAATACTGACATCCACTAAGACATCATCCCAAGTTGTTGCCCAGACTCAACCAATGTGAAATATTAGTGCCTCTTTGTGATAACTGTCATACTAAAGTTTTAAGTTTGCCTTAGTCCTGGAAAATTATCACTGCCATCTAGATGTACACGTGTGAAGTATGTATGAGTGACATGTTTTCTCAATTCAATTCAATTCAATTAAATTTTTAAGCTAAGTGGAAAATGTCTATTTTTGACTGGTGTAAGAAAATGCATATTTTTACATGACCACCTCAATGTTTTAGACAGGTACGGCTGATTCTTTTACTCTGTGTACTAAGACTCAATAAATCTGGCCCCAGTGTATCTCCTCTAGCTTCTAAATTATGTTGAAATTGTCCATATGCCAAATTGCCATACTTAATTTAACAATCATGGTAAAGAGCGTACCCATGGTGTGTTTGTTACATGTCTTTAGTGGACTACAGCACATATTGTGCCACCTCTAAAGTCACAATGCAAAACATGACTGCAGGTCTTCCACCATTGACTTGGCTTGGCAGGCTTGTAATTAAAATATGATATGTCAAAATAATCCTATTTTGACTGGCCTAAACCTTCCGTTTCAGTATTATTATGTCACTCCTAGTCCTAAATGACCATAAGGCAAGATACATGATACGAAAGTAGACATGTACAAGATAACAAAGTCAATTGTTAAACTTTTTTAAAAATGTTTAGTACAAATTCAATTAATTGGTAAAGTCAGATTTGTAACACATATTTTACAAATTGTACTTTTAGAAATTAAGTCCATTTTAACCGATCTAAAAACTCTAGAAGCTCATTCGCCTGAACTTCCAACTGTGAGCCTACATCTTACTAGTGCCTTAAATAGGTGTAAAGTGGGTCTAAGAGACAGAGGCCTTGGGTGTGAAAAGATGTTGACCTCTCCTTCGAATAATGCCTGCCCTGTCACTGACAGATGTAGCTCATACCTGGGCATACCTCCCATTTGTCTAATTAGCCACCCAGGCTCCAATCCCAATGGCAAAGGAGTTTCCCCCAGAACCAGTTTTGAGTTATTCCAGAGAAGGTGTTACAAAAGGCCAGATGTACGAAGCTGTTTGCATGTTGCAAACTGCAAAAAACGCAGTTTGCGGCATGCAAACGGCCGATTGTGATGCTCATTCCCAAACTGCGAGTTGGTACCGACTCGCAATTTGGGAATGCGACTCGCAAATAGGAAGCGGTGTTCCCTTCCTATTTGCGACCGCATCGCCATTCAGAGTTGCTTTGTGACTGCGAATGCGGTCGCAAACCAACTCGCAGTTACCACCAGTGTCACACTGGTGGTAACTCTTTCGCAAAAAGGGAAGGGGTCCCCAGGGGACCCCTTCCCCTTTGTGAATGCCGAAAAAAATATTTTTTCAGAGCAGACAGTGGACCACTGCCTACTCTGAAAAAAACGAAACCAAATGGTTTCGGTTTAGTTTTCATTTTGCAGCTCGTTTTCCTTTAAGGAAAACGGGCTGCAAAATGAAAAAAAAAAAAACTGCTTTATTAAAAAAGCAATCACAGACATGGAGGTCTGCTGACTACAGCAGGCCACCATCCTTGTGAGTGCAGGGACTCGCTATGGGGTTGCAAACTGCGACCCACCTCATGAATATTTATGAGGTGGGTCTTTGCAACCCAATAGCGAGTCGCAGAAGGTGTCTGAGACACCTTTCTGCATCCAATTTTGCGTCTTGCAAATTGCGAGTCGGGCAGACTCGCAATTTGCAAGTCGCAAAATTGGAGTTTCCTACATCTAGCCCTTATTTCCTTGGCCCTCTTGGGTTGAGTACAGTAGCTCTGCACAGGGGAATTAAAGTCCTGCCATTGCCTGAGATTGGCTGCAGTGTGAGACACAGGAACTGTTGAAAACGTGGGTAAAGTTATCCCAGTGAACTCTGCTCCTATCGGCTAGGGAGGGACCAGGAGTCACTGTGCTCACTCACTCATACGAGGCATGTATGTGGCACCCCAGGGTACCTTTTTCAGAATATTACTGGACTAGTGGAGTACAGAAGAAGGTCTGCACCTACTGATAAGACCTATGAAGAGAACCTTGATTGCTGGACTTGCTTCCACTTGTACCCAAGTCAAAGAAGCAGACTTTAAGGGTTAGTTGTTGGGCCTCATTTTGAGATACAGGGAAACAAAAGCTGCAAGAAACCCACTTTCCTGAAACAGCCCAGCTAACCATGTTCAATAGGACCTGTGCTTCATCCTACTAGTGGATTCTGTTGGCATTGGTCCTGACCCACAATTGCCATTCCTGAGATCATGGAACCTCTGGCTGATGTTAGAGTGTTCTCCACATGCACAAACTGCAGAAATTGGGACTTAGTTCATGGTTGGTCACCTTGAAAGTCTAAGGGGGTCATTCTGACCCCGGCCGGCGGCGGAAGCCGCCGGCCTGGCTGTAACCACCAGAATACCGCTGCACGGTCAAAAGACCGCCGCGGGTATTCTGGGTTTCCCGCTGGGCTGGCGGGCGACCGCCAGAAGGCCGCCCGCCAGCCCAGCGGGAAACACCCTTCCATGAGGATGCCGGCTCCGAATGGAGCCGGCGGAGTGGAAGGGGTGCGACGGGTGCCGTTGCACCCGTCGCGATTTTCAGTGTCTGCATGGCAGACACTGAAAATCTTTGTGGGGCCCTGTTACGGGGGCCCCTGCAGTGCCCATTCCACTGGCATGGGCACTGCAGGGGCCCCCAGGGGCCCCACGACACCTCATACCGCCATTCTGTTCCTGGCGGGCAAAACCGCCAGGAACAGGATGGCGGTATGGGGGTCGGAATCCCCATGGCAGCGCAGCAAGCTGTGCCGCCATGGAGGATTCCCCAGGGCAGCGGGAAACCGGCGGTACACCGCCGGTTTTCCGTTTCTGACCGCGGCTGTACCGCCGCGGTCAGAATGCCCATGGGAGCACCGCCAGCGTGTTGGCGGTGCTCCCGCGGTCGTTGGCCCCCTTAGTCTTCAATATCAAATTACTCATCTGTCTCAACTTGCTTTATTAACCCTCTGAAAAAATTAGACTTCCAGAAAAGATTCTAGAATCAAATGTAGAGGTTTCCACCAGGATCAGCTCCGAGCAGCTTCCAAACATCATCACTGTCTTCCTCTGAATGCACACTACAGAGCTTTCCCACCTTTGAAGACCACACTAGGGCCCGTCTCTTCGGCAATGGATCATTATCAAAGCCTGTTTCTGATCTAGCATGTTCCACCGATGACCCTTCAACAACTACTTTTAATCCATAAAAGTTTCTAAGTCAAACGTTAAACTTCCCACCAAAATGAACATGGTCCCCAGATCGAACTGGTGAGCCTGTGCAGTTGCCCATAACTTTTGATGTTGACTAAGTCTAGCACATCCAGATACCCACGGTTAGTGCTTTGCAGTTTTGGCTCTATTATTTATCTAAAGCTTTACAAGATCCTATCTCCAGTTCCCTTTATAGGAGTTTTGGCATTTTTATGTCATTTTGTTTATTAAAATGTTCTTGATTTTTCAAATTTGAGTGGAATTTTTATTGTGTTGTGTTTGTGACTTCTTAACTATTTTGGTACTTACAAGTGCTTTACACATTTTCTTAAGATAAACTTGTCTGCTTTCAGCATGTCTGCTAGGTGTTTGAATTCCTCAAATATTATGAGTTTATTTGTATGAGGACTGCCATTTTGGCAGTGGCGGTCGGACCGTCAACAGGCTGGCGGAGAAAACTGCCAAATTATGACATTGATGGTGAAGCAAACAGAATACAGCCAACGCACCACCGGCACTGACAGTGCGGTCAGACCACCGTGGATGATTAAAGGCACCAGCAGGCCAGTGGAGAGCAAGTTTTTGTCTGACTTATTACAAGGTTGTACACCGTCAACATTTCTGCTGCGGTCGGCCCACCACTGAAACACAGGCTGAAACGAACTGCATAAAAGGAGACACTCACCTAGAGGAAGCCATAGTCGTCCGGAGCCGCCATGGAGCCACAACTAGATGTAATCCTGCTGCTCCTGCTCGCCTAACGACAACTGAATGTTCACTGCTGCTGCCGACAGCAACCATAAATACATAAACTCACCTGTTGCAGTTGTATATTGTGACAATTTTGTACAGTTACATAACATACCATAGGGAGGAGGCTGCAAGGACAACTCTCACACATAACAGTACACTGACATGCACAGTCACATACTATAACCAAGGTGGCCATATATACACAGCGCTAACACTGCATCAAGCACAGACACACACCACACGTCAAGAACACACACTTACGCACAACAATGCAGCATAGGCCTAGCCTCACACAACATATCAACACGTCACAGCAACACCACACTGGCAACATCATAAACACATTGTCAAGCACTCATAACCGACACTGACCAGGGACTCATCACACATACAACACAATGTACAACCAACAGGGAGAGAACACACATAATTACACAATCATACAACTTAGCAATCGACACACACATCACACACACAGCAGATCATACCTATCATACCATGGACAAGAGACACACACACTCACACAGTCAAAGAACACACAGCAACACACCACAACAACAAACACATGTCAACACAAACACCACACAATACCATCACAACAACGTATCTACAACATACACATGCCCATCACAAAACACACACCCTATCTCTGGTGAAAAAAATCACTGCATACACCCTCACATACTGCCCAAACAATACAGGAAGCGCCACACACACATACATACTCACACACAACCAATGTCAGGCAGGAATGACTCGAACCTAGGAGAGGAAAAGTAGGACAAAGATGTAACCAGTAAACCAACAACAGGTTGCTCTGAATATATTATTAGAAATATCAAATACAAAAGTTGAAGGCCATTGGCCGGTCCAATGTAAAAACGAAGTGGTGCACCAAAGGCACTATGGGGGTCATTCTGACCCTGGCGGTCATTGACCGCCAGGGTCAACAACCGCGAGAGCACCGCCAACAGGCTGGCGGTGCTCTCAAGGGCATTCTGACCGCGGCGGTTTGGCCGCGGTCAGAAAGGGAAAACCGGCGGTCTCCCGCCGGTTTTCCGCTGCCCAAAGGAATCCTCCATGGCGCCATGGGGATTCCGACACCCCATACCGCCATCCTGTTCCTGGCGGTTCGGCCGCCAGGAACAGGATAGCGGTATGGGTTGTCGTGGGGCCCCTGGGGGCCCCTGCAGTGCCCATGCCAGTGGCATGGGCACTGCAGGGGCCCCCGTATGAGGGCCCCACAAAGAATTTCAGTGTCTGCTTAGCAGACACTGAAATTCGCGACGGGTGCAACTGCACCCGTCGCACCCTTCCCACTCCGCCGGCTCTATTCGGAGCCGGCTTCCTCGTGAGAAGGGGTTTCCCGCTGGGCTGGCGGGCGGCCTTCTGGCAGTCGCCCGCCAGCCCAGCGGGAAACACAGAATCACCGCGGCGGTCTTCGGACCGCGGAGCAGTGTTCTGGAGGGGGAACTCTGGCGGGCGGCCACCGCCGCCCGCCAGAGTTAGAATGACCCCCTATATGTTGCCCCAACTTGCCTCCTGACTGCAATGTAACCTCCACAGGCAGCGGCATCAAGGGGGCAGGCAGGCACCGCAGGGATGATCTGAGGAGGGGGTGGTGGAGGGGATGTTTGGGAGGGAGTTTGGGCTTTGGCTTGGGGGTTTTTGATTTAGGCTTGAGGAAAGGTTGGGATCTTCTTAGTAGGGTTCATCTTCTTGATGGGGAGGGCCATAGGTATTGGTGGGGTGTTGGGAAGGCCTTGGAGGAGGACGGGATGGCCTTGGGAGGGGAACTGTTAATCTAGGGGTGACAGATGGAAGAGGAGTAGGGGAAAGGTCAAACCCCAGTAGGAAAGACTTATTGCAGACATGGGGACGGTCATAACAAAAGAGTTTGGGTGTGAAGGGAGAGGGAGTAGTTGTCTGAGGTATTTGTGTGGATGTCTTGGGTACATGTTTGTGAGAGGTATGCTTGTGGTTGGTGGGTGTCTTTAGGGTGGGTGAGTGCAGGCATTTATGTGCCTTGGGCTGAGGTGTGGTGGAGGTGTGGGGGATACAGTGGTGGGTGTCTGTCTGTTGGGATGGTGAGTGCAAGTATGGTGGATGTGCTGCATGTAGGTGTGTCTGAGGTTGTGGTGTCTGCAGGTGTGGTGACTGGGGTGGATGTCTAAGTGTCTGCTGGGGTTGTGTCTGCAGGTAGGATGGGTGTGGTCGCTGAAAGTAGGTGTGGTGTTTGCAGGTGTGTCAAGTGTTGTGTCTGTGAGGCTCAGGGTAGGGGTGTCAGGGCCGGTAGTGATTGTTGTTGTGTGTGCATGTGTGTGTTGCTTGTGTGTGTAGTGAATCCTAGTTAGTTTTACTGGGATACCAGGAGTTAGCTTAGCCTCTGGCTTGTAGACTAGTGCCCAGTCACCTAGTGACTTTTAACCTACTTAGCTTGCTCTGTCTTAGCCCATTTAAATATTTATTTCTTCTAAGATGGCTGCCTTGTTTATAGTTAGGCCACTTGTTATGAGTTACATTATCAGTGTCACCACACCAAGGCGTCAAGATCAAGCACCAAAGACAAACAAACAGTAGGTGTTCACACTTAGGGATTTTCCCTCTCTATACTTTCGAGGGATGTTGATATTAATTGCCGTCCCAAGCATGCCTGTTATCTATTGTTTAGGAATACACCTACATCAGGGGACCTTGTAGATCTGTATAAATACATCACACTTTAGACAGATACGGCGGTACAGACAAGCAGCGCGGCGGTCACCGCCAACAGACAGGCGGACGACAATGTACCGCCCATAGTATCACAACCCGCCAATCCGCCACCTTTCCGGGGCGGATTCACCGTGGATAAAAACACGGCGGAAACAGATTTTGCAATGGGAAAACGCTCACCTGACCACATCCCACGAGGAACGAGGACTCCATGGAGCCCGAACTCCAAATACTCCATGCGCTTGTCTTTCTGCTCCTCCACGACCACCATCTACGTAGGCGCCGAAGACAACGGTGAGTACTGCACCTACAACATAGGGGAGGGGGAGGCAAACGTCAGGGGGACACACACGCAACACCCCCACCCCCACCCTGAACCTCACCCACTACAACACACACACCAATGCATATCCAAACAGCACAATAACAACCCACAATCCCCCCGGAAGAATGAAAAGACAAAGCGAAATCCGTTTAAACATTGTAATGTTGCAATATACATGTCTTGCAAAAATATACAGATATATACGAAATTCAGGCCAAAATATATACATTACGAGAAGTAGTGCAAATATGTACATAACAATGTCCGTGCACCAACAGTCCAAAAATGCATGGGCGAGGCCCACAAAATATACCTGACCACAATTGGAGAGAACACTGCCGGGGCATCAGATAGAAATACGACAGGCACCTCAGGGGGAAGGGAAGGGGGGGCACCTCAGCCGGAGGAGTGCAAAGCCAGATCCATGACGGGGCTCCATGCCCACTGTGCCATCCTAGGGAGTGCAAAGCCACAGTCTCTCAAGTCTCTACAGTGGGTGGCTTGCCCACTGTGCCATCCTGGGGGGTGCAAAGCCACAGTCTCTCAAGTCTCTACAGTGGGTGGCTTGCCCACTGTGCCATCCTGGGGAGTGCAAAGCCACAGTCTCTCAAGTCTCTACAGTGGGTGGCTTGCCCACTGTGCCATCCTGGGGAGTGCAAAGCCACAGTCTCTCAAGTGGATAACATTCTCCACTGGTTCTGGAGGGGGACTGGTGCCCAGAGTGCTTCATCCTGTGCAGGGCTGAGGTAGTGGATGCATGTCACCACTGGTTCTGGAGGGGGACTCGTGCCCAGACTGGATTAGTCTCCCCATGAAGGTTCCTGTCCTGTCACTGTCCCAGCTGCACATGGGATAACAATGCTTGATGTGGCGGTCTATTCATTCTTACCCGGTGCATGCCCTGTTCAGCGGTGCTCTGCCATGGCGGTTCTGGCCTGTTCAGCGGTCTTCACCATGGCGGTCTTTGCCCTGTTCAGCGGTGCTTTGCCATGGCGGTTCTTGCCCTGTTCAGCGGTCTTCACCATGGCGGTCTTTGCCCTGTTCAGCGGTGCTTTGCCATGGCGGTGCTTGCCCTGTTCAGCGGTCTTCACCATGGCGGTCTTTGCCCTGTTCAGCGGTGCTTGACTTTGCAGTTTCTGACCTGTTCAGCGGTGCTTTGCCATGGCGGTCTTTGCCCTGTTCAGCGGTGCTTTGCCATGGCAGTCTTTGCCCTGTTTAGCGGTGCTTGACTTTGCAGTTTCTGACCTGTTCAGCGGTGCTTGACTTTGCAGTTTCTGACCTGTTCAGCGGTGCTTTGCCATGGTGGTCTTTGCCCTGTTCAGCGGTGCTTGACTTTCCAGTTTTTGACCTGTTCAGCGGTGCTTTGCCATGGCGATCTTTGCCCTGTTCAGCGGTGCTTGACTTTGCAGTTTCTGACCTGTTCAGCGGTGCTTTGCCATGGCGGTCTTTGCCCTGTTCAGCGGTGCTTGACTTTGCAGATTCTGACCTGTTCAGCGGTGCTTGACTTTGCAGTTTCTGACCTGTTCAGCGGTGCTTTGCCATGGCGGTTCTGGTACGGACATTGGTGTGTGGCATGACGTTCCCTACACTGGGCCTTAGTGTGTGGCATGACGTTCGCTCATAGCCCACCTGGGCTGTGGCAGCCGGGGCCCTCCTGGGCACTGACTCCGGCGGTGGTCTCCTGACCAGTGACGATACTTGGGCCCTCCTGGGCTGTGACTCCGGCGGTGGCGGTGGTCTCCTGACCAGTGACGATACTTGGGCCCTCCTGGGCTATGACGACAGTGCTGGCGGTTGTGTCTCGACCGCCGGGAATGATGCCGCCCTTCTCCGCCGTGACACTCACGACAGGCTGGGCAGACTTCCTCTGGCCCTTCCCCACCTTTGGTGGTATCACAGCTGACTCTCCAATCCCCTTGGAACCCATGTCAGTTTTTTTCCCACCAGGAGGCTTCACACGGTCCCGTCGTCCACTCTCCAATTTCAGAGCCTTGACAGGGGGTGGGCTGCCAGTGCCTTGGCTCCGGGTCACACTGCCTGCCCTGGTGGACGGTGCACTCCACAAACCTTGAACAGGCACCACTGGTATTGGAGGCTTTTTGGCTGAGGCGCTATGACGGGACTGATGAATTGGAGGGGTGGAGGTGGGGGCAAAAAGGTCAACTTTACAGAGGGACAGTTTCTCACAAACACTGGGATGGGTAGTTGGAGGGGGTCTGGGAGTGGAGGAAGAGGAGGTGGTTGTAGGAGGTGTCACTTTAGGTGTTTTGGGTGCAGGTGCAGGTACTGGAGGCTGTCGTGAGGTGGATGGATGTTAGGTGAGTGATTGCCGGCGTTTGTGTACTTTGGGAGGGGGCATCACAGACACACTGGGAGAGGACACAGGGGACGTGTAAATGGAAGTGGAGGTGGTGAGTGCAGGTGAGCGGCTTGGGGTGCTGGGTGTCCTTGTGCGATTCATGGTGCCTGTAGATATGATGCATGCAGGTGTGTGTGTAGACGGGACTGGGAGGGAGGAGGGAGAAGAGGAGGAGGGGGACATGGTGGAGGCAGTGGATGTTGCTGTGTCTGTACGTGGGTGAGGCTAGTGTGAGTGCCTGTGTTGTGTGTGGTGCTTATGTTTGCTTGAGCTACTTGTGTGTGCTGACTTGTGTTCATGCTGGTCTGTAGGTGTGCTTGGGATGGGCGGGGGTACAAGGGATTGGGTCTGGGTGGAGGAGGTTGGAGGGGGGAGGCTAGACACAGGGACAATGGCGGCCATCAGTGCTGAGGCCAGAGATTGTAGGGTTCGCTGAAGGACATCCTGACCAGAATGAATGCCCTCCAGGAATGCATTACCGTGTTGCAACTCCCGTTCTACACCCTGGATGGCATTCACAATGGTAGACTGCCCAACAGTGAGTGACCTGAGGAGGTCAATGGCCTCCTCACTGAGGGCAGCAGGGGTGATTGGGGCAGGGCCTGAGGTGCCTGGGGCGAAGGTGATGCCCACCCTCCTGGGTGAGCGGGCACGGGGCAAACGCTGAGGGGCTGCTGGGAGGGCGGTGCTGGTAGGGGAGGTGGCGGCTGTACCTGTAGAAGTGGGGCGCACAGATGGTGTCGCCACCACAAGGGAGACCCCATCGGCGGACAAGTCTGTGTCGCTGGTTGTTGATCCGGTGGCCGACGTGAAGCTCCCCTCGCCCTCCATCCCACTGGTGCATTCAGAGTCCGTGGTGTGGCCCTCCATGGCCATGTGGGATGCAGCTCCCTTGTGCTCCGGTGCCACTGTACCTCCGCCTGATGATCCTGATGTACAAAAGAACAGGGAGAGCAGAAAAAGGAGGGGGGACTCAAGAAAGACAGTTTGAGTGCATGGCATACCGCTACCATTGGCGGACAAGACAGACACAGCAGCCCCTGCATTACGCCGTGCTCCTGCCCTCTGCATATGCAATTTCTGGGATCTGGCCTACATGGCAATGGTGGACATCTGCACACATGGATGCCACAGGGGCAACTATACCTGTACTTGGCACTATACTGAGGTGGGGTAGAGTGCCACATGGGCTGCATTACAGAGGGGCCTAGTCTTCGTGTTTCTGGCCCCACCCAGACCCCTCTTCTGCGCGCAAAGTCCACAGAATGAGGTTGTACTCACCCACTTGTGTCTGCTGTGATGCCCTCAAGTGCCCATCCAACTCCGGGTAGGCCACCGCCAGGATCCGGAACATTAGGTGGGTCATGGTGCGACGGGCACCCCTCCCACGTTGGGAGGCCATCCCCAGCTGAGCCTCTGCCGTCTTCTTGCTGCAGCGGCGAATGTCCTCCCATCTTTTACGGCAGTGGGTGCCCCGTCTCTGGTGGGCCCCCAGGGTCCGGACCTCCTTGGCGATGGCACGCCAGATGTCCCTCTTCTGGTGGGCGCTGACCTACATGACATGCACAAGGGAAGAGGAACAGTCATTACCAACTGCACTGTCGATGTGAGTGGCCCCCTCCCTACTCTGGCAATGTGGCCCATTCATTCACATGCATTAATGTTCTATGAACTCTGCCCCCTTCCCTCTTCCAACCAGCCCTCTCCACCCAGGCCTAGCCCATACAACGTGCTCCTTTTGTACTAACCTGTTGGTCTGGAGGACCGTAGAGTAGCGTGTACTGGGGGAGGACCCCGTCTACCAGTTTCTCCAACTCCTGAGCAGTGAAGGCAGAGGCCTTTTCCCCAGACGCAGCAGCCATCGTCGCTTCCAGACCGAGTTCACAGCAGCACTTGCAGTGTAGGTCCTCTCCTGTCGAAGGTCAGGTATCTAGTGATGGAACAGATATAAAATGGCAGTGACGTCTGCGGCGGTGACGTGCGCGGCAGTGCGCATCATCACGCCGGCGCACCTGTTCATTGGCTCCCTGGACCCATAGGGTCCTATGTTAACCAATGCAGCATTGCGCCGCGGTCTACGACCGCCTACCACGACGGTGTGCAACGACAGCGCAGTTACCCCACAATCCCATTGTCCCAGTTTAGAGGTCAGGCAGCCGCCATTTCAGGGGTCCACATGGCTATATTTACCTCTGCGTCACACATAGCTAGGCCTACACTCAACACACATACAGGAAGGGTTTTGTGAGTGGTGTAGTCTTGTGTGGGTACATACCTGGATGAAAAATGACTGATTTGTCGCTGTTGTCCTTCGTAGGCACCGTCAGCTGGGACATGTGAGAAGATGGCGGAATCCTCCGGTGTACCGTCCGCTGGTGGACCTGTTGACAATGGAAGAGCGACATGTCATCGTCACCTACCGGCTTGACCGTGCCACAATCCAGGAACTTTGTACCCATTTGGAGCCAGACCTGATGTCACCAATCCGCCATCTGACTGGAATCCCCCCTGACGTGCAGGTGCTGTCAGTGCTCCATTTCCTTGCTAGTGGGTCTTTTCAGACAACAGTGGCCATGGCATCAGGGATGTCCCAGCCTATGTTTTCCAACGTGCTGTCCAGAGTGTTGTCTGCCCTGCTGAAACAAGTAAGGAGATACATCATTTTCCCTGAGATGGAAGATTTGCCTACAGTGAAAGGTGACTTCTATGCCCTTGGACATATCCCCAACATCATAGGTGCCGTTGATGGGACCCATGTGGCTTTGGTCCCACCCCCCACAGGAGTGAACAGGTGTACAGGAACAGGAAGAGTTATCATTCTATGAATGTTCAGATGGTCTGTTTGGAAGACCAGTACATCTCCCAGGTAAATGCTATGTTCCCTGGCTCAGTGCATGACGACTACATCCTGCGGAATAGCAGCATCCCTGATATGATGGCTCAACTCCAGAGGCACCGTGCATGGCTACTGGGGGACTCTGGTTACCCCAACCTGGCCTGGCTACTGACCCCAGTGAGGAATCCCAGGACCAGGGCAGAGGAACGGTACAATGAGGCCCATGGGCGGACTAGGAGGGTGATCGAACGCATCTTCGGCCTCCTGAAGGCCAGGTTTAGGTGCCTCCATATGACAGGTGGTTCCCTATCCTACTCACCGAAGAAGGTGTGCGAGATCATCATTGCCTGCTCAATGCTTCATAATTTGGCTTTGCGACGCCAGGTGCCTTTTCTGCAGGAGGGTGGTCCAGATGACGGTGATGTGGCAGCTGTGGAGCCTGTGGAGCCTGTGGACAGTGATGAGGAGGAAGCTGAGGAAGAAGACAACGACAACAGGGAGTCAGTCATACAGCAATATTTCCAGTGAGACCCTGGTGAGAACATTTTCATTTTTACCATTACATTAACTTTCACACATCTACCTCTATCCTGTCTGTCGATTTCAACCAGTATTTTGTAACTGAGTTGTACCTTTCCATTACGGTTTCACAGGTGTGGTTACCAACGTGTGTCATCTGCTTGCATCCTTCAAGGACTTGTGATGTGTGACATAGGTATGTTGGCTTTACAATAGGAAACCCATTATGACCCTGTCATTGATAATACATATTTACTAAATCACAGCCTGACTCCAGATTGTTTTGTGTTTCAAGGTTGTTTATTGAAGTGCTCAGAAATGGGAGGGGGTTGTAAAATGAGGATGGGTGATGGCGGAAGAATTTCCATGGCAGAGTCCAGTCTATTAGTCACACAGGTGCACTGCCCATCTGGGCATAGGAAGTGGAGCTGGGGCAGTTCACGTATGGACAGGGTAACAAAGTGGGACAGTGGGGGGACAATCAGGGTGGTCTCATTTCCTGGCGGGGGTCTTGCCATCTTGCTCTGTCCTGTTCCTGGATCTCAGGGACCGCTTGCGTGGTGGTTGTCCGTCTGAAGGGGGTGGGGTGCTGGTGTGGTGGTCCTGTGGCGGTGCGTCCTGTCCACAAGCGCCGGCCGAGGTGGTGGGCATTTCATCGTCCTGGCTAGTGTCAGGGGCCCCTTGGAGTGCCACGGTGTCCCTCAAGGTCTGCTGTATGTCCTTCAGCACCCCTACGATGGTGCCCAGGGCGGAGCTGATGGTCCTGAGCTCCTCCCTGAACCCCAAATACTGTTCCTCCTGCAGGCGCAGGGTCTCCTGAAACTTGTCCAGGACCGTCGCCATCGTCTCCTGGGAGTGGTGGTATGCTCCCATGATGGAGGAGAGGGCCTCGTGGAGAGTGGGTTCCCTTGGCCTGTCTGCCCCCTGTAGCACAGCAGCCCTCCCAGTTCCCCTGTGTTCCTGTGCCTCCGTCCCCTGGACCGTGTGCCCACTACCACTGCCCCCAGGTCCCTGTTGTTGTTGGGGTGGTGGGTTACCCTGGGTTCCCTGTAGTGGTGGACACACCGCTGATTGACCTGTCCTGGGTAGGGAGGTTTGGGCCCGCTGGGTGGGTTCTGTGCTGGTGTTACCAGAGGGTGGAAGGTCAGTGTTGGGCTGTGCCTGTGCAAGGGGAACCGACTGTCCCGAGGCCCACGATGGTCCGGGCTGGTCATCAGGATCCAGTAGGGCAGAGCTGCTCTCGTCACTGTGGGCTTCTTCTGGGGGTGAAGTGGTGTTGTCTGGACCCTCTGGTGTGGTGACGGTCCTTCGGGTTCCTGCAGGGGCATATAAGCATGATTAATGCATTTGTGTGTGTGATGGTGTGCAATGTGTGGGTGTCTGTGTACCCCAGTGCAGGCATTCCTGTGTGGGGGCTTGTGTGATGATGGTTGGGGGGTGTTATGGGTATGTGCAGTGGGCATGCCTTAGTGCTGGGTGTCCCTGCTTCGTTGTGTCATGCAGGGCTTGGGGTTCGGATGGGTGGTTTGTGGTATTAGTACATTAGTGAGGATTTGGAGTAATGGGGGGGTTAGGGTGGGGGTGTGTGATGGCATGCAGGTAGGTGGGGGATATGTTAGTTAAGATTTGACTTACCAGTGTCCCATCCTCCACCAACTCCTTCGAGGCCCTCTGGATGCATGATGGTCAAGACTTGCTCCTCCCATGTTGTTAGTTGTGGGGGAGGAGGTGGGGGTCCGCCGCCAGACCGTTGAACCGCGATGTTGTGCCTGGAGACCGTTGAATGCACCTTCCCCCGTAGGTCGTTCCACCTCTTCCTGATGTCCTCCCTATTTCTTGGGTGCTGTCCCACGGCGTTGACCCTGTCGACTATTCTGCGCCATAGCTCCATCTTCCTGGCTATGGAGGTGTGCTGTACCTGTGAGCCAAATAGCTGTGGCTCTACCCGGATGATTTCCTCCACCATGACCCTGAGCTCCTCCTCGGAGAAGCGGGGGTGTCTTTGGCGTGACATGGGGTGGTGTGTGTGATGTGTGGGGCGGTGTGAGTGTTGATGAGTGTGGTGATGTGTAGTGGTGTGTGGTGTTTTGTGCGTGGATGTGGTGTGGGTGATGGTGTTGTGTGCCTCTGTGTGGTGGGATTGTCTAATCTGTGCTATCTCTCTGGCCTTCGTCCGTGAATTTTGGTCGTAGGGGTTTGTGGGTGATGTGGGTGTGTGTTTTATATTGTGTTGGCTGTGTGGGAGTGGTGTTTGTATGTGTCTCAGGTGTGTGTATTTTGAATTGTCCAATGTGGCAGTGTTTTGGAGATGTGTGTGTATTTTGAGCGCGGCGGTGTGTACCGCCAATGGAATACCGCGGTTGAAAGACCGCCGCGTGGATTCGTGTGTCGTAATAGCATGGGTGTGTTTCTGTTGGCGTGGAGGTGGAGGTTTTGTTTCCGCCAGTTTATCACTGACCTTTGGTGTGGCGGACTTGTGTGGGTGTCTGAATTTCGGCGGATTCCGAGATGTGTGTCCTAATAGCTGTAGCGGACTACCGCCGCCGCCGCGGTGTGTTGGCGGTCTTCTGCACGGCGGTAAGCGCCTTTTACCGCCAATGTTGTAATGACCCCCCCAGTCTTTGTGTCCCTGCGGAGTCTGAGATAGAGGCCTCATTCCAAGTTAACGAGGGTTGGGGGCTCCTCTCAGGGACATGTCATTGGCATATTAGGTTTAACAAACCCAGCTCTCCTTTAGGTAGGAGGTTTGGCTTTTTTACATTAGGGTATTAGGGCATCTTACATCTCATATATCTTTTCTATGTATTGCAAAATGGTGGGGGTCTTCGTAACAATGACTCTCGTCTTCACAATACTGTTACATGCTTTATTCATTATCCTAATCATTGCAGTCCATGCAACTTATCGCAAATTGCAGTTATGTTAAATAAAAAAGCTATTATAACTTCACTGCATCTGTGTCATTGCCTGTGTTTGTATGAGACATAATATATCTGTGAGAAAAGGGTAATCTCCGTTTAACCACGACACTCCCTGAGATATCTCGTTTTTTAGTCCATGCGTAAACGGCTGCCATAAATCACCTTTTACTATTGTGTTTCTGGTGAGGTGCTGCTAAAAGGCTGGTAAGGTTGGGATAACAGTTGCGACTTGTTGTAGGAAAGACGCAGTCGCCTACAAACAAAAGTACTGTCATCCTTAAACGAGCAGTCTTGCTCAGAGCAAGAGTCCAAACTACGACATGTGTATGCCAGTGGTTTCTCTTGTGGTGCTTATGTTTGTCTGCTCTACCCTTGGATGTTGAGGTTGATGTATGCCTGTCTGTGTGCTTTGCCTTGGTCAGGAAAGTGTGGATTGGAATTGAGAAGAGGGAGGTGGAGTGGGGACGGTAGACAAAGGGTGACTGGCTGCCGTCATTGTGGAGGCCAGAGCCTGAAATGATCTCTGTTGGTCAGCCAGTGCACCACGATTGGCCTTCAGGAACGCATTACTCTGTTTTATCTGAGTTGCCAGTCCCTGGATGGTATTCATGATGGTCGACTGACCCACAAAGATTGACCTCAGAAGGTCAGTAGCCTCCTCACTGAGGGCAGCAGGGCTAACAGGGGCAGAGGTGCCTGCGGCTAAGGAGACTCCCACCCTCTTGGGTGAGCAGCCACAGCCAACTGGGTGGGGAGCTACAGGGAGGGCAGTGGTAGAAAGGGGAGTGGCAGACAGAAATGGTGCTTGGGTGGTCCCAAGTGGGTCTGCCTCCACCAGGTAGGGTCCACTGGAGGAGGATTCCAAAGATGATGAACTGGATCCAGTCTCCCCTGCGGCAGTCCCCTCGCCCTCCAGGCCACTGGGTCCCCGGGTGTCAGTGTCCTCATGCCTGGAGGTCCCCTGGCCAGAAGCTTTCCCACTGGGCTGTGTCCCGTCTCCTTCACCTGCTGATGCTGGGAAACAGAAAGGTAAGGTTCTGACATTCTTTACATACCCCTTACATCACATTGTACACATCAGTAACATCACATCTAGTTATGCAACACCCCCAGATAGTAGCAGTTTAGTGCCACATCATGTCACAACAAGATACAATGTACATCCCTCAATCATGACATAGTCACACACCAGCTAAGCTACCTATCTCAACCCTACAAGAACATGATATCAGCAGAGCTATCACACTAACCATTCCATGACAAGTTGAATTCCCCATATGATACAGGGTCCCTATCCATAGCAACATGGACAACCAACAACCAAGCTATGGGAAATAGATGTGACATAGGTTTCTACATAACACACATCCGCCTACTGCCATGACAGCTTCTGCCAGTGGACTTAAGTCTCTTCCTAATGTCCAGTACAGTAAGTCAGGCAAATGCCATTTTAAGGCTAATATATGAACAAAAAATATATTTTAACCCCTTCTGTGCCATGGACGTAATAGTTATGTCCACCGGCTCAGTGCTCATGTGCCAAGGACGAAACCATTACGTCCTTGGCACTGAGCTCAGAGGGAGCGCTAGCGCTCCCATTGTGGGCTATAAAGGCAGGGATGGAAGGGGAAGCCCTTCCCCTTTCACCCCCCTAATGACGTCAGCGCGCGATCACGCGCTGACTTCATTACAGGGTGCTGGTCGCACTGGAAGCCATTTGCTTCCAGTGTGACCTAGGAGAAACAGGTGAGTTTCTCCTCCGGCGGGTGGGGGGTTTCAGTCAAAGAGGCACCGGGGGAAAGGAAAGGGGTTTCCTTCCCCCAGGTGTCTCATTCAGCATTCCTGCTGCCTGATCGCATTGCGATCAGGCAGCAGGAATGACCACTAGACGCCAGGGATTTTTTTTTTCTATGTATTTTGTGTCAGCGAGCGGCCCCTTGGGCAAGTGTCGCTCCCATTTGGGGGGCATGTTTGCTGTGGCCATTTCTACCCCCCTTGGGCTTGTGGACAGATTGGCCTATTATTTTTAGGCTGATCCAGAAACCACCAGAACACCAGGGATTTTTGTTCATATGTTTATTTATGTGGGGGGCATTGAACTGTTGCCCATTTCTGCCCACCTTGGGGGCAGATGGGTCTATTTTTTTTAGGTCCGAAGCCCCCTAGACACCAGGGATAGTGTGTGTGTGTATTTGTTAGTGGATGGGGGGGCGGCCCCTTGGGCAAGGGTCGCCCCCCCCTATGGGGGCATGTGTACGGAGGCCATTATTGGCCTATTATTTTTAGGCTGATCTGCCCCCAAGGGGGGCAGAAACCACTAGAACACCAGGGATTTTTTGTATATGTTTATTTATGTGGGGGGTGTCCCCTTGAGCAAGGGGCACCCCCCAAAGGAGGGCATAGAACTGTTGGCCATTTCTGCCCCCCTTGAGGGCAGATTGGCCTATTTTTTTTAGGTCCATCTGCCCCCACGGGGGGCAGAAGCCACTTAGACACCAGGGATAGTGTGTGTGTTTAGAGGATGGGGGGCTGCCCCTTGGGCAAGGATCGCCCCCCTTTGGGGGGGCATATGTTTTGTGGCTATTTCTGTCCACCTTGGGGGCAGTTCTGCCTATTATTTTTAGGCTGATCTGCCCTCAAGGGGGGCAGAAACCACTGGAACGCCAGGGATGTTTTTTTTTATTTGTTTATTTATGTGGAGGGCACCCCCTTGGGCAAAGGGTGCCCCCCAGGGGACATAGAACTGTTGGCCATTTCTGCCCCCCTTGGGGGCAGATTGACCTTTTTCTTTAGGCCCATTGCCCCCAAGGGGGCAGAAGCCACTTAGGCACCAGGGATAGTGTTTGTGTTTGTTATTTTTGTTTGGGGGGGTGGCCCCTTGGGCAAGGGTCGCTCCCCATGGGAACACACTACTTAAGGTATTTTCTGCCCCCCTTAGGGCAGATAGGCCTATTTCTTAGTAGGCCCACCGGCCCCTATGGGGGGGCAGAATCCACTTACGCGCCAATTTCTAAATGCTTGATGGTGGGGTGTTTGTCAAATGGTGAAGAATTTGCATTTCTGATAAAACATAAATAAAAAATCTCTTTTTGTTCTAGTTCAAAGCCTTTGCTTTCTTTGCTGTGGCTCCTTGCGGTTTTGGCAGTGGTTGACCTGTGGTTTATATAGTTGCATGTTTTAGGTGAGTGAAAACAGTTTACTCCAACGGAGTATTGTTGCCATCCATGAATGAAATGTTTGTAGGTGGTGTACTAAATGCAGTATTGTGTGTAAAATTGTCCTTAGATTTGTGCACAATGATATTTGTGTTGTCTTATTTCTAATTTGATTTTCTTTCTTTCTTTTTAGTGGGATATCATTGGTGATTGCTGTGTCTGTGCAGAGTAGTTGCTGGTGAGTCAAGCTTTTTCAGACAAGTGAGCGGTATAGTTTTTGAGTTTATAACTCTTACTGATAAAGCTACACTTTATTACTTATCTTACACAGTGCTGGCTGTTGGTGGTGCATTTGTCAGGTTACTTTTCGTAGGAAAGTTCATGGCTAGCCACAGGATGACCACTCAGCAGGTGGTTGGTATGCTTTTTTAGTCATTGTCTGATCATGATTATGAGACGGACTCTGCATCTGAGGAGGAAGTGAGAGATTCTGGCCGTGAAGTTTCTGTCGGAGAGGAATCTTCTAATGAGGAAGCCACTCTCAGTGCAGATGAAGGGCCTGTTTTAGAGGAGGACACTGATGTGCCATTAGTGCAGCAACCTGGGGCTGAAAGTATTCCTGTTAGAAGACCTGAACTCTGGGTTGTCCCAAATATGGAGCAGCCAGAGTTACCTGCCTTTACTGGCTTCCCGGTGTGTAGAGTCAATACAGAGAACTTTTTGCCTGTCAATTTCTTTGAGTTATTTGTGGATGATGTGTTTTTGGAAGAGGTTGTTGAGCAGACTAATTTGTATGCAGAGCAGTATTTGAGGGACAACGCTGCTAGACTTAGGATCCACTCTAGAGTGGATTCCCACAAATTTGGATGAGATGAAAAGGTTTTGGGGTTTGACGTTTTTGATGGGGTTGATAAGGAAGCCGTCACTGGCTTCTTATTGGTCTACTAGTCCCTTGATGGCAACAGCTATATTTCCTGCAACTATGAGTCGTAATCGTTATTTTCTTCTTCTTAGGATGCTGCATTTTGTTGACAATGCATTAGCCTTGCCACAAGATCACCCTGATTCTGACCGTCTTTTTAAGATTAGACCTGTCCTTGATCATTTGGTAGATTAGTTTTCAGAGGTCTATGTCCAGGCAAAGAAACAGCTGTGGACGAGTCTTTGGTCCTCTTCAAGTGTTGTTTGGTTTTTAGGCAGTACATTCCTAGCAAGAGGGCACAATATGGAATTAAATTGTATATGCTGTCTGAAAGTAGTACAGGATACGTGTATAGTTTCCGTGTCTACACTGGTAGGGATTCCAGTATTGACCTCCCTGGTTGTCCTTCCACTTTTGGAGTTACTGAGAAAATTGTGTGGGAACTTGGTAGATGATTTTTCAACAAAGGTCACCATTTGTATGTAGATAACATCTACACTGGAGTGCAGTTGTTCAAGGAATTGTTTAGAGTGGACACTGTTGCTTGTGGCACAATTTGTTGTAATCGGAAAGGCTACCCAAGGGAGCTTGTCTGTAAAAGACTTGACAGGGGACAGTGCAGTGCCTTGCTGAATGATGAGCTGCTAGCTTTGGACTTTTCAGACAAGAGGGATGTCTACATGCTAAGTACCATCCATGATGAGGGTACTTCCCCGTGACTGTTTGGGGCCAGGTTGCTGAAGTGCGCAAACCTGTGTGCATTTTAGATTATAATAAGCACATGGGAGGTGTAGATAGAGTTGATCAGAAGTGCGCAAACCTGTGTGCATTTTAGATTATAATAAGCACATGGGAGGTGTAGATAGAGTTGATCAGAGGTTGGAACCTTATATTGCTATTCATAAGTCTTACGTTTGGTACAAGAAGTTAGCAATTCACCTCTTCTACTTGGCAACTTTTAATGTTTTTATTGTGTTTAAGGATAGGTCTCCGGAGTCAAAGATGACATTTGTGAAATTTCAGGAGTCACTGATAAAGAGCCTTATTGTGGTGGAACAGGCAAGAGTTCCTAGAGAAGCAGTGGTGGAGGATGTGGCTAGATTGAAAGATCGCCACTTTGCTAAGCACATTCCTCCCATGCCCCAAAAAAGACTTTCCAGCCAAGAAATGTAGTGTCTGTGCTCGAAGAGGTATCCAGAGGGAGACTCAAATGTATTGCCCAGATTATTCCTTCAAAGCCTGGGCTGTGTGTGGGTGGTTGTTTCTAGAATTACCACATCCAGAAGAATTACTGGGAACTACCATGAGTGTAAACTGCCTGTTTTATATTTTCAAGTGTTCAGCTTTGTGGTTTGCATTTCTGTCATGTACTTAGTTAGAGCTTTTGTGTTTGTAGTTTTGTAATTATTTTCAATTAATTAGTGGTTTATTTGTTTTCAAAACAAAAAAAAAAGTGATGCCATTGTGTGTGGAGTGGCGCTTGGCTGATGGTGTACATATTGACTTGCTGTTGGCCACTGCAACACACTCCCATCAGCTAGTGTGATTGCTGTATCAGGCATGTGGGCGTATGTAAGTGATGGGCCCTTGAGTGGCGCTGTCTGTCAATGCGAGTGTTGTAATGTGCTGGGCCCATGGCTGGCGGTGTGAATGGTCTTGTGCATGTCATGTATGAAATGTGTGTAAATGGACTGTAAAGCGGTTGGTGCCTTGCTGTGGCTTTACAGCTCATTGTTTCCGTTTTTTGGCCTTTCAGTTATTAACAGTGCATTTAATTTTTGTGAAAGCTCTTGTTAATAAAATGTGATCCACTGAACCATCACTCACCCTCGTGCCAAATCCAACCAGTATGTGTGGCAAAAATGACAAAACCTCCTCCCCTGTAATCAGGCGTCACAGCACACCTGTAACACGCTAGGTGTCTCGGATAGAACCCCGATGATGAAGCATGCCACCAACTTGGTTGGTGGGTAAGGGGTCTTTTTAACATAACCTAAGTGTGTTTCTTTTTCACAATTTTAGTGTTTTCAATATCACATAAGTGTGTGGACACACCAAAATGATCTATTGCAAAACTACCTGTGTTTGGTGGGGGGGGGAGGCACCTATGTTTTTGGTCCTGGGGGTGGCCTTCATCTAGGGAAACCACCAAACCCCAGACATGTTTTAAAAATAGACACCCCAAGGAGTCCAAGGAGGTGTGGCTTGCCTGGATCCCCCAACATTTTCTTACCCAGACTACTTGGCAAACCTCAAAATTTGCTTAAAAAATCATATTTTCCTCACTTTTTTTTGTAAGATCACCGCTGCGGCACAAATTTCCTACCACCCAGTATTCCCCTCAGTCTCCCAAGTAAAATGATACCTCACTTCCATGGGTCACCAAAGCAGAGTCAGCCTAAAAGATGTATAAAAGAAAAATATGTGCTTATCAACTCGCTGTGCTCTCCCTTCAATCTCTACAGGTTGTTGCCATTTTTCTGTTGCAGGCACCTGGACCACCCACACAAGTGAGCTATCATATTTATTGGGAGACTTGGGGGAACGCTGGGTGAAAGGAAATTTGTGTCTAACCTCAGATTCCAGAACATTCTGTCACCAAAATTAGAGGAAAAGGTGTTTTTTTGGCCATATTTTGAGGTTTGCAAAGGATTCTGGTAACAGAACCTGGTCAGAGTCCCACAGGTCACCCCATCTTGGATTCCCCTAGGTGTCTAGTTTCCAAAAATGCGCAGGTTTGCTAGGTTTCCCCAGGTGCCAGCTGAGCTAGAGGCCAAAATCCACAGCTAGGCACTTTGTATAAAAAACAGCTCTGTTTTCTTTCTGAAAATGTGATGTGTCCACATTGTGTTTTAGGGCATTTCCTGTCTCAGGCTAGACCTACCCATACAAGTGAGGTACCATTTTTATCGGGAGACTTAGGGGAACGCTGAGTGGAAGGAAATTTGTGGCTCCTCTCAGATTCCAGGACTTTCTGTCACCGAAATGAGAGTAAAAAAAGTTTTTTTGGGTCAAATTTTAAGGTTTGCAAAGGATTCTGGGTAACAGAACCTGGTCAGAGCCCCACAAGTCACCCCATCTTGGATTCCCCTAGGTGTCTAGTTTTAAAAAATGCGCAGGTTTTCTAGGTTTCCCCAGGTGCCGGCTGAGCTAGAGGCCAAAATCCACAGCTAGGCACTTTGTAAAAAACAGCTGTTTTCTTTCTGAAAATGTGATGTATCCACGTTGGGTTTTGTGGCATTTCCTGTTGCGGGTGCTAGGCTTACCCACACAAGTGAGGTACCATTTTTATCGGGAGACTTAGGGGAACGCTGGGTAGAAGGAAATCTGTGGCTCCTCTCAGATTCCAGAACTTTTTGTCACTGAAATGAGAGGAAAACGTGTTTTTTTGGCCAAATGTTGAGGTTTGCAAAGGATTCTGGATAACAGAACCTGGTCACAGCCCCAAAAGTCACCCCATCTTGGATTCCCCTAGGTGTCTAGTTTTAAAAAATGTGCAGGTTTTCTAGGTTTCCCAAGGTGCCGGCTGAGCTAGAGGCCAAAATCCACAGCTAGGCACTTTGTAAAAAACAGCTGTTTTCTTTCTGAAAATGTGATGTATCCACGTTGTGTTTTGGGGCATTTCCTGTCGCGGGTGCTAGGCCTACCCACACAAGTGAGGTACCATTTTTATCGGGAGACTTAGGGGAACGCTGGGTAGAAGGGAATTTGTGGCTCCTCTCAGATTCCAGAACTTTCTGTCACTGAAATGAGAGGAAAACATGTTTATTTGCCCAAATGTTGAGGTTTGCAAAGGATTCTGAATAACAGAACCTGGTCAGAGCCCCACAAGTCACCCCATTTTCGATTCCCCTAGGGGTCTAGTTTTCAAAAATGCAAAGGATTGCTAGGTTTCCCCAGGTGCCGGCTGAGCTAGAGCCCAAAATCCACAGCTAGGCTATTTGTAAAAAACAGCTCTGTTTTCTTTCTGAAAATGTGGGTTGTCCACGTTGTGTTCTGGGGCATTTTCTGTCACGGGCGCTAGGCCTACCCACACAAGTGAGGCACCATTTTTATTGGGAGACTTGGGGGAACGCTGGGTTGAAGGAAATTTGTGGCTCCTCTCGGATACCTGAACTTTCTTTCACCGAAATGAGAGAAAAAGTGTTTTTTTGGCCACATTTTTAGGTTTGCAAAGGATTCTGGGTATCAAACCTGGTCAGCCCCACAGGTAACCCAATCTTGGATTTCCCTAGGTGTCTAGTTTTCAAAAATGCATAGGTTTGCTAGGTTTCCATAGGTGCCGGCTGAGCTTGAGGCCAAAATCCACAGCTAGGCACTTTGTAAAAAACAGCTCTGTTTTCTTTGTGAAAATGTGGTGTGTCCATGTTGTGTTTTGGGGCATTTCCTGTTGCGGGTGCTAGGCCTACCCACACAAGTGAGGTACCATTTTTATCGGGAGACTTAGGGGAACGCTGGGTAGAAGGGAATTTGTGGCTCCTCTCAGATTCCAGAACTTTCTGTCACTGAAATGAGAGGAAAACATGTTTATTTGCCCAAATGTTGAGGTTTGCAAAGGATTCTGAATAACAGAACCTGGTCAGAGCCCCACAAGTCACCCCATTTTCGATTCCCCTAGGGGTCTAGTTTTCAAAAATGCAAAGGATTGCTAGGTTTCCCCAGGTGCCGGCTGAGCTAGAGCCCAAAATCCACAGCTAGGCTATTTGTAAAAAACAGCTCTGTTTTCTTTCTGAAAATGTGGGTTGTCCACGTTGTGTTCTGGGGCATTTTTTGTCACGGGCGCTAGGCCTACCCACACAAGTGAGGCACCATTTTTATTGGGAGACTTGGGGGAACGCTGGGTTGAAGGAAATTTGTGGCTCCTCTCGGATACCTGAACTTTCTTTCACCGAAATGAGAGAAAAAGTGTTTTTTTGGCCACATTTTTAGGTTTGCAAAGGATTCTGGGTATCAAACCTGGTCAGCCCCACAGGTAACCCAATCTTGGATTTCCCTAGGTGTCTAGTTTTCAAAAATGCATAGGTTTGCTAGGTTTCCATAGGTGCCGGCTGAGCTTGAGGCCAAAATCCACAGCTAGGCACTTTGTAAAAAACAGCTCTGTTTTCTTTGTGAAAATGTGGTGTGTCCATGTTGTGTTTTGGGGCATTTCCTGTTGCGGGAGCTAGGCCTACCCACACAAGTGTGGTACCATTTTTAATGGGAGACTTGGTGGAACACTGGGTGGAAGGAAATTTGTGGCTCCTCTCAGATTCCAGAACTTTCTATCACCGAAATGAGAGGAAAAAGTGTGTTTTTGGCCAAATATTGAGGTTTGCAAAGGATTCTGGGTAACAGAACCCAGTCAGAGCCCCACTAGTCACCCCATCTTAGATTCCCCTAGGTGTCTAGCTTTCAAAAATGTGCAGGTTTGCTAGGATTTCCGAGGTGCCGGCAGAGGTAGAGGCCAAAATCCATAGCTAGTCACTTTGTAAAAAACAGCTCTGTTTTCTTTGTGAAAATGTGATGTGTCCACGTTGTGTTTTGGGGCATTTCCTGTCGCGGGCGCTAGGCCTACCCACAGAAGTGAGGTACCATTTTAAATGGGAGACATAGGGGAATGCTGGGTAGAAGGAAATTGGTGGCTTCTCTCAGATTCCAGAACTTTCTGTCACCGAAATGAGAGGAAAAAGTGTTTTTTTGGCCAAATTTTGAGGTTTGCAAAGGATTCTGGGTAACAGAACCTGGTCAGAGCCGCACAAGTCACCCCATCTTGGATTCCACTAGGTGTCTAGTTTTCAAAAATGTGCAGGTTTGCTAGGATTCCCCAGGTGCCGGCTGAGCTAGAGGCCAAAATCCACAGCTGGGCACTTTGTATAAAAAACACCTCTGTTTTCTTTGTGAAAATGTGATGTGTCCATTTTGTGTTCCTGTCCCGGGCGCTAGGCCTACTCTCGCTAGTGAGGTACCATTTTTAACGGGAGACTTGGTGGAACAGTGGGTGGAAGGAAATTTGTGGCTCCTCTCAGATTCCAGAACTTTCTGTCACCGAAATGAGAGGAAAAAGTGTGTTTTTGGCCGAACTTTGAGGTTTGCAAAGAATTCTGGGTAACAGAACCTGATCAGAGCCCCACAAGTCACCCCATCATGGATTCCCCTAGGTGTCTAGCTTTCAAAAATGTGCAGGTTTGCTAGGATTCCCCAGGTGCCGGCTGAGCTAGAGGCCAAAATCCACAGCTAGGCACTTTGTAAAAACAGCTCAGTTTTCTTTGTGAAAATGTGACGTGTCCACGTTGTGTTTTGGGGCACTTCCTGTTGCGAGCGCTAGGCCTACCCACACAAGTGAGGTACCATTTTAAATGGGAGACATAGGGGAACGCTGGGTAGAAGGAAATTGGTGGCTTCTCCCAGATTCCAGAACTTTCTGTCACCGAAATGAGAGGAAAAAGTGTTTTTTTGGCCAAGTTTTGAGGTTTGCAAAGGATTCTGAGTAACAGAACCTGGTCAGAGCCCCACAAGTCACCCCATCTTGGATTCCCCTAGGTGTCTAGTTTTAGAAAATGTGCAGGTTTGCTAGGTTTCCATAGGTGCCGGCTGAGCTAGAGGCCAAAATCCACAGCTAGGCACTTTGCAAAAAACACCTCTGCTTTCTTTGTGAAAATGTGATGTGTCCATTTTGTGTTTCCTGTCCTGGGCGCTAGGCCTACTCGCGCAAGTGAGGTACCATTTTTAACGGGAGACTTGGTGGAACACTGGGTGAAAGGAAATGTGTGGCTCCTCTCAGATTCCAGAACTTTCTGTCACCGAAATGAGAGTAAGAAGTGTGTTTTTGGCTGAATTTTGAGGTTTGCAAAGAATTCTGGGTAACAGAACCTGGTCAGAGCCCCACAAGTCACTCCATCTTGGATTCCACTAGGTGTCTAGCTTTAAAAAATGTGCAGGTTTGCTAGGATTCCCCAGGTGCCGGCTGAGCTAGAGGCCAAAATCCACAGCTAGGCACTTTGTAAAAAACTGCTCTGTTTTCTTTGTGAAAATGTGACGTGTCCACGTTTTGTTTTGGGGCATTTCCTGTTGCGGGCGCTAGGCCTATCCACACAAGCGAGGTACCATTTTAAATGGGAGACATGGGGGAAGGCTGGGTAGAAGGAAGTTTGTGGCTTCTCTCAGATTCCAGAACTTTCTGTCACAGAAATTAGAGGAAAAAGTGTTTTTGGCCAAATTGTGAGGTTTGCAAAGGATTCTGGGTAACAGAACCTGGTCAGAGCCCCACAAGTCACCCCATCTTGGATTCCCCTAGGTGTCTAGTTTTCAAAAATGTGCAGCATTTCTTGGTTTCCATAAGTGCCGGCTGAGCTAGAGGCCAAAATCCACAGCTAGGCACTTTGCTAAAAACAGCTCTGTTTTCTTTGTGAAAATGTGATGTGTCCATTTTGTGTTTCCTGTCCCGGGCGCTTGGCCTGCTTGCGCAAGTTGAGGTACCATTTTTATCGGGAGATTTGGGGGAACACAGAATCGGAAAACAAGTGTTATTGTCTCTTGTCTTTCTCTACCTTTTTTCCTTCCAAATGTAAGACAGTGTGTAAAAAAGATGTCTATTTGAGAAATGCCTTGTAATTCACATGCTGTTATGGGCACCCCGGAATTCAGAGATATGCAAATAACCACTGCTCCTCAACACCTTATCTTGTGCCCATTTTGGAAATACAAAGGTTTTCTTGATACCTATTTTTCACTTTTTATATTTCAGCAAATGAATTGCTGTATGCCCGGTATAGAATGAAAACTCATTGCAAGGTGCAGCTCATTTATTGGCTCTGGGTACCTAGGGTTCCTGATGAACCTACAATCCCTATATATCCCCGCAACCAAAAGAGACCAGCTGACGTAATGGTATATTGCTTTAAAAAATCTGACATTGCAGGAAAAAGTTACAGAGTAAAACGTGGAGAAAAATTGATGTTTTTCTTATCTCAATTCAATATTCTTTTATTTCACCTGTTATTTTCTGTAGGAAACACTTGTAGGATTCACACAAATGACCCCTTGCTGAATTCAGAATGTCGTCTACTTTTCAGAAATGTTTAGCTTTCTGGGATCCAGCATTTGTTTCTTACCCATTTTGGTCACTAACTGGAAGGAGGCTAAAAGCAAAAAAAAAAGTAAAAATGGGGTATGTCCGAGTAATATGTCAAAATTGTGTTGTAAAATGGGGTTTTCTAATTCATGTCTGCCTGTTCCTGAAAGCTGGGAAGATGGTGATTTTACCACCACAAACCCTTTGTTGATGCCATTTTCAGGGAGAAAACCATGAGCCTTCTTCTGCAGCCCTTTTTCCCATTTTTAAAAACAAAACAACATGTTCACTGTATTTTGGCTAATTTCTTGGTCTCCTTCAGGGGAACAATCAAAGTCTTGGTACCTCTAGAATCCCTAGGATGTTGGAAAACAAGGAAACAAATATGGTGTGGGTAGCTTATGTGAACAAAAAGTTATGAGGGCCTAAGCATGATATTCCCCAAATAGCCCAAAAAAGACATAGCACAGGAGGGGAAAAGGCCTGGCAGTGAAGGGGTTAAAGTTGTACCACAAGCTGTGAAACATATCTACGACATTCTGTTCACTGCTGGCTTGAGCAAACATGTAGCAATGTGTATGAATTATGTACAGGATGTCAAATTAATGTGTTTGAAGAATTGTAACTGTAGTAGCATAGTCAGCAGAGCAATGACAATCTGACATATGGTATATGTTTCCCATAAATGTGCTACATACTGCTAATGTTAAGGTCGCATAGACTGTCAGTGACATGCTTTCCCATTTCTAATAAATGATAGAAGAAAAGGGATGTGAATGCAGCAATAAGCCATTATTTGTATAGCTATGTTCAGTGTACAACATTTCAACAATTTCATGTGGCATTTTAGAGCATAATATGTGAGAAAGGTATGATCATAGTTATGATGTACAGAATGAGTGATACACATATATTCTGGTTTTCTCCCACATCGTTACCCTGGTATGAGAAGAGTGAGAGAACCTCTAGTTTAGCGTCCACTAGCAGACCTGTAGACCATGGAGGAGCAACATGTGATTCAGATGTACTGCCTGGACAGGCATGTAACCATGGTTCTATGTCATCAATTGGAGCCAGATCTGAAGCCTGACATTCATGATCCCCACAGCATACCACCCATTGTAAAAGTTATGTCACTGCTGCACCTCCTGGCCAAAGAATCCTTTCAAAATACAGTGGCCCTAACTGCATGAATGTCTCAGCCTATGTTCTGGTCTTAAAGGCTGTATTGTCTGCATTGTTGAAACACCTGGACAGCTACATCAGATGTTCACAGTGTGAAGAATTGGCCCATGTAAAAGCTGTTTTTTATGCTTTTGGACACATTCCAACTATGGTTGGAGACAAAATTCTTTAAACAGGTACATAGGAATTGGAAAAACATCCACTCCATCAATTTCGAAATGGTCTGTTTAGCTGACCTCTACATTTCACAAGTTTGTGCAAGGTACCTGGGGTCAGCCCATGATTCCTTCATCATGCCGAACAGCAAGATCCCACTGATAATGACACAACAATACACAGAGAGGGCCTGGCTGGTTGGTAACTCACATATTTCATGTGTGTCAGTAACTTATCTGCTAACTAATGTGTGGATGTCCTTACTTATGTTTGCCTTTCAAAACTCGTCTTTACAGGGGACTCTGGTTACCCAAACCGTTCCTGGTTATTGATACTAGTGAGGTACCCAACCACGCCAGGGGAAGTCTGCTTCAATGAGGCCCATGGAAGGACAAGGTGTGTCATGGAGCAGACTTTTGGGCTCCTGAATGCAAGATTCTGTAGCATTGATACGTTTGGTCACCAGCGCCTTGAGACCCTAACGGGTGATTAGTGCGCTCTATAAATCCTTGATTGATTGATTGATTGATTTTGGTAGAGCCCTCCGCTACTCACCAACCAAAATATGTCAAATTTTTATTGCCTGCTACATGCTCCACAACCTTCGCCCTCAGATGTCACATTCCATTTATAAAAGATGAGGGGCAGCCAGCAGTTCCAGTGGGTGAGAATGCAGATGTGGCAAGTGAGGATGAGAATGATGAAGATGAAGCTGGATACTTCAGGGCAGATCTAATCAATCAGTACTTCACCTGACTTTAGTATGTGATGTTATGTAATTTAAGTCACTCGGTGGGGTATTGGTGGTGTTGGGGATGCTTGATAAGGGTCTTAGTATAAACATGAGACAGGTCATAAGCAGCTTCAAAACACATAACTCTGATGCCATGCAGAAAGTTACATGGATTAGTGTGCCAATTTTTGATCACCATGGTCTTAAGTTTCTCACAATGCACAGTCTGAGACAACATTGTATATGGAAATTGGCTCTGTGTTGTTTTAGTTTCATGTTTTATGTTTGACATTTCTAGTTTGCAGATTACTTTACAAGCTCATCCTCAGTTAGCAATTTCTGACAGTGTCACAGGAAGGTGGAATTTGCAGACTGACAAGTGAAGGATTGTACCAGGTACTCTCAGGCATGAGATCTGTGTTGTATGATTTCCATGTCCAGACTTTCAGGGCAGTGGAATGGCAGTGTCCTATTCCACTCAGTAGACCTGTATGGCATTGGAGGTTATTTTTCAATGGTGCCATGTGTGTGTTCATTTGTCTCTCACACATATTATCCTGTGCTTTGTATACCCTCAAACATCAGAATGGTTGTATAAGTAACTTGTATGTAGCTATTACTGTGCTTCCTCACTGCAGGCCACTGTGGATGTGTATCAAGACTGACATAGGTGAGTGGCATGCCTACTGATACCTGACCTTGGTAAGTGGAAGGTTCCATGACTGGAGGCATTTGTACTGACCACTGTCTGTATCCTGGGGTATGGTCAATTTGGAGCAATGGTATTGGTCTGTGCTAAGGCTTCAGCTGATGATACATTGATTTAATATGTTTGTCTGTTGGGATACTGAAAGACTGAGAAGTCCATAACTTCAGTAGTCTGTAGGGGGGTTGTAGTGTATGACACCTATGCTCATACACTGAAGTGAACAGCAGTACATCACTGTGTTATCATTGGCATTCTCCCAACCAGTATGTCGGAAAGTTCAATGAAAGTGATTGGAGTTATGTCTATGATTATTAGTAAATGCAAAATCTTCCCAGCTTTAACAGTGCATGTGAGATGGAACATTACAAATGTCTTACATTTGAGAGAAACGTCTTTGTGCAGGAGGTGTTATAGATGACTGTAAAATATGGTTGATAAATGACTCTCACACGTGATCTGTGGTTAAATAGTATTTATTGGGTAGTGCACAGCAAAATGTGTGAACTGGGTCAAATATAACAGAAAGGAAACTGTGAAGGGTTCTGTCGTGGTGGAGGATCATCTTATTGGCTGCTTCAACATTTGGAGACACAAGTCCAGTTTTATTGTGCCATAGGAAAATGGAGATATGTTCCAGAAAAGTCAACAGGGTGTAACTGTGCCACACAATGGGGTACCAATCAGTAGAGGTTCACTTCCTGGCAGTGGTTTTGGTCTTGGCATCTGCTCCTCCTGGATGTTTTGGGGGACATCTAGATTTGCAGGGAGGGAAGTTCTTCTGCTACAGGCACGTCCTCCATTCCACTAGCAGCCACAGATGTTGACAGGGCTGATGTCTCATTGATAGTGGAAAGGGCCAGCATGGTGAGTACAAAACCTACTCAATGTTGTATTCATGTCTCTCAGCAGCTCTACAATGGAAGCCAAGTGGGTATTTGGGACCTGCCACTGCTGCATGACGTCCTGGTGGTTGTCCATCTCCCTCATCATGGTAAGTACCTAGCCCATCATGCCTTTGGGAAACTTGGTAAGCTCCCAAGACTTGGGACATGGTGTCCTGGCCATTTATATCCCTAAGAGCTTCCATTCTCTGGCCCAAGCCATCCCTCCCACACACCCTGTCCCCACTTTCAGTGCCCCTGGGACAGGGTGCCCACTCCCACTGGTGCCAAGGCCATCATTGTCTGGGTTAATGACAGAAGACTCAGGTACCAGTACTGGGGGGGCACAAGATGGTAGACACTGTTCTTGGAACACAGGTTAGGGGGTAAATGGTTGCCTGTGATGTTGAGGCAACAGGGCTGGGAGGAGTCGATGCAGGCAGGCTTAGGTTCACAGTTGTTGACTGACCAAGTGTCCCAGATGGGCCAGCTTCGTCCTCAATGTCCACACATCCAGGGGTGTATTCCTCACTGAGGGCTTCATCCAGAGGAGTAGTGGCAGTCTAGGGTGTCCTTTCCATGGTGACATTGGATAGGTTACCTGTCGGAGAAGTGGAAAACACAGTTGCTGTAAGTAATGCAACACAAGTTATCAAAGATTGACCACAATAGATGCTATGTGACATGCACAGAAAGCCTTTACTTGATCCCCTGATATGCCAATGACACCTGCTTCCCACATCTGGGTTAGGCCTATATGGGACAAAGGGACTTCCAATTGCACACACATTGCTACAGGATGTTTGAGTATTGTGGTGGGTAGATGACTGTTCATTGACTCATATCTTGTCTGATTGATAACTTTACTAGTTTAAAGTGATGCCCAGGTTTGGTGTATAGCATCATTGAGTCAACTAACAGCTGCACAATGTACTATGGTAACAGAGCTGGCCCAAATTATAGGTATAGCCATTATTCCTGGGCCCCTGTATAGAGTACACCCATACAGGGGCCCAGGAATAATGGCTATACCTATAATTTGGGTCGGCTCTGTTACCATAGTACATTGTGCAGCTGTTAGTTGACTCAATGATGCTTCCTATATTGGTAACCCCCCCCCCCAGGTGAGTACATGACACCTTTAAAGACCAGTTTGGTAGGGAACACAGCTAAAGCTGTGTGTTCCTTTTAATAGTACTGGAAGATGACCATAGTATTGCTGTCATTGCTATGGGCTGTACAATAGTGGAAGAGACAGGTTGGTTTATTTGATTGTTAGTTTCACATGCAAAGCTATTTAAGTTGTAGTACAAAGTTCCAGTTTCCTTAATGGTAGTACAGTGCATGCTGGGAGTTGTAACGCTGTCAGTCCCGGCTGGCACTAACAGTGCCATGCACAGACAGTGTGCCCCAGGTAAGTTTAATTGGACATTTGGACATAGGAGTGATGAGTGGGCTGGCTGTTAAGGTGGCCAGAGGTGATCAGTGAGCATGCAGGACTTTGTAGTTTGGTGACAGTTGTTGTATTGTGACTTACCCAACTCCACTCCCCCAGGTAATCCTGTCAAGCCCTCAGGACCGCTGGTGTCTGGTGGCCATGGCCATGGAATGTACACTCCCCCTGAGGTCATTCCACCTCCTCCTGATGTCCTACCTTGTGCATGGGTAGCTGCCTACAGAATTGACCCTGTCGACTATACTTTGCCACAGCTCCATTTTCCTGGCTATATATGTTTGCTGGACCTGTGCTCCAAATAGTTGTGGCTCTTCTCAATGACCTTCAATTTACCATCTGTGAAATAGGAAAATAGGGACGTTTTTGTGGGGACAGGGTAGTGGTGGACCAGACGAGAAGGTGAGGAAAAATAAAATAATTAGGTAAATCAGTGGTGATGAGGTGTGGATGCTGTGATATGAATTGTTGATCGGTGGTTCTGAATGTGTGTGGTATTATTTATGTGTTGGGTGTGCTGTGCAGGTGTGGGATAAGTGCTCTGCTGAGTGTGCAGGGGTGCCTATTCTATGGTTGATACATATTTTTGTGCTGCCTCTATTTCGCAGTGTATGGCATTGTGGTTGCAAAGGATTGTTGGGTGTGAAGCGGTGTGTTTTATAATGCAGTGTGTAGGTGTGCTGGGTGGGTGGATGTGTGTCAGGTGTGGGGTTTTCAAACTATCCAATATGGTGTGGTGTATTACTAACGTGACAGCCGATCGCCATGGTTCGCATCGCCATTGGTGTTCCACCATGGAAGAACCGCTATCGTTATTTGTGGGTGGTAATAAGATCTGAGTTTTTTTGGTGAGCTGGCGGTGCTGGAGGTAGGACCGCCTCAATCCCACCATCAAGTGTTCTTGCGGTTTCAGAATTGTGGCTGTTTTTTGGCAGGCTTGGCTGTGTAACTCATAGTACAGTGGGCTGCATGACCACCAACTTGTAACGAGGCCCTAATAAGGATAGTAGCATTATTACTTTTGGTGGACTATCATTTATCCCAACTAATACATAACTTTCTTACAGTTGGTAATGTATAACCCATCAAATGATGAGGATATTTCTTATGCGTAAATATTTTATTTCATCCTAAATTTAGCTTATCCTTCATAGTGACAAATCATTCTTAATAGTTGCACAATGTATAGGCACTCATTTCCCAATATATCGTTTGCACTCTTTCATGTATTGAGCATACAGGCCCTATGGGCCTGAAAGGCACACTTTAGAGTTGACTCAAAAAATTCATAAAAGTTGTTTTTTCTACATGACAAAAACTCTATTCCTTGCAATATATAATAAAACAAATATTAAATCCAACAATTTCCAAAGCCTACAAAAACTTTTACCATTTTAAAAGTAAGAACCTATTGATATAGTGGAGCTTTTTTCATTGTTTAGGTTCAATGCCTCTGATGTTGTTTTACAGTCAGAGTTCAAATATGTTTTGTACTGATCATAGAACTGAGCACAAGCTCTAGCTCATGCAGAACAAAATGGTGCTCTCCAGAGTTATACATGTGTGTGGTGTAAATATACACTGCAGCCCACCTTTGACATTTAACTTCCACATCATTGGTGCATTTTCTGTGCATTGTTGGAAATATAGTTAAGCCAGTTAGATGAAACCAAAGCAGTGTATAATGTGTTAAGAAGAAATTTATATGCTCTGTGACACTGTTCAGCTTGCCATATTGTATAATTTCCCTAAGCCAGCAAAGTCAGATAGGACAACTGTATGACTATGCTAAAAATATGTATTTTCTTACAATCAGTTACCATAATCCATGAAGAGAACATACACATTTGTACCTCTTACAAACCAACTTTTTGTATATTACATTGCTCAGTGGACTGGAAAATCTTGTCTCCCTCAGAGGGAAAGGCATGGGTTCATTCACATTGGCTGCATTCATATAATTTGGAGCAATAGTATTGAGTTAGCAAGCTTTAATAAATAGGAAATCTGATGGTTTTCCAGACTTTTTTATATGGAAAACTATGTCACAGACTTTCAAGTAATTGAACAATTTTGTAAATACTCTCTACTCTGCCCATGAATTCTACTGTAATAATGCCAGATAGCATAGCCAAAAGATAGTATGGATTTATTTACATGGGAGCAGGGTATGCCTGCCAACTTAATACAGCCATTCTGGCTATGTCAAAATACAATTGTCAGAGCCTCTCTACTCAACCTCATGTACATCTGGAACACACAGCAGTCAACCCCCAGATAAGTACATGTTAAGTTCGAGCATGACCAATTAATTTAAAATAAAGAACACCATACAGTAAAATTCTGGGAATACTTTAGAAATCTAAAGATGTTTCATCAGCAAAAACACACAAATATCTTTAAGATAGGTTAGGTAGAATCAGATGTATGGTTGTTTAAAGTTTTAAGGCTTAAACCACAAAGACCCAGCTCACAAGTGACATGGACCTATGTCCTATTTCTGGTTGACTACAATGGACCAGAGCTTGGATCCACAAAGAGGGTCATCATGTTGAAAGTGTTTGCCTTTGAACTTAGAGCCTCAATTTCACTGATAGGATACTCTGTCAAAATGTGACTGAAAAATACTAGGCTGTTGATTGACTGGGGTGTGAGCCCTGATTAAACAGAAACCACAATATTTGTCAGGGTAAAGACTAAGCAAATCCCAAACTCACCTGCAGACAAAATTTAACACCATTATTAAAATCTATGACCTTAATTTGGTGGAGGTACTAAAATACTCGAATGAGGGTAGGGCCAACTACATCCCATATTTGGATAGCTTTTAGGCACATTTGAGTATGACCTCCTAGGTTATCATGTTGATCTTCATAGATGTATATTATGTTTTCATTTCACATAATAATTTCAGACAAATCATTGGTGTTCCAAAACAAATTTATTGTCGCATAAACAGTTCATTTGTAGCAAATAATTAGTGGCTCCCCATGATATTACAATGATTGATTAATCCAATGCAAGGAAGTCATATTCCATCATATCATTGTATAGCCAACACGTGTTTACCTCTATCCTGGCCTGCAGGCCTTGGGCTTTCTCAAGGCTATAAAGGACATAGAGAACAGTGATTTTCAACATTACAAACCTATATTTATGCCGCTGCATGGAAAAAGGGTGCGTAAGGCCCAAGAAAAGCACCACGTGAACAAGGAAAAGAAATGAAAAATGAACACCAAGAGATAAATTTATATAACTGGAAATAGTTAAAAAAGGATTATGTCTGAATTTACCTGTGCTCAACCCCATGGTAGTTTGGCACAAAGCAGTCAGACTTAGCTTAGGGGCAATGTGTAAAGTATTTGTGCAACACTTCAAAAAGTAACAAAATGAAAACACATTAGAAGAAGAGCCCGCAACAGGGTTAAAAAAACAGAATAATTTTAAATAAATAAAAGAAGACAAGACCAACAAAAATTCCATTTGTGGAACCCAAGTCATTGAATTTTAAAGGTTGTGAAAAAATAGCAGCAAAATGAGTAAAGAGCCAATAAAGTAAATCAGTAAAATAAAGTAAAATAAAATAAATAAATAAATACATAAATAATTAAATAAAGCGTTGATTGCTGGTCACACAGGACCAGGACAAGGCCAAACATTCAGGCCAACCGCGATAGAGCATGGGTCGGATTCAGGGACCCAGTTAGGCCTGCTGAACAAAAAGTACTTTCAATCTTGGTTTGCAGACTGTTGTTCCACAGAGAAGTTGTGTCACATAGCCTAGGTGATGTGTTGGTTCCAAGATGGGGCAAGACTGCAATATGAGGTCTTATTGCGTAGAAGTTGAGGATCTCATACAAGGGGCTTGCGATGTATAATCCGGTGTCAGGGATGCAATGTGTAGTCGGGGCAATGCGTCACTTCCAAAGAGCTGAGAAGCTGTGATGCAGAGTTCAGCATCATCGTTGAGGCTGCTGTTAAGAAATACGGAGCCTACACTGAGGGTGTGCGATCCCAAGGGTGATGCAGGCTGTGGTGGTGATGCACATCTTTATGACTGGTCCAATCTGATGTGGTAATTTTGTTTGGGTTTGAGCCACACAGCAGAGGAGACGTATCAGTTCTGCTGGATCCACAAGGTGGCAGAGCACCTTAGGCCCAATTCCAAGGGTCCAGGTGGGGGTGGCACCACTTGGTAGGGCAGACTCGCAGATGGCAAAGTCCGGGTGCAATGCAAGATTGTAGAAAAACAGTTATGACCCGGGGGCTTCAGACCACGAGACCTGCCAGCTAAACTTTGGCATCACTCTGAATCTGGGTTCAAGAGATGTGAGTCTAACCCTTCTCACCAGGGCAAGAAAACAACATGCAGTAGTTCAGCAGGGCAAAGCCTAGCAGAGTGAAGTCATGTAGAGCGGCAGTCCTTGAGCATCACAGTAATCTCTTTCCTGGCAGAGTATCCAGAGATCCAGAAGTGTACTGATGGTGCCTGAGGGCCATAATGTAGTTCTTGCTGCCCTGGTACTGGAAGGTGCAGGAAGCTTCTATACTGTGGCTTTGAAGTGCAAGGTATTCCATGCCTTTCCTGCCCTGGCTGGCTGGAGTGACAATGATGACCTTTTGTTTGTGGACAGCCCTCAGCCTATTCAGGTGTAAGTGGTGAGGCTACCCAGCTCCTCCCTCAGGCAAGATGGCAACAGGGCAGCAGAGCAGCAATCCAATAAGGCAGCTGTCCAGAAAGCAGCAGTCAAGCAAGACAGTAGTCCTTCTAAGCAGCAGCCAGAAGAGTGGCAGTCTTTTCAGAAGCACAGCAGAATTTTTCCTGGCAGAGTTTCCACAGATCAAGAAGGTTTAGTGTATGAGGTCCAATATTTATACCAGGTACCTCCTTTGAAGTGGGAGAAGCTTCAAGAGGCTGCACTTTGAAGTTCATAGTTTTCCTGCCTCCCCTGCCCCGGATCCTGACTAACTACAGGAGGTATGCAGTCCCTTATGTGGAGGAAGGGCACAGCCTATTCAAGTGTAAGTAGGGCTGCGTCCATCTCACCCAGTGATGGTCCATTAAGTCACACATAACCTCCCATTGTGTGTGACTACCTAGGAGGAATATACAAAGTCCAATCACAAGCCACACCCACTCACGTGACCAGAGACAGGCTGTAGGAACCAAATGGCAAAAGCTAGAAAATGCCAACTTTCTAAAAGTGCCATTTTTAGAATTGTAATTTAAAATACAACATCACAATAAGTTCAGATTTAAATTGTGATTTTAGAGACACCGGACTTGAACCAGGCATCTCTTCCCATTTGGACATTATACTTATAAAATGTAATAAAGCAACTCCAATGTTATACTATGAGAGAGATAGGCCTTTCAGTAGTGAAACATAAATTTAAGAGCATTTAATTACCAGGATATTTAAAACTTAAAAATATATGTCCTATTTTTTAAATGCGTTGCACCTTGACTTCTGGGCTGTGCAATGCCTAACTTAGGGGTGACTTATGAGTAATAAACTTGAAGGTTTGGGCCTTGCAAAAGGTTTTTTGCCAGGTCAAAATGGCAGTTTAGGCTGCTCACACACTCTCTGCAGTAGGAGGCTTGAGACATGTTTGAGGTGCTACTTAAGTGGGTGGCAAAACCAATGCTGCACACCACTAGAAACATTTTATTTACAGGCCCTGGTCACATGTAGTACCACTTTACTATGGACAGACTTATAGCTGAATTAAACATGCCAATCAGGGATAAGCCAATATTACCATGTTGAAAGGAGACAGTACAAGCACGTTAGCACTGGTTACCAGTGGTTAAGTATACATAGTCATAATACAAGCAAGAATGAGGTCAGAAAAATGGGGAGGAGAAAGGTAAAAAGTTTGGGGACAACCCTGCAGAAAGAGCCACGTCTAAGAATGACAAATGACAAATATCGTGTCCACTGTATTGTACATGCAATACGATATTATGCAATTGTTGTATGATAGGTTATCCATCTTGTTTATGAAGGAGTATCCCATATCCCAAACTCTAAATTGGGCTCTTGGTCTCTGAAATGAAAGTCAAGATCTTCCAGCAAGGCATGGGCCAAGGCTGGATAGATGTAATCAAGCTTTAACTGAAGCCATTGGCTATGACACAAAACTCTCCAACTTGGACAAACGTGGATCTCATAGCCATCTTGACCTGTTCCTATGTTTTACCTTCAGTCTTAGTCATTTTAGTCAGGGAGGGTGGTCTTTAGGTGGGTCTGCCCACAGCTGTGGAATGTGGCGGTGAGACCACCTGGAGTGAGGCGGTCTGACCATTACGGCGAGTGGTGCGGTTTGACTGTCACTGCTTTTCCTTCATGTTAAGTACACTTTTTGTCCTGATATTTTGAGTAAATACACTCTGAAGCACACATATTACATTTATTACCATAGGGGCATTTTCTGTGCTACAACCATGGTCATACCTGCTACTTCAGTAGACCAAATGAGTGAAACCAATTTTAAGATTACCACTTGGCAATGAATAGCTGTATCACAGTGCATAGAGCAATAATGCCAGCAAAGAGCCAGATAAAGGTAGAGATCTGGGGAAAACAAACAAAAAAGAAAACATTGCTACAGTTATCACATTATTTGTTACATTTGTCACATTATCACATCATTGTTATAGAAACATTTCATTTAAGCATATAATTTTCATTATTCAAGTTTAATGAGGGCTATACCCTGAAAAACATTGTGGCACTTTGTTCCAAATGGGCTCCTATTTATTTTTTGATTTGCTTTTATGGTACTTCCCTTTGCTGTATTTTTACTTTTTTTTACTATGACACTGTAATTCAGTGACTGTGTTGTCCATCTCTAAATGTATCCTCTTAAATTATTTACCTCAATGTGGCTTGTTTAACATTCCAGTAAAGCCTCAGTAAGCTGTTGCAGTAACTGCACCAGTAGTGTATAAGTTACATTTCCTACATGGGCTCTAGTGGGTATTACTACCACCCAGATGTTATCAAATGTATTGGTTCACAGAAAAGAGTTGTGCTGTATTTAGGCAGCAGTGACTTGAGACAAGTTTTTAAAGGGGTTACTTGCCTCTTTAAAAAATTATTTTCCGGATTAGCCAATTCAGCCTTAAGGGCCCCATCATGAGTTGGGGGATGGAAAACTCTGTCCACCAAACTCCCAACAGAGTCCCGCATCCCCACCCCACACAGTGACTTCCTCACCGGAGCTAAGATGGGTTTCCTGTAAGTTTGGCAGGTAGAAGCCGAAGTTTCTGATGGCCGGCCTACCAGGAAATAGGCTACAGGATTGTGTCCGGCTCGTAATCGAGTGGCGGCAATGCTGTTGTCTGCAGTGTGCACCAGCACCCTTGCAATGTTCACTGTCTGCAGACAGTGGATAATGCGATGGTGCTGACTGGGGACTGGACAATGGAGGGGCCCCCTGTGGCCCCCTGCACCTTTTCTCTACCAGACGTTACATGCAGTGCTACTGCCATGAAACCTCTTGCAGAGAATTAGGTTGTAATGCCCAGGGTAGCGCTGCTCCAACACTGCTGGTATGATCTCCACCACCACTGGGATCCAAGATTCTGGCAGAGCTGGCAGTTCTCTGGAGGTCCGACCGTCAGGGTTGTAATGTGGCAGTCGGACCGCCGCATTGGTGGTGGTCCAGACCGCCTCCGCAAGTATGGTGGTCTGTAGACTGCCACACTTGTAATAAGGTCCTAAGTGTGCTTTGTGAGCCCACAGGCAAGGTACCAAATGTAAAAAAGTGGGAACTACTAAATATAAAAATAAAATGTTCACACACACAGTAGAAAGTTTCTGAAAGCTGTTTCAGATTGTGCAGGATACATTTTCTGTGAACAGACTTGATTGTGAATATGACGCAAATTAGCAAGGGATAATGCTGAAACTGACATTTTCTCTTTTAATAAAAAAATTAATACAGTGGTGAAAATATGTGTATTGGAAAATTACGTTTTTGTTTCATCAAATTAGAAATCTGTAGAGAAACACATAAAAAAGTAAAAAAAATAGAAACTTGTGAGAAGAACTGAATGAAGTTGAAGAGAAGAAGGACACAAAGATGCTCTGGAAGATTGTTTTAGATGTAGGGAAAAGAAGAAGGAATTGTCTGGATTGCTGCATAGGCGCATAGGAATGTGTGAGCCACTTTACCCCACTATATTTGAAATCTTGTAAATGATAAACTGTGTCAAAAGAAGAACCCAGTGGGAGAAAAAAAAAAAAAAAATTAAAAGTATTATATAGCTTGGTTCCAGAAGTAGAAAGAGCCATTCTCAGATTGAAAATGAACAAAGCAGCAGGCTTAGATTTGATAGTTCCTGGCATATTTCATGAAGTGCCTCAAGCTTGGTCCAAGATTCCTACTAAGGTGTTTTATACTGGCATTAGAATTGATAGGTACCCTATTTTTTAACAGTCAATAGTTCCGACACTTTTGCACAAGAAAGATAGTCAGAAAACCCCCCTCAAACTATCACCCCTTTCCCTTTTGAATGGTGTAGGGGAGATCTTTGGGAAGATACTTCTCAATAGATTACATAGCTGGATGGATAATAAAGTTTTGATAGAGGTACAGGCACGCTTCTGGTCCAGGATAGGAACAGTGGATCAAACAATGTGTTTATATATGATTATTTTTAAGTATATTGTTGTTAACATTTATCTCCATTATATGTATTCTGAGAGAACCCATAAGTCAGCCTTTGACCTCATAAATCAGAAAACGTTGTGGTCAAAACTGTATAATCTGAGTGTTCAGAGTGCCCTTTTGCCTGCTGTTGCAGACTACACACAAAAAACACTGCTAAGGTCAAATATAGGCCATCTGGGGAGTGTGGCAATGTCATTCCGATCAATCAGAGTGTCAGGAAAGGCTGTGTGATGGCTCTGGTCATCTTTAGCCTATTTCAATCAATGTGATAAATCATTTTATGTCGTACTGGATGTACCTACTATTGCCAGGTACAAAGTACTGATTCAATTTGTTACAGACATTGCAGAGCTAGTAGAAATGATGGAAATGTATCAAATAGAATATATACAGCTTTTATATGCTTCTGCATTACAAAAGAATGACATTTTAACCCTTTTAATTCCAAGGGCGACCAACTGACATCCTCCACACTTCCTCTGCAGCACAGAGGACATAAGTGGTTCATCCTCCTGTGGGGGGTTGCATAGGAATCTCTGTTTTTCTGACTGAATGCTTACCATCAATTTGGCTTCAGTGGGGCTGATGTAGAATCGTTTCTGCATCACCACCTCCCCTGCCCATCAGTTATGTCAGCTGGCCACATGGTGTGATGATGTCACTCATCTCACTGGACAGCGCAAATAGGAGCAGGTATATACGTTTCCTGCTTATCTGGTTGGTATTTGCCCTTCAAGGCTGCCTTTTCAAATTTGGCATCGCTCGAAAATGAAGTCTCCCCTTTCCAGCAATGCCTTTCTCAAAGTGAGCCCTGCTTGTGGATCGTGGATGGACCACGATCCATGAGCAGGGACCACTAGACACCAGAGAAATTATTTTAGAAGCGGGGGTTAGACCCCATCCATGGTCTACTCTCTCAGTGGGCATATATTAAATATTTTGTGCTTCCCCTTTCCTCAGGGTGAGTGACCAGCCCCGGAGGTAGAGTGTGATCAGCCCCCAAGGTAATTTAAAGTTTGGCAGTCATATTTGTTTTTAGTGTGCTTCTTGACGCATTTCCAGCTTTCCCAGGTAGCACAAAAGGTAGGAAGGCATATCTGAAAAGGGGAGACTCTCCCCGGTCCAGTGATACCTTTTTCGTATTGACACCTGCTCATGTATCACAGACACATGGCAATCCGTGAGCAGGGACCACTAGACACGAGGGAGAATATTTTAGAAGTGGGGAGGTCAGATCCTAGCCATGGTCGCCCCCTTCCAAGGTCAATATATTTATATTTTTGTTTTCCTTTCCCACAGAGAAAGGAAGGTGACCCACCTGAGGGGGACAAATGGAAAAAAATCAAGGTGATGGATGGAATGCTTGAATTAATCTCATCCAGTCGCAATCACTCGGTCAGCATCCCAATGCAGTGTGTTTTGCCCAACATGCCACCTCAGTTTGGATTCAACTATATGAAAATTAGCCTAACACTGCTCCTCAAGAGAACAGACCAGTCCAAAATGCTAGGCCTGATCCCTCCTGAACCATAACACAAGCAACCTAGTTGCAGTTTCACCCTAGAGCTGAAGTAGGGCTAAACTAAATCCTGTGAGGGTTATCTTAGCATAAAAAAATCTTGGGGCTGATTATGTTTTTGGTGGTCCAACTGTTGGACTGCCAATAAGGCTGTGGAGAGACAACTGCCAAGCTGGCGGCCTCCGCACCTCATTATGATGTTTCCATTGAGCTGGCCAGTGGAAACAGTACAGCGGCATCAGCTTCAGCTCTCAGAGAGAGGGCCGAGGCCAATGCCGCTGCACTATTGGTGCTCCAAGCACACTCAGAATGCACACTGTCTGCAATGGCAGACAGTGCGCATTCCAAGTGTGCTGACAGAGGGCCCCTACACTTTCGGATGACATGATCATGGGCAGTGCAGGGGCCCCTCTGTGGCCCTAACTCTGCCTTTCCACCAGACTTTTCATGGCAGTGACCCCACCATGAAATGGCTGGCATAAAGGCAAGTCGTGATCAGCGCGGCAGTGCCGACAGTGGCACGGCCGTACTTGACCATGGCTTACACCACCGCCAAACCACTGAAATCCATGATCCTGGCAGTGGCGGCAGTCTCCTGGTGGTCCAAATGCCTGCATCCTAATCTGTAAGTCAGAGTGCAAGGATGTGGTTGTCAGACAGCCACAGCAGGCATACAGTCCCATAGAACCCATACTCGTGATCAGGCCCTGAGTCTATTGAACAGCCCTTGGGACCGAGAAGTACTTGGACTTGCTGTTTCTGGAATGACAATCTCTTTATATATAAGATTTGGGCTTGGGATTTCCTATAAAGTAACATTTAAACTGCTGTGGTAAGCTTCTATAGGATAATGGCAATTGTGATTGTTCAGTTGGTGGAATAGATTTTGTTACTCATTTTATGTTATTTCACATATAATTTAGGCAGATTCACAAATGATGGCTATTTATTTGATTCAAGATGAACCATGCCTAGTCTGTAGTCAAGGCACTGTCTCTTTTTAAAGAATAGGCAATTTATTGATTGTTAGTTCAGTGTGCTCTTACTTATGGTCAGCGTGGTCAAAAGTTAGGCACCAGTTAGTAATTTTAGATCTGTTAAAATACGTATTTATAAAATGATAAAATTACCTTGTATGTGACCGGTGTTATTAAAAAGACTGCTATGTTATGGGTTTAACAATAAATTGTGTTATGATATTTCTTTAATTGCAGGGCGTTTTAGTAAGAACCTTTACATGATTTTTGTATTTTTATTAGATGAGTTGATGGTTATATATGTGTCTGTCCTACTAGATGTTATAATACAGACATTACATATTTGCTTAGAGAAATGTGATATGTTATGTTCATTGGGTATTGTATGAAACTGCTATGAATATTACTCATGTCAGGGTGAGGGCACTTTTTAGGATGTTTCCAAATAATTATATTGCAACTTTATGATAATGTGTTCTTGTCTTATTTTTGGTTTGTGTTTATTGAAAATTAATCTGGTCTCCAATGGCATTGTATTGGATCTGGTGGTGGCAATTTTCTGGTGACAATCCTTTCTGTTATTTGCATTTGGAAAGTAATTTGTATAATGTGTGCTTTGCTTGCCTGACAGCAAATTACAATCAACATCAGTCTCCACTCCAGTGAATGCATTTAGCATCCCAGGTTTGTTGTGAATGATTTACCTTGTGGAAGACAGTGCAGCTGTCTCTGGCACCACAAAGGCTGATGTGATGTAAACAGGAGCCACTGAGCAAATATGTGTTAACTAGGAGAGAAGAGGAATAGGTGTCCTCTCTCCTTTGCAGTAAAGATCCAAGTAGGGAACATTCATCCTCAGTAGCCCACTGAGACTTCTGTTGCACCTAGAGAAGTAGGGGAAATATTTTTAAACACAGATAGAAAATAGGCTCCCTCATGTTAGTATTGCTTTGTCTGAATGAGAATACCACCCATGTGCAGAGGAAAGAAAGCTAGGCTCATCTTCAATGAAGGACACTCAGACAGTTTGCAGTAAGTGGGGAAAAGAAGGGGTGTAAGGGGAAGTAGGGGTTTGATGGTAATATCGCCACAAATGGGTATGGAGAGTTCCCAAGCACTTGCTAATTGGCTGGAATAAAATTGCACCTTGGCACCACCACCTCAAAACATTTTTTGACCTGAAGAAACACCTTCATAAAAAAAAATGATTCTGTCTGACTGCTGGCAAAAGAAGACAAAAACTCCTCCCTTCTGCTTAGACACTGGTCAACGAATTGTACTCCTGTTGCTTCATCAGGAACATAATAGATAGTATGTTTTTCTGAAGTAATAAGATTCAGTTGGCCAGTTGGGACCTGGGGCCTCATTTACAAGGAGCTTGCACCACTGCTGCGTCATTTTGTTTAATGCAGCGGCAACACAATATTAACTTCATATTTACAAAGGGACACTTCTAGCATCATTTTTTCTCCAAGTGCATCATTTTCTCAAAGCATTGGATCCGGCTGTGTTAGATACCGACAATGATATGCAAGGTAGGTGTTCCCTCTTTGAAAATCATGCAGGTCTGATGCAGCTGTATTTACAAGGTTCTCAGAAAATGATACTCCCTTTGCAAAAGTCCCTGAACTTTCCTGCCAATGATAGTAAGGCTGTTCTCAACCCAGGGACACACAGGGCTGATGAGGAAGCAATTTTGGTCCCCTGGGCCTTGACACACAAAATAGAGTCCGGCATGACTCCGGGCCAGGTATGGGGCAGTCCCACTCTCCAACAGCCACCTTGTGCCTGGTCAGGCATCCCATGGTGAGTGTGCCCTAAGGCTGTGGGTGCTAAACGTCAGTACACTAGGGTGACCACCTGATATGGAGGCAAATTCTGGACTGTGGGTGTAAAAAGTCACGACAAAGGATCAAAATTCAGGATAAAAGTTCAGGACAAAATGGTATGTTTTATAAATACACTAGCAGAATATATTATTCTGAAATAAACACTGGTGAAACACTGCACCAGGGAGCCAGGGACCACACACCCCCACAGTGCTTCAGGCAGAGGAGGAGGCCAACAGATTCTGTGCCACCTGCCCTGCATTAACAGTGCTATATAGCACTCAAAGAATTCCCGCAGTGCAGGACAGTGAAACATTGCACAAGGCATCCATGGACCACAAGCCCCACCCTGCCACAGAGCAGATGAGGTGATCCACAGGCTCTGCACTACATGCCCTTAATTAACAGTACTATATAGTGCTAAGGAGATTCCTGCAATGTGGAACAAAAAATGCTCCACCAGGGAGCTAGGGACTACAAGCCCACAATGCCACAGGGTGGAGGAGGTCCACTGGCTCTGCGCTACCTGCGTTGCATTAACAGCACTCAGGAGATTCCTACAGTGCAGGACCATTAGCCCCACATTGCCACAGGGCAGAGGAGGAGGTACACAGGCTCTGCACCACCTGCCCTGCATTAACAGTGGTATATAGCACTCAGGAGATTGCCGCAGGACAGGGCAATTAAACTCTGCATCAGGGAGCCAGGGACCACAAGCCCCACACTGTGATGGGGCAGAGGAGGAGTTCTACAGGTTCTGCCCCACCTGCCCAGCATTAACAGCACTGTAGAGTGCTGAGGAAATTCCCACAGCATGGGACAATGAATCTCTGCAAAAGGGAGCCAGGGACCACAAGACTCATACTGCCACAGGGTGGAGGAGGAGATCCACAGGCTCTGTGCCACCTGCCCTGCAATAACAGCGCTATATAGTGCTCAGGAGATTCCCACAGCATGAGACAACAAAGCATTGTACCAGGGAGCCAGGGACCACAAGCCTCATACTGTCACAGGGTGGAGGAGGAGGTCCACAGGCTCTGCACCACCTGCCCTGCATTAACAGCGCTGTATAGTGCTCAGGAGATTCCCTTAGCTTAGGACCCCAAGGGCAGGCCCATCCTGTACACACTGGGAAGAAGTAGGGCAGCTGGGTGTTTGCCTGTTCAATCCCTCCAGGTTAACCCCCTCCTCTCCTTGTTCCCACAGTCCGTATCCATAATCTCACCCAGTTTTACCAGCCAACGGGGAGTGGATTTGGAGGCTGACACTATCCATCTTGATCATTTACCTAGACTAAAAAACGTGGTTATACAGCTCAGTACTGACTTAAAGCTCATAAAGGATGTGATGCTCTCATTGGATTCTAGGATGTTGGATCTTGTTAACTACAATAATGAGCTCTTGGCCAAGTTTAAAGATAGAGGCCCTCATCATGACATTGGTGGTAAATCTAGCTTATGCTACGGTGATGGCCGCCAACATACTGCTGCAGTGGCGGATGTCCATCCGCCTTATTATCACACACACACAGATCCGGGCAGAATACTGCCACATATACAAATCTGCCAGCCCAAACACTACATTGGCCAAAACTGAAATCACACACCTGACACTGATACACACACCACACCCACCCACAGCACTATAAAACACAGACCCACCTTACCCACAACCCTTTACCAACACCAATTATTGCCACCAGACTGAAACCCAGACCACTGAGACAACTAGACACACACACACCACAAACAACCATACATCCGTCACGCACCCCACACCCCACCACATTACTCAACACCCTCTCACCAACGCAAACTTCACACCACCCATGTCCACACTAATGCACCCCCGTTTCACTGATGAGGAGTTGCGGGTCATGATGGAGGAAATAGTCAGGGTAGAGAAACAGCTGTTTGGAGAACAGTTACAGCAAATATCCATTGACAGGAAGATGGAGCTATGGCAGAGAATCGTGGGCATAGGGAACACCGGGGGAAAGCTTCAAAGAACAAGGGATGACATTAGGAAGAGGTGGAACGACCTACGGGGGAAGGTACGTTCCGTAGCAGCCAGGCACCAGCTCGCCATTCAGAGGACTGGCGGTGGCGCCCCATCTCCTCTTAACAGTTCACACCATGGGAGGAGCAAGTCTTGGCAATACTGCACCCCCTATATCTGCATGCCATCAAACCCTCTAACTCTGACTCCCATCACTCCACTCCATCCCACACACTGCACCTACACATATGACTAACCCCAATGCCTAGCCCTGCATGCTATACCAATGCATGGACAGCCCTCCCCGCCCTACATGGTCACCCAACACAAAAGCATGCACAGCATGGAGAACTAACAATCCCACAGTGCATCACCATACACAAACAAAGGTGGCAGGGCAACAGCAACAATAGAGGGGAAGCTAGGGATGTACAACTTGTCACAGACATGAGGCATAATGCATCACTTACATCCCCACAGGTGCCCCAGCCAATGTCAGCGGAGTGGAGGTGCCATGTCTAACCAGTTCCCCCAACAGAAGATGCCCCCAGTTATGACAGGAACTCTGGACTTCTGGATCTGGAGAACCTATCTTGCCCATCAAGGACCACTGTCCAGTCAGCCACCCCAGCCCACTCACAGTCCACCACAGAGCCTCCCCATCAGTATCCAACACCACAGCACCCACCCAACGTCCCCACATCTCTGTCTCCAGGACAGAGTCTCTGTCTCTTCAATCAGCACTGAGCCCATCTGTACAGTTACCCCAGTCCACACCTCACACCAAAGACAATCAGGATCCTGGGGTCAGTGCCAGTCGACACACCATTCAAGGGACACAGGCCCAGGGGAACAGGGACACTAGGAGGACCGATGTGTGCCAGGGGGAGGGCAGGCCCAGGGAACCGACTCTCCAGCTGGCACTCACCAATGTCTTTGGGCTTACCAACAATCCCATGACATGATGGGCCAGATCCTTACCAACATGCAGGAGAACAAGAGGCTGCAGGAGGAACACCATCAGGAGATCAGGGAGGAGTTGCAGGCCCTCAACACCACCATGATCTACATAGCAAGAGTGCTGGCAGACATGGCCAACATCATTAGGGAATGGGCAGCACACCAGTGGGCCCCTACGACTAGCCAGCCCACTGAAAAGCTCTCCACTTCTGCTGCAGCTACTGGGCAGGAGCACAGGCCACCAGCACCTCTCCCCCTACAGAAGGTGAACCACCACACAAACATTCCCTGCAACCCAGACAGACGCCAGAGAAACTTGTCAAGACCAAGGCCACCGCCAGGAAATAAGACCCTCCTGAATGTCACCCTTGTGTCCCACCCTGTCACCTTGTCCACTTTGAACTGACTTTGCGCCCCTTCCTATGGCTCCTTGGACACTGGACCTGTGCTACAAACAGAATGGAACAATACCCCAGACTTTCCTCTACCATCACCCCATTCCATTGCACTTTTCCGTCAATTATTTGCACTACAATAAACACCCTTCAACACAACTTGACTGATGATGTTTTTGGTGATGAACATGTGCATAATGGAAACAGTCACATCATGTGCAGATGATCTGAAAACTGTGATAGCATACAATTAATGGCATGTAGCTGTCTGTAGTCAACACATCAGTACACTGTTGTAATATTACTAACATCTGCAAAATGAGATGCCATAGGTGACAGTAAGTTGAGATGCAAAGGAAGTGAATGCCATCCTGACAGCCACACAAATAAAACAACAGTCAGAGGAATGGTCAGTTACACTGTCTCACCTGTGTGTTATTGGAAGTTTTGACGTTTAACTGATGTTCTGTTGTCCACATCCTCATCCTCTGCCTCCTCATCCTAACTGTCCTCAGGGTCCACTGCTGCTACAGGGGCATTTCCAGTATCCTCCTCCTGAAGATAAGGCACATGTGTTCTGAGGGCAAGGTTGTGCAACATGAATAATGCCACTACTATCTGGCAGATCTTCTTGGGTGAGTAACACAGAGATCCACCTGTCCTGCTGCAAAGCCCACTGTCACTTGGAAAGAACCATTTGACAGGAAATGGAGCATTGATAGAACTTGCACAAGAGGGGGGATCCCGGTGGGATGACGGATAGCTGATATCATATCAGGATACAATTGGGCACACAGCATTGTAATTGTGGCCCTGTCCACTCTATAGGTCAGTATTATGTGCCTGTCCTCCAATGTAGCCAAGCACACAAGGCGTCTGTACACAGGGGTTTGTCTCCTTCTCCTATTCATCCACAGTGGTAGGTATTTAAGGAACACAAAAGTGAGTAGGCTGTCACAATTTGAACAATGGAACCACCATCTCACTGTACATAGAGCATTAATGTGATGGGACAGTGGGAATGGCAATGTACGTGCAATGTTCAGCAATAACGCAGTTCTGGATTATCTGAATGCTGTCCACCCCCATTAAATGGCGACTGCCTGTCCTGTATCTAGGGACAGTTGGAAGTGAGATAACTCCTCCGACTTTGGGTGTCGTGGCAGAAGGCAGTCTAGCACTGCCGTGCAATTCCTCGTTGGTAAATATGGGGATCTATGGAGTATAGTGGCCAATGGGGATCAGCGGCGGTGGTGAAGGTGCACTTCATCGCAGACGTGACCACCAATTTCTATCTAAACCCTCACTTGACTCCTTACTTTCCACAGGACAACACCTACGCTGCGTGTGCTGCTGTGACCTGTGGCTGGAACCTAGCATGGCTCGTTTGAATGGGGAAAGGGCCCCTGCCTTCACTTCGGAGGAGTTGGAGCATTTGGTGGAAGGGGTCCTACCCCAGTATGGACTGCTGTATGGGCCTCCATGCCAACAGGTGATTATACCTTGGGCACGATGAGTGTGGCAAGGATACATGAAGATGTGTGTGCAAGCATTGTGTCATTTGGGGGGGTGGTATGTCTGTTGGTAATGTACATGGTGGGTGCTGGGTGATGTGTGTGCCAATGGAAATTGTATTTGTGGGCCATATGTGTGACAGGCTGGATTGTATGTGTAATGGTGTCATCCTGTCTGTATTATCTCTGCAGGTCAGCGGCCATCAGATGAAGGGAGTGTAGCATGGCATCGCCAAGGACGTGCAGACCCTGGGGGTCTATAGCAGGCGGAGCACCCACTGTAGGAAAATGTGGGAGGACCTGAGATGCTTGGCATGGAAGACCGCAGAGGCCCAGCTGGGGATCACTTCCCAATGAGGAAGGGGTGCCTGTCGGAACCTGACCCCCCTGATGTCCCCATACTGGTGGTGGCCTACCCAGATCTGGATGGGTGCTTGAGGGCATCACAGCAGCCACAAGGGGGTGAGTACAGTGGGCGTAACTACAATCATTGGTAGATGACATGGGATCCGGGTGTTAGTCAGTGGGTACTCATTACTGCCAGGTCAGACATTGCAGCGTGACCCAGCTCAAGGGTAATGAGTGGATAGAAAATTCAGGTAACTTAGCTAGGTTGCATTCCATGTAAGACAGGGCTTAGTGGGTCCCAGGAGGGCTGCGGTTGGCGGTGTTTGGCCCTCATCTTGCTGTGGCTAGTATCAGTGTGGTGCATAGTGCTCAATTCTGAACCATGTATGTGATGGTAATGTGAATGCCAACTGTGGTGTTGGTGCTGTAATTGACGCAGTGTTCCTTTTCTCTCTCTCTCCCCTTTTTTCTTCTGTCATCCTGTCCATGTGTGCATTAGCATCATCTGGAGGGGGAGCAGGGGCACGAGTGACAGAGAGAGCTGCAACCCACTGGACCCAGGAGGTAGAGTCCATTGATGCCGAGGGAACCAGTGGGACGGAGGGCGAGGAGAGCACCACGGCGGCAGACAGGAGGTGACAACACTGACTCTGATTCCTCCTCCGATGGGAGCTCCCTGGTGGTGGTGGACACCTCTGGGACCACCCCAGCTCCAGGTACAGCCGCCACCCACTGTACCAGCACCGCCCTCCCAGTTGCCCCTCACCTAGTTGCCCATGCCCGCTCACCCAGGAGGGTGGGCATCTCCTTCGCCCCAGAAACATCAGGCCCTGTCCCAGTGAGCCCTGCAGCCCTGAGTGAGGAGGCTATTGACCTCCTGAGAACCATCTCTGTAGGGCAGTCAACCATAGTGAATGCCATCCAGTGGCTGGCATCCCAGATGCAGTAATGCAATGCATTTCTGGAGGGCATCCACGGTGGCCTCCTTTCTGATGGCAGTCATTGTACCTGTTCCTACGATCCCGCCTCCAACTACCACTTCCCAGTCTCCTAAACTCCAACCCATCCCATGCACACATACAGACAAGCATGCACACAAAACATCACACAAGAGTAGCACAGTCAAACACAGGCAGCAAACTTCAGGCCACAAGCACTCACATAAACAACAGACAGTTGCACAAACAACAACATCCACTGCCTCCACTGTCTCCTCCTCCTCCTCCCTCACAGTCACATCCACACTCACACCTGCATTCACTGCTTCAACATCCAGCACCACCATCACCACACCAATCAGCACACACACGTCACTAGCAGACACCTCCACAGCATCCATCCATACTTTCCCTGTGTCCTCTCCCACCCTCTGTCCCTGCTCCTAATGGACACAAACTCAGGCACTCAGTCATCCACCTCACATCAGCACACTGCCCATGCACCTGCACCCAAGTCCACCAGGCTTACTCCTCCAAAAACCACTCCCTCAACCTCCACTCCCGTCCCTCCTCCCTCATCCTGCCCCACTGCCACCACAGTCACTAAGAAGCTTTTTCTTGCCCAACTTGACCGCTTCCCTCCACCCCGTCCTGCCCGTAAGAGCAGGGTCCCAATGACCTAGCCCAGCACCTCAGTCAAACAGACGACGCGGGCAGTGGAGGAACCTCCTAGTCATGGAGGCAAGAAAGTGAAGGATCCCAGGATCCCACTCCACAAGCCAGGAAAGTGAAGGATTCCACTCCACCAGCCAGGAACGTGATGGATCCCACTCCACCAGTCAGGAAGGGAACGATTCCCACTCAACCACCAATGACATGAGCGGTTCCCACTTAACCACCAATGACAGAAGTGGTTCCCACTCAACCACCAATGACAGGAGAGGTTTCCACCAACCACCAATGAAAGGCAAGAATCCCTCACCTCCAGCTGACACACAGCAGCCTTCACCTCCAGCAGGAGAGATTGCCCAAGGGACATCTCCATCAGCAGAGACAATACTAGCCTCACCTCCAGCAGAGGCTGCCCAGGGGACACCTTCCACAGCAGAGACAATGCAGCCCTCACCTCCAGCAGAGGCTCCCCGGGGACACTTCCCCCAGTAGAGACAATGCAGCACTCACCTCCAGCAGAGGCTGCCCAGGAGACCCTTCCCCCAGCAGAGACAATACAGCCCTCACCTCCAGCAGAGGGCATGTAGGCCATCCTCCAGGGACTGTTGTACAGGGAGCCCCCTCCAGAAGCAGTGGGTGAGTTCCCCACCTCAGAGACTGTGACCTTGCACTCCTCAGCATTGGAAAATGGGCATGGATACCCCTCCAGAAGCAGTGGGCGAGTTCCCCACCTCAGAGACTGTGACCCTGCACTCCCCAGCATTGGGAAATGGTCATGGAGCCCCCTCCAGAAGCAGTGGACGAGTTCCCCACCTCAGAGACTGTGACCTTGCGCTCCCCAGCTCTGGGAAATGGGCATGGAGTCCCCTCCAGAAGCAGTGGGCAAGTTCCCCACTTCAGCTGTCCCCTTACCCCTGAGGTGCCTGTCTACTTCCAACGTGTTGCCCCTGCACAGTTTGGTGCGGAGAATGTGAGGATCAAGTTGGGGCTTGGACAGTGCCCTGTGGCCATGTGGCCCTTTTGTACTTTGCACTGGGCACTGACCCTTTCTGGACGATTGTTCATGCATATTTGTTGTCACTTCGGTACTTATGGTGGTTGTTGGCACACAGATACATTTTCAATTCTGCCTTACTGTTGTCCTTGCATTATTGTGAGGTGTGTCCTATGACATTGTTTTTCATCTGCAGCTGGTTGTGTGTAAGGTGTGTGTGTGTGAATGGTGTGTGTTGTGCGTGTGTGTGTCACTCTCCTTTTCCTCTCTCCGTCCCTTGTGTGCTAGGCGGCTGTACTCACCATCATCGTCTTCGTCAGCGTTAGTTTTCCAGGTGGAGCATGGGGTAGAAAAGCATCGGGAGGACTTGCAGTTCTGGTTTCATGGCGGCGTTAATCTTCTCTGTGTCTCTGATGGTGAGTCTTTGGTCTTCTGTGTTGTGTTTCCACCAGGCTTTTGATGGCGTTGGTACCGCCCCAGAAATCGTGGTGCTTTGCTCTGTCATGATATGGTAGGTGGTATCTTGTCTTCCGCCTGGTTTTTGATGGCTACCGCCTTGGTGAGTGGTATTAGTGCCCTGGCGGATGGTGTGGTATATTGGCTGTCTATGGGAGTTATCACCGCCATGGTCTTAATTTGGTGGTAATTAGTGCCAGCCTGTTGGTGGTATTGCCACCACTTTAACAGTCACCGCCAATGTCATAATGACCACCAGAGTCTCTTATTGTCCCCCCCTTTCTGTAAATCTCCAACCTCCCAGCTTGGTAATTCCTTCTGCCCCTGGTTCCCCAACTTGGGATGTCCCTGCCAGGGGAGCCCTCCCATCAGCCCCCCTTGGTGTTGCCCCGATGGAATTCATTGGGCTGTCTGTTGTTCCTGGGCCTATAAGACAAGAGGCATCTCAATCATGTAGTCCCCATAGTCATGTTAATATACAGATGGGCCTTCCAAATGCCCCGGCAGAAGTCCCTTCCATTGCAAGGAAGACTCAGCCCAGGGCCCACACCAAGGTCTGTTCAGTTGTACAGGCAGTGAGCTGTCCCAGGGCCCCTGTCCATAGTTATGATTTCTTGAATCTTCCACCAGATTGCACTCTGTACATAGTGGTCCTTCTTAATGAGCCCTCAATTGCATCAGACACCTTGGAAGGGTTCTATCAGCTCAGGGATAAGGGGTTTCACTGGCTTTCCAGGACAGTACGGGTGAATCTTTATGCTCAGAATAATTTGGTTTGTAGGGTGGGTTGTATGGGCCGAGGTTTAAAACTCTACAAGGGGAACTTAATTGTGGTAGATTTCAATGTAAGATAGGCCAATCCTAGAATGCTGGCCTCTTCGCAGGGCCCAGTGGACTTAGGTATTGGGTTGTGTCATTTTTTTTTTTCATAAACCATTTTTTTTTATAAACCAGGGAACAATTTTATGATAGTGGTTCCCCTGCCCTTTTTACTCCTTAGCCTTTCCAAGTTACATCTGGTAGGCAACATCTGAAGTGTTGAGTCTGTTCCCTCTGGTTCAGAATTGCTTAGCTCCCTTCAAACCAGGCCCACAATGGTCCATCTCTATCCAGATGTGGCCTTGTCTAGGAGCTTTTTGCCCCATTTACTGTTTTGAACAGGTTTCAGTCTTTGGGTTCCTTGGAGGGCATGGATTTACTACCTCGCTCTGATTAGCGTACCAAGAGGTATTTAGAAGAAGATCTTGAAGGGAGTGTTCCCCCAGAAAGTCATTCTATGGACCAGCTAAGGTTCCTTTCTTGGAACACAGCTGGGCTAAAGGCAAAGATCAGGATCCCCAACTGGTTGGACCTTATTGAATCTTTCCCATTTTTAGCCCTTCAGGAAACCTGGGCCCTTACAACCACTCCTTTTAGCCAACTTTTCTCATTTTTTCAGGCCTGTGTTACCCTCCCCATCTGGGTATGCCAGGACCAGACTGTGCACCCTAATTTCCCTGACACTTTGTTGTGTAGTTACTGAAATGGAGACATATTGGGCCAGATGTACCAAACGTTTTGCGACTCGCAAACGGCAAAATCTGCCGTTTGCGAGTCGCAAAACGCGTATCCCAATGCAGAAATGCATTTTGCGAGTCGTTACCGACTCGCAAAATGCATTTCAGACTCGCAAATAGGAAGGGGTGTTCCCTTCCTATTTGCGAGTCGCATTGGGATGCAATACCATTTGCGACCGCATATGCGGTCGCAAATGGCATCGCAGTTACCATCCACTTCAAGTGGATGGTAACCCAATCGCAAATTGGAAGGGGTCCCCATGGGACCCCTTCCAGCTTGTGATTGCACCCCAAAATATTTTTTCAGGGCAGGGAGTGGTCCAAGGGACCACTCCCTGCCCTGAAAAATCCGAAACTAAAGGTTTCGTTTTTTTTTGTAGTGCAGCTCGTTTTCCCTTAGGGAAAACGGGCTACACTTCAAAAAAAAAAAACCTGCTTTATTGACAAGCAGGTCGCTAACATGGAGGCCTGCTGACGTCAGCAGGCCTCCATGTTAGCGAGTGCCCATACTCGCAATGGGGCCGCAATTTGCGACCCACCTCATGAATATTCATGAGGTGGGTCATTGCGACCCCATTGCGAGATGCAGGAGGTGTCTGAGACACCTTTCTGCATAGCAAATTGCGACTTGCAATTTGCGAGTCGCACGGACTCGCAAATTGCAAGTCGCAATTTGCAAGCTACCTACATCTGGCCCATTGTTCTTACGTAGCAGGGGTCTCCCTCATCTTTCTCAACAATTCCCTGATGTTAATAGTGAATGTCTATAACTCTTATGGCAACCTTTCTCATTCTGTTGTGGCCACCAAGATAGATGTCGTTATAGAGAAATTTAAGAATCCTCCAATTTCTCAGGGAGTAGATTTTGCTACAAAAGCCTCAATAGTGGTTTTGGGTGACTTCAACATCTGCCCTATCACTGGAACCTGTTTTATATTTCAGCACCCCTTGGGGGTAGATATGTCCCCATTTCCCATTTCGAACATTCCTTTTAAGGAGTGCAGTTAAACAGTTGAATTCACTCACAGAACATGGTTCTTTCTAGAACCCATGTAGCCCCTACTTATGTTGGGAGAGGGGCTGAAACCATTGTGGATCATGTTTTAATCTCCTTGTCTTTTCTTTATGGTTTGGTGGACTGCTGTGTCAAATGGTTTGGTTGGAGTGACCATAATGCACTTTTGTTAGTTTTAACTTATCAGGGTAAGAACATATCTTCTTCAACCCTTGTCCCTGATCCTCTGACCGTTTTAGATCCGGTGATTTTTGTGTGTTACTTTTTGATCAATTTAGTAATGAGGTAGAGTGTTGTCTGAACCCTGATCTTTGCCCTAAGAAACCTTTAAACCTTTTTCAGCCCTTTGTGCTGCGGTTAAATCTGCCCTTGCTGCGCCAAGCACAGGTTTCCCCTCCACCAATTACACCCAGTGGTTTAATCAGGAAATGTTCTGAAGCCCTGGATGCTCTAAAGTCAGCTCTTAAATATCACCCAAGAAATGGGGAGCTGATACAGACTTAAAGATCTGAATAGAGTGATGAAGGAGAGGAAGGAGTTCCTCAAGGACAGCATCTGGAACGAGCTAGTTTGTGTCAGCGACACCAATGATGGTGTAACATTCTAGAGAGTCCTAAACCATCCATTCCTGGTGAAGGACCCTATGTCAAGTTTGACCGTGATTATAGCAGAAGCTCAATGGCTTCATCATTTTTCTTCAATCTATTCTTTGGACGGTCCAATCTCGCTCATTGACACCACTGTTCATGTCCTGGGTCAGGATTTCTTAAAAGGTTGTCAGATTGAGCTAATGAGAAGGGAATTATTGCCAATGCCCAGTACGGGTTTAAGCCTTGGTTGGGCACCATTGATTAATGGTTAAATCTGCCTCTTTTGATTTAAAAGTATACAGTGGCCAAAAAGAGGATCCTGTTTTTAGGTTTCATTGACCTTTCGTCAGCTTTTGATTGGTTGAACTCATCAAAGCTGTGGTGCTTTTTCATGTCATTGGGAGTTGGGCAAGCCTTGGTTTCCTTCTTTGTGGACCTCCACAAGGACATGTCTTCCTATGTTAGGTTTAGGAATTATGGTTCTTGTACAATCACCAGAGGTGTGAGACAGGGGTGCATCTTGGCCCCATTATTCACTATTTACATCAATGGGTTGGACGCTGCCTCTGGGTGGGCTCTCGAGCTTTGCCAGTCTTCCTAAATGCGGATAACGCCATACTTATATCAAGGACAGCATTGGGCCTACAATGACTTCTAGATTTTTATGTCAATTTTATGTAGGGTCTGGATTGTGAATGGGTAACTGAAATATCCATAAAGACACCCTTCTTTTTATAGGCTGGCCGCTTTAAAAAAGATGTTGTTGGATCACAGGAGGCAGACTTGGGGGGGTGGTTTTCCTTCAATGATGGAGAAAAGCAGTCGATGAAGGTGGAAGAGGCTGCGTCAGAAAAGGCGGAGGAGTAGCTGTGAGTTATTCCCCGACTGAAGGAAGACACTGAGAATGCCGACCAGTGAAGGGAGCCAGATACCCTGGAAGCAAGGAAGTCCACGGGAGTCTACAACAAGGATGAAGACCGGTCGCTGGCAGAATGAGGACTAGGCGAAAGCGGCCAAGAGGGAAACCGCCAGAGGACCCAAAGTCCGAGCAATGTTCCAGGAGGAGCATGGCTTGTGCAGGTGTGTAACCGGATGCGGGGGTGGAGCAAGAGCCTGAGTAGCACCAGGTGAGAATAGACACTTGCTTTCCTTTTTCTCCTTTTCTATTGCTCTAAAAAAACCTTCCCAGCACATGATACCCTCTGGGATCTTCGGTTGTGTAGGGTCTCTCTGCATGTTACAAGTATCTTCAAGGAGGGGGGATCATCAACAGAATTGATCCCATATCACAAAGTGGGAATTCCCCCTAAAGGCATTTCTTGTGTTTTTTTCTCCTTTCTTCAGCTCTCCTTTCATTCTCCTGTCGAGTTGGAAGCACTACTCACTAAAGGTCAAGTAAAAAGGAGGAGCACTAAAAAATGACTGAACAGGGATGATACCATATCAAGTGAAGTCATACCACTTACCTGTTTATATCTCCTTCTTTATGAGGGATGGCGGGAAACATCCCTGGCTGGAAAACCTAGAAGCGTAAGAAGAAGAGGAGACCTATCATCTATACTCACCGGCACTTGTATATTCCCCATTTAAAGCAACCACTCTAAAAACATTCTGGTCCTTTGGAGTCATAAAACATAACCGCACAGGCCAGTGACTCACAGTGGTGTTGGAGCTGAGGAACTCCAAACTAAGGAGCCATTACTGTCTCAATTCTGGGTTTACCCAAGCTCATTCTTTTAACTACCTGGGCATCCTATTTGATTGCAAATCCTCCTTGGGTCCTTTCCTACAATTTAAGAAACTTGCTTTAGCCAGGCTGTGTAGAGGGGTTTAGGTTTATAGTTTAAGGGTGGGGAGGCAACCGATTAAAGCACAGACCCATGTGTATAAAGCAGAGTGTATTTCTGCCACTAGTTTTGGTAGTGATCTTTAGGGGTATCGGGATTGTGATTTAATACAGTTGCAGAAAAACAAGTTTCCTCGGACCGTCATGAAGCCGTTCCCTGGCTGTGTTATATTCAGTCATCTTTCACTGCCTTGTGCCTTCTTGGCCATTTTTCAAAGACATTGTTAAAGATGGTTATCAGTGGGTTAAAAATAACTTTCTATCTGATCTTTCAGCGACTAGAGAGGGCACTTAACTCTGCAAACAATCTGTTCAGGCCTATTGTTCGATTAAATCAGGTAGCTCGACAGAGTTATACTTAACGTGGGTAAATAATAGTTTCCTTTGTCAGCTTTTATTCAGGTTCAGGTTGAACTCTTTCTTCCCACTGATAAACAATGTCCATTTAGGTGTGACTGTGACAAAACCTCAGTGCAGCCCATCTTGCACATTGTCAAGTCCTGTAGACTATACACCCTTCCAAGAAAAAAAAAAAATGTTGGTTCCCATTTTGAGACAGACAAACAGGAACTAGGCGCAAGGTGACAAACCACAGCTCATGGGTAGGTGGTTTTAACTATACACATGAATAATAGTCAGCAAAACAACTGCCATGTCAGGTGTGTGATGTGCAATGCTCCATATGTTCATCACTCACCATGCCTCAGAGGCAGCATCCTTGGCTGTAAGGTGCACCTGCATACACAAGTACAATCCGGCAAGCAATAAAGTACCACCGCATCCCACGATGCGACTGTGAATGTGTACTTGCTTGGAAACATGTGTGCAAGTCAACTTCAAAGAAACCATAAAGTCCCAAAGCCTAAATTATTGCATACCAATTCCCCTTCTCTGAGATGTTGTACAGTGCAGGGAGTGGGGAGCTGGACTGCAGAGGACCTTTGCCAAATCTTCAAGATCCATGTGTTGTGGCATTATTTGAACTGTCCTGGACAATATTGTACACTCAAATTCCTGTGCCAAAAGTAGGCCGGTACCAACATGTTGAGATGACCATGTTTCCATGCATCTGTCTGTGTCAGCCGTGTCTGGTATGCGACCACCTAGGGAGGACCTTAAAAAAATAATCAAATCTATAATCTGTCTCTCTACACATAGGGTGAACACATAACATCACGTGGACTAGATCAATGGGAAATAGGTACTACTAAAATCTGCTGCAGAAATATGCAAACAGGATGACAGACAGGATGTTGAATTGTGTAATGTATCTGCTAATGCACTTCATTTGACAACAATTGACATAGATTGATTGAGTAGGCCCCTGTAAATGTCATAACACCAACATGATTGACACATCATGTGATCTTTACTGGGAGAAGTGCATGACAATACCACTGCACATAACACACATGGGCAGGATTTTAGCCAATTCAGTTATCCTGAAAATTGACACTGTCTTTTTTTTTAACATTTCAGCTGACCAAGGATATGTGATCCAGCTGTGGGTAACGACCCCATATGGAAACTCACAGATTGAGCCACAAAAGACGTACAACCAAGCCCACAACTGGACATGTAATGTTGTGAAGCAGAACTTTGGCCTGCTCAAGGCCAGTTTCCGCTGTGTGTATGTTTCTGCTGGTGGACTTTTATATTCCCCCCTTCTGCAAAATTATTCTTGTCTCGGGTGTCTTGCACTTCATATGTGTGCATACAAATTTCCCCTGGCATGAAGATGAGCAACCGGAGAACCCAAGAGAGGAGAAGAAAGAGCCAGTACATGATGGTGATGTACAAAACATAGTTGCAGGTGAATGCAGATGCACACACATTATGCTGAATTTCTTCACATAAATACTTGTCTGTGAATGTATGATAGTGCTACAACATGTAAATAAATGATAAAGTGTAACATATGTCTTGAAGTTTATGTCACAGTTCCAATAAAAAGGAACTCACCCACATCCAGGAACCCATAAGCAGGCCACAACTGACATCAATGAACTGTGAACACTATAATCTTCCTCAAGGTGCTAAACACAATGCATTGATCTCTAAAAAGTGTGGTGTACAATGTTTGCATTGCCTGTTGAACAATCATGTTGTACTTAAAACACACATACCAGCCAAATATGTGATGGTAAAAAAGAACAAGCATTTGCAATGCAACGGGTCTCGCATTTGCTCGAGTTAGAGCTATTGGCGTTGTAAACTCCTAACCGGACTTTTCTTGCCACATAAATTAGAAAAAACCACAAGTGCGATCACGCTTTGTAAAACCAAGCCGATCGCGCAGCGTGGAAAATAAAAAGATAAAGTAGTGCAGAAACAAGGCTGAAAACATGGAGACTCATATGTTTTCAGTAGTTGGCCGGTGCGCTCGAGGAGGGCTAAACACCAGAACGGACATGACATATGCATGTCTTTCACTAATGAAATCAAGCGGATTTTAAAAGGCAAGCCCACGAACCAATGAAAGTGACTGGCGTGACATGAGCCCAAAGAGAGATTATACCAAGGACGGAGCGCTTGTGTGCTCGACCCTAAAAACAGACAGATCTGAACTCTATGTGATGTATTAGGGCCAAACTTGATGTTAATGTGGGAAAATAGTAGTAATAAACTGAGACAAAAGATCATTGAGACTACTCAATGGCCAAAATACTCTTATTTCTGGTGACAACTCATCACATTCATGGCATTTGCACTCCCATGTATTGCAAATAGTAAGTGTATCACAGAGGACAGTGCACCTGCATGTGTAGCACAGTGTCAGTTAAATCATCTTGCATGTGTGCCAAACAATGTCATAGCATGTCTCATACTGTTGGCAAAGTGTATGAATCAAGGTTTCAAACAAATTGTATATGGATGTGGTGTCATCAGCTTTCGTGAATATTTACCAAATACACCCCTACCCATTGTGCAACTGACAAAGGATACTGGGCCTCATTAATAGCCTGGCAGTCACCAGACAGCCAGGGTCATGGCCACGGTCAGACTATCGCCAAAGTGGCGGTTGGACCACGACATTACAAGCGTGGCGAAAAGCGCCACAGTCAGACCGCTGGCACCATCAGGTTGCAACCAGTCGACAGTCTGGCAGTCTCGGTGTTGTAATCTGCCAGGGCAGCGCTGCCCTGGGAATTACGAGTCCCATTTCCTACAGCCTTTGCATGAGCTGCAGTCAATGTTTAGGCCCTGTTCACTGCAGGGCCGGTGAGTGGAAATGCTGTTTCCACCCCCCAGCACAGTGGTGAAGTCCTATTAGGGCCGGTGGTGTTCTACCACACAGGTGACCTGATGGCAGTACGTGTTTGGTGGAAGGCGGACTAGTAAAAGGGCCATAGTGTGGAGCTAAGGGTGAGCACTCCTCATAGACACACCCATACGGAAGCACAGGAGAGCCACATCCATGTCCTAAACAGGACTTGGTATATTGTAGACAGGACTTCCAGAGTACCCAAGTACTACTTCAGGAGTCAGGATATGTTTGGGTGTCAATCACTCTACTCGCCAACAATGGTTACTAAACTAATACTAGTGTGCTGCATATTGCAGAATATTTGTACATGGACAAATGTCCCATGGGCCAAAGACAGTGAGGAGCAGGAAGGACTGAACGATGAGGATGAGGCTGTGTGAATCACTTCCCCAATGTCACAAGATAATGAATACATTAATTTGTTTACCTATGTCAAACACATTCAAGCACAACCAGTGTGTAGGCAAGTTACCTTCATAGTCACAGTAAACATCAGAACACTCACATCACATCTGCTTGTATTTGCCACACAGAACACCATTGTAGCTAAGTTTGTCAAACAGTGCTGTTCAAGATCTGGTACACCAACAATAGTATGCATAGCAAAAACCTTTGTCAATAAGTCCATTACTACCAAACACAATGAACATGGTGTTCCAATATTGAAAGTGTGCAATTACTGTGTGTGTCCTTTGTACAGCTAACTATTTGGATGGCCTCATACTTGTGGAGGAAAGTAAAGTCAAATCATAGTATGATGACTGAAATGTTTAACACTTAGTATGTGCATGGGAAGACAGACCAACACCTACATACAAATCTGCAAAATCACATCAAAATCTTTAGATCTCATAACACAAATACAAAGGCTAAATGTTAAAATTTCACAGTGTAATAATGTTTAACCTGTTAGAATGTGCACACATTTGCACCACTAGGCCACAATGTTAATAGAAAATGAAGTGATGTAGCCTACCATTTTGGTGGGTTGCACTCAGATGCAAATGATGGCTACACTCCCATGATTATAGTCTTAATGCAAATGTGAAGACACAACACCAAGATTATGAGTATGAAATAATTGCCCATTACAAATTAGAAATAGCAAGGTATATCCACCCAAGGTGCCAAGCATTGATGCATCCCAAGATTTGTTTATGGATGTGGCACATCACAGGTGAACATCATGTTTGAATTATTACCCATCACCCAACGTCCAGTAACAATGCATTTCAGAAACATATTGTGACAGGTGCCAATGGCAAACATATATGATTGGACTACACCTGATTAGTTTTCACTAGACAAGCTGCATTTTTGATACATAAATTCAAGAGTAAACTTGTAGTAAATGAGGAGTTGTTGCCATGGGAATGTGCAACACATATCCTTCTAAACACAAGCTCATACAGTCAATGTGTGTATAGTACATGTTGTGGCGTGGGTTTATGAAGGCTCACTAGTAACCGTTGGTTTTTACGCATCACCATGGGTCAATAATGCCAACATACATACCTAACAAATTAGGTAGCCAGTTTGTCAACTGCATACCAATTACACTGCACAATGTTTACATCACACAAGGTCAGACACTGTCTGATTGCCTATACTGCAACCACAAGGTAACCTACAATGGTAAATTATACAGATATGAGCCTAGGTACCACAGGTCGATTATGCTGATGTCAACCCTCTCACAGCCCATCTGTTGGCACAAACCTCTCAGCAGTATCCATGAGACCATGCAAAGCCCAGCTGTGTGAAACGCCCTAGACTCCAAGCGATGGAGTAACTGAACACACCCCTAAGAGGCTCACAAGTGTTGTTCAGTATAATTTGTGCATTGCAGTTTCCTTGTTGGCGTATCATTGCTGGACAACCAACATGGAGTGTCTGGATGACCAATGTAACCATGTGGATGCCAACATGGACTTCTAGAAATAGATCCACCAAAATCTGCTGTCAATTTGCATCACAATTCACCCAACACCTTCATGCACATGAACAATCCATGGCACACTCCAACATGGCCAATGTGGGCAACAGAATGCAGAACACATGGAAAAAGATGGGCCAAAGTCACATCAATTGCTACATTTTTTTTTAGGCTCTACTGGGCGTGCCTGGCAAATCTAGGCTAGAGCAAGGTCCACATAAATCTCATACCCAGTCACAGTGTCAAACTCCATGGGTATTCCATGATGTGTATCATGTGGTTTTAAATGTATATAGTAAGGTAGGTTAAGTTAAGATAGTTGTAGGTAGTAGTTAATATAAGTTAGTGTAGGTTAGGTTAGGATAGTTAGGTTTTGTATGTTAGGTAGTGTTAGTTACATGCATTTAAGTTTTAAATAAATTTAGGGGCATATTTATACTCCGTTTGCGCCGGAATTGCGTCGTTTTTTTTGACGCAATTCCGACGCAAAACTAACTCCATATTTATACTTTGGCGTTAGACGCGTCTAGCGCCAAAGTCCATGGAGTTTGCGTCATTTTTTGGCGTGGACACCTACTTTGCGTTAATGATATGCAAGGTAGGTGTTCCTGTCTAAAAAAATCGACTCCGAGGCATGTGCGCCGTATTTACACTCCCGGGCAAAATTCGCGCCCGGGAGTGGGCGGGTCAAAAAAAATGACGTACGGCCGCTTTTGCGCCGTTTTTTTGCGCCTGGAAAAGGCAGGCGTTAAGGGACCTGTGGGCTCTGAAGGAGCCCAGAGGTGCCCTCCCATGCCCCCAGGGACACCCCCCTGTCACCCTTGCCCACCCCAGGAGGACACCCAAGGCTGGAGGGACCCATCCCAGGGACATTAAGGTAAGTTCAGGTAAGTCATTTAAAAAAAAAAAAATTGTGGCATAGGGGCCTGATTTGTGCCCCCCTACATGCCACTATGCCCAATGGCCATGCCCAGGGGACAGAAGTCCCCTGGGCATGGCCATTGGGCAAGGGGGCATGACTCCTGTCTTTGCTAAGACAGGAGTCATTTCTATGGGGGTTGGGAGTCGGAAAAAATGGCGCAAATCGGGTTGAGGCGAAAAATTTGCCTCAACCTGACTTGCCCCATTTTTTGGCGCCCAAGCTCCATATCCCCCTACGCCGGCGCTGCCTGGTGTACGTCGTTTTTTTCCACGCACACCAGGCAGGTCCGGCGGCTAACGCCGGCTAACGTCATTGATTAAATACGGCGCCCGCATGGCGCTTCAGAATGGCGTTAGCCGGCGCTAATTATTTTGACGCAAAACTGCGTTAGCGCAGTTTTGCGTCAAAAAGTATAAATATGGCCCTTAGTTGTTTGCTACACATGAGTCTACATCATGATTTACCGTGTAGGAATTAGGTGATTTTCCTATGGACAGGTACCTGTCAGGTTGCCCATGGAAATCTACAAATATTGTTGAGAAGTGTATGTGACAGTCTGGATGTGAGAGGATGCACAGCTCAACACAGGTATTTACATACAGTTGCTTTGTGTTGGTAAGTCATGTGATATGCATTGGTGGGATGTTGTTGTTATTGCACCCACCCTAGTCAAGGATTTTCTACTCACACACTGCCTACCCCTTACACATGAACACTTGCATCATTTTCTTGTTACAACATTGTTGTTTGGTTGCTACTATATTTGGTTATGCCATCCACCTATTGTGTGAGTAACATCAGCTTTCACAATAACTGCAGGATACCTGTTGCACTTCATGCTTGGGAGCCGCAGTAACTGCTTGCTGGTCAACATACTTATCAGGTTCAGCAAATATGTTTCACCCTGTGTGGCTTTGTCTTTAGCCCCAATCCACAAGTGTTCCTTTGGCAAGTAGTCAGTGTATTTGCATCATACAATGCAACATTTTCAATTTACATCTGCTACAGACACACATACAGCACACAGGTTTCAGTTAGTGCATTTATTCACAAGTGAAAAATGAACTGATGTTCAGAGGGACAATTCATGAGATGACAACCCCAACAGATGTTTCAAGACAGTTAATATCCAGACTGAGGGGGTCATTATGAACATGGCGGAAACAACCGCTGTGTTCATGCTGGCGGTCAAAACTCTGACCGGCAGCGACCCCCGAATCCCGCTGGCCAGATTATGAACCTTTCTGAGAGCCGGTGGGCAGAAACCTTGTTTCCGCCCGCCAGCTCACAGAAAGGCTCGGCCGGGACATTGTCTCTGTGCGGCAGGTGCAGTTGCACCCGTCGCGCAGATCACTGCCTGAATATCAGGCAACGACCTGCGGCCGGGGCTCCCAAGGGTGCCCCGGGGGACCCCCTCCGCCAGCCCTTTCCAGGAAAAGGCTGGCAGGAAATGAAACATTATCCGCAGGGTAGCGCCCTAACAGCAGGAGCCTGGCAGTGGGTGACGGCTGCCGCTGGTGGCCATCACCATGTTTATTATATGGCGGTTCGGCCCGCCATGTTCAAAATGAGGGCCTGAGTCCATGGGGAGAACATGTCATGGGACAGGTGTAGGAGAGGAGTACTTCAGGAGTGAGGAGGAGGACCACATTGTGATTAAGGAAGATTGCCCACTATAACAGTCCACAAGTGTGTGAGGTTAACAGAGGGACAGTCAAATTGAGAACAGTGCCAGTTGTTTTGACACTGGCATATTGTTAAGCGAAGTGCAAAGGAGAAAATGGATATATGCTACAGTGAAATGCTAGTAGGCACTTTTGTTTGGAAAAAGATGTGCAGACCACAACTTCTTCCATTAATGCATGTGATGCCTCCTGTGAAAAGGGTGTTGTAGGTGTCGAAGTAGAGGGAGGCACACAAACATCAGGGACTGATGATGTGATTTTAATGTCTACAACAACGTTCGTCTGTGACAACACGTAAGGCAACACAGCAGCAAGGAGCATCTGCTAGTTTTGCAAAACAGCAGCAACATCACAGTGGTAGGCACCAATGTTGTCAAGGAGGGAGTCCTGCTTCCAAAGGTGTCTGGGTTGATGGTTTGCAGGATGTCATTCACATTGTCGGTAAAGTCTAGGACAGTCAGCTGGCACAGAGATATGGGTTCATTCTCTGCAATGAGATGATCTCTTTTAGATGTTAACTTCTATGCTAGATGTTAACATTAATTATCAGGTTGACATTCAAGGTTTCAGATGTAGCATTTTCAGTTCAACAGTGATGTGTAGTACTCCTGTTAAGCATGAATATTGATGCCAACATTCACAGTATTTTAGTTAGTGATGGCAACATCTCTTCATTGTTCTCACAAGCACTTTGGCCGTACTCTGAGTGAATGGTCCCTGTCTTCCTGGGTAGTTGATAATCACTGACATTCCCCCCATTTCATTACACTCAGAGTTGTTTTTCTGCAGAGTATCACATGTCATGTAATTTAGGCCCATTCGTCCTCTGAGTAGCCACTTTTGGGTCCTGGTACACAGGTTTGTGTACCACAGTAATGCTACCCAGATCATACATTCATTCTTATATGCCTACAACACATGGATTATGTGTGACCATATCCAATGGTGCTACATGTTGTTCTGTTATTGAAAACTATGGTCTGGCATCACCCTACATGGTAGCAGTGTTGTAAATTGAAGGAAGTATCTACATTATATTTCCCATTATATTTCCCACATCACTTCAGCAAGGCTGCTTCCATGACTCCTGTCATTTGTGATGGTTAAGTGGTTATTGGTATCCATTGACAGATCCCTGTTTGACATCCTCCAAATTTTCCATGTGGGACCTTGGGACAATGTTGCATTATACTCCCTCCTGGCACATGGTACATGTTCCCCCAGGTCCACATGTCATGTAGGTTGTAGTCCCCCAAAAGCTCTTCTCTGCCATCCTTCCCCAGGTGTGACACAAACAGTCAGACCCAGCCGTGCATGCATATTTGTGTGGCTATAATGCAAGACACATGTCCATTCCCACCTTGCCAGTACGCACAGTCTCCCCATTTAGACCAAAGGGCAGTTTAACATGCCCAGTCAGAACCTATGATGCACAGCAGTAGCAGTTGCCCATCAGGCCCAGACATCATCATCAGTTTGTACACACATGGTCCTGTGGTGGGAATCTCTTGTATCCCCCCCACCCAGTCCAATTTATTACTTCTGAAGGTTTTCTGTGGTCCCTTCCATGGCAGCTGACACCTGTGTGTATTCAGCTGCGACAGGTCAGCTGGGTGAAATGTAGCTTCATGCAGGGTACTATAGATGTGTCTCTTGCCATTTCCCTTTGTGGAAACCTCACATAGTCCACACCTGACTCGCCACTCAGAAGATGTGTTTCTCCTGTGACATAGCCATTCCATTCTGAGGACTTACATTCTAGATTAGTGTTCATGGGCCCAAGTAAGACAGAGCTACATGGTGCATGGTGATCTGCATTGTCACAGTCACTTTGCACAAGGTAGCAGTGCGCACGCTTGGTGTATTGACCTGTACATGTTTTCTGCTGTGTATTCTTGAAGTTGTAGTTGTTGCTAGTACTGTTGTACATTGCACTGTAAGTGTCAGAATACGAAGAACGCTAAATGTGGACTGATGCTGCACTTCACACATTACAGTAAGTAAGGTGATGGATCTTTGTTGGGCTGTGCAATTTGAGATTGGTCAGTGCACATTACATTTCTTTGTTGTTTAACCATAGATGTGCCAGCATGCTGTCTTTTGGCCAGCAGACAGTGTGTTGTAATGCTGGGACAAAGCTGCCTGCACCTTACAGCATAATCTAGTTATCACATTGCCCCTCACTGTGACTCACTATGTGTTTTTTGTTGCTCATCATAGGCCGCAGCGTCCTACCACAGGACTCCTATCACCAATTCCTTAGGGATGATGACTGCCACTATATCCTCCAACTCATCCAGCTGATTCTGGGGTGCCTGACTTCCACCTCCGGTCTGCAGTGCTGCCTTTCAGTTGCTGTCAATTATATCCTTTGCCAGCACTTTTTTACAATTGATCACTGTCCTCTTGACCTCTGCCACACTGTTGATCTTGTCATAAATGGACTGTCATATTGCCTCTTTACTCCCTAATGGCAATTTTGAGGTGATGAACAGCTGGTGTTGTTGCTTCGTCACCTCAGTGATCAGCATGTTACTCTCCTCCTCGATTAACTTGCACTTCCTCTTCTCTTCTCCTGGGAGTCTGTCTGGACATCCTGGCTTGTACTGGGGTTGCTGGGGTTGTCGAGGAGTCTCTGGTCTCCTTTGCTCTGAATGTTTGCTTCTGGAGTGTGTTCTGTTGTATTTTTTTTTTTAATGTGGCATTTGATGGTGGTTTTTTATGCTTTCGGTGGTCAGAAGTGATGCTATTATGGCTTCCATCAAAATACCTGCCACTATTCAGCCTAGCGTCACTTTTGCACCGTAGCATAATTTTTTTCAGACGCAGCATACAGGCTACCAACACTTTTTTTGACACTGTGAAGATCATAACGCCATGGTGCAACATTTTGTAAATATGGTACAAGCAAGGCATTAGGATCTGTTTTACCATGGCATTAACCTTTTTGATGTATCACTGTGTTGCAGCAGCGATGTGTCATTTCTCGAAAATGAGGCCCCCTGTTTCCCAAATGCCTACTCAAAGTACTTAGGCCTGTAGGACAGCCGTGAGCCACTTTTCTAGCATCAAGTAACTTTTGGGACTTAGGGCCTGATTTAGAGTTTGGCAGAGACGGTTACTCCACTAAACTCCATTAGGATTCCATTATATCCAATGAAAAACATAATAGAAAGGATGGGACATTCGTGATGGAGTAACCCAGTTGCCAAACTCTAAATCAGGCCCTTAATCATTTGTTCAATTTTTTTAAAATCAGGGCAAGTTCATTAGATTAGACACAGTGAGTGCATCCTTGATAAGTGAGATTTTCAGGTTTGTCCAACTTAGAGCATTTCCTTGCTTGAAATATATTTCAGCAGTGAAAATATCAAGTATTGTGGATGCACTGCTGAAAAAACCACTCAGCCTTGTCGTCCTAGCGGAGACTGAATTACGTGTGAAGGGAAAACCTTGGACTAGGGTGAGGCGACAAAGTAACCCCACAGTGAAGGAACCTTCATGGCTACAAAATCCAACTTTGTGCGACTCATAATTTTTGGCAGACTAAAGCCTTCAACAGGAGCTCAACTACAATGTATACATATTCAAGGGAACCTTGTCAGCTTCTGCATCCTGCCTTATCCCACGGAATTATTTGAGAGCAAGTAGACCATATTCAAAAGCAACCTATCACCATCAGCCTGAAATTGTGTCCAGATACTGGTCTGTCATAAATATTTAATCTAATCTGCTCTGTGCATTCTCTGGATACTTTTTGCCTTAACACTTTCAATATCCATACCTACATTCCTCAAATGCACATCTCCCCGAGGAATGCCCTGCTTCCTGTGCTCTGGTTATCTGGGGTTAAATACAAATCTACTGAGAACTGTGCTGTGCTGTAATCACAATGGTTTTATTAGGTTACCAGGCATACACATATTCCAAGTTAATAATCCAGTTTATGACAACAATTATTAATGATGGAGTAATACAAACTAAAAATCATTTGATTCTAAAAAATATTTCTAAAGTATAAAACAGTGCTCTCCCACTTTGCCTTAAGCTATGTAACAGGCAGCATTACCAATGAATTGAAAATGTGCTAATGGAAGTGATATCTCAAACTATTTAAATAATTAGAATTCTATAAAACAATGGATTAATATTATCCCAGTAAATCATAAACTGAGTTTATAAATGATTGAACTATTAATTATGATATTATCTTTAGCACCCTTTCTCACCTGCAAAATTCATGGTGACAACGTAATTGCCTTACAATGCAGGTTAGAAATTATTTTGTTAGTTAATAAAAACCATAAAAGAAACGCATCAAAAAAACAAATGCAGATACACATGTCCATTGACCTGCAACATGTGAACAGTAAAATATAGACAATAAAAACAATAAAACTGGAGCGAACCCCTCTTAATAGAAACAAGGGAGCCCAAGTGCAATTAGAACCTAAAAACCTATCTTTTTAGGAAGGCAGGTGGAATGTGCTAAACTAACCTGGACAGGGCGGCCTGTTATCCAAAGGATGCATTCGGAGTAGACCAAGCCCCTACATCGCCGCTAGCTGATATCTACGGTGTGAATTCTGGTATTATGGGGCTGGGCAATTGTCTTTTTTTTTTACTTAAGGGGTGCTAAACCAGAATTGCTGGGACCGCCAGGGAAGTGAAGATTCTCAGAAACTGGATTAATCTGGTATTCAATTTGTCATTGCTAGGGTAAATGGCTGTTATAACGGCCGACCTGCATGACAGGACTCCTAGGATGTTAAATTCATTCCTCAGTAGTTCCCTTCTCTGGCATCCCGAAACTAGGCAGATACAAACCATGTGGGTTGGGGTCTCCCTGGTCTGATGACAAAATCTACAGACCTGTGTTAACCATCCTGCCTCTCTTTTCCATTTCAGGAGGAGGTCCAAAGTTGGTAGCTCTCCCAACCTCATCCGTAAGCGGGCCTGTCTGGTTTTTCGTGCTAATGTGGCAGATAGGATGCGAGGTTCCTTATCCCGGACAATAGAAATTTAGGACTACCCATCCATGCAATAAGTTAGATAGAGCCTCCATATCTTCTAGTCAGCTTAAGATCTTAGCGATTGTTGGCTCCTTTTCTGAAGGCTAGCCCTGGTAATGTGCTGTCCCACAATTCACCCAGTTTAAGATGGGCTATACTTTTTTCCCAGTAATCCTTAAAGTTATTGTGACCCCTCACCAGAGTGATTTCCTGCCAGACTAGGTTTGTTAAAGACCTCATGGGAGCAGAGTTACAAGGTTACAGCAGCCATCAACAAATGCTGCTGATCTTGCCAATGATTGCTTTGTGAAGAAAAACTAGTCTGAACTTGGCCGGGGAGGCCGATCTGGTTGGCTGGAAGACTTGCTTGTAAGATTTCACTAAGAACTTATGCAGTATAGCTACCTCCACCCCCCTCATTATTTCTGTCCCATATGCAAGGGTTGGAAATATTTTTGCTCGCATGATCATGGTAATTGGTTTTAGGGGCTGCCAGAGAATCGATTTTGCCAGGTTACCAAATGCCCGGTTCAGAGCATGTGCCTTCTCTCTTCTTGCTTCTTTATGTGCTGAAAATGTGCCCCTAGAGTCAAACCTGACCTCTAGATATGTATATACTGCTACCTCCTCAATATACTGCCCACTTAAGAACCACTTACGGCATTAGGTTGGTTTGCGGCTAAAGGGGATTATTTTAGACTTACCATAGTTAATTTCTAAATCGTTAGCCAGCGCATAACCTCCTAGGCAGTTCAGAAGTTTCTGTAAGCCTACTCTGGAGTTGCTGAGCAGTAGCAAGTCATCTGCATAGAGTAGGTTAGATACGTGACGACTCCCTAGACTAGGTGGATGGGCTGGCTGCTCATCCAATGCTGGGGATAAGTCTGATATATACAGTACAGATTAAAAAGAAGCGGTGCTAGTACACAACTTTCAGACCAACAGTGGTTTGGATGGGCCTAGATAGTTTGGATCGAGCCGTCACCCAGTTTGATTTTAACCCATGTCTCAGAGTAGAGCATAATGATAGCATCTAATAAATTCACTGGCAGCCCCCACTGCCGTAGTTTTAACCATAATTTGTCTCTAGGGACACCATCAAATGCAGCCTTAAAATCTACGAAGCACATATAAAGGGGTGTCACTGTGGCCCTTGCCCTATTCATTACCAGGCTTAAAGCATTAAGGTTTGTCAGTGTGCCCTGTTTTTTTGTAAAACATGTTTGGTTGATAGGGAGCCTCCCCTTGCTACAGGTTCAAAGGAGCTGCCCGGGAGTCCCCTGCATCAAGTCCTGCAAACAGAGCCCAGCTGACCAGCATCCAGGGACCATTTGAAGATTCTGACCAGGTGCATTCTGGGAATTGTAGTCCCAACTCCCAAGGAGCAACTCAGAGCTTCTGGAACCTTGGATCAAGTTGTGGACACTTCAAGCACACTCAAAGGACCTCTGGAAGAAGATCCAGAAGTTTGGAGACGTTTGGAGCAACTCCATAAGTTGAAGAGGTGCATTGTGGGAGTTGTAGTCCCAGATCCCAAGAGGCACACCAGAGCCTCTGAACCCTTGGTTGGTGCTGTGGACCACTTTCCTGAATCAAACTCTTCTGAAAGTAAGTGTGACAGTGTTACCTCGTGGGTGGCCTGAACTCTGGACTTTTTTTCCTTTCCAGTGTGACCTTTTTTAAACCTTTGAGCGCTAGTTGCTTCTATGCGCTAGAAAGCATTAATTCTTTAAAAATTCATATCTCTGGTTCCTAATATCTGATGTTATTTGTTTTGGTGTCATTTTAAAGATAAAAATATAATCTATTATTATAAATTGATTTCGGATTTTTAAACTGTTTCCTGTGTTTTATTTAATTACTGTTTTGTGATATTTGAATGCTTTACGCTTTGTCTCCTAAGTTACACCTTGTCACTCGTTGCCAAGCTACCAAGGGTTGAGCTAGGTTTAATTTACTGAGACCTAACTGGACCTAAGTGGAGGTTAGTGGCCTATTGCTAAGTGTTGGTACTGACCTGCCCTTACCAATAAACCATTTTCCAACAACAACCATAGCAAATCTCTTTTAATGGCTACTGGTAGTGTGGGTGAATGTGCAGTATCCAACCTATGGTTGTGACATATCATGTTCCACTATGTGAGATTATTTTTTTTTTTAAGTTCTTCCAATTGTAGGTAATAACCTGAAAAGTCACTGTCAGGAGAAGATCCACCAACATGCCCTTAACATTGTCTCCAGATCATATATCTGAACAACCACCAAGAAAGGTATAGCCAATGTTGTAAAGAGGTGAAATAGAAAAATGTTTGGAAAGTTTGCACCATACTTGTTTCCAAAGGAATGTCTAAGTAGAGGGATTATTTGGGCTGTTACGAGGAGGGAATACTGAAGCAAGTATGCAATTCCTCACAGGAAATAAACTGATTATTAGAGATGGTCTGGGAAATCAATGTAATACTGCTGGCTAACCAAGGAGGCCACTTGAGAACTAATGGTGGCATGAAGCTGTAGTAACAATAGCTGAGAAAGTGTGTAGACCTGAGAAATACACTTTTTAGCAATATGACTGGAATGATTTAGTAAGGGAGAAGACATGGACCTATGCTTTTGAGCAAGAAGGGAAAATTGAAGAAATGAAAAAAAGCAAGATTAACGAAAGCTTAATGGAAAACCAGAATGGGGGGAGCAGAACTTGATGTTCTCAAAGAGGACCATATCTTTTTGAAGGTGAAGGTGGAAGGATATTGGGTAATGTAAAGAAAGTTGATGCCTCCATTTATTTTTGGTTTCCTGAGTTTGAATAGGGAAATCCACACGGGCTGCTTATTTCATAAGAACTTGGATAATAAGTAGTCCATGGATCTGAACAAGGTTTGAGGTAATTGGAGTTGAAGTATCATTAAAAAGAAATTGATAATGGGCAAGAATTTCATTTTATTTGTATCAGATCTGCTTCACCATGAAAGATATAAAGGGGACCATTTAGCAGAAAGGGTAGAAATCTTATGTTTTAGAGCTTGTATGTTAACCTTAAACATTTTCTAATATTTTAGAATACCTAAACACTTGATCTTAAAGTGATTCCACAAAAAACTTGTATCCTTGAACATATCCTTCAGACAGAATTTGTTGAGAGGCATTACTTCAGATTTGTCTTTGTTTTGTCAGGAAATAAGTAGAAAAAAGAGGGATTGGGATATGTTAGCAGTCCAGTGTACCATCTCCCAAGATTCAACAGTCAAACCATATGCGTTCTCTGTTCTGTAAATAGTGTTCCTCAAATCCAATTTGGAGAGTAAGCACAATCACCTGAAGCATTGGCTAATCAGGAGGTATATCCTTCACCCACCATTAGTTAGCATGCTTCATCGGGCATGATCCTTATTGGGCTGCCACTAGTGCTGCAATGTTTGACAGGCCCTACGAGGGGGATATATGTTGACCAGCATTCTGTAGTATTGCACTTCATTACAAGAAGGTCAGAGCACTATCTACAGTGTCTTCCCCATTGTGTATTTAATCTTGACATAGGTACCCTTTTCTGTAGTAAGACATTGCCACAGTACCTATAGTCAATTTTAGCTCATCATTTTCTATTCCCTCACCACATGACAAATGAGGAGTCACTTTATTCCTTTTGACTCTGCTGGAGCCTTTCGAAAAAGATCTGTAGCAAAGAGCCCCGTCATGGGGCCGTCAGGCATTGCAGCCTTGGCTCAACGAGGAGCATGCCTGATGATGAAGCATGTCACCTAATGGTGGGTGAGGGTTCTTGTTCCTAATTAGCTAATGCTTTCTCTCTAAATTGGTTTTGAGGAACACTATTTATGGAACAGTGTATTCATATGATTTGACTTTTGTATGTTTAGTTGGTATCCAAACATAAAAGATCAGTGAGATAACAGTCGAAGATACTCAGGGAACGAAGTATGAGGTTTGGAAACATTTAGCAAAATATCATCCACATATGCACTGAACTTAATATTTAATTGTCTGTGATTATAGTCAGTTAAATCAGGGATCTTCATATATTTTCCAGGAACAGTCCCAAAACAAGAATAAAAAGTAAAGGTGATAGAGGGCAATCCCGTCTGGGGCCTCTTCTAAGGGGGAAGTAGTAAGACTGAAGGCTGTTAGAGAAAACCGAAGTGGAAGGAGAGACATAGAGAATTTCAACATACTGCAGAAATCTGGGACAAAAGCCATGCCATTTGAAGGCTTTGAACATGAATTTTCAATTTACAAGGGTGAAAGCTTTTTCAGAGTCCAAGGTGACCACTGCTAAAGGGGTTTCACTTCTAGAGGCCCCATGAATATTATTTAAGAAGGTGAGGGAATTTTCAGAAATGCTTTGGCTTTTGACAAAACCAGATTGTTCAATGCCGACTAGGGAGGGAATTAACTCATTGTGATGGAACTCCAGAGTCTTTGAGGAAATTTCACAGCCTGTATAAATAAGAGAAATCAGTCTGTAATTCTTGCACTCAACCAGACCCTGGAATTAGACTTATCATAGCCTCTGAAAAGAAGACAACCATAGTATCAGAAACCAGAAGATGTTTAATAAGTAATAAGAAGAATTTTGATTCTAGAAGATTAGAAAATATACAATAGAATTTGACAGTGAAGCCAACCAAACCTGGTGACTTGTCCTTTGGGAGGTTGAAAATGGCTGTACAGATCTCAGCACAAGAGGTCTCTGCTTCCAGTGGGGAGAAGTCAATATGCAGATTTTGTGATTTAGTAACTCTACAAAAAAGAGTCTGGGGAAGCATGATTAGAAAGTGTGTCTTCTGTGTACAATTGGAAGCAAAATTTGGTAAAAACAAGTCATAATCTCCTGAACATTGAATACATGATTACCAGACACATTATGTATAGCTTCAATTTGAGATGTTTGTTGTTTGACTTCTAAGTAGTTGCCTAACAACTTACCAGCCTTATTGGAACAACTATGGTACTTAGTGTTGATTTTTAAAAGAGGACTACTAGCTTTGTTGATGGATGTTCTGTTAAATCTACGTTTGGCGTGGATGATGATCATTCAAGGACTTCTTTTAATGTAGTATGTGTTGCAACATTATTCTACAATACAGTTTTTACACCCTCACACATCCTCAAATATTTGTCTCTTAATATAAGTTGTTTATTATATCACAAACAGTTGTGGAGAGCTCTTATTTACTTTCAATTGCAAATTGCACTTTTCATATTCTAAACACAATATTAAATATATTTTGAGTATCTTCTCCACAGTAATATGACTCTTTCTGCCTGTGCCTGCTCATACATTGAGAGAAACATTGAGTCTATTCTTGGACAAGCTAATCTCCTATCCATGAAGTCCATGATTTATGCCTGATTCTTATTGTGGCGTATTCCATTAAAAATGGCAGCCACATAATAGAGTTCATATTTTTATAATGGTTAGAAACAATATTGCAATGTGTCTAACAGGATCACACTATTGTATGATATGGATGTTTTTCTATTAACCCAATGTGCAGCCCATTAGGAATTTATATCAAATCCAACCTGACCAGGAAATCAAGAGCCAGTAAATAATAAATAACTGCAATTGTGATTAAACAATTTAGCATAAAATTGGAAAAGACTAATGACACTTCAGTATATCAACATGATATGTTAACAGTAGCAAAGTATATCTTTTGTGGCTGAAAAATTTATAAAACTATTTGAATGACTCAAGCAATTTCACAAGAACATGCCTAATTTCAGTTACAACACATGTATCACTACGCTTTATTCCCTTCCCATTAACGGTGCCCTTGAACATCACAGATTTTCAATAAAGTAGTAAAATGTTCGCCTAGTTCACAGAATGTAGCTTTACTGAAATACATTTTGCTGAAAATGATAGCTTTACAATCACTCTCTTTCCTGTGCAGAATGCTGAATAGGTACATGAAAATGTTTCTCATCTTGGCTGCCACAGGGTACTGGAATGAACTTGTCCTAGAAACATTCCTATCCAAGAGTTTGTATTACATATTTAAACTGTTAAGAGTGAGTGAAAATTGAGTAGGACATGACAGTTGTATCTGTGTTGTAAATTAGTAGCCTCATTTTACTGTCTGATTTGCAGTTCTCCATATTTAAATCAATGCTTAAATTAATTAACCTTGAAATTCAATGTTTATAAATTATAGCAGGCAAAATATACAATAATATATATTTTAAAATGTGCTTTATCATTATCTTAGATGTTACTCATAATACAAATTATTTTAAAGCAATTTCACATACATGCAAGTAGATGGAACTACTTAGAAGAGGGATTTGGAAAACTAAAAAGAAAAACATATACGTCCAAATAGCAACTCATTCAGGTTCTCTCATTGCCCGTTGGAGCACAAATTCATTAATTTTACTTATCTTCCTGCACCAATATAACTTCTACTTCTGTACATTTAAATTGGAGATTAAGTAACCTTTGGGGCAGATTTATAAATATGTTGTGTAACACAGCACATCGAGCAAGTAAATTAACTGCACTGTGTTTCATGGACAGGAGAATTCAGAACTACACCATATCCATAAGAAGTAGCACAGTTCTGCTCTCTCCCTCTTCTGAAGCACTTTTGGCAGTCATGCACCAGTTTAAGGAGCTTTGCAGACCTGCTGAGAGGTTGTCTGTTTTGTGGTTAGCATAGTTTTTGCAAAGGGAGTGGTTCCTTCTTATGCAAGGCATTTCCTTGTGCTATGTGTGCTGTAGAACACAACACACAATCAAATAGGAAACAATAGGAGAAATAAAAACATTTCTCCATGTTACACCTGCCTGAGTGACGCACAAGATTTTAAGGCAATTCATTGACTTTAATTCTTTGTAAATAGGAATTTGTGACAAAACCCATGGGTGCCTGCATGGGCATGCCCATGCACCACTAAAGAATGCCCCCTTGACGTAACATTATGCAAGGCAGTCCTTTGTGCTGTGTCGTGTTACTCTGGGTTACATGATTTACATAGCATTGTAAATCCCACCAGCAGACTTTGCATCAGATCTGTATTAAAAAAAAAAGTTTAGGAGCACCTTCAGTCACTCCCATGATAAAACCATGCGTGAAAATATGTTTTTCTGAGAGAAGATTCATCATATTCCAGAAAAGGATCAGAATTATTGCACAGTTGAAAGTCACTACACTTCCTGAAATGAATATGACACCGCATCAAACCATTTATATTGTGACTAAAATCTGCTTGCACGCTTTTTATATGCTCCATTTATGACTCCAAATCCAGGCTTCACATTAGGCCCTTTGACTCCACCCGGGTCAATAATAACCAGAGATTTTCTTCCCCCTCGTATAATATTGCTTCAGTATGCTATTGTAGAATGAAATATTGATTGGGATTTTCAGATAAATAAATCAGGATTGCCTACTGGACAGAGCTTAGACATTCTAATGTTAAACGTTATTATTATTATTAATACTATTATTATTATTATTATTATTATTCAATGTTTTTAAAAGCTCTAAAACTATTTAGATAAAAAAATTCTGTTTGGGTAAAAAACAGTCATCCATAAATCTTATTAGGATGATTTTGAGGAACACTATTTATGGAACAGTGTATTCTTATGATTTGACTTTTGTATGTTTAGTTGGTATCCAAACATAAAAGATCAGTGAGATAACAGTCGAAGATACTCAGGGAACGAAGTATGAGGTTTGGAAACATTTAGCAAAATATCATCCACATATGCATGAACTTAATATTTAATTGTCTGTGATTATAGTCAGTTAAATCAGGGATCTTCATATATTTTCCAGGAACAGTCCCAAAACAAGAATAAAAAGTAAAGGTGATAGAGGGCAATCCCGTCTGGGGCCTCTTCTAAGGGGGAAGTAGTAAGACTGAAGGCTGTTAGAGAAAACCGAAGTGGAAGGAGAGACATAGAGAATTTCAACATACTGCAGAAATCTGGGACAAAAGCCATGCCATTTGAAGGCTTTGAACATGAATTTTCAATTTACAAGGGTGAAAGCTTTTTCAGAGTCCAAGGTGACCACTGCTAAAGGGGTTTCACTTCTAGAGGCCCCATGAATATTATTTAAGAAGGTGAGGGAATTTTCAGAAATGCTTTGGCTTTTGACAAAACCAGATTGTTCAATGCCGACTAGGGAGGGAATTAACTCATTGTGATGGAACTCCAGAGTCTTTGAGGAAATTTCACAGCCTGTATAAATAAGAGAAATCAGTCTGTAATTCTTGCACTCAACCAGACCCTGGAATTAGACTTATCATAGCCTCTGAAAAGAAGACAACCATAGTATCAGAAACCAGAAGATGTTTAATAAGTAATAAGAAGAATTTTGATTCTAGAAGATTAGAAAATATACAATAGAATTTGACAGTGAAGCCAACCAAACCTGGTGACTTGTCCTTTGGGAGGTTGAAAATGGCTGTACAGATCTCAGCACAAGAGGTCTCTGCTTCCAGTGGGGAGAAGTCAATATGCAGATTTTGTGATTTAGTAACTCTACAAAAAAGAGTCTGGGGAAGCATGATTAGAAAGTGTGTCTTCTGTGTACAATTGGAAGCAAAATTTGGTAAAAACAAGTCATAATCTCCTGAACATTGAATACATGATTACCAGACACATTATGTATAGCTTCAATTTGAGATGTTTGTTGTTTGACTTCTAAGTAGTTGCCTAACAACTTACCAGCCTTATTGGAACAACTGTGGTACTTAGTGTTGATTTTTAAAAGAGGACTACTAGCTTTGTTGATGGATGTTCTGTTAAATCTACGTTTGGCGTGGATGATGATCATTCAAGGACTTCTTTTAATGTAGTATGTGTTGCAACATTATTCTACAATTCAGTTTTTACACCCTCACACATCCTCAAATATTTGTCTCTTAATATAAGTTGTTTATTGTATCACAAACAGTTGTGGAGAGCTCTTATTTACTTTCAATTGCAAATTGCACTTTTCATATTCTAAACACAATATTAAATATATTTTGAGTATCTTCTCCACAGTAATATGACTCTTTCTGCCTGTGCCTGCTCATACATTGAGAGAAACATTGAGTCTATTCTTGGACAAGCTAATCTCCTAACCATGAAGTCCATGATTTATGCCTGATTCTTATTGTGGCGTATTCCATTAAAAATGGCAGCTACATAATAGAGTTAATATTTTTATAATGGTTAGAAACAATATTGCAATGTGTCTAACAGGATCACACTATTGTAGGATATGGATGTTTTTCTATTAACCCAATGTGCAGCCCATTAGGAATTTATATCAAATCCAACCTGACCAGGAAATCAAGAGCCAGTAAATAATAAATAACTGCAATTGTGATTAAACAATTTAGCATAAAATTGGAAGAGACTAATGACACTTCAGTATATCAACATGATATGTTAACAGTAGCAAAGTATATCTTTTGTGGATGAAAAATTTATAAAACTATTTGAATGACTCAAGCAATTTCACAAGAACATGCCTAATTTCAGTTACAACACATGTATCACTACGCTTTATTCCCTTCCCATTATAGGTGCCCTTGAACATCACAGATTTTCAATAAAGTAGTAAAATGTTCGCCTAGTTCACAGAATGTAGCTTTACTGAAATACATTTTGTTGAAAATGATAGCTTTACAATCACTCTCTTTCCTGTGCAGAATGCTGAATAGGTACATGAAAATGTTTCTCATCTTGGCTGCCACAGGGTACTGGAATGAACTTGTCCCAGAAACATTCCTATCCAAGAGTTTGTATTACATATTTAAACTGTTATGAGTGAGTGAAAATTGAGTAGGACATGACAGTTGTATCTGTGTTGTAAATTAGTAGCCTCATTTTACTGTCTGATTTGCAGTTCTCCATATTTAAATCAATGCTTAAATGAATTAACCTTGAAATTCAATGTTTATAAATTATAGCAGGCAAAATATACAATAATATATATTTTAAAATGTGCTTTATCATTATCTTAGATTTTACTCATAATACAAATTATTTTAAAGCAATTTCACATACATGCAAGTAGATGGAACTACTTAGAAGAGGGATTTGGAAAACTAAAAAGAAAAACATATACATCCAAATAGCAACTCATTCAGGTTCTCTCATTGCCCGTTGGAGCACAAATTCATTAATTTTACTTATCTTCCTGCACCAATATAACTTCTACTTCTGTACATTTAAATTGGAGATTAAGTAACCTTTGGGGCAGATTTATAAATATGTTGTGTAACACAGCACATCGAGCAAGTAAATTAACTGCACTGTGTTTCATGGACAGGAGAATTCAGAACTACACCATATCTATAAGAAATAGCACAGTTCTGCTCTCTCCCTCTTCTGAAGCACTTTTGGCAGTCATGCACCAGTTTAAGGAGCTTTGCAGACCTACTGAGAGGTTGTCTGTTTTGTGGTTAGCATAGTTTTTGCAAAGGGAGTGGTTCCTTCTTATGCAAGGCATTTCCTGGTGCTATGTGTGCTGTAGAACACAACACACAATCAAATAGGAAACAATAGGAGAAATAAAAACATTTCTCCATGTTATACCTGCCTGAGTGAGGCACAAGATTTTAAGGCAATTCATTGACTTTAATTCTTTGTAAATAGGAATTTGTGACAAAACCCATGGGTGCCTGCATGGGCATGCCCATGCACCACTAAAGAATGCCCCCTTGACGTAACATTATGCAAGGCAGTCCTTTGTGCTGTGTCGTGTTACTCTGGGTTACATGATTTACATAGCATTGTAAATCCCACCAGCAGACTTTGCATCAGATCTGTATTAAAAAAAAAAGTTTAGGAGCACCTTCAGTCACTCCCATGATAAAACCATGTGTGAAAATATGTTTTTCTGAGACAAGATTCATCATATTCCAGAAAAGGATCAGAATTATTGCACAGTTGAAAGTCACTACACTTCCTGAAATGAATATGACACCGCATCAAACCATTTATATTGTGACTAAAATCTGCTTGCACGCTTTTTATATGCTCCTTTTATGACTCCAAATCCAGGCTTCACATTAGGCCCTTTGACTCCACCCGGGTCAATAATAACCAGAGATTTTCTTCCCCCTCGTATAATATTGCTTCAGTATGCTATTGTAGAATGAAATATTGATTGGGATTTTCAGATAAATAAATCAGGATTGCCTACTGGACAGAGCTTAGACATTCTAATGTTAAACGTTATTATTATTATTAATACTATTATTATTATTATTATTATTATTACTCAATGTTTTTAAAAGCTCTAAAACTATTTAGATAAAAAATGTCTGTTTGGGTAAAAAACAGTCATCCATAAATCTTATTAGGATGATATAAAGGCAGCTGGTTTCTGCTATATGTAGTTGGATTTTGACATCTCTTAATTATTAATATTTTTTCTAAATTGTTCTGTCTTTCCCAGATAAGCTAATATATTCATTGGTATCATCACCCAAAACATACCATGAAAACTAAAAGTGAACATCACCCCCAGTTCATACCCATGAAAAAAGATTCTTTAGAAGATTCCATGCAAATTTAACATACCCTTATGACAAGGTAATTAAAGAATGTTTTGAAGTACTCATGCTTCTCCTTATTCAAACAGGACATTTACGTATGACAATCTTCTCAATGTTTATAAAGCCTATATAGATGTTATCTTGGCAGAGGCTTCACCAAATATTTTGCAACGTAAGCACTAGCATGTGGCAAGACAAAATATTTTGACAAAACAAAAGGGACATTTGTTTCATAAAATAATCTCAACTTGCATTGTTGTTCTAACATGTTATGTCGTTCGGCTAAGATGTAATTTCTATGCATACAATGTCTAGGCCTAAGCTGTTTTACATGATTGTACTTTACACAACACTTCTGAACTGTTTTTTTGACAAAGTATTGAGTCTTCCTCCTACAGATACTCTTTTATTAGGTTCTACTTGAGTAAACAACTAAACACAGTAAAGTTGAACCATGTCATTGTCAGGGATGAGAAATAACAGTTTGTAGTTCCCATTGTTTAATTTTCAAAATAATATTTTGTTGTGCTAATGTAAGTCATGGAGCTCTAACTTTGAAATTATTTTCGATTGCAACCCCTTTAATTCACAAAGATACAGGATTTACTGAAAAATGTGTTTTTTATGTTCTAAGGGCTCTTTGCTAGTCGGGAAAAACCTTTCTGACTCACAAAGTAGTGTCAGCAATCCATTTCAAATCACAATTAAGAAGTAGTGTGGAAAGGTGACCCCTTTCAAATTGGTAGTCACAGTATGTATGAATAATATATAACTGTAATTGTAGTATCAGCCCATTGATGGGTCACTGACACCTATAGCTGATTTGAAAGGGGGAGAAACACTTAGGGGCATATTTAAGAGCCTCTAGCACAAATCCAATGGCACATTAGCGCAGTTTCTCGATGCTTATGTGGCATTAGAAGGCCAAAAACACATTGCCATATTTTCAAAGTGGCGCAATGCATGTGTTGCGCCACTTTGTAACCCTTTGTGCAACATTATGCATGCGCCTGGCATATTGTATGCAAAAGGGGCGTTCCCCTGTTAGGGGGGCATAAGAAATGGCACATCAAAATCTAAGAGATTTCCTTGTGCCATTTTTTTGGCACTTTTAATGCCTGCTCAGAGCAGGCAGTAAAATGAGGCTTCCATTGGGTGCGAAGTGCATCTGGGTTCTTTGCAGGATTAGCGTCAGAATTTTTTATGCTAATCCTGCAAAGCGCCGGACTTGCATAAAAAATCCAGACGCTACTCCCCTAACTACCGCCATGGTGCACAGTATTTTAAATACAGCGCACACATCGTGGTGTTAGAGGGGTGGTAAGGGGGCGCAAGAAAAGAGGCGCTGCACTGTGTGCAGAGCCACTTTTCTTAAATATGTCCCTTTCTCCTTTGTGAATCCTCTTAGGTGCTAAACATTTTTTTAAAGCAGTTTGGGTTCCTTTGAGGAATATGGGCTACTTTAAATAAATCATGCTCATGAATACATACACAAGAATGGTGGCCTGCTGCTCCCTGCAGTCCTTTGCTTTAGCCAGTCTCAGAGGGTCACAAATCAAAACATGCCTAATTATTATATACATTAAGTAGGGGGTTCAGTCACCCTTCCTGAAATTAGAGATCGTGTGATGAGACCAGTTAGTGTATAGGCTGTATCTCAAAATCAGAAACATGTCGCAAAAAATCAGTGAGCAATTTGTGACCATTTTTAGTCGTTTTCAAACAATCTCAAACTGTCTTGAAAATGCACATACCTTTGGCACAAAGTCTTATATAATTTAAAAATCTACTAAAAGACAACAAACATAAAATATTGTTTACATATTTCACATGACAGATTTGTGTGTTTGGAATTTGTTTCTACTAGTTTTGAAAACGCATGAATTAAGGGCCTGATTTCGATGTTGGCGAACGGGTTATGTCGTCACGATGGTGACGGATATCCCGTCCTGCGAAATATAAATCCCATAAGGAATAATGTGATTTATATTTCGGCAAATGGGATATCCGTCACCATTGTGACAGAGTAACCCATCCACCAAATTCTCAATCACGTCCTAAGATAAGTAACCCCTGTTGGAAACTGCACACAAAATGCATAGTAGAAGAAAACATAGCCAACAATAAATGCATAGTTAAAAACACTTTTAAAATTATAAATAATAATTGAGGCATGAAAAATAACTAAGCATTTGCACCATTTGTTTACTTAAAGTGTTTAAAAAAAATAAAAAATAAAAGAGATATTGTTACTACCCAAGAAGAAATTCGAGAAAGAAATATGTCATCATGCAACGGCGAGAATTTGCCTGATACTCATCAACAGCAGCGTACAGTGGATAAACAAGGTAATCGGTAAATTCAAACGTACAAAGGTGGCACTTCGTTAGAACGTATATGACATTTGCTTTCCGCTTCATAACACTCTTGGCCATTTGAAACACCAATATCGAACAATTCACTTTTTCATAAAGAGATTCAGAAATCTGTGTAAAAGTTCGAACGAGTATAGCAGAACTAAACAATTTTCAGCTCTGATTGCCCATGATGCAAAATGATGTTCTGACAAGGATACTGTAAAATCAGTGCATTCATGTACACAAGGGCATACGGTTATAATAAGAAATACAATTCGATGGTATAACTCATTAACCCAAAATTAACACTTGACTACACCACATTCACAGTCGCATGACACTGTATGGCATAAAATGATTTGTTGCATCTTTTTATTTTTTAGTGGATGTGTGTGGAAATAACATGTACATCATAATACTTGTGTATTGAGTATATTCTCTCACAAAAATATAACAGCAGTTCTAGTAATATTTCATAAAAGCAAACTCACAGAGAAGGTGAGAGTAGTAGAAGGCAGGCAGTCAGGAGCAGGAAGCTGCAACAAAAACAAAGCTACTGTTTATATGTGATGTTTCGTTTATTTTGGTCTGTTTCAGCATTTCTACATATTTAAAGACATTTCAACGTTTTGTAGCATTTTGTTTAATCTTTAAAATAAGTGAAATGAAAAAAATAGCCATCCACACATTCACAGTTCCAGCTTCTACAGTGGTTGGTGAATATAATTTACAAGTATGTATTTAGATTTCACATAACTATTGTTAACAAATAATATATAAACAGCTAAGAACTGAGAGGGATTTTACCATTAGGGGTCGGTAATATATACTAAAGACCTGTACATGATATTTGTGACAGACACATTCAAAAATAAAAGCACCTCGTACACAATTATATAGCATACCATTCTACCTAGTAGGCTTTGGTAGCAGGGAGGCAGGCAAACACTCGTTTACAGGTATTCTCCTGTGGTCAGCTAAAGAGCTCTGATTTTATTAGAGTGTGTTCAGATAAAGTTCAGATAGTGTCCATCCTTGAATGTCAGTGGTATGTTCATTGTTCTACAGATGGTAACTCAAAGACCACACACTCTGGAGGACGCAGATGTGTTTTAGAAGGGGGGCAAGAGTAGGGACACTAACCTATAAAAGAGCTGATTCCTACATGAAGAATTACCACATCCAGCTAATGCACTGAACCTCTTTAAATTTGGCAGGCCATCCAGACTACTGACATATTTTAAATACACAAAGTAGTCTTTTGTTTCTATTTTTAAAAGCCAAAGATCACAGGAGGACAGAAAACTAGCAACAATGAGTTGTTTTGTATCTCACACAGCTTTTCATAATCTGCTGTCTTAGGCTCTATGTATTGTATTTGGTATGGGTGCACAATGTTCACGTGGAACAAAGATTGCACAGACAATGTTATACTTTGAAGAGTTATTAGGAGACTACAAACACTGTGAGGTGTAAAGCTTCACAAAGGTTCTCCCCTACCAGTCAGTTCATAGTGGGGGCAGTGAGGTTGGAGTGACTGCGTCAGATACTTAGCTAGTGTAGTGGTAGCTGCCTCAATGGTAGCCTGATTTCTGATTTGATTCAATTGAACATGTTGTGCTCCTTGAAACAGAGTCAGAAACCTAGCTTTAAGCAGTTAACAGCTATAACATTTAGGCCAAGGTACTTAAGATTGCTATCGACTTTCGAGAATGGCCTCCAGAGACAGGAGTCATACTCACTACTATGCCATTGCAGAGTGTCACATTTGGAGATTGGAGATCATACCTAATCCATTCTCTTTCTGGTGCAAAAGGCATCATGTGCATTTTGTCCCGTGCTACATTTTATGTGGCTGAACTCATGGATCCGGTCAGTTCATTTCCAAATGGTGAAGCTGCAGTCCATCCTTCCCATGATAAGTTCATGAGACTTTTTTGGAATCTGTGGATCTTCGAGATGTGTATCTTCATGTACCCATCAGACCTTCTCATCAGAGGTTATTTTGATTCATCATGGGGGATAAGCATTTTCAGTTCTGCATCCTTCCTTTTATAAGCATATCCTTCCCTTTGCACCAGAATCCACTTTAAGAGTCATTACAACATTTCTGGCTTCCCTGGGTGCAAGGCTTCACTCGGAAGGGATTTTCATCCATCCTTGTGTGGGTGCCCTGCTTGTACAGGCTTCAGAAAAGGTCCGGTTGGAGCAATATGTGGAGCAAGTCTTGAAAATCTTGGAACATGGATTACTCATCAATTGGGTGAAATCTCACTTGACTCCTTTGCAGCATTTGGTTTTCATCGAAGCTTGTTTCCAAACTCAGTTGGGACTGGTGGTTTTACCAGAAAAAGTCTCTGCACTCTTCAGGCATATGCGCAATGGATTCAGAAACAATTTCAGCTGAAGGCTTCAGAATGGCTGCAGGCTCAGGGTCATTTGGCGTCAAAACTTATTTTGCTTCCTTGGGCCAGATATCACCTGTACAAGCTTCCGCAATGGATTCTTTGCAATCGGTCCCTGATGCCTCACAGCCTGTTGGTGTTTCACTTCAGGATGGCAGACCAGGTCAGGTCAGATCTGTTGCGGTGGTTGATTCTGGGGCATCTGTTGAAGGGTGTTCTATTTCCTCTTGCTCCAGTGATAGTGACAGCAGATACCAGTCTCTCTGGGTTGGGGGCTTGGTTGGGCAGTCATCAGGTTCAGGGATTTTGGCCTCTTGGGAAAGCTCAGAATTCTTCCAATTGGAGGGGACTGAAAGAAGTGTATATAGCCCTTCTGAACTTTAGAATCCTGCTTTCAAGGAATGTGGATATAGTCTGCATAGACAATATGATGACAAAGGCCTACATCAAAAGAGGAGACGGACCAGATCCAAGTCTTTGAGCATGACCAACCTGGACATTTTTGATTGGGCTCGAATGTCTTTGGTGTCACTAACTGTTGTCTCCATCCAGGGGGAGGTAAGCATGACAGCAGACTTTGTGAGCAGAGAAATTCCTTCATAATTGGAGTTCTTCCTTCATCCGGCTCTGTTCAGCCTCAGTGTTCTCCTGTGGGGTATTCCAGTTTTGTATCTCTTTGCATCTCTAGAAAATGCCAAGCTTCCCAATTTCTTTTCAAGTGGGAGATACCCTCAGGCTTGGGCAGTAGATGGCTGATGTGTCATTGACTGCATATGATTTATGCCTTTTCTTCCTTTCCATGAATCAGGTCCTTTCTGGCGAGAGTCAGGGGAAACAGAGCAAATATGATTTTAATTGCTCCCCTTTGTCCCCATGTAAATTAGTTTCCCCTGGTGGAAGTCATGATGATAGGCCAGAAATAGAGGTTGCCCATAATTCCTTTTCCCTTAGACGTCCTGTCTCTGTCTCAGGGCACGCTGAAAAAGTTGTAATTGGTGACTTGGAGGTTGAGCAGAGGGGGATACCTGGCTTGGGGGCTGTCTGTTATGCTTCAAGCATCACAGCTTTCACTTTGCTCTTATACTAGGCATTGGAGAGCTTTTTCAAGAATGGTGCATGCAGAGGGCATCTTACCTCAGACAATTTTTCCTGGTCATAGAATTTTTACAGGATGGTTCCCATTTAGGTTTGACATTTACAACATAAAAGGTTGAATGGGCAAGTATCAGAGCCTTCAGGGGTTCCTGGAAAATCTGAAGGATGATGATGGTTTGATGCCTAAATTCTTTCAGGGGTTGTTCAATCTCTGTCCTAAAACTTCTGTTTGGAACTTACTTTTGGTGTTGGATGCCTTATCAGGGCCTCCATCTGAACCTTTAAAGCTAGTGGATGTTAAGATTCTGACAACAAAGGCATTTTTTTGGTAGCGATAACATCCACTATGCACCTGGGGAAGCTGTGGGCATTGTTTTGTTGTCACCCTTTTTCAAGAATTATCAAGATAGAGCTGCCCTGGTTCCTGTTCCCTTTCACTGTCAACAGGATGTGATCCTTCCAGAGTTTTGTTCCTCCCCTGCTTCTGATAAAGAGTGTAGATTACATTGTTTGGATGTCAGGCAGGCCCTTTTAGTTTACATTGAGAGGGTAGCACCAAGATGTATTCCCTCTTTAATTTGTGTAGTATATGTAGCAGTGGGTGTGATTTCCCCTCCTGGGGTTCAGGGCCATCCACACGGACCATGGTTACTACAATGGCCAAGTTACAGGACACATCACTCTTGGGGGTTTGTAGGACAGCTACATGGGCTACTCCCTCGACCTTTGTGCAACATTATAGGACTGCAGAGATGGGGCTGCTTGATGACGTTTTAGGTCATAAAGTATTGTCTTCTATCTAGTAATGAAGCAGTGTTTGTAGTTCTGAATAAATGGGATCGCTATGGTATTTGAAACTCAGTTGTCTTCTTTTCTTGCTTGCTATGTCTGATGTGTACTGAATTAAAATGAGGGAGGAACACAAAGGTAATTCCTCAATTAATTAACGGTAATGCCATTACTCTGAGACCTAATCATTCACCTTAATTCAGTCTCCCCTCGACTTTCCCTGTACAGAACAACTAAGATTATTTGGTCTTGTTGTGCTTGTTTGCATACATGAGGAGGCAGTAGAGGAAGGGATTTTTATTTAGGGTGAAGCTTGCTGATTGTTGTCTGATATGGGTAAGGAAAGCCTCATGTGTACTGAATGAAAGTGAGGGAGTAGTGCAGGAGTAATGCAATGACCAGTAAGCAACTGAGGCATAATCAGTCAACGTAACTATCAAAAGCCGAGAACCAAGCTAAAGTATCAAGCTGCTTACAAATAAGAAGCAATCCACACAAATGCTGCTGCGTTGAATTGATGGGGAAGGCTTGAATTAGTCAGATTTTCTAAACTCTGAACAATACCTGGAGGAACTATTTAGTGTCAAGTGATAAGTTCCAATTTTGTACTATTTGAACACTTTTTGCTGAAAAAACTATCATTATTCTGAAGTAATTGGATTTACGTCTGGTCTGGAATGCTTAATATAATTATTGGTCCATCCAGTATGGATTATTCAAAAACTATTACATCTGGCATATGTGAAAAAATAAGCCATATTGAAATTTCTTTTTCATATTTAATAGTTTCATAGTTTCATGTTAAATTACATATGCGCTTAAAATATAAAACTGTTAAGGCTCTTCCGGACCTAATAACATATGGTAAACATATGTCACCTAGACCATCCAGTCTAAGCCCCTCAGAACATGGTATACTTTGGCTGTGAGGAAACCATTGCTACTCAATACCCACATAACTTGGATAAGTGATTTTTTTCTGCGATGGGGCATACCCTACAGTTAACATATAAAACAACAGTTAAGACAATTCAGTATTGATCAGTGGAGGCCTTGTTCAAGGACACAATTCCAAGGCCCATTTTTAAGAGAGCCTAGTGACTCTTTGTGCCACATTAGCTTCATTTTTTTCTTCACACTAAAGTGGCCCAACAAGCCCAAATTGCCTCTCCAGATTTGCAAAGTGGCGCAATGCATGCACTTTGTAACCCCTGGAGCCACATTATGCCTGCCCAGGCATAATGTATGCAAGCTGGGCGTTCCCCCATTAGGGTGCTGAAAAACTGGCGCAAGGAAATCTAGAAAATTTCTTTCCCCCATTTTTGCTCCATTTTTAATGCCTGCTCGGAGCAGTCGTTAAAAGGGGACGCATCATTATTTATAATGAACCCCTATGTACTGTTCAGGGTTAGAGCCAAAATGTTGGCAAGAACCCTGAACTGTACATAAATAGCATCAACAAATGTATGCTATTGCCCCCTACCCTGCGTTATGATGCAATGTATTTTAAGTATGGTGTACACATGGTGGCAGTAGGGGGTGCTAAGGGGAGCAAGAAAAGTGGCGCTCCACTAGGTGCAGATCCACTTTTCTTAAATCTCTCCCCAAGTCTTTTCTATTGCAATTGGGAGTGCACCGAGGGGAAAGGGAACACCTAAATAAATGGGCCATTTATCGGAAATACCGAACAAAAGTACTAATCTCCACTGTAAAGTGTATAACATTCGTTTATTAAAAAATGCATTTTGCATTGTATAAAATCTTAGTTTCTGCATAGGCTTTACTCTGGCTGAAGCATCTTTTGAGCCCTAGATAAATTGAACGAGGAAATGAGTGGTCCACCACGCACATCTTATTCATCCATAAAATTGTTACTGCTAGGCCTTTTAAACAGAAGTCACAAACAGCAGTCTCGAAACATTGATGAGATGTGCAGAGATAAAAGGGCTGCATTAATTTTTACTGATGTTATTCAAAGAACAACAGTAAAAGTATAATGTTGAAGGATGCTATTATAGCAGGCTTTTAGGAAATTTAAGTATGTTTTGTCACATTACTAAGCTTTAAAAAGAAGTTTAAATAGGAAATGTATTTAAACGTAACAAAGGGAGAGAAATATTAAAGGACCATCGGTTGAAATTCATTTGAGAATCAACTTTCTCTCATTTAGGCAAGTCACAAATACTGTGAATCCGTGACTAGAGACAGATTTGGGAAGCTCTCTTGATCTGAATTTACGAGGAAAAAACGCTTTTGAGAGAAATAAATTTATGAAGGCAAGGGATGAAAATGGGAAATCGATTTGCATAAGAAAAAGGTACACATGTTCAGTGAGGAAACATTACCCACAATACATTAAAAAAAAATCCGAAAACATTTTTGATTAGGTTTGCAAAAGAAAGTCTAAGCCTGTGTTGGTTACCCCTCCGAAAACTGAATGAACTCTGAATACAATCATTCAAAGCAACATTTAGGCCCATATTTATACTTTGTTAGCTCCCCATTTGCGTCATTTTTGGACACAGAAGCAGCGCAAACTTACAAAATATAATTGTGGCCCATATTTATACTTTTTTTGCGCCGCATGTGCGTCATTCTTTGACGCAAAAGCGGTGTAAACTTACAAAATACAATTATATTTTGTAAGTTGGAGCTGATTTATGCATAAAAAAATTATGCAAATGCGGCACAAAAAAAGTATAAATATGGGCCTGTATTTTGTAAGTTTGCACCCCTTTTGCGTCAAAAAGCACTGCAAATGCAGTGCAAAAAAAGTATAAATATGGGCCCTGGTCTGCTGAGGTGTCTGTGAAAGAGCAAGAAGCAATAGATAGAGAAAATATGTATTTTCTCCTACACAGATTGACCAATGCAGCATGACGGAACAGAAACAAAGAAAAAACAAAAAAAACACTGAAACTACTAAATGGTAAAAGTCAAATTCTTTTAAAGGAAGACAACACAAGATACATATTGGGATGGCAACAAGGATTGAGCTGAATGAACAGGAAAATAATGTATTTTCTAGCAGATACGCTAGCCAGAGTTGAGATGGTTTATGAGAGAAATTAGCTGAAATAATTATGCTTGTAGTAGAAAAATGTAAGCTAGTAGAAGAAAAAATATATATATTCCACTACATTCCCAAAGAACACGGGGCAACCCAGTATCCCTACGGAAACTGTGAAATGTATATACATTTTAGGGAAATTCACCATACTATGACCCTATATATATTCTGTTCTACATGTGACTGTTGAGATATTCAAACGTTAGTAGTTACAACACTGTGCCCACATACAGAGGTTTATTTATCAAATGATATACAATAAAGGCAAAAGAAGCTACGTATACAAAGGTGCACTGATTGTACAGTTCTTAGGCATCTCAAATGAGCATTTGTGGTAAAGAAGATCAAAATCAAAACAGCAAAGAAAAACAAATTTAATAGCTGTGACTGATTGCACTGAAAGCCAGAATGAACCTGTCTTTCAAAAGTTCTGATTAGAGGTGTAGGACAATGCAAAAATAAACAATGATGGAGTTTCAGCCCAGAAAGTCATATGAGGGGTCTACTTCAGGGGTGAGCTGATCACATATAAAACAACTCAATGGTTATAAAGAACAAATGCATATCAGCGGCAGAGAAATTACTGAAAGTGGAGTTCAAAAAAGTCATGACTTCTTCATAGAAAATGTCTGTCAGTAGAAACAAAGAAGGCCCATATTTATACTTTCTTAGCGCCACACATGCATCATTTTGTGATGCAAAAGTGGCGCAAACTTACAAAATACAATTGCATTTTGAAAATTTGCGCCACTTTTGCATCAAAAAGTGACGCACATGCAGTGCAAAAAAAGGTATAAATATGGGCCTAAGTGTATGATGAAAAGCTATACACCTTGGTGGTAATCAGAAATGCATAGATACTGTACCAGACTCAGGGCCTGATTTAGATCTTGGTGAATGGAATACTCTGTCTCAAACATGATGGATATCCTGTCTGCCATATTAGGATCCCATTATATCCTATGGAGATCGTAATACAGTGGATGGGATATCCTTCACATTTGTGAAAGGAGTATTCCATCTGCCAAGATATAAATCAGGCCCTAAGAGTCTGTATAAGAAACAAAGATAAAGACAACACTAATCAAAATAAAATGGTTGAAGTCATACCTCTATCTATGAAAAAAATGCACCTATATTGAAGTAAACAGGGAAGAGGCATGTTATTGAATAAAGGAACTATGACAGAGCATTCCATTACTTTGTTTCTAATGAATGTAAAGGCCAGACCTCCAGTACTCTTCACCACATAGGACCTGACCTGCGATTCAAGAGATCTCTTTGCCATGTGCTGTTGACATGGAGGTCACGTCAAAGCACCCAGTACATCCAATCTCTCTGGTGCTGACACCAGAAGGATTGCCTTTTTTCATTTTAGGTTGGGTTGCTGGGGAATTGCATGGCACACTGTTCTTCATTACCTTGAAAAGGAGAATAAAGTGACTCAATCAGCCTAATTTATGTTCACTTGAATTGGTGCTCGGGAACATATCTCATCCACCAAGCCCTGGTTTCAATGGAAAGTAGTGTTGGAAAGGTGGAAATCTCCCCTTTCCAATGTTACCTCTGCATCGAAGATCTGTGCTTGGGGATCTCTGGGCGATCACAGCAGGAGGGTAATCTCCAAGCCAGCATCTACCCACTAGACAATAGGGTTTCTTTTCATAGAAGGGTGCTTGCTCCTGGCAATGTGCTTCTGTTTCCTCCTGTCCCAGGCACAACAATCTCTCTGCCCCCTCAGGGGTAGATAGGCTGCTTTCATACCACACCTGCCCCTGTGGGGTGAAGAGAACCAACTGGACATCAGGGATTTTTTTTGGGTGGGGAAGAGAATTCCCACCCAGAGTACAGGCCCAAAATTCATCTCACCCCTGAGCACAATATTGTTTCCACCCCCAATAGGCAGATGGTGCTGTTTACCCAACACTGGCAACATTGGCCCACAGGGGGCCAAAACAACACTAGATGCCAAGGATAAAAATATGAATAGAAAAGGGAATCGGACTGCCCACCCATGCATCGAACGAGGCCTTACCTCAGCATGGGACATACAAGCTTCCTGTCAAATGAGAAAAAATATCCCCTAAAAAATGGAGGGGTTTGTCGGTCTACCCAGACATCACCCTGTACCCCTGTCCTGAGCAGGTGCAACAAGCTTTCTGCCCCCTCTGGGATTGATCCACTCAGATATCAAACGTTTTCCCACCACAGAATTTGTGCAACTGCCTTCCTTCCCCCTAGGATGTGAATAGGGAGCGTTTACATCCAAGTTGCTTCGCTCAGGGGCAGAAAGGCTGCTTGACAAGTGCATAAAAAGTGCCTACATAAAAAGAAAGAGCGGGCCATCCGATCATACATGGCTCTCTTACCCCTACTCTAGAACAGATACAACAGACTTTCTGCCCCTCCTCTGCAGAACACAAATATAGCTAAACACAGGGAAAACAGATAAACAAAATAGGAAGTGAGTGCAGGAAGTCCACACAGTTATTGGGTACTATTATGAGACAAGAACAGCTGCAACAGTCTTTCTATCCACCCTAGGGATTAAGTATGGGGTGCTGCCCCCAAGCTGCTCCAAGGGGGAGTATAAAGCCCACTAGACACCAGGGAGTTTACATTAGGGCTCAAAAAGGGGTTAGGTAAGCCCCCCGTTGTATATGACCATGTCTGACCCCAATAAGAGCAATACAGGTTTTATGACCCACCTGGGAGGCAGGGAAGTCAGTCCTATTTGTAAAGTAGTATGCCTGCTAAATACTAGAGATGTTACTTTGGGGCAAGAGATGTGTGGAGGAAGCCCATCTTGTCATTTGGCCATATCAATTCCCAAAAAGGTGCAATACAGCCTTTTTGGTCCCCATCCTGAGACACATGGGGAGGTATGCACTGAAGTTGCCTCCAGGAGGAGCAGACAGTGCACTAGATACCTCCCAGTGTTAACACACTTCTCCCAATAAAAAATGTTACCCCACTTGTGCGGCTGGGCCTACCACACAGGACTGGAACAGATCAAACCAGGGATCAGATCAAGTCAACATTGTCTTTGCATGGTCTATGGTTTGATCTGTTCTTGTTGCAGTCTCCAGGCCCAACCACACATGTAGAGTACATTTTTGATCAGGAGTCATGTGGGAATCCTGGGTGGTATCCTCAAAGATTCTGGCACATTCCCTGACTGAAATTGTGAAGAAAATGAGTATGTTGTTTGGCAAAGTGTAGAGTTTGAAAGGCATTTTGGTTAAGACAAATAGGAGGATTCAGGCAAGTCAGACCACCATAGACTCCCCAGGGTGTCTTGTCTTCAGAAGTGTCTTGGTTTGGTAGATTTTCCTGGGAGGCAGCTTAGCCCTAACCCGAAATCCACATTAAACCACATGGAAAAAAAGGGTCTTTTTTGACGTGAGAAATTTGATCAGCACTTGTTGAGTTTCAAGACCTTTACTGTCCTAGTTGTTAGAGCAACACAGACAAGGGAGGGACTGTTTTTTATCAAGACAACTGTTGAAATTCTGGTTGGTAGCAAACTTGTGCATTCTCACAGATATTAAAACTTTATCTCACAGAAATGTGATGAAAATGCAGGTTTTGTGCCTGAAATGTGAGCAATGCAGCACATTGTGGGTATGAATACATCATGTAATTGATGCAAGGCACACCACCCCAGAGTCCCATGGATGTATAGTTTTAAGAATTGTTAAAGTTTGGTAGGTTTCTCTGGGTGGTGATTGACCACCAGCCCAATTATCATGGGGTGTAGAATTTTCAACGGGAGAAGTTTGAAAGCACAGAAACCTATACCATTTATTATTAATAAAATTTCTCTCCATTATTGGTTTCCAAATGTAAGCCATTGAACAATAAAGATCACATTTTGAAATTTACAGTATTAATCACAATAGTATTATTAGTCCCAAATCCAGAGGAGTACAGATACTCACTATTCCTTAAACTCAGTATCTTTTGCATGTTAAAAAGGACAGGAATATTTAATAACCAGTTTGTACATTATATTTTACCATAGAAATTGCTCTATGATTGGTACACAATGAAAAATCATTAGCAGCTGCAGCTATGATGTTGGTTCGGGATATTGTGTGTATTTTGGGCAATCAACAAACACTAAAAATACACCAGTGACCAGATGAGTCTATGAGATATAATGGTATGTAGCCATCAGGGAAACAAATTACAGAAGAAAACATAACTAAATGTTATTTTCCTACATATTTTCATTATTTTTTATTATTTTATTTCTTTTGGGTAACCATGATCAATCTACATGAATGACCCCTTGCTCAGGTCAGCTGTCTCCATGAGTTTCACACCTTTTTCACATAAACTGCAAGCAGGCTGAAACTGCTAATATTAAGAAAAATGGACCACCAGTTAGAAAAATGCAAAAACTGTTGTTTAAAATAATGGCTTTCTGTTGCAAACTCTGCTTGGGCAATGCTGATCTTAGCACAGCAGGCATTTTGTTGAAGCCACTTTTAGAGAAAAACATGCACATTCTTGCAAAGCACATTTTTAATTTTTCCCATAAAAATCAAAATGTTGCTATATTTTGGATGCTTTCTTTAATCCCTGAAAGAGAATCCACAGCTTTTAGAACTGTCAGGATATGTGATAACAAAAGAGCACAAATTTGGCCTGTATATTTTTTGTTGGAAAAATGTTATTAAGGCTCGAGCTAATCTGCCCCAAATACCCCAAACGTGCTCAGCAGCAAGAGGAGAAAGCCATAGCATTCATGTAGTTGAAGCCTAAAAACTGGTCATAAAAATGGACCAAACAGCTGCACTAAAAACACGTAATGGGAAAAATGCTTGCAAATAATCTAGCCATTGGCAAATGCTCGGGGCAGCATTCCATGCACATAATGGATTGATTGCATTGATCTCCTGAAGTTTAAAAACTGTTTTAAAAAAAAAAAGCAGCACTCATATGCTTTCAACAAAATATCTTTTGACAAGAAACTCCCAAAAAGAAGAGTGTCTCTAAATACAGATAGTGCATTACTTCACATAGCGAAAACTAGATGATATCAAATAGCACAATTCAGTAGACCACAGTTCCCCACAACTAGATGGTGCATATCTTATAGTCAACAAACAAATGCAATTTCATTGTGACCGATCAGTGATCGTTTCGATCACCTTACAGTGGATAGCCTCAACTAATTCTTAGCTTATGTTGAAAGGTGCATGTTTCGACTTTGTGGGTCTCCAGTCAAATGAACATCATGCATGGGCACCATAGAGCAACATTAAATTCATGGAATTATGTTTTTTCAGTAAGGTTTTCTAGTATGGAACAAATTGTTTGGGTGTGGATGGTTTATTTGTTTCAGGGTATGGCATCAGATGACAGACCCCAGGATGAATAACTACTAAATGTTTATTTGAAACACAGGGAATAATGATTATCTACTTGGGTATTTTGTTTAGAAATCAGTCTGAATGTATGACACCATTGTGTGCACTGGCCAACAAAATAAAAGATGCAGTCTTGTTGTCTAGTAGAAAGCAGTGTTTATGGTTGCTAGTTGGAGATGGAAGTAACACTTCAATTTGTAAAGTCAACAAACTCTTAATCATATGGAAGAATTAGCAAAATGTTGTAAAGGACTAAGCAAAACACATTTTCAACCCAAGAGAGTAGAAACCTCCAACTCACAAGATGACTTGTAGTTCTGGCATACTGTTTTAATTACCCTCCTGACATGTTGGCACATGCATGAAACCCCATATCGTTGAAGAGTGTTTTGAAGAAATAAAATATTCATTGAATATGTGCATTAGGCACCACAACTGTGATCATTTGATAAATTAACTTGTAAAATGTGATGAAATCATAATCCCAACCCACTACAATGACAGTGACTTAACACCTGAAATCACAGAACATATTTGATAGTGTAGCCCAGGCTCTATGCTTACAAATAGCAATATTGACCAAGTCTAATAAGGAAATATCCTCACAATGCACATCAATACTTTTGATGTTGCTTTAACCTTTATTGATAGACTCCTGTAAACATGGTTGTTACAACAAAGACAGGGCAAATATAGTTTTAATAAAAGATAGCCGCCCTTTATATGACTTTAACCGTCTTTGCAGAATCCTATGTTCAAATTTGAACCATGCTTGTCATAACATGTACAAATATCAACAGGATATGTATGAACATTGAGTCTTGTCATTGTAGTAAAGATTTGGCAAAAAGAAAATTAACAAAATAAAGATAGTGAGATGGAGAGTCATTTACTAAAGTAGAGAATCCAGTATAACAGATCATTTCATACTTCAATTTGAAAGATGCCTATATTTTTATAAACAGTTTCAACAGAGTACAATTAACAAAATACACAGTTGGGCACTTACCATCTCCAGTGTGATACTTTTCATAGCACTAGATATATCCCTATCAGAAGAATATGGGGATGATGTACTAGGATTCCCATGCAACAGTGGGTTATAAATTGATCTGCAAATTGACAATGACCTGCCTAATGCATATTAATTACTATATAATATTATTTAACCAATGATTTTGGGAATCACCCAGCTTGCAATTGCGAAATTTACTTAGCACATTTGACCCTGTGTGACCAGCTACTCTTAGGCTTATCTTCAATAGTGACTTACACTTCCTACGTATTTTCACTCTATACTGTACTTTAACACTTATTATTAAATCTGGTTTGAATGCCTGTGCTTATTACATGTAACACAACAACTGATACATCTGAAAAAGAAAACCTATTTTCCTTTCTCTTCTCTCCTTTCAGGCTTCACAGCACAACAAAGTATGCATTTCTTAGTAAATAATAGTCTAATGTGTGTGCTTTGATAATCTGATAAACTCTTACGTGTCATTGACATCTTTAGGAACACCTCTGTGGTCAATGTGTGATTGGCCGGTAGAAATTCTAACAGGTAAATTCCTTCTCAAATCTCTGGAGCTTCTGCATTTTATCATGTGCTGATAGAAATGTATATTAGATACAGAGTATTCACTGAACATAATTGCTTGCCTTCTACCTGCAAATCTCTTCTTTAGGGTGCACTTATAAAATAGTAGGGGATCTGTTGTGACTGACCTCATACTTAACAGTCCTCTGTGAGGCATAAATCAAAACTGTGCAGAATAATTTGCTCCAATCTATTGACATATTGTAACTTTTAAAGGCTTCATTGGATTTCTGGATGAGAAAGTAATCTTTCTAAAACGCGGATGTGTGGTATGCGTGGTATGCATCCATCTGTTCTTCAAAGGTTAAACTGAATTTCAGAAGATTCACATAGATTATTTTAAGAAACAAATGGGTACTAAAGCCTTACTCCAATGACTACTTAAAATACCCACTTATCCTTAAAACTGTAAATATGCAAAGTGTGGTGGTTATGTGTGTAAAATCTATCCCCAAACATTGGATTGGGACCTTATATTTGTACTCAAAATATCTTCAGTGTATGAAAATCAGGCTCAGACTAGCCTATAGGGCAATCAGGTGGTGCTTGACAGACCAGTTTGAAAGATTAGTGGGTGCACCATTCTTCTGGATGTTTGTGGGCTTGTTTTTTCTTGAATATTTGTGGGCTGACTTTACTGTTGATTTTTTATCTATCTAATTCACTTATTGGTGCCACCTATTTTAGTCCTTGTGCCCATTTTCCATCCCAGTTCGAACTTGGTGTTAGGATTGTATGATTGTACCATCAAATCCCTCAAAATGGAAAATATTGTGTTTCTCCACAGTAAGTGATAAATGTGATTCCATGCCATTACCACAATATTTACTGATCCTTCAATTTTTAACTTTTGCATGTTATACAGTGGAGTACTGATTTTAGTCATTGAACAGTTTATTACTGAATTATATACACTCTAAAAATGACATATTTGCCAGTGCACATTTTGATAATGGGTATGAGAATGGTAGAAGTTGTAGTGACTACTGATTAATGATGAGCAAAACATTTGAATCAAAATTTTGTGCTAATCCTTCTCCTCACTCAAAGTTTGGTCATACCTGCTTTTCTTTCTGGCTCACAAAACAGAAAAGGCACACTTGAAAATGGTTGTAAATGAATATATATAACAATACAGAGGTCATAAATAATGATGCGCAAAATATTGGCTGCAGAATATGGAATAGAACTATATCATTGGGGTAAATATAAATAGGCTAGCATTTATTTATTGCTCTTCGCACCAACTCCAGGCACATTATACATATATATTTATCTTTAAATATAGACATACAAACAAGAGATTGCAGAATATCAACCACCACAACTCTATTGTTAAGTCAATAGTAAATAAATGTCAATGGTATTGGCGTGGTAATTGTAAATGTTGCAATTGGGATCTGCCCATTAAATCACCCTGGATTTTCCAATTTTTGATCAGCAGGTTTTTGGAATTTGTACTGTGGGTAAGTCTCTATGCTTGTATCTCACCCACAGTAATCACATGGTAAGTGGACTGTGCATGTTTATTGCCAGTTAATTTGCAGTGTCACTTTATTATTGATATAAAGGAACATCTGTCCTAAATTGCAATTTTGCTTCCCTTAGGCCTACAAAATCCAGATAGGTATCAAACTGGGATCAAACATGTACACAAAGCTTGAAAATGCAAGTCCTAAGGGTCTACTTGTACACCTTTTGTGTTGTTCAATATTGTCATACTTATCTGGCTCAGCTCAGGACCGGATTCCAGACATCTTGTCACCCGGCTGGGCCAAGGTAATTACTTTGACCCCCAGCAAAGTAACAAAGGCCTCAGCACACAAAATGAGTAATTAACAGTGCTTCACTTTGTTCCTGAAAAGGAGGAGGCAGGGAAGAACATCTGCAATTGTTAAATAGCTGTCACACTTTCGCAGGACCACTGAACAAAGGAGGGAGCCAAATCTACTGGAGCCAATAGAGGAAGGGGCTCCCTTTTGAGGTTTTGCTAGGAATGGCCCTGGCAGTAATGGCCAGCTAGAGGTAGAGGTAGGGGCCCGAGAGGAGATGTGTCCAAAGACCACATAACGGCAGTCCTTGTATGCTGTTCAGGAGGGTTAGGATAGGTTTGGGGGTGTTATGTGGCACCTAGGATTGGCCAGGGGTACCTGACAACTACAGCTTCATTTAAAAACTCTTACACAATGGAGAGAAGAGAGTTGGATACTGGAACTGGACAGCAGGTACACTATGGAAGCACAAGTCCCCTGATGCCCTAATGGACTAAAGACACTGCCTACAGCTGACACCAGGACCAGTGATCCTGGATCCCTTACACCTCCTCCAGACTGGATGTGGGAAATCCTGGATGTCTATGCCCCAGAGGAAGGGGAGGAAAACCAGAAAAAAAAGAAAAAGATGAAAGCTGCTGCTGGGAACCAGTGGACCCAGCTCTCTGCAATGAGAACCCTTTTTGGGCCCTGGTGGCTAGAGCTTGCCACCTGAAGCAAAATGGACTGCACATTGGTTAAAATCAGCCCTTCAAGGGAGGAGTTATAGCATTTTAAAGAGTTGAATTTGACCTATGGAATAGAAAATGGAGTGGGGGCTATGCAAATTGTTTTAGTTAATATCCCCCTAGAGTACAGCTGTGTCTAGGATCAGCACATCCCCATTTTCCTGGAAGAGTTCATGTGTGGGATCCCTCTCTTCATCTGCATTGCTACCTGGCCCAAAACAGGGCATGGGAACTGACGCCAGTCCTCCAAGGACAAGGACTGGGTCCAGGACAGAAACAGACTGCTTCTGCTACAAACCAGAGCCAGAAAATAAGGTTACTTCACCCGCAGGAGCAGAAAAAGCTTCTGTTGGCTCTGCACCAGTGTTGGGAGATGACTGGGGAGCCAGTCTAGCAGCACAGGGGATACTATTTTCAGTGAGAAAGGTCAAAGACAGATGTTCCTCTGAGAGCAATTAGAATATATAAGCTTAACTTCCGGGAAAGAGATGCCCTTTTACAAGCAGATAGAAGGGGAGAAATCCAGAAACTTGAGGAGACAAGTGTATTTGTGTTTCTGGATTTAAAACAGGTGGTACAAAGGCTTTGCTGAACCTGGAATTAAAAGGGAACTAATAAAGCAAGGCATTAAATATATAATGCAAGTATGAGAGTGATATCAGAGAATAAAATTGTCACCACCCCAAAAGCAAAAAGAACAGATAATGGACAGAATGCTGAAAAATCCAAACATTCACCCCAGTCACGGACCTGGGTTTAATCCATTGATTTGCTCACCATGCCACCCTCTTTTGGACCCAGCCATGTGCAAATCAGTCTTGACCCTGCTTTCCATGGGAACAGTCCAGCCTGTACTGCCAGGCCATATCCTCTCTGAACCAGAAAAAAGCACCCTGGGGCAGGTTTTGGGGTATCAGCCCTCATCAGCCTGGTTAACTTGAATCCTATGGCACAGTGAGCACAGGACCCACGTCTGGACCTGCCCTTCTCACTTAGGGTGACAAAAGCAAAAAGAACAAATGATAAATGGAATAGTGAACAATGCAAACATTCAGCCCCAGTCACTAATATCTGGATTTAATCCATTGTTTTTTTGCCTACCACGCCATGCCAGTTTAGACCAAGCCACATGCAAATCAGTCTTCCTGCTGTTCCCCATGTGAACATGCCAGCCCGAATTGCCAATTTAGGTCCTCCCTGGACTGGAAACAAGCATACTGGAACTGGTTTCGGGGTATCACCCCCTCATCAGATATGCTAGCATGGGACCCATGTGTGGGCATACCCTTCCTACACAGGGTGACAAAAGCAAAAAGAACAGATGATGGACAGAATTCTGAACAATGTAAACATTCACCCCAGTCACAAAGATCTGGGTTTAATGCATTGCGCTTTGTTCACCCAGCCATATGCAAATTAGCCTTAATCCTGCCCCTTATGGGAACAGTCCAGCCTAAACTGCCAGCCCACGTCCTCCCTGAACCAGAAACAAGCATCCTGCAGATGGTTTTAGTGTGTCACTGCCCATCAGCCAGGCTAGCTTAAGCATGAGCATGGGACCCACATCTGGGCATACCCTTCCCACTTCGGGCAACAAAAGCAAAAAGAACAGATGATAGGTGGAATGATAAACACTGCAAACATTCACCCCCAGTCACAGATCTAGGATTAATCCATCAATTCTTTGCTCACCATGCACCCCAGTTTGCACCCAGCCATATGCAAATCAGCCTTGACCCTGCTCCCCATGGGAACAGTCAACCAGAACTGCCAAGCCACGTCCTCCCTGAACTGGAAACAAGCATCCTGTGACTGGTTTTGGGGTATCACCCCTCATCAGCCAGGCTAACTTGAATCTGGTGGCATAGTGAGCACGGGACCCACGTCTGGGCATACCCTTGCCACTTAGGGTGACAAAAGCAAGAGGAACATACAATTGACGGAATGCTGAACAATGGAAACATTCACCCCCAGTGTCAGAACTGCTTTAATCCATCTTTTTTTTGCTCACCATACCACCCCAGTTGGGAACCAGCCATATGCAAATATTGACCCTGCTCCGAATAAGAACAGAAAAGCCTGAACCGCCAGGTCCTCCATGGATGGGGAAAAAAGCGAACTGCACCGGTTTCGGGGTATCATCCCTCATCAGCCAGTCTAGCACAGTGGCACAGTGAGCAAGGGCTCTATGTCGGGGCATAACCTTCCCACTTAGGGCAACAAAGCCAAAAAGAACAAATGAAGAACGGAATGCTGAACAATGCAAACATTCAACCCAGTCTCCACTCTGGGTTTAATCCATAGATTTTTTGCTCACCACATAAACCCTAGTTTGGACCCAGCCATATGCAAATCAATCTTGACCCTGCTCCTCAGAGGAGCAGTCCAGCCTTAACTTCAAGATCAGTTCCTCTCTAGACCAGGAACAAGCATTCTGGGACCAGTTTCATGGTATCACTCCTCATCAGCCAGGCTAGCTTGAGTCCAGTGACATAGTGAGCACAGTATCCACGTCTGGGCATACTCTTCCCTCTTAGGGTGACAAAAGCAAAAAGAGCAGAAAATGGACGGAATGCTTCACCTCTCCAGGTAAAGCATGAGGTGGGAGACAGAGGAATTCACTGCTGGAGGCCTTCGGTGAGGCTTAGAGCAGCCAGAGATGATCAGAGAAGAGGTAGAAGATTGACCAGTGCATGTCAAAGTGTACAAAGACAGAAGAACCAAGCTAAGTCACATACATTTTCGACAAACATAGAGGGGATATTGAGTAGGAATGCCACATGACAATTACACATGTTGCTTGGGAATAATTGAAATTAGGACAGTGCCCTGGGATGGCTAAAGATAGCATCTCACATTTTAATTTTGACGAATGCGTGATGTGCGCTCACACAAGCTCAGAAAAAATTGTCATTGTCATTCCTATAGACTATTATCCAGGGCAATTGAGACATCACTTTAAAGTTGTGCTTTGACGTCAGGGAGCCAAACATCCCATTCATTGGGGTGGTGGGGATTTTTTAATGTGCCAAGTGGAATTTGGGTGAGGACTATTTCAACAGACTGATGGGGTCTCACTCAAGCAATGGTTCATAGTGGTACCAAATTTAGATTTATGTACAGAGGTTTTCATGCCAAAGTTATTCAGGTGGATTCACAACAAATTCACAACAAATTCAAGTGGAATAATGATCTTTGATGAGAACTCCTGTTCCATGTATGGGTGACAAGACATGAGTGGACTTAAAAAATGCTGTAATACCATTTGTGGAGTGGGAGATGGGGAACAGGAGGGTATGTTGTTGGTGTACCTCCTCCCAAAATTGCAAATGGTGATGCTGGATACACATGGACAATCCCTTCTCCAGATGCCTTGAGCCAAAGACATTTTTCCTGGGGACTTACATTTTGTATTGTGTGTTAACAAACATAGATCAGGGACTAGCATGGGATGGGTTAGAGGGTTTTCCTTCCTTATTGGAGGGGGACATAGTTTTTGAGAAAAGAAAACCAGTAGGAGAACACATTAGTTTGTTATTTTCATTACAAAACATAGAGCCCCATGTCTTGTAGTGCCAAAAATGTAATGACACTGTTAGTATCCTATTCACACAATAGCATTTACTCATTTCATGTGGATTTATCACTCTACTGCTCTTGATGATTACACATGGAAAAAGTAAAATAAGGAACTCACTAACCCCTTGGGGGCCGTGGACAAGCTGGTTACACCCTCTGCCATGGTGCTCGTGTGCCGAGGACGTAACCAGCTCGCCCTGCACCCGTCCCAAGGAGGGAGTGCTAGCGCCCACGTGGGCTTCCCACTCCCCTTGCCTGGGCAGGGATGGAAAGGGAATCACTTCCCCTTCCACCCCCAATGCCCCGACCCCACCAGTGATGTATGATTAAGTCAGCACACTATCGCGTGCTGACCTCATCAGTGGTCGCCCCATCCAGTGTGATCGGAAGAGAAATGTTTAATTTCTCTTCTGATCGGGGGTGGGGGAGGTCTGGGAGGCATCAAAGGAAAGGAAAGGCTTTTCCTTTCCTTTGATGTCTTTCTGAGCATTCCTGCAGCGCGATTACATAGTGATTGTGCTGCAGGAATGCCCACTAGACACCAGGGACTTTGTTTTCTTTTAGTAAGTAAAGAAGGGAAGCAGCCCCTTGGGCAAGGGCCGCTCTACAAGGTGGCATTTTTTATTAGGCCATTTCTGCCCCCCTTGTGGGGAAGATTGGCCTATGTTAATTAGGCCTATCTGCCCCCAAGGGGGGGTAGAAACCTCTAGGCACCAGGGAGCTTTTTATTTTTTTTACAGGAGGGGAGTGGCCCCTTAGGCAAGGGTCGCTCCCCTGGGGGCCAAATTTATTTTCGACCATTTCTGCCCCCCTTGGGGGCTGAACGGCCAATTTTTATTAGGCCAATCTGCCCCTAAGATGGGCAGAAACCACTGGATGCCAGGGATTTTTTTTCCATCAATTTCACGCAAGGGGAATGACCCCTTAGGCAGGGGGAATGACCCCTTCGGCAAGGGTAGCTCCCCTTGGGGCAAATTTATTTTAGGCCATTTCTTCCCCCCTTGGGGACAGATCGGCTTATTTAAATGAATTAGGCCGATCTGCCCACAACAGGAGCAGAAACCACGAGACACCAGGAATTCTTTTTTTTTTTTTTTAGAGTTGGGGAGCGACCACTTAGGCAAGGGTCGCTCCCCTGGGGGCGCAGTTTTATTTTAGGCCATTTCTGCCCACCTTGGGGATATATGAGCCTAACTTTATTCAGCCAATCTGCCCCCAAGGGGGGCAGAAACCACTAGACACCAGGGATTTCTTTTTGTGCCAATTTCAGGAGCAGAAAGTCTACTAGATGGCAGGGAATTAAAAAACAAAATATTGGGGTGGTGGCTACCAACCAGTATTGGCATGGTTATGCCCCACCACAACTGAAGGGGGCAACAGTCTTTCAGCTCCTCCCGCACACTAATATATCTTTTCCCAATGGCAAGCAAGAGGACATATGATTATTTTGGGTTTTGATTTTACATTTGGACATTGAGAGCTTGGCTAACTCTCAAAATCGACCCACTTGGAATGGTGAGGGCTGCACTTTTTCGACTTTGGGATGCTGCCATCTAGAAAAATCTTTGCGACCTAGACACATCTGAAAACTAATAATCTTTGTGAGTCCAGGGTGGTGTGCATCACATGCCCCCCTCACAATGTTCTTACCCACAATGCCCTGCAAAGCTCCAACTTTGCTTGAAATCACACATTTTCCCTACATTTTGTGATGGAATCTTACAGAATTTGCAGGCATCCACAAAATTCCTACCACCCAGCACTGTCACATCTATACCGATAAAAATTCAGCCCCACTTGTCAGCCTAAAAACTGCTGTCTTGGTCCCGCTTTGGTTCCCCCTCAATGTCAAAAAATGTTTGGCTCATCCCTGTCACAGGCACTTGGCCCACCTACACAAGTGAGGTATCATTTTTATTGGTAGACTAAGGGGGAACATTGGGTGATAGGAAATTTGTGCTGGTGTGGTGATCCCATGGAGAAATGTGGGGAAAATGTGATTTTTTAGCTAAATTTGAGGTTTTCTGAGGATTCTGGGAAAGAAAGCACACCTCCTGGAATCCTTCAGGAGTCTAGTTTTCAGAAGTGTCTGGGTTTGTTAGGTTTCACTAGATGGCTGCTGAGCCTAGGACCAAAAATGCAGGCGCCCCTTGAAAAACAAGTAGTTTTTTAATTGATCATTTTGATGTGTCCACGTAGTGTTTTGGGGTATTTCCTTTTGCGGGCACTAGGCCTACCCACACAAGTGAGGCACAGTTTTTATCTGGAGATGTAGAGGAATGCTGGGTAGAAGGAAGTTTATGGCTCCCTCAGATTCCAGAACTTTGCATCACCGAAATGTAGGGATACGTTATTTTTTTTGCCAACTTTTTTCAGGTTTGCCAAGGATTCTGGGTAACAGAACCTGGTGAGAGCACCACAAGTTACCCCATCTTGGGTTCCCCTGGTGTCTAGTTTTCAGAAATGTCCACGTTTGCTAGGTTTTTTTAGGTGCCGTGTTAGACTTTTCATTCTTGTTGTGGTCTCCCTTAACTTTTTGCCTCTGTTTCCCAGGTTGATGTGTGCTGGACTCTGTTTTTGCAGTTTTCGTTGCTCTGGGCACTTTACCACTGCTAACCAGTGCTAAAGTGCAAGTGCTCCTATACAAAATGTTTATGTAATTGTTTGATCCACGATTGGCATATTTGATTTACTAATAAATCTCTTGTAAAGTTCACTAGAGGTGCCCAGGGCCTGTACACCAAATGCTACTAGTGGGCCTGAAGCACTGGTTGTGCCACCCACCCAAGTAGCTCTGTAATTATGTCTCAGACCTGTCACTGCAGTGTCTGTGTGTGCAGTTTTAAACGGTAAATTTGACTTGGCAAGTGCACCCCCTTGCCAAGCATAGACCTTACATTTTCTTACATGTAAGGCACCCCTAAGGTAGACCCTAGGTAGCCCCAAGGGCAGGGTGCAGTGTATGATTAAGGTAGGACATATAGTAATGTGTTTTATATGTCCTGACAGTGAAATACTGCTAAATCCATTTTTCACTGTTGCAAGGCCTGTCCCTCTCATAGATTAAAATGGGGCTACCTTTAAATATGATTAAAGTGTAGATTCCCTTTGGGAGTGGATGGACATGTAGAGTTTGGGGTCTCTGAGCCCACAGTTTAAAAATACATCTTTTAGTAAAATTGATTTTAAGATTGTGTGTTTGAAAATGCCATTTTTAGAAAGTGAGCATTGTCTTGCTTATACCATTTCTGTGACTCAGCCTGTTTGTGGATTCCCTGTCTGGGTCAGTTTGACAGTTGGGCTTGTGTATTTACAACAAGCTGACACATGAGAAGCAATTTTAGAACTCTTAATTCATTAGAATCAAAGTAATAAGCATGTTAACTTTTCAAAATACATCTCATTTTCCATGGCACAACCTCTATGACCAGTGAATTGTACGTTCTTCAGAAGACAAAAAAAACATGCCGAGGACTGCTGGTGATAACATAAGTTAATTTAGGCTTCTTCCCTTCCATTCAGCTCCATTCTGAGATGTTAGCAGCGAGCATGTCCCCTGCTCTTATTATGCTGAAGGCAAAAATACGGAATCAAAGACAATACAAGTTGTACCACTTTTCCTCTAGGCCATTTGCCAGTCAGTCTGACAGCATTATAAACACGCTGAAGTCTGTGTTTCCCGAAGACTCGTCTATGTAGAGAGCACTTCATGAAGCAGAAGGTACCGGATGCATGAAAATGAGAATGAATATGAATCTCTTCCACTCATCCTATAAACATTTTCAATAAGACATGATCCTTGCAGCGCCTTTCTCTAATGTACATTATTCCTTGGGGTGCGTAACGCGCTCTACATATCCTATCCTGCAATAGGCGGCAAGCAGCGAAAATTGCTTTGACCCTTCCCCGTGCGCCCTGCGAGCGCTCTACTATTCGGTATCTGTGCAGACAGCAGATTAAGGTCTCACTCTTGTTAGGGCAGTTAGATACCAATTAGGACTTTCAGAACAGAGATCAACAAGTCCCTTGGTAATTTGTGTTTTAGTAAAACAAGAGGCCAGACCTTCATTAAACCAGACCAACAATTATTGTGTTGCTATGGGAATAACGCGAATGTCTCCGTGGCTTTTTAATAGGCCATGCCTTTCACATTCTCAAGATCCAACAATGCCTAAACCTACGCTAAAACGTTTCTAGAAATACAGAGGTCACCCTGAAGAAGCCATTAGCAAAGACAACCTTTTGACAATAGACTGCTCATCTGCATATTTATGTGGAATGGATCGCCATGGAAATCAAATGCCTTGTGTTCTATTTTATCCTAAGATGGAAGAAACTCCACAACAACACATGCATGGACTGTAAAGGCGGGGATATCTGCTCGTCCTCGTAATATGATTTTAAATGGGATGTGCATTTTCATAGATCTCACTACCATTTCTATGATTCTGTTAGTTTGGGTAGATTAGTTGTAGGGCACTCGTTGTTCAGAACTAAAGGGCTTGTTCGTTTGATTTGATATGGAGTTGAAGTGTACTATAGGATGATGTTGGTGAGATAGAGATGCCCTACCAACCAGGACCTGGATGAACGTTTGTCCTGTGGGAGAAAAGCACAACATGAGTGGGAATGCAAGCTGAAAGTCACAGAACACATATCCAAAAACAGTCATTTGATTAGGCTCCAGACATTGATAATTATTGAATGGGTTTTATCCTGCCACTGATTACCTTCCTTAAGGCTGTGGTACATAACAATAGTCTATTTGATATTTTGAATTCCAATCCTACTGACTATCTCTAAATGCATCACTGGCTTTTATTTCTGTGTGTCTTGATACTTTGATACCTGTACTGTCTTCACATTTATAATGGTCAATTGCACACGTTATCTTCTCTTTTCATTCTACTCATATTGTACACGCTCCAGTCACTGGTAAGTTCCCCATTTCCAAATGTTTGTAGTCTTTGGAGATTTAGGGGCCAAATGCACTACTTAATGGTCGTAAAATATTAGACTCAATTTATGACCAGTGTTTTTGTAGCAAAGTTTTTTAAGAACCAACCAATGTACTAATAATATCGTTTTTAAAATCCAAACCTTAGCGTGTTAAAATCCGACCTACCTCATGTATATTAATGTGGTATGTTGCACATTGTGACTCACTACCACTGCATGCCACACAGGAATGTTTGGCTGTCGATATTAGCACACCCCCATGGCTGTATCACATTTCAATAAAGTCCCCATTTTTTAAGCTGCCTTATTTGCATTAAGGAAACCAGGCTGTTTTTAAAAAGAAAAGTTGACATTGTTTGGTTTTGTTTAGTTTGGAGTAGTCTTATGGACCACTGCCTACTCCTAAACACATGCTTTTTTAACATTCACACTGAGGGGACCTCTTCCCTTTTGTGAATGTGTTACCACCCCAAGTTTTCAATGGTTTGCAATCACTCTTTCGTTCCTACACCATGCAGAGATATGGACTGAAATTGTTATTTGTAACGGATGCCTACCACATGACTCTTCCAAATAACGGTTCTTTATCTTTTTCTAAACCCATTTTAGGAGTCGGTAAAGCAAAAGAGTTACCAACTTCTAAAATGTGTTTAGTATATTGCTAACAACAGTTTTTCCATTATCAACTCTGAATCAGAGTGTTTGCAACTAAACGCTGGTTCTACATGTGGCCCTTAGAATGCACTATTATTGAGATTTTGTTTGAGCCTACGACTGTATGTGTATGTGCAAGTTACACATGCAAATTAGTTGAATAATGAGTGGAAATTTATGTTTTGCATTTGCAAAGTGTAAATTTACATAGCTATATACACTAACTTTGGCATATTAGAGTGGCATAGTGTTGTACATTGTGGGATTAAATCTGCTTCTATGTAGAGGTAGTGTCCATTGTTGTGAGTTATGGTAGTGCAGAAATATGTTCTAAGCCCATTTCCACCCTGGAAATTATTGGTGAGGTTTTCCTGTCAATTTCCAGGGAGAAATGATCAAGGCTGTCTGCAAACTTGAGAGTGGATAGGAGATCACTAGACTGGGAAAAATAATTTGCACATGAAGATTGCAGTTTGGTAACAATAAAACATGTAATTTTACACAGTGTTCAATTAAGCAAGTGAACTGCTTGCCTTGTGCATACCTCTCGAATGTTTTTGTGTAGTGGATTCCTCGTGTACTTATGGATTTTCGACAATTAATAAAATCTGTAAATTCTTAGTTAAGTGTAAGAGGGAAAACAAAGCTTTTTTAGATGAATTGTGCTCTCACCAGCCTCAGTCCTATTGACCCACTCCATTGACCAATTTATGAATCCACACCTGAAGGAGTATTCCTAGGTTTGGATGTAAATGTATACATTCTTGCAAGACTCAAAGTTTCCTTGACTAGTTTTAAATCCCCTAAGAGGCACAACCCATCTCCTTGTGTCAATAAATAAGATTATTCTTAGAAAACTAACTGAGGTACCAAGAATAACACACATTTCTTCTAAAAAATACACATTGATTGTTTTTAGGAAATGTCACCATAGATGTACATTTGACACACTTTATTTCATATGCTAATGTAGCTGACCTGGGTAAATGTGGGTAAAACAGGGTGGCCTACAAATATAAGCCTTTGTACAGCAAAAATGCAAGTTAGAACTTGTTGACAGAAGTATTCTCAATTTCACCAACCTTAATCTAAAGTTTAGGGTGCATTTCGTTGGAGATTAGTTATATTCATATTTTCAACACTGCCAAATGTCCTCCAAATAGACCAAAAAAGTACTCTCTGTATGCTCAGGGCTAATAGTAATTATTTGTTAATCAGTCTGGGTATTGGGCATTGTTCTTAACTTGGCTGTGTTACCCTACATTGAAAGCAATGGATATCTGTTTTTCTGTGTTCTAGAATTTATGACATAAACCCACATGCTCATCACCACTTGACTAATCCCAAAACCAGAGTTTCATCTAATGTTCGTGCATTAATTGTGGCTTTTTAGGTATGAAATACACATTCTAATAATACCAGTTGATTGACTCTCCAACAAGCTTTCTTTTTACTTGAGTGAACATGTGTGGAGCTCTGAGATAGCTTTAACATTATTGCAAAATATCAACGGATCAACTGATTTCCACTCTCGCCCGGGCCCCACCCCCTTGTACCCCAACATAGCCACCACCAACCTGCATCGCTGGATAGAAGATTGTGCCAACACCCTTGCACCGCTCAAAAAAAAACCAAACACCTCCCACAGAATCAAGGCCAGCTGGTTCACCCCAGAACTACAGGAATCCAAACGGCTATGTCGCGGAATGGAAAAAACCTGGCACCTTGACCCTACCAACTCAAACCACATTGCTTTCAAGGATGCCCTACGCAAAAATCCCCAACTGATCCGCACCACCAAAAGGACCCACTTTAAAAACCGCATCAACGCCAACGCTCACAACAGTAAAGAGCTCTTCGGCATCGTCAATGAGCTATCCACCCCCAGGACCTGCTCCAACGAACCCCTGTCATCACAGGAGTTCTGCAACTCACTGGCAACCCACTTCCGTCGAAAGATAGAAGAAATCCAGAATAGCTTCAAACCCCTGACCCACCAGCTGACTACAAACACCCAAGAACCCAACGCTCCATGCAACACCCACCTCATCCACACCTGGACCCCCGTCAACATAGAGGACACTGCCATCACCATGGCCTCCATCCACTCCGGATCACCATCGGACCCCTGCCCACACCATATCTTCAATAAGGCAAACATCATCATCGCCCCCCACCTCTGCAAAACCATCAACAGCTCCTTTGAATCCGCCACCGTCCCAGAAAGATGGAAGCATGCAGAAATCAACGCCCTGCTAAAGAAACCAAAGGCAGACCCAGACGACCCCAAGAACTACCGGCTGATCTCCCTCCTCCCCTTCCCAGTCAAGATCATCGAAAAAATTGTAAACAGCCAACTATCCCGGTTCCTGGAAGACAGCAAGGTACGCGACACCTCCCAATCCGGATTCCGCAGAAACCACAGCACTGAGACTGCACTCATTGCTGCGACAGATGACATTAGGACCATGCTCGACGAAGGAGAAACAGCAGCACTCATCCTCCTGGACCTCTCCGCAGCTTTCGACACTGTATGTCATCACACTCTCCGCACACGCCTACACAATGCTGGAATCCGCGACAAAGCACTCGACTGGATCTCGTCATTTCTCTCAGGCAGAACCCAGAGAGTCCGCCTCCCACCATTCCTGTCAGAAGCTTCCAGAATCATCTGTGGAGTTCCCCAAGGATCTTCGCTCAGCCCCACGCTCTTCAACGTTTACATGGCCCCCCTCGCCAACATCGCATGAACCCACCACATCAACATAGTTTCCTATGCAGACGACACTCAGCTCATCCTCTCCCTCACGAAAGACCCCACAACTGCAAAGAACAACCTCCACAATGGACTTCACGCCATCGCCAGCTGGATGGAATCAAGCCACCTCAAGTTAAACACAGACAAGACAGAAATCCTCATCTTTGGCACCAACCCCTCAACTTGGAATGACTCCTGGTGGCCCACCTCCCTAGGAACAGCGCCCTCACCCACCACCCACGCACGCAACCTAGGCTTCATCTTGGACTCCACACTCAGCATGGTCAGCAGGTCAATGCCATCTCCTTTTCCTGCTACAACAATCTCCGCATGCTCTGCAAAATCTTTAAGTGGATTCCCGCCGAAATCAGGAAAACTGTCACCCACGCCCTGGTCAGCAGCCGATTGGACTACGGAAACGCCCTATATGCAGGAATAACAACCAAACTCCTAAGAAAACTGCAAAGAATCCAGAACGCATCCGCCCGCCTCATTCTGGACATCCCACGCCGTGACCACATTTCCCCCCATCTCAGAGACCTTCACTGGCTACCAGTGTCAAAGAGGATCACCCTAAAACTCCTCATCCACGCACACAAGGCCCTCCACAACACAGGTCCAGCCTACCTCAACGCCAGACTCACCTTCCACACACCCACCCGCAATCTTAGCTCCTCCAGCCTCGCCCTCGCCTCCATCCCCCACATCCGCCGCACCACCGCCGGAGGAAGATCCTTCTCTCACCTAGCTGCCAAGACCTGGAACTCCCTACCGCTCCACCTTCGCCAGACCCAAGACCTCTTGACATTCAGGAAACGCCTCAAGACATGGCTCTACGACCAGTAGCTCCCCACCCCCAGCGCCTTGAGACCCTAACGGGTGATTAGTGCGCTCTATAAATCCTTGATTGATTGATTGATTTTCTTAACCTCTACAAAGTTTGGATTATGTGTAAATATGTGTCATTCAATGCAGACTTTTGCATGGGGGAAAACATCTGATGAAGGGATTTCTCAGTTCATCCTGTTTGATGTCAATAGTATTAAATATGGCTTAGAGGTCAGATGGTTTCAATTCACAGCTGACAACACTTGAGGAAAACATTTGTAAGTCAAAGCATCATTTAAAAAATGTGGTGTCACTTAAATATGGTGCCCTCCGTTTGGTGTAGAATTTATATTAACTGCAGTGATAGCAATGCTTTTGTGAATGATATTTAGTACACTATGGACTAGATATATAAAACATTTTTGGGGTTGGAAACGGCCCAGGTCACAGAATCAGACCACTTATAACCGTAAAAATGCTTTTAGGGAAGTACTAAGCTCAAATCACAATTCCGTAACTTGTTACCAAATCGCAATTTGGGTTTTGTGATTCTGTATTTGGAGAGAGAGGACGTCCCTTCCTAATACCAAATCGGAAAGGTATGTATGAATGTATTTGGGACCAAAATATGGTTGCAAAGCATTCACAATTTACCACCAATTGAAAGTTGGTGGGAACCTATTTGAAAACTGGGACGGATACCGAAGGGGCCCCTTCCCCTTTGAGAATGATTGGGAAAATATTTTACACAGGGGTCAGTGGTCCCACTGACCACTCGCTACTCTTAAAAAATGAAGTTTTAGTTTCATTTTTGTTGTTGTTTTAAACACATCCTGTTTTCCTTTCAGGAAAACGGGCAGCTTTTAAAACAAAAAGATTGCTTTATTCAAAAGCAATGACTGACATGGTGGTCCGCTGACCCCAGCAGGCCTCAACCCCTGTGAGGGAAGGAAATTGTAGTGGATCACAAATTGCATCTACTTCATTAATATTCACAAGTTAGGTATATTTGCGATCCACTAAGAATCACTAGTGAAACTCAAAAGAGTTTGATACATTAGGAATAGCAATTTTCATTGTTGCAATCCACAAAAAATCACAATTAGGTAATTGCTATCCTCTTTTTCAGACATTTAGCCCCGACGTCTATGTAATCATAGATACTTACAGCTACAAACCAGTATATAAATAAAAACACAATGCTTTAAATAAATGTTGATCAAAAGAAGGAGGAGGTATCAAACAGATAATAAATTAAGTTTTCGAAAAACTAATTAAAAAAAACACCCCACATGAAAACAGACTAGAGAATTCACCAGCTGGTGGAGGAAATGCATAGCAAGCCTATACTGTGAGAAACCATATAATTTAAAAACATTTTAGTTTGGGGTTAGTAGTATTTACAGAAAAAGACAAAATGCTCCAGGGTTTGGAATGAGAACTTGTCGCATGGGCACACAAGGATAGAGGCTTTGTCGAACTGGGCCGAAGGGAAACAAAGCAAAGATCTGATGGTTCCTAGCCAAAATTTGGCTATAAGGGTTATTTATTAAAGGCTAGAGACCCAGCACAGATATGGATCAGTGTGAGGTGACCAGATATGGATCAATGTGAGGGACCAGAGCATAATCATGCAGCAATGATTTCCCTAATTTCTCTTGCTCTCTAGTTGTCATCATAGGCATAACAAATAACAGTTTAACTCTAGAGATGTCCACTTTCGTCAAAGAGTGAGGGGAAGAAAATAATTAATTCTAACCTATGGCTTCGGAAATGGACTGCAATTAATTTATTCAGGGGATGTAAGTTCCCTTCTCACAACTCAAGCAATGGGAAATGATCTCAAGATTCAGAGTTGTATGTTTCTTGGACCAGACAGAATCTCAGATTGTTAGTGTTGCAACCTTGATAGAGTCAGATACATAGCCAACCCCAGATTCTCATGTAGGAAAAAAAATGCAGTGTTGAGGGGGAAGGCCAAGCAAATGCTGGCAAAATCTAGTCTCCTCTAATTGAACTTGTCAACATCCCAGTAACCACAAATGCCAGAGTTAAACAATAGAATTGGTAGGAACATTTTCATCTACACCTCCGAAAGGAGCTTGATTGGCTTATTACCTACTTGTTGGGCAAAGTACAAAAAAGGTCCCCATAGAAGGGTTAAAGTGCGAGTTACAATTCACTATACAAGGGAGTCAGGAACTTTTAGAATCAAATAAGATACCAAGGTTGGGAAAATTAGTGACCTCCTTGATACGCTTACCCTTTCTCCAAAACAAACCAGTTTGTGTAATATATTTAGTTTTGTAAGTATTTAGATCAATCTAGATCACCCATAAAAGCTACAAAGCTGCTAATTAGAGCCCTAAAGCTGTTACGGTTGTGCGATATCAGGACAGCATCAACTGCATAGAACAGAGACAGTACTGAGATAGGCTTAGTGCCTGATTACGACCTTGATGGATGAGATACTCTCTCACAAAACTGCCAGATTTCCCAACCACCATTTTACAAGATCCATAGGATATAATGGAACTTGTAATATGGCGGACAGGATATCCATCACTTTTGTGACAGAGTAGCCCATCAGCCAAGGTCATAATCAGGTCCTTAGTCGTAGGAAGATTCTTCTCAGCAATCTGTAGTATGGCATTCAATCCATTTATATACATGAGGAACAAGATGAAAGCAAGGACACTTACCTGGCAGACACCGCTCTGAAGGTTGTAAATGTCTGGACGTTCTCCACCAGCCCATCCCTTACAGAGGTGTTTACCCCACAGTGCAAAGCCCACAGGAATACAAATAAATTCTTTTCTAACCCTAGATCCAGGAGGATTGTCTACAGATTACTGTGGTTGAGTCTGTCAAAAGTGCTGCTTAGGTCCATAAAGGAGAGAAGCAGCACCCTCTTTACCCGAGTGTCATGTAGTAGTTTATAATCAGGTGAAGAATGAGGCATTGTTCCACTGTACAGAGTCCCTCTCTAAAACCGTATTGCATGGGAGAAACCACTTGGTTACAGACTGCCCAATTATTTATCCTATTACGAACAAAGTGTCTAATGATTATGACCATTGAATCTAAAAGAGACATAGGTTGATAGCAACAGGGGTCTTGTCGCCATACTTTTTTTTGACAGGATTTATCACATGCCATGAGCTCAGAGGACCAAAAGTTACAGCAGAGTTAACCCCATTAGTAAAAAGGAGCCCAGAACACTGCGCACTCCTTATAGAGATCCATCAGAACCTTGTCAGGGGCAGGTGCCTTACTAGATCGGCTTGTGTGAATAGTCTTGTTCACCTCCAAAAGATCCAAGATCTAATTTTCAAGGGAGAAGGAATAGGTGGCTCATCTTGAGCATAAACAATGTTGTTTCGGAATAGATTGCTTTAAAATGTTCGATCCAGCATTGAGCACTGATGTTAGTCCCAGTCTCTTCTGTCAAAGCCCCTGATGGTTTGCAGTGGCTAACAATTTACCAGAACTCATGTGTATCCTTAGTATTAATGGTTGTGAGAAAAGTCTTCTTTTTGACATGGTTAGCCCCCACTTTTTGCCTGATGGATGAAGTAGCCTAAAAATTGTCGTGCCCAGGGCCCCTGCTAACCAGGTTCCCTGAGCCAAAGCTCTTTCCCTAAAACTGCTGTGATGCATTGACACAATTACATACACCTTTAGCTACCACTATAAGTTACTAAGTCCTTAGTAGAAGGTACCTAGGTACCAAGGGCATGGGATACTAAGGGTAGGCCTCTGAGGGCAGCAGCACTGATTGTGGCACCCTCTAGGGCCATGCACCAACATGCCCCCAGCACTGCCATTGCAGGCTTGGTCTCCCGGTGCAAGTCTAAATCACAAACTCAACATGGCACACTGCCTGTGTGCCCTGTTCACCATACATTGCATACACAATGGATAACACACCCCTCTGGCAGGCCTTCCAGCACTAAGCCAGCATGCACCATATTATATGTGAGGGTACAGCTGCATGAGCAATATGCCCCTACTGTGCCCTTGCCAAACCTGGGACATGGTGAGTGAACAGAGCAGCCATTATGACACTGATCAATGTGCGTTCCCCATCGCCATGATGACCATGCCACTCTGATCCCTGGGTTATTTCTTATCAAACAACTCAGAATGAAAATCCAAACTGGTACCAGTACTGGATTTATCCCTAAATGTACCCAGGGGTCACCTTAGAAGTGTCCCCGCAAAAGCTAACTAGCCTGGCATGGTTGCTGACTGGTTCTATCCAGCCTGCCACCTCCAGGCACCCAATCTACAAACCTTGAGGGAGAGATTGGTCACTCTGGTTTGTAGAACAAATCCCTTCCTGGGTGGAGGTACCAACACCTCTTCCCTCAAGAATGTGCACTGCCCTGGTGGAAAGCTTCCAAGGGCTAACCGCCTTTCAAACTCAGCCCCAGGCCTGCTTCTAGCAGAAGATGGTAACCCCCACTTTTGGCGGTAGCAATGGGGAAAAACTCAAACAAAGAGTGGAAGGAGTGGCCTCATGTGGCATGCAACACCCCTAAGGCGTTGCCTGCAAGGTGGACACTCCATTTCATTTTCCTCCATCTTAGATTAAAAAGAATAGCCACTCTGGGGTAGGAAAGTGACCCTCCTCACAGGAAGTGGTCACTTTAGTGGATGTAGCCACCCAAAGGCAGGTGACGCATTGGTTACTACCAGGTTACCACTAAAAAGCCCACTAAACACAGTATTTAGTGGGCATCCCTAGACCAGGAAACCAGATTCAGTGGACAAAAGAAGATCAGCACCAAGAAGATCATAGACACTAAAACGGTGGACCTGCTGCAACAAAGAAAAGTCACCAACCCCTGCCTCCTGCACCCAGGACCCGACAGTTGCCACTGAGAAGCTGCTGGACAACTGGAAAAATGCTAAAGAACCCCAGGGGACCTCCACACTTTGAAAATCACCATAGAACTCCATCCAAAGCGGAGCTACCACTCCACAGGAGCAAGTAACGAGCAAGCTAGTGAGGGTCACTTAACTGACCAGTTGCTAACTCCTGAACTGGAAACCACAGTTGGAACAAACAACAAAGCAACAACTGCAAGGACAAACCATGTGAATGTGTGCCAAGTTTGGTGGCACTGTGCCCTCCAGTGGTAAAACGGTACCAATACAGTTGGTATCGATCAGCTAACATTGGACGCCAAGAAAGCCAGCCTGCCTGGGGCTGAAAAAAGACCAGGAGGAAGCCCCAGGTGATGAACTTCAGGAACACTTTGGCCCTCCTGCCAGATTGCCCCAGCTGTCCTGCAAATGACCGTTGAACAAACTTACCTCCTGATCCAGAGGGCATCCTTGCACACAGCTCCTGGCTCACTGATTTGCGCTGCACCCAGCCGCCCTGTGCCTTGCAATGAAGAACCTGCTGTGCCCTAAGAGTCCCCCACCCCTTGCAAAGTTGACACTTGAAGGGGACCCCAAGGCACCATCCTTACACTTACCTGTGCAGTGCATTTCCAAGTGGTCCTCCGCAGTGGCCCTACACCAGCTCCAGAGTGCTTTTATTGCTGCTCCCACCAGAACCAGGAGCCACCCGAACTTGCTGGCACAGCGAGCCCACCAATGTCCTCGATCAACATGCAAAAGAAGAATTTGGTAAACCAACTGTACAATTTTATATGTATTTTCAAAGGCTATCTTCCATTGATTCCTATAGTGCGCAATTACACAGAAAAATATTATTTTTTATTAAACCTCAAAAATTCATATCTCAAAAAGTACTTAATCATCTTTGATAATCTTGGTCTTAGAAATTACATAAATATTTTTTAAATTGGTCTCGAGTTATTCCTTTGAGTGTGTGAGTTGCAAGATTGATGCTGTAAGTACAACAAATGCTTTGCACTTCTCTAAGATTGGCCTAACTGCTCGACCAAGCTACCTTAAATATTAGAGCATAAGGTGATCTAGTTTTTGCCCCTGTAAAACAACGTGTGTTTGCCTGGACCCCCTGCACAGTGTGTCTTGCTTGACACACTACATAGAGGGCCACCTCCAACAATGGTTGAAACTAGGCTGTCACACATTTCCTTTTTAACATCCCTTTTTCCGGTGAGGATAACTTTTTTGAAATTGGAACAACATGCAGTCACATAGTCCCTATCCCTAAGAAGAGCTTTTATGGCTGTACACAGCCATCTATTGGCTTCCCTGCATTCTCTGTTAAACCAGGCCAGGTGCGCATTATTTCCTAAGCATACTGGGCAGGTTAAAAAACTTGTTCTGCTACTATCTCGAGAAGCAAAAGCTGTTACAATGGAATGGCTGGGATGATCTATTGACAAAAGGGACTCCAAAAAGAGTGAGAGTTTAGGGTTAATCACTGTATTGCACAGTTTAAGCTAATCTATTTCTTGCTTCATGATATTAGACCTCTGTCTATAGATACTAGTGGCTATGCTAAGGGGGAGGGGTTCAGCAGTCATAGACAGAGCAAGAGAGAGTTCAAAGGGGTTATGATCATTAAAAGCACTAGTAGCCATGGCTATAGAATGCGTAAAGCTGCCCATAGAGGGTGAGGCAAATATATAAGCACTGATGCTACTCTGGCTCCTACCGAGGAAGGTAGGAGCATCAGAGTCAGGTGGTCTCGCATTTACATTACATTTACCAGCCTCAATTCAAGGACATGTTTATTGAGCCTCACTTGCTTGGTGTCTGTGACCCCACCAGCAAAATCATACAGGATAACTTAGAATGGCTAGATCACAGTATGATTATACCCACAATTTGCATTAAAATCACCCTCAATTATAATATTGAAACTACTGGCCAGAGAAAAAGACCTTCTTCGTAAAAAGTGCCCAATATACAACAAATCATCAATGCTACAGGTACTACAGGAGACGTCAACTGCATTATAAAAAATTACATTCTAAAAGTTAAAACTGTTAAGATGTACCAGCCAGAGGATCTGGATCCCAGCAAGTTTTACCAGTATGAGAAAACCTTAAAGCCATATGTGGAATGAAGAAACATCATTAGACCACCAGAAGCTCTATCCCTGTTTCCTTTAACATCTGGGACACAAAAACTCAAATAATCATCCCACGTGACTTGCACTGTACATCATGTTGTTTGAAACAAGATAAAGTTAAACTTTTTAACATAGTTGAGCCCATCCTCATTACCCAACTTGGGCAGCAACCAGACATGTTCCAGCAAACCAGGCACTGCAAGTGACCAATGAAGTCCGCTCCACCATGATTGGAAGGTGCAGTATTGGCTAGAGCTTAGTTGGCAGGGGAAGAAGGCTTGTGGGTCTGCATTAGAATAGGGTTTATTTTGTTTAACACATCCGTTGGTTCTGTTGAATAGAGCTACCCCTTCTCTATACAAAAAAAAAAATTGCCCATAATCATGAGCCAAGTTCAATTTCCCAGGGCAAAAAAAGATATCAATCCATCTTGTTAAGGTCCCTTAATGGAGCAAAGCGATTGGTACATGGAATGCGACAACCATCAAGATAATTGTGACCTTGTGGACAGGAAGTCAGTGTCAAGTTGTGAGCCATTTGCAGGTGTCTATAAAATAAAACACAAGGCTAAATATTAACACCACTGGCCAAAGCCGAAGTCTGACAATGTTGATTCAGAATATGTCTTGCAATTTCCGGGTACCTGAAGCTGATAAAAACATACTCCTCTTGTAATGTCTTTGCCAGAGGAACCAACCCAGACGACTTGTCAAGCCACCAATAAATTCTTGTAATCCTGGGTATTGAAACTTGATTGATTGGCAAGCCAGTGACACACTTTATTTTTGAGCTGGGCAGTAGACTCCAGACTGGGGTCCGTCAATGGTGGGACATTTGCCAGGTCTACAGCATGAGGCTAACAAGCAGGAGGGAGATTGATCAGTGCAAAGAGGATGTAGAATGCGGTGCAGGTGCATTGGTGGAAGAAGGATCGCAGGGTGTTGGAACGCTGGGCCCCCTTCCGGGATAACCGGGGCAGTGGAGCTCCAGAGATTGCTACCAACTGAAGGATAATCATATGGATCAAGCAAAGTGTGTAAGGTCAGCATAAAAGGAGATAGAGGCCTGGTAACAGAAGTGGCAGCACATTTCAACTCAGTATCAGGGTGCTTAAGGTACAACTGACAGTGGTGTGAGATTTTACCACTTCTGGTTCCACTTTGTCCACTTACTTCACAAGTGGTGCAAGACAATCATTTACAGCAGCCATGAATTTTGAAAGGAAGTAGGCCCCTGCTGGATCATTAGAAACACCTGGGAGATTAAAGACTAGGGTGCCCAAGCAATTCCATCAGCTCTGGATGTCGCACACCTAGAATTTTTCTTGAGCTTGGCAGACGGGGTGCACAGGAGTGTATGCAAGGCTAGTGCTTACTGGGAATTTCCAGGAGCAGAGATATTGGGTGGCACCTCCTCCAAAACCAGCGGTGTTACAGGAATCTCTTAAACCACAGAGACATTGTCAGTTGGTGTAAAAGTCACAGCTGAGAAACTAAGGTCAAAGGACAAACATCTTTCTGCCATATTCATTTCTTTGATAATGATGTCCATGACTCTGGCCAAGAAATAACCAATAGTTGCAGTCGTCAGTACAAGGTGCCCCAAATACAAGAGCCATAGCCTTAGGCAAGTCTGTAGCACAGAAGTAACCAATCAGTACTAAAATACTTGAAAAAAACAAGGACCACTTACTTCCTAGTGGTCATACAGGACAGCAATCCAAATGTTTCAGGTGCTATCCCAGTCATCAGATCCTTGAGTCAAGAGATGGGACCTGGCCTGGCCTCGTCCGGTCATGGACCGGCACGGTCTGGCTTGCTGTTGGCACAGTGCCTGGATGCATCCTGAGGGCATCACGCACCACATGAGGAAATGCCAGAAATAGGCGCACGATCGGAGCAATGAGTGTGCTCCTCTATCTACTTCCAAGGAAGGCACCTCTGTGACTGGTAGTTCATGCAGTCCTTGCCCCTCAACAGGCTGTAAATTAACAGATTGTACATCATGCGCAGTGGGAGAAGGAGAAGCCAGAAACAGGTGCCCAACTTACGCAATGAGTATCCTCCCCAGCCTCCTTCCAAGCGAGGATCCTCCTTGACTGGTAGTCCTTGCAGTCATTGGCTCCTAAGAAGGCAGTTAATGCGCAAATAACACTAATGTTGAAGTGGCCTGTCAGGATGCAATGGCCCTCCATCACATGAAGAAAATGTATTTTAGGCTAACATGCTTACCGACTCCAAACATAATAGTTAATAGGTAAAACGTGCGTTTTATCCCTTATTGCGGCAGTACAAGACAACAGTCCAATTTTGCTTAGAAAGCTTTCCATAGAAGGTAGTTGTATACTACATTCTTTCATGTAGGCATAGAAAAACAGGACGGAATAAATGTTAATGAATGTGTGCTTAGTATAGTATATACTGTAACTAAGAAAAATACTATACAATTTAGGTTTAGGAGAGAACTCTGCAGGCAGGTTTAATGGCTGTACGCACAAATGACCAACCTGCCAATTATCTGCAGGACGCCTACTGCCACTTCATTTAACATTCCTTCTCCTTCTCTCTTTCCCACAGGAAATAAAAAACGAAAATGCAATTACATTTTGGAGAAGCTGAACTCCACAGCTGGGGATGTCCAATGTCTGTAATGTTCCTTGCTAGTGCAATGTCCTTACTGAAAATGTATGCTTTCCAGAAAGAACTGTGTTTTTGCACCAGCACCTGACTCTGGGCTAAATACAAACAAAATGTCAACATTCCACCAATTAGAAGTTATTTTTCATGTACGCCACAACAAGCCTACGACTCAGCTGAAAGACACACTGGCCCTCGTAACTAGCCAAGCAAAGATGTATTATTTCATGGAATTCGTTTTCTCTTCATTCCAAGTAAGTCGATTTTTCTACACCCGTTTTTCTTGGTGTAGGAGAACAAGACACAATGTTAGTGTGTGATTATTCACCGTGCAACTCATAATGAGGGCCTCTGTCTAACATCAAGCAGATGTCACATGCTCCACACGACAAACGCTGTTATTTTACAATTATACATTTCTGTAACATTATAGTTTCAATATATGCAATATGTCAATATTTTCTGTTATGCTTTGAAACACTAATACTTGTTGGAAAAGACAGTTGAAAATATGTTCTGTTTTGAACAGTACTACTCCTAAATTGTTTCACTTGCTGACTAATAATATATCTAGATTTCAGCAAAGAAGCACTCAAAGTAAACTTTAACCTAATCCTAACACTAAATCTAATGTTTAACCTAATTATAATCTTAATAATTAATCCTGACTTCAATATTATCCCTCAAAACAAGCTTTTTCTTAATACCAAAAGTGACCTAAATTCATAGCCATTTCCAGATTTTTTTTAAACCATTACCTATTCCTTAATTTGGTAAAAACCAAATAATTTATAATTTATATAAATGTGCTAGAACCATTTTTCTTTAGGATTGTGAATAATATATTTATATAAAATTAAACTCTCCACTGAGATTTCTCTTTTCTCCCTAATTCTGTCTGAATGGGATACATATAATTTCCTACAAGAACAAGTTTCCTTGAGTTTTACCTGTTATTGGTTGCAACAAGCCGACACACACTGCAATGTATGTTTTATTTAAGACAAATTTATTATTCCTAGAAGTACCCTTTACAAGAGCACATGACCATCAGCAGTGCCCTTAGCCAATGTGCCACAAAAATGATCATCAAGCCACAAATAAGGGTCTCCTGATCCTGGTGATCTATGAAGATGTCCAGCACATTGTTTGCCTGAGCGCAAGTCAGATCCAGAGATTGATGGTTGGACTTGCAATGAACTTTGAGTGTTTTTCTTCCTCCTGGCTCCATTCTGGCCCACTTCATCTGCGAAATGAAGTCACTATCACTTAATGACCCAAGCCAAGATAATTAAAAATAATACACACTGACACCCTAAACGAGAAAGAAGATATAGATCTGCTCTAAATTCTGTACAAATGTCTTGAGCACAAGAAATAAAGAGATAGGTACTTTTTAAATTCGGACCTCCAAAGTTGGATTTTTCGATTCTTGTTTTTTAAATCTCGATATATATTTATTGCAGAGATGTTGATAAGCAAGTTGGCACACATAAAAAGTAACCGCAAATGTTATCATCCTAGATGAATAATGTTTTCAAACAGTACTATGCAAAGTCTTCCGCCTAGGGGGATTAGATTCCCCTACTGAGTCAGACTATTATTACCTAGGAAAAGGATCACAAAGTGTATAAAAACTGAAAAGCTGTTTGCGAATACCAGTGTCTGCAGATGGTATAGTGACTGCAAAAATGGCAGTTGGTGCTCGAAACAGAAGAATGTTATTTCTGTTTTTTATTGCATGATTTACAAGATACTGTCTGATGGTTTTATCCCTTATTGACATCTTGCTTCTGAGAGAGCTTAGCTTATATAATTAATATTAACATTAAATGATTATGAACTAATATGTAATGATGCCACATAGAAAATGTATTAATGTATTTTGCTATAACATGCGTTTGAAATGTGCCCACGGGGAGTGGCCGCCAATATACACGAGGACTAATGAAATTGACTAATAAGTATGAAATGTTTTATTAAAATGTGATTTTGCATTAATAGTGAAAACCTATATGCCAAAGTATTGCTAATAAATCATTAGGCTTTAGTTAGCACGAGTCGAGGCCTAGCTGCCTGATTCTCATATTAAATGTGTTTTTCTAACGTGCGGTGTGCTGACTTACTGAAGGACACGAACTCTTGTTTTTCTCCAAACTAGAAGCTGAATGTAACTGTAGTAGATCCATTCTCATGAAATTCGACTTGCTGTAGAAACATTTTAGCTGAATGCAACACTGTAGACCACTCGTAGGTACAAGGTCGCCTGAACCGGTACAGACAATGGAGCCACTGACTGAAGATGTGCAAAGGACCACAAGAGTATGAAATCATACTGGACATTCCACCCGCTAAAGACGTCAATCATAAGGACCAATAAAATACGTGAGAACTGTTATGGGGTGACAAATTCGATGAGCTAATTTGAAGACAATTGGTTAAAGATAGTGGGGTGCAACCCCTTGTCCAACCACAGTTTAGGGGAATGTACAACGAAAATGGGATAAAAACCCTTGACACCAGGAAGTAAAGAGAACAGGAGAGACTAGGAGACTAGGAGAATAGTTAGGGAGATGCTGATGCGATTTGCTATGATCCAGACACTTTGTCACTCTGTATAGAGTCTTTGCTGTTTGGTTCTTAAAACCATTCATGCCTTATATTGCCCGTGTACACTTTACCTCCTTATGAGGGAAGTGCCCCTTTTACCCGATTGCTGAGTTCCTGACTGATGGCGAATCAACTGATGTCCTGAGGACGAAGACCGAACCTGAGTGCTGACCCAAATACGGAGGGTAACTATATGACAATTAAATTGTGATTGTCTGTTTGCTTTTCCTTTATAGGTAGCAACTGCTTCTCTTTTGACAGAGACCATAGTTAGATGTTTTCCAAATTGGTGTTACTAATTTGTTTTGCATGAAGCCCAACATGCCAATGCTAATTCGAGGTTAGTTGAGAGGGTTCACTAAATTGACGCAAATAGACAAATGACTGAATCTATGCTTTGTTGGATAATGCGCTAATGTTCTCTGCTAAGGATAACTTATGTTGACGCCGTGTTATGTTCTAATATTTGTGATTCTTGCTTTGATGAAATCTTATCAGAGTTGCCATATTGTGACTAAGCTAATGTGTTTCTTGGTTTTGAGACTAATAAACTTGCTAGTAGAATTGTAATCAATAGGGAATAAACTTCATAAAATCTTACTAAACTGGTGTGGTTATTCATGACTGCAAGGTCATGTTGGTTTCTGGGTCTTATTAATGTCTTTGACTAAATTGAATTGTTTTATTCTGGTAAATATTGATGACGTTATTGACATATTGATTGACATGCTGATTAGCTCTCTTGTCCTAAGGTGTGTTCAATTAGGGTCAAAAGATTAATTGGCCTAAAACGAGTCCCAAAGTGAGTAATATAGTCATAAAGGGACGCGTTAACACTTCTTTTCAGAGAATTAGCTTTGGCTCCGCATTCTATTTGTGATGTGATTGTGATAATACCAGTGCTTGATTTGTGCTTGTTTTTTCCGGTGCTGAGCACCGGAGGGCCGGCGCTTAGTTTTGTGTCTCAAGCATTTACTGTGAGCAAAAGACACGTGGGAAAGACGGAGAAAGAGAAAAAAGAAGAAGCTTCTGAAAGGGGAAAAGCAGGAAGCTGCAAGAGTGAGCTGAAGGGGCGGGGAGTGGTTGTTAATGGATTGAAGAGGCCCGAGATGGCTTCAGTATTACGCAGCCTCAGTATTATGTGCTTGCACTTTTAATTGAAGCAGCCGCTTGTTTAAGAGGAGAGCTTTTAGCACCGGCACCTTTTTATTTACAAATTAAGCACTGGAAAAAACTGATGGGTGCAATTAATGTGAAATCATAAAGAAGGTGCCACATCATAAGAAGGAGTGTTTCAAAACTATGAACGTGAATTGAAAATATATGCGCAAGCCCGCTGCCTTTGTTGCCATTGCTTGTTATAACATAACCACCTTCTACAGCTTGTCTCCATACACTTGACTATCTCTTGCTTCAACTTGCTTAGGCATCTCGTAGCAGCACATGCCATTCTGTTGAAAGTCGTCTTTCATCATAGCAGCATCACAGTAAAGGAGTGGAAACGTATGTAGTAGCAATCATTTAGCACACTGTGCAATTCAGAATGGTTAATATTGCTCAAATGTTTAAATCATTTTGCACATACCTGACTGGTCCCACTGCCTTCACACTCTCTATTTCCCCTTGGTATGTACAAAACATTGTAATAAATTTTTAGTATTAATTAAGTGCTAAGTTCACAAAACAACATCCAGTATAACAGTACACAGATATGAAACAGCACAAAGAACTATGAAAACGTCACAGTTATTTTATTAACACTATTGAACGATTAGGCCTGATAATTGTGCCGGGTAAATGTGCAGTGGCAACTTAATTTTTGTAAACAGATTTTTGAGGTTTCCAAGTAAGCATCAAGCAGATAAAATACATTAGAATGCAACATGGTTTAAGGGTCTTCTTGTCTCTTACAAGTACAAATGGCAGTCAAGCAATGCCCATTGGGATGAAATGGCTTCAGCCACCCCCCCCCCCCACCAACACCCCCTATCCTCCCACCCCCATCGTGTGCTAGAGACTAGGCTGCAGCTTCATCAGTGCTTGTCTCAGAGAGTGCCTGGGCATAGAGAGCACTGTAGGGAAGCAGGTGTCCCAGGAAAAATATATATTTTCTTTACAAAGACATGCTTATCTTCTGCAAAGTGTCTTCAAAGAAGGGCTGGAGTTCGGTGGTGATTCTAAATATATATGCTAATTCACAGGCCCCCATGATGAGGTCTCTCACAATGCTGGGCCATGTGCTTTATCATTACTCATTGGTTTAAAGACGAGAAAATGATTGCCCATTAACTTTGCGATGGCTGAAGGCAAAATCAGCAATTGAACATCCCAACTGTTATCCTTGGTCCATCCAAGCAAAAAAGGCACAAATCACAAGTTATATTGTATGTAGTTGAATTTACATGTTGCTTAGTACCCATGACAAGAGGAGTGCTCGAATGCAAAAAATGAGAGATTTTCATTTTTTTAAATGGTGTGGTGTTGTACTTATTTAGTGTACATCAGGTAGTTCAGAAATGTTTACTAAAATCTTTTTGCATTCTGGGGGTGGGTCTGTGGTTTTGCTTCTAAAAGTTCAAACACTGGCTAAAAACAAGGGGGCAGATTTACTATTCTATCATGCAATGCAGCAAGTCAACTTCCTGTGCTACATTCTGTAAAAGGGGAAACAGCAGAAACGGGCCACATTCACGAAGATATTATGCATTTCTGCTGTTAAGTGGTGCTGGAACACTTGTGGCTGCCTAGCTCCCTTCTGCCATGGTGCAAGAAAGGTGTACACCTTTCAGCATCAAAACAATCCTTAAAAGCATGTTCCTCTTTGCATGTATACTGCAGAATGCAGCACACTTACAAAGCGGAAATAACAAGGAGATATAAAGATACTTCGACTTTTTAAGCCTAGGTCAGGGAGGTGCACCATTTTGGTGCAATCCTGATTTACAGACCTCTGTACATCTGGGATTGTGTCAAAATCCATGGGTGGATGTGTGTAACTGTCCTTATTAAACCCCTGGAATGATGTGCTGCCACAAGGTAATGCAAGCCAGCGATATGAGTTGCCTTGCACTACTTTGGATTTACTAATCCATGCAGAGCCACACGAGGTGGCATTGTGTAGCTTACTAAATTCCACTAAGGGACTGGTGCTGCCTTGTGATGACTTGCATCACACAAGGGAAAGGCAAGTCCTTCATAAATCTAGACATAAGATTGTGCAAAGTGTTATTGGCAAATTGGGTCTGGGAGGCAGTTAGTTTGTTTCAGTGATTGATGGTAGGTGGCACAAGCACTTATCAGTGGGGGCAGCGACTTTTAAAGATGGTCTATCTGCCAGTCTGGGTAACATGTTCATGGCCGCCTGTTCTATCTCAGAAGAAATGCCAGCCATGGCGTATCAGGCAGTATTTGCATCAGGGTGATGGCTTGACAAAAACATCACATTACACAATTCCTTTACCAGTCATGCATTTTGCTCCTGCAGTCTGTAAACAGGCAGTAGAGGAGAGCCACTCACTATTGTGTTCATCTACCTCGTGATTGCTATGTAACTCATTTTGGGTAGGGCGGGACATGTGCACCACAGTAGGGACACACACGGGGTGCAACATCCCACTGTGCCTTTTCACAGGTTGCTGAGTGCTGCCCTCTCTTAGTTCATCTCACAAAATGTTTGTTTCTCTCGCCCTGGGTATTTATTGCTTCTCATGCAGTAGACTGACAAAGAGGACCAGCATGTTACTGTGCATGGACAGCACCTGACACTGTGCCCACCAAAACGTTCTGCCTCAGTGGCATTGTGTGCCCCAGGCCACTCTGCTCTTGTGTGATTTACTCATTGGGCTTCCTTACTATCTCTGCGAGTGGTAGTTAGTGGTTGGAAAACATGGTGAAAAGGTTCCCCAGCTCCAAATCCAACACACAGACACATTTCACAGACTCAGTTGAAGCATATCCTGTTGTACAACCTCAGGGCCTTGCTGTCTCTCAAGCTGACCCACTTTTGCTGCCAGTTAGCACTGCCACTCCCTTCTACTTTCCTATGCTAATGTCAAACCGGCAACTGTATCCTTGTGCATTAGTGCATCTTCTTCTGAAACACAGTTAAAATGCCTTCCCTCTTTTGAATATCTGCTTGAAGATTGGATTTTAGAGCCCAGGCTTGGTGCCAGAGACCACATTTTACATAGGTGAGGAACTCACAAAGGTTGAGCAGGGATGAAATTTGGCTGAATATTCTAAACCAACCATATTCCCCACCCCAGGATGAAAGAAATAAAGTAGCCAGAGATCTCCAAACTTGATTTTCAAAATTAAACATTCTTAGGCAGTATTCATCTTTCAAAAGACTCATAAGTAAAATCTTCGGTCTGAAATTTCTCAAACTCCTGCTTACCTATTGGCATGGCCATTCAAGCACCATCCCAATGAACATGTGATTTGGCCCCTGAGATTTCCACTAGGGCCCCTAATTAGTATTTGACAAGGTGAACTCAACCAAACCATGATGTTTCTATGTGTTGCTGTGCAAGGTAACAATCAAAGGGTCGAAACTGCCTGGGACCTAGAACCACATTTCAGTGCTTGCTTGAGTAAGTAGAGGACCCCAAAACTGAAGTTATTTGTGCTTCTAGAGATGCGGCTGAGTACATAGAAAACATGAACACCAGTTACATTATGCATGGTCACATTAACGTTTTAGGCAAGGGGAGATTTAGTGATTTTCCCAGGAGCACATGATGTTAAACTGATGCCAAGACTCAAACCTAGTTCCCCAGTTCCACAGTCAGCATCTCTGGTTGTAACACCACAGCTGAATCCCTGCATACATAGTGCTAACCCCATGTATAAAAAGAGCAGAGTTTATTCACAGATGGAGTTCCACTCCTACAGATATTTTGCTACAGACAATTTATTTCTTGCACTGAACCAGAGCAGAGCTCCTGCAAATATAGAGCTCAGCCAGTGCAGAGCATGAGTCATGTTGATTCATAGATGGTCCTGAGCCAGTTCACACGCAGAGTTCAGATCTTTTAGTATTTATTACTACAGTGTAAAATCTAAACGTCTGTGGGGACTGATATACCGATGACCAGCTTCTAATCTATGGAAATACCACATCCCTCTCACCTACGTTAGTCTCTCACATGGACTGTCTGTGATAGGGAGCCAGGAGGAAAAGGTGAGAGGATGGATGAGAATGAAAGAGAAGGAATTGAGGCAAGACTTTTTGGAGAAAGAGAGACCAGATAGAGAAAAGTGACAGAGAAGAGAGAGAAAGTGTGAGTCAATATGGAGGTAAGAAAGAGAGGAAAAGGAAATGACAGGAGAATGTGACTGAGATGTTAAAGAGGAGAGAAACTGTGTGAAATAAGAAATGGCAGATTGAGTGATGTGTGAACAAGCAGCTAGCAATGAGGGAAAGGCAAACTTTGCTGTACATTTTGCCTATTAAGTGTGCTCTCGCCTTCACCAGATGTCTCAATCAATCAATCAAATATTTTTAAAGCACACTACTCACCCACAGGGTCTCAAGGCACTGAGAGGAATTTCCTTGGGGTTCAGTCGAAGAGCCAGGTATTGTGGTCCTTCCTGAATTGTGGTAGCGATGGCGACTGTCTGAGGTGAAGAGATAAGGTGTTCCAACCTTTTGCTGCCAGGTAGGTGAAAGATCTTCCTGCAGCTGAGGACTTATTCATGCAGGGTATGTTGGCAAGCGACAGCTGGGAGGAGCGGAGAGGTCTGGAAGGGGAGTATGAGGTGATGCAGTGTTTGAGGTAGATGGGTCCAATGGTGTGGAGGGCTCTGTAGGCATTTACGAGGAGTTTGAACCTTATGCTCCTCTCGACGATCAGCCAGTGGAGGGCTTTCAGTTGTGCTGTGATGTGTTCTCAGCAGGGGATGTTCAGGAGGAGTATTGCGGTGGCATTCTGAATTTGTTGTAGCTTGTTCAGGTTCTGCTTGGAGGTTCTGGCACAGAGGGTGCTGCCACAATCAAGTCTGCTTGTGATTAGGGCATGTGTCACGGATTTTCATCAGTCGGTTGGTATCCATCTGAAAATCTTCCATAGGAGTCAGAGGTTGTGGAAGCAGGTAGATGTGATGGAGTTGACCTGCCTGCTCATGGTGAGCGCTGAGTCGAGGATGATGCTGAGTTTTCATGCGTAGTCTGTGGGGGTGGGGGGTCTGACAAGTGTGGAGGGCCACCAGGAGTCATCCCAGGCTCAGGAGGAAGGTCCCAGGATGAGGATCTCAGTATTGTCAGAGTACAGCTTGAGATAGCTCTCTTTCATCCAGGTGGCGACTGCATCCATTACGTCTCTGAAATTATTTTTGGCTGTTGAGGTGTTCTCAGCCAGGGAGACGATCAACTGGGTGTCATCAGCGTCGGAGACGATGTTCATACCGTAGCTCCTGACAATAGGGGTGAGCAGGGTCATGTAGATGTTGAACAGCACGGGGCTCAACCAGGATCCTTGGGATACTCCCCAGGTGATATCTGTAGGTTCTGACAGGTGTGTTGGGAGCCTGACTTTCTGTGTTCTGCCTGTCAGGAAAGAGTGTATCCATCAAAGGGCCTTGCTGCATATGCCTGCTGTGTGGAGTCTAGTGCATGGAGTGCAGTGGGACACTGTATTGAAGGCGACTGAAAGAACTAGTAGGATGAAGGCTGCTGTTTCACCGCGGTCGAGGAGGAAGTGGATATTCATCTGTGGCAGCAAGCCGGGCGGTTTTGGCACTGTGCTTAGTCCTGAATCCTGATTGGGAGATGTCCAGGGTGTTCTTGCCCTCGATGTATTGACGGAGCTGAATGTTGATTGCTTTCTTGGCGACCCTTGCTGGGAAGGGCAGGGCAGCAGCAAGATGGAGCTGTAGTTCTTGAGATCCATTGGATCAGCTGTGGGTTTCTTCAGAAGTGGGCATATCTCGGTGTGCTTCCAGTCCTTGAGGAAGGTTGCTGACTCTAGGGAGCAGTTGACGGTCTTGCAGAGTTTGGGCACAATCAAGGTTATGGCCTTGTTGAAGATGTAGTCGGGGCAGTAGGGGCCCAAGAGTGGATGCTGCTCACGATGCAGTGAGTCTTGTCCATCAGATCTAGGTGTGCAGGAGTCGCGGAGGTTCAGTGGTTCCTGGTAGGGATGTTTTTGGAGAGTTCAAAGAGATTTTGGGTCCAAAGCTGTCGTAGATGTCTTTATTTTCTGGAAGAAGAATGTGGCTAGTCTGACACAGAGATCCTGAGATTGAGGGAGGTTAGTGGTCTTGGCATGGGGTTTAGCAGATTCTTTTATGATGTTGAAGAGTTCTTCAATGTTGTGTGTGGTGGTGTTGAGGCGGTCCTGCAGGGCAGTTTTGGATCTGATGAGGCCATGGTGGGATCCTGTGGCAGATTTGAAGGTTGCAAAGTTTTCCAAGGGTTTGCCGTTCCTCCACTTCCTCTCCATGCTCCTGCAGGTGTACTTTGATTCCTGGAGTGCGGGGAGAAGCAGCTGCCTTTCTTGGAGGAGTGCTTCCCTGTGGTCGTTCGGAGAGGAGCTAGGGTGTTCGCGCAGCTGGTGATCCATTTGTGGAGTTTGCATGCCGAGGTGTTGCTGAGGGTGCAAACAAATTCGTCCTCTGTGGTCTGATTCCGTTTCCTGTGGGAGTTGCACATTGTGTAAATGTGCACTGTAGGTGTGGGTATGGAGAAGTGGATGCAGTGGGGTCGGTTCAGTGTAGTGAGGTTGAGTTGTCAATGATGATGATGCTGCTGGTGGAGAAAATGGGGTGGAGAGTGTGTCTGCTGGTGTGCATTGGTGAGGTGACCAGTTGTTTGAGCCCCACTGTGTTCAGGTGCTCGAGTAGTGATGAGGTGTTGTGGTCACTGAGATTGTTTAAGTTGAAGTTGAGGTCTCCGAGGAGCATGTGGCGAGTGCGTGGGGGGCTATGATATCGATGATTGAGTCGCTGAACGCTGGGTGCTGTCTGGGTGGTCTGTTGATGAGGGTGCCCCGGGCTGTGGTCTTTGGGGGTGCTATGGAAGTGGCGGTAACCGCCATGGTCATAATTCCCAAAAATTGACCGCCAGCCCGTTGGCGGTCTTACAACCGCTTCTCCGCCGTCCTCCAGGGTCGTATTGACCCCCTAGGTCTATTAGTGCATGCCTGTGGAGGTGCAGGAGTGTCTGTTCGCAGGGGGGCATCTCCATCACATTGGCCAACCCTGAGTGGGTCTTCCACTACCCCTAGAACACCCCTCCAGAGGTCAGAGCAGGTGGTAGGCAGAAGGCCGGGCAGGTACACAAGGTCTCTCATGCCCTGGTAGGGAAGAACCCCAACAAGGGTTTCCCCGCTCAGGAAGTTGGCTCTTTCCAGAGGTGTTGCTGATCCTCTTAGGGCCCTGGATGCTTCCCCACTGTAAGTACAGTGTGAACATGAGTAAAACCTTCCTGCACATGTCAGGAAGTGGCGCATCCCTGTATATGCACACTTGCACATTTCTGTTCTCATATATATATATATATATATATATATATATATATATATATATATATATATATATATAGATAGATATATATGTATATATATATACACTGAGTCTGGCCCAGCTTGCCAGGATGTGCACAATTGCACATTGGTGTTTTCATGTATATACTGAATCTGGCATAGCTTACCAGCATGTCAACATTTGCTCAATGGTGTTTTCATATATATATATATATATATATATATATATATATATATATATACACACACTAAGGCCCTTATTTATACTTTTTGGTGCAAAACTGCACTAAAGCCATTTTGCACCAAAAGGTTTAGCACCGGCTTGCACCATTTTCTGTGCACCAGCCAGACACCATATTTATGGAATGGTGCAAGCTGGTGCAATAGGTATGATAGAGTAAAAAAAAAATGACTTTAATCGGGTAGGGCTGGCGGTATAGAAGAAGGGGATTTAGCAAAAAAAAATCACTTTAGACAGGTTAGAGTAAAAAAAATGACTCTAACCAGATTAGTGTCATTTTATGGTGCTAAACCTACCATGCCACATGACTCCTGCAATAAAAAAAGGCAGGAGTCATGCCCACCACCCCAGTGGCCAGCACAGGGGACCAGGGTCCCCTGGACATGCTCATTGCACCTTGTGCCATGTATGGGGGCCCATTGCAGGGCCCCCTACTGCACTTTAAAAAAATAAAATGCAATACTTACCTGTACTTATCTGTACTTACCTGGGATGGGGTCCACCATCCTCTACAGTTCCTCTGGTGTGGGTGGGGGTGCCCCTGGGGCCTGAGGAGGACACCTGTGGGCTTATTCCATGGTGTTCCACCATGGTAATAGGCCCAAAGGCCCCCTATCACCTGCCCTGACCTAGGAGTTAAAAAACGGGGCAAAGCTAGCTTTTCACTATTTTTGGACCCCTCCTCCCTCCTGTGCACCATTTGAGTCAGAATTTGATGAATACTTTAAGATCTTGAACTCTAATGTAGCCAAACTTAATTTCACCTACGACATCAGTGCGACACGTGTGACATATCTAGATACAGAAATTTATGTTAAAGAGGGGACAATTCAGACTTCATTGCACAGGAAAATAACAGCTACAAACTCCATATTACATGCTAACAGTTTTCACCCACCACGAACAAAGTGGAACATTCCCTATGGTGAATTTCTACGAATAAAGAAATCTGCTCAGAGCCGGAAGAGTGTGAGAAGCACTTGAAATTAGCGGAGGAGAGATTCCTGGCATGACAATATCCGAAAAAGTGTTTAGCTCTGGCACAGAAACGTGTGAAACAATCATCAAGAGAACAACTAATTCATGGAGGAAACCAAGCCATTAAACATGCCAAACAACAACAGCTGAGGTTCATAACAACATACTCACAGAGTGCCACACAAGTTCGTAAAATCTTGGAAAACCACTGGGCAATTTTACAAATGGACCCAATAGTGGGGGAAATCATGGGACAATACCCATTAATGACTTTCAGAAGAACAGCAAACTTAAGGGATAAATTAACACACAGCCATTTCCAAACTACAAAAGCAAACTGGTTACAGAAAACTGGCTTTTGGAAGTGCAGCAGCTGTAAGGCATGTAAAATTGGACTGAATAAGAAAGAGTACTCAACAAATACTGGCATGGAGAGAGTGATACGTAAGCACTTGAACTGTAAAAGTCGATTCACAGTATATGTGATTGAATGTCCTTGTGGGTTGAAATATGTTGGCAGTACCATATGTGAGACTAAAAAGCGAATTTTAGAACATATTCGAGCAACTATCAATATAGATAGGAGCTATGCAACAGCGAGACATATGAAACAGAAACATGATAGCAAGTGGGAACTCATGACATTCTATGTAATTGATCAGGTACTAAAATCAGAACGTGGTGGTGACAGAGAAAATAAATTGCGTAAACTAGAATCCAGACATATACTTGATATCCAATCTTTCACCCCGCTAGGTTTAAATCTGGATGAGGAGTTATTTGTACACCTATAAGGGTTGTCATAGCTCATAAGATGTTGCCATTCATTTATTTTATGTCATTTCCACCAATTGATAAGATGCTTTCTTTCCCGTTGTCATTTGTCAGATAGCATACAATTTTGGCGCTATCAATAAAAATTTACTGAAGGAATAATACCCAAACATTAATTTTCTTACATCAGAGGTGCAGGATTTAGTGAGGGCCTTGTTTAAAAGAAACTTTGGGGATTGTGCTATTGTAGGTAACATGCAATACATGAATATGAATCCAATGTGAATATAAATTAAAAACTAATGAGGGCCCCTATATTTTGTTAACACACCTCAGAAATTGTTTTGAAGTCTCCATTAGTCGCTGAAACAAGATTTTATGACATATAATTAAAAATAATTTGATTCAATGAAATGCTATAAACTACATATACCAGAATGCAATGTGGAACTCAGTGAAAAACACCTTGGATTGTAGTTAAAACACTGTTACAATTTGGTAAATATGTGTATAGAAAAACGTTTAATTTTTCTTTGTTAAAGTATATATATTTAGTGATATTATGGAGTAACCCTTGATAAGTGGTGTAACTTGAGTATTTTTTCTGTTACTTTGGAGTACTTTATTTAAAGCGCCGAAATTAGCACACAGGAAACACCTCTGAACAAGGTCCGGTGAGACCAAAAAGCGCCAGGGGATTCCTGTTTGTTTGCTTATGATCTCACTAATGTATTAAAAGTTAAGGTATTTTTGGCACAACGACAGAGTGCAGTTTTCTCTTGCTAAAACAGAAAGAAAATCTTGTTTTCTGAAAATATGGTTGTCCTGCCTCAAACCAGCACCACCGGAGAATTAAGTGCGCCGTAACACGCAGATCAGGACATCTTTTCTTTTATATATATATATATGTATATATACACACACTAAGGCCCTTATTTATACTTTTTGGTGCAAAACTGCACTAAAGCAATTTTGCAACAAAAAGTTTAGCACCGGCTTGCACCATTTTCTGTGCACCAGCCAGACACCATATTTATGGAATGGTGCAAGCTGGTGCAATGGGTATGATAGAGTAAAAAAAAATGACTTTAATCGTGTAGGGCTGGCGGTATAGAAGAAGGGATTTAGCACAAAAAAATGACTTTAGACAGGTTAGAGTAAAAAAAATGACTCTAACCAGATTCCTGTCATTTTATGGTGCTAAACCTACCATGCCACATGACTCCTGCAATAAAAAAAGGCAGGAGTCATGCCCACCACCCCAGTGGCCAGCACAGGGGACCAGGGTCCCCTGGACATGCTCATTGCACCTTGTGCCATGTATGGGGGCCCATTGCAGGCCCCCCTACTGCACTTTAAAAAAATAAAATGCAATACTTACCTGTACTTATCTGTACTTACCTGGGATGGGGTCCACCATCCTCTACAGTTCCTCTGGTGTGGGTGGGGGTGCCCCTGGGGCCTGAGGAGGACACCTGCGGGCTTATTCCATGGTGTTTCACCATGGTAATAGGCCCAAAGGCCCCCTATCACCTGCCCTGACCTAGGAGTTAAAAAATGGGGCAAAGCAAGCTTTGCACTATTTTTGGACCCCTCCTCCCTCCCGTGCACCATTTGTGCACAGGAGTATAAATATGGCATTAAGGCCATAGAGTCATTTTTTGCATGAGAATGCCTACCTTGCATCTCATTAAGGCAAGGTAGGTTTCCACTTAAAAAGTATAAATATAGAGTTCGTTTTGCACATAATTAGAGTTTAAAAAAATGATGCTAATTCAGTGCAAACAGAGTATGAATATGCCCCTAAATACACTAAGCGTGGCACAGCTTGTCAATATGTGCATACTTTCACACTGATGTTTTCATAAGGCTTGTGGGTGCACCAGAACACAGGTGCCCAGGGTGTGAAAAATGCCCATGTGTGTTGTTACTACTACTGAGAGCTGCTTTGCCCATAGGTTAATATAGGAGAAATTAATCCTAGCTGCACCTGCATTGGCTCCCAGTCAGCAAAAGGATCACCTTCCGTCTTCTCACCCACGCACACAAAGCCCTCCACAACAAGGGACCGGAATACCTCAACAGACGCCTCAGCTTCTACGTCCCCACCCGCCCCCTCCGCTCCGCTGGCCTCGCACTTGCTGCCGTCCCTCGCACCCGCCGCTCCACGGCGGGTGGGAGATCTTTCTCCTTCCTGGCGGCCAAGACCTGGAACTCCCTCCCCACCAGCCTCAGGACCACCCAGGACCACTCCGCTTTCCGGAGACTCCTAAAGACTTGGCTGTTCGAGCAGCGATAACCCCCCCTTTCCCCCCTAGCGCCTTGAGACCCGCACGGGTGAGTAGCGCGCTTTACAAATGCTAATGATTTGATTTGATTTGAATAGTGGATTGCAGTGGAGTAGCCTCATAACATGCACAATGACAAACCATTTCCATAGGTAAAGTCGGCTTTGTTAATAATACCTTGGAAATGCAAACTTTTAGAAAGTGTGTCTGTTCTATAACCCTTTTGTGTGTTTCTTTAATTCAAGCTTTATTCCACTGGAGAATGGGGTAAAACACATATGTGCATTTCCCAGCGACAGCTATCAAGCGTACGCAACTGGAATGACAGACTTCTGACATTTGAGGGCCTGGCTGGATAGAATGGAGGGAGATGTTTTGACTCTTGGTCTCTGGGAGCCAGATCTTGGCCTCACTAAAGATTAAGATCTGCATTCCACAGCCACATGGTAGACAGGACTGAAATTTAGGGGAGACATCTGCGGTTCAAAGGGAACCCTTTGAATCACCCCCAACTTGAAAGGCACACTTCAGTATAACTAAGGTACCACTTCAGCAACTTAGAGATACACTTGCAGGAATGCAGGACGGAGTCCCTGAACCGTGTGGTGCAGACTGCCAGAGGGAACTGTTGTGGACAGGAAAATGCACTGGGCTTGGAAGGGGCCGCACACTCTTCCTGCATCGTGGCTAGCCTGGGCAAACTGCTTGCTGTAGTGTGGCACTCTGATGTGTGCTCTCCAAGGGCTTGTCAGCTTGCCCACAGTTTTTTGTGGAGGTCTCAGGGACATGACATCAAAGACCTCCTGTGAGGGACGTACACCTTCTATCAGTGTCATTTGAAGTGCTGTGCCCTCCTATGCATCTACATCATCTGCTGGATTCCACTGGGTAGCAGCAGTGTGAGCTTAGAACTAAGGCCCATATTTATACTTTTTGATGAAAACCAGCGCTGGTGCTGGTTTGCGTCCAAAACCTTACCGCCGGCTAACGCCATTCCTATGCGCCAGGCGGGCACCTTATTTAAGGATTGATGTTAGCCGGCGCTGTGGGCTGGTCAGAGTAAAAAATAAATGACTGAAACCAGGCAGCGCCGGCGTAGGGAAAAATGGGGGTTGTGCGTCAAAAAATGGTGCAAGTCAGGTTTGAGTAAAAAATCATGGCTCAAACCGGACTTCTGCCATTTTTTGACACACAACCCCCATTGAAATGACTCCTGTCTTAGCAAAGACAGGAGTCATGCCCCGTTGCCCAATGGCCATGCCCAGGGGACTTCTGTCCCCTGGGCATGGCCATTGGGCACAGTGGCATGTAGGGGGGCACAAGTTAGGCCCCCCATGCCACTTTAAAAAAATAAAAAATGTATACTTACCTTAACTTACCTGTACTTACCTGGGATGAGTCCCCCCATCCATGGGTGTCCTTCAGGGGTGGGCGAGGGTGGCAGGGGTTGTTCCTGGGGGCAGAGAAGGGCACCTCTGGACTGCTTCAATGGTCAGAGACCATGGAAGTGAGCCCACAGGTCCCTTAACGCTTGCCCTCACCCAGGCATTAAAAAACGGTGCACATCAGGCTGTGTGCCATTTTTTAAGGCCTGCCCCCTCCTGTGCGTTAAAATGACGCAGGAGTATAAATAAGGCGCACAGGCCTTAAAGTCATTTTTGGGATGGGAACGCCTACCTTGCATATCATTAACGCAACGATGTTTCCCGCACCCAAAAAAATATGCACACAGAGGATTTTTGACATCCGCGGGGTCGGGCGTCATAGTATAAATATGGGGCAAGGTTTGCGTCAAATGTGCGTCAAAAGTTTTGATGCACATTTGGCACAAACGGAGACTAAATATGCCCCCGAGTATTGAGCCTGGAGACCAGATTTGCCTGGTGTGGAGTATTCAATGTACTGCCCGCATTCAAGGAGTGTGGCCATTCATCACAGGGCCACAACATGCATAAGCGTGTGGCTGGTAGTGAGTGGATTCACAGATTGAGGGACCCCGCCATGGCCCGCTTTTGTTGCGCATGTTACATTTCTCTCTCATGACATTCGGCTGCATGCTCATGTGTGCAGTGTCCTTGTCACTGGTTGTGACCCCCGGTGGTAGGGTGGCATTCCCAGAGCAGTGCCTCAATCTTCCTCATGTGGCACAACTGAACTTGCATCTCCATGTGTGTGACCGGATCTGGTTGTGCTTTTCAAGTCATCGCACACCAGACATTGTGCCTCATTCCAGGGAGGTACGGGATTGGAACTAATCATGTATTCAGAATTGTCTGGTGCGGCTCAAGTAATTGCGCACAAGACTTTGTGCCTCATTCCAGGGAGGTGCTGCGTTGATAACTTTTCATGTGTGAGCAGAATTGACTAGTGCAACTCAAGTCATTGTGCACCAGATGTTGTGCTGCATTCAAAGGAGGGGCTGCATTGGTAACTTTTCATTTAACAAGCAGAATCATCTGGTGCAATTTAAGTCATTGTTCACCAGATGTTGTGCCTCACTCCAGTGAGGCACTACATTGGTCACTTTGCATGTGTGATTGGAATCATCTGGTCTGATTCAGGTCATCAGGCACCAGACATTTAGCCGTTACTGGGAGGGCACAGAAAGTGGTAACTCTTTGTGAGTGATCGAATCTTCTGGTGGAACTCAAGTCAACAAACACCCGATGTTGTGCTTCCTTTCAGGGAGGTGCGTATTTGGTAACTCTTCTTGTGCAATCAGGATGCCTGAGTCACACCAAGTGGTTGCTCCCCAGACGTGATGCCTCTGTGCCTGGGAGCCACAGAATTGTATTTATTTGTGGATTGGAGTGCCTGGCTTAGCTGGGCAGCAATGTGAACAGTGTGTGTCCCAAGGCAACCCTACCCTTGTGCTTTTCAGACCAGAGCCTGTGACGGAAGGCCAGCGTGGAGACCCCAGATTGACCTTCCAGAGTTGTAATCAAACCTACTTTTGTCGACTGCTGTCGCTCAACCATTTTCTCTTTCTTCCCCCCTCCTTTGTTCCGGGATCCTGATTAAGTGTAACCACCAGCCACCAGTAACCTAGAATCTGGGGAAAAGTTACTACATTTCTAGCTCTTGGGGGTGGGAATTGGTTGGTGGAGGGTAGAGGAAGATTTGGGTTCAGGAAGGGTCTGCGAACTCATTCACCAGGTGAATGTTAGCGCACCATATTAGGGTGCTGGAAGCGAGTCTGTGAGAGTGCGTGTATATTAGCCTGCCTGATATCGGTGGCCCTGCGTTAAGGTGTGGAGTTAATGTGTAAGTTACTACACCACAATGCTAGGGTGCCGTGAACGTTGTTTACCACTGCAGTTACTTTTGAAGTGGATCGTGGAGCTATTTTAAAAGTGCTGAGATTCTCTGTGTGTGCACATTGCTACTATCGTTAGGAACCGGCATGCATCCTATAACTGTTTGATATTGGATTGGGGTGATCACTAGGGTGGGTCGCATGCTGCCAAGTGGTTGCAATATATGAAGGTGCTGGGAGGGAAGGTATTACTATTTTCTTGTGTGCATGATGCTAATGTTGTATTAACAGAGTGGGGCCTAGTACTACTAGCTATATTTCTAAATGTGATTGATGCCCAGATTTACATGATGTTCATTGTGTATTAACTAATGAGTGTGTGGAATACAAACTGTATTTACATAGAACCTCATGTGAAGCCTCTTTTGTGTTGCTCAGTGTAGTTGTTGTGTGATAGGTTTGAGCCAATGCTTTACACATTGCTCCCGTGATAAGCCTGATTGCTCTGTTCCAAGCTACCCAAGGGTGTGCTCAGGAAACACAGGGAGTGTAATCACCCATTCTTGATGAGAGTGGTAGGTTCTGCCTAGCTAGGGCCTCACCTCAGTCAAAGAATGTACCACTTTCAATGGCGAGCATCAGTAAAAATGTGTGTGTGTGTCTATCTCTCACACACAGAACAGAAACAGATAGAACAGAAGCAGTGCAAGGTTGCTTCTTTATAGTACAGGTTCAACTTAGGTGACAGCAGTGCAAACCGCCCTCTCTTACAGAACATGTATGTTCTGGCAGAAAGCAATCTAAGTTTCATTAGATATTGGCCCAACATGAAAGCTTTCTTTCCTCACAGAAGAAGTACTCCTTGACAGCAAAAAATATGCTTCCCTTGCTCGCAGTAGGTAGCAGCAGTGCAAGTTCAACATCCATTTAGAACCGACACAACATTGTAACTGCGGTGCAAACCTTTATCGCTGACAGAACATGTTCAGCACAGGATGTAGGTTACACACAGTTCTTTGAAGCAGGTGCTAAAACCACTGAAATTGGTATATTGTTGAAAGTGCAAGGGCTATTGCCACTCTCACTGCAGTGGCTTTATGATAGTAGTTGTGTAGTCACACTCATTTGCTTAAGATGCTGTTGGAGATGCTTCTGACATAGTTTCTGAATCTGTCACATTGATACCATAATTCCTACTTTTTCATATCTTGAAGCTTTGCTGCTGTCTCTGTGTCTTGCTTTCAGTGCCTTCAGGTCTTAACACTGCCATGCCCTGTAACTCATGCTTTTGCTCATCAAGCGAGTGCTTCTGCTATCACAGACTGACAATTCATGGTGCTGTCACTCTGAATACTACTGTTAATGGATATAACTCATGCCAGTGCCTGGCTTCTTCAGGCCATCATGCACAGTGCTGTCATCCACTAGTGATCTAGCTATCATCCATTCTGCTTTCACCTGTATGGGCTTGACTGCAGCAAACAAACTCTAAGTTGAGTGGATGGATGGATGAAGTATGAGTTGTGTGAGCAGGTCAACAACTTCAAGGGTACAATAGGAGGGATATCCTTCAGCAGCCTCAGACTCCAATCATGGTTCACTCACCAGACAACAGGTCTATGCACTCCCCTAGACTGCTAGCTGTTCTTTCTATCATCCTAAAAGAGCTCATTAAACATCTGTTTATTGGAGGAACATGAGCTCATCACTGGCTGGTTGATGCAGGTGTTGTCCATCAGCTGTAGCTACTGGATCCTAGAGCAAGATGGCAGCAGGTTCATAGGCATGCTCATACCTTCCCACATACATAATCTATGCCCATGTCTCCGTCTGGTTATCCTCATATCTCTCAATCTGATCCTGCAGCATTGTCTTGTGGATGCTCACCATAACAATATATAGTGTACTTTTTAAGCAGCTTCAGCTCCTTCATAAACATGGCAGACAACATTAATAACCATTATGGATTTCCGGTGCAGCATGACTTCTCTAGCCAACCTTGTTTCATTCAGACAAAAATAAAATGTGACTGAGTGTAAGTTTGGCCCAGGCATGTGTCTGTATGTTTTAGTGATATTTAACCTGCAGCGCAGAAAAGAAACTGGCTTTATAGTTGCAATTTGCAATATCAGTACTTTCCTGACACAAAAGTGGATAGCAATTTCAAGAGAGGTTTAAAGTGCCAAAAACTGAAAAAAAGATTATTCAGCACTTTGTATACTATTTTAAATTATATAAAATACCACAGTTATACCACAGTAAAAAAACAAAGATACACTCATTATCTGGACTATGATGTCTGTTCTTCCCTGATGGGTACAATGGAGATTCATCACTTTAATAAATCATTACATCATTGAGAAATATGTAAATATTTATTTTGTTTATCGGTCAAACTTTAACCCATAGTGCATATACTCTTAGACACACCTGAACCATAAATGACAGGTGTTAGATTTGACAGCTGTAGGGTGGTCACCCATAACGTTTTACCTGCCTCCCTCCACTTGATGGACACTGTTTGTACTGGTTTTAGGACTCTGCACACTTTACCACTGCTAACCAGCGCTAAAGTGCATATGTTCTCTCCCTTAACACATGGTGACATTGGATCATACCCAACTGGCTTATTTAATTTACTTATAAGTCCCTAGTAAAGTGCAGTATATGTGCCCAGGGCCTGTAGATTAAATGATACTAGTGGGCCTGCAGCACTGATTGTGCCACCCACTTAAGTAGCCCCTTAACCATGTATCAGGCCTGCCATTGCAAGGGCTGTGTGTGCAGTTTCACTGCCAAATTGACTTGGCATTTAACAGGGCTTGCTAAGCCTAAAACTCCCCTTTTTCTACATATAAGCCACCCCTAAGGTAGGCCCTAGGTAACCCATAGGGAAGAGGGTGCTGTGAAGACAAAAGGCAGGACATGTACTATGTAGTTTACATGTCCTGGTTGTGTAAAACTCCTAAATTAATTTTACACTTTTGTGAGGCCTGCTCCTTTCATAGGCTAATATTAGGGCTACCCTCATATTCTGCTTGAGTGGTAGCTTATTATCTGAAAGGAGTAACACGATCATATTTAGTATGGCCAGAATGTTAATACAAAATCTTGCTGACTGGTGAAATTGGATTTAATATTACTATTTTAGAAATGACACTTTTAGAAACTGCACTTAAATCCTACTGTGCTTTACAATCCACATCTGGCTAGGTTTAGTTGACAGCTCCCTCGAGCTTTCACTCAGACAAAACCCAAACAAAGAATGCTCAGTCACACTTGCATACATCTGCATATTGAATGGGTCTTCCTGGGCTGGGAGGGTGGAGAGCCAGACACTTACATGCCAAAGGACAGTAGCCTGCCGACACACAAAGGACGGCCACACTACCTAGTGGGACCCTGGCAGACAGGATGGAACTGAAAGGGACCCTTGTGCAGTTCTAAGCCACTCTTTGAAGTCTCCCCCACTTCAAAGGCACATTTGGGTATTCACACAGGGCCTCTGCCCCTCCCAACTCAGACACTTCCTGGAGAAGAACCTGAGCCAGAACCTACCAAGAAGAACTGCCTGGCTGTCCAAAGGACTCACCTGACTGCTTTTCTGAGAAGAACTGCTGCCTTGCTGTTGCCCTGCTGTTTGCTGCTCTCTGGCTGTGCTGAGAAGTGCTCTGCAAAGGCTTGGATAGAGCTTGCCTCCTGTTCCTTGAAGTCTCAAGACCAAAAAAACGTCATTACTGCAAGAGAAGTCCCTGTGCGGTGAAAATCGATGCAGAGCCTGCAAGAAACAATGCAGAGCCTGCATCGTGGTGATAAAATCACTACATGCCGGAACGACGCAGCACGACTTCGCAAGGAGAAGATCGATGCAGCGCCAGCATTGCGACTGGAACTTTGACCTACGGCCCACTGGATTGACGCAAAGTCGAGTGAGAACAATGCAGCCCGACTTCCTAAGAGAAATCAATGCAGCGCCTGCCGTGTGGTAGAAATTTCCACGCAATGGCCTCCGGATTGACACAGCCCCTGTGACTTCGTCCTGCAAGCACCGGATTTCAACACATCATCCTCGGGGCACCCGAAAACCCAGCAACCTGAAGAGGATCCCAGTCTGCATGCCGGAGATCGACGCAAAGCCTGCGCTGCGTGAAAACTCAATGACGCATCATCTGTGTGTACTGGAAAAATCAACGCACACCTCCCAGTTTTCCATGCCTCTCCTCCTCTGCAGTCCCTTGTGGAGAATTTGAACACTAACCAGGTACTTTGTGCTTGCAAGAGACATTTGTTGCTTTTAAAAGATTAAAGACACTTTATATAATTTTGACTGTGATATTTCAACACATACTTATTGCATCTTAATCATTTTGACCTGCACCTTATCAGTTAAATATTATATATTTTTCTAAATACTGTGTGGTGTATTTTTGTGGTTTTCTACTCTGTTATGGCATGATTTATTGAACAAATACTTTACACATTGCCTTCTAAGTTAAGCCTGACTGCTCAGTGCCAAGCTACCAGAGGGTGGGCGCAGGATAATTTAGATTGTGTGTGGCTTATCCTGACTAGAGTGAGGGTCCTTGCTTGGACAGGGGGTAATCTGACTGTCAATCAAAGACCCCATTTCTAACAACAGGCAATGCAATGAAGGTGTGACCCCTGTGTAATACATAAATACCACAATAATTTGCATTTGGTCTACTCTCTAGACAGCATGGAGAACACAGCATAATAGGAAAATATCAAATGATTTTGTGTTGACATGGATTGATGATGGTGAAAGTTTGGAGCATTTTCACCTCAACCTTTTTTTAATGTTTTATTAAATCAGCCTACGGGAGAAGATATGGTGTAGTGACTAAGACAACCTGGGGACTTGGCTTAGAATCCAGCTTGGAACGTGACTGCAAATCGTGCAGTTCTGAGCTAATCACTTAATCTGTGACGATGATGTAATTTTTTGTAAATGTGTGTTATTAAAAGATTCAGGCACCCACTTGAGGTGTAACGTCTTGCTTCATCTGCATCACTACCCTTAATCTACAACACTTCATTGCTGCCCAGCTAAGTCTGTTCTATAACAATATAAACAAAATACATATATTTACATTGTGAAGATATCCTGCTTATTATGTACTATGAATTCCCCCTCACTAATGAGATGTTTGTGAACCCCTCTCATTTTATGACATTCACATAGAATCCCTAGATAATTTTATTTATCCCACTACATCTGCCACACCGTTACTAGAGTTCTTATAAGTCTACTTCTTGATGTCTGAGGGAGCACGTCTTGTGTTTTTGAGAGGTCCCCCATGCACATCTTCTTGTTCCCTGAAACAATTCTTAATTATGAGGCTTATGTTGTTTTCATTAAAAGAAATTCACCTTTACAATAAGGCTTTCTTTTCTGCGTGTCAGGAATGCACAGTGGCACAAGATTCACTTAGTACGAAATATCTTGTAGACATCTGATGCTTGCAGGTCTGGCAGATAATTTGAAGCTCCAGCAGTGCCAGAGTGACAATTTTTACCAATGCTAATTGATCTGGCTTTAAAGTGCCAATGCATGAAAATACAGACATGCATCAATGTTGTTTGCATGTGTTAACACATTAAAGGCAGATATATTGGCACTGTGTGCTCTCATACTGGCTCTGAGAATGTCTCTGCCTACATTGCATGAATTGATAGCCCAACCACTGCTGTTTGAAGTACTAGCCCCCCAGGGGTTTGGGTCTCGTTGCGCGCCTGATAGGGACATATAGCAGCGATTAAAAGGTGAGCTGGGGGCCGCTCTGTGCATTCCAGTCACCCCCTTCCCATCAGAATTAGGAGTTGACTACCCCACACATTTATGCAACAGGTCCATTTCTAAGAAGCAAAACTTACCAAACCAACCACCCTCCCACCCCCACCCGTGGTTTCCTGTTCTCCCTCTCCCAGTCAATTGTACTGCTGATGGATATGGAAAGGGGTGGTATCACTTACAGAAAAGTAATGTTTTGTTCTGGGTATGTCGTAGCGAACCATCCCTGGGTGACGGCCATCATCAAGGCAATAGGACGCCACCAAACCTATGATCTCCTGTGATTTCTATTCATTGTCATGGTAGATTTGCAAGGCAGTTATTCTGAATAAATTGTCCCATCCTCCTCATCTCACTACGTCAGTGGGTTAGGTAATGCCTCCCAGGTTCTCGTAAAGTTCATCTGTTTCCTGCCCTTTCTAAGTAAGGACCCTCCTTCCCATTCTACCCACCTAATCATATCAGCCATCCACCGTTTTACAGTGGGACCAGCAGGAACTTTCCACTGCATCGTTATACACCATTAGGCTAGTATCTAAGCTAGGCAACATCACAAAACAAAACAAAATGATGGGCAGAGTGTTGAAAGTTTCAAACACCCGCAGTCACAGATCTGAGTTTAATCCATCCTCCAGTGTTTGAAAAGTTACAGCACTCCATCAATCATCCTTTTGTGTTGCTATAGTATCTAATCTAAGTCTATGAATCTGGATGTCACCTTATGCTTAGCCTTATGGGGATAGATCCCCAATAGACATGATTTGGGGGTGAGGTCTAATGAGTGTTCTGCAGTATCTGAGAGTAACTGCAGCACCTGTGCCCAAAAGGAGATTAGATGTACATTGCCCCATATCATGAAGAAGCAATCCTCCTCCCTGAAAATTGCCCCAGGGGAATTCATGTACAGTGGATGGGAAGTAGGTGTTAAGCTTCTGAGGTGTGAGGTACACTCTATGCAAGATATTGTAGGGTATGAGTTTGAGCAGGCATTGCAGGATATTGTGAGGGCTGCCTCCCACATTTTGACCCATTCACTATCAATCAATGCTGTCCCCAAGACAGCCTTCAGTTCTCTTTTAATAGTGCAAATTGAAATAACGTGGAGTGCCTCATAGAGCCCTGATACCAGCCTCCGAGAGTTGCATTGTCACATAGGAATTGTCAACTCCAGTGTGTCAGGGGTTTGGTGCCTCACCTCCCCCAGTGTTTCATTACTGTTGTAAACATGGTAACATGGAGTAGGAATTGCCCCACCGGAAGGTCATGATTCACCCTGAAACATTGAAAAGGGTGTAGCTTCCCATGTATATATAAAGACTCTACTGTATCTATACCTGATGCTAGCCAGTCCTGTAGTCATATTTGTTCAATTCCTCACATATGCATAAGCAGTGCCAGAAGTGGAAACTTTGGGGAGCATGGGGTGCATGTCCAGGTTCTCTGTAGCACTCTCAGCCAAGAATACCAGGCAGAACCGTGGCCATTCCTGTCGGGAGTGACAGGCTTCTTAGGGTTAAACAAAAGAGTAATTGCAAAGCCGGCTCAGGTACCTCAGAGAAGCGATCCACTTCTACATCCCACAGTCCCCAACACCACTGCATGCACAGTGTAGCTGGGCTGCTAGGTAATAGACTTCAAAGTCAGGGGCTCACGTTTCCCCATCCATGGGCATGTGCTGCAGCTTAGTCAGCACCATCTGCCGCCAGCCCTTACCCCATTTCAGCTCATTTATGATCATACCTAGCTCTGAAAAGAGACACCACGGTGCAATCACTGGGAGAGTAGTGAAATAGTAAAGAAAGAGGGGTAATGCCATAATTTTTGCTACCACGATCCATCCAGTCAAAGAGGTTGGTAGAGACTTCTACAAGGCCACACAAGCCTGGGAGGATGATACAGCTATCCCAATATTCTCCTAGAGGAGTTCGGGGTTTGTCCAATTTATGTGAACTCTCAGGTAATTTATTGCCAGCCACTCACACCACATTCTGAAATGTGCAGTGGAAGCTTATTTTGTTGCCCACAGGCCCCGATTGAATGGGGATCTGTGACCAATGACAGAGTAAGACAATGAGCATGGCATCACTACTTGCATTTGTTGTATAGCCTTCAGTGTGTAAAAGTGAGCTATTTTGTTAACTATGTGATCAATTAAGCTACATGCACATGGTGATGGGCCTGCTGATATTATTGGCTCACACTTAAAGACGCACATCTTCCATGACTGCGGTATTAAGATGTGCTTCATGTATTTTAAAATATGAGGATTCCGAGGTCTACAGTGCTGACAGGGGGTATTTATGTCCGTTGCATTGCACCATCACTACAGCAGCACTATGCTAGATCAAGTCTGCCACAGGGGAACACAAATTACGCTAGGCATAGATGCATCTCTATGTATATTAAGGATGTGCTGGAATCCTTACATACCACATGCTTTGATATGTCAAGTGCATAAGTGGAACAAGTGCAAGATCCTGTACACAAAACAGTTTATACACATGCATCTCATCCTTTGTATGTGGAAACATTTATGTTAATGTGCTCTTGTGCCAAAACACATTTTTTTCTGATCTGGGGTAATGCAAATGGTTACAATTATTTGAGATACCGGATCTGTGCTTTTAGTGCTAATTACCATAGTACATGATCTTTGACAATTGTAAAGCCAACAACTAATTTACAGTCCATTTTCATTGCTCACTGAATACACATACAGCTTGAACCATAAAGCTTTTGTAAAATTGAGCATTCATATTAAAACAAGTACAGCATAAGCCCAGTTGATGCCTATTATAGAAGCAAAAGTAATCACCAAATGCGAATATATGACTGTAATAATGTTACTTTACTTTGGGACTGTGTATAACAAACATACAACAAAAACATAGCTTTAATTATATTCTATTAAATATAGTATATTAAGTGCTCATTCCAAACGATATATAGTTTGATTGCACTGTGTCTAGGAATATGTTATACATAATAAAGCAGTTACAAATGCAGTAAACACTGGAATGTGCCAAATTTAAAAAGATAGGTATTGTGTTTTGTTAAATGCACATGCTTAATTGTAGTATGTACTGATCAGTATAGAAGACATGCTCAGCCTTTAGTATTAAAAAAGAAACAAATCATGTGCTAACAATATATATTTGAAGCTATCACTATATAGTACTACTATAAAAGCATTATTTTTAATGTTATCATTTTCTCTGTAAAGGCTATTTACCTAGTCTCAGGGTAAATAGTGGATTGTCTTCTATTTTCATGGCCACTGGCTAAATAGCAGAAATGATTTACTATTTATCTGGCAACCTTAAAAATAGGAGGTAAACTTCATAATTTACCTGCCCCCTGGCTAAATAATAGTGAATTTGTACTCTTTGCCTATGGATCAAACAAATAGCAGAATAACTATCCCATTTACCTGCCTGCTGCCTAAATAGTAGATGTTCTACACTATTTGTTCGGCAGCCGTACAGATAACAAGGAAGTTTCACTCTTCACCTGGCCACTAACTCAATAGTAGCGGGTAGGTACCTTATGGGAAGCAAACAAGCAATCAGCAAAGAAACTTCACTCATTACCCGGCTACTAGCAAAACAGCACACTTTGGCTATCATTCTTGCAAACAGAATAACAACAAAACAATACTACTAATATTACTTCAACTACTATCACTACAACTATTACTTCTTCTTCTTCTACTTACCACTAATACCACTAATACTGCTAATAATAGCTAATAATGATAATAATAATAATAATAATAATAATAATAATATTAATGATAATAATAATATCTATATTTTCATACGAAACACAAATCATCTCAAACGATAGCATTTTCCTTTCTTAAATGATACACCAATCCAGTAGGTAAATGTAACACTTAGTTTCACTGATACACCCAGGCTACACTGTAGACCATGTCTATTGAATATTTCACAATTGTCCAGTTTAATATTGAAATTAGTTTGAGACTTGTTTCTTTAGTATTAGAACATGTGTGGGCATTTGGAAGAATTACTAGCTAAAAGGTGCTTCAAGCAGTCAGTCATTAATTTAGGTTTCCTTTATACATGACAATGCCACATGAAACAATTCCAACAAATAATGGAGGGCCAGATGTAGGAAAATTGGAAATTGCGACTTGCAATTTGCGAGTCCTTCCGACTCGCAAATTGCAAGTCGCAATTTGCAATGCAGAACGGTGTCTCAGACACTGTTTGCGAGTCGGTATGGGGTCGCAGAGACCCACCTCATTAATATTAATGAGGTGGGTCGCAAATTGCGGCCCCATACCGACTATAGGCACTCGCAAACATGGAGGCCTGCTGTAGTCAGCAGACCTCCATGTTCGTGACTGCTTTTAAATAAAGCAGTTTTTTTTTTTTTAAGTGTAGCCCGTTTTCCTTAAAGGAAAACGAGCTGCACTTAAAAAAAAAATGAAACCTTTAGTTTCGGTATTTTTTCAGGGCAGGTAGTGGTCCATTGGACCACTACCTGCCCTGAAAAAATAGTTTTGGGTCCATTCACAAAGGGGAAGGGGTCCCATGGGGACCCCTTCCAATTTGCGAGTGGGTTACCATCCACTTCAAGTGGATGGTAACTGCAACACCATTTGCGACCGCATATGCGGTCGCAAATGGTATTGCATACCACTACGAATCGCAAATAGGAAGGGAACACCCCTTCCTATTTGCGATTCTAAAATGCATTTTGCGAGTCGGTCCCGACTCGCAAAATGCATTTCTGCATTGGAAACACGCATTTGCGAGTCGCAAACGGCAGATTTTGCCGTTTGCGACTCGCAAAGTGTTTCCTGCATCTGGCCCGGAATGTGTTAAATATTGCTGCAACACCTCCTGGTATAACCACTGCTGTTTCTGAACATTTCTGTAAAATGTTCTCATGCTTCAGAAGAGTAAAGTTCTATTGTAATCTCAATACCTTTTCTTTTTCTCTAGGGCATTTTCATAAGTTTCTAAAGTGTTCCCTGTGTAGACCCACCTTTAAGGGTTATCAAACAGCTTTGATTATAACTATGTATTTTGCATTATTGCCTATGGCCAAACACATCACGAACAGGAAAACATTACATGAACCTCTGCAAGAAACTTAGGGCCAGATGTAGCAATGTCAGAATTTGCGATTCTGAAATTGCGAGTCAGTGCGACTCGCAATTTCAGAATCGCAAATCCTGATGCAGAACGGTGTCTCAGACACCGTCTGCGAATAGCTATGGGGTCGCAAAGACCCACCTCATTAATATTAATGAGGTGGGTCGCATTTTGCGACCCCATAGCGATTCCCTGCACTCACAGGGATGGTGGCCTGCTATAGACAGCAGACCTCCATGTCTGTGACTGCTTTTTAAATAAAGCAGTTTTTTTATTTTTATTTTGCAGCCCGTTTTCCTTAAAGGAAAACGAGTTGCAAAATGAAAAAAATAACGAAACCATTTGGTATTTTCAGATTGGGACTTAGAAACATTTTTGAAGTTTACTGCTTCTAAGCCTCAGCGTTGCCAATCTACTTGCAGTAGGCAGCCAGAGCCCCATCACTGTCAACCTCAAACCATGTCTAGCTCATGGTATACCATGGCAATCAACCACAATAGACAGATTGCACTTTTTGATGCTTTTTTCTCTGAACATTTAAAAAAAACATATCTTTGGTTTCCCTTTTTTTTTTTATAAATGGGAGTGGGATTTGTATTGTGTTGTTTTTAGACTTTGTAACTGTTCTGGTATTTCTAAACACTTTAATCATTTTAAGCCTGTCTGCTCTGTGCCACAACTACCAGATATTGAATGCAGGTTTAAATTAATGACATTTTTGTTTGGGCCTAAAAATATAATGGCTTCATTACTTGTTGTGGACACTGATGAATTCCCACTAATAGACCATTTTCTCACAGAAGTAGTTAAAGGTTACTGCCAAGATTGCTGCGTTTGGCTGTGCATTTGTGATCAGTTCAGGGGGAATGTCTTTGTTTTGTTTGGGTGTTGTGATTGGGCAGGGGGATTGTTGGAATAGGCTCATGGTGATAGATTATCTAGTATGTGAGATGAAGTGAATCAGGTTTGTAGCCCTATCCCAGATCAAACAAAAGTCCATGTTCTTGTCCATCCTTAACTGAAAACTTGTGCAATGCTCAAGGGTCAGCAGTGTAGATAATATACATAGCTTGCCAATAATTGGTTCAGGTCCAAAGTCCAGATAAGACAAGATCAAAGTCAGATTGTGCAAAACATAGCATGCCCATCCAAACTTACTTCAATTACATATTTTTGCTACAATTGTGGATAATATTGTACCTGTGTATGTGCTCTGATCAAAATGAGTATGCAAATTGGGTTAATTTGAATTGGTAGTAACAACCTACTTATATGTTTTAAGGAATGTTGCTCCCTAGAATTGATTTTTGCCACACTTCCCAGGAAGTGGTCATCCAAGAGAGCAGTGGCCTGACTGTGATTAAACAGCTGGCTCCCCTTACATTTCATCCCAGAAGCAAGGATACATTTGGCAAAGCTGCACCCATACCCCAGATCTCTACAAGGAACAAGACAAAGAAGAAGAAGGACTGCCCTGCTGGACTCCTGCCCTGCACCTGGACACCAAACTCTGAAGGCCTGGGCTTCACCACTAAAATTACTTTGCCTCTCTTCTACAGCTTCAAGAAGGGGCTCCCTGTTTGCTACAGGTACAAAGTAGCTCCCAGAGTCCCCTGCATCAAGTCCTGCAAGAAGAGCCCAGCTGACCAGCTTCCATTGGCCATTTGAGAATTCTGACTAAGTGTATTCTGGGAATTGTATTCCCAAGGAGCAACTCAGAGCTTCAGGAACCTTGCCTCTGTGCACTAGAAAACATTAATTCTTTAAAAATTCATATCTTTGGTTCCCCTTAGCCAATTTCTGTTGTTTTAGTGTAATTTTAAAACTAAACATACATTCTATTTTTATAAATTAGCATTGGATTTTTATTGTGTTTTGTGTTTTACTTATTTACTGTTTTGTGATTTTTAAATGTTATACACACTTGTCTCCTAAGTTAAGCATTGTCACTCAATGCCAAGCTATCAAGGGTTGAGCTGGGTTTAATTTACTGAGACTTAACTAGACCTATGTGGAAGCTAGTGGCCTATTGCTAAGTGTAGGGACTTACCAGTCCTTACCAATAATCCACTTTCCAACAGCTTGTATCTTATGAAGTAAGGAAGGGGCTGGGTACAGCTCTCAGGCCACCCTTTGAAGCTCAAGAAGGGGGCTGAGTACAATGCCCAAGCCATCCTGCTCAGGAGAGGAACACCCTTCCCCACATCCAAGGTCTCTTTGTCTCCTGTCCAGAAGGAATACACACAGGAGAGCCATAAATAGTCAGGTAACCCTGCACTCAGGCAGAAATGCACATTTGGTTCAGGCTATCAAATGATTTTTTTTTAAAAGTGGCAATTTCAAAACAATAGTTTCAAATCTGACTTTACTATTAAGAAGGATTTTACATGACCATTAAAATGAGTGGAAGGAGTATTTTTCTAGTTTATCCCATTCAAAATATATTATTTCTTAAATGCAATAATGTGAACAACTGTTAGTTTATGAGACAGCTAGCCTTGCTGCTGTGAAAAAATAATTTGTATTTTTTCACTGCCATAGCATCTGAAGCATGAAATATATATGTCCTACTTTTTAGATGCCATGCACCCTGCCCTATGAGCTTTTAGGGCCACATAGGGGTGACTGTGTTAAAAAAGAAAGATGAGACCTGGCAAAAGAATTATTTTGCTAGGTTGAAATAGCAGTTTAAAAACTGCAATAAAGTCCACAGTGGCATACCTGAGAAGTGTTTAGAGTTCTACTTTAGTGTGTGCCACAAGGCTGCAGTCCACTGGTAGCTTATAATTTACAGGCCCTGCGTACATGCAGAACAATATACTAGCGACCTATTAGGAAATTAAATGTGGCAGTTATTTGTATACCAAATTTACCATGTTTGTGATGGCGAGAACAAGCACTTTACCACTGTATAGCTGGAGTGGCGTCTGCAGCAAAAATAGGGTAGTGAAAGCAAACAGCTGAGGAAATACCACCCAAAAAATAGTAATATCCAACATGGTGTAAACTGCTTCACTCACTGTGCCGCAAAGATAATCAATATGCTAACAAATTATTTTTTGAGCAGCACTGTTTGGAGTGAGAATTCAGAAATGCTTGCATTGTGAAATATGAGCGCAGTAGTGATGCTCATTGGTTGTGTAAAAGGCCCGATGCATTACACTGAGAGTACATAGGAATGTCATTGTTTGTGTAATAGAGCAAGCTTTGTGGCATAATACTCTCCAATGACCATTGTGGTTCTTCGTTAAATAATTTATGCCGGTTTCAGAAGACTCCTGAAATTTACTCAGAAAGAGAGACCAAGTTTTCTTCCACAGTACCAAATTTCAGTTTAGGATTAAATCTGCCTTTTCAGATATGGCTCTCTCTGTTCCTGTAACAACATATGATTATCCATATCCTAAATAACACAGCATTGTTTCAACCAGGGCATAATTTCTGATCGCACTCCTTGAAGCAAACTGCAAAGCTCATTCCAAGGATGGTCAATAAATAAATGAATATGGATAATTAGCTGGAGAGTTGTGAATCAGAATTTGAGGAAAGCACCGACTGAATATAACAAAACATGCCTCTGTAGTTAATAGAAACACAACATGTCAAAATTCAGAAGTTGCGGTTATATGCTACTAAGTAAGGCCTTTCAATACAGTCCAAATTTAGATACAAATTGCAGGTATTTGTATTACATGGAAGCTTAACATTTGTGCAATACACTCAAGTCATAAAAGAAATAAACATCAACAGAAATTAAAGTGCCACTACTTTCCTACTGTTATAGATAAGTGCAGCTTAGATCATTTAGAACCATCCATCTACAATCCAAATGTACTCATCTCAAATTCTCCAAACATTATGGAAATACATTATTAAGTGCTTGACTAAGTTCCTGAAGAGCACAAACATTTTGTACCCAGCATATGCAGGTTTTCACCCTCTGGAAGGGGCTGAATGAGTTCTAGATTTTAAGAGATGCCCTCAGATCAAGGGTGGACTTTGGCCTGGCCAATGCCCAGTTCCTGTGGACCTCTGAAAGACCTTTGGCAGAGTAGAACACCAGAGACTGCAAAGGAGACTTTAGGAAAAGGAAATTAATGGAACAGGACATGATTGAATGAGTGTTGAAGTATTTGTGTTTCAATTGAACGGCAGCCAACCATGTGAATGCCTTTTTATAATTCTCTCCGTAGTCATGACATACACAAGGTTCACCATATGTCCAAGTGTTGTTTGATGTGTACAATACTCCATGCCCAATTGATAACATAGTGTGGGTTTACATTTTTGCACATACTGAAGATGCAGGGCTGGCGCTAGGCATAAGCAGCATGGACAGCAGCCCAGGACCTAGAGCTCAGCCCACCACTATGGGCCCTGCAGCAGTCATCCCCCCCGACCTGGACCTCACAGATATGCTCCAGCAGTGCAAGGCCCAGGAGAGGGGCATTTCTATCCTGCACCTCACAGACATGGATTGCGCTGCCAGGAATAGGAAAAAAGGCCCTTCTAAATGGCAAGCAATTCTCACTCTTCAGCCCTTCATGAGCTCAGGAGGGGTGCTGCGCCATGCAGATTCAGGATCACCATCAACCACTGGGATGCAAATAAGGTTACCACCTTTTCAAGAGAAAAATCCACATCATTTATTGCTATTTTAGGAGTCTGCAAAGGAGGGGGCACAATACTAAATATAACTTTAATGGAAATCATAGGTATTCAGTTGCAACAAGACATTTCTGTCTTTGTTTACTATAATTATTACTCAGGGATCAAATGTAGCTCTATAACACTTTTAAATGTATTCCCTGTTTATACTTGCTGTTTTGATTATGCATTGATAAAGACTAAGAATAAGGTGATTTGCTTATTTTTGCTTATTTTTGTACTGGCCAGGAAAGAAAAGCAGCCAGGTGGAAACTCTAGATGCAGACAGTCTCATGGAGAAATAAAACTAATTTTTCCAGTTTTATATAGCGTAAACTCAACCTGAGGGTATTCTAGCGCTTTACATGAGAACCAGTTACATTACACAAGGACACAACCTGTTTTTAGACACAGGGAGATTAAGGCCCTCATTAGAAACACAGTGGGAAACACCGCACCGCCGGCAGTAAAAACCGCCAACAGAGGAGCGGTCCGGACTGCCAAATAATGAACCAACTGAAACGCAGGCATCCTGAAAACCACCTAACCGCCAACAGACGAGTGCCGACAATGACGGCAGAGCCCGCCCACAGGCTAACGGAAGGCCCAATGTGCCCATCAAATAATGAACCACAAGACCGCCATCAGTTCCGGGGCAGGAACCACTGCCACGCAAAGCGAGGTGGAAACAAACCAAATATAAGGAAACACTCACCGGAGGCTCACACCACACGCTGAAGCAGACATAGATAGAGAGCTGCAGATCATGCCAGCCCTGCTCTTTGCCACATACCTCCATGACTGAGATCACCGACGAAGATGATGATGGTAAGTACCGCAACCTACTAAACAAGGGAAGAAAGGGCACAGTCACATACCCACCCACTCCACCCACCCTGCAACGCTCCCACAACCCTTCACAACAGCACAACCCATAAATCCTACAGCAAGAGGTACTTACCCTACACAAGGCAAATCCAACCTGTCCATAGTACCTACAAATGCCCCACACCCACAAACAATGAAATGAGAGACCAGGGATCAAGAGTGTGCCGCCAAAACACAGGCCACACATAAACTTTTAATGCAGCTCTCTGAGCAAACGATTCACATTAAGGCCAATAGTCAGTCCGTAGTGCCAGACTTTTTTGGACTACAATGGCACCAACTTGACTCCAAAAAGTGCCACGGTACTCCACCTTATAGGGGCAACAATTAGGCCTCAAGGCACCTCAGGGAACAGGGGCAGAGGGTGGTGGGAGTGGGGATTTACTACGGGGGGACCTTGGATTTGCGTTTGGAAGGTGGAGGGGGTTTGTATTTGGCCTTGGAAGGTGGGGGAGTGTGCTTTGACCGGGTGGAGCCAAATGGAATTGGCTCTGCACGGGGCTTCTTCCTCTCTGGGGAAGGGGCATGGGAATGTGAAGGGCAGACAGGGGCGGGCTGTGAAGTGGAAGAAGTGGAAAGGGCAAGGAGGTGCGCACGTTTAGAGACAAGACAGGGTGGGCCAGTGGTATGGAAGAGGTCATCACGGGAGAGGAAATGTTTTTTGGGAGCAATTGGGTTAGACCTGTAGGAGGGCATGGGAGTGGAGGCAGAGGGTGTGGACGTAAGTGGTGTAGTGGTGCGTGTTGTGGGTGCAGGTGACTGGACAGTATGCTGAGGTGTGGTGGGTGTGTGATGGGTGGGTGTTTTGATGTGTTTGTGTGTTTTTGGAGGGTGGGGTGGACACAGTGGGAGAAGACAGGCTGCCATTGTGAATGTATGTTGTGTGGGTGTCTGCAAGTCTGGTGAGTGTGCTGCATGTGTCAACTACAGTAGTTGTGATGAGTGGAGGTGTGGTGTCTGGGGTGCATGTCTGGATGTGGGCTATTGTGGTGAGTGCAGGAATAGGCTCAGCAACAGTGACTGAAGGTGCAGTGCCTGGGGTTGTGCATGTAGAGGGGACAGACGGGGAGGTGGAAGAGGTGGGAACACTAGGGGAAATGGATGTTGCTGTGTGTGCATTTGTATGTTGGCTGTGTGAATGCTTGGGGTGGGAGGTGTGGTGCTTGTGTTTAGAAGTGTGCTTCTTGTGTGTTGATTGTGTGCCTTGGATGGGTAAAGGGAGTGGGGTGCTGGAAGGGGTAGAGGAGGTTGGAGGGGTGACAGAATGACCAGAGAAACTGGCTGCCATCAAAGAGTAGGCCAGAGCCTGAAAAGATCTCTATAGGCCAGACACAGCACCGTGAATGCCATCCAGATAGGCATTGGTCTGCTGCATCTCTGATGCTAGCCCCTGGATGGCATTGACGATGGTTGTCTGCCCTACAGAGATGGTTCTCAGGAGGTCAATAGCCTCCTCCGTGAGGGCAGCAGGGCTGACAGGGGCAGGGGAGGAGGTGCCTGGAGCGAAGGAGATGCCCACCCTTCTGGGTGAGCGGGCACGGGCAACTCGGTGGGGAGCAAATGGGAGGGCGGTGATGGCATGGAGGTGGTGGAAGATGATATAGTAGGGGTGTGCCCACTAGGGTCCGCCACCTCCAGGGAGCCCCCATCGGAGGAGGTATCGGAGTCACTACCTCCAGTGGTAGTTGCCTCCCCCGTGGTACTCCCCTTGCCCTCCAACCCACTGATCCCCTTGGCGTCCAATGACTCTGCCTCCAAGAATCCGTGGGCCGCTGCATACCCACTCGTCGGTGCCTCAGCTCCCCCGCCAGATGATGCTGATGTACACAAACAACACAAGAGAACAGGGATGGGGAGACAAAACAGGAGAGACACTTGTAAATAGCTGGGAGGAGTGAACATAGTGGTCATACACACACCCACCAAGAAAACCCTCCAACAGGCACCACCTTCCACTATACCTATGGCCATGCCCCTGACTAGTGACCAGAACCCTGCTCTACACCCATTCCCTAAACAACCTAAGGACCCAACGTGTAGGAGACCTGACCCAAACACCCTTACTCCCTACAGGGCCATCATGTAGATGGACATCAGTCAGAGTCCCTGCAACTAAGAAGCATAAACCCAAATGCACACACAGGCATCCATCAAGGGTTAAAAATGTGGTATGTGTACTCACCCCCTTGTGACTGCTGTGCATCCTTCAAGTGCCCATCCAGGTCTGGGTACGCCACCGCCAGGATGCATAGCATGAGGGGGGTCAGTGCCTGACGGGCACCCCTTCCCCGTTGGGAGGACTTCCCCAGCTGGGCCTCACAGATTTTTCGTTCCCAGCGCCGCAGGTCCTCCCACCTCTTCCTGCAGTGGGTGCTCCATCAGTTGTAGACCCCCAGGGTCCACACTTCCTTGGCGATGGTATGCCAAAGTGCCCTCTTCTGGCGGGCGCTGACCTAAAAGGGACACACAGAAATGTAACACTGAGGTCAGGCACTTGGCAAATATATACAGCGGCTAGACGTCCACTATGGACGGACAGTACAAACAGACTAACAGGACATACGCACACAGCATGTCATGAACCATGGCCCATGCAGGGTCAGAGGTGCACACATATGTACTGCCAACACCATCCATTACACACAACCATTGCCCACAATCCCCCGACTCACATGTACCTCTGGCCATCCGTAGAGCTTGGCATACAGGGGCATGACCCGTCCACTAGCCTCTCCAATTTCTACTGGGTGAAGGCCGGGGCCCTTTCCCCTGCAACATGAGCCACTTCCATGACCAGAGGCAGGACACAGCAGTACACTCAGTGGAGTACCTGCTTGCACAAGATCAGGGAGTCAAGTGAAGTTGGGGTGACAAATTTGCATACGTACCGCGGCGATGTGCACCGTCACCGCTGGCGACGATCATGATACACCAGGATTCCTCATTGGCATCCATGTTAACCAATGACTGTGTGCACGGCGGTAAACACCACCTTGCGCTGTTACGTCAACTGCTAGCGGTATGTGGTCACTTCCACCACAACAGTTCTGGATTACAAGGGGCAGACATTTTGGCCTTAATTACGCATTTATAATACTGCTATCTGCACAATGCGGGCCCTAATGTTCACCTAAAACACCTATGCATGTGACCATTAACAATACCACACATGACAAACCCTGATCAATAAATATGGTCTAGTTGATGTTATGTCAAAAACATTTAGCATTTGAGTCCCTACTGTCAAGTCAGCAGTGCTCAATGACTGACAATATGTGCCGATGTATGTGTGTTCCTCACATGTGTTTCAAATTCCTCCTAGGTACAGACCCTTGTGGCGAGGAAGGGCCCCATCTATGTACAGACCACTTGTGGATGTGCATACCATGGTGGAGCGTCACATCATAATCAATTACAGACTCACCCGGGCAACTATTCTCGAACTTTGTGCATTACTGGATCCTGCACTGACTCCGGTAAATCGTAATCAGCATGCAATCCCTACTGAAGTACAGGCGCTCGCTGCACTGCATTTCCTGGCCACGGGCTCTTTTTAAGTGACAGTGGACATGGGTGCTGTATTTTCACAGCCAATGTTCAGCATGATACTGACAAGATTTCTGAATACATTTGTACGACCCTGCAGTCCTATGTGAGGTTTCCACAAAGTACTGACCTCCCTGCCATCAAGTCTGACTTCTATGCCTTTGCCAACATACCCCATGTGATAGGTGCCAATGATGGCACCCACATACCTATAATACCCCCAAGAGTAAGTAAACAGGTGTACAGAAACAGGAAAAACTTTCACTCCATGAACATTCAATTGGTATGTACTGCAGACCAGTACTTCTCACATGTGAATGCCATGTTCCCCGGTTCAGTTCATGATTCCTTTGTGCTGAGGAACAGTAGTGTGCCACACAAGATGGAACAACTACAAGAGGACAGAGGGTGGATCATAGGTAGGTGTTTCTGTCACTAACTGCCACCTAGCAGACAGCCAGGCTGTCTGACTCTGAGGCTTGACAATGACTGCTCTGTTTTGCACCTTTTTCTAGGTGATTCTTGCTATCCCAACTTGCGTTGGCTCCTGGCACAAGTGAGGATTCCTGGGACAGATGCAGAGAGGAATTACAATGAGGCCCATGGACGTACTAGGAGGATGATTGAGGGCACAATAGGTATCCTGAAGGCTAGATTTTGTTGTCTACATATCTCTGGGGGTTCCCTAGCCTATGGGCCTGAAAAGGTGTGTAGAATAATGGCGGTCTGCTGCATGCTGCACAATGTGGCAGTGAGAAATTCTATCCCCCTCTTGGAGGTGGATGGTGCTGTATATCCAGACCAGCTTCTTCAGAGAGGGGACAAGAGTGATGGTGATGATGAATGAGGAAGGGGAAGATGTCAATTTCAGGACCCAACTGCTAAAACTCTACTTCCAGTGACTATGTGGGACTAGGGACTGACATTGGTGTTTGTGAAATATACTGTCAGTGTGCCTTGTCACCTGGGTGGGGGTTGAATATACTAATTGCAACTGTGTCCAGGTCTGCATAGGACAGAATACAATTTAGTGGTTCTTTTTGTTATCATATTTAGGCACAACAACATGTAAGGTGAGTGTGTACTTTCATGCTATGCAGGTACAAGTAAAGTAGTTATCAGCCAGTTGCATCCATACTTCACTTTGTTCACACATTATGACAGGGGACAGTGTTACAGGTGTGATATGTGTTTTATTTGGTGCAGGGATTGAATAGTGCAATTACAGTGATGGCAGTTGGCCATGGGTGCTTATCCTAAATGCTAACGTGGTGGTAGCCTTGTTGTAAGTATTGATAGGTCCATCAATGCTTACATGAGTTCTTATTGATTGTTAGCACTGTTTGGTGGTTGATTGTGTGGGATAGTTAGTGGACAGATTGTTGCAGAGTCACTTATTTGAGGGGGCCTTGTCCCATATCTTGGCCTGAGGGTCCGTTTGTGCACCTGCTGTTGACCTATAGGGAGTGACATGGTTGTTGCTTGTGTTTCCTCTGAGGATAGTTTGTGCAATGTTGCTACTGATGCTGTCATTGTCTGGTCTGTCTCCTGTGCTGTAGTGGGGGCCTCCTGTACTGTGTGGGTCTCAGACTGGGTTTATACAAGCTGCAGCATCGCTCCTGCTATGCTGGCCATTGTGGCATTGTGCATTTTCCACTGCTCCATGGCCTCTTGGTAGTGTTCCTGCTGCATCCTCTGACTATGCTCTAGGGTAGATACTATCTGGGCCAACCTGTCAAGGGTATGCTGGTAGGCCCTAGGATCTCAGATGTCACGTCCTGGGTTGCAGCATCTATCCTGTGGCCTCCCCCCTGGGCCACTGATGCTCTCCCACTGGGCCTAGCCCCCTGTGCCTGTGTCCCCTGCACAGGTCTGGCTGTGCCACTTGTACTGGGGCCATCGTCTTCCTGCCTGTTGGTAAGGGGTGACTGTGGCCTGGATACACAGGTGTGTGTATGGTTGCCCTGGGCTGATGTTCTTGCCTGGGTGGTAGGGGTGTCAGTGGTATCCTGGGTGGAGCTGCTGGATGGTGACAGTCCAGGAGTGTGTGAGGGGCCAGCCTGCTCATCAGTGTCCAGGGTTCCATCCCCAGTGTCCTGTGAGGTGCCTCTGTCTCCCTGGGGGGCAATGGCACTCCTTGTCCTGTCCATCAGGGTGGCATGGGTGGTGGTGCCTGTTGGGGGAAATGGACATGTCTGTTACAAATGCATGATCGGATGGGGTGCACAGGGCTGGGCTGTTTTGTGCAGGTTTACACTTTGGGGCCATGCAGGGTGCCTTTGTGAGGTTTGCACTGCATTTTGCTTTGGATGTGGAGGTACATTGTGGGTGGTGTAGTGCCTTTGTGATTCCTTGCAGGGGTAGGTAGCTGTGCACAGGGGGAGGGATGTGGGTCTGCTAGTGGGTTTGTGGACATGCTGGGTGACTGGATGTTGTCAATGTTGGCTGGGTGGGGTAGTGGTCCTGGTGGATGTTGGAGGGGTGGGGTGGTGCATGCATTACAGGTGTGATGGGTATGGGGTAATTGTAGACGACTTACATAAGTCCATTCCTCCAGTGAGTCCAGTGAGTCCCTCAGGGTGCAGGATAGCCAGTACCTTTTCCTCCCAGTCTCTGTAGTCAGATGGTGTTGGTGGAGGTCCTCCCCCAGTCTTCTGGACTGCAATGTGGTGCCTGGATGCCATTGCCCTGACCTTCCCCCTCAGGTTGTTCCATGTCCTGCGGATGTCATCCATGGTGCGTGGATGGTGTCCCACTGCATTGACCCTGTTGACAATGGTCTGCCATAGCTCCATCTTCCTGGCGATGGGTGTGTGCTGCACCTGAGCCCCGAATAGTTGTGGCTCCACCTTTAGGATCTCGTCCACCATGGTCCTTAGCTCCCTTTCTGTGAAGCCTGGAGGTTTGGGGGTGGCATGATGAGTGTGGTGAATGGTGTCGGGGTGGAATCGCGGTGAGGGTGCACTTCTGTGGTTCGGTGTGGATCTTGTGTATTGTGGCGTTCGGTGTCTGCTTCTGGTGTTCTGTCTTCGTTGGCCTGTTTTCATTGCAAAGGATTTTAGGGTGTGTTTGTGAGTGTTTAATGGTGTTGTGGATGTGTGTCAGGTGTGTGGGTTTCTAACTTATCCAATGTGTGCACTTCTTACTGTTGGGTCCACTTCCGCCCGTGGCGGTCTGCACCGCCAATGGTCGTTCGGCTTCCACTGACCAACAAGGTGATTTTTGCACCATTAATTGGAGGGCGGGATGTGGGTGTGCTCGGCGGTGTTGGGGTGGAAGGTCCAGCATTTCCACCGACAGGGCCCTGGTGGTGACTTGTGGACTGGTGATTTTTTGCAGCTTCTGGTTTTTGGTTCATTATATGGCAGGTTTCTGTTCACCGCCAATGGTCTTCTGTTCTTCCTCACCACTGTAGTCAGTGGTGTTTACCGCCGTGTTCTTAATGACTTCCTAAGTGATTTCCCCAGAATCACAAGATTTTGAGCTGAAGACAAGACTAGATCTTGGTTCCCCAGCTGCAAAGTTGGCAACTCCAGCTGTAATGTCGCATCCTGGTTAGATGAGTGTGGCAGGCAGAAGCCACTTGAAAGCTTGGCTCTTTATGGACTTGTGGTTCAAACTGGACCTTATGCTGAGCCAGAGCCAGGGAGTGTGCCTTTTGTATCTATTTCTCGGATCAGTGACAAGGTGCAGGGAGATTATTATTTGCCCAGGATCAAACACTTTGTTAAATTTGTCGACTCAGGAATGCGGTACACTGCTACTTGGTACAAAGCGTATACATTTACACTGTATTGCATTTAGGTGACTATTACTGTGCACCTCCCTCCTGTGAGGAAATATGCTGTGCATTTTTTAAAATCCCGGGGACTAGCATTTTTAACACTGAATCAAAATACCCCTAATCTTGCCCAAAAAGGAAGCAACAGAGCAATAAACATGTTTACTGGAATTATTTGGCAGGGGAGGGTTAAAATATGCATCAGGGGTGAGTAAATTATGGACAAAGAAAAGTCAAATTATGCAGCTTAAATCGGGACATTTTATGGTACTATTACTTCACTAGATTATCATTTTTGCACTTGTTAACAGTCCCAGGGCATTGGTTGCACCTCATTAGTACCAGTTTAACATCTAAGTGTAGCAATAAACAATAGAAAGGTAACTTACTCTTGCTTTGTAAAAGGTCTTCGACTACACAGTAACATATGTTGCTGTGTTTAGAGAACTTTTGAAACATTTGAGCTAGAAACAAAAACATTTTCATTAAAACCAGCAGAATATGCAGCAGATGAGGGATTATTTGAGAACCGCAGAAAATCTATAATTGTGGGAAAATGCAGCAGCCACAAAATCAATTCCAGTGGCCCTAGAAATAAATTCTAAAAAAAAAAGTGATTGCACCAGAGCACACAATTTGGCCAAATGGGAGGCCATGATTAAAAACATGTTTCATGGTTCCATATCGCCAACTAGTCTAATAGACCACAACTGGAGTGTCAGGGATTCTGACAGCAAGACAAAGGGGCTGCCCCCCCCTCCCACAGGGAATCACCACTCTGTTATTCGCCCTGCTCAACTTTAGAAGATGGTGATTATTTCAATCAGAAACTTGAGATTAGATGTCAAAAATTCTAGGTCCATAGTTAAAACTTACCATTTGGACCAGGTCCTGTGGCAGTGGGTACTTGCTGGACAGTATGGATGGTACCTACTGATATTAACCACTGGTATTTCGAACCGTAAGGCTATTTCCTTTTATTTGAATACAAGAGTTCATTTTCTGAACTTGTTGCACACAATTTGCAATTTCGAGCAGTCAAGGATTACTCCAGGAGGTGGTAGAGGGATTAGAACTCAAATATAGTAAGAAGAGTAATCACACTCAATAAATTCAATCTCTAGCTGAGTTATCTTTTAAGTTGGCCTGTTTCAGAGAAGGGATTTAGAATGAAGCCCCAAAAATATGTTATGTGACTCTAAGTTCCCCAGCTCCCCAGTTCTGAAGTATTGGCACATAAAATCTGTCTGGACACATGCAGTCTTTCTCCAAAGGCACAAATTTTCCTGTGAAGTGAAAATGGAACATTGCTCACCGTACTTGGTTCTTGCAGCGATGGCTAGGGACCATGGCTGTGGGGCCCAGGGAAGGGTGTGGTGAATCCATTTTAGTTTCCCCAGGGACACAGGAGTCAGCTTATCCTCTGGCTTGCAGGCCTGAGCCCCCGTCACCTAGTGACCTTTTGCTTACTTAGCTTGCTTTCTTTTAATTAATTTGTTTTATTATTTCTTTTAGCTTCACCATGTGCTTACATTTTGTAAGAAATGTTTTGATTTTCATTATCAGTGCCATTCTGAGAAGGCGTCATTATTGGTGTCACTGTGAATGATAAATATAGGTATTGTTATTGTGTCCCTTTCCCACTTGCATGTAATAGCGACATCATGCGCACTTGTTAGGGATTGTTTATGCAGTTGCCGACACAAGTCTACCACATTATCAGTTTTTTTAGGAACATACCTGCATCAGTGATCCTACATGATCTGTAGAAATACACATTATACGGGCAAGGTCATTAGAGGGGTTCCTTCCAGATGCCATCTGTGCTGTACGTCACCTGCTGTGGAACTCAGCCTTTGTGTCACCATGGAGTCTGACCTAGAGTCCTCATTCCAAGGTAACAAGGGTTAAGGGGTGTTTCCCATGGACATGGTACTGACAGATTACGTTTATCATTCCTAGTTCTCACTAGGGTAGAGATTAGGTTTTCTTGGTTAAGAATTTTATATCTCATGTTCATTGCAAGATGGTGGGGGTTACATTCACAGTTCTGCTTTTATTATTATTCATTATCCTAATCATTGAAGCACATGCATTTTATTGCAGTCTTTTCAATAAATATATTGAAAATTCTCTTGCATTTCCTTCATTGCCTGTGTGTGTATGAGACCTGTTGCTAACGAGAGAAAAGGATAACTTCTGTTCCACCACAACCTCACTGAGAGGTCTAATCTAGAGTCTATGTGTAAGGCTGCCAGAAATCACCTTTGCTTTCTGAGTTTTGGTGAGATACTGCTTTTGAGCCAAGAGTGTTTGTGACTTGTTGTAGCAGTGACTCAGTGACCTACAGGCAAAAGTGCTGTCATCTCTAAACCACCACGCTCGCTTAGGAGTGAGAGTCCAACTATGATAAGGGGACTCTCTTTCCCTGGGCTTTGCAACACCAGACCATGGATGTGAAGCCCAGGGAAGTAGGATCACATCCCATGGGCCTTGCAGTACTACATCATAGCTGTGAGTCCAGAGAATGTGACAACACTCCTATGGCCCTCAAAGCTGTGGATCATGGTGGTGTGGTCCATGGGGGGAAGACGCTTCCCCTGGGCTTGCAATGCTATATCATTGCTATGACGCCAGTGGTAGAAGGCACTTCTATCCTGAGTCCCCTATCCTGGTCCTTGCAGCACTAGACCATGGTTGTGAGGCCTAGGGAAGTGGAGGCCCCTGCCTTATGCCTCCTAGCCATAGTATACCATTGCCAGGCCATGGGGAAGACCTCTCTCCCCTGGGCCTTGCAGACATGTTTATGTGGTGTGAGACCCATGAGTTCCTCTATTCCTCTCAGTGTTACACCATGTCTGAGACGCCCAGAAGGTGGGGCGCTTTTTGTGGGCCCCTCCCTTGGGCCCCATTCAAATTGTCTCACAGCTTTGATGTTAAGATCCATGTCCTGTGGTGTAATTTCCTGTGATTTCAGATTGTATGCAAATTACAGGGGCCTAACACATTCCTTTTTTTGCCTGGGCACAGCCATCTGTCAGAGGCATAGCCATCAGTAGCGCTGCAGGTGCAGTTGAATTGGTCCAGGAATATTAAGTTCCCAGTGTTCCAAAATTAGGGGTTTATTATGCTGTGCAGCCAGTGAAGAGTGAGGTCTGAGTTTGCTTTGCACCAGCAACCGCTGCTGCACTACTAGCCTCTCTTCCATGGGCATTGCAGCCATGTTCCAGAGCTGTGAGGCCTGGGAGAGGCACTCCCTCTCATAGGCATTGCATCTAGGTGTGGTTGGATACTCATGGTAGAAGGGGACAGTCTAAGAGCTTAGCAGAGCAGGGGTATTGCTCTGAGACTCATTGGTGGCCTTTCAAAGGGGTGTAGGTATCAGTAGTGCCGCAAGTGCAGTTGCACCAGGGCTCATGGAAATGCTGGACCCAATGCACCCAGATTATGGCTGCGATTTGCTGTCTGCCATGATTTTCTTGCATCAGGGCTGATGGCTACATTACCATGTCACTGGTCCCTTCTCTAAGGCACCACACAGCCATAAGCCAGCTCTGCGAAGGTCAATAAAAGTTCATTCTCCCCTACCAGAAATGGTACAGTTCTGAGGGGTCCAAGGGAAGAAACCTGCTGTTCCAGGCCTTGCAGCACTGGTTATTGGCTGCAACACCCAGGACAAGTGGCCCCTCTGAAAGGTGTAGTTGTCAATAGTGCAGTGGGACCACAGTCTCATGGGGTCACGGGTGCAATGTGCTCAAACTATGGCTGTATTTTACTGTCCACACAAAAGTATACAATAAGTGATCTATAGAATATTTGAAGGATCTCAGCAACAGGTAATTGATCAATCAATCAGTCAATCAATTTGTAAAGCGTGCTACAAACCCGTGAGGGTTTCAAGGCGCAGGGGGTGGGGTGGGGGGGACTGCATCCCACTCCACACTATGCACCCTCAGTTTGAATGCAGCCTTATGAAAATCAGTCTTGAAACTGCTCCTTTTGGAACAGTCCAGACTAAACTACCAGTTCCTACCTGAACCACAACACAAGCAACCTAGGACAGGTGTCCCCCTATTATGGGTCATCAGTCAGATATAGCTTAGCTCCAATGACAGAGTGTGCACTGGACCGATGTCTGGGCATACCCTTGCCATTTAGGGTGACTCACTAAAGCATACAAAAAGTGAAGGATGGAATGTTTGAATTAATCTCAGCCACTACTGAGGCTGATGCCCCCTGTAAGCACTTGAGGTCCACTAGGGGAGCTTTGTCCCATTTTGAAGACCACTACTTAAACCATTTGTCTTTATTTTCTGGGCACAGATTTTACTTAGCTGACTAGGCACAGATATTTTGTTCTATATTGTATATCCCTGGAAGTTTGATTGTGTTTTTTTGTGTCTTTGCTCTGTTTTAGGCATGTAAATACTAAGCATGACTGTAAACTACTGATTAGTCAACCCTAGAGGCCTGGTCTCTCCCACGGGCCTTGCAGTCATAGTCAAGCACTGTAGGACCCAAGAAAATGAGCTAGTTAGTGGGCCTGGCTCGCAGCATAATTTAATTGCATTTAAACATAAGCTTTCCATGTTTTCTTCAAAATTAGGAGAAATCAAATGTGAAGAGATGTATCTCAAATCTGTAAACTGAATCTGCATCATGCTAATGTACAAAATTAAATGCAATCTGCAACCAAGTTTATACTACTTATAAGTATCAGCACATGTAAAGTCTTTAAAGGACATTGATAGGGGTTTTATAGCCATGCCTCATGGCACATGACATTAAACCATTTTAGCCTACATATGATTGTATTCTGGTAGTTTCAGATTAGGGTGATGCATTTAATAGAAGTTAAGCTATTTTTAACTGTTTTATTTGCTTTCATATCTTTTTTGCACACACCCTATCTTGCACCTGCTATCTGGGAAACCATCTTGGAATTGTAATCCACACCGGTCTTCTTAAGGACATTCTACTTATTGCAGCACACCTCACTAAGGCATGAAGAAATATGACCACATTATAATGCTGTGACGAAACTCCACAGGTCATATTTGCTGTCCTTCATCAAGCTCAGTTGCATTATCTGCAAAGCTATCACAACATGTTAACAGTTCACAAACCAGCTACCTTTCCGATACTTCTTTGACTTTATGTTTGTCATTGACCCTGTACAGTACTCCACTGCTTTTGGTAAGGATTGCACTACACAACTGACACCCCTGCCTTCTTGAATGGCAAGCTCACCACATGCAGTGGTTCTCCACGCAACTGCAGCAAAGAACCGTCAGATAGAAAAATAAGGTATGCTAAACAGAGAAAAAACAAGAAAAGGCCCTTCCCATCTATGCACCAAGGATCTGCAATGTCATTCCCACATCTATCCATAAGCCCAAAGTCAGCTTTAGTTTATGAAACGGCAAATACTCAACTTAAAAAAATAAATAAATCATGATGCAGTCACTAAACCACAAACCATCTACTCCTCCTCTTCCATGTTGAATGTACCTTTGACCCTGTACAATGTTTAGCAGCCTCTCAGCTAGGTTTGCATCATATAAATATTGCAGAAATATATACGTATCTAATGCACTAATCTGGAAACAAATTGTTAACATTTGATTAAATGTCTAAGTTTTGGAGAGACCTAAGCCAAAGCTTTCCATTCAGTGTGTCTGACATAATTTATTTCCAGTTAACTGCATTTTAAAATATATGTGCTTATTTTATTAGTGTTAATATTTATGGTTTTGATTTACTGATATCCACACCAAGAAAGTTGCTTCTTCAAAAGTCGCTTTACAATAATGATTTGGTGGCTCTTCCTATGATGTCTTTTTATGTTATTTCATGTTGTATGCAAATTAGGGGAAGGACCTCAATCAATCAATCATAGCATTTGTAAGGCGCACTACTCACCCGTGACGGTCTCAAGGTGCTGAGGGGGGAGGGTGCTGCTACTGCTTGAACAGCCATGTCTTGAGGTGTCTCTTGAAGGTTAGCAGGTCCTATGTCTGTCACAGGTGGATAGGAAGAGTGCTCCACATCTTGGTGGCAAGGTGGGAGAACAATCTGCCACCGGCGGTCATTTTGTGGATGTGTGGAACTGTGGCAGGGGCAAGGTCAGCGGAGCGAAGCTGTCGGGTCAGGGTGTAGAAGGAGAGCTGTCTGTTGAGGTATTCTGCTCCGGTGTTGTGCAGTGCTTAGTGAGCGTGGATGAGGAGCATTAATGTGATTCTCTTGTTGATGGGGAACCATTGCAGGTCTCTCATGTGGACTGTGATGTGGCTGTGGCGGGGATGTCCAGAATGAGGCGTGCGGAGGCGTTCTGAACCCATTGCAGTCTTTTCTGGAGCTTGGCCGTGGTTCCTGTGTAGAGGGCATTGTCGTAGTCCAGTATGCTGCTTACGAGGGCTTGGGTGACCGTCCTTTTGGTTCTGGTGGGGATCCATTTGCGAATCTTCTGAAGCATTTGGAGGGTGTATAAATAGGAGGAAGAGACAGCGTTGACTTGCTGGGTCATTGATAGAGATGAGTCCAGGATGAAATGCAGGTTGTGTGCATGGTCGGTGGGTGTCAGTGCAGTTCCCAGTGTGGCAGACCACCAGGAGTCGTCCCAGGCGGAAGGGGTGGAGTCGAGGATAAGGACCTCAGTTTTGTCAGATTTCAGTTTCAGGCAGCTGTTCTTTATCCATTTGGCGATGGCCTTCATTCCTTAGTGGAGGTTGGTTTTGGTGGTGGCGGGGTCCTTGTGAGGGAGAGGATCAGCTTGGTGTCATCGGCGTATGAGACAATGTTAAGGTTCTGTGATTGGACGATGTTTGTGAACTGAGCCAGGTAAACGTTAAAGAGGGTCGGGCTGTGGGACGACCCCTGGGGTACGCCGTAGATGACCTTGGTGACTTTAGAGCGGAATGGAGGGAGGCAGACTCTCTGGCTCCAGGCACCTTTGAAACACAGCCTGTGTTAGGTCTGATTTTTATTCCCATTTACGCAACAGCTCTTTGTCAGCAACCCTTGAGACCTCTCAAGAACAAATGGTGCATGAATCTTGTATTTTGCTTAGCAAATGTGGTTCAGAAAGTGAAATCAGTGGTGATGGCTCAAAAGTTCTCCGGAGAAAATTTGGAATAAATGAAATTCTACAACCCAAAGTATCTTAAGGGTAAAATTAGGCGTGAAATATAATGAACATTATGTTGCTGTAAAACCCGGTTTATCTTGTATCAGTCTATTTCATACCCCTAAACATTAATAGATATTTTATCTCATGGTAAGTAAATGTGTCTACTGTAGATTTTCCATATCCATTGTAACCAGATTAAAATTCAGGTCAATATGTTACTGTCTGATCCCTCTGAGATACTTAAGATATCACTATTCTTTGATACCTTTGTTGTAAATCTCGATGAGATCATGAATCTTATATCGTTTGCATGTTTTCGATCTATCACTGACATTTGTACTTGAGATTCAGGCCTATCACTCTCAAAATATCACCACATGTCACTAAACAACAAGATGCTAACTGATCAAGTTGAATAGTTGTTTTTGTGTTGTATCTTCAATAGAGGATGACCCTCCTTTTCCAGTGTCTGAGAAATGCTGTATTAAGCAAGAGGTGCGTGCAATCTTGTTTTGCTGGAGTACATTATCATTAGTGAAAAGGAAGCACTTGATTTTTCCAAATCTTATAGTAAAGACAAAATTCACTTTTGCGTTGGCAATATTTATTTTGCACACGTTATTGTGCAGAAAAAAAGAACGGGCCTCGCTTGGTGGGATGGAATCACACTGTATTCTATTGTTTAATAGATCAACATAAACTTACTATGAATTTTGCACGGCAGGTGTGGGGAATTAAATAATTGACCCTTGAGGAGTAGACATACCCATATTAGATCCGAGCCTCACTATTTAATATCTTTGAACATCATTTGCACGTCATAATTTTCCTTTTTTATGTGTTTTGATGCAACAGATTAATTCTTCACTGAAGATATAATTAAATGTATTGTACTGTTTATGCAATGTTTATGTTTATTGATAAAAAAAAATTCCCGAATCAAACATTTGCTTGAGTGGCTCGCACTCTTTGCATGTAAGAAGGAAGATGACACCTCTGACCCCTCTGCAATGAAGAAAGTAAGTGATCAATGTCTGATGAAGTACTTTACCATGTATCTTCATGTAATTCAAAACATGAGATCATGCAAATTATTGCAACATGGACCATAGATCTGATATCTATTAAACTTACACTGGTTACCGAACTCTAGGAGAATCATTTTAAGGTCGTTTGCATCGCACGGCATGATAAAAGCTTCGTTGGCCCTGTGTTTATTGAGACTAAATTATAAAGCTCTCTGACACATTTATTGTTAAGATACCACATGTTATCCACTATAAATACCCAGGGGCAAAAGAGTAGTAATGGGAGGTAGGTCGTTCTGCTATGTTATTCCTAAACTACGAAGAAGCTTTCATAACAAGAATATAACTTTTGCCAATCTCCTCCAATTTCCAAAATACTAAACTCATGGGTATGATTTCATCTGTTCTTTAAAAGGTTTTCTGTTGATCAGGGTTCTCTTTGCTCATTTTGTGGTATTTCCCAGATTGTCATTGGATGCCAGTGCACCGTACAAGCGCAAATTAAAACTGAAACTCCAACTTTCAGGTTTCTCTGTTTGTAGGACAAATTGCAGAGTTTCGTTTAGTTTACAAAGTCAACTGATTAAACACCTGTATGTGCAGCACGCAGCATGTCTGAGCCTTGTTACTGCTATTATGCAATCTTCACTTCATAAGAACCTTGCAACTTTCCTACAGAGCGAATCGTGTTATGTACCTCATGGGAAGTGAGTGGTGGTAGAAGAAATGTTTTTTTGTGGTTTTTTTTGCATGCCACACTTCACTGTCTTGTTAGCCAGGACACCGACGGCTTTTTTGTGTCCTCTCAATATTTCTCAGCATGCAGGCGTTCTGAAATTAACCGAGAAAATCAATGGTTCTGTGAGCAAGGATAAACCACATCTGAGTGATAGCCTAAATTGGACAGCAATTATGATTAGCTGAGGATTAAACTTTCTCCAATTAGGGCTTGGGTGCAGCAAATCGTGTACAGGACAACTCTGAGCTTTACCTATTATTTTATTTCTTCCCAACCCTCCTCCATGACGTGTTCGTAGGCAAGGGTTTGCTTGGACAGTCATTCCTTATTAAAAATATAAAAACCTTTAAGAGCGAGCATTTGAGTTCATATTTGCACCAGATGTCCAAGAGACAATTATCGACTCTATGTTGTTTTGCCACAAGTACTCCTGTTTAGAGCAGGGCTGCTTCCCTTTCTCTGACATGGAGTTCAGGGGCGCATGCAATAGTACATTTTCTGGCAATACGATGTAAGCAAAACGTTCATTTTCTTCATGGCTAAGCCCCCTCCATGATTATGTTTGCTTGTGCATTTGTTTTTCAAGTCCCTTCTATAGCTTTCGGTAACAGGGAGTTTGGATATTTTTGATCAGCTTTTGATAATAATATGTAATACTTGTATTTCTTTTTCCCATTGTGTAAATGTAATTCACAGCAATATATCTATGAATGACTACATCTCTGTATATTTTTATTTGACACTCCACAGTTCGTGATTGATAAACATACAAGATACGTTTTTATATACATATTCTTTTCCTCGTACTGCAAAGGAAGTTGAGTACACTCCCAGCTGTATGTACAAAGAGGTGTTTTAAAGCAGAACAAGACAACAGTAACTGGTTTTAGCAAAATGCCTGTGTCATATTTGTTCTGTGCAGCACTCGCCACCGCCCATATATACAGTGCATCAATGTAAAATGCGTTGTAGACATGAACGATGCACAGCAAACCGTTCTGCTTGCACGAAAAAACTGCCATCCTCTAGCATGTTGCAATAACCCGTTATAGCTAGTATAAGGCGTGTGCTGTGTTTATGTATGCGCTCATGCATAGATATAAACTATATGCTCCTATCAGCAACCAATGTTTGGGCCCATTTCCCTTTGAACAGATTAGTAATCCAATCAGAGCACTGCTATTATTTGCCCCCGTTTCATTCTATGTTCAAACTACCATTGTTGAAACCCGACTCGACATAAATATGCCTTATCCTGGGCGAGTTCAGGAGAATGCTAAAAAAAAGCATATGAAGTACAAAATATTCTAGATGCAAATATTGTTAGAACCCCATTGCATTATCTGATAGGTTGAAGGGGTTTACCTTTGAGGATTAATCATGGGACCTGGCTTTCATTCTTCATGCTCCATGTTTCTTACATGAACTGTATGCCAGGAATAGAAGCAAGGAGCTCCACAACTGGAAGATCCATACAATGCATCTAAAAATTTAGATCCCTTCCGCTGATGATCTTATTTATTCTGTAGTGTCTAAAGCACTCGTTCAGACAATGTCCTGTAGGTTGCAATTCGAAGTTATATTTAGGTTGACATTTCTTAAAAACCTGCAGGATGTTTCCTGATTCATAGTCTACTCTAACTATACCCACATAGGGCCATATTTATACTTTTTTAGCGCCGCATTTGCGTCATTTTGTGCCGCAGAAACGGCGCAAACTTGCAAAATACAATTGTATTTTGTACGTTTGCGCCGTTTTTGCGTCAAAAAGCTGCGCATATGCGGCGCTAAAAAAGAATAAATATGGGCCTTAGTCTTTGTTGTAGATTAGTTTTTCAAAATCACAGGATTTCCAGGCATTTGTTGTCCTTAGTGCTGATCAATATTTCTGAAAAGGCAAAATTTGAGTTTGACCTATTTTTCCTATTACCTTAAGTGTAATGGATAGCAGTTTTGCTAAAGCCCATCTAGCTCTGTGGTAATTGCATGGCCCATGACATTTGTAATTGAATGCACTATATCAGTAGCGCTTGCATACTTTATGCCAGTCATACCTCTGAAACATGTGCCAGTTGTGCTTCTGGCCTTTGGTAACAAAGTGGTGTTTCAGTTGGGTTTGGGTGAGCATGCGCGGAAAGGATCTTCTGCCAATTCTGGGTGTATGGCCCGTACAAGTTGACACTTCATGGACCATGTCAGTTATGACTGTTTGGAATATATCTGCTGTGATTCTGAGGAATTCCAGTATGAGCAGCTCTTTATATCAGAGCAATTAACTGTAGCTTTATTAATTACAGCTCCTCTTCTCATTATGTAAATCATCCTCTCACTACCAACTTTGCTGGAGCAGGACTATCAGTTAAATATTGGTTTACGGATTTTGGCTTACCAACTTGTCAATGTAGAAATCCCCGCTGAGTCATGGGCCAATAGACCTTGGATGCAGATGAGGTTAACCAAGAGCAGAACATCAATTAAACATTCATCACATTTCAAAAATTCATTTTTGAGTCAATAATGAGAGTTGGTGTGAGTTCAAAAGCTTTACTTATAAGTCTTTTTAACTGCACAGATGTTTATTGAAATCAGCATATAAATCATCAGTATCAAATCAAAAATTAGTAAATCATAATATCAATTATTATCAGAATAAAGGCATTACGCATGCTCCATAAAGGAAAAGACCCTCATTTAAATCTTACAACAGGATTAGGAAGGACAAGAAAAAGGTGTCAGTCAAAACCCATCAATAGCTCCAAACAGAGAGGTTAAAGCATAAAGCTTCATAATCGTGTTTCAATTACCAGTTGAAGCAGAACTTTCCGTAAAGAAAAGTTCACGAAACTCAATACAGTAGAGTCTCAGAGAATTGAATATTCAGGAAAATGGCAAAGAATGAGAATCTACTACAGAGAGTCCGGGAAAAGTGTTTGAACCCACTTTAGGAAATGCAGTAATATAAAACACTGTATCCAGACTTTTGCAACATTTATCATCTTCTTTGAGTCAGCCAATCAGCAGTCAGTGTCTTCATGGAAACAGGAACATTTCATCATTGTCTCACAGCAAAAACAATAGCCCATAGACAGCAGTGTTTAACTGCAACATTGTTATCAAATTGTATGTTTTTCTGTGTAGATTCTCAATATTGACTCTGCATGGGAAAAGATTCAGTTAATGATTGGGGGCATGATTTGTACATTTTTAGCACCACATTTGTGTCATTTTTTGACACAAAAGTGGTGCAAACTTACAAAAAATAATTGAATTTTGTAAGTTTGCACTGTTTTTGCATCAACAAATTATGCAAATGCAATGCTAAGAAAGTATAAATCAGGCCCTAGGTTTTTACGTCACTCCATTAATCACAAGCCTCCTAGTGATTTCTTATACTATAACATCATATTCTTTGTAATACTATGCAGAGTTAAGCTAAAACATTTTAATGGATGTCTGCCAATTATTAAACGTTTCTACAGAGTAATGTGTATAAACTCTGTAATATGCCCTAAAGTATGACATCCGTAGGACATTCTAGGTGAGAATTCATAGTGAGATCAGCACCACCATGGACTTCTCTTGGTGTCTAGTTTACAAAATTATCTGCTCTTGGTAGCCTACTGAGGGTGCCACTAAACCCCTTACCCAAATATCAGAGCTACCCTTTCCCCAGGAATCATGGTAGAAAATCTTAATGCTGCCATAGGCTATTTCATGTTCTGTGTCACGGGCTGACTTACAAAGGCGCGGTACATTTTTTATCAGAAGAAGTGTTTGAATACTGAAAAAAATATGTGTTATGATCTATTGAATTTTTCTACATTTTCAACATTTTGTCTTCCAAATGTAAGTTAGTGTGGACAAATTCACGCATTTTGTAAAACACCAGTATCACCAGGCATTATAGGAAACTCAATTTCACTGTGATAAAAATGACCCCTATTACCAAATTCAGATTCTTGACCACCTTTAAAAATGCACAGCTTTTTTGCATACACATTTTCATTAAATCAATTTTACCTTTCAAATTGATGCCTGGGTGGCTAATTGAAAAATCATGATAGGCTGCAGCTAGTTTCAAGACATATTTTTAATCAGCTGACACAAGCACTATATTTGTCTGCAACCATAAAAATCTGATAGACCTAGTGATATATTGTGTTAATAGATTGTCCGTCAGGACAAAAAATTGCAGTTGAAAACATTTTCACTTATTTCTATTTGTTTCCTACTTACTTTCATTCGTTTTTTATTCGAATGATTTTTGTCTTTAGGGAAACTGTGACTGATCTACAAAAATGACTCAATTTCTGAATTCAGTACTTTGACTGGATTTAAAAAATAGGTAGCTTTCCAGATTCAACTACTGGTTTCAGGCTTCATTCATCCCAGCCAGCAGCAAGTTGATAGAAACTGCAAAATTAGGAAATATTGACTTCTAGGTAGAAATTGTAATGAACATGGAAAAAATGTCTTTGTTTAACTCTGCCTTTTTCTGAAAGCTGGGAAGATGGCAATTTTGGCACACCATCTCTTCTGTTAATGCCATTAGTAGAAAAGAAACACACACACTCTAATGTTCACATCACTTTTTTCCATTTTTTTCTAGATGAAAAGATACATTTTGGCTTTATTCTCAGGTATCTCCAGAGGAAATCAGAAATTCTGGAGACCTTTAGAATCCCCATCATATGGGAAAAAATAATATAAATTTGGCCAGTATACATTTTGTTGAAACAAAGTTATAATGTGTTATAACCCCAAATATCCAACATAACTACATTTATAATTTACTTCTGTAGCTTATTGAGAACAGGGTTGTAATGAGAGATTTGTTTTATTACATGGTATTCCCAAAACATACAACCAATATCAAGAGTTAATTCCATGGTGTTATGGTCTCACTCTTTTCCAGTTATTACTGAATGAGTTCCTTTCAAAAAATCTTTTTTCCAGTAGAGATCCTATGTAACCAGAGATTCCTCATCTTAAAATATTCCCCAGGAGTCAGACTGAATCCCCAAAAATCTTGAGCAATACCTCTATGCAGTGATTGATGGCATCAATCGGCTCCATGCTGGTGTCGCCCACATCGGAAGTGACATATAAGCATGCTGATGTCAGTTTCTTCCATGACAATTTCCACACCTAGTAGGTGGAGCCATATCAAACCAATGTGTGACCAGTGTGTAGTGTCTAAAGGGATCTTTAGGGTGAAGAGTTTGGCATGGGGAGAATGTGATGGTCAGTGAGTAATCTGCGGTTTAATAGAGACAAGGTAAAGTGTTACAGGAGATAAATAACTTGTTCTTCTCATAGAAACTTTTAACCACGGATTCCCTGGATTCCAGGGAGGTGGGCATGCAAACTGGCTCAAATCAAAAAGTCCCGGAGGACAGAGCATGCAAAATTCCCTTCTCAATTGACCTAACTATCCAAACACTAGTGCACAGTAAAGGTATAGTGGGATGCCACGTATCAGCTTGGCAGATGTCTAGGACAAGTACTCAGTACCGGCCTTGGCACTGGTGGAATCATCCTTCAGAAGGCAGCTTATTTGCTAATGAGTAGCAGATCTTGATACAGAGTACAAGCCATCAAGAGATAGTCCATTTCTTCATTGCCTTTACTCCAGTGAACATAATGAAAAGCTGATCTCCCACTTCATGATCTCTAGTACTCTTGATGTAAAAATAGAGAGCTCTCTTTGGTCGAGGCAATGGAGTCTCGCTTGCTCCTCCTTAAACATTGCAGGGTGATGTTCTGGCTGACATGTTAGGGAGTAACCACCTCTGACTCATGTCTGAAGTATCAGTTTGTCTGTAAAAGCTGGTATTCAGAGGGTTAACTGAAATAATCTGGATCTCGCTGCCCCAACTGATTGATGTAATGATCACCAAAAACACAGTCTAGAAAGTGAGAAGCCTGAGTGGGCAAACATGAAGGGGCCCTAATGGTGAGCCCATGAGGAATGTTAAGACCAAATTACAGTCACCATTGGAACACGATGAAAGGGGTTAGAGGAAACAAGTGCTGCAAAGCCTTCAGAAAACAAGTGACAAGAGGTGACTTAAAAAGGGAGGGCTTCTCCAGAATCCACAAAAAAGGTGAAATGGCCAAAAAGCCATCTTTAATAGTGCCCAGGGCAAGGCCTTGCTGGGCTAAAGACAACACAAACAGCAAAACCCTTCGACAAGGGGACTTAAAGCAAGTTCATCTGGGCATCAGGAAGGCTTCCATGATATCACTGAGGAAGCTCAAAGTCCTTTAACTGTCACAGCTCAATCTTCATAGATAAAGATGGAATATGCATAGGTTTTGTTGCAGAGCTCTGTACTGCTGCTGCAAACAAAGGTCCTCCCAAACAATCAGTCTGAACAGAGGAAAAATGCTCATGCTAAGGAGTTATGTACTAAAATACTTAAGATGTACAACTTTAAACTATATATATATATATACATACATAAAAACAATAAGTTTGTATGCTTTTGGACAATAGTGATAAAACATATGTCATTTACAATATTTTCAAATTTATCTTTATAAGTATTGGGACACAATATTCTTGTAAATGATATTTCTGACACAATATTTGTGTCAAATGATATTGTTTACATCAATATTGTCTCAGTAATTCCCCCCAGAAGTAATGTATCGGTTACCACTGCTAGCTCTGGATTGGGAATTGGGAAGAGTCTGTTGCTGGGCCATTTGCAGATTCATTACCCACCACTAAGGATCTTTGGCCTTCTTCGTTGAAATCTGGATCTGGTTGGAGAGGTTTCCCTGATGCTGTGCCAACTGGAATTTGATGTCTCACTGCAGAGTGCACATGTCCCATTAGGCGTGCTCCACCAATAGGATGCAGGAGGCTATCAGGACCAGTAGCCTCAGGGTCAGTCTTACCAAAATCCAGGACCGAGTTTTAAACACCAGGATGATAGCCTGAGTGTGCTAGACTGTGGAGGGAAGGCGCAGAATGGCACTGTACCCAGAATAGCTACTGTGTCTAGGATGTAGTCAAGGGTCACTTTTGCATCTTGGCGGTGAAACACAGTGAATGAAGAAGGTTCACTGCGGTCTAGAGGTGAGTGACAACTGCCTAGTTCAAACTCACTTTCAGCAGCCAGTCGTCAAAGTAGGGCAAGATTGGAACCCCTAACCTTCAAAGGTGAGCAGCAACCACCGCATAACTTTAGGGTGCCACTGTTGAGTCCAAAGGGGAACATGGCGAACTTCAAATGCTTGAGGTCCACCATGAACTGCAGGTAATGCTTGTAGGCTTACAGGACAAGGATATAAAAATGAGCATCCTGTAATCCAGGCTCAGCCTAGGTGAGCATTTTGAATTTTTATTTACATAAAAAGGCTATGAGAGGGTGCAGATCTAGTATACAATGGATTTATCTGTCCTTTTTTGGCACCATGAAGTAGCATAAATAGCAACTCCATCCTACTTTTGGTGCTGGTACCCTCTTGATGGCTCCTATGGACAACAGAGTCTGCACTTCCTCACAGAGCAAGAGAGATGGTCCTCTGTCATTGCAGTGCAGAGTCAGAAATGTGCATGAGTTACTTGTTCAGTCGCACCAGAGGTCTTGGGGTAGGCATCAGAGGGACTGTGGCTGGGAAATGTGTAGGCACCCAAACTTGTGAAAAGCCAAATCCAGGGTTGAATTCCAAGGGCCTAGCCAGCATTGTGGGTGAACTAACAGGCAGTAACCCAGTTAGGGCACTTTGCAGTTCTGTAGGGCCAAAAGGTGCTTTATAGGGAGTCGGTGGCGCTAAGATGGTGATCATGGCATCATAGAACTCTTTAAACTGGGCAGGCATTGCTTTGACTCCTGGGACCATGGTGGATCGCAGAGTGGGCCTGGATGCCAGCTCTGCAATTTGTGTGCAGGATTGGGGTCTAGAAGCACAGCATTTGGAATGGGAAGCTAAAGAATGCTTCAACTACTTCTTCTTGCACTTTTTGGACTAACCGTGAGGAAGAAGATCATCTGTAGGAAAGGCCCTGATATATACCCTGGGAGCCGGAACAGGATTTTCACTGAGCCTTCTTAAGCCACACACCCGGGAGCTTTATCATCCATTCACAAATTGCTGTGGGGTGCATTAACTTCCACTAGATGCAGACCTTGGAGTCGTGGCCCGACTGTAGGCACCAGAAACAGGCCAAGTGGGAATCAGACACACACATCTATCTGTGACATTCTCCACAAGATTTCAACCCTGTATGCTTTTCAGGGGAGATGGGCCTAGCACATTGGGTCAAAAAAGTTGTCAAAAAATGGCTGAGGTAGCTCTCCAGATCCATACTGTTGGCGCTGAAAGAAAGGAATTGATGTCAGTGCTCTGTGTTGGCACTTATATGGGCACCACAATGTTACTTCTGATGTGGACTATCACAAAGTGGAGCCAATCAACACCACCTACTAGCATGCAGAGGTACTTCTCAAGGTTTTCCATATCCAGTTTGATGTCTGGGGAATCTTCAGTTATGAGTCTCTTTCAGAAACAAACTTCTAAATGCTTAATTCTTTGGTCCACTGTAATGCTTGACATTGCAACTATTTTCATATTTATTAAGCTAAACTTTCAATGGAGATGATTTCTGCTTCTAACACAGCTCTTCTCATTTCACAGTTTAGCAAACATTTGACAATTTGCTAATATTAAACTAGCATAGCGCTTCTAGATAACTTACCTTATATTATTTTCTAGTTCTCTTACACTCCAGTCACAGATTATTATTATTCCTCACGCTATGGTCATGACTGATAATGTTTGTTTGGAGTCTTCTTCAACTCCATTGTCTGGTGGTAATTAGCTTCCCAGCACATGATGGAAGAAGGGGTTCAACTATGTCAATCTGTTCATTCCTGTCCTTGCCACCTCTACTTAGTCATCACATCTGTCACCCAACCCCTCCACCTTTTCAAAGCAATAACTCTCCATCCTTTGACTTTCAAGTTTTGTGCTCCCTTTAGAATTTACATCCTTATTCCTCCAACCCAATAACAGCTGCAATCATAATGCAGTTCCCAGCCCTATAATCTTCCACTGCTTAGTCACTCTTCATATCTCTCTACTTACTCAGTGATGCTTGTATTTTCTGGCTGTTCAGTCACTCTACAGTTCTAACACACCGATAACATAACAACTTCCATTTCCTGCCTGTACCCACCCTGTTCTGTGTCTCATTCTCTCTTTTTACCATTATCCATCCTCTAACACTCTCATCTTCCAGGGGCTGCTTGAAATTAACTCACTGGTTGATAATTATAGCCACTGAATCTATGTGATGATTTTCGAACAATTACATAACCCACTGATATTGTAAGCTGTTATGTTTTGAATGAATGCTGTATCATTCCACTAAAATAGTATTTGTGATAGTTTAATCTCCTTAGCAAAGTCTGTTTCAGAGCTCTGTTTTTCTCACACTTCCTTATGTTGGTTCAGTTGTTGGTTTAGTTTAGATTATTTTAGTTTAATGTTTTAATGTGCACTATTAAAAACTGGGTTTCTGGTTTGCAGAGGTATGCACCCTGTCCAGGCAGGAACCACAATCCTTGTTAGGGTAAGTCAGATACACACCACAAATTTACTTGTGCTCACCATATGGTATATTGGAACAGAGCAGGAGGCAATTTGTGAAGTATTTATGCAATATTTCAAACAGTAACACAGAAGAAACACCACAAAAAGACTCCACATCAGGTTAGAAAAATTGATTATACTTTTGTGAACAACACAAGACCGAAATGACAAAAATTCAGCATGTACACCTAGAGTTATGAATCTTTAAATATATTAAATTACATTGTAGTTCTTAAAAGCTTACAGCACTAACTGGGGCTAGCTGGTCACACTAGATCAGTGTAAATCTAAACATTCAGGCCGACCGTAATAGAGCCTGGTTCAAATACAGGGACCAGTTTTGGCCTGCTGAAAAAGTACCTTTGTTCTTGGATGCATCAAGGTTGAAGCCAAGATGCAGGGAGCAGAGAAGTCAATGCGTTGGTGACTATCCTTTGGATATAGGTGATGCATTGGTTCCAAGCCCCAGAAAGTCAGAGGTGTATTGGTAATTGGAGACAATGTGCCCCACAGTCAATGATGCAGTGTCTGTGATCTTTCCTGCAATAGTGTTGCGTCAGTATCAAGGGAGATGCCCTGGTTCTGATTGTCACAACAGCATGGATGCGCAAGTTCTGGTAGTTGCAGCACTTAATACTCACTTCCAAGGGATCAGGACTGGATTGGACCCACTTTGTAGGTCCTATTTTAGAGGATGACCTAAATGTAATAAAATGGTAGTTTAAGGCTTGGCAAGAGGTGTTAAATGCATTGCCAATATGGCAGTGTAACTGCACATACAGACTCTGCAATGACAGACCTGAGACATGTTTAAGGGCTACGTTAGTGGATGGCACAAGCAGTGCTGCATTCCCAGTATTAGCACTTAATTTATAGTCCTTGGGCATATGTAGTGCACTTTTCTAGGGACCTATAAATAAATTAAGTATGGCAACTGTGGGTGTATCAATCAATCCATGTTTAAAGGAAAGAACACCCTGACTTTAGCACTGGTCAGAAGTAGTACAAGGCTCTGAGTCCTAAGGCCAACAAATGAAATCACCAACAATTAGTTAAGTAGGCAAAAGGTTTGGGGGAAGACAACTTTAAGGCTGTCAGGTCTAACATGCACCAATACAAGAATCACAGATTCATGGTGAAGCTTCCAAAAAACAATCAACAAACAACAGAAAATAAACAGCTTTCAAAACTAGTGACATAAAAGAGAAATGCAGAGTGAGGTATCATGTTGGAAATGGCAGGATAAAACTCAGAACCAGAATCCACTGAGGAACAGCAGATGAAAAAGGTAAAGGTTTCCTTGTGACTAAACCTGGTGCAGACTAAGCTTTTCTTACTGTAATCAGTTTGTGGTTCAGCCTAAGGCATTTGAGCAGAACATCTCACAGTTAAGTAGCTGAGACGTTCAGCCTCCATATTTAGGTCAGGTGCTATTTTGAGTTGGCTAGTGTTGATGATTTAGAAAATGAAGGAATTTATCTTGTTTGTGGTACGAGGAAAAATCAAAGAATATTTTGGAAGTTTACTATTTGTTGGATTAAGGACAAGGCCTTCCATTCTGTGCTTGATGTTTTCTTTCACTGTTAGGTAGTGAAATTATCTAATTATTCCTGCAAATAAGTTCAAACCTTTATTCTAGCACCATCAAATGCTTCCCACATAACTGCAGGTCTGCAAATGCTATTTGTTTTCACTATTTAGTGGTAGAATTTTAAATTTAGTGTGACTACACATCCCATAATACCCCATAATGGCATGTAATAGGAGAAACTATAAATTATGTGCAAATGGATCACTTGTCCACCGTGAGCAAGACCTTGTTGATTGAAATGCGTTGGTGGTGTTGGGTTACTCATTTTCTGATGAAAAAATGTAAATCAAACAAAAGGATTCCTGTGAGTGCTGTGTATGACTTTGTGTCATTTGGTGGAGAATTGATTACAGGGTTGGCCCATCCCTGAAACGAGCAGTGAAGCAGTGACTTAATGGAGCACGCCCAGACAGGGGCCATTTGGAGAAATATATATATATATATATAATATATATATAATATATATATATACATATATATATATATATATATATACATATATATATATATATATATTTATAGATGCATATACACATATATTTACACACACACACACACACACACATAAGTATATGTATATATATGTGTTTCTTTCAGATTTACTTTCCGTTTGTTTGGTTCTGTTTGTTTTCTCCTTCTTTTGTTTTTGGGGCCTCTTATCTTGTCAGCCAGTGGTGTCATGTATGTGCTGTAGAGAAGAAGTCATACACAGCTCCTGTGGGCCTTTTGAGCTGCTGCCACACCACCTGGCTTCCTGTGCTGATTGAGTACAGGGCCACAGTGCTCACTGGGCTCCCGTTCTAGAATGCGCATCTGTGGCTGGGCTACCGGTGGCCTCCTCATGTCAGCCTTCTCCCTGGGGGGGGGGGGCACACACTCACTGCCTCTGCAATGCCAGAAATAGCAGCTCCAGTGATCGGGTGGGCTCCAATCATACCTCTGATGGAATTCTGCAGGCCCAGGCAACTATGATTGTGCACACGGCATGAGCACCGCAAACCTCAGAACCAGGTGGGTGACGGGTGGTCCTGCATAGCAGGTAAGACACCTTTGTCACCAGTGTGGTGTAGGACACTTGACTATGGCCTACAGAGGGTTTGCAACCACAAATGACAGGACACTGATACTTGGGTTACCCAGGGCTGGCAGGAAGGTTACTTCACTGCTCTCCTACTGACCATGTCTGCCGGCCTCATCGCTTTTATTATTAACTGTGTGACAAACAATGTTCTTACAAAACATCATAAGTGCAGGGGTTGAACCTTCAACCCCCTCACATCTCATTCAAATATGGTAGTGCTTGAAGCCCAGTTACGTCATGGATGCAACACTACTATACCCACCTTTTTCCCCATAGGTAGTCATTGTTCAAATTATATAGTTTTAAATAAGATTCAGAGCTCTAGGTTTAGAGGTTTTAAATATCAATGACAATGTGCACAAAATCTCATATTTCTGCAGATAAACCTATAGGATCTCCACCTAATTACTCTTCCAAATTAGAATGCATAAATTGCCAGTACCTTGTCTCACTTGGTAAATAAAGGCATTGAGACTCTGGGTCAGGAATGTGATGCTGTAAATGATGTAGCTTGTATTTCTGTGCTCTTTGCTTTGAAATGATGTTTCCTTCTAAAGATGGACCGATACCACTGCAATTTGTATTGAATCGTAAGTGTTAGATTGAATGTCACTTTCTTTTTCAGTTTCAATTCTCTTCTTTTGATAAGATGCCACTTTATTAACAATAAGTACATTGTATCCAGATTTACAGTCTTGCTACCAACTGAATATCACTCCTGTTAGTTAAACCACTGAAGCAAGAGTTGTACCAGAAATGTTACCTTATTTTGCATGTATTTGCAGTATTATTTAAAGGTCTCATTCACTAGAGGAATCTGTGGACATGAGTGGCTCTGTGGGTCATGCCAGTGGTTGTCACATGCTTCATACATGTGAATGATGTATGAAATATGCCATTTGTGGTCCTCCCCAGCTGTAGAGCTGTGAATTGTGCCAGTTCTGACTATGAGTGTGTGTCAGTTGGGGTTCAGTAAAAATGCATAAGGATCACTTACCATTAGCAGATGTGTATATAATTCAAGCTGTGGATTACTGTATCATGCCACTGGTGGGTGTCCTGAACATGCTTAGTGGGTCTGAGGTGCAAATGCCTGTAGTTGATGTTTTGGTGTTCACTTTTTTTACTATGTTTATTTAAACTGTAGATCATGCAAGCATTACATGGGTCTGGACCCTTTAGCCCCTACTATAAGTTGCCTTGAGCAGTGTCCCTGGGGCGTAATGCTCTGGCCGACTATAGGTTTTGCTGTGTATCTGGGTTGTGAATTATTGGGTCATTGAACTGTTGGAGCTAGTTGTCAGTGGAGCTATAAGAGCTGCATGCAGATGCAATGCCCGGCCCCTGTCCACCCGCATGTCATCATGGGGGACAAAGAGAGGCTCCCCCAGCTTAAGAAAAAGAACCCCTCTCCTCCCGATGTCCCTCTACTCCCTTCTGCTCACCCATGGGCAAGAGAACTAGCCCCAGAGCTTTTACCACCTCCTCCAATCAGGTGGTAATTGTTCATGGATTTAGTCATGTTGTTTAGCTTGGAATAAGGAAGCATGTAGAAGTAGACATGGTGTTACAGATACTGCATGTCATTCTGCATTCTGGGGATAACTACGTGTAATTCCCAATATCTTATGGAGAGCTACTGCCCAGTATCATATTTTAAACCCTGGAATCTCCCTATGGATGGAATGGAACTCATAATAGGTCCCTGAGGGCCAGATTTACAAGGTGCTTGCACTACTCGAGCATCATTTTTTGTTATGGTCCGATGACGCTATCAAGTTCGCCACATTTACAAGGCAGAGCTAAGCCACTTTTTGTGGTTTAATGTCACCTTGTAAATATAGGCCCCTCCAACTCAGTTTTCTGCATCAGAGGGATGTGCAAGGGGTGTTGCTGTGGACATTCCACCTCAACACCCATTGCTTTTGCTGCTGCTCCAGATTTACAACAAGTCTGAAATCTGTGGCAGTGCCAAAAAGTAACAATCATTCATGGTCTTTTGTTCTTTCTATGTGTGCTGTAACATAGCACAACGAGGTGGAATACTTTTAGTTCTCCTAATTTTTGCTTTTTCTGTGTGCTGCGTTCCTCACCACACATAGAAAGAACAAAATACCATGAATGATTGTTTATGTGCAGGGAGGGAGCCCTTCCTGCACATAAACAATCAATCCCTTCAATGCAGACACCCTTGTACTATGGTGCAAGGATGCTTGCATTGGCCCTGGCAGCTAAATTTAGCACCGGCACAGGGGGAAACACAGGGGTCTCCCATATTTTAGTCAATACAGCACATCCCTGCACTTCTAAAGTGACGCAGCACAGCACTGCAAATTTTGGCGCAGCACCGAGCTGCTCCACTTTTTTGTAAATCTGGCCCTGAGTGTTGTTTTTTTGAACTCTCAGTAACTATTTCTTTGTGTTTTATGTTCTATGTGCTCAGTATTTCAATGTGTTAAAAGACAGTGCTGAAAAAAGATGAATACTGAAGGCAAAGGTGGAGTCAGATAATATTTCCGTGTTGAGTAAAAGAGTTTCTACGAAGGTTCTCTATTCACTTCTTCTTATTCTCAAGGTCAATCCCTTGGTCATGAAGTCAGAGGATTAATTTTAATAATGAAAGAGTGACTTGCGGTTAATCTGCAAATAAGTAGTGTTAAGATTTCACTTCTCAATAAAAAAGAAGTTAGTACCTAATTAACGATGGGCATGCTCACCTAAGCACCTTATCAAAGGCAACTATCATTACCACCAACTTAAATTGCTATTTTTGTCTGCACTGACGTATGTCAAATACTGACTGCCAGATTTCAGCTGATAATAGAAGCCTATATGCGTTTTAGACTGTATTATTTGTCGAACATGTAGAAATCATTCTGTAATAGACATAGTTTTACTTTAATCACAATGTACATAAAGTACTACTAGAAAATATGTACACTTCTTGTAATCCGAGGTGCAGTTATTCACTTTCGTTATGTGATTTTTAGGTAGCACTTACTAGTGCAGGTGTCTTTAACAAAATTTATTAATGAGTGACTATGTATTTTGAATAATGAGTTTATGTAGAAAAAGAAGTAACATAGAAAAATAATGCACACATTTAAAAATGTGACCTAGAAGAATGGCCAGCAATGTTCACGAAATGTACTAATTAATGATTAATACTTATGAAATATTAAATATGTGTTAAATTAATGCAGTAATATGTTATATTAAGGGTTATGAAGTATGCTTTAGCTTTAATAATTATAGGCCTTAACTTAGCAAGTGTCTTGGCCTATTTTGACAGGCCTCATGTAGGAGCTGTATTTCTTAGCATTTAATAAAGATGCTGACAAAGTGAATTAAACTGTGAAATGTCTATTGTATCGTTAAATGTGCTTAACAGAAGCTTTTCGTGAGAACCGACTGCTAGGAGATGATGTTCTTACTAATGCAACATTTTATGTGTAATGTGTGTGAGACTGACATTCCCAGGACAAGAACAAAGAAGATACTGACTGGAGTAGAAGCTGCAACAATATTATTACCTGCCAAGCCGGATGATGAGAGCAGCGTAAGATGGACCAATGAGAACGTGAAAATATTAGTATTCATAGTTTTTATAAAGTAGCATCATTAGACAGAGTGTGAATATATGATTAACTGACCAATAGGGAATTAGGAGATAGTTTAGGTGACTTTGATATAACAACACCGCAGAATGGAAAAGAGTTAAGACACTTTAAGAGAGAGAAAGACTTCACAGATTTTAGGAGAGAGACATTCATTCCGACATTGGGCTCATACTCCCTGACTGAGAGCCTGATGCTTTGCTGATCGACTGATGCCCTGAGGACAAAGACTGATTCTGCTTTGCTGATCCATACCGAGCATAAGTATAATGCGATAAGCTGTGATTTATATGCATATTTCCTTTTCCTTTCTAGGTACCAACTGTGCTGTCTTTATCTATGACTCTATCGTACTTAGATGTTTTCTAAATTTGTGTTACTAAATTGTTTTGCATAAATCCCAACATGCTAATGCAAATCTGAGGTTGGTTGAGGATTCTGACTTATGACAGAAAATACTAATGCTTGATTGATTTATCTGCTTAAGTACATGTATTACATCTCGTTAACTAAGTTGACTCTGCTATTGATTTGCACTGTAACTTTAGAATGTGTTGTAATTCAAGCTTTGATTAGATTGTGTTTCGCCTGCCGCTTTGGACAACCAGTGTTGTTTTGTATATGTTTCATTTAATATTGAGATTAATCTACACGACCTTAGCATTGTTAATATAGGGAAATAAACATTCTAAACTTTACTAAAGGTGTAGTTATTCATGACTGAAATGTCATGGTGCGTAATAATTACTGACTCCCTTGATTATTGATTTTATTGATTACTAATGATTGTTGATTATTGTGTATTGATTATTGATTGTGTACTGGAGCTATGGTAAGAACTTCTTAATTGCGAGTCAAAAGGTTCAATGACCTAGTCACGTCCCCTGTAAGTATACTTATTAAAGTCTGACGCGCTACCACACTCTGCGTAAGGTGATGTGTTCAGAGAACATTGTGACTGGGGTGGCAGCATTATTGATGCATCTGGAAGGCTTGTATCCATAAATTTATGTTGATGGCATTACACTATTCTCAGGACCAGTTATTAGGAAGGTGCTGTACTCTGCTGTTGTCCCGAAGTTCAGGGTGCGGGGATCCACATATTTTCAGCATATCCCAAATACATTGGTTGCCCAACACATAGCTATTTCTGTATAGAAGTGGTGTTCACTCAAGTGGATTGTTTTCATGCTTTTGTGGCATAGCTAATTTCTTATTGATGGGGGTGCCTCAACTTTACACCTGGCTAGCCACTACAAATATAAAAAAACATTCTTCCTCAGGCAGTGTGCCTCAGTTGTGAGTATCCTCCAGTCATGGGGTTGACTTTCCTATGTTTAATAGTATACGCAGATAGTACACAATAGGGATGCACTGGGATATACTTCAACTGGTTTATTCTAGATAGTTTTTGCTCAAGTTGTAACCAAGGACATGGAAAGAAAATATTAGTTAATTAATGTTCACAAAAACTGAGGTTCTGCCTTAGACCACAAAAAAATTACTAAGGTTGACTTGTTATGGACATAATAAGATTCACTGTCTAAAGCTCAAGAGGCTTACTTTATTATGTTGTTTAACTTCTCTTGGGCTGATGCATTTTTATCATGAAGGAATTCCAGACCCTGTTGTGTGGTCTTCAGTGCTAATGTCAGAAAGGGCAGAACACAGATAAAATACAGGTTATCACCAACTTATTCTCCATGGATCAGGTTAAAAAGAAGGTGCAGTCAGCTAGATGTTTGTGTGTTGAACTCACGATGAGCTCTGATGAGGTTATATATCTAAACTTGAATAACGTTTTCAGCACTCAGTTGATGTCGCTAGCAAATGGGATGGATTGCATCTCAAATTCACTGGGAGATGTGATGTTATCAAGATGATCATCCTGTCTCGCTATCTGTACCAATTTAGGTGTATACCACTCTAACTTCCCAAAACATTTTCAGAAAAGGCAAAGCCATAAAGCATAGCAGAGGTTTATGTGGTCTCATAGGAAACCCAGGTCTACTATTAATCTCCTTCAATTACCATGTGAGAAGGGTGGTCCTTACCAGTATGGCAGTTTTACTTCTTTGTTGCATTTATATCTTGTCTCAATAGGGTGATGGGTCTTTGTCAACTATTTGACTCTCGGGACAGTAATCAAGCCAAATTTAGGTTACATTGACACCATCTATTTTAAGAGGACCAATTACAAGACTTCACAAGTCTATTATCAAAGTTGGTCCTCTTTACAGAAATTGTTTCTTGGTATTGCTCCGTGTTGGACTTTTGCTTATGCAGGGTCATCCCCAGACTTTTTTGCCTCCTGCCTCCTATTTTTTTCTGACATGTTGCTGTTGGCTTTTCAACTCTGAGCACTTTACCACTGCTAACCAGTGCTAAAGTGCATATGCTCTCCTGTTTAAATTGTATGTAAGTGGTTTATCCATGATTGGCATATTTGATTTACTAGTAAGTCCCTAGTAAGGTGCACTAGAGGTGCCAGGGCCTGTAAATCAAATCCTACTAGTGGGCCTGCAGCACTGGTTGTGCCACCCTCATAAGTAGCTCTGTAATCATGTCTCAGACCTGCCACTGCAGAGTCTGTATGTGTATTTTTACACTGTAAATTCGACTTGGCAAGTGTACCCACCTGCCAGGCCTAAACCTTCCCTTTCCTTACATGTAAGGCACCCCTAAGGTAGGCCCTAGGTAGCCCCAAGGGCAGGGTGCAGTGTATGGATAAGGTAGGACATATAGTAATGTGGTTTATATGTCCTGACAGTGAAATACTGCCAATTTCGTTTTCACTGTTGCAAGGTCTGTCTCTCTCATAGGATAATATGGGGGCTACCTTTAAATATGATTAAAGTGTAGATTCCCCTAGAGAGTAGATGGACATGTGGAGTTTGGGACCCCTGAACTCACAATTTAAAAATACATCTTTTAGTAAAGTTGATTTTGAGATTGTGCGTTTGGAAATGCCACTTTTAGAAAGTGAGCATTTTCTTGCTTAAACCATTCTGTGACTCTGCCTTGTTTGTGGATTCCCTGTCTGGGTCAGTTTGACAGTTGGGTTGTTTTTCACCTCACACCAGACAGTGACACAAAGGGAGCTGGGGTGTGATCTGCATTTCCTGATTAGCCATCTCTGCTAGGAGGGAGGGGTGGAGTGGTCACTCTCATCTGAAAGGACTGTGCCTGCCTCTGACAATGCTGTCTCCAGCCCCCTGGTGTGTGTCTGAGGCCTTGCCTGGGCAAGGCAGGATTTCACAAGAAGGTGTGAGTCCCCTTTGAAGAAAGGTGACTTCAAAGACTAAAATGGGTATAAGAAGGGCACCCAAACTTACAAACTTTAGAAACACTTCTGGAATCAAGGGGAACCTCTGCCTGGAGAAGAGCTGATCGCTGAGGAACAAGTGCTGCCCTGCCTGTGACTGTGCTTTGTGGAGCTTTCCTGCAGTGCTGCTTCTGCCAGAGTAAGAGGGCAAAGACTGGACTTTGTGTGCCTTCCATCTTGAAGAAGAAATCTCCAAGGGCTTGATGTAGAGCTTGCCTCCTGTTGTTGAAGTCTCAGGGATAGCAAAGACTTCTTCCTGCCAGCACCTGGAGTCTCTGGAGAGACCCCTACTCTGCTCTGTGGTGCCCTTCCAGTTCCTGGGACCCTGAAAGGAGAGGCTGGCAGCCTAAGGAGAAAAATACACGCACCGAGCGCCGTGCGGAGAAAAGATCGACGCGAATCCGATCGCGGCTGAGAAAACGACGCGACGCCGGTTCCGCAGCTGAGAAACGACGCCGCAGGAAACGCGACCGAAAAACCGACGCCCGGAGCAGGAGAAACGACGCGCAGCATCGCTGACGGAGGCTGAGAGATCGCACCCTGCGCCGCGGGACTTTCGGATCGTCGTGTGGCTGGCTTTTTCAACGCGCACCGCCGTGCCGAGTTGTTTTCGACGCACACAGCCGTGCAGGGTTACTTTCGACGCCCACCGCCCGTGCGGGGTTATTTTTGACGCAAACCAGGTACATTTTCACGCTAGCAGCGCTAGTGTGGTGTTACAACTACCTAAAGACTCTTTTTATTTTAAACCTTTAAAAAAATCATAACTTGACTTGTGTATGTTGGATTTTTGTCGTTTTGGTCTTGTTTTGTCTAGATAAATATTTCCTATTTTTCTAAACTGGTGTTGTGTCATTTTGTAGTGTTTTCATTAAGTTACTGTGTGTGTTGGTACAAATACTTTACGCCCAGCACTCTGAGGTTAAGCCTACTGCTCTGCCAAGCTACCAAGGGGGTAAGCAGGGGTTAGCTGAGGGTGATTCTCTTTTATCCTAACTAGAGTGAGGGTCCTTGCTTGAACAGGGGGTAACCTGACTGTCAACCAAAGACCCCATTTCTAACATTGGTGACCAGCGGTCGGGATTGGACTTGTATTTGTACTTGACATACAGTAATTAAGTGTACACTACTGTTTTGATCTCAGACCACTACGTGACCACATACTACTTGTTTGGTGATCTTTTGATTTTTCTCTTAAGGACTCTTTTTATTCTACTTCCATGATTTTGCTGATCCCTTGACTGATTCTTTTCACTTCATTGGGAAATTATTTTTTTCTGCCTTTTGGAACTTTGCACTTGTGACCATCATGTCTCAATCTGGAGATGCAACAGCTGGAGCTGTGTTTGAAATGGAGAAACTGAAGGAGTACTCAGTTGCTCAATTGAAACAGTTCCTTAAAGATCTTGACTGTCCCACTGAGAGCTCCACCAGGGAGGGGGAGCTGCAACAGGCACAGAGGGCCTGGGTGACAATCAAGAAGGCTGGAAGGCACACAGAGGAGGAGAATATGGGGGGGGAAGTGCAGAGGATACACAGTGGTGTAGTGGAGGAACCTGTTACGCCTGGGGGGAGGGTCCCCAGGAGGGGTGGCAGGGTGTCACCCAAGGGTCTGACTCCTGAAGAGTTACAGGACAGACAGGCAGAGAGGGAGTTCCAATGGGAGATGAAAAAGCTCAATTGGGAGTTGGAAGAAAGGAGGAGAAACTTAGAGATTAAAAAAATGATTTATGCTTACGAGCTTAAATTGAAAGAGCTGGAAGTCATGAGGGCTGAGTCCAGCTGGAATGGTGGCAGCAACAATTGTATATCCAGTGATGCTGCAGAAGTGCACATGCCCAGAGAGGTGGTGCCCTACTTGAAGGAGGGAGTTAACACACGCCAGGAGGTTCAGGGGTATGAGGTAGCTCCAGTGATGCACAGGGTCCCTGAGGTGGATTGGGGAACTGGCATGGGGAGTCATATTCCTACTGGTGGGAGGGACACTCTACTGACTCTAGGTGAGAGTGACAGGGAGAGGGGTTCCCCCCAGGTAGAAGTCCTGGTTATGGAGTGTGAAGACATCCCAGAAGAGTGTGGGTTGAGTGTCAGGGACAGTCAGGTACTGTCTCACCAGTCTCAGGAGGGTGATGTGGGGTGCTTTGTCAAAGCAGAGTCACTGGATGGTTGGGTGAAGGGTACTTTGGTTAATTCATGTGAGGGGCTGAGTGATGTAATTGCTGGAGAGCATATGTCTAGTCCTTATTTTCCAGAGCTATGCCAACACCAGGTGGAGTGTGAGTTCTCTGACCCCAGGGAGCTTACAATGGAGGCAGACTTCTGGGTGAGTACCAGAGAGTCTGAAGAGGCATTTCGGGGTGCTCCTGAGTGGAGTGGTCTAGGTAGTTCCCAACCAGGTGAGGTAGGGAAGGATTGTAGTGTCCCAGGTAGGTCCCAGTGTAGTGGGATGGGTGAGGGACCCCATGTCCAGTCTCAGAGGAGAGGGAATGGGGATGGGTTGAGGCCCAAGGTGCCCGAGATCCGGTCCCAGGTCCTGGAGGGTTCCCTGCGGGAACACCAGGAGGGGAGCCTAGCCTGTACCATAGGGCCATCTGTTGAGGGAGACCCCACAGTGTCAGGAGAACTTGGGGGGGCGGCTGTAGCCAGCGTCCCACCAGTTCTGGTGTCTGGCAGTACCACTCCTAGTGAAGGGGTGCAGAAGTCCAGACAGAGGGTTGAGAGGGGGTTGCGGACCCCAGTGGAGAACCTGGAGGGTCAGGGGTCAGCTCTGAGAGCAGAGCCCCCCATGAATGACCTTGGTGAGACCATTTCTGGGTTGGGGGGAATCCAGACTCTGTCAGATGGGCAGAGGTCAGGGGACCTGCGCCAGCCAGACTCTTGTGTGGCCCTTCGGGACAGTGTGTCCCTTGAGGGGGGTAAGTGTGCCCCCCTGGAAGTCCTGGTGTGCCAGGCAATGGTTCAACCGCAGGGTGGTGACCCTAGGTTGGATGACCAGGTTCAGAGGGTAAACTCTGACCTGGTAGGGGGTAGGTATGCCCTCCAGGAAGTCCTGGTTTGCCAGGCAGTGATCCAGTTTGTGGGTACAGACCCTGGATTGGGAGGCCAGGTTAAGGGTGTCCCCCCTGACCTGGAGGAAGGGGCTACTGCTAACAGTGCCCCTACCATGTTGTCTTCTGGGGGGGCCACTCCTAGTTGGGTGGTTCAGGACCCCAGAAGAGAAGGCAGGGGGAGGGAAGCCTCACACCTGGCCCTGGTCCAACCTGAAGGTACAGACCCCAGGTTGGAGGATCAGTTGCAGGTTAACATCCCTGCACTGGTGGAAGAATTGTGCAGGACTGCTTCTACAAGCACCCTGACAGTTTTTGACTCTGGGGGTGCCGCTTCTGCAGGGAGGTTACAGAGCCCCAGAGGGGAGGACCAGGGTCAGGTTGTCATCCCTGACCTGGTGGAAGAGAGAGTGGTCAAAGGGTGCCAGGCACCTGGGGCTACCACCCCCCACTCTCCACAGTCACAGTGGTTAGAGAGGCCTGAGGTCGGGCTCTCATCCCTGACAGTTGTCTGGGGCCACTGTGGCTTGCTGTCCTGGTGGACAGAGTTGCCCCTGGGGGGGGGAGGACGAGAGTCACACCCCGGGGGTGGAGTGGGCAACACCACTGTGTTGGCCCTGGTGGTACTATCTGCCCATTGCAATACATCTGTGAGCAAAGTAAAGTTAGGTGTTGCACATATGGTGTCTGTAGATGTGGAGAAGGGTTCCCCATGGGTTAGCTTAGTGGGCCCTGAGAGTATGGACAGAGGGATCCAACTGGAGTCAGGAAGGCGTAGAACTGGAACATGCCCCTGCTGTTGTGGGCCTGGGTCCCTGTTCTATCGCCCCAATCAGGGAAGTACATCAAGGTATTGATTGTTCTCCCCTGGCTTTAGGCTGGTAGGGGGTCGTGTTGGACTTTTGCTTATGCAGGGTCATCCCCAGACTTTTTTGCCTCCTGCCTCCTATTTTTTTCTGACATGTTGCTGTTGGCTTTTCAACTCTGAGCACTTTACCACTGCTAACCAGTGCTAAAGTGCATATGCTCTCCTGTTTAAATTGTATGTAAGTGGTTTATCCATGATTGGCATATTTGATTTACTAGTAAGTCCCTAGTAAGGTGCACTAGAGGTGCCAGGGCCTGTAAATCAAATGCTACTAGTGGGCCTGCAGCACTGGTTGTGCCACCCTCATAAGTAGCTCTGTAATCATGTCTCAGACCTGCCACTGCAGAGTCTGTATGTGTATTTTTACACTGTAAATTCGACTTGGCAAGTGTACCCACCTGCCAGGCCTAAACCTTCCCTTTCCTTACATGTAAGGCACCCCTAAGGTAGGCCCTAGGTAGCCCCAAGGGCAGGGTGCAGTGTATGGATAAGGTAGGACATATAGTAATGTGGTTTATATGTCCTGACAGTGAAATACTGCCAATTTCGTTTTCACTGTTGCAAGGTCTGTCTCTCTCATAGGATAATATGGGGGCTACCTTTAAATATGATTAAAGTGTAGATTCCCCTAGAGAGTAGATGGACATGTGGAGTTTGGGACCCCTGAACTCACAATTTAAAAATACATCTTTTAGTAAAGTTGATTTTGAGATTGTGCGTTTGGAAATGCCACTTTTAGAAAGTGAGCATTTTCTTGCTTAAACCATTCTGTGACTCTGCCTTGTTTGTGGATTCCCTGTCTGGGTCAGTTTGACAGTTGGGTTGTTTTTCACCTCACACCAGACAGTGACACAAAGGGAGCTGGGGTGTGATCTGCATTTCCTGATTAGCCATCTCTGCTAGGAGGGAGGGGTGGAGTGGTCACTCTCATCTGAAAGGACTGTGCCTGCCTCTGACAATGCTGTCTCCAGCCCCTTGGTGTGTGTCTGAGGCCTTGCCTGGGCAAGGCAGGATTTCACAAGAAGGTGTGAGTCCCCTTTGAAGAAAGGTGACTTCAAAGACTAAAATGGGTATAAGAAGGGCACCCAAACTTACAAACTTTAGAAACACTTCTGGAATCAAGGGGAACCTCTGCCTGGAGAAGAGCTGATCGCTGAGGAACAAGTGCTGCCCTGCCTGTGACTGTGCTTTGTGGAGCTTTCCTGCAGTGCTGCTTCTGCCAGAGTAAGAGGGCAAAGACTGGACTTTATGTGCCTTCCATCTTGAAGAAGAAATCTCCAAGGGCTTGATGTAGAGCTTGCCTCCTGTTGTTGAAGTCTCAGGGATAGCAAAGACTTCTTCCTGCCAGCACCTGGAGTCTCTGGAGAGACCCCTACTCTGCTCTGTGGTGCCCTTCCAGTTCCTGGGACCCTGAAAGGAGAGGCTGGCAGCCTAAGGACAAAAATACACGCACCGAGCGCCGTGCGGAGAAAAGATCGACGCGAATCCGATCGCGGCTGAGAAAACGACGCGACGCCGGTTCCGCAGCTGAGAAACGACGCCGCAGGAAACGCGACCGAAAAACCGACGCCCGGAGCAGGAGAAACGACGCGCAGCATCGCTGACGGAGGCTGAGAGATCGCACCCTGCGCCGCGGGACTTTCGGATCGTCGTGTGGCTGGCTTTTTCAACGCGCACCGCCGTGCCGAGTTGTTTTCGACGCACACAGCCGTGCAGGGTTACTTTCGACGCCCACCGCCCGTGCGGGGTTATTTTTGACGCAAACCAGGTACATTTTCACGCTAGCAGCGCTAGTGTGGTGTTACAACTACCTAAAGACTCTTTTTATTTTAAACCTTTAAAAAAATCATAACTTGACTTGTGTATGTTGGATTTTTGTCGTTTTGGTCTTGTTTTGTCTAGATAAATATTTCCTATTTTTCTAAACTGGTGTTGTGTCATTTTGTAGTGTTTTCATTAAGTTACTGTGTGTGTTGGTACAAATACTTTACGCCCAGCACTCTGAGGTTAAGCCTACTGCTCTGCCAAGCTACCAAGGGGGTAAGCAGGGGTTAGCTGAGGGTGATTCTCTTTTATCCTAACTAGAGTGAGGGTCCTTGCTTGAACAGGGGGTAACCTGACTGTCAACCAAAGACCCCATTTCTAACACTCCTTATAACCAATATATCCTGCTGGGCTATCGCCTGAATCTGAACATTCCTTTATTAATTTATGACAGCTTCCGGAGGTGTTGGGTGGCACCAAATCTTTGTTCACTTAGGCAATTACTTGAGGGACCAACATTTTTTGTTTCATACGAGGTGTTGCAGCATTGGTTCTTTCTCCCATGGCAAGGTTTTTAGAGGTACCTTCAATTAGGTAATTTCTTGCAGAAGCTGAATGTGCAAGACCTTTTTAGTGCTTGCAGAGATAATTTCTTGGCAACCTTATGCAGACAACTAGAATGGTTCTTATTAGAACAGCGTATAGACTGATTCCTTTGGGTGATATGTCGAGGATTGCTGACGTGTTTCAGCATAGAGCAGATAAATGGAATAGGTACCTAGGGTAGGAGGTTTTGTGTTCCGAAATTAAGAACAATAATGCCCTTGCACAATTTGTCTTGAATGTTTTCGGTATGAAGGCTCATCATTTCAAATTCTTGAATGTTTTACATCATTCCTTTACACTTATTTACAACAAAGTTACCACAAGAGAGGAAATGTTTTCGTTGTGGGACTGAAGGCGCTGGCAGGATGCACATTTTTGTTTCATGTCCTGCTTCAAGTGGGTACTGGGATTGGGATGGCAGCCATCTGGGAGAACTCACTAAATTTACTTGGACACTCATCTTTAACTTCATCCAGAGTAACCCAGATTTATTATTTTGCTATTTTGCAGGCACAGCGAGTGCTGGCTGCTTAGTGATGCACCACACCCACTGGTCTAATGATAGGAGTCTCAGCCTGCCTTAGAGTTCCATCTTGGATAGTGTCAGGTCATGACCGAGATTGTCTTGAATCTGGGACCCCATCAGAGCCTGGGTGGCCGTGTCTCTCTCTGATCATGAACCATGGTTCACACAACCACAGCATGATGTGGTTTTCATTTTTTACCTATTGCCTGCTTTTATGTTTTAACGCAACTCACATAGCACTTTGTTATCGTTATGTCTAGAATGAGATGTGGATGTTTGCTGACAATGTCTGTCTATGGCCATGACTTATGATCATACAACGTACTCTCTGATGCAGTTTTTTTTGCTTTATTCTTCTGCTTCCTGTTTACTTGGGTAGCTAACCTGACGCACTCTGAACGTTGTTACCTATTAATTGTCTGGCATTGTAATATGAGTTGCTACTCAAGGTGGCTAGGAATTGTTCGAATTTGGTGCATTAAAAATAATTTTAAAAAAAACAGAATTGATGCCTCCCAGTGGTGAAAACAACTGGGTTCTGACTACATCAACAATTAATGATAAGAGTTGTGAGGTATGTGACAGTCCTGTGCCAGATGTACTGTTAATTTGTGCAAGTTTTTGTTGAAGCCGCTGTTACTAAGATGTGACATTACTATGATTATGGAATGCTCGTGTGGGATTTTTCAGTTAAAATTTGGTTTACAACAAATCAGACAACTCATCAGGGGAAACCCCTGCTGCGCTCAACTCAGGTATTTGGTTCTTTGACGGTGATGGAAATTATTCAGGAGCTCTATATCACATTAGTTTATCAAAACAATTTCTAAATCTATAGTAGTTAAGAAAGAGAGATTTGGTATGAGTTAAAGGGTTTTATTATTCAAATAAGAAGTTCATTCTAATTAGTAACACATGTAAAGTTTATTAACCCCAGTCATTAGAATTTTAGTTAGAAATCGATAATCAAATAAGTAGACAATACATCACAATAAAATGCAATAAGTGAGGATAAGGTGTCAGTTTCAGAAATCCATGAGAGGTTTCAAGAGAAATTAAGCATAAAGCTTCAGCATTAAAAGATCAGCTCAATAGTTCAAATATCAATCAAAGGAGAACTTCTCATGAAGAGAGGTTCAATAAACTCAGTAAAGTCTCCAGCATGTATGGAGTGGCATAGGCAGTGTTAGAAACTGGGTCTCTAGTTGGCAGACATATGCACCCTTTCCAAATAGAGACCACAATCCTAGTCACAGTAAGCCAGATGCATGCTCTAACTTAACCTGTGCCCACCCTCTGGTAGCCTGGCACAGAGCAGTCAGGCTTAAACTAGGAAACAATGTGCAAAGTATTTGTGCAACACTTAAGTACAGTAACACATCAAAAAACATACAAAACAACTCCACACCAATTTAGAAAAATAAATATTATGTATTTGTGCAAAACAAGACAAAAACAACAAAAATCCAATAACAAGTCGAGATATAGGATTAGATCTGGTGTTCTTGGCGCGGTCTCCCTTAACTTTTTGCCTCGATTTGCCAGGTTGTTTCTGTGTGCTGGACTCTGTTTTTGCTGTTTTTGTTACTCTGGGCACTTTACCACTGCTGACCAGTGCTAAAGTGCAAGAGCTCCCTATGTAAAATTGTATGTATTGGCATTTCATGATGGCCATATTTGATTTACTATTAAGTCCCTGATAACGTGTATTAGAGGTGGCCAGGGCCTGTAAATCAAATGCTACTAGTGTGCCTGCAGCAATGGTTGTGCCACCCACATTAGTAGCTTTGTAAACATGACTGAGACCTACCACTGCAGTGTCTGTGTGTGCAGTTTTAAACTTCCAATTCGACTTGCCAAGTGTGTCCACTCGCAGGGCCCAAAGCTGCCCTTTTTATACATTTAGGGCACCCCTAAGGTAGGCCCTAGGTTGCCCAATGGGCAGAGTGCAGTATATGTTAAAGGTGGGACATGCACTGATGTGTTTCACTTGTCCTAACAGTGAAATACTGCCAAATTCGGTTTTCTCTGTGCAAGGCCTATCTCTCTCATAGATTAACATGGGGGCTGCCTTTAAATATTGTTAAAGTGCAGATTCCCTTTGAGAGAAGATAGAAATCACAATTTAAAAAATACATCTTTTAGTGAAGTTGGTTTTTAGGTTGCTAGTTTGAAAGTACCACTTTTAGAAAGTGGACATTTTCTTGCTTAAACCATTCTGTGACTCTTCCTGTTTGTGGATTCCCTGTCTAGGTCAGTTAGACATTTGGGCTGTTTGTGTATCAGCTCCTGACAGTGTAACAAAGTGAGCTGGGTTACAACCTGCATATCCTGAAGAGTCATCTGTGCTAGAGAGGAGAGAGGAGTGGTCACTTATACCGGAATGGGCTGTGCCTGCCCTCACACAATGCAGTCTCCAACCCCCTGGTGTGTGTCGGGGTCCTGGCCCGGGCAGGATCTTCTGAACAAGAGATACTTTTTTTTTAAGTTGGGCAACTTCAAAGGCAGAAGGGGGTATAAGTAGTGGACCCAAAACCCCAGACTTTGGATCACTTCTGGAATCAAGAGGATCCTCTGCCAAGGAGAAGAGCTGAAGAGCTGAGGAGAAGTGCAGCCCCTGACTGTGACTGTGCTTTGTTGGGCTATCCTGCAGTTTCTGCTTCTGCCTGTAAAAGGGGGCAAAGACTGCACTTTGCTGTACATTGCTGCTTGAGAGGTATCTCCAAGGGCTTGGATTAGAGCTTGCCTCCTGTTTTGAAGCCTCAGGGACAGCAAAGGCTTCACAAGCCAGTTTTGAGTCTACATGCTGTGGACTCTAGCTTGCAACAGGGTGCCATTCCTGGGCCCCTGGATTGCTTGGGAAGTCTTGTGAAACAACACCAGATGCTGCCATATGACTTCTGTACGGGCGACTCTGCAGAGAAACTGCAATGCCACCTGCACCTGATGCCGTGGATCTCACTGAAGCGTGACAACGCCAATCACTCTGCAGGTCTTTCATCACCGCAGCAGCCCATCCCGTGCGACTTCCCTGAGATTGGAGTGTGGTAACACCTATGTTCATGACACCCAGCTCCGTCATGGTGCCTCTGACCGTGAGGTTGCCCTGCAGCATTGTGACTTCGCCGGACTTCGCCTCTGGCGGAGGTACCAAGGGAACGTCAGCTCACAACTGACGCCGCCTCACCTCCACTGCTCTGCAGTAAGGACCCGACTCCTCTTCGTAACGCCTCTGCTCCTCTGCCTTGCAGCACCAGAACCAACGCGGCATTGGATCCAGTGATACCTCGCTCCCTGACTTTGTGCACCAGCCTGTTTTCTACTTGTTTACTAAGGTACTGTACCTGGGGGTCCGTATGACTCCGTAAATGCCACCAGTGGCGTAGCATTGTGGAAAATGGCTCAGTCACGACGCTGCTTAATAACAAATTGCACAGTTCATGCCTCTAGGCACTAGTTTTGTGTTTTTAAGTGCTAAGATCATATTTTTAATGGTTTATTGTGGATTTTTATTGTATTTGTTTATTTAGAAAAAATATTTACTATTTCTCTAAGTCTGTATTGTGTCATTTTGTAGTGGTTCACTGTAATACTGTGTGAGTGTTGGTAGAAATACCTAACACACTGTCTCTGAATAAAGCCTACCTGCTCATGCTAAGCTACAATGGGGGCGAGCAGGGGTTAACTGAGAAGTGAGATTCTCTTTTACCCTGACTAGAGTGAGGGTCCTTGTTTGGACAGGGGGCCACCTGACTGCCAACCAAAGACCCAATTTCTACAAGGCATTCAAAGTAAACCAATAATTACACTTTCAGGAGCGCCTGCATGCTTGTTGATCAGGTGTTTTGTGATCCGACTAGGGACCTGGTATGGGTTTCAAAAATAATATTGAGGTATGCAAGTAGTGCTTTATAGCAGGTTACTATGAGTTCAATGTAGTGGTTTGTGGAAAGTTCAACACAACTGTCAGGGGCCACTCAAGCCAGTTCATATGCAGCAGTACCTTCGCACAAGGCCAGGATGAGCCTCTAGAGTCATCAACCTCCAATGGTGGAGCTCCTAAGGTAGCAATGTCCTCAGTCCAACTGCGCTGCTAGGGCTGAGAGCAGCTGTGCGGCGAATAACGTTGATTCTGAACTCAGTGTTACCCTGGCAAAATGTCAGGCTGGGGTGCAGCAAAGTTTCTTGGGGTGCAGTTCTGAGGCAAATGCTTTTCTCCCTCAGTTTGTGGGTCCTGACAGCACGATCATTGACATCTGGGTAATGCAGGCCTGATGCCACAAAGTACTGATCTCCACAAGGTGAAGTGTCTGCCTCCTGCTGATGAAGTACTGGTATTTGGATGACACACAGCACTCTAACCCTCAAGTGAGGCAGTCGGAATCGGGTCAATTTCTAAGTGCCCGACTTGGAGTCCCAGAGTAACATTGGTACAGGGAAGTCTTTGATGATCCTGAAACTTACAGGAACAGCGGGCAAGACAACAAGTCCTTGGAGTTACTTTAGGTTAAGAGGTTGAAGAGTAGGCTCAGACCTTCTCACTGGAAGAGGCAGCAGGCCAACACACCAGAGCAAGTTTCTAAGTTTTAGCCCCTCCTGATAGCACAGCGAACAGCATGCACCAGGCCAACACAGCAAAGCAAAGAGAAAAGTGGCAGTCTCTCCTGGCAGTTCAGTCTATTCTTGACAGAGTCTCTTCAGGACCCTAAAGTGAAACTGATTAGGTGGGGTTTGGGTTGCAGTACATATACCCAAATGTGTCTTTGGAATGAGGGAGAACTTACTTTGAAGATCACAAGGTCCCGTCCCTTCTTTGCCTGGCTCCAGACACTCTACATGGGGGTATACAGCCCTATGTGTGAGGAGAGTCACAGTCCTATTCAGGTGTAGGTGTCAATTCCTCCCTTCTGCCAGTGGTAACCCAAAACGCATGTCACAATACTACATTAAGGCAAGTGATTATACTCCCAACATGCATTTGACTAACACTGCATGATCATTTATTCACTGACCAGATTTTCATATTGACACCAGGGATGTCATTTGATATACCACCTTATGAAAGCCTGGGTCAGTTGTAGGGGCAGAAACATGTTGACGGCTTAGTGAGGGTCTTAGGACCATAATATTTTAGTGACCTTCATTGTTTTTAATTTATATCCACTGTTACTATGAATAAAGAGACACCTTTGTGAGAGTAAGGTATTTGTAATCTTTAGCTCCCTTGTAGAGTTTATTTAAGTGCTATCAGAATGTCAGTAGAGCCCACCCTGGCTTTTAAGTGCTGAGGTGGACTTCGAGGATGAAGCATGTCACTACTAGCATGGGTGAGGGTCATACATAAAGAAAATTTATTTTTTCTTCACTATTTCATGTCTGCTTTGGTGTCTGACAGAAGGACCAGGATTTCAGTTTATTTTTGAGTGTTAGTATTTTAGAGAAAGTGTTCCTTTGACCCCCTTGAGTTTGGCAGGGGAATTTTCTTCCTTCACTTCTGAGTGACGAGTCCGGTCCTCCAGCCTCAGTTCACTCCTGTTTTGATATCCGTCAGAGCAACAGAAAACTCTGGATAGTGACCCAATATGCATTAATATGGTTGTGATGTTACTAATTATGCAAAACACATATTCTAGGTCTGAGAGAGTTTCCCTTGCCACTTCCACACTATTTAAGGATTGAGCTGGTGTGCTGGGCTAGGAGAGTGGCTGGCTTGTTACTGGGGAAAAAAACACACCGGTACTTCATTGAGGAGGCGTATGGGTATATGATTGCTTTCCTTAGTCTAAGAATAAATTTGAAATATGCCTGTATCCAAGCTGTGCCATGAAACACACATCTGTGCCCCTGCAAGGAGCCGGATGCTGTTGGGATTGTTTCTTAGCATAAGGAAAAATCCAAATAGCAAGAAGTAGGATACACTGGGGAGCTTTTCTAATTCTAAAACAGAATCCACACAGAGTCTAGTTCAGAAACAAACATGTGTGTCCAAGAGAGGTGACACACACTGCATGGATAGCCAAGGAAAGACATCTAAATAGCATATGTCTTTTTCATGACACACTGTCCCACACTTCTGGAACATTGTGAGGAGCCAGAAGGTGTATTCTTTTTTCTATCCTAAGAAAGAAATCCATGCAGCATCCAGCTCCCTGCAGGGGCACAGACATACACATCTGCACACCAGCAAACTGTTTTTGTATTTGCTTAACCTAAGAAAGAATGCAAATAGAATCTGGTTCCTTACTGGGAATAAGCATGGTAAGAATGTCTATTATTAATTGGGGTGTATTGCAGTCCAATACAAGCAATAAAGTCCCTATCCTGTTAGGTTAACCAAAGGTTTCAGTAATTTAAACCTGAGTTCAATCCCTGGTAGCTATGGCACAGATCTGATAGGCCTAACTCAAAGAAAATGTGTAAAGCATTAGAAGTACCAAATTAGTTAAAAAATAAAAAAAAACACAATACAATACAAAATACCCAATTATTTTTAAAAAGAGAAACATGTAGTAAGGTAAATGTCACCAAAATTACAAAAGCAAAAGAAGAGAACATGGAGATAAGAATCTTTTCAGATTTAAGCGTAAATATGGCTACAAAGTGCCAATGACAGTACATGGCTGCAAAAGAATGGCATGTAGGTGTTATTTGAGACTGACCACAATGGAGTGCAGGTCCAGGAGTTTTTCAATGTCAGGACATGAAAAACATAACCACATGTCCTACTTTTTAAGTACACCCTGATCTATGAGCTTTTTGGGCCTGCCCTCAAGATGACATATGTATTAATAAGGAAGGTTTATTTTGGTCTAGTTGGTAGTGTAACACTGCAATACGAGATGCAGGACAGGCCAGAGACATGTTTTACAAACCAACTCACTGCTAACAAAATGAGTTCAGCACAGTAAGTTAGTGAAAGCAAAAACTTTGGAGGATACCATGCTAAGAATGTCAGATCTAACATCCGACTTTTAAATATTTAATTACCATGCACCTTAGGGGTTACTTACTAATATTTAAAAGGGAGTAGTTTTACCTGTTAAACAGGTTTATTTTGGCAAGTCACACTGTAGGTTTAAATTGCAGCAGTGATGTTATAATGGAAGTCCTGAAGTAATGTTTTCCGTGTCACACTAGTAGATGGCAACATAAATGATGCAGTTCAGAGGTGACCTTTAACATTCCATGCCAAAGGTGCAGCTTCTATACTAGATACTATGGCCTTAAAGGAGGGATAAATACACCAATTAGGGATTGCCTACGTTCTACATATTTTACACTCTAGGCACATACACTGTTCAGCAGTGCCCTAGTGTGAAAATTTAAAAAAACAACTTGTTTTGAGAAAATATCAAACATGTGATACACATCATGTTAATCTTCCAGCCAGCAAACCAGGGTGAGAGAGGTAGGGCAGTGAATGATAGAAACCTAAAGATGTGTAGATGTTAAACATATATGACTGCAATGGTTACCATGCTAGACATGAATGAAACCAAATTCCAATAATAAGTAGCCAAAACTGGTATTTCTCTAGAAGTTATTTCCCACATCTTTAAAATACGGTGCACCTAGTTTATCACCTGGGTGCACTCTAAACCCACAGAAATCCCACACTTGTCTGGTACTCCCACACTCATGAGACCTTGAGAAATAAAGTTAGAGGCCAAGCCTTGGAAGCAAAATGTTCTTGTAGGTGGGAGACTAGAGGGAGTAATTGTGTTCTGGAAACAAAATTTGTATACATCTGATAAATGTCACATTCCGAGAGTTTGACTGGCCAGCAGTCAAGGACGTAGATTCCTTACATCTTGCAGAACTAGGAAATATATTGTTTTTATACTTTTTTATAATCCTGAGTTCATATATTCAATCAAATAACCAGTGCTCCAACTGCCACTGTGTAATGACTTGTGTTAATATTGCAAAATTGACTGTGCAAACTAAGTTCCTTAGGTATTAGCAGACTCCAGACTGCAGACATTCAGTCACAAATCCTCTGATTCATATTTTGTAACCAGAAAACTACTTTTAGCAATGTTTTAAACCCATTTTAGGAGTTGGTAAGTTTTTAACTACTCATAAAATGGTGTTAGCACATTAGCGGTGCGCACTCTTGAGCCTGCCCAACCTAAGTAATGTGCCATGCTATGGATAGCCCCTTGCTATTGTAGAGGGATTACATGTAGTGGTAAAGGGCAAAGTGTTTATTCTGTCTGCTGATGGTTAAGGTGCTCTGCATTGTAGTTCCTTTCATTTACATGTTCAATCATCAATGCTTGTTCCTTTTTGCATAACTTTGTGATTTGCACATGTGCTTTACATGTTACATTTACCACTGTTTGTTTCCATCTGCATTATTACTGTAGGGCTATTGCATGATTCACTACCTGTTGTTTGATAAGCTGCCAATGCTTGTTATCTTTGGTTAAAGCTTGCTTTTTCCTTTTCAGAGCATGCAATTGACAACTGTTGCAACAGTTTTGGGTGTTGCCCAAAGCTATTTAAACAGACCCAACCTTGGGGAGCTGCTCACTATCCATAGTGCCTTGTCAGAGCAGGAGCTCTGAACTTTCAGTGGTCAGCTTGGTGGCCACAGGCAATTTATTCCTTCTCATGCTTTGTTTTAACACTCTACTTCCTGAAGCAGGGAGTGGCTCCTGGGCATAGCACTAACTTTCAGGTCAGCCTCTAAGTTCCTAGTGGTGAGTTTCTTCATTTTATTACTAATGTGCATTGCATGCAATCCATCCCTGGTTTCAGGATTGATTTGAAAGGTTGCTGTGTATTCCTGACTATTGCACATTTTTACTGGATGCAAATCTCAACTTCGTGCTGTGTGCTTTAGTGCTTTCTTGAGTTATTTCCATTTTGATCTTCCAAAGCTGATTGCTGACGATCAGCGCAGGTCTTGTTCTATGGGGTAAGCCCCTTTAAGGGAAAACCTTTGATTATATTTATATTTGCACTCGATTACAGTAAGGCTTTAAGTTAATGTTAAGCGGTTACCCAGTTCTCTGAAGCATTTCAAAGTATGTGTTTAATTTCTGCATAACATTTCTGGTGGCTTTGTTTTTTTAAGCTATCTAAATTAATGAAGAAATTGTGTTTTGGTTGAGGGGCAGACAATTTGTTAGCTTTTGCAATAATTCATTGCAGTACATGAAGGGATTCTGTATTCTGTTGTACTATTTTGAAGTGAAGTCAACAAACGCGCAGTGACATGAGAAGAGTTGTTTAACATTGTGTCACTAATCTTATTTCCTTTTGAATCTCCTTCCCAGCTTTTCCCTTCTCACAACTCTTCCCCGTGCCTGGCCACTCTAAAACTCAGGGCTACATGAGTGAGCTGAGTTAGAGCTGCCTGTAGTTGGACCTTAAATCTCGTTGTGCGGACTCTGAGGAAAATAGTGAGCCCACAGATTTTATTCCTCCTGGTCTGCACAAAAGCTTTTCATCATGGCCTCTGTGGATGCCCTTTCAAAAGTTATTACACTAATACAAAAGGATTTGGTAGAGTTGAAAAATCCAACCACAATGGTAGCACACTTGCATACCAACATTGGAGGCAGAGGTACAGGGCCAGCTGTCTGGCAAAAATCACCTACTTCTTCTAGTTAATTCCAGCGTACCAACATTTCCGTGAATGTCACCACTCAAATACTGTTAGCTGCCCCAGATCATTTGTCAGGAGATTCAAATAAGTTACACATTTTTCTGACCCAGGTTGAGTTGCACTTCACATGTAGACCTAATGCTTTTCCTGATCCGCAATCTGAGTTTTTGATCTCATATTTGTCAGGGGATGCTGCTTCCTGCGCAGTACCTTTATTGTGCTGAGATAGTCCGTTACTGTACAATTAGAGTGGATTTGAACAAGAATTTGAAAAGGTCTTTGATCGTCAAGCTGCTACATTGTCTGCAGATAAAGAGTTGCTGGAACTAAGGCAGGGTAGTAAAGACATAGGTGGTCATTACAACCTCAGCGGTCTTTTAAGAAGACCGCTGAGGGACCGCCGTGTGGAAGACCGCCAGTAGTGGCGGTTTGCCGCTCGGCATATTATGACCGTTGGCTGCCCTCCGTCATTATTCCGACGGAGAGCCGCCAACAGCCATACTTGCGGGCGGTGGGAAAGTGGAGGTTGCTCCACCGCCACGCCAACAGAACACCACTGAGCTAATCACGTCCTGTGATTCTGCGCGGCGGTGTTCTGTTGGCGGTGTGGTGTTGGCGGAGCTGCCCCCATGGCTCCCGTCCCCTCCCGGAGGATTGACGGAACAGGTAAGTCAATTGTCCGTTAGGGGAGGGGGTTGGGGGGGTGTTGTGTGTTGTGTGGGTGCATGGGGGTGTGCGTCTGTGTATGTAGGGGTGTGTGTTAGTGCGTGTATGCTTGCGGGGGTGTTGCGTGTTTCGGAAATGTGTGAATGTCTGTCTGTCTGTATGTCTGTATGGATGTGTGCGTGAATGTGTGAATGTGGGTGTACGTGTCTGAGTGTGTGTGTGGATGTTGGCATGTATGTCGGTGTGTATGCGTGTGTGTGTGTTGGTGGTGCCTGCGTGCGTGTCGGGTATGTATGTGTCAGGTAATGTCAGGGGGTCGTGGTGGGGAGGGGGGCCCTGCCACCTTTGGGGGGTGGCAGGGGTGGTGGGGGGTGTAGGGGAGGGAGTCGGGGTGGGGGTGGGGGGTGAGTGAGACCCCTATCAGTGCCAGGGAAGGAATTCCCTGGCACTGATAGTGCTTACCGCCATGGATTTCATGGCGGTTCCTACCGCTGGAAATCCACGGCGGTAAGCCGGGTCACAATACCGGTGGCGGTATTGTCACGGCCGCCGGGCTGGAGACCCAGGTCTCCAGCCCAGCGGCGGATGACCATGGCGGTAACTGCCATGGTCATAATACTAAAAAAAAGGCTGCCAGCCTGTTGGCGGTCTTACCGCCACTTTAACACCGTCCGCCAGGGTTGTAATGACCCCCATAATCTCCTATTTAACACAATTTAATCGTCTAGATGCGGAAAGCTTTATTTTACCAGGGTTTGAAAGATGACCTCAAAGATGTCCTAGGACAGATTGATCCCTAACCCACGACATGCTCCAATCTCATCAACCTTGTCTTGTACCTAGACCATAATCTGTCAGAGACAAAAGTATAGTAAAAGAGAGGGTAGAGAACCATGTGGCAGTTTGGAAAAAAAGTCCTGTAACAGAGAGTGTAGGTGAAGCCATAGAAATCAGAACTATTCGCCAGCCCCTGTTGAAAGAAGAGTAGGAAGTTTGCCGTAACAATGGTGAATGCTTGCATTTTGGATGAAAAGCACATTTTGTTAAAGACTGTCTGGTGAACTCTATAAGTAAAATCCCACCAACAAAGAAAATAGATGCCAGCGTGGAAACTGACACTGGAGCGGGAAACTAAGGAGCTCAAACAGTACGGAAGGGGTATGTTTGGGTGTCATCATGATTCCTTCAAGTAATCAACCCCAAACTTTGCATTTTTGTGTCACCTTTGGACTTCATATTGCAGAACAAACTGATAAGGTGGAAGTTCTTATAGACTCAGGTGCGACTGGGAATTTTATTGATGAAACAAACAGCTCAAACTCTATGACTTTCTTGTATCAAGAAGAAAAAAACTGAAGTAGTTAAAGGAGTTGATGACATGGCTTTATCTGTTGGTCCAGTTACCCTGCAATCTGTTGCAATTCAATTGGTGTGTCATGACCCCTTGGTCTGTCATAACCCAAACACTTGTGAAAGCAATTCTGAATAACTAATCTTTGATGCCTCTAAGGCCCTTACGTATGGTTTCATCTTAGGAATACCCTAGCTAACAATGTACAATCTCCTTATAGACTGGAAAAAGAGAACTATTCAGTTTATGACCCTACATTGTCAACAAACATGTACCCGTCAAACCCTACAGGTTTCCAGAGCTGCAGAAAAAGATACTCAGCTACCATCCCAATATGTATGCTTTTCAGAGGTGTTAGCTGAGAAAGGGGCAGAAGCGCTACCACTGCACATATGACTGCCAAATTGACTTAGTACCCAGAGCAGCCATTCCAGATTGCCCAATCTATGCCTTGTCAGATCAAGAGAATCAACATCTCAGAAAATACCTTGATCAATATTTAGCTAACGGCTTCATTTGTCCATTCAAATTTCTGGTGGTATCACCACTTTTTCTTGTTCCTAGGGCCAATGGAGATCTAAGACCTTGTCTTGACTATCGAACATTAAACAAACTTACAGTCACTAACAAGTACTCCCTCCCGCAAATTCCTTTGTCATTGGACCAAGTAAAATCAGTGGTCATTTACACTAAGTTGGACTTATGTGGAGCATACAATTTGGTTAGGATGAGAGCTGGGGATTAGTGGAAAACCACTTTTAAAACACAATATGGCCTGTACGAGTACACCGTGATGCCTAGTGTTTTTAGTTGAGGAGCAGACAATTTGTTACCTCTTGCAATAAGTCATTGCAATACTTGAAAGGATTCTATATTCTGTTATACTATTAGTATGCGAAGTCAACATACGCACAGTGACATGAGAAGACATAATGAATCACTGATGATTTTTCAATAAGGCATTATGGATAACCTGCAAATGGTGTTGTTTATTATTGTGTCACTAATCTCTTTTCCTTTTAGATCTCCTTCCTAGCTGTTCGCTTACCACAACTCTTCCCCTAGCCTGGTTACTGTAAAACTCAGGGCTACATTAGTGCCCTGAGTTAGAGCTGCCAGGAGGTGGGCCTTAAATCTCATCATGCAGACTCTGAGGAAGACGGCATCTGTCACAAATGGGATTAAAAGTGGATAAGGAATTGCTATTTGAAAGAGGTGTGTTGTAGACGTCTCTTCAAATTTACCACTTCTATCCATATGTATCAATAGTTTAGGACTAAAATAGAAATTGTAAACCATTGGAAAGTTATGACCACCAAGTTGGGGTTGATAATCTATTTGCAAAATGGAAGTGCTCCTTTGAGATTCCCTTTTCCTTTATGAATGTAACTACATTTTACTTTATTGAAATGCATCCAGAAATATGATCATTATGATTGCCTCTAATGATAGTGAGTCACATTTTGCGACCTACCTAATTAAGATTTATCAGGTAGGTCTGATTGTGGTCCACTATGATAAATATTTTTCAGAACCTTTATTAGGTTGTTTTTTTAAATACATTTTTACTGTTTGCAAAAATACTGGCCACAATTGTTAACCACTAATTTACCCCCATGTATTCATACATCTGGCCCATAGTTCCTTCATTGGTACTGGAATGAGACACAGTTCTTTGACAGAGCTGGAAGAACATGTGAAATCTTGAAATACCTCTCAGAAAGAAAACTATGCATGGTAAGTTGTACATCTCATTTTTTTTTTTTTTTTTTTAAAGTTTCAAAAGTTTTATTAAGAATATATAAGGCGGTACATACAGCATATAAACAAACTGTTTAGCTTTCAAAACATTGTTTTTGTTCGTTTACCACAATTATTTCCATTGTAAGCATATATACATGTACTGTCAGGTAAGTAAAAATTCCCAGTTGCATAGTTGAGTTGTGTACCCTTATTTTGAAGAAGAGTGGAAAACAGGTGGGGGGGGATGGTAAGGGGAGGGGGAGCGAGGATAGGGTTGTGTAGGAGGGGTTGGTCTTGGTATAGGGGAGAGGCAAAATAGTCATATGAAATGGGGAGGGGGAGAGAAGGGAAAGAAAGAGGGAGAAAGAGGAAGGGTAATGGCGGGGGAATGTAGAATGAAGAGACTCGAGGTAGGCAGGGGGTCTTTGTATCCTGAGACTAGCTTGTTCAGGCCTAAGAGTAGATCGTTCTGTACTTCTCCGTCTGTAGCAAGTTATTATCTAGGGGTAGATAATATGTATGATAGATATGGTAAGGTCGGTTAGAGAGTGTCTACGTCTTATATGAGTTGATTTCTCAGTCCTTGTTTGTGTTAGGAAGCGACTTGTATTACTATGTTGGGTAGTTCAGGGTCTCGGGCATGTGACAAAATTAGAGGCCTGTGGATTGATAGAGAGAGAGAAAAAAGAGAGAGAGAAGAGAGGATAGCGTAGCTAGGGAGAGAGAGAGGGGGCAGTAGGAGATTAAATGTGTTTCCGGAGTCTAGGATTCTCAGAGGGTGATTGGTAATTAATATTCCCTAATCATTGATCATTGAACATTGATCATCCATTGGTCATCCACCAGCCGCTTCATGGTCTCTTCAAGAATGGGCGCCAGACCTCCTCAAATTGTTCTGCTTGGTCCTGTAGGTTATAAATCACTCATTCATGGGTAGCCGTTTGATACATGGCCGTCATCCATTCCATGGGTGTGGGGGCAATGCTAGATCTCCAGTGCCGGAGTATGCATATTTTGGCCGTGGCTAGCGCCGTGTGGATTAATCGTTTATGTGCCCGCGATAGGGAGGGATACGGGCGAATGTCATGTAGAATGATAAATGCTGGTGGGGTCGGTTTTGGTATCTGTATGAAGTCCGATAAGGCGAGGCGTACCGCGTCCCATAGTGACTGTACCGTGGGGCAGTGGCATAAAATATGAAGTTGGTCGCAATATGGCTCTGTGCATCTCCAACAGTTCGCGTGAGGTATCAACCCTGCCCTGAAGAGTTTAACGGGGGTCCAGTACCATCCCTGAAGGATTTTAAATAGGCAAAATTTCAGGCGTGCTTCACGTACGCCCCTGTCGAGGGCTTCTAGTATGTCTGGCCATTCTTCGTCCGTGTAGGTTATCTCTAGTATGTCCTGCCACTTTAAGCGTAGTCGTTCAAGTAAAGGCTGAGAGTAAAGGTGGTTAGTTAATTCGGCATAGAGGCCAGCCAAGACGCCTTTTTGTCGGCCCCATTTCTGAAGATAGGTGACGATGGGTGAGGTTTTGAGCAGCCACGGGGGGTTCCTAATGTTCTCCGCATACAGTGTTTGAGCTGTAGATATCGCCACTCCTGGTTACTTTGGATACCGAATTCTTCCTGGAGGGAGGCGAATGTGCGGAAGCTATCTCCATCTATTATGTGAGATATATTGTGGATACCTGCCTCGGACCATTGGGGCCATCTAAGAATAGTCCCTCCTATTTTAATGCTTTTATTCCCTGCTATGGGAGCCTGAGTATGCAGGGAGGGGGGTACTCCTAGTAGTCGATGGGCTCTGCCCCACGCTGTGTTTGTAGCCTTGAGGATGGGGTTAGTTAAGGGAACGTGGTCGGCGTATGTTCCTCCCATCTCCGTATACTGTCCATATAGGAGTTTCTCTGTGATCACCCATTGCGGTGGATCGGCTATATCTGGAAGCGTATATATTAGCTGTGAGAGTTGTAGGGCCAGAGAGTATTGTTCTACCGAGGGTAGTCCTAATCCTCCGTAGAGCCGTCGTGCCAGTATTATTGCAGGTTTCAGTCTTGGGCGTGAGGAGCCCCAGACGAAGGCCCTTATGGATGCGTCTATTAATCGGAGTGAGGAAAGAGGTATCTGTAGGGGAAGCATGCCTAACACGTATGTGAAGCGTGGTAAGGTGACCATTCTGACCGCCTGTGTCCTGCCCCACATGGACAGGCCTAGTAGGGACCATTTGGCAAAGTCTTGTTTCATTTTAGATATAAGGGGGTCTATGTTGTCCCTGACCATATGTTCTAGACCTCTGTTAATAAACGTTCCTAAATATTTAAGGCGGGTCGGGGTCCATTTGAATTGAAGGCCATGTATCGCTGCCCTCGTCGTTATGCGGGATAATGGTAGTGCCTCACTTTTATCCCAGTTTACCCGATATCCGGATAGGGATGCAAAGTCTTCTATAGTGGAAAGTAGTGCTGGGAGCGAGGTTTCTAGATCGGACATTGTTAACAGAATGTCGTCTGCGTAGAGATATATTTTGGATATGCCCCCGGTGATATGGATCCCTTTTATTTGGTGAGAATTTCGTATGGTGGCAGCTAGGGGTTCCATGGCCAATAAAAATAGAAGTGGCGACAAGGGGCATCCCTGGCGTGTGCCCCTTCCGATAGGGAATGGGTCTGACATGATGCCCCCACAGTTAACCTGTGCTGTGGGGTGGTCATATAATAAACGTACTTTAGAGATAAATTGTTCCCCCAGGCCAAAATGCTTCATGGTTGTGAATAGGTAGGGCCATCAATGCGGTCGAATGCTTTCTCCGCGTCTAGGGACAGGGCTAGGGCTTCGTCAGGTAATTGTATGGATTCTAACAGTGTATGGCAAAGAGTTCGCATATGATTTCTGGAGGTACGGCCTGGTACAAATCCTACTTGGGTATTGTGAATCAACGATGGTATCACCTTGCGGAGCCGCGCTGCTAGAACACTGGCTAGGAGTTTGACATCCCCATTCAAAAGGGAGATAGGACGGTAACTGCCGCAAAGAAGGGGGTCTCTCCCTGGCTTAGGCAAGATGACAATCGTGGCTTTATTGGATAGAGCGCCCAGGGAGCCTTCTTGACATGCTTCCGTCAGTGCTTCATCTACTGCGGTTATTGCCTCCTCCCCAGCCCATTTATAGAATTCCGCAGGGAATCCGTCCTCTCCTGGTGATTTATGGTAGGGGAGGCTTGTTATAACTTGGGTTATCTCTTCTTTGCTTATGTTACCGTCCAAGAGGGCCCTGCCTGCCTCAGACAGACGGGGTAGATTGGCCGCGGCAAGGAATGTCTCCATTTGTGTTTGATCTGTCGTTGTTTCAGGAGTGTACAAATGTCGGTAGTACTTGGCGAACTCGTTTACAATGTCTTGTGGGCAAGTTAGCACTGCTCCTGAAGAAGATGTTATGGCCGCAATGGCAGAGGCTGCCTCTCTTTGTCGGAGCTGCGCCGCTAGGAGGCGACCTGCTTTTTCCCCTTGTTCGTAATGGCGGCCTCGCAATTTTTGCAGTGCGTATTCCGCCTGAGATGTATAGAGTTCATTGTGTGCCATGCGGGCCTGTTCTAAGGCGTGTCGCAGCCTAGGGGATGGTTGGGCGGTATATTGTTTAGTGAGGTCCTGTATCGTGGTCTCTAAGGTGGTTTGGCGGGCTATTCTGTCTTTGTTGGCCAGTGCTGCATCTCGCATCATATTCCCTCTTAGGGTTGCTTTTGCTGCCGCCCATAGGATCCTTTTTGAGGATACAGTGCCTGAATTCTCGGCCATGTATGTGGTTACATGAGCTTTTAATTGTTCCTTCCCTTGTGGAGAGCGATATCTGTGTACAGCCAATCGCCATGGTTTACGACCAGAGAAGGAGAGTCCCACCTGGATCCGGATTAGTATTGGGGAGTGATCTGAGAGCCCACTGTCTAGGATACAGGTGTCTTGTATATGAGGGATTACAGTGTGTGATACTAAGAAATAATCCAGACGCGATTGGGTGCCATGGACGGTGGATAAGAAAGTATATTCCTTATCTTTCGGGTGTTGTATTCTCCAGCAGTCCACCAGACCGACGTCAGTGGTCAGGTCTGTCAGAAGCGCTCTGTCGTGATTGTTACATACATCGACAGGGCCTGTCCTATCCATTATGGCGTCTTGGACGAGATTCCAGTCTCCCCCGATTATGTATCGAGTAGTTCCGATTTCTGTCAGGAGGCGATTTAGCTGTAGAAGGAATGGGCGTTTTGGGCCGGTTGGTGCGTAAACGGATCCCACGCATAAAACAGTGTCCCCTAGTTTTAATTTAGCAAATATATACCTTCCTTCCGTATCATTCCAGGTTTTAATGATAGTGACCGGGAGGGATTTACGCACTAGTATCGCCACTCCACATTTGCGGGGTCCGTTACTTCCAGATTCCTGACTCGTTGGACGGCAGCTGAAGGCAACCCTCCCTACCCAATCCTGTTTAAGTTTACTGGATTCCAGAGTGTCAAGGTGAGTCTCTTGAATCAGAGCTATATCAGTTTTTTTGGATTGAAGATAGGACAGTATCTTTTTCCGCTTAACATAGCTCGTCATGCCGTGTACATTCCAAGAGAGTATGCGTAATGGTCGCGTCGCTTGAGGGTGGGGCTTCGACATATTGGATAATTGTGAGTAAGTAAGCACCCTCGATCCGGGGTTGGTGTTGGTGGGGGGGGAGGGAGGGTGGGAGATATTGACTTAGTAGTTAGAGTGGGAGTTTGTTTCGATATGATACGGTGTTTTATTTTATTTTATTTTATTTTATACGGGGGTTAGTAGCTGGTGGAGGCCAAGGGAATCCTCTGGAGAAGAAAGAGAAGAGAGAGGAGAGGGTGAAGGAAGAGAGGTAATATAACTAGGACGAGAGCCAGATGGAGGGGAAATATGAGGGAAAAAGAAGGCAAGGAGAAATGAGAGGGAGAAGAAAAGAGGGAGAAGGGGGGGAAGGGATGGATGCGTGTGCTGAAGTTGAGATTGAGAGTATAGCAAGAGAGCGTGCAATTTTGGGGAAGAAGTGGAGAAGGGTAGGGATGAGGGAGGTTAGGAGTCCAACCTCCTTCGTTCGTTAGGTCTGTAAACGGCGGGACCGATTTCTCTCGGAGCTCTCGTGCCGTTGGGCGGTCTCGATCGGGGGGGGGCGAAGGGGGGAAACAGCAGACAGCCAGTTATCGATATGTCGGTGATAAGGAGGGGTGGGGGGGGGCACACAGCAGTGCTTATGTTTATGTATCGGGAAGTGGGTCTGTTCATCGGTGGTTAGTGGCTACTGTATTAGTTATATAACTAAAGTGTATATTGGCAGAAGTAATGATCGGTTAATAACTATAGTACCTGAGCGGCGCTGGAGCGGAGGGAGGGGATGTCAGGTGTTGATGGGGTATGGTGTTTAGGATGTTGTGCCTAGTACTTGATGTTGTATGGTATCGTAGGGTGTTTAGGAGTTCATAAGATAGGGTCGTAAATTAAAGTAGGGACTGGGCAGAGGAGGGGGGGAGAGAGCTCAAACAGAGTATTATAGTTCTCGCGTATGCATGGGTACATAAAGATACCAATATACAGTATAATATAATACTTCCTGAGCATTTCTTTTCAACTATAACACTGCCTCGTCTCATCTCGCCTTACAACTGTTCAATTACATATTAGGTTGATCAACATAACATATCCTGGCATCTTATCACATTATCATGTTAGGAGCCATTATGCCAAACGTCTCTCTATTAATCGTAGGATAGGTAATGAGTGTAGCTGAGCCCCGGGTTACGCGAGGATAGTGCGTATCTCATCCTATTACTAACTCCTTGCCGTGTATTATTACATCATAATACTGACCTACTAAGGTCTTACTTGGTATGTGCCACCATCATAGTCGTTCTGTTGTTGGTGATAGTTTAAGATAGTAATAATGATTAGGATGGGGGTAGGTACGAACATCTGGGGAAAAGAATAGCTAATAGTTTATAATTTACATTGTGATGTTATAATGTGGTGTGGAGTGGCAGTGTAGAATGTCATAATATTTCGCTTTGTTATGCGGTATTATGTTGAATTATGTCCTCGTGTTCTATTTTTTTTTCCCCCAGTTTCTTATTGTAGAATAAGGTAAAGTCAAGTAGTGGGAGCTTTGATATGTTTCAGGTTATATCGTATTGTGTGTCCCTGTATTGGAATTAATTTATCTTTACGTTGTCTAGTCCCATCCCTTGGGGTGATAATGGGGGCTAAACGGTTCTAATGTCGGCGCTGGTCGAGTGTGGTGTGTATTAGGAAAGTTTCACATACTTTGTTGTTTACTACCATGAGATACTTTGTAGTGTGTGGAATGTAAGGTAAGTTCCATGATAGTTAATTAGTGTTTATTTTTTGTTATCTGTTTAATGCCCCTGTTACCTTGTTACCTTGTTATAGGGTTATAGGGTCGGGACCGGGCCCTTATTCAACATACAGTGAGTTGGTGGGGTCTGATCCCTGTTCTAGTAATCATCATCTGTTGTGTACTGAGGGCAAATAACGATTTACTGGTAGTTTCCATTATAGGGCCTCGGCTCTAGTCATAAAGAGCATATATTTTTCATGTATCTGGTTTTAACATTGATACTAGCAGTCTTAGACAATTACAATAGTAATACACATATAGGGGGTTATTCTAACTTTGGAGGAGGTGTTAATCCGTCCCAAAAGTGACGGAAAAGTGACGGATTTACCACCAGCCGTATTACGAGTCCATTATATCCTATGGAACTCGTAATACGGCTGGTGGTATATCCGTCACTTTACCGTCACTTTTGGGACGGATTAACACTCCTCCAAAGTTAGAATAACCCCCATAATCTGGAAAGGTACTCATCCTTCCGCGGAGTCTATAGTTGTTATTTTCGACTCTCTGGCGATAGTCCCATAAGTCGTCTTGTCGCGTTACCTTCTCAAGAAGACCCAGTTGTAGGCTTTAAAGGGGAGCGGGATTTGTCTCTTTCCGATAATTGGGTGTGGGTTACTACTGCGTGTAAAATCTGACCCCTGTCATCATATGATCTAGTTAGTCTCTCCATGTCTCTACCTCTATGACTGGCTCCGGTGTCGTGTAGAGCCGTCTTCACCTTTTCTATTCCCGAGTGGGGGGTTTTGGCCCTATCACTGCCTCCTACAATGTCATGCTCACTGTCTGTGTTGTAAGAGTCCATAGGCTGGGATTGGAAAGAGTCAAGGAAGAGTCTCAATTCGTCGGGGTTATAAAAGTCCTTGGATACTCCATTTTTTGTAACCCACATTCTTGCAGGGTCAAAGAGACCGTATTTCATCTCTAGTTTGCGAAGCCGGGGTCGTAGGGCTAGGAAAGCCTTTCTACGTTCGTTGGTTTCCTTGGAGTAATCGGCGGTTATTCGGATCTCGTGCTGGTCTATTCGGAAAGGGCCGTGGTTGCGTGCTACTTGGAGTATTTGTCGGGTTTGATTATGCCGCAGCAAGCATGCGATGATTGGGCGGGGCCTTGAGGAGTTGTCAGAGCGTTTTGGGCCTATCCTGTGTGCCCGTTGGAATTCTAGCGGCGGGTCAAAGTCCAATGAAATCATTTTTGGAAGAGTGGAGGTCAGAAAAGTCTGCATATCCGAGCCTTCTTCGTTTTCCGGGATCCCAAGTATGCGGATATTGTCTCTCCGGCTCCTGTCCTCCATGTCCGTTAGTTTGCTCTTGAGGTAGATGAAGTCTTGTTCTCGCACCTGAGACGTGTTGATCTGCGTCTCTAGTGATCCCATGCGTTGTTCTAGCCATGTCACTCTAGATTGAAAGCCGGCAATGTCAGATCGCATGGATTTGGTTTCTAGTGTCAATGAAGTTATAGAGGCGTCCATCCCCTCTATGCGGCGGCTGACGGTGGTGATCTCTTGTAGTATCCTGTCCATAGTCGTGGATTGATCTTTATCAGGCATCGTGGTGAACTCGTTTAAAGGTGGCGATGTTTGAGGGTTTATCTTCGTGGGGGTTAGGCGTTTGTGTTGTAGCGCTTCTGAGAATAATAGTTGTCGTGCAGGCTTGCTGACAGGTTTATGGTTCGGTTTGTTGCCGGGCATCGCCTCAATTGTCTACAGAGTCTGACCACGTGGGGCCCGAGATTCCCTCCGTAGATTCCGATAAGGATATAGATGTTCGGTGGCTTACACTGGTGTCAGTCCACTCCCTTCTCCTGTATCTCTGTTCTCTTGGCTCCCTCTGGCTCTCCTCATCCCCGGTGCCCCCCCAGTCGCTCACCCCTCTCGTCCCCTCGCCTCCACGTGCCTCCCGTCGTGCCCCCCTGCCCTCCTCAGTATTAGTTGTCTGGAGGGGGGGGGAGAAAGTTTATTATCTCAGCGGGAGGGTTTTTGTTGTCCCTCTGTGATGGAAAAGAGGGGAGAAGTCGTGCCTCTGCCTCCGGCGATGCCGTTCTTATTTTGAAGAGATTCGATCCTACCTCTCTTTGGGTTTCTCTCCCGGCTGTCAAAGGGGCCGCACCCCTTTGCTGTGTCTTCCCGTCTCCCTGTGGGGGGGAGGAAGGACCACGGGTGTTTGTTGGCGTTGTAGGGAGATGGATGCGGGTCGTCACGACTCCCGCAGTCCCTGCGGCCTGTTCAGCTTGTTCCTTGCCGCTACGGGCACGCCGTCCGCGGTCTTCCGAAGACGCGACTCCGCCCCCTTTTTCCAGGCCTTATCGGCCTGGGGCGAGTCGCGAGTTTCCTGCCTTGCGTCCCGCTCCTACGGGGTCCCCGGACATGGTTCCGTGTCGCCGCTGTTGTAGGGGTGGAGGGGCACCGAACCCGGTGTGTTGTCCGGCTGTCTTCTCGCCCCCGTCGCCCCTCCGGGACCGCCTCGGCGCGGAGCTCTCGCTCTAAGCGGCCATCTTGTTTCGTGGCCCGGCCACGCCCCCCGTACATCTCATTTGAGGACATTGCATGATGTCTCTGATGTTGAAAGCACATTCTCTAATCTGGAGTATTATAGCATTTGCATTGGAGCATTGAGCCTCTTCAGCTACTGAATCGATGTTCAACCTATAGCACTGACTCTTCCTCAAAGAAAGATTCACAGACAGAAGGTAAAATACCCCACTGGACTAATATTAATTCTTCCACATTGACTGGTAGAATGTTGTGTCTTTACTTTGTTATATAAAAACATGCGTATTTATTTCTTGTTGAGCTCATATTCAAACAGCAGTTGGAAAACACATGTGCAAGCCTGATTGGACAATAACAAAGGATGTTCTTTAAGCAAACATTTGACGTTGATAAAGTAGGAGGACACGATTACTCCACAATTTTGGAGTTAGCTTAATTAATGAGCTAATATGAGAAGAGGCACAAGGTGAACTGTATAGAAGGAACAGAGAGGCAGAGCAAAGGGACAGTTCAGGAAAGGAAAGTAAAGAAAGACCAAATAACACAAATCAGTAGGGGCCAGAGAGTGAAGATATTTAGAAAAATATTTTGAACTACACAGAGAACATTAAAACTAAATTGAGTAGCATCTGACCAGTAAAGTTCAGAGAGATATGGCATGTGTGCACTTGATTGCGCAGAGAAATCACAATGAACACTTATGAGTTTTGAATAGCCTGAATAGGCACGATAAACATTAACAATATTTTTGAAGACCAACGTAGTGAGAAGAGTAGTTCTAACACAAGAGAGCTAAATATGACAAAAGCAGCATTGTAGAAGAAAAGTAAAGAAATAACTACATTTTATATCTAGTATACAATATTTCAAAAGTGGTTATTTCAGAAATAACATCCCTTAAAAACATACAATTAAATACATTTTTCTCCAGATGATGCAATATGATAGAACTCATGATACAAAAAAGGTAAAAACAGCAAGCATAAAAGTGAGCTATTGCTTTATAAGGAATGATAATTCATAATATTATTCTAAAATCTATAACAGCTTTGCAATCAATGCTGCACAAGTTTAAAGTGACATGTAGGTTAAAAAGTGTTAAAAAGTGCTCTATGAAACTGTATGGATCAATTAGCACTGATGACAACTGAACAACCAAGAGAGGCTACACAGGTTTAAAGTGCAAATGCAGGTGTACTCTATGGAATCATCTATCATTTTAAATTGGCACATCACTATATAATTGTCTGATACACTTGTAAGAGTCTGCAGCCTAAGATAGTTAGTTTTTGATTTATGCTCTCACATGCAACATTGCAACAACTGTATAGTATTGGTTACACCCTTATCATTCTAAACTCGTTTGCTTCCTCATAAGCCCTACAGCAAATAGCTAACTACTAATAGTAATCACAATTTTGGGTGTGGTATCACTCTTCAAGAGATACGAGAAGGTGTGCAACATTGTTTTTTGGCACACAACTGGCACATAGGGCAGATGCCATTTTCAACAACAGCTCTGCCCGTATTCCATTGTGACGTAAATGACCAGACTTCAAGCTGTTATAAAGAACTTTATGTACAAAGTCCTGGCTAGTTGGCATTGGGGTGCACCTGACTCCTCAAAATAGGGTCTGGGCGTACAGACCAAAAATTGAGTTGTCAGTCTCCCCAGAGCAGAGCTTTGGTGGAGTCTAGTATTAATATAGTCCCAGTAAAAAGTTTTTACTTGCTTTTTTGAAATCAAGATTAAAGAGCAAAGATCAGACCATTAACTCCCAAGACCTAATTTAGAGAACCATGATTGAACATGCCTGAACCAGGGATAGGTATTGTTCTTATAACACCAGAAGTTCAATTGCAGCCCTATTATATGGCACATGATCCTCTACAGTCTAAATCCTCACCATATAAAGGAGAGGCCTTAGCACTGCTATATGTTCTACTCTTTTGGATGCTATGTTAAAGAACATGGGAACAAGATGAGCGCTTTTTGGGAGATGTAAAAGTGAAGAAACAAAATTATTCTTGCTCTAGATAAGAGATTAATATTAGCAGAGGCCCAGATTTTAGCAGCATATAAGACCGGGGATTGGGCTTTTAGTTTATAGAAATTGATGGCTCAAAATATTGCTCTTGACAATCTTTCCTGTTTGTTTTCAGAAATAGCCATGTGTTGGTGCTGAAGTACTGCCCTTCGCTTTTGGATATGAGGACACCAGGATACTTGACTATCTTACATAACACCCAGGTACTCAAACCTTGATACACATTCGAGTTCCTCCAGTTATAGGCATAGGGCCCCTCTGAAAGGTAGATGGGGCCTGATCATCATAAATTTGAACTTACTAGTGTTAATCTCCAGACCTTTGTTTTTACAGTAAAAATGTTCAATAGTTGTTGCCAGCCAATAGGAGCTTGTGATATTAAAAGAGTGTTGTCTGCAAATAAAAGTGCAGCGATGAAAACCCTTTCTAGCTTTAAGGAGTCATTACTACATTCAAGGAGGGCCCTGATAACACCACTTACACAGCAAGAAAAGAGTGTAGGGGCTAACACACAACCCTGCCGCAACCCTCTACATACAGGGATACGACCAGTCAGTTGTCCCTGTGGGACCCATCGGATTTGAGCATAAATCTCATGCCATTATCATATTTATTGAGTAAGACTGTCATCAGGAACTCCCAGCAACTTAAGAGAGGCCACGGTAATCACCCTGGGACTAGATCAAAAGCTGCCCTAAAATCTACAAAGGCTATATATAAGTGGCCATCTCTCAACTTTGTATATTTCCAGATGATAAGAACGCGCATCAGAACTTGATCTATAGTGCTTACTCTTGATCTTAAATCCCTCCTGGTAGGGAGACAATGTCCCATGGCCTCTTTCCATTCTGTGAGTTTTTTAATATCTGCTCTGCATAGGCTTTCTGTAGAGTATTGAGGGGGCTGATTGGTCTATAGCTTTCTGGATTCTACTGGTCCCCTTTATTGTAGGTGGGAATTATCTCCACCCCTTTGCAGTTGTCAGGTATTGTGGCTCCTGAGTCTATGGAGTTACAAAATAGGTTAACATATGGGACCCAAATGGTTAAATCATGGTGCAATAACCCACTCGAAATTTTATCAGGCCCAGGGCTAAGGAAAGTGGGTAGTCATCATCCATGCTATTTGAATACAACTTAGCACAATGTTCCATCCAGTGTTTCAGATTCTTGCTTTTGTTTTGGGTGCAGTTGAGTTCCCTGCAGGTGTTTTAATTAAAAGCATTATTAAAATGCCAGCCAGATTGTTATGTATGTCAAGTATAGGGATATCAGTAACAGGGAGATGAAAGAAAGAGGCAAATACCAAAGACTATGCATTGTAGATAGTTGTTAGGATCTCTGCATTTCTCAAGATCAACTGCCATTTAATTGATCTATGGTCATTTCCCAGCATCTGTACTATGGTTGGACCTTCATGAAGAAATATTTCTCCAACCAAGGATCCCCTCAGCATTAAGTGTAACTGAAAATGATCACTGTCCTCCCTGTCAACCAGTCAGTCAAAATACTTTATTTGGTTAATATTAACCAAAAACGCACATCACATACAAAAGAAAAACATGAGTAAGATAAAAATCATATTATCTATAAGTACACATCCTCAATGACATCATAAAAAAACTGAACAAAGGCCATTACATACTTTCAACAGCTCACACGTTTTTTCTTATTGCTAAGGGTGCCTGACAAAAAAACTGCCCATATTAAAAGAAAGTACGGGTAGCTGCAGAATTTGAAGATAGATCAGGGCAGGTTTTACTTGCCAAAATCCTTTCCCTGTATGAAAAGTAAAGTGTCACTGTCTCAAAAAACTTTAATAGTCACAGAAAAAGATAAAAATAATTGTGTCTTGAGTCAAAAATTTATCACATGAGCATGACCCCTGTTCTTCCACATTATGATGACCCTGAGCTTCTGCTAACAGCCAGTGCAAAAGGTTCAGTCTAAAATCCGTAAGGAGAAAGCAGTGGTGGGAAGATGTAATCACACTCCGGTAGGGCTCCATAACTGTGTTCGATTTTAAAAGTATATATGCCCTGACCATGAGTTTTTAACTTTTTTCATAATATGCTTTTTTATCCAGGGCACATCCTGTTTAATAATTCTATCAGGTGTCCCAAATAGAGCTTCAGACCCCAGTTTCTGCAAGGAGACGTTAATGTAATGCAATCGTGGGATAGTATTTGCTTTGTCCAGGGAAAGACAATCTCTTATTATAATTCAGTACTCAATCAAATTTTGACCCTCCACGTATTTTTATTGGCAATGTTAGGGACCTATTTTGATTGAATCTAACTGCTGCTGTTGGATTCTGATGAAGGTCATGTAAAAAGCTAACAATGTTAGGGTCAAATCCTATGTCAATTAGAAACAACAATATCTTGGCTCTGTTATTATGGTCAAAGGCTAATGACAAATAAGAGTGTCATGGTCACTGTTAGAAATGGAGTCTCTGGTTGGCAGTCAGTTTGCACTATGTCCAAGCAGGGACGCTCATTGTAGTCAGGGAAATGGAGATACACACTTCAGATAACCTCTATTCACCCCCAATGTAGCTTGGCACAAGCAGTCCAGCTTATTTCAAATGCAATGTGTAAAGTATTTGGACTAACACACACAGTAATACAGTGAAAAACTCGGACAGGACACAGATCCTCCTGATCGGCTCCACCCCTTCTGCCTGCAACGACTCCTGGTGGCCCATCGCACTGGGTAATGCCCCCGCCCCCACAGACCATGCGCACAACCTGGTCATCATCCTGGGCTCCACTCTACTGATGACCTGCCAAGTTAATGCAGTTTCCTCATCTAGAAGACTTTCAAATGGATTCCTTCCGTCATGAGGAAGACAGTCACCCATGCACTCATCACCAGTAAACTGGACTATGGCAATGCACTATATGCCGGCATTATCAGTAAACTTCAATCAAGACTACAATGAGTCCAAAATGCAACAGCCAGACTCGTCCTGGACATCACCTGACACAGCCAAATCTCCTCCCACCTACACTGGCTCCCAGTCAACAAGTGCATCACATACAAACTCCTGATCCACACCATCAAGGCACTGTACAACATAGGACCAGCATACCTCAACCACCTCATACCTCAACCACCGCCACACCTTCTACCTACCCAACAGATGTCTTTGTTCCTCCCAGCTAGCCCTTGCAGCCTTCCCAAAAATTCAGAAAAATACAGCAGGAGGGAGATCCTTCTCCTACCTAGCAGCCCGGACATGGAACACTCTTCCTTCAAGCTCAGGAAGACCAGAACACTGAAATAGTTCAGGAAATACCTCAAGACCTGGCTCTTCGACTGAGCAGCATGCCTTTTTTCAGGCCTTGAGACACTATAGGTGATTAGCCATGCTTTACAAACCCTTGATTGATTGATTGATTGAAAAACCCTACAAAATGGACACCACACCAGTTTGGCAGCATAACCAATATTTAACTAAATTAAACAAGACCAAAATGACAAAAACCCAACATACACAAGTAAGCTTATGAATTTTTACATCAAAAAGAGTCTTACTCCATAGAAGACAATGGATGGGTTGATGTTAAACAAAGAACCTGATATGAGTCAAAAATAAAGCTGCATAAGCGAACGTGTGTTGTAAAAGTCAGAAATGCATTGATTCCTTACAGGATTGGGACAGGCACCTCGGATCCGGGAAGGCTCATGTTGATTTTTATGCCCAGTGATGATGCGTGCAAAATCTGGCCGCACAGTGATGAGGAACAGCGATGCATGGGGTTTGCATCGATTTCAGCAGTTGCAAGTGGGTGTTGTGTCATTTCTTCAGCCGTGATGCAGGGGATGCATAGAGTTCCCAGCTGCGATGCAGATGGTGCATCGATTTCTGATCCGTAATGCAGGTGTTGCATCATTTTTACAGCCACGTTGCAACTGGTGAGTCAAACCTTTACCTGCACAGCTCCTGTGCATGGATTCCAGTTACGGTTCCATCAGCATCACCTTTCAAGTGCCCAGGGACTGGAGTGGGTACCACTTGGCAAGGTAGGAGTCTCAGCAAGAGAGTCCTGGTGCTGGCAGGGGAAATTTGATGGCCCTGCGACTTCAAAGAGGAGGCCCTTGGAGATACTTCACAAGGAGGAATATACCACAAAGTCTAGTCTCTGTCATCTTTTAGGTAGAAGCTGCAACTGCAGGCCAACCCAGCAAAGCAGAGTCACAGGCAAAAAAAGGGCAGTACTCCTCTACCAGCTTTTCTCTTTGGAAGCGGTTCCTCTTGGGTCCAGAAGTGATCTAAAAATCCGTGGTTTTGAGTCCACTACTTATACCCCTTTCTGTCTCTGTTGTTGACAAGATCCTGCTTGAGCAGGCCTGACTCCAGACACACACCTGGGTGTTGGAGACTGCTTTGTGTGAGGGCAGGCACAGCCCTTTCAGGTGTAAGAGCCAGTTCCTCCCTTTAGACCAGGAGACTCATCAGTATATGCAGGCTACACCCCAGCTCCCTTTGTGTCACTGTCTAGTGGAGATTCAGAAATAGCTCAACTGTCAGTCTGACCCAGATATGGAATACTCAAACAGGCAGCGGCACACAATGGGTAAGCAAGAAACTGCCCACTTTCTAAAAAGGCTTTTTCAATCTGACAATCTAAAAAACAACTTTACCAAAAGATGTTTTTTCAAATTCAAAGATCCCAAAATCAACAGCTCCATCTGCTGCCAATTGGAAACTGCACTTAAAAGTTATTTAAGGGCAGTCCCCATGTTAACCTATGAGAGAAATATGCCTTGCAACAGTGAAAAATGAATTTGGCAGTATTTCACTGTCAGGATATGTAAAGCACATGGGTACATATCCTACCTTTACACTGCATCTTGTCCATGGATTCAAGCTAGCTTGGCTGAGGATGGGTTATACCCCGAATTCGGTCCCAGGATGCTTGGTCCGGTCCCGGGAATACCTGACCTGGCATTTCGGGCTGGAATGGGTCAAGGCTGACTGCCAGAAATAGGCCTATCCATGCTCTGCACGGGGGGGTCCCAGCTAATGAATTAAGTCAATTATTACACTCCAACTCCCTCAAGGGCTGCAATCTATTCCTCAACTTAAGTGACAATACTGGACCTCTGTTAGGAGGGTATGTCCTGTCCTTATGTTACAGACAAGCACACCTGCGGTACCCTAGCTTTTGCACAAAGGCAGGGAGGAGGTAGAAGAAGCCTAACGGAAGCACCTGAATACCCAAACATTGCCCCCCTCAGGGTTATTGTGCTGAAACAATTGTGTAGATATTTCAGGTCACCTAAAATTTAACACAGTGTAATCCCACCTAACCTGATTTTTTGCCAGTTACTTACCAGTCCACTCATCTAGCCATGATAATGTTATCTCAGTCATATCCACTCACTCTTCTTAAAAGAGCACCAGCTTTGCAAATTAGCTCATGTGTGGTTTCTACTACCCCCGAAGTCAGGGGGCATGTGACCAAGTAGCCTCTTTCTAGCCTTGTCACCCCCACTTTTGGCCTGTTTGTGAGTATATGTCAGGGTGTTTTCACTGTCTCACTGGGATCTGCTTGCCAGGGCCCAGTACTCATAGTGAAAACCCTATGTTGTCAGTATGTTTGTTATGTGTCACTGGGACCCTGCTAAGCAGGACCCCAGTGCTCATAAGTTTGTGGCCTATATGTATGTGTTCCCACAAAAGGGGTAGACTTGCGGGGGGAAGGTGTAGTCTTTTGGAATAGGCACATGGCCACCTATGGTCTTGATTGAAGGGACCACAACCTCTGATTTGCTATGTTCAGTGGGGAGGGAGGGAGGGAGCCACAATAGACCCAATGAAGGTGGTCAAAATATGTCCAACTCCATCTTTTCTTTGTTTGTCCCTTAAATGATCCCCAACTTTATTAAGAGGTTGCAACATACATAATGAAGTCTGTGGCAGATCGTGGGTTTCTCTAGGCTTTTCCCCTATTCTCTTTAGGTGCCCCTCCCTAAAAGCAAACAGGTTTCGAGCATCAGAGTTTACTGTCTCACTGTTAGATGGATAATATTAGGATTTATGTAAAGGCACCAAGCGTGATTCTATAAAATAAAAAGGGGCTCTGATGGAGCTTAGTTGATCATCTATAATTGTCTCAACCAGCTAACATTTACCCCAAGCCATAATTCCCCAATATCAAAGGGTTTGTCTCCTTTCCAGGACCAGCTGAATCAGGCAGAGATTTTGCACCAATGGAGGGACTGCTACATTTCTTCCACTTAGTGGCTGGTTCAGAAAGAGTTGCAAGACTATTGGGCCTCAGACGTACCAAAGAAATGCCCAAACTTACTATGGAGGGAGTCGTAACATACATGGGGGTTGGACCGAGGCAGACTGCTGATACTCTGTTTTCTTTTCAAGCGTCCTCCTCTGTCAGCCCACAATTGCCAGCTAATTCAACACATTTTACCACTTGTTGAAGGCTGTTTGCCTGCCCTAGCAACAACCTGTGTTCTGTCAAATCGATTTAATTGGCCAAAACCCCAATTAGGATGACTAACATAGGCCCATATTTATACTTTTACATGTAAAACTGCGTTAGCGCAGTTTGCGTGTAAAGGTTTTCCGCTGGCTAGCGCCATTCCTGGATGCTGGCCGGCTGCCATATTTATGGAATGGCAGTAGCTGGCACTAATGACCTGGGTGGGGGAGACATAAGGGAAACCAGAGCTCGTGTGCCAAATAATGGCGCTACACTGTTTAGAGGCAAAAAATGCCTCTAAGCAGTGTAACGCCATTTCCTGGCGCACAACCCCCATGGACATGGCTCTTGTCTTAGTAAAAACGGGAGCCATGCCCACCCCCCCAGTGGCCATGCCCAGGGGACAAATTTCCCCTGGGCATGGCCACTGGGGCCAGCACCATGCAGTGGGGGAGTCTCCAAGTCAGGGCCTCCGAGTGGGTGAAAACAAAAATAAATGTATACTTACCAGGACTTACCTGGGATGGGTCCTTCATCCTGTGGTGTCCCTCTGGTGTGGGTGGGGGTATCACTGGGGCCAGGAAGCTGTGGGCTCTTTCCATGGTCTCTGACCGATTATAAATATGGGCCATAGTGTCAATGCTAGTGGGATTTGTAGTGGGATGGAAACATCAACTGTTTTGTGCTTGCCCATACTGCAGAATAAGGTGGGGAATGAAAAGTAACCCACCAAGAAGAATCAGGGGATAACTGGACCATGTCAAAGGGGTGGCCCAGCTCAGCCATGTCTGGCTGAAGGCGGTTACAGGCAGGCCTACACTCCTGCAGGTTTTGCCTGTGGACAGCCCGAGTGCACCCACTTGTGTCCCATGCGACAGAACTTTGAAGGTGCTTTTGTAGCACTTTAGGCCCACCAAGTGCTGGTGTTCAGCATTGCAGGGCTCTGCCTCCAACCCTGATGCTATCTGGGATAGGTATCCCCCACTCCAATTAAGATGAGGCTCCCGTGCCAATGGACTTTGAAGGCACTTTTGTAGCACTATGGGCCTGCCAAATGCTGGTGTTCACAGTGACAAGGCTATGCCTCCTGCTCTCATGTTGCCTGGGACAGGTAGTCCCTACATAACTGAAAAGGCACTTCCAGAGCTGCAGGAATTTAAAGGCACTTTTTTTGTTCATCTTTGCAGGGCTTTGCCTCCTGTCCTAATGCTGCCTGGGACAGGTAGTCCCCGTCAGAAACAAAGATGAAGCTCCCTGTTATCAATTCTAAAGTAGACCATTTTATCCCACATAGGGCCCTTTTCAGAAAATAATACATTTTTGATCTGGATAAACCTCTCCTTAAGGTAGGTAAATCTCAGTTGTAAGAATTAGATCTTCCTTTACAGGCTCACAATCCATTTAAAACTGCCATAACTCTGTGTGCAAAGCAGCCACTATACAGAGGACATATGAACTGGTATTGAGGGAGGGAATACCCCATACCTCATCATCCTCCTCAGTAACCAATTCATAGCAATGAATAGGCTCACATGCAAAGTTAAGGTCACCCCCAATAACAATCATGCCCTTTGGTTTGAGGGTATTTATCAAATGATCCAAAATAATTTTAGTTAGGCGTTCCGTATTCTTATGGCTCAGCCAGAGGTAAACATTGAAAAGGTACGGACGGGACCCTTTTGATAAACAAATCGTTAGCCTAAAATGTTGAGTGAATCAATACTCATTTAATGCTATTTTGACACAGATTACAAAGCCCCCCAAAGCCTTGCCACATGTGCAAGTAATGATGTTAGCATAAAAGGTTTCATGACTAGATTTAAAAGCCGGATGTCTTAGCCATCTTTGCTGGATCATACAAAAATGAAATTGATCAATATAATCCAACCAAACAGGATCCAGAAGTTTAGTCTGTCTTGGCCATCCAGGGATCACAAGGTTTCAGACCTGCTTCTGACAGGGGCATTGAACAGTGGCTGACCAGAGTTATTAGATGTACTTGCCGAAGGCTCCACTTCCCTAGAAGGTCTTTTGGTCCTATAAAAATACCCTAAAGGGAGAGCTTTAGCTTTGCTCTTAGATGATTATATCCTGGTAAGGTGCTGCAACAGCAACGTAACAATTTAAGGGTGCTTGAAATTAATTATCACACAATCCCCAGGAGTATATTTAGGATGAGTGCCAAACCATGTGGTCCTTCTCACAAACACAACTTCCTGCACTAGATCCTGCAACTAGCGAGTGTTGGTCTTCAGCCAAAAAAATTGATTTGTTTCTTTGGGATGTACAATATTTTGTGCTTTGCATTGGTATCAGAGAGATGTTCTAGAGAATATTTAAATAAGGCATGCATTTTGGAGGTAGTTGTGGATAGATAGAATGAGGTCTACCAGAATAGTTAGGGGTTTTATTGCCAGTGAAGTCTTCTGGTGTTTGTGCCCTCCTAAACAGCCAAGCTTGCCCTGCTAGGTTACCCTCAGCATTCCGATTGTGTAAGACTTGAGGCATTTGGGGTTACTGGGACACCTTCATTACCTAGGTTTGCTGGAACTGCTGAACAGGCATCTGAGAGGACTTTTGGATTTCAGAGATGTGAACTACTGATAAGGACAAAAGCAAACTTTTTAAAGTCGCAAATTGAGACAGGAAAGCAAGGGAGAGAGCTCAATGCTTAATAATTTCTTTAATATTTAAAGGCAGTCTGCCATGAAGTGGTTTATGTGTTGTGTGCTACAGAATAAGGACCACATAAACCCAGCAGAGGGTAGTGGCTAAGTGGAAGAGCCTCTGAATTCCAGTTGTGGCACAAACAGGGGAATATTCTTTGGAGATTTCAATGCTTTCAGCACATTACCAGTTGCTTGGTGTGAGTTGCCCTCTTGACTTTCTTATTAGGAAATAACTGGGACTGGGGCAGGGATACCAAATTGCAATTTCTGCAGGAAATATGCTGTTGGAGGCCCCTAAGGAAGCAGTAGAGATAGCGGTGGAGGAGGGAGCAGGGACAATAGAAATTTCAAAGTTGATCACTAGAGGCCCAGGTTCAGACAGCTTCAAAGGAGTATTCAGAGAGGTAGAGTCTAGGCTCAGTGTCAGCCTTCCCTTGCAAGTGCTATTTCTCTGCTGACAACTCCCATAGCTCTTTTCAACATATGATTCATGGAAGTCTACTTTGCAGTAGTTGAAACAGGATTACCCCATGCTAATTTTCTTTTACTCATCATGAGGCAAGAATGAAGATAACCCCTCACAAGCAAATTAAAGGCAGGTAGAGAAACAAACAACAGGCTGCTCTCGAAACTCTACAAACAAATTCATAAAGGTGGGTTAAAAGATCCAACAGTACCTTTGTTCCACAGAAACCAAGAACTTTGGCCCAGCCCTTCATCTTCCAGGCTATGACAGGGCATCTTGGTCTGGTCTTTGTCTAGGTACATGCTGTGGGAGGTAGCAGAAGCTCATCTAGCACTTCAACAGTTCAGGCTCTTCCTGAATACAAGGGAAGCTGGGAGACAAAGTCCTATCCCAGCCAGGGACTCCATGTGCCTTGCTTAATGAAATCTTCAGCACAAATGACTGTAAAGGACGGACATCTAATCAGGACTTGCAGAAATACACAGGAGGCTTTAGAACTGGAAAATGGTTCCGAGTTCAAGGGAACCAACAGTTACCATCTGTACTCTGCTGCTGGTGTGTAGTATACAATGAAAACTTGGCTACCAAGATGTTATGAGAAAAATGTTAACAGGGGAATTAAATACAAAGCCTTGATAGCATGCAGAAAAAAGGGTCACTTGATCTGGAGGAAAACAAATAGGGTTGGGAGTTGCCTGTGTGAAAGCTTTTGCAATGCAGACGGTTCCATCTCTTTTTGACTACTGCCTCGACAATGCCACAGGTTCTTGCATTGCAGCTTCATAGCTTCTCAGTGCTCATGCAACTTCTCAACTGTATGACGCATCCTCAATGACAGACTTCACGATATAAGCCCTAATCAATGGAATTCTCAGGAACAATGCAGGACCTCATGATGCAGCTTCACCCTTTGTTGGAACCAATGCATTGCCTCGGCTGCGTGACACATCCTCAGTGCAGGACCTCACAACAGTCCACAAATCAGAATTAAGGTAATCTTGTTGATCAGGCCTGACTGGGCACCTGTAACCTGCCCGTTCTCCATTGCAGTTGGCCTGAACTTGTGACTTTGTCCCAATCTGGTGCAATCAGATGGTCACAGTTGACATGTTTTCCTTTTTGGAGCTATTTTTACTGAAGCCTTTAAACCTGCATATGTCTGGTTGTACTGTCTTTTGTATTGATTTTTCAAACTTGGTGTGGGATCTTTTTTGTCGGTTGTTTTTCACTTTATTATTGTTTGAAGTGTTGCACAAATACTTTAAACAGTGCCTAAAATGTAACCTTACTGACTGTTTTGTGCCAAGCTACCAGAGGGTTGAGCATAGTTTAATTTAGTTTTAGTTTGTGAATTACCCTGACTAGCAATATGATTGCAGCTTGATCAGGACTTACTCCTAAGTCAACCAACAACCCAATTTCTTATATGTGCAAAGTGATGAACATTTAGGAATACATCATAGTTTAGTAGGTTTAACTTCAGGCTTTATAGTTTCTAACATAGCAAGGGAGAGGAGAGAAGGAAATGAGAAAGTGTATTGAAAAGAGACTCAAGGCATTACCAGGAGAAACAAGGGGCAAAGAGTTTAGTTAGCATTGGGAAATCATGTGTCGGTCCCAACAAAAAAAGTACAAGGAGATGAGTTAAAAGCAGGTAAAGTAGCTAAAAGTAGAAGAGAAGTGATGAAGTAAAGAGAAAATGATCAATCAATTGTCGAATTTGTAGAGCACAATGCTACTCAAAGAGTGCTTCAGCGCTACCAGGCTTACTGACCATCAGTGCTAAAAGGAACTACTTAAATGGACCTTCAGATAGACAAGTCTTTAGAAGGCATTTGAAGGTGTGTTCATCCTTTATCAAACAAAGCTGAAAAGGAAGTGAGTTCCAAGTGGTGACTGCAAGGAACAAAAATTAGGAAACACCCAATTTTTTCTTTTTTTTCTCTAAACCACCACTAGGAGAACATAAGAGGAGTACAAGGATCAAGCCAGATGATATGACATAATCCTGTTAATAAAGTACTTTGGCCCTGTTGGGTGAAAGTCTCTGTAAGCCAGCATGAACCCTTTAAACTGAACTTTCTCCTTGATAGGAAGCCAGTGCTGCTCTTTGAGATGAAGCTGACTAGGACTCCTTTTAAGCACTTTTAATGGAAGCCGAGCTGATTCATTCTGAGCCAGCTACAATCTTCTATATCGATATGCTTGCAAGCCTCAATAAATGGCATCTGTGTAAGTGACTAGGGCATGAATAATCATTTACTGATAATGTCCAGATAGCAGATACAAGAATATCTTCAAAGATCTTAAGAGGCCACAAGACACACCCACAACACCATCAACCTGTGTACAAAAGAAGTTCTGTTATCAAATTTTACCCAGAGGTTCGATACCACAGAGGTAGGGACCGGCAGAGGCGGGACATGACTTGGCCAACAATGGCCATCCTATAAAGGGGAAGATATACTTAACAACAGGATATAACTTTTGTGACTATTGCACTGCAATACAGTACAACACAGCTGACAGCCATATCTTGAAGTTATCTAAGGAGTTGGAAACATTCCTGTCTAAGCTGGGTACAATCTGAGTTTCATCAGTGTAGGACATCACCTGCACACCAAGGGCTTTGATCAGCACAGCAAGAGGTGTAATATACTACCTTAAAACCTGGTCTAAAACTGGATTCGGAAGGATTTAACTAATGTTCAAGATATTCAGATAGTTGCCGATTAACCCACTTCTCCAAAATTTTAGAAAAAGCCTGCAAAACCTAAATTAGTCTGAAATTTGCCAAAACAGACTTATCAGCTGATATTGTCTTTTCCAAGGAAATTAGTTGAGTTTGTTTCCAGAAGCTAGGCAGGATGGCTGAGCTTAAGGAGCTATTTAAGAGAAGGTTGGAGGGGAAATTAATAGCTGTACGCTTTATTGGGTGCTGCAGATATACAGGTTCTTAATGCTTGTTCTGATTACTGTAGCATAATGGGACTGAACTCATGAAAGGACCAAATTAAAGACTGCACGGAAATTGGTGGCTGCTCTTCTGGCCCACCCATCACCAAGGGACCATTAGTTTCCATAAATGCCACCCCAATACCTCTGATTTTACCAAAGAAGTCTGATTGTTGTACACATAACTTTGGACAAGCTTCTAATGGTAACTGAAGTGCATCTGACTGAGGGAATGTTTTCACAACCAGAGTCCACAAAATTCCTAGTGAAGAGATCAACTTGTGCCCTCTTAATTGCTAAGTGAAAAAATGATGGGATGATGGAAGATAGAGCGATGAGATTGGGGAAAGGGACACAATACAAGAGAAGAAAAGAATGTGGTCAATAGCCCCATTCAACGTATGATTGTGAGGAGAAGGAAGCAAATAAAGAGGTTAAAGAGCATCATTAGAAAAATGTAAATTGAAATCATTAAGCAAAAACAAAAAGATGTGAGGAAAGCATGACAAAAAAGTATCTAAGTCTCCATAGAATAGAGTAGCAACATAAAAAGTAATCACAAAAGTTAGTGGAGATAGGTTATCAGATTAAAAAGGTCAAAGGTGAGAAGGAGTAAAATAAAATAGAGAAAGAAGAAGACATCATTCCCATTTTTTGGGTGCAGTTGGCTTTTTCCATCATTCATTCACTCATTGTGGGTCCATGATGGAGAACAACAATTTCACCCTGAGGATGGGAAGACACTCTGAAAGAGAAACATTCTAATCAGATGTGTTTATGACTTCCATCAAGAGACAGTCATATTTCAGTATTATACATAAATTGTAAATTAAGAGAAAATAGTGTCAATTAATAACAATATATTTCTAAGTTCCAAGTGTCATACAATTAATTTAAATTAGTTTGATGTTTTTCAACATTTTAATTCATTCAAACAACACAGATTCATTTTTGCATTTTATGAACATTCTGCTAATTGTAATATCCTAATATATTTTTCATTTTTTATGGAGTTCCTTTATCGGTCTTTCTCTTTTTATCTAAAAATTGTTTGAGCCTTTTGATCTTTTGTCTTTTATTGAATTCATTATGGAATGTTTGGATTGTTACAAATGCGACCTCACATGCATTTCTATGGATGTTTGTGTTGATAGTCAGGTGAGTTAAGAATATCCCTCTGTATTCAGGTAATGTTTTACCACTGTAGTCCATTGCGTTCACACACTCTAGGAGCTCTTTAAGCGCACATACTCAAAACATTTGCAGCACTTCTGTATCATTAGGTTTCTGAACCCATTAGAAAAGGACAATCCTGTCCATACTGGCATCCCACATCCCTTCTGAACTGTTACACAAGCAAACCCAGCCATACTGTGGCCTTATGAGTGCTCATGGGGTTGCAATATCAGTTTTCGGTTCCAAACGTGGCAGGCCACCAGGACTCATCCCATGCTGCTTTGTTGGAGCCGAAGATGATGATCTCGGTCTTCGCCAGGTTTAGTTTGAGGCGGCCTGCCTCCATGCAGTTGGCGATGGCGTGAAGTCCGGTGTGGAGGTTGGTCTTCGCGGTTGCGGGGTCCTTCATGAGAGAGAGAATCAGCTGAGTGTCATCCACGTAGAAGATGTGGTTGAGGCTGTGGGATGGGACGATGTTGGCGAGTGGAGCCATGTAGACATTGAAGAGGGTGCGGCTGAGTGAGGATCCCTGGGGGACTCCGCAGATGGTCTTGGTGGCTTTTGACAGGAACGGTGGAAGGCGGACTCTTTGGGTTCTGCCCGAGAGGAATGATGTGAGCCAGTTCAGGGCTTTGTGGTGGATTCCAGCATTGTGGAGGCCTGTGCAAAGTGTATGGTGACAGACGGTGTCAAAGGCTGCGGAAAGGTCAAGGAGGATAAGGGCAACGATTTCACCTTTGTCGAGCCTGCTCCTGATGTCGTCGGTGGCAGCGATAAGGGCGGTCCCGGTGCTGTGGTCCTTGCAGAAGCTGGACTGGGAGATGTCAAGTAGGTCATTGTCCTCCAGGAAGCGAGATAGCTGGCTGTTCAATATCTTCTCGATGACCTCCGCAAGCAAGGGGAGTAGGGAGATGGGCCGGTAGTTTTTGAGGTCTTCTCAGTAAGAAAAAAAGGCAACGAATGTAGGCTACTGTCATCTGACTGCACAAATTATCTACGTAAAAACATTTTCACTGTCATTCTCTGAAACTATGCAAAATGCAGGTCTATCAAAGAAACTTGTATTCCAAGCTAGTACTGAAGTAGAAATATGAGCAAAATAAAGACTACACTTTTGACATCATAAATAAAGACATGTCATGAACATTTATACATTCCTGTCAGTGGGCATATTTATTTATAAAACAACATAAAATGAGGACAGAGACATGTGGCAGGAAAATCCAAATGACAACATTATATATGGCTTGCAATATCTGTTACTGTACATTATAAGGATATTACAAGTCACGGAGGAAATCCATGGCCATATAGGTGAACGTGGTCGAAGGCTGAATTCCTTTGTAAGGCTATGGAACTCCGAGATGACTTGCAATATCCTCATCATGTATGACAGATGGTACTTTACTCCTTACAATACTAGAGTACACCATCACCATTTTCATGAACCACTTACATTCTTGGTGTGTAACTCTCTTATATGAAAGAGAGAGCAGGTTTGCAAACATGAGGAATAAAATGAGAATTGCTAAAGCAAAATTCTATGATGCAAACAATCTGTTAGGTATTTGTTGAAAAAAAGATATTAGAATCAGTTTAGTACAAATCAGTGTTTTCAGTAACAGGCACAGTAGCACAGAATGTGTAGAAACATGCATGTTGCCATTAATATCTCCTTTCTGCTAGTCACTATACAGCTAGAAAAACAGAAAAGAAGAAAGAAAGGTAATGTTTTGTTTTTTTCTTTGAACAGATGCTTTATTGGTGACCTGAGCTGACTTTTCCCTTGGTTACTGACTCTGACAGCAGGCATTTTGATAACAGAACTCAACTGTAATAACCTGATACAGTTGAGTTCTGGTGTAATTTCTTTTTAATCATTGACTGGGTGCTTCACAAGTCACTAAATATAAATAAATTAGAGACAGGCTTGAATATAGGGTTTGCAGAATCTTGTGTATTATAACAATGCAATATAGTGTGTCAAATTGCGTAAAGTTATTTTGACTCCTTTTTTTTAATTTAATTCACTTCTGGAATTTTATGATGCAAATGGACTATTGTGGGGAAACTCCTCATGCATTTTGCTAACGTCATCTGCAAGCACATTCCACAAATGTTGCAATCTGACAAATTTGAGAAGCTGGGAGTTTTATTTAACTCATCTAGTGAAATGTAATAATACCTGTACTGCTCTAGCAGAGGTAAAAGTGAGATCCTGCATCGTGAAAGATCCCTTCTTCAAATACATTTCATGTTCAAAAATATCCTTATCATGAATTCACAAGAATTACTAGGTCTGATACACATTTTGAATATGCATATGTAATTTCCTCAGGTATAACCAAGAACTATGAGTTTGCAAAACCAAATGAAATGTCATCAACATTTGCAAACTACTTAATACCAAGATCTTGTGCCAGATATACATGGACACAAAAGCTCTGATGAACTGTGGACTCTAACATTGAAGATAGGTATTGCATCTATTACAAAATGATCAGTCAAATGGGATAAACTGTCATGAAATAAAGATACCTTTGAGCAATGGTTTACCTGTATTACAATTTTAATTAATGTCTACATATATAAGATTTTATTGATGCAATGCAACTGCCAGATCACATTTCTACCACAATACGCATTTTACCCTGAAAGAAATTGTGAGTACACTCTAAAGCAACATTTCCCATTCTGTGTGTGGATCATGGCGTTTGCTAACATCCAGGCTGCAATAGTTGAGCTAGGCCTCCTGAAGGGAAGCCGCCAGTCTTCTTAGTGATTTGTTTACTAAAGCATCACCTATGAAAGACTTTTGCCATAGCCAATCCATACCTACTGTCAGTCGAGCAGAAAAACATCCTTCAGTCTTTTTGAGAGATGCAAACACTTGGGAGCAGCTAGACAGATGCAGGCTCCCCTTGGCTGGCAGGGAGGCTGCCTCCAGGTACAGTTCGAAGTGAAGAGAATACACTTAAGTAATCCAGTAGTTGCATTAGCCACATAACCTGGGATACCTTCATTGGCAAAAAGAGTTGCAAAGATGAAATCTTCTTCACAACTATAAAATGTTTTGAGTGTTTGCAATATTAACTGTCAAGAAAAAAAAAAAACATCTATTGTGTAATGGGTGTTTGTACCAGAGTGCCATTTAACACTGACAGTGTGTACATTCACGCCTGTGCTATGCTTTTTTAACTTAAAGCACTTTTTATAGCCTGCAAAACTGTGATGTATTGATTTTTATGTCTTTCTTTTTAACACTGATTCATTGTTGCAGTACTAATCCGAAAAAGACCAGTAATACACAATCTTCCAGTAAAATTGGCAACATCACACTGTTATTCGACAAACTGTTGACACTGGGGAAGGGTGCCCAGTCAAGACTCATGCTTCTTTAAAGACTTCAAGGCATATTTATACTCTGTTTGTGACGGATTTGCATCATTTTTGTTTACACAAATCCAATGCAAACTTAACTCCATATTTATATTTTGATGCTAGACCCGTCTAACGTCAAAATATTGGAGTTAACGGCATTTTTTGCCTGTGGAAAATGACCTTGCATCAATGAGATGCAAGGTAGGCATTCCCGGGCAAAAAATTACTCTAAGGCCTTTGCGCTTTTTTTATTCTCCCGCACGGATGGGAGGAGGAGGGCCTTAAATCGTGGCACTAATCCTGTTTAGCGCCGTTATTTAAAGCCTGGGTGAGAGCAGGCGTTAGGGGACCTGTGGGCCATTTTCCATGGTCAGAGGCCATGGAAACAGCCCACAGGTGCCCTTACCAGCATCCAGGGATACCCCCACCCATCCCCACCCATACATGGAGGACACCTATGGATGGGGGGACCCATCCCAGGTAAGCCCAGGTAAGTTTTTTTTTTTTTTTTTTAAAGTGCCTTAGGGGGGCCTAACTTGGGCACCCCTACATGGCACTGTGCCTAATGGCCATGCCCATGGGACATAAGTCACCCGCGCATGGCCATTGAGCAGGGGGGCATGACTCCTGTCTTTACTAAGACAGGAGTCATGTCCATGGGGGTTATGCGTCAAAAAATTACGCTAGTCAGGTTAGCATCATTTTTCTGACTCTAACCTGACTAGCTGCATTCTTTGACACACAACCTCCTGTTTCCCCTACACCTCCCCCACCCGGTTAGTGTCATTTATTTTGACGCTAATAAGGCCTTACTGCCAGCTGCCGTCATTCCTTAAATATGATGCCCGGTTGGCATCCAGGAATGGCGCTAACCGGCGGGGCCTTCGTGACTTGAGCAACCCACAAAAAATGTTGTGTCACAATTAAAATATTCACTCATTTGAAAATTGCGGATAGCTTAAATTGCTCGAATTTGTTGCACCCCCCTTGGTACTTAAGCTGCATTACTCATACTGTGCATAGTTTCTGAACCTCGTGTATGCCTCTATTGTGTTTTAGGCGATGTGTTAATTTGTCTCTGCTTTTCAGTCATTTTCATATTTTGCTATGGCAAACAGGCATCTCTCCTTGAACACTCCTCTGTGCAGCTCCCTCCTTGCACTGGGGTTTGTATTCCAGCTGAATCACTGGACACCAACAACCCCTTCGTGGCATCAACCTCCAGCCACTTGAGTAGAGCATTGATTTTTCACTGGTGCCTTTGGACTGGTCATTGGTGCATCTTGATGGTCTTGTGCTTCTTCATGACCTTGTGACTCGAGCAGCTAGCCACAAGTTTGTTGAACATGAGAAATATGACATGCTTTTAAAACTGTGAATAAATGAAATTATTTGGAATAGTTCTTAATCGTTTGCATTTAGAGCTGAATTAAGCATAATAATATGGTGCATTGTTTCACTTATCTGCTGGGCTTCTATTGTCTTTTAAGTGATTTCCAGTCAATTGTTTTTCAGTAATTTTCAGATCTCTCCTATCGATATCTTCAGTTGTTGGCAAACAGAACTACAGTATGCGATGCAGTCTCAGAATGGGCGTTTTATCTGTCCCCTATTCATGACCCTACAGATTCTGTTTATCTCAGTTCCTTTCTCTTCTGATTATGGGGCATATTTATCAAGGGGTTGCATCGCCTTTGGGGGTGCAAGTGGGCACAAGGGAGAAGCAACTGCTAAGATAGATTAATCAAGCCATGCAAGGCCACCATGCTTGGCCCTGCATGGCATGATACATCTAGAGCAGTGGTTCCCAACCTTTTGAGTTCTGTGGACCCCCATTTTATCAATAGTGGAGCCCAGGGACCGCCACTGAATCATTATTGGAACCCAGGGGACCCCCACTGAGACATTACTGATAGCTGGGACCTAATATTATGATTTTTTTTAAGCAGTCGCGGACCCCCTGAGGAGGCTTCGCGGACCCCCAGGGGTCCCCGGCCCACAGGTTGGGAACCACTGATCTAGAGTAAAGCACTGCAGTGCAAATTGCTTTGTTACGTTACTATGAACCAGGGAGGAGTTCCATGGGTGGAGCATGGGTTTTCCCATGCATCCACCCATGGATTTTGGAGCATTTACAGATTTACCATTATTGGTAGACTTAGGAATGTATCAAAATGCTACAACAGTCCAGGTGAAGCGTAACAATGTGAAATATCTTTATTTCTCTCATTTTTTCCTCTTTCTATTTGAGCTGCATTCTACAGCATGTATATAAAGAAGAAAATGCCTCAGAGGGTTGCTGTCTGCAGCACAAGCACCTTTATATCATGGTGCAAGGGTGACTGCACCGGCGCTAGGCAGCCAAGAGGGTGCCAGCACAAGGAAAGGGCAGGATGCACTGTATTATGACAAATACTGCACATTTCTGTTCTTTCACGCAGCACAGCAAGGTGACTTGCTGGACTGCGCCACGTGAAATATTGATATATATTCCCCTTAATTACTTTTCTCCCTTTTCTTGTGTTTCTTCCAACCAAAGAACATTTTGATCACACTGTGTTTTGTATGGATGGGTTGTATCCTTCCATTGCTGATCACATATCCTAGGATTGCAGTGCAGAAGGGGATGTTTTTTCTCTGTGTATCTTATCCTGCTCCTCCCCTCTGTTTAGAATCCCAACTCTCTTTAGAAGGTACTAACCACCCAAAGTCCATTAGACTCCTAAACCCTCCTGTGCTGTATCAGACGTCCATCTTCAAATGGATTTTAATACATTCAAAGAATGCTACCGATGTACACTCTTGTATGCATGCACTGGGGCAATCTTGGTGTGACTTTTCTTTAAAAAAGACAATGTTTTGAGGATGGTCACCCTCCTTACATGTGCCTATGTTTGGAATACAGTGTTTTGTTTGTTCTTAAGAAAAATAAATTCAACAATCTCAGCGGAATATACATGCACATGCATGGTATCCATCTTTTAATTTTTGGAATTAGAACTAAGAAAAAATAATTCTAAAATGAGTGGCTGCATCTTCGTAGAGATGTAAAGTGGCTCTATTTTCTTTTTTTTAACAACCATTCAAAGGTTGCTGCCATGTATAGTGGCCATCTGAGGAAAAAAAACATTGGTAAAGCCAATAGGTTTTGAAGCCAATACCTATTAACTTTGCAAAGATTTTTTTTGTGCTACGAAACACAGACGTTGAGACTTGGACCCATAAAACCGCTCATTTTCATCTTTAAACTGTCTTCGAATGCATAGAATCCTCTTCTTGGTATAGTCATAAACTTTGAATCCCAGTAACTGACTAGATGACGACTACATGACCACCTTATCCCTAGCGAATTACTCATATGTCTTGGTAGCTTTTACAGTTGTTTTAAGGGCTGGAGCTCTCTCACTACTGGGAAGACTCCATATAGCTCGCCAGGTGCTTAAGAGTGTGTGAGTGACTCCATGTACTCTATTAAATGTTTTTTAACAGTGTTCCAGGGCTTGGGTTGCCCCAATCCTATCCAATCCCATACAACTAGCCTATGGTTACTTAGAAGGGCTAAATGGGACTGGCTGTTGGTCCCTCTGGGTTACTCCAGACAATAGCAGTGCCTAACCTAAACCTTCCTTTTTAATAAGTCACCCCTAAGGTGGACTCTAAAGGCTCACAGGACAGGATTCTTTGTAATAAAAAAATAGGACATGTGTACTTACGTTTTACCTGCCCCAACAGTGAAAATCTCCTAAAGTCATTGTTCACTGTTCTCATTCTATCTCTCCCATTGACTAACACTGGGTTACCTCATTACATTTATTTAGTTCTAACTTTAGATTGGGAGCTGGACACATGTATGCTATTTCCACAAAGGAACCTCATGTCAGGCCTGTCCTGCCTTTTTTCATCCCAGACAGTTTAGAGCCTTGACCAGGGGAATGGGATGAACTTTCCAGAATCAGTATTGGTGGTAGGAGAGGCAGTCCTCCCACACAAAGGCTGGCACCGGGTATAAATATGAGACCACCTGAGCTACTTTGCAGCATATTCAGGACCTGTGGATGATTCAGAGGAAGGACTGCCCTGCTACCCAGTTACAAAAGAACTTCCTTGCTGCCCTGCTTCTGGAAGGACTGCCTTGCTGCCCTGCTTTCAGAGGAAGTAGATCTGGACTAGTTAATTTGAACTCAGGACCACCAGAGTGACTCCAATGGCTAGTGGGCTAGCTTTCTTTGTGAGTTACAAGGACACAACAAGTTTCAAGGGCCCAGCTAACAGGGTGCTACAGGCACTGACTGGAACCATCTTAGACCTGATGCGGGCCTCTACTGGAGTGAGTCTTGCCAAGAGAAAGCCCTCAGGTGTTAGACCCTTGGCCGGCATTAGTGAAATCTCTTCTAAGAAGAAAAGGAGGCAATCTTGAAGTATGGGCTCCTGTGACTACAAATAGGCCTGTTTGTGCTGAAACTCTGCTGATGAGTGTCTCCACATGCTTTTTGGAGCTATTTTCACTACAAATTTTAAAATTGAATGTCTTTAGTTCAATGAATTGGATTTTTGTTTTTCTGTTATCATTTCATTTATTGATTTTTTTCAAATTTGGTTTGGGATCTTTCTTTTGTTGTGTTTTCACTCTTTTACTGTTTATGTGCTGCATAAATGCTTTACACGTTGTCTCACCTCTAAATTAACCCTGACTGCTTCTGTGCCAAGTTGGCAGAGGGTTAAGAACAAGTTAATTTAGTAACTTTTGGTGTTCACCCAATGAAGGATTACCCAATGACCCCATTGACCAATACCCTAATTTCTTAAAAAGCCTGCATAAATACGCGAGGTTAAACCCTCTTTTATTTTCGGGATTCCTTGAAAAGTCCATTTCTTAGCAGTCATTCATCTGAAAGATCATCGAAGAAGCAGGCTAACTACAACCTCAAAATCACATTAACTTTGACCATTTTCTGTAGTGACTACGGTATATGCACATTTATCTTGCAGAATCTAGATTTACATCCTTCTGAACACAAATAAATCTTATCATACCTCCTAATATTTCTGTACACACATCAGAGATAAAATTGTAATATTGCGGCCCGTATTTATACTCCGTTTGCGCCGAATTTGCGTCGTTTTTTTCGACGCAAATTCGGCGCAAAACTAACGCCATATTTATACTTTGGCGTTAGACGCGTCTAGCGCCAAAGTATTGGCAAATAGCGTCATTTTTTTGCGTGAACGCCTTCCTTGCGTTAATGAGATGCAAGGAAGGCGTTCCCGTCTAAAAAAATGACGGTGACGCAAATGCGTCGTATTTATACTCCCGGGCAAAAATCACGCCCGGGAGTTGGCGGGTCAAAAAACCCCGCATTTGCGCCACTATTTAACGCCTGGGTCAGGGTAGGCGTTAAGGGGCCTGTGGGCTCAAAATGAGCCCACAGGTGCCCTCCCCTGCCCCCAGGGACCCCCCCTGCCACCCCTGCCCACCCCAGGAGGACACCCAAGGATGGAGGGACCCACCCCAGGGACATTCAGGTAAGTTCAGGTAAGTATTATTTTTTATATTTTTTTACTTTTTTTTGGGTGGCATAGGGGGGCCTTATTTGTGCCCCCCTACATGCCACTATGCCCAATGACCATGCCCAGGGGACACAAGTCCCCTGGGCATGGCCATTGGGCAAGGGGGCATGACTCCTGTCTTTACTAAGACAGGAGTCATGAAATGGCATCTGGGCGTCGTAAAAAAATGGCGCAAATCGGGTTGAGGCGATTTTTTTGCCTCAACCTGACTTGCCCCATTTTAAGACGCCCTAACGTAATTTTTTCCCAACGCCGGCGCTGCCTGGTCTACGTGGTTTTTTTCCACGCAAACCAGGCAGCGCCGGTCTGCTTGCGCCGGCTAACGCCATTCCATAAATACGGCGCCCGCATGGCGCTTCAGAATGGCGTTAGACGGCGCTAAATTTTTTGACGCTAAACTGCGTTAGCGCAGTTTAGCGTCAAAAAGTATAAATATGGGCCGAAATGTTTCGCTGATTTCACAAACTATTTTCACTATATTTCTCCGAACACGAAAATAATTGTGATATTTTTTCACTAGGGCACTGATTCTGAAAAGCCTATTTTACATAGAGATATTAAAGCAGCTGGTAAACCCCTATCACTCTGGGTGGGGTATTTATCGGGAGCAATATTACCTCCCCATTGTGTGTTTTCAGATACCACTTAGGGAATTACGTGTTAATAATGTCTTTTGTCGCCCAATTGAAGTGAGAGTTCTTGGAATGTGCATTCAGCCACGATTTACTTACCAACATTTGAGCAGAGAAAAGAGACCTGTCTGTAATCGATTTTCAGGAGAAAATTGTTTTGTTGGATTTTCCCTCCTGATTCTCAGTACGGTTAAACACACCGTTATAGTTGAAACTAGACCCAAATAAGGTTGTTGGTAGTAGACATTTCCAACTGTTGCCTCTTTTCTCAGATCAGAATACGGAAAACCGGGTCAAATAAAAACCCAACTAATTACCGCATGCGGTACAAATAATAATTTGCAGTCCTTATTTTTATTCCCGTTTTCATTGAGGGTTTCAATCTTAAAAAGTAAAATATACACCTCAAAATGATTCTCCACTTTTCTACTTCCACTTTGACCATTTTTTAAACTTGATAAGTAAGAGGAAATTAAATAAAAATTCGCGTTTGTTATAGCACTTGTTTTATTAATTCGAGGAGTTGGAACACAAATAATAATATTTAATTCCAGAAAGCAGGAAACAATTTTGATACTGTGCAAATGAAATGAACAATGTAATATGTGAATTGTTTTGAAAATAGTTTTTGCAAGATGTCCTTCACTATAAATGCCGTTGGTTTTCAGTGAGGCTTTTGTTCTCTGCTCACTGTCACTCAAATGGAGGCCTGCAAACTGCTAATTACACCACCACCATGTTTTGCAGCTAGTGATTTACTTTCCGCACTTAGATGCTCCGCAGAATAAGCTCCCTTGCAATTGCCATCTCTCTAACGTGCCTTCACCTAACTTCCGGTTTCAACGAGCTGGAATCTTAGCTGAATTGCTGTATGCATCCCATCAAACTCCTAAATAAACCGCACTAGATATTGTTGCTTTTTATAGTCTTTTGGGGACAGGAATTAATTGATGTGCCCTCAGAAACCGCAGATGTTAATGTCGAAAAACATCTGCATGCGGGTGGAATAGTTAAGGAAAACAGGAGGTCCATCTGTCTAGAATTGAATGAAGAAAACATTGCCACTGTGCATCTGCTTGGGGTTTGTAGACACACATGTTCACATATTTCACAACGCGAGTCCTTGGAAACTAAGATAAAACCAAGACAAATCTAAACATTAAAAAGAACATGTGTTTTGTAGCGTGTAATAAAGATGTTCCCCCACAGAAATTACTTTGTGACTCTTAAGCCCCTAGAAGTATACGTGCATTGTTGCCGATGCGCATGTTTCCATTTGTGTTACAATTATGTTGTTTTGATGAAATTGCTAAATAACTATCCCCTAAAAAAGCAACGCATTATTTGATTGCTGCATATATAAATAGCTGCTACAACACATCACAAACTATGCCAAGTTTTGTTCGGATCATATTTACATAAAATAGAAAATCATGGGTCCATAAGAAAATAAGATTTATCTGTTGTCTTGTGGTTGATTTATTCCAAGTCAGGACTACTGCCTACTGTTTGCACATGAGCACATATGGTTATTGGCATTTTGAAAGCCACAATATTTTCATGAAATATGGAGTGACAGGGGCAGCCATTGCCAATCGTTAAGTACACCTGGGAATCACAAGGTTCAATTCACAAAGCTTTCTCCAATAAGCAGGTGAGACTTAACTTTGGAAATTCAGTAGTAAAGTAGACGAAAGTGCCGGAATTAAGGTTAAGTAAAGAGCAGATGGGCTTTGACATACATCGCCCCAGCCATTGCTGCCAATGACAGTACCAATGGAGATACTAACCATCACATTTCTACAAGTGTGAAAATTTAGACTATCCTAACCTCAGAGCTGTAAGAATAACTTGGCCGACGTGTTAGTCATTAGAAGTAATAAACCAATGCTGTGTTCATCTCTAAATTAGACGAACAGTGCCCCCATGAGGAAGACTGTCATAAATGTCGTTGTTTACAATAGAGTACCTATGCCGAGCATCAGAAACCACCAACTAAAACTAAGCACTGGTATGGAGCAGCTGTCACAGAAGTCACAGCACATCCTGTGACAACAGTTCCTGACAAGGTAAAATAATGTTTGGTGATGTCTGCCATCAGTTTTGATGGCCGTCCAACAAACGTTTTAAAATTATTTGTTTTTCAGAAACAAACTCTAAAGTAGGGCAGGGTATTTCATCATGTTTGTAACAGAGTACCCTTTCGGCCAAATGCTGTTTGTTTAAAGAAAGCAGCACATGCTCAAAATATTTTTAATTCGGGGACATAATTCACAACTTCTGCGTAGATAACAGCACCAAGTGTAATGCAAAGCCATGTTATTTAAATTCCTCTTTGCCAGTTTTATATTTTAAAGATGAGCATGCTTTTAACAAGTTGATCAATATGTTGAGCATGAAAGATTATATATGCATCCTGGGTTCCTCATCTCTTTCTTAATCAGCAGTTATGTAATCATGTATAATGATAGTCATGTTAGTATGTTATTGGCTAAACCCAATAAAAAAAAATCTATTGCTGATGGAGGGACATCAGAACCAAAAACAAATGGCACTTAAATAACCTTCGTGTCATTCATTGCCTTAGAAATTCCGAAGTGAAACATTCAGAGCTCTGCACTTAATAAGTCTTGAAAGATTATTTAAATTGATTTCTAACATGGACTGAACTCAGTCGATGTCAGCTAAACTCACTGGGGTTTACTGAAGAAGCCACTAAGCAACCTAGGTTAGGGTCCTGAACACTGATGGCTCCATGGAGGCGACTCTCAGTCAAGCAAGTGCTTTGCCCACACACTACCAGATTCCTGAGTATTTAGGGAAACAGGTAGTCAATGAGCTAACATAGGTAGATTATGGTCTAAAGTACCACACCAACATCAATATAAAATCTAATGCAGGACTGGTAAGCACTCAATATCTTATAAGCATTCAGAGAGTGAAGGAGTAAGACTATTACACTACAAAAAGATGTATTCAGCAGTTGGTAAATCCACTGGTGAGCAAACATCAAAGTAAGAAAGCAGTGCCATGCTCAGATTCTCAGAGAAAATGCACATATTTCTAGGGGAAACATATTTGATAGGGATGTGGAGAGATAATTTAATGTTCCAATGGGTCTATGACATAGGTGGTTATTACATGTCTGGCGGTCACTTGACCGCTAGATTCACGGAGGCTTTCTGAGCATCACATTATGACCATGGTGGTCATATCGCAGTCAAACCACCAGCACCAACAGGATTAGTTATCCAGTCTGGCGGTTGTGGCGGTCCCAATCCACAGCAGCACTGCCCTGGGGATTAAGACCCCGTTCTCTTCCAGAGATTTCATGGTGGTAACACTGTTGTGTAGTCATTTTAGCTATAGCTCCATGCACGTTATTTTATCACACTAGGCCAAGCCGCTGTGCACTGTAACCTAGATGTATTTTATTCAGCCTTATTTTATTATTGTTACAATAGCCACTTTTACAGTCTTGTTTTATTTTCTGTTTATCTAACTGTTTTTGCCTAGGCCAGCACTCTGTTCTCAAACAAGACATTCTTGCTCACTCTGTGCTTCTTCCAAGGCTACAGCAAGATACATTGCCAGTGAAGATGGTATAAGTTTAGTCTAAGACATTAGTAGAAAACGCACATCCTTACGTAGGGACATTTTCTCAGAATATCAGCTGTGTTATTATAAAAACACTTCCCTGTCCCTTACACGTTAGAGGGAGATTCCAGCCAGAGGACTACGTCTGTATGCTGATTGTCGAATGCTTCGCTGCAGCTGTGTTGCAGACGGCAGGCCTTTGCTTAGGTATGGAGGATGATGTCTTCCCAGGGGAACCTGAAGTGCAGAATTAGAGCTTAACATGTTGTGCTTTATTATAGCTTAGGTAGGAGTTAGTCTACCGACTGTAGTGACAATATGGTAGCATTATTCTTATGCTTCACTCTCCTTGTCACAATTTTAATACTGTCATGTTGTGTCGTCCTGGTTATTGCAGCTCATGCTTTGCTATCTAAGATGCAGTTGCTTCATTAAAAAACATTACTGAAATATATACTGCCTCTGTTTGTCATTGTATGGATGAAACTAATGTAATTGAGAGAAACGGATGAGACCTGAGTGACCACAGCTTCCCTGAGAAAGCAATTATGTCATGCGCTCATCCCTGCCCTCGGGTAGAGATGAGGCACTGCTAGTTGGCCAGAGCAAAACCCTGATTGGAGCGACAGGTGTCACCTGCAGTGGGTCAGGCTCAGTCTCCCCACACTGCGGGCGATTCTGCCGCTCAAAATCCAGTAGTCTTGTTAGAATAATGAAAGCCTAAGTGACAACACAGCTCTTAAAAGGGTGGCAGAGAATGGGTGCAGGGGCCCTGCACTGCCCATGCAGTTGGCATGGGTAGTGCTGGAGTACCCCTGGCCAGCAATCTCACAATGGTGCACCCTGTATCCTACATCATTGCCTCCTGCTCGATTACAAGCCAGAGAAAATGCTATACGGTGTTTCTTGCTAGACCAACCTGTGCAAACTCAGGTTTCCACCCACTGACTTAGCAGGAAACTCGTAACGGGGCCGGCGGGGAGGTAGCCACTATGGCGTCAACCACCCCCTCAGACGTTTGGCGGACAATCAAACCTGTCCGCCGAACTTGTAATCAGGCCCATAATATTGTCATTAGAAATATTGTGATACACACATATTTTGCAAAACAATTGTGGTAGCAATTATGGTGTTTGGTGTATGTTAAATACAAAAATATTGTTTACAAAATATTGTTGCACTATATTTATAGGCAAGTATTTAGGTTTAAAAGTATTTAAAAGTATAATAATGTTCACTTCACAGACTATGCCAAAAAAGCTATTTGTTCCAAATTAAGACATGATAAAGCACATTTTTAAAACTAAAACGAATGAGAAATGTTACTAAAAATAAAAAGATTAAATAAAATAAAAATCCATTGTAAAATAAAAATGCAAGCAAATTAATAAAAACAAATTAACAAAACTGTTAAATTAAATCTGTAAGCAAAATTAAAAAATACTGATCTAAAAAATGAAAACAGCTAAAAATAATAATAATATATATGTCTCTAACAAAAAGAACAAATATTAAACATTTTAAATCCAAAGGAATAAACATAAATAATAATTATAAATATAAAACAAAGAATTACATGCCGTTAATATAAAAAGTCATTCAAATACATAAATAAAACTAAATATTTCATTCCATATTCAACAAAAAATAAAAATATAAAAATAAAATGTACCACTCCATCGTCAACTTTAAAAACAGCAGGGAAGCTTTAGAAAAATTCAATTTACTATTCCCATTCCAGCCTAAACAATAGATGGGAAAGTGTTGGACGTTTGAAGTGGGAAGTCATATTTACAAATTTCTCTTCAACCTAAGCAACAGCAGGGAAAACCTTTTATCTTCTATGGGTAAGAATTACTATTCTCACACCAGGCTAATCAACAGAACGTAAAGTGTTGGACTTTGGGCATGGGGGTCAAATTTACTATCCCAGTCCATCCTTTGCAACGATAGGGAAAGCTTTAGATTTGTTGGGGTTATAATTTACTATCCTCCTTCAAACCTGAGCAACAGTAGGGAAAGTGTTGGACTTTGGAGAGATCTGATTTACTATTGACTCTCCAATCTAAGCAACAGTAACTAAAGTACTGGGCTTTGGGTGGGCTCAGATTTACTATCTGCTCTTCAACCAAAGCAATAATAAACTGCACTAGATTCTGGAGGGGTGAAATTTACAGTTTACGCTGCAAAGTAAGCAACAGAAGGGAAAGCACTCTACTTTGGAGTGGTCAAATTTTATAGTTCCGCTCAAACCTAATGAAGAGCAGGGAACGTGTTGCAAACTATAAAATTATTATTAACCATATTTGTTTAACACCAGAAAATGTATAGAAAAACCCAAATAATATTCATAAAATGTTAAAACCTATTTTAAAACAGTTTCTATAAACATCTAACTTCTCAATTACTTTAAACAATTTCAAAAGGTTTCTTATTACAAAAACATGTTTTTTAACATAATTTGCTAATTAAAAACACTAAGGGCCATATTTATACTCCGTTTGCGCCGAAATTGCGTCGTTTTTTTTGACGCAATTTCGACGCAAAACTAACGCCAACTAACGCCATATTTATACTATGGCGTTAGAGGCGAATAGCGCCAAAGTTCCCGGAATGTGCGTCATTTTTTAGCGTGAACCCCTTCCTTGCGTTAATGATATGCAAGGGAGGCGTTCCCGTCTAAAAAATGACTCCCAGGCCTTTACGTGGTATTTATACTCCCGGGCAAAAGAGACGCCCGGGAGTTGGCGTGGCTAAAAACGGCGCATTTGCGCCACTTTTTAACGCCTGCTCAGGGCAGGCGTTAAGGGGCCTGTGGGCTCAAAATGAGCCCACAGGTGCCCTCCCATGCCCCCAGGGACCCCCCCTGCCACCCTTGCCCACCCCAGGAGGACCCCCAAGGATGGAGGGACCCACCCCAGGGACATTCAGGTAAGTTCAGGTAAGTATAATTTTTTATTTTTTATATTTTTTTTTGGTGGCATAGGGGGGCCTTATTTGTGCCCCCCTACATGCCACTATGCCCAATGACCATGCCCAGGGGACAGAAGTCCCCTGGGCATGGCCATTGGGCAAGGGGGCATGACTCCTATCTTTACAATGATAGGAGTCATGTTGATGGGGGATGGGCGTCGTTAAAAAATGGCGCAAGTCGGGTTAAGACGATTTTTTCGACGTAACCTGACTTGCCCCATTTTAAGACGCCCATGCGCCATTTTCCCCCTACGCCGGCGCTGTCTGGTCTACGTGGTTTTTTCCCACGCAAACCAGGCAGCGCCGGTCTGATTGCGCCGTCTAACGCCATTCCATAAATACGGCGCCCGCTTGGCGCTTCAGAATGGCGTTAGACGGCGCAAAACTTTTTGACGCAAAACTGCGTTAGCGCAGTTTTGCGTCAAAAAGTATAAATATGGGCCTAAACTTTACAAATCAAATGCCTCCCAGACTACTCCCTTACAGACCTCACAATCAAGAAAAAATGTGAAATGATACGAAAAAAACAAAATTACTCCCAACAAAGTAAAGAAAAAAATAGCTCACCTTTAAAAACATGCCACATTAAAGTGGAAAGAAAATAGTGTGATCAATACAATTATTCACATAATTAATAATTAACTTACACAATAAAATAAAAAGATGAGCTAACATATTAAAACTTTAATTATTTAAAACAATGCTACAATTAAAAATACACTCAACCAATTAAAAAGAGTAAACAAGCTTTAATAATTTGAACTAAGTAATGTAGCAATAAAATAATCAGCTTAATCGCTCATTTAATTAACCAGTTAATTTTTTCAAATTGTAAAATATGCATGAAAACATTGAAAAGAACATTTAAGGATCTTCCACCCTACTCCTTTATATATATATATATATATATATATATATATATATATATATATATGTCCAACAAACTGTCAATAATTAAAACAAATTAAAATAAACTGAAAATATCACTTTGAAATGTTATTAAACCAATACAACTAATAAAAAATTGCAAGCAACTAAAATTATTATGTTATTATGTTAAAACACACAGAATAAGAAAACAGTACAGAATAATAGAAAATTATTATATATACTATACTTATTATTATATATGCACGGAATAAAGCATATTAACCTCCGATGTGCTACCGTTAAATGCACTTCCTCCTCAGTGCGTGTTTCAGCCAATTACCAACATTGGCAAGGTATTTAAAGGCCCCTTTGATGCTCTGCACCAGAGAGAGTCCTTTATTTATATTTGCTCTTTGTTTTGGCACCATTTTGTAGTCCCTGGTGTTTATTGGACTTTCTGTCCCCATCAGGGGCTAATTGAAGGCAAACCCTTGTCTGGTCTGTGGGGGCAGAAACACTGGTTTATCTCATTTGGGGTGGGAGTGTGGACAATGCCAGTTTTTCTTCCCTTCCCCCACCAGGCCACTACACAAAGGGGAATTCAAAATGGTGCCAAAAATCCCTACTCCCGTGTCGAGCAATATCCCACCCCAGACGAGTCAATAATGTCTTTCTGCCCTCTGATGCAGATCAGAGGTTTGCCCCAATTGGGGAGAATGCCCCAAATCTCTCCTCTGGGGTAATAGAAGGTCCACCTGATACCAGGGCTTTTGCCATTGTGGCAAAAGAAAGGAGGGAGAGTGTTGCCCTCTTGGATTGGCTACATGTCCATCCCTAGAGAGGAAAACATCATTTTTGTCCCTTCAGGAGCAGGCAGGAGGTTTGCCTCAATTTGCCCCGGGAAGCCACAAAGACCACATTATGGCACAAATAGGAATTTTTTAATGTAAAAATTGTGATGGGTCTTGTCTATCCTAACATCTGCCCACCTGCAACCCTACATGGACAGCAGTTTTTCTGCTCTGAGCAGACTAAGAAATCCCATCCCAATGCCAAGTGAGAGGACATTTGGGGGCATATTTATACTCCGTTTGTGCCGAATTAGCGTTGTTTTTTTCGACGCAAATTCGGCACAAAACTAACGCCATATTTATACTTTGGCGTTAGACGCGTCTAGCGCCAAAGTATGAGGAAAGAGCGTCATTTTTTTGCGTGAACGCCTTCCTTGCGTTAATGAGATGCAAGGTAGGCGTTCCCGTCCAAAAAAATGTCTGCGACACAAATGCGTCGTATTTATACTCCCGGGCAAAAATCACGCCCGGGAGTAGGCGGGGCAAAAAACCCCGCATTTGCGCCTCTTTTTAACGCCTGGGTCAGGGCAGGCGTTAAGGGACCTGTGGGCTCAAAATGAGCCCACAGCTGCCCTCCCATACCCCCAGGGACCCCCCCGCCACCCTTGCCCACCCCAGGAGGACACCCAAGGATGGAGGGACCCATCCCAGGGACATTCAGGTAAGTTCAGGTAAGTATAATTTTTTATTTTTTTTATATTTTTTTTGGCATAGGGGGGCCTGATTTGTGCCCCCCTACATGCCTCAATGCCCAATGACCATGCCCAGGGGACATAAGTCCCCTGGGCATGGCCATTGGGCAAGGGGGCATGACTCCTGTCTTTACTAAGACAGGAGTCATGTAAATGGCGTCTGGGCGTCATTAAAAATGGCGCAAATCGGGTGGAGGCGATTTTTTAGCGTCAACCTGACTTGCACCATTTTTAAGACGCCCTAACGCCATTTTCCCCAACGCCGGCGCTGCCTGGTGTACGTGGTTTTTTTCCACGCACACCAGGCAGCGCCGGTCTGCTAGCGCCGGCTAACGCCATTCAATAAATACGGCGCCCGCATGGCGCTTCAGAATGGCGTTAGCCGGCGCAAAACTTTTTGACGCTAAACTGCGTTAGCGCAGTTTAGCGTCAAAAAGTATAAATACAGGACTTGATTTCTTTCTGAGTTGTTTTTACATATGGGCCAGGATAGTGTGGCTAGCTCCCAATATTGTCCCACCTGCAACAGTAAATGGCTGCACTTGTTGGGCTTGAGAAGGCTGCCACCTGCGAAAAGCGACCGGACCCAGCCAGTTATGAAAACTAGACACCTGTGGGAGTCTAGGGTGGTGTGCTTCATATGGATCCCGTAATATTTTCTTACCCACAATGCCCTGCAAACTCTTTTACTATAGACACCTGCTTTCCTTACATGCTTGTGAGCAAAATATCCACATTTTGCAGAGAGCCACAAATTTTCTACCACCCAGCACTCCCTCAAACCTCCTGATAACAATGGTACTTCACTTGACAAATTGGAGAGATTGGCGATAGGGGTAGCTACAGGATTTGGGGCTGTGCTTGGCTGCCACCCATGGAAACTTACCATAGATATTTTTGAAAACGAGATAATGAGTGGATACCAGGGTGGTGTGCCTGGCATGGATCCCATGAGGATTTCCTTCACACAATGCCCTGCAAACCTCAAACTATGCCTGAAATCACACATTTTCTTTCCATTGCAGAAAATCCATATTTTATTTACTTCCCTCTGTTTTTTACATTAGATTTTGTTCTAACCATTTATATAGTAAGGGACAGATAAACAGCCCCTCAGGGTATGTTCTATTCCCTCAACTATGGGAACTATTTTGGGAAACTATTCAACACCTTATATTTTATTATGAATAACCTTAGGCTATGTAAAAGTCAAATACCAAATAGCAGCCATAGAGAGGGCTATCAGCACTCGCACATGGATCTAGTATGTGAACTGAGAAGCAGTTATTGCATGCTATGGTTGATGCTTCAGTCTTAAAATTGAAAGTGAGCCCATTTTAGGATTGAAAGTACTACATTTGTAAAAGGTTTAGCTTCCTGCATGGACACTTCATAAAGAAAACTTGGCTACATATTATTTCATTTTAAAACATACAAAGAAAATATACTTGCATATTTAAACAGAAAACTCGGGCTAAGTATTTTATTACATGTAAGTCTGAACAGTTTACATGTTGGCAAATTTCCTATCCTGGAATGCCTTCATACAGAAAATTGTGGCTGAGAAAATGAAAGAATTAGGGGTATGCAATATTCACAGAATTTGTTTTTGAATAAGTATGCAGAATTTTGGAAATATATGTGAGATTACATGTAATTATGTGGCATTTGAATTCATCATTTAGCACTATATGTTAACAAGAAATGCATCCTTGCATACATTTTTATTCACAAACACATTCTGAGGTAAAAATAGCACAAAAATCATAAGTGTTGTGATCAACAGTTGCTCACATTTCTGGTTGTTCCCGCTATTCCCATGTGCTAATGGAAATTTTTTACAGCAAAACTATTTATGTAAAACAGCCTAATTTCATAATCTCTTAAATGACATGTAGGACGTGTAATGTGAAATTCACTAAATTATGCAAATTAAATTTGCCTAATATTAATTTTGCCCAGGTCAAATAGGATAATTTTCTGTCCACATGAAGGCTAGAAGTATAAAGGAAAACATACATTTGTAATTTAAGTTTTTGCAAGAATGGTTTGAATAAAGCTGGGTGTTTCCCTGCCTTAAGAAAGTATACCTGCCTCTGGTAGTGGCTGTACCTCTGCCTGGCAAAGGTGTTCCAGTCAAACCCCATATTTCCCTTGTCTTTCCAACTGATTGAATTGTATTGACATAAAAGTAAAGTCTTAATATACCTACACACACACACACACACACACACACACCCCTGATATAGTTAGTTGCTATTATGAGGTAACAATGGTTATTGGGAAGCCTATCAAACAGAACAAATCAGTCCATATGGTGAGTAAGCTGAGTTTCTTCATTGTTATGGACACAAGCTATCACATATTCTGACCAGGGGCTTAACTAGTGGGTGCTGAAAATATGACAGCTGCACCAAAGTAGTGTAGAGCAATTTGCATTCCATCAAAGTGTTAAATAAAATAACATCACTTCAATGGATGAAGAAGTTGCTATATATGTTGCTATATCTTCGTTATAGTTCTGATGCTGTATATGTGATATGTATGTTTGTGCACAGTTCTATATGTGTATTGACTACAGTCATGTAGGTAATATACCCCTTAATGACATTATCTATGGACATTTACGGTATCAAAACATCTAAATATTGCCATAACATAAAGTTCCACATATGGTTCTGATAAAGAAAATAAGCTTGAAGATAGTTTTGGAAGCTCTGTCCTGAAGCATTGTAAATATTAAAAGGAACCCCAGAATTTGTTTTTGGTATGTCATCTGGAAAATGCACCTCAATAAGCCTACTTGCCTCGCTGGACAGACATGAATAAGAAATCAATTACTAACTCAGTGGATCTTATGTGGGGACAGTGTAAGTACATTGTGCAACAAAACATCTAGGGCCAGATGTAAGAAAAAGCCAAATTGCGACTTGCAATTTGCGAGTCCGTGCGACTCGCCAATTGCGACTCGCAATTTGGTATGCAGAAAGGTGTCTCAGACACCTTCTGCAACTCGCAATGGGGTCGCAAAGACCCACCTCATTAATATTAATGAGGTGGGTCGCAGTTTGCGACCCCATTGCGAGTATGGGCACTCACGGGGATGGTGGCCTGCTGGAGTCAGCAGACCACCATGTCCGTGACTGCTTTTTAATAAAGCCATTTTTTTTTTTTATCTGCAGCCCGTTTTCCTTAAAGTCGGAAATGCATTTTGCGAGTCGGATCCGACTCGCAAAATGCATTTCTGCATAGCAAAGAGGCTTTTGCACCTCGCAAACGGCATTTTTTGCTGTTTGCGCGGCGCAAACCCTTTGCTACATCTGGCCCTAAATTTGCAAATAGGTGAAAATGTCCACTCAATGTTGGATATTATTCAACACCTAAAATAATGCAGTTTAATACATTAAATTTTATGGAAGTATAAAACTTAACTAGAAAATGCACAAAGATCTTCTCAAAGTAGCACTGCAATTACATAATGAAACTGATGACCTAACGATGTGTTAATCCTGTGTAGACACCAGTAATCACGGAAAGAACATTTTAATAGCTCTACACATCAAGGAAACTAGTACTCTTAGCTAAACATGCTATGCAATTTTCACAAAGCTCCACATATCAACAACCATTTCCTTTCAATACAGGTAAGTGGGGTTGTGAACTTGTAATGCATTTGCAAGGGTTGACAAATGTTTGCTGTTTGAGAAACCTAAATTAAAATAACACAGGATACTATATCAAATGGAAATTACAGACTCCCAACACAATGTTTATTTAAAGCACTTCAGTAGTGCTTAGCAGTCTTGTAGCTTATTCCTAGCCAGAAGAGAGTTGGCAGCCTGCAGCTCCAAAATCTGGATTTTCAGCATAGCAACAGGGCTCATGTATGCCAATGTCTAAAGCACAATGTGCAGTGAACTGAGGTAAATATCAAGCCTATTTTTCAAAACACAAGAAATTATTTATGGCCAATCAGTGCCACATGTATCATTATAGTTGAAATTTCAAGCCAATCAAGTGGGGTTAACCTTTTCCTCTTCCAAGAGAAGTATAGGAATGTAATCTTGCTGAAACATAATGCTGAGACTTCTGTCTAGGCCAAGTGGGCAAGGTATGCTTTCTTGGAGGCTGCTCCATCGGGAAACCATAAGGCATCCCTCCAAACAGGCCCAGAAACAAAGAAGAACAGGGAAGATTCTGTCGGGGTTACATTTTCCTCTGTGGATGACACTCATCCTCCATTTTGCAAATTGTATCCTTATACAAAGTTAAATGTTTTCAGTTAGCTATGGGTAACCCCAACAAGTGCACCAGTAGTGCTCATCAAATGTTTACTCTTGTCACTCATTGCAACACCTGTGAAAAGTTACACCAGGGAGTACTGCAGATAATGCTTATGCCTATTGTATTTTTTGACATATAAGAAACAAGAAAGGGCCCCAAATATATGGGATTTTATTTACAGAGAGAGGTGAATAGACAGTTACTTTGTGTAGGAAATTGGGTATCTGATTGAGAGGGAAGAAGACGCTTCTCAAGCAACAATCACAATAACCGACAGGATGAACCACAAAAAAGTCAGGCATAACTTAGAGGCAATGTGTTAAGTATTTATGCAGCACACAAACAGTAATAATAAGTGAAACCACAACACAAGAAACAAACTGCTATTTAGAAGAACAACACAAAAATGAGTTAAATCCAATTACTACTTGACCCAGAGTAATGCATTTAAAAAGTTGTCAGTGAAAAATAGTGCCTAAAGTTCAACACACCAACCACGGACATCTAGCCTGGCAAGAACTGGGCAAAGTCGAAAGTTGCATGGTAAGGTTACAAGAAGTGGACTAAGTTAGGTCTTGGCTTACCTTCAGGCTCAGAAGAAATTTTCGAAGAAAAATGTGTCAGTAGGAAAAATTCAGCAGGGGATGCCAGCTGACTGTGTCCAAAGAGGAAGCATCATCCTCATGGGAGTGCTGGATGAAGCTTTGTAGGTTCAGACTTAGGGCCTCATTACAACATGAGCGGTCCAACCATGGGACTGCAAATGCCATGGGGAGGATGCCACTGCCATGCCAGTGGCTTCCCCCCCAGTTGTATTCCAATGTTCCCGCCGGGCTGTTCAGCGGGAACATTGTATTATGATGTTCCCACGGGGCTGAACACTGGGCTCCCTTAAGGAAGCCAAAGCCAATACTGTAGCATCTCAGCACCCTCAAAATGTGCACTGTCTGCAAAGCAGAGAGTGTGCATTTTGACAGTACTGGACGGGGGACCCTACACTGCCCATGCCATTGGCATGGGCAGTGCTGCGGCCCCCAACACTGGCTTACCACCAGACTTTCCATGGTGGGAACTGACCATGGAAAGGCTGGTGGTAAGTGGGTTTCTGATCAACAGCAGTGCTGAGTTCATTGACACTGTGGCTGAGCAAAACCCCTGGCCACCATCAGCCTTTTTGGAACCATGTCCCCGCAGAGATGGCTGTCCCATGGCAGTCTGACCACTAGGGTCATAATGTGGTGATGGTATCGCCTGGAGTGTGGAGGTCCAACTGTCACAGTGAGTTTGGTGGTCTTTGGACCTCCAGACTCGTACTGACCCCCCTAATCACTTTATGGGAAATTGAAAATCTTCGGCAGGTGAAGCTTCATGCTGTAGACAATGAGGGCTACATGAGGCAGGATACTCTTCTGAAGATGTGCCACTGAACAGACTTTGCTGCTGCAGAGGAGAATGTAGCAGGAGCTAAAGCAAAGTCATGCTGACCGGTGATGCACCCTGGGCAGATTGACAAGCAGGCGGGTACTGATCTTCCCTTTTCGGCAGAAAAATCTCAAAGTCTCAAGTGTCGGTTCTTGGCTATTTGGACACATTAGCACCATTTCCAATGGTCCAAGGTTGGTTAGACACCACTGAGTGAGAAGGACTTACTTCAGGCAGAGTCCCTTTGCAGGTTTCAAGTGGTTGGAGAGTTTTTGTCCCTGTAGCTCAGAACAGGAGAACAGCTGATTAGCCATTGGATTCCCTCTGGTAGTCTTTGGATCAAACAGCAAAGGCAGGCTTCAAGCAGGAAGGCAGTCCTCTGTGGTACAAAGTAAGCCTCAAGCAACAGGGCAGTCCTATGAAGTACATGGCAGTCCTTCTGGTGGTGTTCCATTGGTCCAGGAGTGAACTGTAGAGTTGGTCTGAAGGTTGTATATTTATACCTGGTGCCAGCATTTGAAGTGGGGCAAACCTTCAGCCTTCTGGTTCTGGAATTTCCTTTGTCCTTCTCCCAGGCTCCAAGAGATCTATCAATAGACTGGTGTCAAATTATCTCTGAGTGTGTTGATGCAGCCCCTTTAAAATGTAAGTGAGATAGGGAGTAGCTTCACACCTCCAACCCTGGCAAGATGACCCTTCTTGCCAAGACCTAGTACCTCTTTGTTTCACTATGTACGAATATATAAAAGCCTAATGTCAAGTCTATTCACAGTCATGTGAACTGGGATAAAGGCTGCAAGCACAAAATCTTTAGAACATGAAAATTGTGAGTTTTTAAAAGTAAGATTTCCTGAATTTTCCCTTAAAATCAAAATTTGCCTTTAAGGAATAATTTAATTACAGCTCTTTTGAGACCAAACAAAACTTCTACCTTTTCCTACTTGAGGGTCAGCACTTAGTAAATGTAATAGGAAACCCAATGTTATCTTACGGGAGAGGAAGCTCTCACAGTAGAGATGAACGCATTTGGGTGTTTTTCAGTACCAGTATATTTAAAACTTAAAAGTATATGTCCAATTTTTTAAATACACTGCACCCTGCCCTAATGGCTATTTAAGACCTTATTTAGGGGTGATTTGCATATACTAAAAAGGGAAGGCTTAGCCTTGCAAAAAGATAATTTTGCTGGGTCAGATTGGCAATTGAAAATTGCACACAGACCAGAATGGCAGGCCTGAGACATGTTTTGAATGCCTACATAAATGGGTGGCAAAATACATGCTGTAGGCACAATAGTAGCATTTCATTTACAGGTCCTGGGTGTATGTTGTACCAAGTTTCTAGGGAAGTAAATTAATTGTGTTAATTGTGTGTAAGACAATTTTGCCATATGTAAAAGAGAGAGTGCAAACACTTTAGCACTGGGTAGCTGTGGTAAAATGTGCAGTCATAAAAGTCAATGAAAATGGGTTCAGAAAACAGGAGGCTGAAAGTAAAATGTCTGGGGATGTGCCTGCAGACAGAAGCAAGTTCAACATGACCCCCTCCAGCCAAAAGCCACGGTAAACTAGAAAAACTTTGATGAGGCTTCCCTGCTTTAGTGATAGATCATGGATGAAGGCCCTGTAATGCAGGGCGACTTGTCAGGTCTATGCCTCTCCAAACTCAGTTGGATCTATGCTCTCCTAATCCACTGAACAGTTTCATAGGAACCCTCCTCCTCATCTGTGGACCCCACTTAAGCACTTTGTAGCACAGAGTCCTAAAGCTAACAAAATGGAATTTCAGGAGGATGTGAGGCAAAACGTTTGGAGAAAGACCACAAAGGGCTGTGAGGTCTAACACTCTAGATGCACTTAATCCCTGCAGAAATCTATTAAAAACTTTTGCCTGTGACCTTTATGGAGTCTCATCTGTGGTTTGATTGGGTTTTATGACTACTGCCAAAGACAACACACTTACAACAGACTAATGGATATTATGATGTCAACAAGGATACATCTGTGTTTTATGCTAGGTCTAGGGAAGCCTTAGATGCATTTGGATGAGAACAACCTATACATACTGTAAGTAGTTTTACTAGGAGATTTAGGGCTGATTTAGAACTTAGCTGACAGGTTACTCAGTCACAACAGTGACAGATATCCCCTCCGCTGAAATCTAAATCCTGTTATCTCCAATGGGATTTAGATTTCAGCAGACGAGATAACATCAATGTTGTGACAAAGTAGCCCATCCACCAAGTTCTAAATCAGGTCCTTAGTCCCACTAATTAAAACTGGTGGCAGGGATGCATTTCTTCAATAACAGCATGTAAGAACAGATCCTTGCAAAGACCTATTACACATTAACTCTGGTTGGTTGCACACAACTACACTTGGAACTAGCAAGGCCAAACACACCCTAGCAAGCTTGGAAAACCAATTTACTAGAAGGCAACCAACATGGACAGAATCCAAAAGAACAAACATAAGGTTGGAGTTCAGAAAGCTAACAAATACATTAGAGAGGGTAATTTCAAAAACATTAATTTGCCTTTCAAGAATTTCATCATATCAAATATTGTAGAGTTCCAAAGATTTGATATGATGAGTGAAGATTCCAATTTCAATGATTTAGAAACACCAGATCACACAGCAGGCCAAAAGGAGTTAATATGAATCCCCATTGCTGAGGATTATGTCAGTCTTTCAACATGGTCTTCTATGAATCTAACATGACTGATAACTTTAAAGCCCACTGTTGCTGGCCTGTCATTATTTTCGACTTGTTCAAGATCGTCATGGAGCAGTGACTTGATACATTGTGGCATGCAACCTGATGGTCATCTTCAAACTATAATAAATTAACATTTACAATGGCCAATCACCACCATCGGCATTTCTTTGTTATTGCATTTTAAATGTATCCAGTATTTGCATATTCAAGAGCGGAGAGTGGCATGGAGATAGACAAGAGTGGAGGGAGAGGGACAGTGAGAAAAGGGTGCTATAAAGGGTGAATATTGGTGAAAGACAAGGGAAAGTCCTGCTGGACGTCATCAAAGTACTTCACAAATTCAATATCTGAGACATGGCTTGCCACTGAGGAGTGACACATCTCAATGGCCTTAGTACTTGGAGGTAGGGCAGAAGGATAGAGGCCAGTAGGGGAGGCTTGAGAAACTAGAAAAGAGCATGAACATTATTTAGGTGCTCATATAACATAGGAATGAGCAAAATATACATCCTCTTGAAGTTATAAATAAAATTAACAAAGAAAAAAGAAAACAAAATGAACAATAATCAAATGACATCAGCAGTGGAAGAATATGTTTCAGTCCATCAAAAATTATAATAAAGAAAAAAAGCCTTCAGGGACAGGACAAATACAAAGAATGGAGAGGTAAGCAATTAAGTAAATAACAGACAACAGCCATTCCAAGAAAACCATCCTATCTAATGCAAAAGATGAGCCAAAAGACCTTTCAAGATAGTACTGTAAGCAGTGATACTTAAAAGAGACAGCTGGAGCCATCTGAAGTGAGACCACAAGAAGGTCAACAATATACATTCACTCTTGCTTTACTTGTTTACTTGAAATAAAGCAGTCTTTTTCAAGTCAGGCAAATGGATCATAAAGAGGAAAGAGAGCTCATCTCATTGAAAATGTTAAAAAGACTCATGCGTTGTTGATGGCTGTTGATAATGGCAGGCATTTTTACCAAGGGAAGGACATCCATTGACTACCATTATCAAACATGTTTTCCAAAGGATGTCTCAAATTGTTTAAGCAATGTCAGGAATTGTTTCTGTTTCTATCATGCACAGAATTAAATTGCATATAGTTTAGACTCTGGGTGATATTCCCTACCTAGGCGGTGGATGGATTAATGTAAAGTAATTAAACATACTGGATGGATTAATGTAAAGTAATTAAACATACTGGATGGATTACTGTAAAGTAATTAAACATACTTAACATTAGAAAAACCATAGAAATTCACTGAAACCCAGGCGGTGGTCGGATTAACGTAAAATAATTAATACTTAACATTAAAAAAAACATGGAATTCACTGAAAAAAACAAAGGTTACTGGCATGTTATAGTTAGGCTACCATTTCAAATGTGCAAAACCATTGAAATTCATCAGTCACAGTTATTTCACATAACTATAACTCATGCCCTGAGGTAGCTATAACTCGCACCCTCGCCATGCACTGCTAATTACCCCATATATTACACCAGTCACAAGATCTTTTATAACTTCATTGAAAATATCATTGTAACATTTGCAGTAAAATTATAAATGAGATAACTTTTCAATAGTTTTCTACATTTGAAATGAGAGTCTAAATATAACGTTCCTGTAACCTTTGTTTTTTCAGTGACTATATAAATATGACTTTATAATGTGAGGACACTCATTTCAATCGATTGTCGGGCAAGCTGCTGAGAGCGTGTGATTTCTTTCCATTCATTTGAAAGTTGTGGGAGTAATCTGTGTGTGTGTATATATGTATGTATATATATTTATATTAACTGAAAAAATCAAATGTTACAAGGTCATTATGGTTAGTTTGTGAATTTGCTCATACAAAACCATAGAAATTCAGCAGTTACACTTCGAGTTCTTTAAAAAAACATAGAAATTTAGCAGTTATACTTCGAATTCTTTTATGTAACTAAAACTAACGCTCTAAGGTAACCATAATGCCCGCCTTTGCAAAGCACAGTTGTCTCAACAATGGCGGGCATTTCATTGCAAATGTTGCAGTGAGAATATGAAAGATGGCATAGAATAAGTCATGAAAGATAAAATATGTGGAGTAATTAACTGTGCATGGTGAAGGCACAAGTTATAGCGCGAGTTTCAATTACTTGAAACTCATGTCCTAAGGTAACTATAACTCGCACCTTCACCATGCACAGTTTTTCATAAAAAATTATTGCAAATATCACATTGATAATATCAATGATGCTATGAAAGATGGCATGATTGTCTTAATTTGTGGGGTAATTTGCAGAGCATGGCGAGGGTGTGAGTTATAGTTACCTTAGGGCAAGAGTCATAGTCCCTAATGCCAACCCCTTATTAGCATCCAAACATGCACATTCTTTACCCATGTGCAGTGAAGGTTGCCCACAAGATCTGGCCTGCAGCCAGACCCTGCGGCCAACACCCCTCAACCACCCAAACCCATGCTGTGCTTGTGCCTTCACTGTGTGCGTCGGGAGTTAGCCGCAGCCTCTCTGGGTCTGAGAATAGGTGTGAGAAGGTGTATCTGGGGGTGAGAGTGGCTGTCATATTTTCTGTCTAGGTGTGAGAATGCGTACATCAGTGTTTTAATAGGTGTGTCAGTCTGTGCACGGGGCTGTGAGTTGCTGCAGGAGGGTGTCAGTGGGTCTCTGAGAGGGTGCGTGAGTATCTGAGTGGGTCGGTGATTGGGTGCGTTGTTCAAGTGCGTGTGTGAGTGGGAGAAAATGATTGAAAGAAAGACAGAAAGAGAGAAAAGTGAGAGAGAAAGAGTCTTTTTAGGGTATAATATCTCATATACTTAGAATTTGATATTTTTGTTCGATTAAAAAAACAAATTATTTAATATTTTTTTTAATTTCTTTTTGTTTTTAGCCCTTTGTGTGATATGTGGGGATATGACTACTTTATTTATTTATTTATTTATTATTTTATTACAAAGCTTTGACAGCAGCTCCATACTTGTTGAAGCATTTCATCTCTGTCCTCAGCATGCATGCAGAGCACAGGGATGAAACTTTAGACTTTGGCAGTGGGAACTGCTTTAAAGGTCCTGCTGTCAAAGCTCAAAGTGTTTGCTGTGGCTTAGCTGTAGCGGCAGAACTGCAGCCAATCAACAACAAACAGCTATGTCCCAGGGGTGGGCACCCCAGGACATGACAGGAGCTCACCCGGGGGGGGGGCAGTGCCAGGGCCCATTAGTGGCTCCATGAGGGGGCCAAGTTTCCCCCCTCCAACAGGACATAGCCACAGGGGGTGGTGGTCACCAGAGCACGGGGGTCACATAGGGATCCCCTTCATTTTTTTTACACTTTGCTCCACGGGGTGGGGTTCCTGGGGCGTGGGGGCACTGACCCTCCACAAATGCCTGGGGTTTAGTGATCCCCAGGGTGCAGGGCGCACGGACCCCCTCACATATTATAAATAAGGCAGCCCTGGGGAAGTGGCGCTCCCCAAGGCAGCGGGGTGGCCACGGGCTCCCCGCATATTATACAATAGAAGCCCCAGGTGGTGGGTTTTTTGGGGGCCTGTAGGCTCCCCCAAAATATAAAAATAGAAGTTCGGGGAGGTGGTGGTCCCCAGAGCTCTGAGGGGGGCTGGGAGGCCCCCCTCACAAAATTTGTAATGCCCCCGGGTCCTGCCCCAAGCGCAGGAGCCTCTGTTTTTTTTTTTTTTTTTTCTTTCCTTTGAACTCGTGAACATCATGAACATGCAGAAAAAAAAAAAATCAAAAAAATACCACCAGTGCTAAAGGGCCAGGGTGTCCCTACCCTTGCCCCTTTTATTTTATTTGTACTTTTTTTTCTGGGACTTGGCACGAGCCAAGTCCCAAGGTGACTGCCAACACTTCCTGGTTTGAAGTGTTGACATCCAGTCAGAGCTGGGCATTTCCCTACATGAGCTTGTCTTTATTCACAAATACTTCAGGGCCAGAGATATGCAAATTAGAATTTCCCTAAATTTCTCAAAAACTACTGAATGGATTTACTCCAGATAAGCAAAACCATGATCTGCGTATCAACAGCTAATTTTTGCCAAAATCGGTGTAATTCCATCGGCCTGTAGTTGTCTCTAAAGAATCCTATGGAAATTAACATGGGGAGCACAACCTTTTTTTGAGCCCCCTTTTTCTTGTCAAACAGTGCCAAATATACAGGCAAGTCAAAAAATGCTGTTCCTATGGAAACATGGTCCAACTATAACTACCTACCGGTGACCGGTATATATATGTCACTATCTAGCTCGGCGAGGATAGCACTGAGCTGATACTATGCTTAAAAACTTTGCTGGATAAGCAGACATTTGAGGTGAGCAAATCTATAGTGTCGCTGATGTTGCAGGGTGCTCCTTACTAGAGCAGCTCTCCACCTAAAATTGGGAACTTCCCAGAGTTCTCCTTTGTTTTTTGCATTATATATGTATGTATATATATATATATATATATATATATATATATGTGTGTGTGTGAATATTCATATATATATATATATATATAGATATATATATAGCATACGTGTGCAAGCTCAAGGGCATTTGTATAATTCAAAAAGTATGGATGATGTTTTTGATTTTCTCAGTGGCTGTTTTACATGTTTTGAATTATGTAAGATTATTTATGTCATTGCATTGTTTACTTTACTCTGCATTCACACTGCCCCTTGGGTACATTTTATATTTTGCTCATATTTGACCGATTTTTTTAACCTAAAATCCAAAATGGAAGTGCTTATCTCAATCAGTTTTTTCTCTAAACTGAAATATAGACACACTGCTTCAAAGAGGTCTGTACCAGAACGGCTCAGTGGCTTGTAACTCAGCTGCTGCTATTTAAAACAGCCGAATAAACTGTATATACATGAGGTGACCCACGTTGTTTTGTTTTTTTTTCCCTATGGCTTGGGAACCACGGACAAGCAACATTGCACAGCTATGCTGAAACCCATGGGTGTTCTTTAAATACTTTTCAGTGTAATTGTTTAAATTCATTCATTAGCCTCCTTTATGTGGCATGTTATTCCGATGAAGAGTATGCCTTACCCAGGCATTCGTAAGTGAATAGTAATTTCGCTGTTATAATTAATCCGTGCATGGGTATCTTGCTTTGAGAACCTGAGTTAAGCACTTCATGGTTTCAAGAAAACCTGTGTGTTTAAAAGTTGTGCCTTCTTCCGCCTTGATGTTCCAATCATATGCCATAAAACATCTATTTGACTGTATCAATACCTGACCAATAAACAGCCTTTACATCGACTTTCATAATCAAACAATTGATTTGTTCACGCGTTAAAATCAGTCACTTATCTATTTGAAACTATTACGCACGAGACCTCAAACGACTTTTGCCTTTTTTCGAGGAAGATTAAAACATTATTTATCCGGTGTTATCTTCCTGGCAGAAATATTGCCACAGAGAGGCAAACACATTACTTTTCAGGCATGCATCGTTGCTTTCCATTGCAAGTGACAAGGACATTTAAACTCAAATTTAGTAGCATAAAAGTTGATTTTACGACCAGCTTTTGGTATTTTGAGAACGGATAAAAAAAGGCGCAATAGTTCCTTGTCTGCCACTTTAAAGTGTAGAAGTTTTAAAACGAATCAACAGAGGAAATTCACTATCAAAAGGCAATTCATGTGTGAGGGCAGTGCATGCTTTTGGTAATGTAAAGCGTTTATTGAAATAGGGACATTCTACCACAGAAATAAATCAACTTTTCATAAGTTTTATTTTTACTTTGAAATCCGATGGTGGCGGGTCCTGATGTGAGGCTGGGAAAGACCCACCCAATTATTTTATTAGGAATATATATTGCTGCCATACAGTGAGATTTCTGCCCCCTTTTTGGGGCAGATTATGGGTAGTTACTTGATCTGCCCCTGGGGGTCAAGAAGACTCTTTCACCATTTCTATGGCAGTGGAGGAATGGCTATTGCCCATGCTGGGAAGCCCTCACCCCTACAATGAACACACATTTGCAATGCAACAGGTCTCGCATTACATCGAGTTAGAGCTATTAGCGCTGTAAACTCTTAACCGGGCTTTTCTTGCCACATTAAACGAAAAAAAAAAAAACACCTGTGATGCGCGATCACGTTGTGTAAAACACAGTGCGACCACGCTGCGAAATAAAGAGAAAAATAGTCCAGAGACCATACGGAAAACATGGAGCCTCGTATGTTTCCAGTAGTTTACCGGTGCTCTCGTGGAGGGCTAAACACTGGAAAAGGCATGATGTATGCACGCCTTTCACAAATTAAAACAAGCAGATTTTAAAAGGAAAGCTCACAAACCAAAGAAAGTGACTGACGTAACATGGGCGTGGTTAAAATCTCTCCCTGAAGAGAGATTTGAAGAGGGACGGAGCGCTTTGCACTCGCCCCTAAAAAAGCATAATCTCTGGTGCTTAGTGGACTTTTTGCCTCTCAGGGGGGAATGGAGGAAGATGGGTAATTGCCCTCACCTGCCTTCTGGGGCAAAAGACTGCTTTCTCATGGTTGAGGGGGTGGGGGATGGCCATACCAATGTTAAGCATCCCAACCCTACGCTAACAAAAATCCCTGGAATCTAGTGGGCTTTCTGAACCCTGGGGGAAACAGATGGGTGTAATTGTCCTTGGGACAGAAAGACTGTTTCTTTTTTTGTTGGGAGGAGACATGGCCATGCCCATGCCCATGCTTGGCAGCCCACAACCCTACACTTAAAGAAAAGTAATCTCTGGTGTCTAGTGGGCTTTCTGCCCCTCTGGGAAGGCAAATGGTGTTAGTGCTCAGAAAGATGAATGTTTCTGTTATTTTGGAGGTGGGTGTAAGACGAAGAGCATGCAGGGCAGCACCCACCCCTTCAACTAAACAAAAGTGGTCACTGGTATCCAGTGGGGTTTCTGTCACCCTAGAGGGGCAGAAAGATTGTTTCCCTTTTTTGGGCAGTGGGGGCATGGCCATGCTTATGCTGAGTAGCCCCCACTTCAACAATTAAAAAACGTCCACCAGGTGGACAGATGGGTCAGTTATCCCCAGCTGACCACTAGGGGTCAGCAAGACTGTGTCCCCATTTCCCCATTGTTATGGGGACAGAGGCATGGCCAGGCCCATGCTGGGTAGCCCCCACCCCTGCAATTAAAACATAAGTATTCTCCAATATCTAGTGGACTTTCTGACCACCTGGTGGGGTAGATGGAGGTAATTGTCCCATGGCAGAAAGACTGTTACCCTTCCTTGGAGGGGATGGAGGCATGGCGGTGTTAGGTGCGGCAGTGCTTGTGGCGGGGTCTGTGGCAGCGGTGCTGGCTGCAGGGTCTGTGGTGGAGGTGCTGGCTGCGGGGTCTGTGGCTGCGGTGCTGGCTGCAGGGTCTGTGGCAGCGGTGCTGGCTGCGGGGTCTGTGTCTGCGGTGTGGCTGCGGCAAAATTGCAACTATGTGCCCCCTGGGGGGCAGAAAGATTGTGTCACTATTTTCATGGAGGTGAGGCACTGCTTTACCCATCCTGGACAACCCCCACCCCTACAGTTGAAAAAAAAGTAATGCCTGGTATATAACAGCCTTTGTGATCCCCTGAGGGTCACTCACCCCTCTCCCAGGTGTCTATTGGGGGATCCATACTTGAGGATCCTGTGGTAGTACTCAAGAAGGAATCCACTATGGAATATTATTGTTGGAAAGGGGAGATGCTTCCCTTTCCAATGATTCCTCTCCCATTTGCACTGGTGCTCAGGGGACTGAGATAGGCCCCTAAACACAGATAGAGTGAAAGTAAAATGAGCAAATTGGCTCATTTCATTTTCATTCAAATGACATTAACGCCACATGCTTGATGATATCATTTCAATGAAAAAAGTGAATTCATCTCAGGAGCTGGCGAAGCTCTTCCTCAGCTAGCAAGACCTAATTTTAGTTATAGAAACTTTCTGAGGTGACCCCACCAGAGGGGGCATACTCAGTTCACGATTACCAGTTCAGAAGATGGTTTGGAGCCATTCGCTGCACTAAACCAGTTGTTTTGCAAGCACTTAGGATACGTAGGGTCATTTCAGTAATAATCAGAATCTTAAGGTTTCCTGGAGATTTTAAAAGGAATAACTTGGGGCTATATTTATACTTTTTGACGCAAAACTGCGCTAACGCAGTTTTGCGTCAAAAAAATTCGCGCCGACTAACGCCATTCTGAAGCCCCATGCGGGCGCCGTATTTATTCAATGACGTTAGCCGGCGTTAGCCGCCGGCGCTTCCTGGTGTGCGTGAAAAAAAATGACGTACACCAGGCAGCGACGGCGTAGGGGAATATGGAGCTTGGGTGCCAAAAAATGGGGCAAGTCAGGCTGAGGCAAAAATATCGCCTCAACCCGATTTGCGCCATTTTTTTCGACTCCCAACCCCCATTGAAATTACTCCTGTCTTAGCAAAGACAGGAGTCATGCCCCCTTGCCCAATGGCCATGCCCAGGGGACTTCTGTCCCCTGGGCATGGTCATTGGGCATAGTGGCATGTAGGGGGGCACAAATCAGGCCCCCCTATGCCACAAAAAAATAAAATAAAAATACTTACCTGAACTTACCTTAATGTCCCTGGGATGGGTCCCTCCATCCTTGGGTGTCCTCCTGGGGTGGGCAAGGGTGGCAGGGGGTGTCCCTGGGGGCATGGGAGGGCACCTCTGGGCTCCTTCCGAGCCCACAGGTCCCTTAACGCCTGCCTTGTCCAGGCGCAAAAAAATGGCGCAAAAGCGGCTGGACGTCATTTTTTTTGACCCGCCCACTCCCGGGCGTGATTTTTGCCCGGGAGTGTAAATACGGCGCACATGCCTCGGAGTCAATTTTTTAGACGGGAACGCCTACCTTGCATATCATTAACGCAAAGTAGGTGTCCACGCTAAAAAGTGACGCAAACTCCATAGACTTTGGCGCTAGACGCGTCTAACGCCAAAGTATAAATATGGAGTTAGTTTTGCGTCGGAATTGCGTCAAAAAAAAAAGACGCAATTCAGGCGCAAACAGAGTATAAATATGCCCCTTGGTGTATACACTTAGGAAAGGCTTATGCAATATAATACATTAAAATACCTTTGTGTACTATAACTAAATTCGAGGAAACAAACAGAGTAGCTACTAACATTACAATTATAATGCACTAACTTGGACTAAGTAAAGAAAATAATGCTTCGGGATTATTAAAAAACTGAATAAACCTGATTAAATAGTGAGGGAATAAACCTTCATTGCAAATTATACAAGACTTTTTTTTTCTACCGCGTCTCCTACGTCTTGTTATGAAGCATTGTGCTACAATTTTGTAATTATTTTTTGAACTGTAACATCCTGCATGCATTGTTTTACACTTCTAAATGCAAAATTTCTTCCATCACTACGATAAAAAAGTATTTTCTATATAAAAACATATTAAATGTTCTAGTTCTTACCCACGGTGTTCCATTGATATTCTTTTATCACCAAAACACTTTTAGGGAACAAAATTCATTTAGCGAAATATATTACTTGACATAATATGCATATCATAACTGTTCTCATGTACAGCTGCTGAACTTTTGTTACGTTACATATTTTCTGTACTTTTCAGTTCTGTCTGAATGGGTGAAAGAGTAAGAAGGTTACCGAGTGACCGCAGGCATTTCTGATTCCCACCGCAATGGATATGTGAGACCTTTCAAAAAGTGAATGTATGCTTGAAGTTCAATGGATGAAAACTGACAAACCATATTGCTTATTAGAATCGTAATTACGAAGGTACCCGTCCCCAATATGGTTGTTTTTAACTCGAAACTAATCTGGCCTTATATATTTCATTGATCTAAAATAAAAGAAAATACCCAGATATGGAATTGCATAATGTCTTGAACTAACACCTGGATGAATATTCAAATGGAAGTTGCTTAATGTGTGATTTTCTGGAGAATAAAAAGCTGCTTTGGACATTTTTTTTACGCACAGAAAAAATGCACATAAATGCACAATGATCCTCTAGATTACATTTTAAATATAAGAAGATGAACTAATTCGGTCAATTGAACAATGAGTTGGGGACTCATGTCATTTAATACATTTAGGAACGGAGCTGTACTATTAATTAATGTATTTGCTATTTTATGTATTTATGGATTAAAACCATAGGACCTTTGGACTACTTCAAATTCAGAGAGCCACATCAGCTCAAAGCTGTGACGAGAAACACAGAATTTATAGTCCAGTCACTGAAGGATGTGCCTGAAAGCATTATTATTCATTATTATGTGGAAGACAACTCAGTTTTCAGGTGGTTTTTTTTCAAACTGCATGGTGATCGTCAGATTTTATGTTCACAGTATTCTAGATTCTCCAGCCTTTGGCTCCCAAAGTCTTCACTCCATGATTAAGGTGTGTGAATTCATCTGGTGAGAGGTGTGCCAAATACTTATTTGCAGATCCCCTGCTCCTTTAGCTCAGTAAACATTATGTACAGTGCCAGACGATGTTGAATTTGATATATTGACCAAACTGTCAGGCTTTCAAAGCAGTAACCAGTGAAGAATGTTGCACATTTTCTGGCCGTGAACCTTCTCGAACCAGAAGCATCTAACCAGATGCAAATAAGAGAGAATTGACATCACACCATTATTATGAGAAATATGGAGATTAATATGACACACAATCAGAAAAGGTCAAGACTCCATCACAAGAAAATCTCTTCACTAGACCACAGAAGGCAAATGGAAGAGGAGCAGACCAAAGATCACTTAGAGGTGAATTGTGGAAACCAAAATCAAAACCCCAAACCAAAGCTAGGGTACTGTACAGAAACTTGCCCAAGACAGAAAAAAGTGGAGGTCCTTTGTTGCTACCTTAGATGCCAGTCAGCATAATAGGCAGTAAGTGAGTAGTAATTCATACCTCTCAAGACGGATTCACCATGGTCACACACCCATGATTCAAACACATTATTATTGCCTGATTTTAAGGCTTTAAATCCTGGTTTAGTATAAACAATGTAACAGTAGTATAACCATATCACTAGACCACTCTTCACTTGCACCCATCAATTTGTTATGAGAAAAGGAAGATTTTTCGCCTAAAAAAGAAGATGTGAGATCATGAGTTTGACACTACCTTGAATTAAGGAATGACAGAGAGGTGAATATTAATCAGGACTCCATGCTATAGAAATTGAGGGGCATATTTACAAGCTGCTTGTGCCACTGGTGCATAATTTGTTGAGGTGCACCAGTGGTGCAGGCTGAAGACTCATATCTACAAGGCTATGCAAACCCTCTTTTCATGGCTTTTCAGGGCCTTATAGATATGAGTTAGGCAACACAGAATGTTGGAAATGTTAACCTATGAGAGGGACAGACCTTGCAACAGTGAAAAAGGAATTTAGCAATATTTCACTGTCAGGACATATAAAACACATTACTATGGCCGTCATTACAACACTGGCGGTCGGTGATAAAGCGGCGGTCATACCGCCAACAGGCCGGCGGGGAAAGAAAATGGGATTACGACCGTGGCGGAAACCACCAACATAGACAGCCACTTTAACACTCCGACCGCCACGGCGGTACAAACAAACAGTGCAGCGGACTCCACCAACAGACAGGCGGGAGACAATGTACCACCCGCCCTATCAAAACACGCCTATCCGCCACCTTTTCCGGGGCAGAACCAACACGAATAAAAACACGGTGGAATCAGTACACAGAAGGGAAAACACTCACCTCTCCACATCCCACGAGGAATCAAGATGCCATGGAGCCCGAATTGCAGATACTGCCGGCAATGTTCTTCCTGCTCCTCTAAGAGGAGCTCCAACGATGGCGGCGACGACCACGGTGAGTACTGCACCTACAACACAGGGGAGGGGGGAGGGAAAAGAGAGTGACACACACATGCAACATGCAACACTCCCACCCCCACCCTCACCCACAACACCATACACACAAACACATGCTGCAACATTACATATACACCCCCCCCAAGCCCCCTGGAAGAACGCAAGGACAAAAGGAAATTATTTGAACAAATGTAATCATGTGAAATATCATTTTCAAAATGCAAAATCCAGTATATACAATTATGTACACCAAATACACAAGTCCGGATAGTGCACCAATCCTTGTCCGTGGACCACTGGGCCCAAAATGCATGGACGAGGTGCACACTAGATACCTGACTCCAAACTGAGAGAACACTGGAGGGGCATCACATAGAAAATATACAGGCACCTCAGGGGGAGGGGGACGGGGGGCACCTCAGCCTGATGAATGCACAACGTCACTGCTCCACGAGCGGGCTCCATGCCCACAGTTTGGTCCTGGGGAGTGCAAAGCCACAGTCTCTCAAGTCTTTCCAGAGGGTGGTTTGCCCACTGCTTTATCCTGGGGAGTGCAAAGCCACAGTCTCTCAAGTCTTTCCAAGGGGTGCGTTGCCCACTGCTGCATCCTGGGGAGTGCAAAGCCACAGTCTCCACTGGTTCTGGAGGGGCATGGTGCCCAGAGTGCTTCATCGTGCCAAGGACTCAGATAGTGGCTGAATCTCTCCACTGGTTCTGGAGGGGGCTTGGTGCCCAGAGGGCTCCACGTGCAGTGTGGCCGGAACAATACACTCGCCTGGGTGTGTGTGCCACGAGATTGCTGAGCTACAGGTAGCATGATACGCCATGGAGGCAGAGACATGCCCCACACTGCTGCGGCTTTGCATTCCATATGCAGGTGACAACTGTGATGACAGTGATGCTTCATGGAAGCTGCCAAGGGTCCTGGAACTCACCACCAGGCTCGGACGACTGACCACTGGGGATGGTAGCCATGTCAGCGGTCGAGCCACTGTCTGAGGATGTCGCAGGGCCACCGGGGGTGCTTGCGGCGGTGTCAGGTGCGGCGGTGCTTGTGGCGGGGTCTGTGGCAGCGGTGCTGGCTGCAGGGTCTGTGGCAGCGGTGCTGGCTGCGGGGTCTGTGGCGGTGCAGGTGGCAGTGTAAGTGGTGGTGTACTCCGCCGTACAGGTTGGCATCGACATGGACAGAAGGTGTGACACTGGTCCCTCAGTCGGTGCCACCATACCCTCTCCTGACCTGCCGTTCAGTTTTTCGGCCCTTCCCCACCTTTGATGGTGGCGCAGCTGTCTTGACACTATCCCCTTTTGTTTTCCCTGACCCCTTGGTGGCAGGTGTTTTCTTCTTCTCCCTCTGTGATGTGGGCACCTTTTTCACCTTGGCAGGTGGTGGAATGTCCTTGCCCCTCACTCCGTGGCATACTGGCAGCCCTGATGGTTGGCGCACTCCATGACCCTGCAGTTGCTGGCACCACTGTGCCTAGGGATGTGGTGGCTGAGGTGCTGGGCTGGGACCTGGAAAGCCTGGCCCTAGGGGAAGGACGGGGGGGAGGTGTAGGGAAGAGGTCAATGTTAGCCAGGAAATTCTTTTTGGACACACTGGGACGGGTAGATGGAGGGGGTTTGGGAGTGGAGGTAGAGGTAGTGGTTGTAGGTGGTGTACGTCTGCTGAATTTGGGTGAAGGTGCATGGGCTGGAGGCTGTTGTGAGGTGGATGGCTGTTGGGTGGGTGTGTGCCTGCATTTGTGTACTTTGGGAGGAGGGCTCACAGACACACTGGTAGAGGACACTGGGGATGTGTGAATGGTAGTGCATGTGGTGAGTGCACGTGAGCGGTGTGTGGTGATAGGCGTGCTGGTGATGGAGGTAGTGGCTGAGGATGTAGTGCATGGAGGTGTGAGTGGAGACGAGACTGGGACGGAGGAGGGAGTCGTCGAGGAAGGGGACACAGTCGAGCCAGTGGATGTTGGTATGTGTGCATGGGTATGATGCTTGTGTGAGTGCCTGTGAGATGTGTGGTGCTTATGTTTGCCTGAGCCACTCTTGTGTGTTGATGAGTGTGCATGCTGGTCTGATGGTGTGCTTGGGATAGGCTGAGGTACAGGGGATTGGGTCTGGATGGAGGAAGTTGGAGGGGGAGGCTGGACACAGGGACAATGGCTGCCATCAGTGCTGAGGCCAGAGCCTGAAATGCTCTCTGTTGGGCTGCCTGGCCAGAATGAATGCCCTCCATGTATGCATGTGTTCGTTGCAAATGCTTCTCAACACCCTGGATGGCATTCAGAATGGTAGACTGCCCAACAGTGAGGGATCTCAGGAGGTCAAAAGCCTCCTCACTGAGGGCAGCAGGGCTGAATGGGGCAGGGCCTGAGGTGCCTGGGGCGAAGGAGATGCCCACCCTCCTGGGTGAGTGGGCACAGGACACACGCTGAGGGGCTGCTGGGAGGGCGGTGCTGGTAGGGGGGTGGCGGCTGTACCTGTTGATGCGGTGGTCACAGAGGTGCCCGCCACCGCAAGGGAGCTCCCATCAGAGGAGGGGTTGCTGTCGCTGGTCTCTGCTCCTGTCCCCGCCGTGGAGCTCCCCTCGCCCTCTGTCCCACTGGTGGCTTCAGACTCTGTTGTTTCGCCCTGTAGGGCCAAGTGGGATGCAGCTCTCTCCTGCTCGGGGGCCAATGCTCCTCCGCCTGATGATGCTATTGCACACAAGAACAGGGAGACCACAAAAGGGGGGGGGAACAGGAGAAAGACATGTTCAGTGAATGCAACACCACTACAGTTGGCGGACACAACAGACACAGCAGCCCTCTGCGCTACGCCATACACTTATAGTTCCTAGATTAATCACATGTCCATGGGGTACAAGGTCTAAGCCCGATTGCTGCACACCTGGAAGTCACAGGAGCCTGACTAGGTTTAGATGGCACCAACCACTAGTGGGTTTGGGGTGCCACAGAGCCTGCCTCACAAGGGACCTTGCCTACCAAGATCACCCTGGCCTAATGGAACCCACTGCCCACCTCCCCCACCCAGACACCTCGTAATGCGTGCAGAGTCAGCTAACTGAGAGTGTACTCACCCCCTTGTAGCTGCTGTGATGCCTTCAAGCACCGATCCAACTCCAGATACGCCACCGCCAGGATCCGGAACATCAGGGGGGTCATGGTGCGACGGGCACCCCTCCCACGTTGGGAGGCCATCCCCAGCTGGGCCTCCGCCGTCTTCTTGCTCCAGCGGCGCAGGCCCTCCCATCTTTTACGGCAGTGGGTGCTCCGTCAGTGGTGGACCCCCAGGGTCTGGATGTCCTTGGCTATGGCACGCCAAATAGACTTCTTCTGCTGGGTGCTGACCTAGAAGAATAGTACAGGGGGAAAGGAAAATCATTTCCCGGTCTGGACCGTCATAATCATTGACCCACGTTCCCACCCTTGCCATGACACACATACACTCACCGTCCGCACATGCAGGCCTCAGCCCCCCCAATTTATCTTCCATCCAAACCACTCCAAACAGGCATTGCCCATGCAGCATGCTCACAGTGTCACTTGTTTGTCTGGAGGACCGTACAGTTGTGTGTTCTGGGGGAGGACCCCATCCACTAGTTTCTCCAACTCCTCCGAAATGAAGGCAGGGGCCCTTTCCCCAGACACATGAGCCATCGTCGCTTCCAGACACAGGTCACAGCAGCACTTGTAGTGTAGGTCCTCTCCTGTTGAAGGTCAGGTATCAAGTGAGTGAACAGACAGAAAATAGCGGTCACGTCTGCGGCGGTGCGTATCGCCACCGCCGGCGTACATCGTCATTGGCACCTCGGACCCATAGGGTCCCATGTTAACCAATGCTGGATTGCGCCGTGGTGTTCGACTGCCCACAGCAACGGTGTACAACGCCAGCGCAGTTACCTCATATCCCCTTGTCCCACCTTACAGGTCAGGCAGCCGCCATTTTAGGGGCCCACATGGCATTACTATTAACTGCGTCACACCAATGTAGGCCTTGAATACACACAGTTAGAGGGACATTGCAGATCAATAAATGTGTGCAAATTACATTTTGTGATACCTCAGTGTTGGCTGACTCTCTGCTCGCTGTTCTCTTCCATAGGGCACGTCTGCTGTGGGAGGTGATGAGATGGCGGCATCCTCTTGTGTACAGACCCCTGGTGGAGCTGTCGACAATGGAAGACAGACACATCATTATCACTTATAGACTAGATCGTGCCACAATCCAGGAACCTTGTGCCCAGTTGGAGCCAGACCTGATGTCAGCTATCCGCCATCCCACAGGAATACCCCCTCTAGTGCAGGTCCTGTCAGTACTCCATTTCCTGGCCACTGGGTCCTTTCAAACAACAGTGGCCATGGCATCAGGGATGTCACAGCCAATGTTCTCTAACGTGTTGTCCAGAGTGTTATCTGCCCTGCTGAAACACATGTGCAGCTACATCGTTTTCCCTCAGGTGGAGGATTTGCCTACAATGAAAGGTGACTTCTATGCCCTGGAACATATCCCCAACATCATTGGTGCCATTGATGCGACACATATGGCCTTGGTACCCCCCGTAGGAATGAACAGGTGTACGGAAACCGAAAGAGCTTCCATTCTATGAATGTGCAGATGGTGTGTTTGGCAGACCAGTACATCTCCCATGTGAATGCCAAATTTCCTGGCTCAGTGCATGACGCTTACATTTTGAGGAATAACAGCATCCCTTATGTGATGGGGCAACTCCAGAGGCACCGCGTGTGGCTAATAGGTGAGGACAAGGGCCCTATACAGTGTGAATCGGTGTCTGGGTATGGGGTTGTCCCTACGGGTTAGTTTGTGTCTAACAGTTGTCCCTCCATATTTTCAGGTGACTCTGGTTACCCCAACCTGTCATGGCTACTGACCCCAGTGAGAAATCCCAGGACAAGGGCAGAGGAACGCTACAATGAGGCACATGGGCGAACTAGGATGGTGATTGAACGAACCTTTGGCCTCCTGAAGGCCAGATTCTGGGGCCTCCATATGACAAGTAGTTCTCTCTACTACTCACCAAAGAAAGTGTGCCAGATCATCGTGGCCTGATGTATGCTGCACAACCTGGCTTTGCGACGCTAGGTGCCTTTTCTATAGGAGGATGGGCCAGATGGTGGTCTTGTGGCAGCTGTGGAGCCTGTGGACAGTGAAGAAGAGGAGGCAGAAGAAGAAGATATTGACAACAGGAACAACATAATCATGCAATACTTCCAGTGAGACACAGGTAAGAAGATGTCACTGCCTTCCATATCTCATACTATCATTGGAGCTAGCATAACTCTGTCATTTTCACTCAGTGTATGAACCCTGACTTGTCACTTTGCCTTTCCATTTCACAGATGTCGGTCCCACTTTGTGCCCTCTGATATATTTCCTCCTGGTCCTACACCTGTGTTACATCAGTATGTTCACAAGTAAATTGACATTGCTATATTCCATGGTTATTACATATTTGTGAAAGCACAGACTGACTCCAGATTGTTTTGTAAATGAAGTGTGTTTATTTCTGTGCAAATAAGTGGAGGGGGTTGTAAAATGGGCAGGGGGGATGGTGGAGGAATGTCCATGGCAGAGTCCAGTCTATTGGTTTCACAGGTGCATTGTCCAAAGGGGCACAGGAAGTGGAGCAATGGCAGTTGATGGATGGACAGGGTGAGAAAGTGCGATAGAAGGGTGACATTCAGGGGGTCTAATTTCCTGGCAGGGACATTGGCAATGTTCTCTGTCTTGTTCCGGGATCTCAGGGACCGTTTGCAGGGTGGTTCTCCATATGCAGGGCGTGGGGTGCTGGTGTTGTGTTCCTGTGACGTGCCTCCTGCCCACTAGCGCCAGCTATGTGGATGGCTGTTCATCTTCCAGGCTAGTGTCAGGGGCCCCTTGTTGTGCCACAGTGTCCCTTCTGGTGTTGACAAGGTCTTGCAGCACCCCTGCAATGGTGACCAGGGTGTTGTTTATGGACTTCAGGTCCTCCTTGATCCCCAGATAGTGTTCCTCCTGCAGCCGCTGGGTCTCCTGAAACTTGGACAGTACCATTGCCATCGTCTCCTGGGAATGATGGTAAGCTCCCATGATGTTGGAGAGGGCCTCGTGGAGAGTGGGTTCCCTGGGCCTGTCCTCCCCCTGTCGCATAGCAGTCCTCCCAGCTTCCCTGTTTTCCTGAGCCTCTGTCCCCTGAACCGTGTGCCCACTACCACTGTCCTCACGTCCCTGATTTTCTTGGGTTGTTGGGTTTGCCTGGGTTCCCTGTAGTGGTGGACACACTGCTGATTGACGTGTCCTGGGGACAGAGGGATGGGCCCGCTGGGTGGGTGCTGTGCTTGTGTTTCCTGAGGGGGAAGGCTCTGTGGTGGCTTGTGACAGTGTCAGGGGAAACCGACTGTCCCAAGGTCCCTGATGGGCCGGGCTGGTCATCTTGATCCAGTTGTGCAGATCTGCTGTCATGACTGTGGGTCTCTTCTGTGAGGGGACTGAATATGTCTGGTACCTCCTGTCCGGTGACGTTGGGTTGGGGTCCTGCAGGGGTATAAAGGCATGATTATTGCATCTGTGTGTGCCATTGTGTGCAATGGGTGAGTGACGCTGTACTCCAGTGCTTGCATTCTTGTCTTGGTCCTTGTGTGATATTTGGTTTGGGGTCTGTGGGTATCTGTAGTGGACATGCTTTGGTGATGAGTGTCCATGCTTTGGTGTTGCATGCAGGGCTTGGTATTGGGATGGGTGGGTTGTGATAGTGGGGCATATGTGAGGTGTTGGAGTGATGAGGGTGAGGGTGGGAGTATGTGATGGCATGCAGGTAGGGGGGGATGAGGTAATAAAGATTTGACTTACCAGAGTCCAGTCCTCCTGCTACTCCTGCGAGGCCCTCAGGATGCAGTATTGTCAAGACCTGCTCCTCCCATGTTGTTAGTTATGGGGTAGGAGGTGGGGGTCCACCACCAGTCCTCTGTACAGCAATCTAGTGTCTGGAGACCACAGAATGCACCTTCCCCCGTAGGTCGTTCCACTTCCCCCTGATGTCATCCCTAGTTCTTGGATGCTGTCCCACTGCATTGACCCTGTTGACAATTCTGCGCCATAGCTCCTTCTTCCTTGCAATGGAGGTGTGCTGCACCTGTGATCCGAATAGCTGTGGCTCTACTCGGATGATTTCCTCCACCATGACCCTGAGCTCCTTTTCAGAGAACCTGGGGTGTCTTTGAGGTGCCATGATGAGGTGTGGGTGATGTGTGAGGTGGTGTGTGTTGTGATGTGTGAGAGGATATGTTGGTGTGTGTTGTTTGAAGTGCGTGGATGTTGTGTAAGTGATGGTGTTGTGTTTTTTTTGTGGATGCTGGTGTTGTTTATGGTGGTGTCTCTCTCTGGTGTGGTTTCAGAAATCTGGTAGTAAGGGTTTGTGGGTGATGTGGGTGTGTGTTTTATATTGGATTGGGTGTGTGGGTGTGGTGTGTGTATGTGTGTCAGGTGTGTGTATTTTGAATTGTTCAATGTGGTTGTGTTTTGTAAATGTGTGTGTATTTTGTGCGCGGCAGTGTGTACCGCCAATGGAATACTGCGGTTGAAAGACCGTCACGTGGATTCATGGGTCGTGATAGTGTGGGCGTATTCCTGTTGGCGTGACGGTGGAGGTTTTGTTATTGCCAGTTTATCACTGACCATTAGTGTGGCGGACTTGTGTGGGTGTCTGGATTATGGCGGATTCTGAGCTCTGGGTTGTAATAGCTGTAGCAGAATTCCGTGGCCGCAGCGGTATGTTGGCGGTCTTCTGCATGGTGGTAAGTGGCATTTACTGCCAGGGTTGTAATGAGGGCCTATATATCCTACCTTAACCATACACTGCACGCTGCCCTTGGGGCTACCAAGGGCCTATCTTAGGGGTGCCTTACATGTAAGAAAATGGCAGGTTGCGCGAGGCCAACCAACATTGCCTGTCGGAGGTGAATCTCAACGGCTCCGTCAAAGACCCCCTCAGGCCTTGAGCCCAGGAGTGTAGTGGGGGAGCGCCATGCCGCTCCCGCCCCAGTGAAGTTACCGAGTGCCCCGAGAGAGGGTGAGACCCAGCGGGGATGGCCTCCCTGAGTGGTGCGGACTGTGTGCTGTGCAGCGGTATGTTGGCGGTCTTCTGCATGGCGGTAAGTGGCATTTACTGCCAGGGTTGTAATGAGGGCCTATATATCCTACCTTAACCATACACTGCATGCTGCCCTTGGGGCTACCAAGGGCCTTCCTTAGTGGTGCCTTACATGTAAGAAAATGGAAGGTTGCGCAAGGCCAACCAACATTGCCTGTCGGAGGTGAATCTCAATGGCTCAGTCAAAGACCCCCTCAGGCCTTAAGCCCAGGAGTGTAGTGGGGGAGCGCCATGCCGCTCCCGCCCCAGTGAAGTTACCGAGTGCCCCGGGAGAGGGTGAGACCCAGCGTCCCTGAGTGGTGCGGACCGTGTGCTGTGCAGCCCCGGCAGGGCGGTCAGCCCACCTCGTGGAGGTGTGGAAGGAGGAGCGGAGCAGAACCTCGTAAAGGTACCTGGTGCTGCTGGCGCTGTTGGATGAGGAGGGGGAGTCTTCCCCCTCGCCTGGTGCACGTGAGGTTGTGGCAGGCTCCATTGGAAGAGGAGCCCCAGCAGACAAGAAAAAGGGCAGTCCACCCCTGTTGGTGCAGGCCCGGAGGCCCTCGGTGTAGCGGCCTCTCTACTGCTGGTGGTGGTGGCCTGGTGGTGAAGCGAAGATCACGGATGGTGCCCTTGTGAAAGGTGCTGGCTCCCTGCTGCATTAAGAGGGTTAGTGCGGGCTCCCCTGAGGTGACGGGGACCCGCGCAGTGGAGGCACAACACAGCTGGACCCAAAGAGGTGCTGCAACCCAGGGAGACTGGTTGCCCCTGGAGGGGCAGGAGCAAAAGACGAGGAGGAGGCCAAGTGTGGTGTGCTGGGGTGAGTTGGGGAGTTCTTGAGGGGGCCCCTGGGAGTGAAGAGCGGAGCCCCCCGAGAGGACGTAGAGTGGTGGTCCGGCAAGGGAGCTGCTGCACCCTTGGTTGGGGGACTGGTGCCGGTTTCCTCCCTCCCATCGTGGTATGAGCAGGGACCTGACGGGGGCCCCCTTGAGAGGCTGAGACACCCCAGCAGAGAAGAACAAGCCTGTGTCCCGGTGTTTCCCCATGGCAGAGTGCTTCTTTGAGCGTATGAACCTCGGGGGATCATATGCCTCGGCAGAAGGCGCAGCCCAACAGGGTCTCCAACTATTTTGCCCCAGTTAGAGTGGGAAGCTTAGGCCTGTTGCAGGAGGGAGGGATGGCACTTATGAAGGCGGACCTCCTGGCCTCTCTTCGCATCTTTGGAAGGAATTTACTGTGATTTCAAGGCGACACTGGACACGATTCTGGTGGATGTCAATGGGAAATTAACCTCACTCCAGGCAGATGTAGACTCAGTGGATGCCCGCAATCTTGATTTGGAATCACCGATGCAGGACCTGCAGCAGAAGGTAGCTCCGGTGGACAGTGAGACCATGAGTATCAAAGCACAGCTCCACCTTGACAAGCTTAAATGAGAAGATTTGGAAAATCGTGCACACAGGGACAACATCGGAGTGCAGTGCTTGGATGAAGGCTCCGAGGGTCCAGACCTGGAGGCCTTTGCGGTTGGCCTTTTCTCCACCCTCTTGGGAGAGGAGTAGTCAGAAGTACGGGTCAAGAGGGTGCATTGTGTGGGCAACCGAGCCGCAGGCGAAGGAAGAAAGCCTAGAGACACACAGGTCAAATTAAGCTCCTTTAAGGTCAAGGAGCACATTTTCTCACGGGCGAGACTACAGGACACTGTCTCCTTTCAAGGGGCACATTGTACCCTCTAGCAGGATATTGCACCGGCGGTGTTGGTTCGGCGGCAGCAGTTCCTCCCTGTAACAGAGGCCATCAAAGCAAAAAACATTGGTATCGCTGGACGTTTCCCTTAGGCCTGACTTTTGAACTCCATTGCCACTACACGACTGTCTACGAGGCGGTGGCTGTGCTAGGCCAACAGCTGTAGAGCAAAGGTGGAGGATTCGCTGCCGCAGAGGCCTGCTGGGGGGGTGGCCCCTCCACCTCAATGGAGACAGCAGAGAAGGGGAAGGAAAATCCCCAAGAGGAGACATTTTACAACTGTCTGTGTTCTACGATGATATTGGAGAGGTCTTGGGGAAGCCTGTGAGGTGACTCCAAGTAGGGGTCCTATTGGAGGTAGGGCGTTGGAGATGTGTCTTCTTCACGAGAGAAATGGTCTGACTCTGGGGAGCTTGGCTTGGACTTGCATTCCACTGGCCTGATTTGGCGAAACCTCGTTCTTGGTACTTTCGGGGGGCCCGGACTCATCCCCCACTCTTGTCTACTTTGGAAAGATGAATGGTCCTGGGGCGGGGGTGTAATGCCCTGTTCATATAATGCCGATGGAAAGGAAGTTTGCTATTCTGTGTTTTCTTGTTCTTCAGTTTGTTGTGTGGGAGTTGTTTTTTCTATTGGGTCCATTATCCCTTTTTGCCAGATGTGAACTGTGTGGGGGGCCTGGGGAGCACCTGGGACAATGGGTGGGGGAGGCTGTGGGGAGGGGGGCAAGTTGCCGGAAATGCAGTAGATCGCTTCGTTAAGAACTTTTGGGTTACTGTGATGTAATGTTGGATGTGTTATCTTGGAAGGTTAAAGGGTTGAACTCCCCCAATAAGAGATACCAGTTGAGGAAATACCTTGACGAGCACCAATATGATATTGTTGCACTGCAGGAAACACATTTGAAGAAGGGGGAGGGACTCCATCTGTGACACAAACAGTACCCCCAGATTTTTACAGCTTCTGCGCCAACGAAACACTGTGGAGGGGGGCGCTCTTGTACCATAGGGCGAATCACTTCCACGGAGTGGGTTCCAAGCAAGATAAGGAGGGCAGATACTTAAGGATAAAGGGCAGCCTGGGGGGCAAACAGTGTACAGTAGCTACTTTATATGCTCCTAACAGTGGTCTGGCCCTATTCCTTATACAATTCCTGGGCGAGTTGGAGGGCTATGCAGAGGGTGAAATAATCTTGGTGGGTGATTTCAATTTAGTTTAGGACTCAGCAATAGACATGACACACACACAGCGATCACAGACAGGTTCTTTTACTAGATCTGTGAAATCTGCTTTACACCGCATAGGGCTCTTTGACGCCTGGCATGCCCTCAAATGTTCGGAGATGGATTACAACTTATTTTCTCATTCTCATCGATCCTACTGATGGATAGATTATATCTTTCTGAGCAAACCGCTACGACAGGCTCTGAGATCTGTGGCCATCCACCCGATTGTTATTTCGGATCATGCCCCTGTGGAGGTTACTCTGGAATGGTCCCTGACCTGACCTTCTGCCAGGTGCTGTTAATTTCCTTCTGTCCTGATTCGTGACTCTGCGTCTCGTACTGAGCTGCGGAAAGCCATCAGAGAATATTTCCAGCTTAATGGGGGGGGGGGCAATACTGCACCTCCTATGGTTTGGGATGCTGTCACAGGGTCCTTTCCTCAGGATCTGCATGTTGCTGCACAAAAGGCCTATCTCCCGGCTTCACCAACTCAGAAAGCTATTATAGCACAGAGTTATGATGAAGCCAGTCGGGGGGAAGGGAATTAGGGAAGGGAACAGCAGGGAGAGAGATCTGAAAAGTAAAGGTTAGAACAAATATGCATTTACTCATTCATAGAAACGTAACTCATTTATAGACTCTTGACTAAATGCGCCTCCGAGATATCACGTGGAGTCCTCTTCTGAAATGAGGGAAAAGCCCTCTCTTTGAAACATGGAACAAAAGTAAAACACAACCTCAGAATCAAGAGATGGCAAGAGCCTTGAAATATGATTATACACAGAATATCAATCCAGTAACATCTATGTATTCACAACATAAACCTTTGATCATGAATTAGAAAATCTCAAAGAATTAAATATGCTTTTCACATCTTAAGCTTTTCAAAGAACAATGAAAATTATGATTTGCTTATCTCCAGAAATACTTTCACATTCACAACAATAAATGACAAAAGGTTTTATACATTGAACCTAAAGCACTTTACTTAATAATACCAGGAAGCGCTTTTACTCAAGTAGCCTGAATCACTTAGATTGTTATGCGAAGAACATTTTCCTCCTGTGAATTGAAGCACTTACATCTGTGAACTGAAACGCTTTGAATTGTTATGTCAAGAGCGCTTTACATCTGTGAACTAAAGCGCCTGAATTGTCGTGCCAAGAGCGCTTTACATCTAAGAACTGAAGCGCCTGAATTGTCGTGCCAAGAGCGCTTTACATCTAAGAACAGAAGCACCTAAATTGTTGTGCAAAGAGCGCTTTACATCTGTGAATGGAAACGCCTTGAATTGTTGTGCACAAAACCGCTTTACATCTGTGAACTGAAATGCATTGAATAACTGTGCCAAAAGAGCGCTTTACATTTGTGAATGGAAACGCCTTGAATTGCTGCGCACAAAATCGCTTTACATCTGTGAACTGAAACGCTTTGAATTACTGTGCCAAAAGAGCGCTTTACCTTTTGGAAGTAATAACTTCCTCCAAATGTGAATTCAGCAAGGCCTTACAGCTACGAATACGACCTACTCATTTTGGAGTGCACCATGGACTTTTGTTAGACGACAGTCTGTCATTCAGGAACTCTGCTCTTCGCCAGAGAAACCCCTACGAGGTCTGGCTGCATTGAAGTCTTCTTAATAGTGAGCAATGTGCTTGGGTGTGGCTGAGCTTTATAGGACTGCCACACCCCAAGATGGCTGCTGCCTCTAAAAACATGGGAATTGTAGTACCTTCATAGAAAAGCACTTGTAAGTGCATCTTGTCCACCAATGCCCTGAGTCTGCAGCTCTATGAGCTCTGCCAAAGGGGTGACAACACTGATTGTCACCTTTGGAACAAGCGGGGATGACAAGTGGTGCGCATAAAGTGCTCCAGAGTCACACAGCGGAATTTCGGGCAAGACCTGGACTGCGCCTGGCCTTATTCCTGACAGATTCTTTTAAGGCAGTCATCAGGGGCAAGTGCATTTCCTTGGTGTCAGCGCTAATTATGTTAAAGTCCGATGATCAGCGCCTTTTGAAAAATGAACTTAAAATAGCTGAACAGGCCCATAAGCGCTCCCGGACATGGCAGGCCCAGAGGAGGGTGGTCGCCATTAAGGGTAAACTACAGTCTATGTATACAAATAGAGCGGAATTGCCACTGTTGAGGCTTCAGAAAGCCCACTATGATAAGGGTAACAAGGTAGGCACTCCACTGGCGAGACAACAGCAAATTAAACAAGCTAAAGATTATATAGGACAAATTACTGGCGAGCGCGGGAAAAATTTTTCGGAGTGGGGAAGGCAATGGTATTCAGAAGGTTTTACGCCTGTCTCTATAATCGGACCACCTGACTGCCCAAGTACAGGAAAGTTACTTAGATGGTTCCCAGCTCTCGCAGGTCTCCAGAGAGACAAATGAAATGCTGAAGGCACCGTTTATGCACAAAGCTCCCAGCCCGACGGGTTTACTGCCCACTTCTACAAGTCCTTTAGTGTGGAGCTGGCAGGACATCTTGCTGCATTGTTTAATCAAGTGAGGGGGGTGGGGTGCTGTCCCCCTCTATGGGGGAGGCTCTGGTTTCACTTATTCCCACAGCAGGAAAGGACCCTCAGCTCTGTGCCTCTTAAAGGCCTATTGCCTTACTCAACCTCAATGATAAATTATACTCTAAAATTTTGGTGAGAAGACTAGAGGATGTCATGCCGGAGCTGATCCACCCGGATCAGTCGGGCTTCATCAAGGGCCGCCAAACACATGACAACTTGTGCCATTTAATTCATGTGATGGAAAAGTTGGCTAAGAAACGGGTCCCGGCGCTATTGTTGGTGCTTGATGCTGAAAAAGCATTTGATAGGGTGGAGTGGTAGTTTCTGGTGGCCACCATGCGGCGATTTGGCTTTGGGGAACAATTCATTACAATGGAAATGAGCAACTATTCATGTCCCAGGTCCCGTATTCTGGTGAACGGTGTGTCCTCAGATTTTTTTGAACTGTACGAACTGTACGAGGCAGGAATATGTGACAGAGCAACTAGGTCCTAAACAACTATAGCCTAAACCACTACTGCTAAACAACTAAAAAGTCTCTACAACTAAGTACTGAACAACTACTGTCTAAACAACAATTGTGCCTGAATAACAATTGCCTGAACAACTAATATATATATATATATATATACATATATATATATATATATATGTATATATATATATTCTAAACAACTAATAAACCATAAAAAACAAAAAGAAAACCTTACCTTGAAATTAGTTGTTCAAGCAATTGACTTTTTTGTTGTTTAGCAGTAGTGGTTCAGGCAAGTAGTGGTTTAGACCTAGTTGTTTAGGATGTTTCCCCGAGGCAGGGATGCCGTCTTTCCCCGCTGCTCTTTGTGCTCAGTGTGGAACCTCTGGTGGCGCGCATTCGAGCATGCCCCGACTTTCCGGGCATTAAATTTGGTGCTGACTATCATAAAATCTCACTGTTCACTGACAACATTTTACTGTTCATCACTGATCCCCTCCCGTGACTTCCGGCAATTCAAGAAGAATTGACGCTTTTCGAGCAGGTGGCAGCCTTTAGAGTAAACATGGGGAAATCTTATCTTCTTAATCTGACAGTACCCGCTGCTGCAATGGCCCAGATAGCTTCCATGTTTCCATTTACTTGGGCTAAAAAAGAAATCACATATCTGGGGTTAAGCTAGTCCTGAGAGTATCCGATCTCTTCCGAGCCAATACCCTCCCTTGCTTAAATCATTGCGTGAAGAATTTAAGAGGTGGTCATCCCTCTGGCTATCCCGGCTAGGACGTATTAATAGCATCAAGATGACAGTGCTTCCTCGCTTTCTTTATCTCTTTCAATGCCTACCCATTGATATCCCGTAGGAGTTTTTTGTGGAGGCCCGGGAGATGTTCACATGGTTTATTTGGCAAGGATCGAGGGCTAGATTATCTTACAAAGTGCTTATGCCTCTCAGGGAGGGAGGTGGATTGGCCCTCCCTGACCTCCTCTGGTATTATCGCACAGCTCAGCTGCATGTTCTGGCTGAGTGGTCCCTCCGAGAGTCTGATAAGTTGTGGCTTTACATGGATAGGGTGGTGACGGGATGGACCCTGTTGGATATCCTGTGGTGGCCCACAGGGGCACGTCCACAGAACATTTACCTTGGTAACCCGTCTGCTACGACCCTTAAGGTATGGGATAAGGTGGCGAGGGCATATGCAATTACTTCTTTTCCTTCACCACATACCCCCATTCATTTCAACAAGGCTTTTCCCCCGGGGGAATCTGCAGGGCCTTTTGATGGATGGAGGGAGGGGGGGTGCTTGCGGGTTGCAGATTTATTCCATGGTGATCAGATCAGTTTGTTTGCCAACTGTTGGAGGGATTTTCATCTCCCACCATCTGAAATACTTTCATTATACCCAACTAGTGCATTGGGTCTCACAACCACATATGCGGAAGGTGGCCACCAGGGAGCTTCTTCCGGTGGAACATTTTGTACAACAGGGAGGAGTGGAGAGGGGCAGTATATCTAAACTGTACAACATATTGGCTTCAGCGCATAGGATGCCAACCCCTCGGCACATCCCCTTTTTGGAGCAGGTGTTGGGCGCTTCGGGGAGTGAGGAACGTTGGCAACACCTGTTCCACAACATTGCCAAACATAGGGGGTCATTCCTACCCTGGCGGTCTATGACCGCCAGGGTAGGTGACGGAGGAAGCACCTCCAACAGGCTGGCGGTGCTTCCGGGGGCATTCTGACCGCAGCGGTAAAGCCGCGGTCAGAAACGGGAAACCGGCGGTGTCCCGCCGGTTTCCCGCTGCCCCAAGGAATCCTCCACGGCGGCGCTGCTTGCAGCGCCGCCATGGCGATTCCGACCCCCTTACCGCCATCCTGTTCCTGACGGGATGGCGGTAACGGGTGTCGTGGGGCCCCTGGGGGCCCCTGCACTGCCCTTGCCACTGGCATGGGCAGTGCAGGGGCCCCCTAACAGGGCCCCATTGAGATTTGCAGTGTCTGCTATGCAGACACTGAAAATCACGACGGGTGCCACTGCACCCGTCGCACCCCTTCCACTCCGCTGGCTCCATTCGGAGCCGGCATCCTCGTGAAAGGGGGTTTCCCGCTGGGCGGGCGGGCGGCCTTCTGGCTGTCGCCCGCCAGCCCAGCGGGAAACTCAGAATGACCGCCGCAGTCTTTTGACCGCGGTACGGTCTTCTGGCGGTTCCCGCTTGGCGGGCCGCGACCGCCGCCCGCCAATCTAGGAATGACCCCCATAATCGCTTGATGGGCACCATTTAAGCACACTATAAACTGCTCTACAACTGGTACCTCTACCCGGAGAGACTCAAGAAATTCTACCCCCAAGTGTCCGACAGATGTTGGTGAGGATGTGGCATGCTGGGGGATTTCAGACACATTTGGTGGGGCTGCCCAGCTATCCGTCACTTTTACCCGGAGAGATAATGGGCTACCCTGTGCCGACAACACTCAAGCACATCCTGTTGGGCCTCCGAGCACCAGAGCTGGAACATCAATCGCAGGGAGATCGAGCCATTTTATGGATGGCGCTGGGGGCCGCAAAAACCATGTTAACATCCTTCTGGAGGAAGGTAGACTCACCCCCAGTGACCCTGTGGTTTTCGAGACTATGGTGAGGGCCTATGGAGCGTCCGGCTGAAAAAATGGACAGCTCGCGCAGTGGGTTGACTTTATTTGGGACTCCCTGGTCAAGTTTCTCTCTCGGGGCCTTCCCCTTACAGCATGTAGTCCCTGCCTTTGAGCGCAGCATCTTTTCCATGTGTAGGAGAGAAGTGCGGACGGTGGCTGAGTGGGATCAGGGTTACTCCCTTGTGGAGGGGGCTCTCCGTTCCATGGCCTTTAACTTCGAATCTGATAATTAGAGGGATTGGACACTTGTTTTATTGTAAGGTTTTTGTACTCTGTTTGCTCAGATATCAGGGGCGGATGGCTGAGGCTACCATTTGTGGGTGAAAGGTTTGATCATTAACATGTGTTTCTCTCTGATGTTTGTCACTCTTGCTTTGGAAAAGGGGGGAACAGGGAGAAGAGCACACAGTATGGCCTGAAGTCTTATGTACATGGGCATCTTTATTTTCTTGTACTGAAATATTAATAAAAACAATTTAAAAAAAAAAGAAAAGGGAAGGTTTAAGCCTGGCAAGTGGGTACACTTGCCAAGTCGAATTTACAGTTAAGAATGCACACACAGACACTGCAGTGGTAGGTCTGAGACATGATTACAGGGCTACTTATGTGGGTGGCTCAACCAGTGCTGCAAGCCCACTAGTAGCATTTGATTTACAGGCCCTGGGCACCTCTAGTGCACTTTACTAGGGACTTACTAGTAAATCAAATATGCCAATCATGGATAAGCCAATTACATACACATTTTGTATAGGAGCACTTGCACTTGCACTTTAGCACTGGTCAGCAGTAGTAAAGTGCCCAGAGTAAAGAAAACAGCAAACACAGAGTCCAGCACACATCAACAACCTGGGAAACAGAGGCAAAAAGTTAGGGAAAACCACGCCAAAGATGAAAAGTCAAACACGTGTCCCCCCTAGCTGAAAGTGGGGAGCAACTACCCAACCTCATTCGAGTTCTCATCACTAAGGCGGAAGAACCTGGACAGACCATCAGCATTGGCGTGGTCTGTGCCAGGGCAGTGTTCCACTGTAAAGTCCATTTCCTGTAGGGAAATGGACCACCTCAACAGTTTTGGATTCTCACCCCTCATCTGCATTAACCTTCTGAGGGGCCTGTGGTCGGTCTAAAATTGGAAGTGAGCCCCAAACAAGTAGGGTCTTCGCTTCTTCAGCACCCAGACTACAGCAAAAGCTTCACGTTCGATGGCACTCCACCTATGTTCCCTGGGGAGTAACCTCCTGCTAATGAAGGCTACATGTTGATCTAGGCCATCTTCATTAAGCTGTCAGAGTACTGCTCCAATACCATGCTCTGAGGCGTCTCTTTGCACAACAAACTCCTTGGAGGCATCAAAAGCCGTCTGGCAAGACTCAGTCCAGAGCACCTTTCTGGGCTCCTTTTTGGATATCAATTCAGTCAATGGAGCAACAATTGCGCCATACCCATGGCAAATCTCCGATAGTATCCTGTGAGACCTAAAAAGGCTCTCATTTCAGTCTGGGTCTTGAGAGGCTCCCAAGCCAGAATGGTATCAATATTTGGCTGTAGGGGTGCCACCTGGCCACTCCCTATGTGGTGTCCCAAGTACACCACAGATCCCTGCCCTATTTGGCACTTGCTCACCTTAATAGTGAGTCCTGCCTTTTTCAGGGCCTCCAACACTTTACAGAGGTGTTGCAAGTGTTCCTTCCATGTGGAACTGAAGACAGCAATGTCATCCAGGTAGGTGGCACTGAACTCATCCAGCCAAACCAGCACCTGGTTGACCAACCTCTGAAAGGTGGCAGGGGTATTTTTCATCCCAAATGGCATCACTTTGAACTGAAAGTGCCCACCTGGGGTAGAAAATGCAGACCTCTGCTTAGCCCCCCTCAGTTAAGGCTATCTGCCAGTACACAGACGTAAGGTCACACGTACATAGGTACTTTGCAGCCCCCAACTGGTCAATTAGCTAATCAGCTCGGGGGATGGGGTGCGCGTCAATCTTAGTGACTGCATTGAATCCCCGGTAGTCCATGCAGAACTGAAGTCCTGGGGTGGCATCAGGAGCATCAGCCTTTCGGACCAAAACCACAGGGCTGGCCCAAGGACTGCTGGAGTGCTCAATAACCCCTAGGGTTAACATTTTGGATACCTCATCCTTGTGCTAGCCCTGACCTTGTCAGTCACCCTATAAAAATGTTGTTTAATGGGTGTACTGTCCGCAGTATCCACATCATGTGTGCACATGTGTGTGACCCCTGGGATAAAGGAAAACAGTGAGGCGAACTGTCCCTAAACCTGGCAACAGTCCCTCTGCTGCTCTGCAGTCAAGGAGGGGAAGAGGTTCACTCCCTCCCCAGACCCATCATTTTCTCCTGCAGACAGGAAGTCAGGCAGAGGCTAACTCTCCTCCTCTACTGGGTCATCTGTCGGTAGGAGCATGGACAACTCTGTCTGCTCAAAGTGTGGCTTGAGCCGGTTAACATGCAGGACCCTCAAAGGGTTCCTAGGAGTCTGCAAGTTCACCAGGTAGGTGACTTCGCTCTTGTGCTCCACCACCTCAAATGGCCCAGTCCACTTGTCCTGGAGTGCCCTAGGCTTCATGGGTGCCATCACCCACACTTTTTGTCCAAGCTGAAACTCAACCAGATTGGCATTCTGGTCATATTAACGTTTCATGTCCTCCTGAATTGCTTCCAAGTTCTCCTGTGCGAGACTCCTGAAACGATTGGTCTGGTTTCTCAGAGCCAGCATGTAACTGAATACATCCTGGCAGGGTTTACTAGGAGCTTTTTCCAAAGCCTCCTTGGCCAGACTCAAGGGTCCCCTCTAAGGGTGGCCATAGATCAGCTCAAAGGAACTAAACCCAAGTCCCCTTTGAGGCACCTCCCTGTAAGCAAACAGAAGGCATGGCAAGAGGATGTCCCATGTCTGCCTCAAGGGCTCTGACAGGCCCATAATCATGACTTTCAAGGTGTGGTTGAATCTCTCAACCAGACCATTACTTTGGGGGTGGTAAGGTGTGGTGAACTTATATGTTACCCCACACACATTCCACAGAGACTTCATATAAGTTGATATGAAGTTGGTACCCCTATTAGATAGCACTTCCTTAGGGAACTCCATGCGGGTAAAACACCCATCAAGGCAATGCCTACCACAGGGGCAGTGATTGATCTTAAAGGAATGGCTCCTGGGTACCGGGAGGCATGGTCCACCAAGACCAGGATAAACCTGTTGCCCATGGCTGTCTTGGGATCCAGTGGCCCCACAATGTCAATGCCAACCCTTTCAGAGGGGGTACTGACAACAGGAAAAGGTTGGAGGGGAGATTTATATTATGCCCCACTCTTGCCTCTTGCCTGACAAGTTTGGCAAGACCTTCAATGAGCATCAGAGTGCCTGCGCTTTTGAGGCCAATAGAAGTGGGTGATAATCCACTCAAAGTTCTTGTCCTGCCCCAAATTACCAGCTAAAGACACATCATGATTCAGACCCAGTGGGAAGGCTCTGAAGCACTGGGGTACCACCAGTACACGGGCTGACCCAGGCTCTGGAACCTTAGGCTTGCTATATAGGAGGCCATCCTCCCAGTAAATCAAGTGTGATCCAGGCTCCTTGCCAGATGCCTGGTCTGCAGCCTGCTGCTGCAAACCCTCCAGAGTAGGGCATGACTTCTGTGCCTCACAAAATGCTTCCCTGGTGGGTCCCCCTTCTTGCTGCCACTTTGACAACTCAGGGACCTCACCCAGTTCAGCCACCTGTTCCCCTGTAGGTTCCAGGGCCTCCCCCTCAGGTTCAGCCTCATCCTGGACCGTGGGAACTTCTGTGGCCGGTGTCCTGCGTCCCTTGCCCTTCCTCCTTCTGGCAGACACCTGGGCCACTCTTTCATGCTCCAGGGTCTCCTAATCACCCTGACGGGCTGCAGTAGACCTGATGGATATGTATGCCCACCCAGGCAGACCCAACATCTCCAAGACAACCTGTGTTTCACCTCCTTCCAAGGGGAATCCTCCTGGTCATTGCAAAGCAAACAATCTACAGGCATGGTTGGACTCATAACTACCTTCAAGGAACCTGAGACCCCCCATTCAAAGGGAACCTGCGCCACTCTGCACAGGTGCTCTGAGTTGTCTACTGCAACAACTTGGTGAAGTACCTGGGGATCTAGCTGCTCTTCAGACTCCAGGTGACTCCTCACTGTAGTAACACTGGCTCCTGTGTCTCTCAGAGCCTCCACCCTCTGTCCATTGATGGTCTCCCACTGCCTGTACTTTTTAGTGTTCTCAGGCACTAGGCTTCTCTAGACAATCTCACTGTCCCCTAGTGAGACAAGGGTCATCTCAGCTGGCTCCCACCCACCTGGAACCAACTCCTATACAAGCGATACACTAGCCAAACCTTGGACTGCTCACCAGTGGGTGCCTGTGTACTGTTGGTGCATTTGGGGTCCCCCCTCACATGACCTACCTGGTCACATGCATAGCACTTATGCGGGGGTCCCCCTGCCACTGGTTTCCCTTTGGAGAACCATGGCTTCTTCTCACTGGGGGGTTGGGAATCTTTACCCCGTGAATCAGTTTGGGGCCCTTTAGAGAACTCCCCCTGTTTACCCTTACCCCCATTTCTTCTGAGAGGGACCCTGCCCACCCTTGGCTTGGCCTCCCCCATACCTCTTTTGGACCCTGGTGCTCTCCCAGTGGTCCGCTTCCTGCGCAAGCTTCCTGGGGTCAGTCAGCTTGCTGTCAATCAGGTGCTGGCGCAGCTCTGGAAAACATAAACTGCACAACTGCTCCCAAGCAATCAGATTGTAAAGCCCCTCATACTTTGTTACCTTACTGCCCTTCACCTGACCATCCAGTGAACTGCAGAATGAATCTACACATTACAACCATGTTTGGGATTCATTCTTCGCATAGGACATTTATCCTTATACTGATTAGGAGTGAGACCATACATAGTGATCAGGGCATCCTTCATGATAGGGTAAGTGAGCCCCTGGGTGATCCCCTGAGAATGACAGGGTGTCCCTTCCATCTACCTCAAAGTGCTTCCACAGACCCGTCCCCCAAAGAGCTTCAGGGACCAGATTCATATGGCAAACAGACTCATACCCCTTAAACCACAGCAGTATGTCATCCTCCCTCTTGTAATCCTTTACAAGGTCCTTAAGAAAGTGCACCCTTCTCTCAGGCTGCACTGTGATGTTGCTGCCACCAGCCCTCCTAGACTGACTCCTCTGATCCAGCTCCCTCAAGCTGAGCTCATGAGCCAACAACAACTTTTTCTCCTCTATGGCCATCCTCATTTTCTCGAACTCCTACTGGTGAGCCCTCTCTGTCTGTCTGTCATGCAACTCTTCAGGAGTCGACCTTTGGATGAGACACTGCTAGCTGCCCTGGAAATTTCCCCCCAGACAGAACAGGCCCACCACAATACCATTGTGAACACTGCACCCAAACCTCCTCCTCCTCACCCTCTGTGTGCTCCTCAGCCTCCTTGGCTGCCAACCAGGCCCTTAGGTCCTTTTGCAGCTCCCCCTTCCTGGTGGAGCTCTTAATGGGGCAGGCAATATCCTTACAGAACAGTTTCCATTGGGCAACTGTCTAACTCTCCAGTTTTCCTTAATCAAAAGCAGCTCCAGCTTATTCCTTTTCCAGACTGAGACATGATGGAGAGTTTAACCACTTCTGTGCCTTGGACGAGATGATCTCGTCCAAGGATACAGTTCCCCTGTGCCTTGGACGAGATCATCTCGTCCTAGGCACAGGGGAACTTGGGGGTGCGCTAGCGCGCCCCCGTGCACCCCCGTTCCCCCCCCCAAGTCGGGATGGAAGGGGAAGACCTTCCCCTTCCACCCCGACCCCCCCCACCCCCCCCTGTGACGTCAGCGCGCGAGCGCGCGCTGATTTGTCACAGGGGCCTCCCTAGTCGCGCTGGAAGCAAAAGCATTTCTTTTTCAATCACTTGAAGGGTCGCTCCCCTGGGGGGCAAATTGTATTTAGACCATTTCTAAATACTGGGGGCAGATTGGCCGATTTTAGGTCAATCTGCCCCCAAGGGGGCAGAAACCACTAGGCACCGGGGATTTGTTTTGTGGCGCCAATGTCACGCAGGGGGAGCGACCCCGTAGGCAAGGGTCGCTCCCGGGTGGGGTGGGGGTTGGGGGGGGCAAATTTATTTTAGGCCATTTCTGCCCCCCCGGGGGCAGATCGGCCTAATATTAGGCTGATCTGCCCCCGGGGGGGGGGGCAGAAACCTCTAGGCGCCAGGGCAATTTTTTTTTTGTTTGTTTGCTTGTTTTTTTAGAGATGGGGAGCGACCCATCAGGCAAGGGTCGCTCCCCTTGGGGGGCAAATTGTATTTAGGCCATTTCTGCCCCCCTGGGGGCAGATTGGCCGATTTTAGGTCAATCTGCCCCCAAGGGGGCAGAAACCACTAGGCACCGGGGATTTGTTTTTTGGCGCCAATGTCACGCAGGGGGAGCGACCCCGTAGGCAAGGGTCGCTCCCGGGGGGGGTGGGGGCCGGGGGGGGGACAAATTTATTTTAGGCCATTTCTGCCCAGAACCCTCAGGGCAAATTTTTTTGTTGTGTTTTTTTTTTTTTTTTGAGATGGGGAGCGACCCATCAGGCAAGGGTCGCTCCCCTGGGGGGCAAATTGTATTGAGGCCATTTCTGCCCCCCTTGGGTGCAGATCGGCAGATTTTAGGTCAATCTGCCCCCAAGGGGGCAGAAACCACTAGGCACCGGGGATTTGTTTTTTGGCGCCAATGTCACGCAGGGGGAGCGACCCCGTAGGCAAGGGTCGCTCCCGGGCGGGGTGGGGGCTGGGGGGGGAAATTTATTTTAGGCCGTTTCTGCCCCCCCTGGGGGTAGATCGGCCTATTATTAGGCCGAACTGCCCCCGGGGGGGGCAGAACCCTCAGGGCACCAGGGCAAATTTTTTTGTTGTGTTTTTTTTTTTTTTTGTTTTTTTTTTTCGAGATGGGGAGCGACCCATCAGGCAAGGGTCGCTCCCCTGGGGGGCAAATTGTATTTAGGCCATTTCTGCCCCCCTTGGGGGCAGATTGGCCGATTTTAGGTCAATCTGCCCCCAAGGGGGCAGAAACCACTAGGCACCGGGGATTTGTTTTTTGGCGCCAATGTCACGCAGGGGGAGCGACCCCGTAGGCAAGGGTCGCTCCCGGAAGGGGGTGGGGCCGGGGGGGGGACAAATTTATTTTAGGCCATTTCTGCCTCCCCTGGGGGCAGATCGGCCTATTACTAGGCCGAACTACCCCCGGGGGGGCAGAACCCTCAGGGCACATTTTTTTGTTTGTTGTGTTTTTTTTTCTTTTTTTTTTTTTCGAGATGGGGAGCGACCCATCAGGCAAGGGTCGCTCCCCTGGGGGGCAAATTGTATTGAGGCCATTTCTGCCCCCCTTGGGTGCAGATTGGCAGATTTTAGGTCAGTCTGCCCCCAAGGGGGCAGAAACCACTAGGCACCGGGGATTTGTTTTTTGGCGCCAATGTCACGCAGGGGGAGCGACCCCGTAGGCAAGGGTCGCTCCCCGGGGGGGGGGAATTTATTTTAGGCCATTTCTGCCCCCCCTGGGGGCAGATCGGCCTATTATTAGGCCGAACTGCCCCCAGTGGGGGGCAGAACCATCAGGGCACCAGGGCAAATTTTTTTGTTGTGTTTTTTTTTTTCTTTATTTGTTTTTTTAGAGATGGGGAGCGACCCATCAGGCAAGGGTCGCTCCCCTGGGGGGCAAATTGTATTTAGGCCATTTCTGCCCCCCTTGGGGGCAGATTGGCTGATTTTAGGTCAATCTGCCCCCAAGGGGGCAGAAACCGCTAGGCACCGGGGATTTGTTTTTTGGCGCCAATGTCACGCAGGGGGAGCGACCCCGTAGGCAGGGGTCGCTCCCGGGGGGGGTGGGGATTGGGGGGCAAATTTATTTTAGGCCATTTCTGCCCCCCTGGGGGACAGATCGGCCTATTATTAGGCCGAACTGCTCCAAGGGGGGGGCAGAACCCTCTAGGCGCCAGGGCAATTTTTTTTTTTGTGTTTTTTTTTTTTTGTTGTTTCTTTTTTTAGAGATGGGGAGCGACCCATCAGGCAAGGGTCGCTCCCCTGGGGGGGCAAATTGTATTTAGACCATTTCTGCCCCCCTGGGGGCAGATTGGCCAATTTTAGGTCAATCTGCCCCCAAGGGGGCAGAAACCACTAGGCACCGGGGATTTGTTTTTTGGCGCCAATGTCACGCAGGGGGAGCGACCCCGTAGGCAAGGGTCGCTCCCCGGGGGAGGGGTGGGGGTTGGGGGGCAAATTTATTTTAGGCCATTTCTGCCCCCCCCTGGGGCCGGCTGAGCTACAGGCCAAACACCACAGGTAGGCACCTTGCAAAAAACACCTCTGTTTTCAGTGAAAAAATATGTTGTGTCCACGTTGTGTTTTGGGCCATTTCCTTTTGTGGGCGCTAGGCCTACCCACAGAAGTGAGGTACCATTTTTATCGAGAGACTTAGGGGAACGCTGGCTGGAAGGAAATTTGTGGCTCCTCTCAGATTCCAGAACTTTCTGTCACCGAAATGAGAGGAAAAAGTGTTTTTTGGGCCAAATTTTGATGTTTGCAAAGGATTCTGGGTAACATAACCTGGTCAGAGCCCCGCAAGTCACCCCATCTTGGATTCCCCTGGGTTTCTAGTTTTCAAAAATGCACTGGTTTGCTAGGGTTCCTCAGGTGCCGGCTGAGCTACAGGCCAAAATCCACAGGTAGGCACTGCTTTTTATAAAAAAATGTGATGTGTCCACGTTGTGTTTTGGGCCCTTTCCTTTCGTGGGCGCTAGTCCTACCCACACAAGTGAGGTATCATTTTTATCGGGAGACTTGGGGAAACGCTGGGTGGAAGGAAATTTGTGGCTCCTCTCAGATTCCAGAACTTTCTGCCACAGAAATGTGAGGAACATGTGTTTTTTTAGCCAAATTTTGAGGTTTGCAAAGGATTCTGGGTAACAGAACCTGGTCCGAGCCCCGCAAGTCACCCCTCCTTCGATTCCCCTAGGTCTCTAGTTTTCAGAAATGCACAGGTTTGGTAGGTTTCCCTAGGTGCCGGCTGAGCTAGAGGCCAAAATCTACAGGTAGGCACTTCGCAAAAAACACCTCTGTTTTTTCCCAAAATTTAGTATGTGTCCACGTTGCGCTTTGGGGTGTTTCCTGTCGCCGGCGCTAGGCCTACCCACGCAAGTGAGGTATCATTTTTATCGGGAGACTTGGGGGAACGCTGGGTGGAAGGAAATTTGTGGCTCCTCTCAGATTCCAGAACTTTCTGCCACAGAAATGTGAGGGACATGTGTTTTTTTAGCCAAATTTTGAGGTTTGCAAAGGATTCTGGGTAACAGAACCTGGTCCGAGCCCCGCAAGTGAGCCCTCCTTGGATTCCCCTAGGTCTCTAGTTTTCAGAAAAGCACAGGTTTGGTAGGTTTCCCTAGGTGCCGGCTGAGCTAGAGGCCAAAATCTACAGGTAGGCACTTTGCAAAAAACACCTCTGTTTTTTCCCAAAATTTAGGATGTGTCCACGTTGCGCTTTGGGGTGTTTCCTGTCGCCGGCGCTAGGCCTACCCACGCAAGTGAGGTATCATTTTTATCGGGAGACTTGGGGGAACGCTGGGTGGAAGGAAATTTGTAGCTCCTCTCAGATTCCAGAACTTTCTGCCACAGAAATGTGAGGGACATGTGTTTTTTTAGCCAAATTTTGAGGTTTGCAAAGGATTCTGGGTAACAGAACCTGGTCCGAGCCCCGCAAGACACCCCTCCTTGGATTCCCCTAGGTCTCTAGTTTTCAGAAATGCACAGGTTTGGTAGGTTTCCCTAGGTGCCGGCTGAGCTAGAGGCCAAAATCTACAGGTAGGCACTTCGCAAAAAACACCTCTGTTTTTTCCCAAAATTTAGGATGTGTCCACGTTGCGCTTTGGGGTGTTTCCTGTCGCCGGCGCTAGGCCTACCCACGCAAGTGAGGTATCATTTTTATCGGGACACTTGGGGGAACGCTGGGTGGAAGGAAATTTGTGGCTCCTCTCAGATTCCAGAACTTTCTGCCACAGAAATGTGAGGGACATGTGTTTTTTTTGCCAAATTTTGAGGTTTGCAAGGGATTCTGGGAAACAGAACCTGGTCCGAGCCCCGCAAGTCACCTCTCCTTGGATTCCCCTAGGTCTCTAGTTTTCAGAAATGCACAGGTTTGGTAGGTTTCCCTAGGTGCCGGCTGAGCTAGAGGCCAAAATCTACAGGTAGGCACTTCGCAAAAAACACCTCTGTTTTTTCCCAAAATTTAGGATGTGTCCACGTTGCGCTTTGGGGTGTTTCCTGTCGCCGGCGCTAGGCCTACCCACGCAAGTGAGGTATCATTTTTATCGGGAGACTTGGGGGAACGCTGGGTGGAAGGAAATTTGTGGCTCCTCTCAGATTCCAGAACTTTCTGCCACAGAAATGTGAGGAACATGTGTTTTTTTAGCCACATTTTGAGGTTTGCAAAGGATTCTGGGTAACAGAACCTGGTCTGAGCCCCACAAGTCACCCCTCCTTGGATTCCCCTAGGTCTCTAGTTTTCAGAAATGCACAGGTTTGGTAGGTTTCCCTAGGTGCCGGCTGAGCTAGAGGCCAAAATCTACAGGTAGGCACTTCGCCAAAAACACCTCTGTTTTTTCCCAAAATTTAGGATGTGTCCACGTTGCGCTTTGGGGTGTTTTCTGTCGCCGGCGCTAGGCCTACCCACGCAAGTGAGGTATCATTTTTATCGGGAGACTTGGGGGAACGCTGGGTGGAAGGAAATTTGTAGCTCCTCTCAGATTCCAGAACTTTCTGCCACAGAAATGTGAGGGACATGTGTTTTTTTAGCCAAATTTTGAGGTTTGCAAAGGATTCTGGGTAACAGAACCTGGTCCGAGCCCCGCAAGTGAGCCCTCCTTGGATTCCCCTAGGTCTCTAGTTTTCAGAAAAGTACAGGTTTGGTAGGTTTCCCTAGGTGCCGGCTGAGCTAGAGGCCAAAATCTACAGGTAGGCACTTCGCAAAAAACACCTCTGTTTTTTCCCAAAATTTAGGATGTGTCAACGTCGCGCTTTGGGGTGTTTCCTGTCGCCGGCGCTAGGCCTACCCACGCAAGTGAGGTATCATTTTTATCGGGAGACTTGGGGGAACTCTGGGTGGAAGGAAATTTGTAGCTCCTCTCAGATTCCAGAACTTTCTGCCACAGAAATGTGAGGGACATGTGTTTTTTTAGCCAAATTTTGAGGTTTGCAAAGGATTCTGGGTAACAGAACCTGGTCCGAGCCCCGCAAGACACCCCTCCTTTGATTCCCCTAGGTCTCTAGTTTTCAGAAATGCACAGGTTTGGTAGGTTTCCCTAGGTGCCGGCTGAGCTAGAGGCCAAAATCTACAGGTAGGCACTTCGCAAAAAACACCTCTGTTTTTTCCCAAAATTTAGGATGTGTCCACGTTGCGCTTTGGGGTGTTTCCTGTCGCCGGCGCTAGGCCTACCCACGCAAGTGAGGTATCATTTTTATCGGGACACTTGGGGGAACGCTGGGTGGAAGGAAATTTGTGGCTCCTCTCAGATTCCAGAACTTTCTGCCACAGATATGTGAGGGACATGTGTTTTTTTAGCCAAATTTTGAGGTTTGCAAAGGATTCTGGGTAACAGAACCTGGTCCGAGCCCCGCAAGTCACCCCTCCTTGGATTCCCCTAGGTCTCTAGTTTTCAGAAATGCACTGGTTTGGTAGGTTTCCCTAGGTGCCGGCTGAGCTAGAGGCCAAAATCTACAGGTAGGCACTTCGCAAAAAAACACCTCCGTTTTCTCCCAAAATTTTGGAGGTGTCCACGTTGCGCTTTGGGGCGTTTCCTGTCGCCGGCGCTAGGCCTACCCACACAAGTGACGTATCATTTTTATCGGGAGACTTGGGGGAACATAGATTAGCAAAACAAGTGCTATTGCCCCTTGTCTTTCTCTAAAATTTTTCCTTCCAAATATAGGAGAGTGTGTAAAAAAGACATCTATTTGAGAATTGCCCTGTAATTCACATGCTAGTTTGGTCACCCCGGAATTCAGATATGTGCAAATAACCACTGCTCCTCAACACCTTATCTTGTGCCCTTTTTGGAAATACAAAGGTTTTCTTGATAGCAATTTTTTACTCTGTATATTTCAGCAAATGAATTGCTTTATACCCGGTATAGAATGAAAACGCACGTCAGGGTGCAGCTCATTTATTGGCTCTGGGTTCCTTGGGTTCTTGATGAACCTACAAGCCCTATGTATCCCCGCAACCAGAGGAGTCCAGCAGACGTAACGGTATATTGCTTTCGATAATCTGACATTGCAGGGAAAAGTTACAGAGTAAAACGTAGAGAAACATTTATGTTTTTTTCACCTCAATTTCAATATTTTTCTTTTTCAGTTTTTATTTTCTTTAGGAAACCCTTGTAGGATCTACACAAATGACCCCTTGCTGAATTCAGAATTCAGAATTTTGTCTACTTTTCAGAAATGTTTAGGTTTCTGGGATCCAGCATTGGTTTCATGCCCATTTCTGTCACTGACTGGAAGGAGGCTGAAAGCACAAAAAACTGCAAAAATGGGGTATGTCCCAGTAAAATGCCAAAATTGTGTTGAAAAATTGGGTTTTCTGATTCAAGTCTGCCTGTTCCTGAAAGCTGGGATGCTGCTGAGTTTAGCACCGCAAACCCTTTGTTGATGCCATTTTCAGGGGAAAAACCACAAGCCATTTTCTGCAGCCACTTTTTCCAATTTTTTTGAAAAAAACGAAATTTTCACTGTATTTTGGCCAATTTCTTGGCCTCCTTCAAGGGAACCCACAAAGTCTGGGTACCTCTAGAATCCCTAGGATGTTGGAAAAAAAGGACACAAATTTGGCTTGGTTAGCTTATGTGGACAAAAAGTTATGAGGGCCTAAGCGCGAACTGACCCAAATAGGCAAAAAAAGGCCTGGCACAGGAGGGGGAAAAGGCCTGGCAGCGAAGGGGTTAAAGTGCAAAGTTCTAAAGGCAGAAAACAAGTTCCCAATGAAGTTCAAAAGTCAATCAAGGATTACCACAAAAATGGAAGTAGGGAAAAATAAAAAAAAAGAGAAAAAGCAAAATCACAAGACAAGTAGTATGTGGTCACGTAGTGGTCTGCACTAGTGTGCACTTAGTCACTGTATGTCAAGTAAAAATACAAGTCCAATCCCAACCGCTGATCACCAATGTTAGAAATGGGGTCTTTGGTTGGCAGTTGGGTTACCCCCTGTCCAAGAAAGGACCCTCACTCTAGTCAGGGTAAAGGAGAATCATCCTTAGCTAACCCCCGCTCACCCCCTTGGTAGCTTGACACAAGCAGGCAGGCTTAACTTCAGAGTGCTAGGTGTAAAGTATTTGTACCAACACACACAGTACCTTAATGAAAACACTACAAAATGACACAACACAGGTTTAGAAAAATAAAAAATATGTATCTTAACAAAACAAGACCAAAACAACAAAAATCCAACATACACAAGTCAAGTTATAAATTAAAAAGCAAAAGGAGCCTTGAATCCATGGGAAAACAGGTAAAACACTGTTAGCATTGAAATGTACCTGGGTAGCATCAAAATAACATGCACAGGCAAGTGTGCGTCGAAAAAGGTAAGCGGTGCGTCGATTTCTCACCCGCAAGCGAGCTTGTACATTGTTTTTCCTTCTCCGGTCGGACCGGCGTGCATGGTTCTTCCTCCCCGCAGGGGAGCAATGCGTCGATAAGGGCAGCACTCGGGTCCAGGCAGTCATTTTTCCACGCCCAGGAAGGTTTTCGTCACAAAACCCTGCCGCACAGTCTCAGCAAAACCGCAAATGTGGGTTGCGACGTTAACAGCCTCCGTCAGCGGGTGTGAGCGTCGTTCTTCCAGCTCCTTGTATTGATTTTCCAGACATGATGCTGGTGGAGCGTCGATTTCTGCCGTAAAGCCGACAGCGCTTTGTTTTTCAGCCACATCTCAGAAGGTGCATCAAATGTTTCCCCGCACAGTGGTCTCTGTGTGAATTTTCAGTCTTGTTCTGCTAGCTTCTCCTTTCAGGGTCCCAGGAACTGGATGGGCACCATTTGGCAGAGTAGGAGTCTCTTTGCTGTCCCTGAGACTTCTAACAACAGTAGGCAAGCTCTAAATCATGCCCTTGGAGATTCTCCAGGCAGAGGTTCCTCTTCATGTCCAGAAGTGATCTAAAGACTATGGTTTTGGGTGCCGTTTTTATACCCATTTTTCCCTTTGGAAGTAGGCCTACTTCAAAGGAAAGTCTATCTTGCTTGTGAAATCCCCCTTGCCCAGGCCAGGCCCCAGACACACACCAGGGGGTTGGAGACTGCATTGTGTGAGGGCAGGCACAGCCATTTCTGGTGTGCATGACCACTCCTCCCCTCCCTCCTAGCAGAGATGGCTCATCAGGAAATGCAGGCTACACCCCAGCTCCCTTTGTGTCAGTCTAGAGAGATGTGCAAACAGCCCAACTGTCAAATTGACCCTGACAGGGAATCCACAAACAGACAGAAAGAAATGGTTAAGCAAGGAAATGCTCACTTTCTAAAAGTGGCATTTCCAAACACACAATCTTAAAATCAACGTTACTAAAATATGTTTTTCAAAATTGTGAGCTCAGAGACCCCAAACTCCACATGTCTATCTGCTCCTAAAGGGAATCTACACTTTAACCAGATTTAAAGGTAGGCCTATTTTAACATATGGAAGCGACAGGCCTTGCAACAGTGAAAAAAACATTTAGCAATATTTTACTGTCAGGACATACAGAACACATCACTATGGGGGTCATTCTGACCCTGGCGGTCATGGACCAACAGGCTGGCGGTGCTTCCGGGGGCATTCTGACCGCGGCGGTAAAGCCGCGGTCAGAAAAGGGAAGCCAGCGGTTTCCCGCCGGCTTCCCGCTACCCCAGGGAATCCTCCACGGCGGCGCTGCAAGCAGCGCCGCCATGGGGATTCCGACCCCCTTCCCTCCAACCAGGTTCTGGCTGTTTTCACCGCCAGAACCTGGCTGGCGGGAACGGGGGTCGTGGGGCCCCTGGGGGCCCCTGCAGTGCCCATGCCAATGGCATGGGCAGTGCAGGGGCCCCCTAACAGGGCCCCACATAGATTTTCAGTGTCTGCGTGGCAGACACTGAAAATCGCGATGGGTGCAACTGCACCCGTCGCACCCCTTCCACTCCGCCGGCTCCATTCGGAGCCGGCATCCTCGTGGAAGGGGGTTTCCCGCTGGGCGGGCGGGCGGCCTTCTGGCGGTCGCCCGCCAGCCCAGCGGGAAACTCAGAATGACCGCCGCGGTCTTTTGACCGCGGTACGGTCTTCTGGCGGTTCCCGCCAGGCCAGCGGCATTCGCCGCCGGCGGGGGTCAGAATGACCCCCTATGTGTCCTACCTTAACCATACACTGCACCCTGCCCTTTGGGCTACCTAGGGCCTACCTTAGGGGTGCCTAACATGTAAGAAAATGGAGGGTTTAGGCCTGGCAAGTGGGTACACTTGCCAAGTCGAATATACAGTTAAAACTGCACACACAGACACTGCAGTGGCAGGTCTGAGACATGATTACAATGTGGCAGCCGGCAGCTTTAGGAGGGAGGTGGGCAGGCGGGAAGCACACACACCCACACACACACTCATTCTTTCACACGCACTCACATCCATTAACAACACTCATAACATTCAAACATGCACGCATGCACTAAACATTCATTTGAACCATCACACACACACACACACACACACACACACGCACACACTTACCTTCAGCCTCGAGGTCCCAGGAGGGTTGGGACTGCTGCCTCCCCTCATTGGCTGACCTTAGGTAGCCAATGAGGGAAGGCAGCAGTACCAGCCTCGTCACAGAGTGGGATGGGGTCAGTGAGACTGCTGAACCCACCCCACTCTGTGAGGAAGTGTCACTGATTGACACTCGCCATGGGCGCTTCAGGGCTTAAACTTGAAGCACCCAGGTCGAAGTCAATGGGTGATGCTTTCCTCGTCACCCAGGAGAGACCCTTGAGGCACCTTTGCTGAGCTGAGGAGGTCACACCCATAGGAGCTGTGACCTTCTCAGCCCAGCAAAGGTCAGCTCAGGCAAATCGCGCATGTCTCACTCCTGGCTGTCTGAGCTGAAAATGAAGAGTTTCTTTCAGGCTGACCTTTGTTCAGCCTGACAGACACTCTTCATGAGGGGCAAAAGGTAGGAGGGTGTGGCCCTTCCACCCTCAAGGATGGGCAGCGCCTTGATTACAGGGCTACTGATGTGGGTGGCACAACCAGTGCTGCAGGCCCACTAGTAGCATTTGATTTACAGGTCCTGGGCACCTCTAGTGCACTTTACTAGGGACTCACTAGTAAATCAAATATGCCAATCATGGATAAGCCAATTACATACACATTTTGTGTAGGAGCACTTGCACTTTAGCACTTGTTAGCAGTAGTAAAGTGCCCAGAGTAAAAAAAGACAGCAACATCAGGGTCCATCATACATCAACAACCTGGGAAACAGAGGAAAAAAGTTAGGGGAAACCACGGCAACGAAGAAAAGTCTGACACAGAACAAGTTCCTGTGTTGCCTTACTCTGCATCAAAGAGGCATTTTATTGCCATTGTAATAGGTGTTCCATTGCAACACCCAAGGATTTTGAGGCGTTTTCAGATTTACAAGGTTTTGTAAACCGAGGAATGTGTCAAAACCCTAAGCCTCCCCAGGGGAGGTGTAACAAACAGAAAAAACTTTCATTCTTCTACATCGTTCCTCTTTCTCTGTGTGCCACATTCTGTAGTACATATAAAAGGAGAAAACACCTCCATTGATTTTTTTGAGAAGGAAGGTGTCACAAATAATTCATACAACGTAGAACAATGCAGACATCCTTGCACCATAGTGCAAGGGTTCTTTTGTTGGCGCATGTCAGCCAATTATGCACCAGCACAGTGGAAGAGGACAGGAATGCGCCATATCTGATCGATAAGGCACATTCCTGCCCTTTTCTGTTGACGCAGGGCAGTGCAGCAAGAAGCCTTGCCGTTCTGCCCTGCACCAAACTATTGTAAATGAGGCCCTGAGTCTTGATATGATGTGAGCTACAGTTGAGCCCCTACAAAATCAAAACACTCTAGCTCCTGTTAACTGAACAGAAGTCTGAAAGCAACCCCATGCTTAGTCTTGGAAGCTTGGTAGAAACAGGGATTGCATCCTTCAAGAAAACAGTGAGTAGTAAATGGACAGCAACACCAAATCGATATTAGATTTAATCAAGGTGGAAAACACAATACCAAAGATTAGTTGCAAAAAACACACTTTAATGATAAAAGTAGCACACATGAAGTAAATTAAATTAGGGATATGGAGTTATTAATACATATTTAATCAAAAACAGTCTATAAAAAGAAATCAGCAATAAACTGCTGCTATTCTCAAAAAACAGGAAGTAGTTATTCATCCACTTTACTATAACAACAAAGATTATACCCTGTATGTGATAGTTGCAAAAGAGAAAAGTTTTGGGGAAATGTTTTCATTTAAATTACCATTCCAGTCAGTAGGAGCAAATGTTCTAATCTAAAAAGTAGTTATAAAAACAATGTTCACCTACCCCATCGGTTCTGTGACGTTTTCTTAGAAGCTCCACAAGTTTCCTACGTTAAAAAGAAAGCTGTTTAAAGACTCAATTAACACCCAAACAGGATGGGAGGAGAGTTTGTAATTTGCCTAACCACTTGCAATCACTCCTGGTAGCATTTTAACACATTGGGGATCATTACGACCTCAGTGGTCTTTTCGCAAGACCGCCGAGGCACCGCCGTGCTGAAGACTGCCAGTGGTGGCGGTCTTCCGCGCCACATATTATGACCGCTGGCAGCCCGCTGTCCTTTTTCGTACGGAAGGCCACCAGCAGCCATACTGGCAGACAGTAGGAAAGTGGAGGTTGCTCAACCTCCACCGCCATGTCAACAGAACACCGCCCACTGAATCACGTCCCATGATTCGGTGTGGCGTTGTTCTGGTGACGGTGTTCTGGTGGCAGAGCTGCCCCCATGGACCCCGTCCCCTCCCGGAGGATCAACGGACAAGGTAAATTGATCGTCTGTTAGGGAAGGGGAGGGTGTTGTGTGCGTGCATGGGGGTGTGAGTGTGGGAGTGTAGAGGGGGTGAGTGAGTGAGTGTATGCGTACGGGGGTGTTGTGTGTATGGGAAATGTGTGAGGGTCGGACGATGTGCATGTCTGTGTGTATGTGTGCTGATATGTGTTGTCGTGTAGGGGTGTGTATATATGCATGTTCGGGGTGTGTGCGTGTAAGGGTGTGTATATGTGCATGTTCGGGGTCGTTTGTGCCACCTTTGGGGGTGGCGGGGGGGGGTGCGGGGTGTGGGGGGAGGATTCGAGGGTGGTAGCGGGGGGTGGGGGAGACCCATATCAGTGCCAGGGAAGGAATTCCCTGGCACTGATAGTGCCTACCACCATGGATCTCATGGCGGTTCCCAACCACCCGAGATCCATGGCGGTATGCAGGGTCCTGATACCGTCGGCGGTCTAGTGACGACCGCCGGGCTGGAGACCGCAATCTCCAGCCCAGCGGTCTTCACCGCCACAGCGGTCGGAATGGTGAAGTGGCAGATGACCGCAGCCATTTTCTTTTTCGCCGGCCTGTTTGCGGTCTTACCGCCGCTTTACCACCGACCGCCAGGGTCGTAATGAGGGCCATTGTTCCTTATATACACATATCAGCCTTGATCCTACTCCAATAGGAAACATCTACTCTGAAATGCTAAACCAGGTCCTCTCTGAACCAGAACAGCCCAAGACCTGTTTTGCTCTGCTTGGGACTCATTAGTTATGTGCAGCTTGGTGGCATAGAAAGCTAGGCCATGAGTTCAAAATAGGAAAATGTTTTTCACCATTTTCAGTCAAATATTCATTAACTACTAGTTTTGATTGTTTCCTTCTAGGCAAACTCTGCTCCTTCTGTATCATTGTTCTTCCATACTTTTCCAGACACAGGGAATGAAGCTTCACAAACCACATTCAGTCCCTGAAAAAGCCTGAGTTCTTTCATCCACGTGGGTCAGAAAACCTACATTTTAGGCTCCAACTCTAAGTTGAGCTTAACATTGCATACAGAGAGTTGCACATTTGAAAGTGGGTTCAGCTGTTACTTTAAACCCCCAGTTTTGCATGGAGGCCTAAATGACTATTTCACAGTCTGTATCAGAAGGTTTGCTTCAAATATTAGTATAGAGAACATTTTGGAGGACTCACATTTGAAATGTAATATTTGGGTAGTGTGTTATTTTGCCTTTAAGTCAGAGCTGACTTATAACAATGTCAAAAAGGCAAACTAAATAGTAAGGTGATTTTGAAGCAAGGCACACATAGTTAGGTACATGCACTTAATCCATGTTTATCAGAGGCCACTCCTACAGACAGGTCACAAACACCAGAATGCAACTGTTATAAAAAACAGAGATAATAGAAAAAAGAAGGATTTTTTAACATATACTTTCAGTGATGTTGACCGAGGAGTTCCTAGGTTCATAGTCTACTGAATGGGAGACAAACTGGGTTCTCTATTACCCAGCACATGCCACATCTGTCTCAGTTTAGATGCAGTTTTCTCTCAACATGTGTAAATATGATCCACATCTGTGATGAAGGACATCTGTTCAAAAGTGGCTGTGAATGTGATTGCAACATGAAGTATGCAGCCTTATTTCTTATTTTTGACCAAGGAAAGCATAAACTCTTCTCCATTATCATCCTATGATTAATTTTATGTTGAACAGGCTTGAACCCTGACAGGGAGTCATGCAGGATGTGATTTTGTTGCAGGATGTAATTGATCTGTCTTGAGAGCACCCTTTCCATGATCTTTTGGGAGAAAAGTAGGTTATATAATTGCCCGTAGTCACTTAGGATCGTTGGGTCATCTAATACTTTAATCAGGGGACACACGGCAATAAAGTATTTCAGGGTCACATAGAATTCCATCACATGAAATGTAATTTGATCATCAATGTGTCAACTTATTCAAGTAGAAGGATAAATTGCTTCATACACTCAAATGCAAAAGGCATTGGGAGAGACTTAGATGCTCTTTTAATTTTATCAACATCCAATAAGTTCTTCTCAGGTTTTGGGTGGAAGGCATACAAGGTGGATTGAAGTTAAGGCATGGTATATTGATGGCTTAGAGTTGCTTGAATTAGATTCTTAGATTGTGGTGATTTCTGTTTTTTAAATCTGTTAGGGACAGATTTAAGAAAACTAGTGCTGCAACCAGTGCAGCGTCACATTCCTTGCGCCCCTTAGCGCCCTACTACCGCCACCATGTGTGCTCCATAATTAAAATACGCCGCACCATGACACAGGGGAGGGGGCAATAGCATCAGAATTTCTGATGTTATTGATGTACTGTTCAGGGTTAGCCCCAACATTTTCGTCATGACCTTCACCAGTACATAGGGGCTCATTGTAACCAATGGTGTGCCTTCTTTTAACACCTGCTCTAAGCAGGCATCAAAAATGCCAAAAAGTGGCACAAAGAAATCTTTTAGATTTCTTTGCATGATTTTTTTATCCCCCTTAACAGGAAAATGCCCCACTTGCAATACATTATGCCTAGTGCAGACATAGGGCCTGATTACAACTTTGGAGGAGGTGTTAATCTGTCCCAAAAGTGACAGTAAAGTGACGGATATACCACCAGCCGTATTACGAGTCCATTATATCCTATGGAACTCGTAATACGGCTGGTGGTATATCCGTCACTTTACCGTCACTTTTGGGACGGATTAACACCTCCTCCAAAGTTGTAATCAGGCCCATAATGTGGTGTAAGGGGTTGAAAAGTGGTACAATGCATGCATTGTGCCACTTTGTAAATATGGTGTGGCGAATTTAGACTTGTTGGGCCACATTAGCATAAAAAACATGACGTTAATGTGGCTCAAAAGGTTTGTGCTGCTGCTTAGACATTAATGGTGAGTATTTCACAGTAATAAGATTGATAGTTACTCATGTGAGTTGAGAATTTTCTTGGTTTGCTTTATGTCTCTCTTAAATGCTTAGTGATAGTTTCTCCAGAGAATTTTGCATCAGATCCCATGCTCATTCACTTCTGTCTTGCATCATAGGCATTTCAGATATTGAAAATGTGTGTTTTCTGAGGAAGCTCCTGGTCTTGCTACTTTTTGCAGGACTGTACACTGGTACCTTAATTTAAAAAATGCAAGCTTGTCAGTGCAGTTGAATTGTCATTCAAGGAGTTCATTTTCCTTGTGTACTATGTTGCATCAATTGCCCCAATGCTGATGATTGGTAGTCTTTCAAGGACTAGTTTGCAGGATATGTAATGCATGTTTGCTTTGTAATCTCAAAGAAAAAATCATTTTCCTTGAAGGATCCCATCAAAGTTCCAATTTTACACTACTAATCTGTTTGCTGCCCTTGTCCCTCAAAGTTGTCAGTCAGAAATATTGATACATAGTATGTCTCAGAGGATGGGATAGGTCTGATCATCAACAAATCTTTGAGGATTGGTCCACTTGTAGCCGTATTCAAATATACATTTTATGGTTCAATATTGTAATCCATTTTTATTAACCAGACTTCAATGTTCCTTGCTCTCAGGGTAGGCAATTCAAGTTTTCTTAGGTCTGAAGGACAGTCAAGTGGTATTAATTCACATCCTGCTCCTTAGTTATGGTTTATGAAAAAGTGAAAAGGATTATGGCCCTATTTTCCTCCTTGGACTGTATGTGGGTACTGTAGGTGTGAAGTTTGAGGTTCCTCCACTACCTCTCTCAGAACTGAACCAAAGTACATACATAGATAGTGAAAAAGCATGCAGGAAAGTTATAACAAACTTTTCAGGATTCACTGGCAGGTATCTGTCTCTGTTGGCGTACTCAGACACATTGCCTAGAAGTATTCAAACTGATTACCATGTGACACAGCACAAGTAGTCAGAGTGGAACAAGCAGTAAATCCTGGTCACAGGAGGGTGCATGACATGGCTTTGTTAAGTACGTGTTAATGCCAGTCTTAAGTCCCATGCATCAGCATTGTGGGTTTGGCCAATGAAACAGAGCAAGTTCAAAATGTAAACAATTGGACTCACTTCTGACAATTATCAGGTTATAGGTGGGCCAAAAGAAACACAATAGGGGAAACTATTAAATAATGGTACCAATTTCCACATTTTATCACAGGACTTATTGCCCACAAGATGAGGTTAGATCCAATTGGCATCTAAGCCTGGAGGAAAGATGTATACCTAAAATAGAAAGTAAAAATATAAATCTGTTTAAGAGATGGTAAACAAATTTGGGGCATGCACAAGCCCTTACCTATCAGCCGATTAGATAACTATCTTGGTCTATTACAGGAGCATATGTTAATTTAGTTAAAGAATACAGATGATGATCTGCCAATGTGGCCAGCAAACATCTTGGTACTACCAAGACTTAAGGTTTATTCCGAAGAAGAGATCTAGAACTATGTTCAAAGGATCAAATGCTTTTGAAAGTTTTCAAACACACTATACAATGGCATAGCTCCACATGCCAGTGCTCTATTATACATTCAAGCAAACACCATTGTGTTGTGTACAGTGGACTTATCTTGGTACAAAGCTGCCTGTGCAAAAGAGGGAACCACTTCATCCTCTAATATGCTATTGTTCTTCTCTAATAAGTTATTTACAAATGCCATGGCTGGAGGGCAGAGCATTGCAAAGATCTTATAAACAGCTTAAGTACTTTCTTGAAATTAGTAACTCAAAGGGTTTTCTTACACTTAGTGCACATAACCACTCTCCTCAATGGAATCAAAAAGAGAAAAGAATACCAAAGCCCATTATATTGGAAAACTTCTGATAATTGTATACAAGGCCACCAGGGATTGATGAAAGTTTACAATTTATAGTACCATGGTCAATTCAGACATATTTAAAACAGAAAGAAAATCAATAGTCAATGAACGTGGAGAATTGTTTTCAAAATATCATGGAAAATGGGGGTATTGAAACTGTAATAACAGCTTTTTACAAAAGTATTATATTTATTGCAGATGTCAACTTCATTTGCTATAACAATATCAGTCCACCCTAATGTGTTCTCAAATAAAGAGCACAATACAATTTCTATGATCAGTTCTAGTATGTCCAGGACAAGTGATGCCTTTCTTGCTCCTAAATGCAGCATAGTTCAAAGTATTTAACTCAAGACATAATATGACCATACAGAGGTGGCAATTATTTTAATCATAGATAACATTTTCAAACTCAAAACAATTTGAAAATAAAGGAGGACATCAGCACATGGATAAGAAAGGATTGATTTGATTTTGATTTGCCAAAACATAATTGGCACTGAGGGTACATATTTAGGGAATTCACCTCTAAGATGCCAAAAGAAGTTTAAGCAAGAGCAATTTACCAGTTTCTTGCCAGTTTGGTCTGGATAAGCTAAAGAAAGGCACAACTGGTGAAAACTGAGTCTACTAGCTGCTGAGTCAGAAAGTTTGAATTCACAAAATATACATATATCCATTAAGAAGCTAGTAGATTGTATTAGCTCTGATAGAGATCAAATTTTACTAATACATTAGTGGCATAGAAGATTTCATATTGTGTCTTACAAACCTTTGTTTAAAAGCGTAACAGAGAAATTAATGTGGAAATGTAAAATGTGCACATTTGAATCATGCTGGACTATGTTACCTCCTTTCGTATTTGACATCTTGCTTTAACATGAAGTTATTGTGCATTCATATTTCAGTGAATTAATTATAAGAATTAACTTTGAAAGTATTAATTTTAAGCAAAACAGTAGAAATGAAGCGTAGTAAGAGTATTAAATAAACATGAATTATCTGCACTTATACCGATTTAAATGCATGTTATTAATGTGAGTCACATGGGTGCAGGACTCAATGCATGTTTAAAAGTGCTTTGATATGTTGAAAATGATGTTTCAATTAAATAATTTGCTTTGCATATTTGATTTCAAATTGTAAGGTGTGCAATAGGCTTTATAATTGTATTAACTATTTGAATGTGCATTTAGGCTTTCTTAGCAAGACTGGGCATGAAGATTCATTTTTGCAGCAGTAGAGGAAAATGACTTGCTTATTGTGTTCCATCTGACCTGAATTTTTTCCTAGGTTGCTGATGTGATGTTGAATGTCCTATTGTTTAGAAGATGCAGAACATGTTTCAGTGTTAACAAAGTAACAATATTTGTTCTAGCTATTGAACAAGACAGGAAGCCTTACAAGTTTTATGTGAGAATTGTTCAGTTCATCTTGTATATTGTGAGAAAGGATCCTGAAGTAACAATAAAGTAGAAAATGTAATATTTTGTTTGAACTGTATGAAATCATTGAAATGATTATGTGCTTTCTCTGAGAAAATCTGGAATAGTTGCAAACTTGACGGTGTCAGCGGCAACCATCGGATGTTGAATCTCGTGCATAAGATGAGCCCACCTGCATGGCCAATCGGAAATCTTTGGCATTTCTAATTAGTAAGAGACTTTGAAACTTTAGTCAGTCAGTCTGAACATGCTGATGGTCCCGGATGTAGTGACGCTCTCTGCTTCTTCAGAGTCCCTCTAACCCTTAGCTATCTTCTGAAGAATAAAGTTATTCTTTCTATATGCCCCACTTGCTTATGCTGTTCAGTACTAATATGCCAAACTCAATTTTGAACTGATGACCTGTCCAATGTGCAGCCCGTGTTCTGCTCTGCCTGTTGCTGCTGTCTACTGATGCAATGAGGAGATGAACACTCTATCTGATGTAACTTTGCTGTCTGCTGTCCCACGAGGAGAGGAATAACTAAATGTTTTTTTTTGTTTCCTTTTCAGCTTAGATAAATACACCTGCATATTTGTATAGTAAGTTACCATAGTTAGATGATTTTGCCAAATTATTTTTGTCTTTTCATTTTTGCTTTTGCTTGCATGTGTTAGTCCATTCGCACACATACAGGTCCAAATTGGTGTTAGAAATAAGGGTGCCCAAGCCCTAAAAATTGATTGTTAAAATAGAATTTAGACGATTTACTGATCTGCTTTGTAGTCTGAAATTAATGTGCATATTGTAGTTTTGCTGATTTATCTTATTATTTTGGAGTGTCTAACAATCTTGATGTTTCAAAGGCTTTATCTCTTTAGATGTTTTGACCAGCATATGGTTTTCATGCATGTTTATAAGTTAGTTTTGCACACCACATATGTTATATTGATTTGGGTTTGCAATAAAGCTTTGAAACTGTATTCAGTTTGGAGTTTGATTTGGTGTTTAAATTGTTTTGGTGACCAGAATTGTTTATGGTTTATGTTATTGATTTGTGATTGAATGAATCTAACTACCACTCTGTTCACTGAGTCCAAAGATCTAGTTAGCTTCTTGTGGTGGGATAAGGTATGGTGTCTTACCAGAGCGCTTGTGGTTTCTGAACCCGAGGTGGGAAGAAGAGCTCCACGAGCGCACCAGCAGCTCTCTTAGAGCCCCCACTTAGGCCCTGCTCATACCCAAAAGGAGTGAATATACTGCATGGAATGTTCATCTACCTGATTCTGGGTTGGTATGTGTTCTCACATCTTGTTTTTCCGAGTGTGGGAGAACCAGACCTGATTTATTTAGGAGGTAATTCCAGCTGGAAAAGTCACATTAAGCTTTGGATGCAATGGAAGCCAAGCATCATTCCCTATTTTTTGTCAAGGGAAGCATACAATGGCCCCCTTTGCCAGAAACCATCGTCCCCATAAATTCTCTAGTCCTTTACTCCCCTTCCTCGTCACCATCTTGGACTGAACCACAGGTCCCTGCATACATTTGGCAGTTGCTTTGAGCTGATCTTCAGCCCATGAAACTGAATATTCTGTGTGCTTTTACAAATAGAAATTCATGGTCCCACATTGTAATTCCTCGTTCCATGAGGGTGTATACATAATTAAACAGTATTGGGTTGGATTTAGTGCACTTTCAATTTTACCTCATTCATCTCTAACCCGTAATCAGGATTTTTGGGGAAACAATATGCCACTGCTTTGATTGTCAATCATAGTGTGTTTTAACAGTAATGATAATCCACCACTTGGTCAGCCTCATTGTCCTTGCAGTGCTACTTTTGATTAAACAGCAAAGAAATAAAGGCTGTTATGTAGATATTATCACCACTACAAACAATCTCAGTACGTGATGATCTATCATACATGGATGGATGCTCCACATGTTTCAATATGAGTATTTTTAAATAGTATATATCACAAAATACAACTTCTAAAGTGTAAATTAGAGCAGCTATTACCAAAGGAAAGTTGGCACTCATTTTGTTTAGCTCAGTAACTTTAACTGCACTTGCATCTTCAAGGCCAGCAGCACTGGCTTAACTCTTTATCTTACCCAAACATGGAGTCACAGTACTTATTTAAAGGCACATTAAAAAAACAAATAAATATGCAAGCATCTTGAATAATTTGGATTTTTGTGCCCTTATGAAGTACTACTATGGCATACAACATAACGTGTACCATGTGCTGTACCACACTACTAAGTAACCATGAGGTTAAGGGAACACTTATACATATGAAAATTCATAGTAAAGCAAAATAAAATAAAAATCAGTTCACTCTCTCCGTGGAGAATGAAGTATGAAATTTAAATTAAACACTCTCCCTATCATTCCAGTAAGCATTTTTGGAAATAACGGCCAGGGTACTTTAAGAGATTGGCACCCCTATTCTGCCAGGAATCCTCAGTGACCTATTCCAACAACAACCTTTGAAACTCCTAAAGCAAAATGGCTGTTCACTGAGAGTACAATTCACAAACATCGGTAATGCTTCTGACCAACAGCTGAGATCAGAACAAAACATCATGGCAGATATGAGCAGCCTCTTATTCAAATGAAGTAGCCACACAAACTATGACTGCATTAACACTTCGGCCCTCATTATGACTTTGGCGGTAAGTCCGGCTTACAGCCACGCCGATTGCCGCCAACATACCGCCGCCGCCGCGGTTTACTGCTACCCATATTATGACCCTCACATAGCAATCCGTCACTATACAACCACACACACAAGCCCGCCAGCCCAAAGGTCAGTGATAAACTGGCAGTAACAAAATCCACACCGTTACTTCAACAGAACTACGCCCACAGCATTATTACCCACGAATCACCGCTGCGGACATTCAACTGCGGTAAACCATTGGTGGTACATACGGCTGCGCTCAAAATATACACACACATACAAAAAACACCACATTGGACAATTCAAACTACACACACCTGACACACATACACACACCACACCCACACACCCACAACACTATAAAACACACAACCACATCACCCACAACCCTTTACAACTAGAAATTATTGCCACGAGAGAGAGATACAGCAAGAGCACCCACACAACCAGAGTCACAGAACACCATCACATATACACCATCCAGGCACCTCACAGCACACACCCCAACACATCACCCAACACACCCTCACACACACACCACTCACACTACACCCATTGCACCACAAGACACCCCAGGTTCTCAGAGGAGGAGATAAGGGTCATGGTGGGGGAAATCATCCGGGTAGAGCCACAGCTATTTGGAGCACAGGTGCAGCAGACGTCCATTGCCAGGAAGATGGAGCTATGGCGGAGAATCAGGGACAGGGTCAACACCGTGGGACAGCACCCAAGAACAAGGGATGACATCAGGAAGAGGTGGAACGGACCTACGGGGGAAGGTGCCTTCTGTGATAGCAAGACACCATATAGCTGTACAGAGGACTGGCGGTGGACCCCCACCTCCTCCCCCACAACTAACAACATGGGCGGAACAAGTCTTGGCAATACTTCATCCAAAGGACCTGGCAGGAGTAGCAGGAGGACTGGACTCTGGTAAGTCAAATCTCTATTACTATCACCCTCCCTACCTGCATGCCATCGCATACCCCCACCCTACCCTCACCCCATCACTCCACCACCCCACATACACTCCACCAACACAACCCACCCCTCCCACTACCAAGCCCTACATTCAACAACAATGCATGGACACCCATCACAGACCTGCATGGATACCCATCAACAAAGCATGCACACTTGAGACAATCACCTATCCAACCAAATCACCACTCACACAAGCCTAAGCTGCCAGGGCAATCACAACCATACGGGGCAATACAGCCATGCACAAGATGTCACACGCAGAAACTATAACACTACACTTACATCCCCACAGGTCCCCCACACAGCGTCAGCGGAGAGGAGGTGGCAGAAACATCCAGTCCCCCCACAGAAGAGGCCCACAGTGATGACAGCAGCTCTGCACGCCTGGATCAGGATGACCAAGCTGGCCCATCAGGGACCTCTGGACAGTCGGTTACCCAGACACAATCCCATACTACCACAGAGTCGCCCCCCTCAGGAAACACCAGCACAGCACCCACACAGCGGGCGCATACCTCTGTCCCCAGGACAAGTCAATCAGCATGGTGTGTCCACCACTACATTGACCCTAAGCAACCCTACAAACACAGGACGATCAGGGGCCTGGGGTCAGTGGCAGAGGGCCCCCAGTTCAGGGGACGGAGGCACAGGGAAGCTGGGAGGACTGCTGTCTGACAGGGGGAGGACAGGCCCAGGAAATTGACTCTCCACAAGGCACTCACCAACATCCTGGGAGCACACCACCATTCTCAGGAGACAATGGGCCAGATACGGGACAAGGTGCAGGAGACCCAGCGGCTGCAGGAGTGAGGACCTGAGGGACATCCACACCACACTGGTCACCATTGCAGGGGTGCTGGCTGATCTGGCCAACACCATGAGGGAGACCGTGGCACCCCCCTGGGTCGCTGACACTAGCCACACCGATGAACAGCCCTCCACCTCCGCTGCCACTAGTGGACAGGAGGGACAGCTACAGGAACAAAAAGCCACCAGCATTCCCCAGCAGAAGGAGAACCACCCCGTAAACGGTCCCTGTGATCCAGGCAGAAGCCAGAGAACATTGCCAAGACCTGTGCCAGGAAATAATACTCTCCTGAATGTCACCCTTGTGTCCCGCTCTGTCACCCTGTCCACCTTGAACTGCCATTGCTCCACTTCCTATGCCCCCTTGGACAATGCACCTGTGATGCAAATAGACTGGAACTCTTTCCTGGACTCTCCTCCACAACCTCCACCAGCCTGTAGCAATACCTCATCCACTTATTAGCACATATATAAACATCCTTGTAAAAAATACAAGTATTGAGTCTGTCAAGTGATTGAACTATGTATTTGTTTAACAATCTGTAGATATTGCTATTCAACTGTAGAGTAATGTATACATAGGTATGACCTGTAGTTTGCTGCAGTCAATACACCAGGAGCCAGAGTGGGGCACAGCTATCTGTAAATAGCCATGTCAAAGGGTACAGTAAGTAGCCATAGTAGTGGGAATATCAGCCTGCCAGTCACAATTTCCAAAACAAAACTGCAATGGAAGGTGAAGTTACAGTGTTACAGTGTCACTGGAAGTACTGTCATATGTTTGATGTCCTATTGTCCACATCCTCATCCTCTGCCTCCTCATCTTCACTGTCCACAGGGTCCACTGCTGCCACACGCCCATCTCCAGCCTCATCCTCCTGCACAAAAGGCACCTGTGACGTAAGGCAAGTTTGTGCAACATGTAACATGCCACGATGATCTGGCACACCTTCTTGGGTATGTAGCACAGGAATCCACCTGTGAGATGGAGGCACCAAAACCTGGCCTTCAGGAGGCCGAAGGTTCACTCTACAATTCTTCATGTTCGCCCATGTGCCTCATTGTGATGTTCCTCTGCCCTTATCCTTGGATTCCTCACTGGGGTCAGTAGCCATGAGAGATTGGGCTAACTAAAGTCACCTGCAAATATTGAGGGATACCTGTTAGCCAGACACTAACCCTTAGGGCCAACCCCATACCCACAAACAAATACTGGGTGGGGGACCTTGGGCTCACCTATCAGCCACAGTCGGTGCCTCTGGATTTGAGCCATCACATATGGGATGCTGCTATTCCTCAGGCTAAAGGCATCATGCACAGACCCAGGATACTTTGCATTGACAAGGGAGATGTACTGGTCTGCCAGGCACACTATCTGCACATTCATTGAGTGAAAGCTCTTTCGGTTTCTGAACACCTGTTCATTTCTCCAGGGGGGACAAATGTAATAAGTTGCACAATAATGTTGGGGATATGTCCCATTGCATAGAAATCTGATTTTACTGTGGCCAAATCCTACGTAAGGGGGGAAAACAATGTAGCTGTGCATGTGTTTCATCAGGGACGACAACACTCTTGTTAGCACTATTGAGAACATTGTCTGTGACATTCCTGCTGCCAAGCCCACTGTCACTTGGAAAGAACCAGTTGCCAAGAAATGGAGCACAGAGGGGGGATCCCATTGGGGTGACAGATAGCAGATATCAGGTTTGGCTCCAATTGGGCACACAGCTCTTGGATTGTGGCCCTGTCAAGTCTGTTTGTGAGGATAATGTGCCTGTCCTCCATTGTTGCCAAGTCCACCAGGGGCTGTACACGGGGGATGTCTCCATCTTCTATTCATCCTCAGCGGTTGTAATCTAGGGGGCAAAATGATGAGCATCTGGTCAGTATTCAACATTTCCAAAATGTACAGTGCATTGCATGTTGTGACTGAAACAGTTTGTTGTTGTACAGTCCTAAATGATGCCTATGTGTGCTGTGACGCAGTTAGGTGCCATTGCCTGCCCCCCTTCCCCCCCCGAAATGGCATCCGCCTGTTCTGTATGGATGGACATGTGGAAATGATGTAATGCCGCTGATGTTGTGCGCCATTGTGGGAGTTTGTAGAGTACCGCCATGCAACTCCTCATTGGTTGTCATTGGGCCCTATGGGTTACAGTAGCCAATGGTGATGTACACCGATGGTGACGGTACGCATAGCCGTGGACATGACTGCCATTTTCTCTCTGTTCACTCACTTGCTACCTGACCTTCTACAGGAGAGGACCTACACTGCATGTGCTGCTGTGACCTGTGTCTGCAACCAACCATGGCTCGTGTCACTGGGGAAAGGTCCTCTGCCTTCACTACTGCAGAGTTGGAGAGACTGGTGCCCAGTACCGAATGCTGTATGGGCCTCCAGACCAACAGGTGAGTTCACTGTGAGCACGATGCAAGGAGCATGGATGAATGGAGTGCTGTGTGTGAGGGCCTCATGTAGAGGGGGTTGGGGGAACGGTTCTGGGCAGCTTGCTGCATGTATGGTGGGCAATGTTTGTGCGTAGGTGAATGGGAGGGATATGGTGGGCCACTAGTATAACAGGCTGGACGGAATGACTGATACCTTTTTTCTATGTGTATTTCTCTGCAGGTCAGCGCCCATCAGGAAAAGGGTATATGGCGTGCCATCGCCAAGGATGTGCGGACCCTGGGGTTCTACGGCAGGTGGAGTACCCACTGTCGTAAACGGAGGGAAGACCTGAGACGCTGGGCAAGGAAGATGGGTGAGGCCCAGCTGGAGATGGCCTCCCAATGAGGAATGGGTGCCCATTGAACCCTGACCCCCCCTGATGTTCCTCATACTGGCGGTGGCATATCCAGAGCTGGATGGGCTCTTGAGGGCATCACAGCAGCCACAAGGGGGTGAGTACAGTTTCACATAATACCACTTGTGCATGGTCGAGTGGCCTTTGGTGTGGGATGTGGGCCTGTTGGTGCCCCTAGGCCAGGCCGGACATTGCAGGGTAGGTTCCATGTTGGGCAGGGGCTGATGAACTCCAACCAAGCTAGTGGGCATCCACTACTGGTCAGGGCACTGTGGGTCTCAGGTATGCTGCAATTGGTGTTAGATATTACTGTCCATGGCCTGGTGACTAGCATTGTGGCTGGTAGTGCATTGCCTAGTGCGTGGGGAGGTTCCTTTTGTGTGTGTGTCGTGTACGCAACGGTGGTGTTGTTGCTGACATTGACCAAGTGAATCCTCTCATTACACATGGAGAGAGGAAGAGGGAGGAGGGGGGGTAAATATGGAGGAACACTTCGTACTTAGCTCCCTATAATTCAAAATACACACAAAAGTACGGGGTTCTCTAAAAGAGGACGTCGCGGATATTAGCGTAGCCCTGGGTTGTATGTATTCCTATTTGGAAGGGTAAAGTCAGTGGAATGTCAGTTGGAAATTGCCGAGTGCATATTCGGAGAGGAACAACGGGGGGTGGGAAAAAAGGGGATTTCCTTTTACGGACTAGGTGGTCTCACACACTATATAGTGTCATGCTTCATCATTTGACCACCTAGACCCACCCAGGTAGGACAGTGCCACCTGGGCGGACTCAACCTCACTGTTAAAGGAACAGGAGGGAGTGCGTAAATAAACTTGTTTCTGGAAAGATCGGGATCCAGCTAATCTACTGAAAAAAATAAAAACACCTAGGCAGACACCTATGAAGAGCAACAAATGTAATGGTGGTGTCTGACTGGTGTAGTTAAAAAGGGGGGTTGGGACACCTCTGTGAGGACAAGGACTCACAGGGTCACCTAACTAATTACTAGCCAACATGTTTCTGCCCTCAGGAGTGAGCCAATGAAGGTCTCGGGGCATTCGTCAGGGCCTAGGATCCCTACGTCTCACGTTGGAGGAAAATACTCTATGGGGAAATCAAAGAGTGAAAAAATGGAAAATGAATGATCTACCTTACCCAAGGAGTTACCTTGAGGCGGCCTATGGGGGAAAAACCAATAATTAGCACACTGGTGGCACACAGCACTGCAAAACCAACCAATTACACACGTGTCAAGGGGATGCATTCATGCACAAAACACATATGTTCAAAAAGGTAAAATACATGCGTGGAGTGACTGAGTGGGTATATCTACACAAGTGGACAGTCCTATCACTGCAGGGAATTATAGTTCTTACCCTTTTCTTAGAGGCTGTTAGCCTCTGGTATCCAGGAGGGGGAGTGTCCCCTTATAGTCACACACTAAGGGAAAGAGATGAACATACAGACAAAGTGAGGAGAGGAACAGAAGTAGGCAGAACAGATACAGAGGGAGCATTAGGGGGGGAGCAAGTTCCTACTATTGCTGGTAGAAAAATACTGGTTAAGAGAAACCGAAGTGGCTATAGACAATAAACATGAAAAGTAAGATTAAAAGCAATAAGGGCTTATCTGTGCTGCCTGTGATCCGGTATGCCACTCACTACATCAAAGGGGACGCTCGCCGTGCGCCTATTTCGTCCTCTCCTTGGACTGCTTGAGACAAGTGGCTGAGGGAGAACGGTCTATTTATGGCTGTAAGATATTCCAGGAGCGCCCTGTTAGCGCGTTAATTGGAGTTCAATTGAAGTTAATCACCGCCACGGGCCTCGTTGCGTTGCTAGCCTCGATATGATTTCCGTAATGGCGGGCGCACCGGCAAAGCCGGGGCGCCGGCATGAATGTGATCGAGTGCTGGGGCGGGCCTCTTAACGTTGATGGCCTCGATGTGCTTAACCGCACCCGCGGGCGCCCCAGCAAAGCCGGGGCGCCGGCATGAATGCGAGCGAGTGCGAGGGTGGAGCCCGAGCCGGAAGATTCCTGCCCGAGCGCCACCAGCGGAAGCCTCGCGTTTCCAGTGGTCGCTGGGAAATGTAGTTCCCAGCGGTCCCGTGGCCCAAACGGCCAAGAAAGAAAAAAAGAAAAAAGAAGAAGGAAAGGATGAAGGAAAGGAAGGAGGGGGGGGGGAAGGAAAAAAAGGGGGGGAAAGGACGGAAGAAAGGGAGGAGGGAGAAGAGGGAACAAAACGGACAGGGGGGGGGAAGGTAGTGAGGGGGATAAAAACAAAGTAGGGGGTAAGAGAACAGAGTGGTCCCGGGGCAAAGTCCCGTAAAGGATCAGGGTAGAGGGTGGGGACAGTACAAAGGGGAGGGGGGGGAAAGAAAAAGATAGAGCAGAAGCGGACGGAAGGGAGGACTCATAAATTAGTAAGAGAAATCATTTATTGAGTGTGAACCAGGGGATCTCATCATTAAGACCATTGGTGTCCGTGTGTAATCTCCAGACCCAACGTTGTTCGGTCTGGAGCAATCTCTGTGTCATATTGGAGGACGATGGAGGTAGTTGCTCAATTACCGTCCAGTTTAATTCATCTGCCGAATGTTTTTCCAGAAGGAAGTGGTTAGTCAATTTAGTAGCCTCTCGTTTACAACGGATCGTACTCCTATGTTCGCAGATTCTTGTGGCGACCTTTCTAGATGTCATTCCCACGTATTTAAGGTTACAGGGGCATCTAATCAAATATATCACGTTTTTGCTGTTACAGTTGGTTAGGGATCTTTGAGCCCATGGAGTCTTAAGGTCTAGGTCTATTGTGGTTGATTTTTTAGTGAAACAGCAGACACTGCAGTTACCACATGGGTAGTGTCCTCTTGGTGGTGGGAGGCCCCATAGTGTGGTTTGTGTCGTTAGGGAATTGTTTTTTTCTTTGGGTCTTGTGTGGACAACCATGTCCCGTATGTTTGTGGCTCTTTTAAACGCATGTAGTGGCTGCTGAAAAGGTAAACCCCCAGATATAAGGATTTTCCACTCATCTTTGATGATTTTCTGAATCTTATTGGATAGTGGGTTAAAGGTAGTCACACACACAATTTGTTCAGTGTCAGACGTCCTAGTGCGTGGTTGTAGTAGTTGATCCCTATTATTATTCCCCGCTCTTTTGTATGCTCTCTTCACCAGATGTGTGGGATAATCCTTGGTTTGCAGCTTACTAACCAATTTCTCAGCGTGTTTGCGGTAGTCTGTGAGGGTGGAACAATTCCGTCGCAGACGTAAAAATTGACCAACAGGGAGATTCTCCCTCAGGGACCTTGGGTGGAAGCTTTGGAATTGGAGCAGGTTATTTCGATCTGTAGGTTTATAATAGACCTCTGTGGCTAGAGCCCCATTGCTTTCATAGATTGATAGATCAAGAAAGCTAGTTGATTTTCACCTATGGTCATGGTGAAGTTCAGGAAAGGGTTAGCTGTATTTAACCAATTTACAAAATTCATCGCCTCATCTCTAGTTCCTGTCCAGACCAATAGAATGTCATCTATATATCGTTTCCAGAGTTTTATCTGCTGGAAAAACGGGTTGTCATCGTGGTTGACTACCTGTCTCTCAAAGTGATCAACATAGAGACATGCCAAGCTCTGTCCTCACAGAGGTGTCCCAACCCCCCTTTTTAACTACACCAGTCAGACACCACCATTAAATTTGTTGCTCTTCATAGGTGTCTGCCTAGGTGTTTTTAGTTTTTTCAGTAGATTAGCTGGATCCCGATCTTTCCAGAAACAAGTTTATTTACGCACTCCCTCCTGTTCCTTTAACAGTGAGGTTGAGTCCGCCCAGGTGGCACTGTCCTACCTGGGTGGGTCTAGGTGGTCAAATGATGAAGCATGACACTATATAGTGTGTGAGACCACCTAGTCCGTAAAAGGAAATCCCCTTTTTTCCCACCCCCCGTTGTTCCTCTCCGAATATGCACTCGGCAATTTCCAACTGACATTCCACTGACTTTACCCTTCCAAATAGGAATACATACAACCCAGGGCTACGCTAATATCCGCGACGTCCTCTTTTAGAGAACCCCGTACTTTTGTGTGTATTTTCAAGTGAATCCTCTGCCTCTTCCCCTCCTTTTTCTTTTGTCATCCTGTTGTTATGTGCATTAGCATCATCTGGCAGAGGAGCAGAGTCACCGGCGATGGAGGGAGCTGCATCCCACAGGGCCCATGAGGCCGAATCCACAGACAGTGAGGGCTCCAGTGGGACGGAGGGGGACACCACGGCGGAGACAGGAGGGGACAGTTCGGAAAGTGATACCTCCTCCGATGGAAGCTCCCTAGTGGTGGCAGACAGCTCTGTGCCCACCCCAACTACAGGTACAGCCGCCACCCCCTATACCAGCACCACCCTCCCAGCAGCCCCTCAGCAAGTTTCCCGTGCCTGCTCACCCAGGAGGGTGGGCATCTCCTTCGTCCCAGACACCTACGGCCCTGCCCCAGTTAGCCCTGCTGCCCTGAGTGAGGAGGATATTGACCTCCTGAGATCCATCTCTGTTGGACCGTCAACCACAGTGAATGCCATCCAAACAAATGCATTCCTGGAGGGCATTCACTATAGCATGGGGGCCCAACATTGATCAATCCAGGCTCTGGCCTCCTCCCTGATGGCAGCCATTGTTCCTGTCTCATCCTCCCCCCCTCCAACTTCCTCTGCCCAGTCCCATTTATCTCAACCCCAACCTATCCCAAGCACACATTCAGACCAGCATGCACCCAAGACAACAGACAGGAGTGGTTCAGGCAAACACAAGCACCACCCAGCATCCACAGGCACTCACACAAACATCATCCAGATGCAGACACACCAACATCCACTGCCTCCACTGTGTCCCACTCCTCCTCCTCGTCCACCTCCCTCCCAGTAGCATCTCCACTCACACCTGCATGCACTACATCCACATCTACTGCCTCCATCACCATCATGTGTATCACTACACGCCCCTCACTGACAGTCACCACCCCCACATCCATGCACACATTCAATGTGTCCTCTCCAAATGTGTCTGTGCCCCCTGCTCCTAAAGTACACTGACGCAAGCACTCAGACACCCAACAGCCATCCACCTCACAACAGCATCCAGCCCATGCACCTGCACCCATACACAGCAGACAGACACCTCCAACAACCACTCCCTCTTCCTCCACTCCCAAACCTTCACCCTCCTCCCACCCCAGTGTCGCTAAGACGCTTTTCTTCTCTGCCATTGACCTCTTCCCTACCCCTTCCCCCCGTCCTTCTTGTCGAATCACGGTGGTCAGAACCCAGGCTAGCACCTCAGCCACCCAGTCCACAGCCACAGTAGTGTCAGCATCCACTGCAGGTGTGAGAGGCTCCAAGGAAACACCCATCAGCACTGGCAGTGTGCCCGCACTAGCTGCCAAGGGGAAGGGCAAGGAGGCAGCACCAGCTGGCAAGGGCAAGGAGGCACCACCAGATGGCAAGGGCAAGGAGGCACACCCAGCTGGCAAGGGCAAGGAGGCACCACCAGCTGGCAAGGGCAAGGAGGCACCACCAGCTGGCAAGGAGGCACCACCAGCTGGCAAGGGCAAGGAGGCACCACCAGACGGCAAGGGCAAAGGGCCTGCCTCTGCAGGCAGGAAGGACAGAAGGCCTGGTGCTGGGACTGATTCTGAGCCCCCAACACCAACCATGGCGCTTCAGCCTTCTGAGGCTGCATGGGAAGGGCTGGAGCCTCACCCCACCACTGGCAGCCCCGACACTAGCACCGCCACCAGCACCGGCATCTGCACCGCCACCTGCACAGCCACCAGCACCGACACCAGCACCACTGCCAGCAGCACCTGCACCGCAACCAGAACTGACACCAGCACCACTGCCAGCAGCAGCAGCCCCAGTGGGCAGCCGTCCGAGGCTGCAGGTGAAGGGCTGGAGGCTCACCCCACCACCGGCAGCCCCGACACAAGCACCGCCACCAGCACCGGCACCTGCACCGCCACCTGCACAGCCACCAGCCCCAACACCAGCACCACCAACAGCACCTGCACCGCAACCAGAACTGACACCAGCACCACTGCCAGCAGCAGCAGCCACAGTGGGCAGCCGTCAGAGGCTGCAGGGGAAGCGCTGGAGCTTCCCCCCACCACTGGCAGCCCCGACACCAGCACTGCCACAAGCACCGGCACCTGCACCGCCACCTGCACTGACACCAGCAGCAGCAGCCCCAGTGGGCAGCCATCCGAGGCTGCAGGGGAAAGGCTGGAGCCTCCTCCCACCACTGCCTGCACCACCACCAGCACCACTGCCAGCAGCAGCAGCCCTAGTGGGCAGCTGCCCGAGGCTGCAGGGGAAGGGCGGGAGCCTCCCCCCACAACTGGCAGCACTGACACCAGCACCGGCACTGCCACCACTGAGCAGCCATTGCCGCCGGCCGGCAGTGTGTAGTCCTGCCTCCATAGACTGTAATGAATCCTGACCATTGCAGATCATGTGGGTCTGACACCCAGGTGAGAGACTGTGACCTTGCACTCCCCAAGATCTGCATCACGGGGCACAAAGCCCCCTCCAGAACCAGTGGAAGAAGCCATCCACTCACCCCCTCCTTGCCAGGATGAAACACACTGGGCACAGAACCCCCTCCAGAACCAGTGGAAGAAGCCATCCACTCACCCCCTCCTTGCCAGGATGAAGCACACTGGGCACAAAGCCCCCTCCAGAACCAGTGGAGAAGCCATCCACTTGAGAGACTGTGGCCTTGCACTCGCAAGGACCAAGCAGTGGGCAAACCACCCACGAGCGAGACTGAGGCTTTGCACTCCCCAGGACCAAGCAGTGGGCAAACCACCCACTAGAGAGACTGTGACTTTGTACTCCCCAGGACCAAGCAGTAGGAAAACCACCCACTAGAGAGACTGTGGCTTTGCACTTCCCAGGACATCACACAGGGTTTCGCGTGGGCTCTCATTATCCTAAATGAGACTACTGGATTTCTAGGCAGCAGGATCGATAACAGTGTGGGGGACTGAGTCTGACCCACGTGTAAGGAACTCTGTCACCCTAAAATTCGTTTTTTGCTCCGGCTAACTAGCAGTGCCTCATTTCTCCCACGGGGAAGAGATGATTGGGCAGCCGAGCGCATGATATCTTTGGAACTTCTCAGGGAAGTCGTAGTCACTCAGATCCAAACCAACTCTCTCATTTACAGTATGATCTCATATACAAATGACAGAGGCAGTATAAGTTTTATATAATGTTTTAATAAAATGACTGCATTTTAGATAATAAGGCGTGAGCCGCAATAACCAGAACCATACAACACAGTAGGATTGAAATAGTCACCAAGAGAGTAAAACATAAGAACAAAGCTATCATCGTGTCTAATAGTTTCTACTCTCCCTCTGCTTGTTCTATTTCGAGCACAGCATGTTAAGCTTCTAGCTTGCCTTTCTGAATCACTGGGGAGGCATCAGCCCTCATACCTGAGCAAAGGCCTGTGATCTTGGTTGAGCATCTGCAACGAGGCAGTGAGCGTCTAGTTGTGGTTCCCTGATCGGAATCTCCCTCTTGCGTGTATTGGGACAAGGAAGTGATTTTATAACTAACATGTCAGCGTGATCACAAAATGTTGCTACGCAGGAATGCCAAAGTCTAAACTCCTACCACGTCTATCGGCAATGTACCAGACTGTATCCTTGACTGAAGCACAGAGTGAACAGGAATGTGTTATGGAGAACTCCAGTGCTGAAGTAGGCTAAACAGTGTGATATGAATAAAAAACAAGACCGTAGAACTGGCTATTTGAAAAATAACAGTACGAAGCCTAATAAAAACAATTTAGAGCAAAGTGCACAGAGGCTCTAAGCTGCAAGCAAATGAATAAAATACATCCAGGGCAAAGTGCACAAAGGCCTAAAGCCTGAAGCTAATGCGCAAACGATACGTAAAACTAACCACACTTCACCCTCCCCTTGTCGGTAGCAAGTGGTTCCAATAATATAAAAGTATGCCCCAGATATAAAAAATACATAAAACTATATATAAGTTTCGACAAGGTCAGAAGACAACAAAGTCATAAATTTAGGAAACATGTGACGATAAAGCCAAATTCAAAATAATGTCAATTTTGCAGGAGAGAAAAAATCAAATTGTTAGACAGAAGCAATAGAAAGTAGGAGCTCCTCCACTTCGATATATGTCAATATCAGAAGATCCACGCCACAAAATACCATGGAGCAGGTGTGTTCCAAAGCCTGAAAACCATTCAGGACGGCACCCCGTGCCTATATTGTCTATACCATCTTCCTCCAGGAAGGGAATCTCATAAACTGCCTCACGAAGCAAACGCAACCGTAGCGCTCAAGTCTGGGAATGAGCCCTAATCGGGAACATCAACAGATCAGTTTCGACCACTGGAGGGCGCTGCAGTGAGAGACAGAAAGCCAGTGCATGTTCAAACGAGCACCAAAGGCACTGAAACATGGGTTGCACACAATCCAAAACCGGTCGGAATGACAGAGACCAGTCACACTCCAAATGTCCCAGGAGTTTTGCTCCAAAATGCTGCATCATGCGTTCACGACACAGCTGCGCTGACTGGAGCAGCAATATAGGATCTCGTCGTCGCGGGACAGCCATTGCGAAAAAATAGCAACAATAGCAAGACTCCAGCCAATAAAGCCAAAGTAATCGGGAAACCCCAATAAATGCTTCCGAAAATAGAGTGTATAGCCGAAGGTATCAAACCGAATATGGAAGAGAAGGTGTGAGCAAAACCAACACCAACGGCTTTGAAAAAATGTGCAATTCCAGCAGTGCTGGACGCATTAAATATACATCCCACAAGTTCACCGAAGTGACTCGGAAAGTTAGTATTAAAAAGGGACTGCATTTCCGCTGATGACCTCGCCACCTGTAGTGCATAGGTCTCGCTAGCAGATGTAAGGGCCACATGCTTTTGAAACAATAAAGCCTTTAGTCGACTCAACTTGTCGAAATTAACCTTGGAAGTAGAGAATATGAGGCCAGATGTCCGCTACCTCCCTAATTTGAGTGGGGGGAAACAACACATTCCCGCAGCACGTAACGGCCTTGGTGACAACGACAACGTAAACTATTCCGGCACGCATGCCACAGCAGCGTTCGCTGTTAAGAACAATGTAACTGCCGTTAGAAAGCACCTGGAAAGTGTTTTTATTAACCGGGACTGGAACTCCCTTCTGATAACAAGCTAGGTTAGCAATCGAAGCGTTACACGCTCTGCGCAAGGACAGCTGTTTACAAACCATAGAATGGCTGACAGAAGTTTCGCATTCACTACAACTAAGAAAAACCTCCCTCAAACCATTAATACATCTGTATAGAAAGAGAAGCTCCCACACCTCGTGTATATAACTGTCTCCCAACCGTTCATATCTACCCACCGGAATGTGCTTCAAACAAGAAGTAAATTGCAGAGTGGAGATAGGCAGATTAATTACCCCATGAATCAACCACTCAGCTGACGGAATCTCAGCAACCGTGAAAGGCAGTTTCTCCAATTTTTCAATATTCAACATGACATACGTCGCTTCCTTTTTAGCCATCAGCTGTTGTTGACGAGTTAAATTAAAGGAGACAAAGATCTCTCTGGCACGAATGTGCTGCCACGGAACGCGACCTGCCTTCAAGGTCTGAAGAGTCCAACCCAGCTGCATGATGGACCGCGTCTGACTCTGCCCATGATATAAAGAAGACATATCTGATTTAATAATGTCTATAGCAGAGGAAACGATGCTGTCAATTGTGTAAACACGGTCAGAAAGGGTATGCATGCCATTATCTACAACAGACAAAGCCTGCATCAGGTTTTCCTGATCAATTTGCCTCAACCGGGCCGCTGCCTCCTGCTGTGAAAGCTTCCAAATCTCATATATACTTTGTATAAAAATCGTTTCTTCCGTGGTACCTTAGGTCCTGACAAAAAATCTTGTAAGTCAGTATCATTAGACAGTAACGTGAGATGTGATTTAACTGCATCCAGCGTGGACGACTTCAACCATTGCTGACAAAGCTTTCCCACACTGTATGTAGTTATGATATCAGCATGTTGTGGTGAAATGTAACGAGGGTCTGCCCTACTAGCCCTGAACCCCCCTGAAGAGGTGACAAAACGTTGATGACACTTATTAGTGTCTACAGGCCATAATAACCACCCGCCCGGATGTACCAATGAAGTGTTAAGCGTACCATTCTGAACCTAGTGTGTAAATTCACTAAACGTTGCATTAACATATCGCTGCCAATTGTTCAATTTGGAAGGGACAGGTATACTAGGCAAATTTAACTCTCTAATCGTTGCCAAGACCAAACAGCTAGTCTGTTGTATTGTGTCATTGAGGAAAATCATCTGCACAGGGATAATACATGCTCTAAATAATGTATCCCTGCCTTGCATTTGCCTATTTTTTGTTCCCCAAACACTTTTCAAATCAACAGTCTTAAACCAATATTCATACCCCTCAACCGAAAGTTTGGACACAAACAAATTTGAATACAGTAATTTAGTATCAGTCAATAACATTTGCTTATTAGCAAACGGAGTAACTTTAAAATAGTAAGACTTAGCATTTTGTTGATTATGCCCAGAAAAATATGCAAATTTATCATAATACGTTTTTGAACTCCCTTGTGGAGGAGTTGGGCAATGTTCCCATTGCACATAATCAAATATGGACTTAGGGCTACTTGCTTTATGAATTAAGTGGTGTCCATAATAGTTGTAGCAAAACATGTCACCATGATTATCTCTAAATAGGTAAGCATCTTCATCGTCATAGACAGTATAATATTGTAAGTCTGTCAGCATAGAATCGACTGTCTTCACATCCCAATCATCAGAAACAATGCCTGGTATAACAATATCATTCATTGATAACTTGAGGACATACGGTATTTGAATCAATTCAGTGGGACCATATATATCAAACATTACTTTATCCCACACAATCCCATCCGGAATCGGTATTGCAGAAATGTTCACATTAGACAAGTCTCTTCGAACCATATGAGACGAAAAATGTGGTTTTAACACATTCTCCACGTGCGCAATGTCAGATCGTTCAGGAAGAAAATGACCATGTATTACCAGAAAAAAGTAACCACAAATCCCAACCACAAAAAAATAGTCATAACAGCCATAAAAAGCCACAAATAGTTCCAAGGAAAAACAAAATATGTGCGTTTAAGCCAATACAGCAGCTTACGTGGACCTCGGACTGAAGACAATGAGGACGAGGAGCCTGACACGGCATCATCAGCATCGTTGAAGCAGCCAGAGGCAGTTCATGCAAAAGGTGCAACTGTGAACAAAGAAGCAGATGGAGGCTCTAGCTTTGGCACACTACAGTATAAACCACATGTTCAGAAACATCAGTAGAACGTACAGCAACTTGATCAAAAGATTCCAAATTAATCGTTGTCTGTGGAACAATCGCAAGATCATCTTCCACCCTCCCCAAGCTCGGAGAGGAAACAGCGTCGGTGTAAATCACCTGCAGCGGGACTTCTTCCTCAGTAGTGAGAGGGATTCCGGAACTACTGGTTGTCCCTCTTGGTCTGCTGTGCAGAATTGGCCACATGTTGTAACTTGACATTATCAATGGAAACAAAGCGATTTCCTTTGGCCCCGTGCAGCGGCGGTAAAATCACAGTTCTTGTGCCGCTAACCCCTAACACAGGGACAGGTGCTCGAGAAGAAGGACCAAATTCTTTCTTTACTGTGACCTTTTCACGCACTAGATCCCCAATCCTGGGTATCCAACCAGTAGGAGTTACTGGCTCATCCTTAATTCATGAGGAGGCAGCACTTGCAGAAGAGTTATCTTCACGGAATTGTTGTAAATCCTGCAAAACAGTGACACAATCATTTATGTCAAAAGGCGTATCTGCCGCCTCCACACCAGGACCATCTAGATCAGGAACATACATCCGTGTTCCGAACAGGCACTCATATGAAGTACGACCCCCCAGTGACCTTCTAGGCAAGTTATTAAGTGCTCTCTGTACTCCATACAGGTGGGCTAGCCAACTACGACCCGTACCCATAACTCTGGCCGTTAAGGATTGCGTTAAATCACGATTTAAACGCTCCATAACAGAATTTCCCTCGGGATGAAATGGAGACGAGAATTGGAGTTGGACCCCCAACGAAGCCATGGTGTCCCTGAATGCCTTAGAGGCAAAAGCAGGGCCCTGGTCCGAATAAAAAGCCGCAACTGCAAATGTATCGACAAAGATGCGCAAATCTTTTATAACAGTCCGAGCGTCAGCCTAGCATTGTGGCCAGACCCACACAAATCTGGAGCACGAATCTACAGCAACCAAAATATATTTGTATGCACTGTCTGGGGTCAGCGGACCACAATGATCCAAGTACACACACTGTAAAGGTTTATTTGAAATCAGAAGGGGCGTCTGCTGCGGGCGTCTAGCCGACGAAGCTTTAATTTGTTGACAAACGTCACAACAAAGGACATATTGCATTGTCTCTTTATAGAGACCAGGCCACCAGTAACGAGCCTGTAAAAGCGAAATAGTGGCAGCCACACCAGCATGTGCAGATGCCGCCCCCTCATGTGCTGCAGAAATTAATCGAGGTCTCTCAACTTTATTAGGCATTTCACGTACACCAATGCCTGGAATATTAACAACAGCATTTAGCGCACTACTCAAGCAGGAACTATATTTAGAGGGAAATCCTTTAGGAAATAGCGTGCTGTAGCTTTTATGGCAGCCGAAATCTCTGTGTCGGGTTTGGAACTCGAACGAGTCACTGCGGCCACAGTGGCGACAGCCACTGCCGACTTCGCGGCTTCATCAGCCAAAGTATTCCCAGCAACGTGTATCCCAACGCGCTGGTGTCCAAGTGTATGCACAACGTGGACCTTAGGAAGCGTTTCTTTCAAATCCGCAACCTTACCCCACAACAATTTGTGTTTAATGGTGTTGCCTTTAGAATCTCTGAACCCATTCAACTTCCAATAGTGTAAATATTCATTGAAAGACTGAACACAGTAGTAGGAGTCACAGACCAGCAAGGTTAAAATCGCCGGATCCGCGTGTTCCAACGCGAACAATAGAGCTTTGAGCTCAGCCAGCTGTGCTGTGCAATCTCCCAAGGTTTTAGTATAAGTATGTCGGGGCAGAATACTTTACCCTCCATAGTGCCGCTCACCACCGCACATGCAGCAGAATACTGTTGTTTAGTCCCAACCGCTGGTTGCGCAGAGCCATCGGTATACATGACCACCTGATATTGGTCAATAGGCAATGTGCCAGCAGGAACTGGGTACTCCATTTCATATTGAAGAAATTCTTGAGTCTGCAGTTTAGGGTCAAATATGTAATCTACATCAGTGGCTGTCAAAGACGTAGCCCATTGAATCCATCGCGGGTGTAAAGCTTTCGAATTAGGAACACTCGCTTTTGTAACAGCCTCTAAGGCTGGTATCGGGGAAACGACAATGATGCGTTGGCCGTGGGCAAGCGGTCTTTCTTTAATCACAGCCATCTGTACTGCAGTGAGTATTTTCTCAGTCTGTGCAAATCGTTGTTCTGCAGCAGAATACAAGTGGGACTTGTATGCAATCGGGACTGTCTCACCCTCATTAAAGGTGACATACGTAAACCCAACAGCCCCAGGTATCACCCTGATGACCAAATGTGTCTTATTGTCCCATGTGTGTAAGTGTTTAACTGCTAAGAGATCAGTTTGCAAATCTCGTAGTATGTGTGTATGCTCAATCGTCCAAAATCTACTCGAAAAATTCGGACGAATCAACTTGTATAAGGGTTTTATACGCATAGCATATTCAGGAATGTAAGTTCTGCCAAAATTCAGAAACCCCAACAATGACTGGAGCTTCCGAACCGTATTAGGAGGCTGCAATTGAGCACATTTCTCAAAAAAATGTGGCGCTAAGCTCCTGCCCTCTCTCGACAACTCATATCCCAGGAAATTGACGCTGAGGAAGGCAATCTTCGATTTCTTAAAATTACATTTATAGCCAATTTCAGCAAACCCCACAACAATGCGTGATACACGCCTTAGATGTTGCAGAATCTCATCGTCTGTCAAATATATGTCATCAACATATGATAACGCTTCAGGGTCCAACTCATGCAGAATTTCAGTTACACGAGCCGAAAATAGTCCTGGGCTATTCTTATACCCCTGAGGCAAACAACAAAACTTTTTCTGAGAGCCAAACGCACTGAAACTGGTATAGTCCCGACTTTCGGGCGCTATATTCTGGCAGAAAAATCCATTCGAGATATCTAACGTTGTTTTGTATTTTTTACGCACTATAGTATTCATAAGCGCTGTGCTATGTGAATTCTGTATTGCATATGTGCGTGTATGACCATTTAAATGTCTGTAATCCACCACTATCCTGTATGAATGGTCCGGTTTAGCAACCGGAAATAAGGGATTATTCATCGGCGAGACACAGGGCTCAATTACACCCTGGTACTCCAATTGTGTAAGAATATTCCTAACCGATGCCCTTGCTTCAAATTTGATAGGATACTGCGGCTGCGGCTGAGGTTCGCCTCTTATTGGAATTACATGATAAGGTGATTGTCTATCCCACCCCACATTATTTCTATATAGAGCGGGGGCCTGTGCAAGAGCCCATAATTTACTATAGGACTCCGCTAGTTCACTCGGAACAAGTGGTGAGAAGGAAGGTGTAATAACCTCTTCCCCCACTGGAGAGTCGCGAACAAAGTCAGGCGGCCAATCTTGTTCGGCCAGCAGAACGTCATATGATTTTACCACATGGTCCCAAAAGATGGTGTGTACAATGCGGTCAATGTCCCCTTCTAATTGCAGAGTCACCTTATATACTCTATCAGGATCAGAGACTCGCATATCCGCCGTTTCGACTTGTATGAAGTCATCAGTTGCTTTCAACTCCAGATGCTCTAGAAGACTCCGGCGAACTATTGTGACCTCTGCCGCGCTGTCTAACAGTGCCAACGCCCATGTTTTGTTCGTCAAGAGAACTCTCTTCTAACTGAGACTGCTGCCACTTTCTTCTTTTTAAATTGCTGTTTTTGTTGCAGTGGTTTCTCTTCTTGTTTAATAGAAACCTCAGTTGAGCGTTGTGAATCCTGTCTTGGTTTCACGTACTCAGTTCTCCGCTCTGACCGCCCACCTCTCTCACTTCTCTTCTCTGAGGAGTCCTGAAAGGAACGAGATTGGCGTGTATCAGTATATTGATATCTTTCAGGCGTCTTCAAATTATCCCTATTCCTGACATTATACCTATTCTGCGGGGTCTCCGGTTGCGGAGACTGTCCCCATCTTTCTTAGGTGTTTCCTGTTTCTTTTCCCAGCGCTTTTTATTACCCTCAGGTTGCTGTTGTTTAGCATTATCTTTATTATTTTTACCCTGTAATTGGGGTTTTTGCGGTCTAGCCCCTAGGCTATCGCGACCAATACTACTGCCTCTCCCTTGAGATTACTCAAAATAATAGAAGAAACTGCGGCAAAATTGCCCATTAACTGCATGCCCAAATCTAAGGCAGGGGCAGCCCCATATTCATCTTGAATTTGTTTAAGCACTTCCGGGTAAATTAGCTAATGTCGGTGTACCGTGTGCCGTAGTGTAGAGCGCGGCAAACACCGTGCCCCAGGTATTACAAAGGTCCACCGGAGGAACCATCCCATACGGCAAACACATCGTCAATATTCTATGTTTATCCTGAGGTCCCGTATGGGGAAATACTGCTTCCAGCGTATTAATTATTTGCACCAGCCAAAATGGAGTTTCCTCACGTTTAGCCGGTACTTTACCCATAACTGAGTGCACAGTGGCCGGATTAATACCCGGAACCACTGCATGTGGGTGCGCCGGAGCAGCACGTGCTGCGTTTGTATTTAGTGTCTGCATTACAAACTGAACTAAACGTCTATATGTAGCCGTTAAGTCTGTATATAAACGACGAACTTCAGCCACTGTCAATTGAGCAGCCACAGGATGAGGTGTATATGTAGCCAATAAAGGCCAGGTAGGACCATCATTACTTAGTGGACCTAACCTAACTTGTGCTACTGTGTGTGGGAGGGCGCCATCAAGCCAATTATGGTGTTCTTGATAAGATAAAGGTATCTCTAAATATGCATAAGCCCTGTATTGTCCAGGGACATTTGCAACAGTGTATTCGTGAAAAGTGTTTGTACCCCCATCAACTGCTGGAAATACGACCCAAGAATAAAAAAGTTCTGTTCTATAGGCTGCATGGGCATCCACCACAAAAGTCACCGGACCCCCTTGGACTGTCAGTCCATGTGCTATCAGATGTCCTGTGAGCGGTTGTCGCATATTAAGCGCTATATTCACTACATTAGGATTCGCCATTTGTACAAAACAGCACTAGGTCAGAGAAGGCACACCAATATCGGGGTTTTCCTTTTAAAGTTCAAGCTTGAACAACCAACCACTAAGTAATAGGATATTCCTATCCCGTGGCGGCGGAAATCCTCAGCCCCACGGACGTCTCCACTTACGGAACCGAGTAGTCAAAATATATATGAGACGGAGAGAATCAGCTGGACCCAAATATTAGAGCCAGACCAATCGTTGGCGGCGCCATGTCGCGTGGGCTCTCATTATCCTAAATGAGACTACTGGATTTCTAGGCAGCAGGATCGATAACAGTGTGGGGGACTGAGTCTGACCCACGTGTAAGGAACTGTGGGGGTCATTCTGACCCTGGCCGGCGGCGGTAGCCGCCAGCCTGGCTGGGACCGCCAGAAGACCGTACCACGGTCAAAAGACCGCGGCGGTCATTCTGGGTTTCCCACTGGGCTGGCGGGCGACCGCCAAAATGCCGCCCGCCAGCCCAGCGGGAAACACCCTTCCACGATGAAGCCGGCTCCGAATGGAGCCGGCGGAGTGGAAGGTGTGCGACGGGTGCAGTAGCACCCGTCGCGAATTTCAGTGTCTGCTGAGCAGACACTGAAATTCAAAGTGAGGCCCTCTTACGGGGGCCCCTGCAGTGCCCATGCCATTGGCATGGGCACTGCAGGGGCCCCCAGGGGCCCCACGACACCCCTCACCGCCATCCTGTTCCTGGCGGTTGAAACCGCCAGGAACAGGATGGCGGTGAGGGGGTCGGAATCCCCATGGCGGCGCAGCAAGCTGCGCCGCCATGGAGGATTCCCATGGGCAGCGGAAAGTCGGCGGTATGCGCCGACTTTCCGTTTCTGGCCGCGGCTGTACCGCCGCGGTCAGAATGCCCAGTGGAGCACCGCCAGCCTGTTGGCGGTGCTCCCGCCGACCAAGGACCGCCGGGGTCGGAATGACCCCCTCTGTCTCCCTAAAATCCGTTTTTTGCTCCGGCTAACTAGCAGTGCCTCATTTCTCCCACGGGGAAGAGATGATTGGGCAGCCGAGTGCATGACATCTTTGGAACTTCTCAGGGAAGTCGTGGTCACTCAGATCCAAACCAACTCTCTCATTTACAGTATGATCTCATATACAAATGACAAAGGCAGTATAAGTTTTATATAATGTTTTAATAAAACGACTGCATTTTAGATAATAAGGCGTGAGCCGCAATAACCAGAACCATACAACACAGTAGGATTGAAATAGTCACCAGGAGAGTAAAACATAAGAACAAAGCTATCATCGTGTCCAATAGTTTCTACTCTTCCTCTGCTTGTTCTATTTCGAGCACAGCATGTTAAGCTTCTAGCTTGCCTTTCTGAATCACTGGGGAGACATCAGCCCTCATACCTGAGCAAAGGCCTGTGATCTTGGTTGAGCATCTGCAACGAGGCAGTCAGCGTCTAGTTGTGGTTCCCTGGTCGGAATCTCCCTCTTGCGTGTATTGGGACAAGGAAGTGATTTTATAACTAACATGTCAGCGTGATCACAAAATTTCCCTACGCAGGAATGCCAAAGACTAAACTCCTACCACGTCTATCGGCAATGTACCAGACTGTATCCTTGACTGAAGCACAGAGTGAACAGGAATGTGGTATGGAGAACTCCAGTGCTGAAGTAGGCTAAATAGTGTGATATGAATAAAAAACAAGACCGTAGAACTGGCTATTTGAAAAAAGCATTTAGAGCAAAGTGCACAGTGCACAGAGGCTCTAAGCTCTAAGCTGCAAGCAAATGAATAAAATACATCCAGGGCAAAGTGCACAAAGGCCTAAAGCCTGAAGCTAATGCACAAAGGATACGTAAAACTAACCACACCATAAGGACACGTTGACCCCTCCAGGACAAGTGGTGTTGTACCATCTTCCAGCTGAGGTGCTGCCCCCTTCCCCCTGAGGTGACTGTGTATTACTGACCTGATGCCCCTGCAGTGTTCTCTCTATGTTGATGCAGAAGCCTTGGCCTATGTGATGTGGCCCTGTGGCCCATGTATATTATGGACTGGGCAGTGTCCCTCCATTTGTATATATGTAAATACTGTTTTGATTTTTGAGGACGTATTTCTCATATTTTATCTTATTACACTCAGTTCAATCACTTCCTTTTGTCCTTTCATTATTCCTGAGGGGTACGACGTGGATGTGTAATGTTGTTGCATCTGTTTGTGTGTATGGTGTTGGGGGTGGGTGTGGGGGTGTTGTGTGTTGTGTGTGTGTCACTCTCTTTTTCATCCTCCCTCCCCTGTATTCTAAGTGGCAGTATTCACCATGGTTGTCTTCACCAGCATTGGTATTCCTGGTGTAGGAGGAGGTAGACCAGCATGGGGAACACCTGCAGTTCGGGCTCCATGGTGGCGTGGTTCTTCCCTGAGTGTCGAGAGATGGGTCGTTTCCCTTCTGTTTCCGCAGTGCTTTTGATGTCATTGGTACCGCCCCGGAAAAGGCCTCTTGTAATACTGCGAGCAGTACATTGCCTTCCGCCTGGCTGTTGGCGGTTACCACTGTGGTGCTTGTTGCTACTGCCGTGGCTCTCAGTGTTTGAAAGTGGCTGTGTGGGTGATTTCCACTGTGGTCATAATTCTATATTTTTTACTGCTGGCTTGTTGGCGGTATTACCGCCGCTTTCACCTGACCGTCAGGGTTGTAATGAGGGCCTTAGTCCCCTATTTACTAACTCCTTGTGCCAGGTTTGCCTCACAATGTGAAGCAAACCAGGCACAATGAGGGGTGAAACCCTGAAACCGGTCCCAGGATGCTTGTTTCCGGTCCAGGGAGAACCTGGCCTGGCAGTTCGGGCTGGACTGTTCCCTTGAGGAACAGGGTCAAGACTGATTTGCATATGGCTTGGTTCAAACTGGGGTGGCATGGTGAGCAAAATAATGGATGGATTAAACCCAGATCTGTGACTGGGGGTGAATATTTTATTGGTTCTGCATTCCGTCCATCCAGTTACGCTATCCCGCTATTTTTACTCTGTGCACTGGAGCAATGCTAACCAGGCCCCACTGCATTTGCTCTGACTCCTAAACCATATCCTCCTGATTGGCACACTTAACATACTTATAAGTTCCTAGTATCTGGTGGAAAGTGTGCCCAGAGCCTGTAAGTTAAATGTCACTAGAGAATTGCAGCGCATATTATGTGCTCAGAATGTCTTACTGAGGGAGCTAATGAGCAATCTCAACACCTGAAGGCCACTTCCAATTTAAAGTAATGTCTTTTTGGATTGAAGAATACCCTTGCTACCTTCCAGAGGCTGCTGTACACGGCCATTTCTGGATAATAGATCTTTAGTGAAGCTTATCTAGATGATATTGCTATCTTGAGCTCCAGCTGATGGGATTACTTGATTCACCTCAGAGAAGTGCTAACGGCCCTGCAACATACAGGACTATCATGGCCACCAATTTCTCAGATGGGGCAGGGATCTGGAGTGTACCTGACCACCAAGCTGTCACATGGCATGGGGTATGACACCATTCAAGCCCCCTGACAGAGGTGACCTCAAAAAAAGAGCCAACGCAGAATTTAATGACTGAGGAATGTTGGTAGACCTTCAATACCCTGAAAGAAGTATTGTTCATAGCACTAGTACTCAAGGCACTTGATTTCAGCAAAGAGATTGTGGTCTAAACAGATGCTTCAAAACACAGGATTGAGGCACTATTATCACACCTGAACGATGAGGGTCAGGTTCTACCAGTTGCCTTTGTTAGCAGGTCACTTCTTCCCAGATAACACAGTTGGCATTAGAGTGCCATAAAGAGGGAAGCAATTGCTGTGGTCTGATCACTGAAGAAGCAGAGACCATTCTGGTTTGGCAATCATGTTAAGGTTCAAATTGACAACAGGCCTCTCAGATGGTGTACTGCCATTTGATAAAGTTTGTTTTGACCAATGACTTTGTGTTTCACCACTGCGCATATTAGTTGCTCAATGTTCACCAGTAGCACATGGTATGTTTTGTTCAGTTGAGCCACCTATGGGCTTTGACATGGCATTAGCCATTACTTTCTGTATTCAGTTTAGCCGCCTATGGGCTTTGACATTGCATTAGCCATTACATTCTGTATTCTGCCTATTGGCTTTGACATGCTGTATCCAGTCTAGCCACCTATTGGCTTTGACATTGCATTCCTATTGGCTTTGACATGATATTATACATTGTATTTTGTATTCAGCTCTGCTGCCTATTGGCTTTGACATGATATTATATATTGCATTTTGTATTCAGCTCAGCTGCCTATTGGCTTTGACATGATATTATACATTGCATTTTGTATTCAGCTCAGCTGCCTATGGGCTTTGACATGATATAAGACATTGCATTTTGTATTCAGCTTAGATGCTTGTTGGCTTTAACATGACATTGCATTTGATATTTAGGTTAGCTGCCTATTGCCTTTAACGTGGAGTTAGACATTGCAGTTGAGAATCCAAGCTGTATTTTTCCAAGCTGTGTTTTTGCACCAGAGAACCAAGATGTTTTTCTCACAGTAGACTAGACATGATAAGAGAGAGTACATGGGTGTTGTTCTCTCTGCTTGAGCTTGGGAACAGGAGTAGTCTTGGAGACCTGGCCAGTCTCCAAAAGGCTTGCTCAGTTTCCCAGGTCTGAGAGGAGGGGGCACACCTTTGTAACGAATGACACAGGCTGCAGAGGGTCAGATTCGAATCTGCCGGACCTCGTGCTGGAGCTTGGCGCCAGCTGCCAGCAATCCCGTGTGGGTAGATGAATCTCTCTTTCTCGCGGCTGAAAGGGGTCATCAGCTTGCAGACCTTAGAAAGATGAAGCTGTAGATAGTTCCCACACGGTGAAGTATTTGTTTTGCTTTGCATTCAATATCTTATAAATATAACCTGCTGTGTATATTGCAAACTGATATATTTTGTTTGATTAACGCGGACTTGAAAGCTACTAATTCGTCATACATAAAATATTGTGGTTGGGGAAGAATTAACAACAATAAAAGTCTTCTTTGACCTCACAAGTGCATTTCTAGTGTGTTATGTTAGTGCTTAGAAACTAGATAAGAGGAAAGCACTACAATTGGTACCAGGAGTCGTGGGGTCGGTCACTAAGAGGTGATTAAGAGGGTGTTGACGAGTTGGTAGATTTCTAAGTGCACGCTTTAAAAGTGTAATTGTTTCTGTTGTTTGGAGAATTACAGAAATTGTTCTGTTTGGAGAATCACAGTAGCACGGCAGACCATGTCTGAGAATACATGTGTTGATGAACTGCCTGATGGTGCTAAGAAAAACTGTGAATTGTTTTCTGTTTGGGGAATTACAGAAGAAAATGCATGTGTAGCTAAAATGCCTGATAATGTTTTGAGAAATAATTCCTGTTGTATATATGTAGAAAACGTGTCTTTTGGAAGTAATGATGACAGAAAGGTCTGGATACCTTTATCTGCTTACAGAGAAATGCAGGAGAAATGTAGGAAGTTGGAACATGAAAATAGGAATTTACGTGAGCAAATTAGCCCGACTGAAAGTTATAAAAGGGCTGTTTTTGAAGAATCTTTCTTGTCCCATTCCAGTAATGAGGGGGTTAAGACAGCTCCGAGCTGCACTGAGTTTTCGTGTGAGCCAGGGTTTTTGGCAGCCAAAATGCATTCCTTAACTGATAACACGGACGAGAGAGACCAGAATGTGATTTACGAGTTACCGTTGCAAAATGCACAAGTAAAACGAAGGATTTTAGAGCAAGACACCCCGAGTTTCATTAGCTTGTTTGATTTTTGGAAAAAGAATATCCCTCATTTGAGTGAAATCCTAACACGTTTGTATATGGTCACTGTGAAAAATTATATGCAGCTGCGCACTTGTGATTTGGCAAATGAAATAATGCAGACTTTAGGTTTCTGCGCAGTGCAAGAAGGAAATACTTATGTACATGTAATTCAGGAACAAGGAAAGAAAATAGTGCCCCTAGCTAGGATCATACACTGGATCTGGTACTTGCAAGACAGGGCTAGAGTACCACAGATAAAAGAGTTACCAATGAAATTGTGTGCACCATTTGAATTCGTGTCCACTGAAGATAAAAAGCATGTTTGTTTTACTAATGATTCATTGACTGAAATGTTGTTTTCTGGCACAGTAGAAGGAACAGCGTTGTATAATGTGTGTCAGATTTTAAAGCAAGAGCTACGTGAGATGTGTCATTTTTATGCTGATTTTTGGTTCTTTGATAATGTTTTAGCCACATGGCTTGTACCTAACTGGTTCAATTACCTTGCAGATGTTAATGAGAAAAATTCAGAGAGAGAAGTGTACACCCAGAACAATGCCTTAGTGGGGATGGCTAAGTGGGTGCCCCAGAAATGTGGACAGCTGAGAGAAAAAGCCACTTACAGGTGGGCAGAGATGAGAGAGATGCACATTCCCCTAGTTTTGATAAAAACTGTGCAGCACACACAAAAGCAATCTGTCATGGAAGCAGTCACAGAGCAGTTGGGGAGAGGAAAGTTACCAGAACAGAAATGGCAAATTGATCAGGTTTTAGGGAGAGTGATTGCTGCAAATTACCAAGGAAAAATCGAAATTATGCTGATACCTAGAAAAGAATCTGATTCATTCATACAAATTGGAGACAGAATGGCCCAACTTGGCAAAAGTGCAGTGAATGGAGGTTTGTTAAAGAAGGAGTCTGCCCCAGCCCTTCTGACAGTGCAAGAAAAGGGAAGCTGTGGCGCAGCAGATAAAAACCTCAGTACTGATGTGTGGGCTGAAGCCCCAAGTGACCCTCCAGAACCTGCAGAAAATATAACAAAGGGCCCCAAAAACGTCCTGCTGATTATAAAACAGGGAAAGAAAGAGGAAGGGTGCAGTTTAAATGAAAAATGTTATTTGCAAGAAAAGTCATACTTGTTTCTTTTGCAGATTCTACCACGTTTCGCCACTGTCCCTGAGTGTGCTGTGTGGTCCCCCTTCCGGTGTGTGCGTGTGGGGTCGGGGAAGGGACCGAATCCCCAACCTGAACCTGGCTGAGTAAAGTGCCAGCACCATGGATCCATTTTGCGCAAACTGCGCCTTCAGTTCAAGTTCAACTTGTTTGATTGCATTCTTCCACTGGAACTAAGCTGTGTTTTTTTTTTTTTCCCCTCTCGTATGGAACTCTGACTTTTGCTTACCTTCCAGCAAACCTTTCAGATGGACCGTGCATCTTTTACATGAGCAGAACTCATGCCACATCAAATTGCTAACACTGTTGAATTAGAGACTCATTCAGAGAAAAAAAAAAAATTGCTCAGTCTTTTCTATGTAGATGTATCTGATGTGAAAGGTTATGAAATCTATATGTTAATTCACTTCTATTGCTTTACAGGGATTGCTTTGATATAATGTTTTTTTTATGCTGATGTTTTTTTTGTTTTTGTTTGAAACAAGAGATATGTGAAACAAAAATTCATTGGTCAAAGGGCGGAATGTACTGCCATTTGATAAAGTTTGTTTTGACCAATGACTTTGTGTTTCACCACTGCGCATATTAGTTGCTCAATGTTCACCAGTAGCACATGGTATGTTTTGTTCAGTTGAGCCGCCTATGGGCTTTGACATGGCATTAGCCATTACTTTCTGTATTCAGTTTAGCCGCCTATGGGCTTTGACATTGCATTAGCCATTACATTCTGTATTCTGCCTATTGGCTTTGACATGCTGTATCCAGTCTAGCCGCCTATTGGCTTTGACATTGCATTCCTATTGGCTTTGACATGATATTATACATTGTATTTTGTATTCAGCTCCGCTGCCTATTGGCTTTGACATGATATTATATATTGCATTTTGTATTCAGCTCAGCTGCCTATTGGCTTTGACATGATATTATACATTGCATTTTGTATTCAGCTCAGCTGCCTATGGGCTTTGACATGATATAAGACATTGCATTTTGTATTCAGCTTAGATGCTTGTTGGCTTTAACATGACATTGCATTTGATATTTAGGTTAGCTGCCTATTGCCTTTAACGTGGAGTTAGACATTGCAGTTGAGAATCCAAGCTGTATTTTTCCAAGCTGTGTTTTTGCACCAGAGAACCAAGATGTTTTTCTCACAGTAGACTAGACATGATAAGAGAGAGTACATGGGTGTTGTTCTCTCTGCTTGAGCTTGGGAACAGGAGTAGTCTTGGAGACCTGGCCAGTCTCCAAAAGGCTTGCTCAGTTTCCCAGGTCTGAGAGGAGGGGGCACACCTTTGTAACGAATGACACAGGCTGCAGAGGGTCAGATTCGAATCTGCCGGACCTCGTGCTGGAGCTTGGCGCCAGCTGCCAGCAATCCCGTGTGGGTAGATGAATCTCTCTTTCTCGCGGCTGACAGGGGTCATCAGCTTGCAGACCTTAGAAAGATGAAGCTGTAGATAGTTCCCACACGGTGAAGTATTTGTTTTGCTTTGCATTCAATATCTTATAAATATAACCTGCTGTGTATATTGCAAACTGATATATTTTGTTTGATTAACGCGGACTTGAAAGCTACTAATTCGTCATACATAAAATATTGTGGTTGGGGAAGAATTAACAACAATAAAAGTCTTCTTTGACCTCACAAGTGCATTTCTAGTGTGTTATGTTAGTGCTTAGAAACTAGATAAGAGGAAAGCACTACAGATGGCTGAAACAGATGAAAGTGGAAAAACCTCAATTTGTTGTGGTGCGCACAAACTTTAGAGAGGATCACAAGAATGGGACTGATCATGGGGATGACCTTTCCAGGTTCTTCAGTGTAGATGATAAGAACTGCCAATGGAATGCCTCAGTTGCACCTCACTTTTCATGTGGGTGGAACATGTAAGAAAATGCCTCCTATTGGCAGCAACATTTAATCACCAAAACGTTTTGGACTGATGCAATGTTTTTTTTTACAGTGTGCACTGGGACTCTGCTAACCAGGCACCATTTCATGTGCTCTGACCCTGAAAATAGTTTAAAATTTGCTATATTCCTGATCGGTACATTTAACTGATCTCTAAGTCCTTAGTATGTGATGCAAAGTTTACTCGGGCCTGTAACTTAAACTTCACTAGTAGACTGCAATATATATTGTGCTATCACTAAAGTGGCAATGCAAAACATGACTGCAGGCTTGCCAAGAGTAGCCTGATTGCGCAGAATTAAACAATGAATGTGACCAGCCAAATTACCACTTTTTACAGGCGTAAGATTTCCTTTTAAATATTAATGTCCCCCCTAAGATGGCTTTAAGTTCCAATAAGTCAGGAAGGATGCATTGTATGTAGAAGTAGAACATTTCCCTAAAGAGGAAAGGTCAAAAAAGGTATTTTCACTGTATCAAGGTTAGTCACTCCAAAGAGAAGCACTGAAAGTTAATGTTGGAATTAAATAAGGTTACCTTCACCTAGGAACCAGATAAAAAGTTACATATTGGGCTTTTTAAAATATTTGCTACACATCCTTATCTTGCCTAAAAAATCTAGAAGCCCCTTTGCCTGAATTTCCAGCTTTCATTCTAAGAGTAGAATACTCCTGGGTGAGGTGGCTCCCACAACTAAGACAAAAGACTTGAGCATGGGAAGGTGTCCTGCTCGTCTGACAATATGACCATTTGGGCCATGCGTAAGACCTTAATTGTCTTCACTAGGCCTGCCCTAACACAAGCAAATGTACCTCACACCAGGGCTTGCCTACTCTATTGGGCTTCAAGCCGGCTAGGCACCAATCCCATTTGGAGAGGAGCTGCGCCAAAAATTGTTTTTGAGTGGCACAGGAGAGGGTTTGAGGATTTCTGTGATCACACCTTTAAGGTAGGCACAGAAGCTCTGCACAGGCAAAGAAAGGTTTTGTCATCTTGATTTTACAAGAGTAGCACTGCAGGATTGTTCGCTGCAAAAGGTGATATGGTTACTGCTAGGAACATTTTCCCCCTGATAACAGAGGAGCCACAAGTCACCCTCCACCCACGGGCTAATGCTAGGTGTTAGAAATGGGGTCTTTGGTTGGCAGTCATGTTACCCCCTGTTCAAGCAAGTCCCCTCACTTTAGTCAGGGTAAAGGAGAATCAACCTCAGCTCTTCTCCAGGCAGAGGTTCCTCTTGATGTCCAGAAGTGATCTAAAGTCTGTGGTTTTGGGTGCCCTTCTTATACCTACTTTGCCCTTTGATGTAGGCTTACTTCAAAGGAAAGTCTCTCTTGTTTGTGAAATCCTACCTTGCCCTGGTCAGGCCCCAGACACACACCTGGGGGTTGGAAACTGCATTGTATGAGGGCAGGCACAGCCGTTTCAGGTGTAAGTGACTACTCATCCCCTCCCTCCTAGCACAGATGGCTCGTCAGGTTATGCAAGTGTCACCGCAGCTCTCTTTGTGTCACTGTCTAGAGAGAGCTGCAAACAGCCCAACTGTCAAACTGACCCAGACAGAGAATCGACAAACAGGCAGAGTCACCGAATGGTTTAAGCAAGAAAATGCTCACTTTCTAAAAGTGGCATTTTTAAACACACAATCTCAGAATCAACTTTACTAAAAGATGAATTTTTTAATTGTGAGCTCAGAGACGCCAAACTCCAAGTCTACCCGCTCCCAAAGGGAATCTATGCTTTAATCAGATTTAAAGGCAGCCCCCATGTTAACCAAGAGAGGGATAGGCATCGCAACAGTGAGAACCGAATTTGGCAGTATTTCACTGTAAGGACACTGTCAGGACATACAAAGCACATTAGCATATGTCCTACCTCAAACATACACTGCACTACCTTATGCCAATAATGGAGTTCCAATTATGTACACATTTTGTACAGGAGCACTTGCACTGATAGCAGTGGTAAAGTTCCCAGAGTAACAAATACAGCAAAACAGAGTCCAGCACACATCAACAACCTGGGACGCAGAGGCAAAAAGTTAGGGGAGACCACCCCAAGGATGCCAAGTCTAACACCAGGCATAAATGTGGAACACCTGGGCACCCTCTTCAGACCACTGCTGGACTTGTAGAAGACCTGTGGAAGCCAGAAGACGTACTATACCTGCAGCTCTGACCAATGAGGAGATCCCTAAGGACTGGACCTGCTTTTATTTGTACTCAGAACAAAGAAGTTGACTCACAGGGCCAATTGACTGACCTCCAGTTAAACTATAGGGAGGCAACTTTTCTGACAAATCCTAATTTATTGGTTTCCAAGCTATCTGCCCTGGAGCTTGCTGGTGGCTTTTGTTTTGGAGAGGCCTGAGCCCCAAGTGTTGTTCCTGATGTCCTGAAACCCTTGGCTAGTATTATAGTGTACTTCCCCTGCCCAAACTGCAAAAGTTAGGATTCAGAAACTTTTTGCCAACTTTCTCCCTGGAGAACCAACGAAAGCTGTGTCCACCGATGGCAACTTTCTGGTTTGTACCGCTGAAGGATGTCCAACTTCTAGAAAGGTTTCCAAGTCCAAAGCTAAACCTTGCACGGGGCAAACCTGGTAGTTGTATCCGACCAACCATCCATCATGATTAGCTTTAACTTTGCCTTTGACCTGGTCTAGCATGACCTGTTAGGTGTTTTGCACTTTTTGGTGCTATTTTTAGTTATGACTTTAAACATTCATGGGAGTTGGATTTAGATCGAGCTATTAATGCTTTATGCATTTTCTTAAATTACTCCTGTCTGCTTGTTGCCAATACCTACTAGAAGATGGGCTCAGGTTTAAATTGCGGAAACATTTACTGGACCTAACAAGAATAGTGCCATTATTACATGCAATAGATGACCATCCATCTCAACTAATAATCCACTTTCTCACACAGGCATAAGGAGGAGAAATGTTTTCATTCCTCCTTATTTTTACAACTTTGTACATGTGCTGCACTGTACAGCAAACAAAGTGTGAAAGGTCTTAAAGGATAGATTTTATACTGGAAGAGTCCCCTTCCAGCACCAAACCTAACCTTTAGAGAATGTACACGCTATAGCACTTTGGCACAATTGTGTTTGTGTTGGCATATGGAAGCCAAAACTAGTGCCTGGTGAAAAATTACTTATATTTGTTGCTAGATAAAGCAATTTTTTTCCCTCTCGCTTTGACTCAAGACAGCACAGCTATTTTAGTTACGGTGATGAAGTTTCTCAAATATGTGTAAATCTGGACCAAACGTTCTATTATTTTTTTACTCAGCTGAGTTACTCTGAGTGACATTTGTAGAGATGTTACACTGTTACAAAAAAACTAAATCGTTAAAAAATACATACCATATACCATAATGAAATTCAACTCTGACTCTGAAGTATCTATGAGGCTGTGTATTATGTTATATGAAACTCCTAAAACACTCATAATAAGAAGTAAAACAAAATAAAATTACATTAAGTGAAGATGCTTCTCATCGCTCCTTTTGGAATCAAGGATTAAAGTTAAATGGAAAACTCACTCTTGTATTGATAAGGCTTGTCTGGTAAACGGTTAGGGGGCCTTAATGGACAAGTACAACTTAATACACTTGTCAGAAACATCCTCAGACCTAGTCCAGCAACGAATGTTGAAGCGATTAAAGCAGAGTGGCCTCTAACCAACCGAACAATGCATAAAATTATAGAATGTTCTGGGTCATTGGCTCAGAGTAGAATCTAAGATCGTATGTGTTGAGAAACTCCCCAAGATAGACCTGTTCAGCCAATCATTTGAACAAAGGATGGGTCCAGACTCTTCACTATTTCACAGAAGAAATTTGTTACGTAAATGCTCAAATTTGACTGGCTACTTATCTGGGCATTCTGAGCATTCTTTGTAAAGACATACCACACTTTTATAAAGCATCAATTCTCATAAATAAATACATTACTCATTTATTAATGAAATTCAAGTTGTTGAAAGTAAAATTTACGCCCAGGTACTATCATTATCTTACAGTGAGCATACAGAGGACAGAGTATCGATAGGGATTTTGTTCTCCACTGATAATACTTTGGCAACTGAACTAATTTTGGACGTTTTCTGAATTTAATGGTTTGTGTTGCACTTTCAGGAATTTGGCTACATCATAAGCACTACAGCAATAGATTGAAGCCCCACCATATCCCACATCCATCCAGGCTACATTTACGAAGTGAAGTAATAGCTGTATTGTCATTTAATGAAGATCTCTACTTCAATAGACATGGGTTCATGGACTTCCTTTGCTGCAGCTATTTGTTAAGATAATGTGTTCCACATCTCTACGCCTGAGCATCATTGCGCTCTTCAAAGGTGGACAACGCAGCATTGGTCTGATATTGGAATGAACTTGAAATTTGAAAGTGTATGTCAAGTGACATGAATGTGTCCACAGCAGATATATATTGACTACTTGCAGCTCGGAAGATTGACATTTTCATTGTGCCCTTTAAAGAAACGTTGCATGTGGCTGAGGCCTATAACTTGTGTTCAGTGCCTTGAATGAATGAATGTAATTTGTGAAGTGCACAGATGCTTCCCAAAAGGTTCTCAGCGCTAAAATCCTGTAGAACGTGACAGTAACTTATAATTCACTGAAAAGGCGAGTTTTTATTGATGCCTTGAAAGCCTTTTCTGCATCTAAATCTGAGAGCTTTAGGAAACAGGTTCCAGCTTTTTGCAGCCAGCTACACAAAGGAACGCCCCACCAATCTGTCCCTATGTTTTTTAGGAATATTTATAAATCCCTAGTTGGAGCAAGGTAAAGTACCGTAAAGTTCACATTTCTTAAATGTCATTTGAAGTAAAAAGGACCAGGTTGATGCAGGGCCAATAAGTGCCATTTAAAGGCTTTAAATATTTCCCTCTGTTTGCCTGGGAGCCAGTGAAAAATCTTCAGATTTTCCCTACTGGATTGTCTTCTAGGACAGTTCCAAAACATTTGTGCAACTTAATTTTGAACTAGTTGTAATTTATTAAGAAGACGGGCCAGTTGTCTAAAATACAATGAATTTGCATAATCCAGTTTTGCCATAATCATTGGTTAAGTCGCCATCCTACGAGTGTAGTCAGATATAAGTAGCAAAGCCTTTCTTAGATATTGTAAGACAGGTAAAGCATGCCTTTAACAAACTGTTGGACGTACGTTTAGCCCCTGCATAGTGCACCACCGCAGGATCACAATACACTTTTACCAAACCTTTGTAGTGCACTCAGAGAAGGAGTGATACACCAAGCTAATTACTACGAGAAGGTGTGCATTACAGCAGAAATTCTGTAGAAAGCCACAAATACGTTTGGAAACTGACATACATACTCAAAAAACGTGTTGTGAATGGGACCTCACCATCCAGACCCGAGGCACTTAGAGCATTTTATTGTATGAATCAGCTTAAAAAATATAATAATAATACTACTACTACTACTAATAATAATAATAACAATAATAATAATGCATTTGTCACTTTTGGTCATTTGCAGAAAAAGCAGGACTTGTAGCAAAATTCACGGAATGACATATTGTGCAATGCAATTTAAGACAGTACTCTGAAAAGGGGCAGCTGTTATAATACGTTTCAACATTTTCATATGTCAGGATAGTGTATTACACGTTCTGCCAGCCGGCTGAATGTGCTTTTAGTAGTATCTGGCTACACAAAGATAGGGGTCACCTTTTTGCATTTCATTTTAATATTAATTAACAGGTTGAAAACAGAGCATGCATTACATAAATGTTGCAACGAATGCCTGTGTTAACTTTCTATTTTCGCTGGATATAGCACACATACTCACTTTTAAGGTGTGAAATACAGATAGCACTTCTCGCATTCAAACTTTATGTAGTTGCCCTATTGGACTATAGCTTAGTTAAAGTAAATGCACTGATATTATCTCGTTTCTTCAATTATGCTGAGAAAGGAATTATTGAAACCTCAATGCCAGCTAAACAAACACGCCGTACACAATGGTTTACACCACCCTGCCTCTCCCTCCCACGAAGATATTATATTAACATATTGGTCTCAGGAGCCTAAATTGAAGAAACTACCCTGCTTAGGAAAAGCCACCGGTCTTGCAGTCCTTGTAAACCCTCAGAAGTTCACTAATGAACGAGCTCTCAAAAAGACCCAGAAAGGATGTCACTTTAAATGATAGTGTACATAGGTAGAAGACAAATTGCTCAACAAAGGTAGATAATCTTGGATTTAAGAAACAGAGACACAACTACATTGTCATTAAAGGCAAAGCTTGCCTGATCAGATGGCTAATTGTTTAGAATAGACAGTCACCTAACCTTCAATAAACAATTTGTCATCCGGAGATTCATTATCTCTGTGCCTGACAAGTCTTCCAAGTCTCCGCTCCACAAACCCTTTTTTAATGTCTTTAAGCTTCAGGCTAAAGGAACCTTTCCACATTTGTAATACCCGGCCTTTGTTTTCCTTCCAGCTTTGAGTTCGGCTCCCTGAACATCAGACAGTAGGTGTCCTTCCAACCTTCATGAAGAATTGCCAAGTGAGATAGCTTAATTGAATTATTTTGTTTTCCTGAAGTATGCTAAGTTGAATGCCTTTGTTTCCATTTCTTTGCCAAGGGCTATTGTAAATGAAGTCACTGGTAACTTTGAAGAGCAAGATGAAGACAAATTCCCCAAGTGCAAAATCAAAAGGTTTCAGAAGCCTCCTCTGCTTTACTTGGAATATCTGCCTTGTCCTGCTGTTCTTTAAAGTTTCCTTTCATGATGAAATCAGTGAAGGGCAGGTACTTTGCTTTCTATGAGAATCTACAGTTAAGGGCATACATTATGCTCCAAGTTGCATCAATCTATAAAGCAGGTTGAACGGCGAGAAGGGAATCGAGCAATCAGCACCTTGGCAGAATGCTCATCCATCCTCATTGTAAGCACTAGTGCGCAGATATATGACGAAGTGCTTATTTTAAGATTTATTTTATTGCACTATTGGTTTTATCGGTGCGAAAAAATAGTTGCGGTGATTTTACATTTCTTTCACAAGGAAGCTGGTATTGAATAATTTTAAATGGAGACTTAAAGTATTCTGTTTGAAAAAAAAGACCTTTCTCGCTTCTAATCAAATAAAAAATGACAATTGACTGTATAGTACATAGAGCCCCATTTGCAAATATTTTTTTTACAATTGCGTGTTGGGGCAGACGAGAAAAACGTGTGTTATGCTAATATGACAATTCTCAGAATTAATTTTTGCATGTGAAAAAAGTGATGAATACACCCTGATGCATTAGCCTAGGACATCTCTCATTCTCAGAGGAATTCAATGAAATCTGCACCTCGCACGACATTCTTTCTTTCCCCTTCTGCAGTCGTGAGCAGGTGCATGGCTGGCATATGGGAAGCCGCAATGCAGAAATAGGACAGAATGTCCTTTATATGTATTGCAGACCCGTTACTCTACCATTCATATTGGCTAGCTTGTTTCAGAATGTAGAGAAACAAACGGAGCTGAAGCAAGAAAGCATGCGGTGCACTTCTCACTTAGCCTTCCCCCACGCTGCTTAATCTCTTGGGCCCATATTTATACTTTTTTTAGCACCACATTTGTGTTATTTTTTTACGCAAAAGTGGCGTAAACTTACAAAATAAAATTGTATTTTGTAAGTTTGTTCCGCTTTTGCGTCAAAAAATGACACAAATGTGGCTCTAAAAAAGTATAAATATGGGCCTATATTTTTTAATTTTGCACCGCTTTTGCATCAACAAATAATGCAAACGCGGCACTAAAAAAAGTATAAATATGGGCCTAAGTCTATTCACTGCTGTTTTGAGCAAGCCCAGAAATAGCAAGGTACTTCCCTTCAAAAACAGGGGCAACTTCAAATGAACATATGCAGATGATTGTGGATCTAACGCATATAGATAGGTCTAATAGTTATCTTGAAACCTTAGACACATGTAGCAAAATGAATATGCCTAGCCTCAATATAAATAAAAACAATCTTCTGGTAGGGATTGGCAGTCAAAAAATAATTCGTGTGTAATGATCGCAGACTCACAGGCTCATTCATTACAATTACATTACATTTTATTATCTGTAATAAAAGAGAAAGGAACTACATTTGATGGTTGACCCACTTATGACCATAATCAGGCCAAGCTGATACCCTCTTTGACTTATAGCCATACCCTCATTTTCAATGTGATGCAGTTCACTGTATGTAGGAGAATACCCAATATTTATAAATATACTAGTGAGAGCCAAAATGGGTTGGAGTTTGGTGTGAAAAGGCAAGATTTGGCTTGAAGGACTGCTATTTTTTTTTTAATCTCCTATTTGATTAGGGATGCAAAAAAGGATGATTGAAAGGTATTGTGCAGGAAAGAATTTCCAGGACAGAATGGCCCAGTCTAAATCCATGGGCACAATGGCTAACTACCACCATAGAGGTTTTGAGGAGAATTTAAGGAGTCTAGCAAGATAAGGCCTTCTGAATAACATTCTAATTAAGAAAAGTTAATATCAAGAATTCAAGACAGGAAAGAGTTTGAAAAGAAAAAGAAAACATGCTCACTATGTAATACAATCATACAAGAGCCCTGGTATGCAATGATAATTGTCACAGACAATGAAAACGACAAATTGAGAGAAGATTTAAGATATGCTTCCTGAAACTTCCAGCCTATGAATTTAGAAGTTTCTGTGCAACATATAAGTTGCTATCGGAAAAATGTACACCCTGCGACTATAAGAATGAGTCATATTTAGTATAATCTACTGTTGTAAAACTCTTTTAGAAAAAAGAAGATTGTTCCAACAGAGTTTTATAATCAAGGTTAAGAAAATTGAGAGCAACTGTTCATTTCTATTTTCACAATCAAAATGCTTGAATACAAAAATAGTGCTGCTAAAGATCTAGTGGGTGCTGAAAAAATGCGAAGGGGAGTTGTTTCAGGATAAAACCTTTCCTGATCACCTGTGATTATATTTTCAAGATTGTCCCAATAGGATAGTTCTTACAGACCTACAATCTACTGACGGTACTTTGTAATTACACCTGGCTGCTTGTCCCCTCATGCAACGAAGACAGAGCCTAGCTCGCTGGGCGGGATTGCTCATATAAAGAGGAGTCCCAATTAATTTGGATATGTTTTGCATTAGCAATGACAATTTGTAATTTCCCTCACTAACGTGGCAGGAGGTTTGAACTCTGCTGAATATTGGCGAAGAGCTGAGGCTTCAGGTGCTACTTCTTAACTTAAATTTTAGCAATAAACACTAAATACACAGCTATAAGTCAAAAATTAATTCCAAAATGAAAATGAGAAAATAAGAGAAACAGTTCATCATTTCCACTGTCTGTGACTTCAAAGTCCATCCACCAATCCATGAATGAGGATTCTCTTAGGCCCATATTTATACTTTTTTAGCGCCGCATTTGCCCCGCTTTTTGATAAAAAAACGGCACAAACTTACAAAATACAAGTTTGTGCCGTTTTTGCGTAAAAAAGCGGTGCAAATGCGGCACTATATAAAAGTATAAATATGGGCCTTCATTCTACAGCAAGCCCTCTCCCTCCCTGTTCTTTACATGGAAAGCAGCACCAGACCACAAAGAAATTCAAGAGAGTGCCAAAAGGTGTTTTAGAGCTGTGTTTCCCAAACCGTCAGAACTCACTGGAGGATTATGAGATAGTTTGTGGTGGGTCACGAAAATTCAAACAATTAATAAATATGTCTTTAAATTCTGTATTTATCTTGTCACATTTTCTGAGCTTCAAAGACAGAGGTCAAATGTCAGGCTATGTTTTCTGACATATCACTGCCTATTTTTTTTAACACGGGAATTGGTGTTTACAAATGCCTTGCTTCCTTTGCAGTCAGAGAAAAAAAAAATGATGTGAAAATCTTGCTGTGGTACACTAAATGTGAAATGAAAGGGTGCAGGATGCCATTATTTGTAACACACAATAAAATGTAAACACTGTAAGTGAACCTCACACAATTTCAGCAGCTAAGAAAGAAAAAAATGAAGCACATTTTTGTAATGCTGAAGTGTGATGGAAACAAAGGGCCTAATTACGATCTTGGCTGATGGGATACTCCGTCACAAATGCATATTCCATCCGCCATATTACAAGTTCATTTATATCCCATGGAACGTGTAATACAGCAGACAGGATATCTGTCACGTTCATAGCGGAGAATACCATATGCCAAGATCGTAATCAGACCCAAAGATTTATTCGGATCCAAATAAAGCAAGACTCTTTACTTGGGGATGTACAAATGATATATAGTCACTTTATACCTTGTGTGAAATATAGTTTTTTAAGTAAAACTGTATGCCTGTTCAAAATAAATGTCAGTTTCTAAGAAAAATATGCTGTCTGTAAATGACAGTGCACTACCACACTATGATTTACGGCCTGATTTAGAACTTGGCAGATAGGATACTCTGTCACAAATGTGACGGATATCCTGTCCTCTATATTTCGAACCTCATAGGACATGTTGGGATTGTAATATGGCAGACAGGATATTCATCACATTTGTGATGGTTTATTCTCCTCCGCTGAGTTCTAAATGAGGCCCTTAGCTGCATAAAAAAAATGTTTGATTCATGTCCATTAAAGATAGATTGGTCATAAAAGTTGGTTGTTCTAAAAATTTGGGTTGTGGTCCTAAAAAGTTTGGGAGGCACGGATTTAGATTTTAGAGAGAGATCTTGAACATCAAACTGGGTACTCTCCTTCGATCCTCGAAATGGAATTCAAGAAATAACATGCCTCCGTAGGCACTATGTTATGGGGATGAAAACATTTTACCTCTGTGTCTTTCATAGATTGTAAATCTTATGTCAAATTGATGAGACCAAATGCTTTATTTTGAAAGTTTTAAGCTAGTTAGTTACACTCTGCAAAACAAGAGTCCCTGACTAGTAATAAACCATCCTAAATATAGATTCATAAGACCAGTCCGCCACTTTTATAACAACTTCCAAGTGCCTGGAGACCAAAAACACATAGGATGCTATAGTCCTACTTGCTAAATACATATAATTTAGATAGTATCAATTCACTCTGGTTAGAGAGAGGAAGACACAGTAGGACTGAGCTTTCTATTAGAATTAATAGGCATAATTCTGTAGAAGGTCTAAAAGTGACAATCTGTGTTTCATGCTATTGGAGACATCGAACCATGCACAGCTTTTCATTAGAAGAGAGATTTGGTTAAATATGAAAGCAGAAAAACATGTTATTTTGATTTTTGAGAAATATAAAAAGTGACCATTCCTGCTATTAAATTCTATGATACCATTCTAAATTAGGTAAAACACAAAATACACTGTTTTAAGTAGAAATAATCATTAAGTGGCCACTGCATTATGAAATGCAAAACCACTCTCACTTTCCAGTGAGCCATAGTTGTGGGCATTTGAGGAACTTTATTTCATATGGAACCTAATGTTCATCATACCAAAAATGCTACACACTCTCTCACAGTTAATAGAAATATTAACAACTGAAATAGTGGACCTGTTTGTGTTCATTACTTTATAAACCCTACAACTGAAAAACATGTGCTAATTTCATCCTTACAACTGCAAAAGATGTGCTAAATTCACTAACTCTATAAAAGGGGCGACAGTGTGTTCAATCTGTTGTTCCACACACTAGCCAACACAGACTGATCTGGCATACTCTAATAATTGACAGAAACCCCTGTCAAAGGCTGGAGGGCTCCCAGGAACTCCTTAAATCCTCTGTTCCATAAACTACAGAAAACAAGGTCATGTGAAAAAGCACCAGGTCCAGAATCAAGTGAAGTATTAAAGTAGTTGCTCTGTCCCTCCTTCCTGAATTGAACCAAGCACATAGGAATCAGTGCAAATTGGGGAACATGAAGAGGTCTACGTTCACCACATCTTCCACTTGATATATCCTGGGAGCTTGGATGTGAAAAGAGGTGTGAAAAAGTCCACTTGAAATGGGACCAAAGATTGCTGATGGAATAATCGTTGAGATACCTTCCAGGCACTTCTCTTATGAAAGACCCTCAACACTTATACACAGCCACCAGAATATACTGATCTGTCACTATTATGTTATCAAAACAATAAAATCATTAGATAGATTTGCTAGACTCTTAAAAGAAGCTATATACAATATTTGTGTTTACCTGATCTAGAGAAGTTACCTAACTGGAACATGAAAGCATATCATGAATGCATGACTTAAGACAGTTCAAATATCAAGAAGGCACTCCTGGTGGCAGTATAGTGCAAGGGAAACAATAGTGAACCATTAAATTACAAAACTCAGTGCACCTAGGATATATTTAGAAGTCCAAACCATTAGGACTTGTTAACATAGGAATCAAGATAAAGTAAAAGTTCAAGATGACATTGAAATCCAGCAATTAATGAATGGTTGAAACAACCAATCAATAAATCAAATATAGCATTTGTAAAGCACACCACTATCACCTCTAAGGGAACCTGGGTACTGAGGATAGTGTGTCTCTGTCACAAAGCTATGTCTTGAGTCACCCCCTGAAGTCCCCCAGAGAGGGAGTTGTTGGAAGGTGAAGGGGCAGGCTGTTCCAGGATTTAGCTGCTGTGTAGGAGAAGGAGCAGCCTCCGCAGCAGCTGGAATGGATGTTGGGGGGTGAGTATGAGGGTTAGTAAGGTGGAGCATAGTTGTCTTGCTGGGACGTAGAAGCTCAGTCAATGGTTGATGTAAGACAGCCCTAGGTTGTGGAGAGCCTTGTAAGAGAGTGTGAGGATTTTGAATTGCCATCTCTTCTAGACGGGGAGCCAGTGGAGGTTCCTGAGTTGTGTGGTGATGCTTGAGTGCTTGGGGGGAGTTTAGAAAGAGTCTGGCTTGGGTGTTCTGTAGAATCTGGAGCCTTTTAAGTAGCTGGGAGGACACTGCAGAGTAGATAGTGTTGCCATTGTTGAGGCGGCTGGTGACCAGGGCATGTGTGACGGACTTTCTGGTGTTGGTAGAGATCCAACTCATCATGGAGTTTGTCTAAGTGTTTGGAAACAGAAGCAGTGTTTCAGAGTGTCTTACAATTGCTGTTATTCGATTTGAACTGGAATGAATATACTTTGACCAAAGGAATAAAACAAGGGAATATATGCGGTTGAGAACTTGCAGGCGGTGTAATGGGAAACTTTAAACTTCTGAGCAAATTTAAAAAAAAGATGCCCTGAGGAGGTTCACAGTTGGTGAACAAAATGCATTGGCTGTTATCTGTTATACTGAAGAGAATAAAAGATCCCATTGGAGCAACATATTTGGATGATTACTTCCTATATGAACTTTGTTGATGCCCCTCCAATTGAAATTCACAAATGTCAGTGAGGATCCATTTGAAGATTCGGTGGAGTATACAGAGTATGTAGAAGCAAGAAGAGGCGACTGAGTTAACTTGTCGATTCATGGATAATTGGCGGTCAAGGATGATGCTGAAGTTTTGTGAGTGGTATGATGGAGAGGGCTTTGGTCTGAGTTCTGCTGATCACCAGCTGTGGTCCCATACAGAAGTGTTCTTCTCAAAGATCAGGACTTCTGTTTTGTCGGTGTTTGGTTTGAGGCAGCTGTTTTTCATCCATGTTGCTACATTCATCATGGCATTGAGGAAGTTGGCTTTGTCATTGTGGGGGCTTCGGTGAGTGAGAGGATTAGTTGAGTATCGCCGGCGTAGAAGACTATATTGAGTCTGTGTTATCTGACGATGTTTGAGAGGGGGTCATGTAGATCTTGAACATGGTTGGGCTGTGGGAGGATCCTTGGGGTACACCGCAGTTAAAGTTCTTTGGGTAGAAGTGAAGGCAGGAAGGTGGATGGTCTCCACGCAGCCTGAGAGAATAGAGGTTACCCACTTAGGGGCATTTTGTTGAATGCCTATGTTGTGGAGTCTGTTGAGAAGAGTGTGTTGGGAGACTGTATCGAACACTGCAGAGAGGTCCAGATGGATCAGAGGTGCTGCCTCTCCCTGGTCGAGGATGGTCCAGATGTCGTCCGTGGTGGCGATCAGTGCAGTCTCCGTGCTGTGGTTGACCCGGAATCCTGATTGTGTGGGTGTCGAGAAGGTGTTTTATTCTAGGCAGTCAGTGAACTGTTGGTGAACGGCTTTCTTGACCACTTTGGCAGAGAAGGGGAGCAGGGAGATCGGTCTGTAGTTTTTTAGGTCACTAGAGTTGGTGGATGGTTTCTCTAGGAGGGGTCTGACCTCTGCATGCTTCCATTAATTCAGGAAGATTGCCATGGAGATGGAGGTGTGTAGGATGTGAATTAGTTCTGTGCTAATAGTGTTGGCTCTGAGGTTCAAAAGCCAGTGGGGGCAGGGTTCAGTGGTTGCCCCGGAGTTGATGGATGACATGATGGCTGTAGTGGTCTGTGTGGTAATCTGGGACCAGGAGGTTATCATGTGGCTGTTGTTCGCTGCTTGAGAAATGTTATCTAGGCTGTAGATGGAGGCCAAAATTGTTGCACATTGTAGTGATCTTGCTGTGTAAGTAGTCTAAGAGGGTGTCACAGAGATCCTGAGATAGGTGGTGTTAGGCCTGACAGCTTTAGGTTAGCCATTCCCCAACTTTTTGCTTGCCTCCCTCGATTTGTCTGACCCTGCTTTTGCTGGTTTTATGACTCTGCACACTTTACCACTGCTGTCCAGTGCTAATGTGCATATGTTCACTTCTTTAAACATGGTGCTATTGATTTCTACCCAAATGGCATATTTAATTTACCTGTAGGTCCCTACTGAAGTGCACAACATGTGCCTAGAGCCTATCAATTAAATGCTACTAGTGTGCCTGCAGCACTGATTGTGCCACACACATAAGTATCCCCATAACCACGTTTCAGGCCTTTCATTGCAAGGCTTGTGTGTGCAGTTTCACTGCCACTTCAACTTGGCATATAAAACTACTTGTCAAGCCTTAAACACCCCCTTTTCTACATATTAGTCAACCCTAAGGTAGGCCCTAAGGACTCTGCCTTCCCCAAAAGTGCTCTCCAAGAGTTGGGTTTGAGCTTGCCTCATGTTCTGAAGTCTAAGGGCCAACAAAGACTTCACCAGCTAGCTTCTAGCTAGTTTTCTGACTTCAGGGATGCCAGGAACATTTTCAGTGATGTCAGCACCAGCGCTACAGCTGCTCCCGCCCTGTGGACCTCGCTTCACACAATGACCACAGCCTGCATTCAATCCAGATTCATCAACCCCATCAAGTCACCAGGAACCAACACCTCACCACTGACACCACACCACCTTCCTCTGCAACCAGACAGAACAAACACCTTGCCTCCCCTGCCTCACAGTACGGAATCAATGCCTCTTCTTTTCCCCGGATGCCATAAGGGACTGATGCCACACCGGCTGCAGCGCCCCTTCACCTCCACGACTCAGTGTGACGTCTTTGTCTTTCTGTTTTCAAAGGTACTGTATCTGGGGGTCCATGTGACTCAGTGACTGGTACCTGAGGTGTTGGATTATTGCGAAATACTTCATCGACAATGCCGTGATAGTCACAGTTGGAGCAATTGACTTTTTGAGCACTTTAGTGGGATTTAATCTTTACAAAATTACAATTTTGCTTCTGTACATTGGATTTTCATTGTTTTTACCTTATTTTAGTCTGATAAATATTATCTGTGTTTCTAAACCTGTGTGGTGTGTTTTATGGTGTTTTTACTGTGTAACTCTATAACTTATTGCACAAACACTTTACACATTGCAGCCTGACTGCTCCGTGCCAAGCTATGAGAGGGTGAGCACAAAATAATTTGTGTGGTGTTTTGTTGTGCCTTATCTTGACTATGATTGTGGTCCCTACTCAGACAAGGGTGTATACCTCCATTAACTAGAGAACCAAGTTCTAACAGGTGGATGGTGGTCTCTGTGGCTATTGGGTTAGAGTTCCTTGATGATTTGATGATTTTGAAGAGTTCCTTCGTGTTGTTGGCTGATGTGTCAATGCGGGCAGTGCTTGCTGCTCTTTTTGCGGCCTTGAGGTGGAGGTGGAAGTTGTTGAGCCTGCCTTGTAGGTGGCTCTGTTGGAGGGGTCCTTAATCGTGCACCATTGCTTCTCGAGTCGATGGCAGTTGCACTTGGAGTTTCTGAACTCCGGAGTATACCATCTCATTGGCTTGGAGGTGTTGTTGGATTTAGCTGGTTTCAGCGGGGCGACTGTCAGCTTGTTGGGCGATTCAGGTGGTGACGTATTGAATAGCCTGGTTGAGGTCAGCCATGGGATCGGGTGGTGCGGTGTCTGGGGCCTGTGCCCATATGGTCTCAGTTACCTTGCCTCATCTTTATAGGGGGGTGCTGAGGAGCTTGGAGGTGGTGTTCTGGGAATTAGAGATGTTAAAGGGGATGATGGTCAGTCCAGGTGGGTACAGTCACGTGGGTGAAATTGATTCTGTTGCTAGAAGTTAAAAAGGCATCCAGTGTGTGTCTGGCTTTGTGTGTGAGTTTGCTGATCAGTTGAGTGAGGCTGATGTTGCTGAGGTTCTCTATGAGAGAAGTGGAGTTGGTGTAGATGGAGTCACTAAGGTGGAAATTGAGATCACCGAGTATGACGCAGTGGAGGGAGTCGATGGTGAGTGGGACGATGCGGTTAGCAATGGTGTCACAGAAGGCTGGGTGTGGCCCTGGGGCTTTGTATGCAAGGGTCTTGCATCATGGTGTTGGCATTGGTCTGGAGTTGGACGTTAATGTACTCCAGGAGGGGCATTGGCTCGTTGTTGGATGGTTTCCTTGAAGATGATGGCAATGTCCCCGCCATGTTTGTTGGTGTAGTCTCGATGTATCATCTTGTAGCCATTAGGGGTGGCTGTGGCGATGTTGGGGTTTGAGGAGGGTGTTAGCCATGATTCAGTCTTCTGTGTGGGTGCAGTGCGGGTGCTAGTGTGTGCAGATTGGCCCGCATTGCAGGAGAAATGGCAGTGTAGGCAGGTGAAGGGTCCTTTGGTTGAGCACGAGGAGGCTGTGAAGCAGCTGTTGATGGGCTGTCTGATGCTCAGGGCCTGGAGCTCCTTGAAGGTATATTGTTAGGGGATGGGAGGACCAGGGGTCCTGGCACTGGGCTCAATCCAGATGTGGATGAGCACAGATGGGCTTGCCTTTGACGCACCTTCGACATGCCAGCAGTGCGCCCACTGCAAGTATCCGCTGCACGGCCATGCTACCACCTTCAATATATGTCCTGGGGGTTTGGAGGGGCCAGGGTGGGATGCGGGATGGCGAGAAGGTGGGAACATCAGTGGCATGAAGGACCAATCGGCAGGGGCATGATCAGACACAAGCAAGCTCAGGAATGTGGGCTGAGCTGTCTCAACTGATGTTCACAGAACTGTTTTAATGAATGTTTCTTAATGTTGACAATATAAATCACAAAACAAATTTTTGGGTCTATATTGCATTAAAAGTGTGCTGATGATGAAGATGATATACAATACAGTTACATGTTGTATGTTCTAATATTATTTGAACGATTCCTAGTGGAACATGGTAAAATGTATATACACATCACCCGTGTTATCAGAATACAGGATCGCCCCTTATTTATGCTTAGTGCAAATATGTCAACATTGTGAATGTATAGAAAGTAAATGAATGAGGTGGAGCAAGGGCATGCACTCTGAGCATTTCTACCATTATGAATAAGTACAGTGGCAAGTTGATATTTTATGATTGCAGATGTATGAGATGGATCATTCAAAGATGAAGAAGATTGAGGGCAGTCATGAGTTGCGACCATGAGATTAATAAGGAAGCACATGGCTGCGTTAAATTTGAAACATATTAGGGTTATTAATTAGCAGTCATAGGAGTACCTAGTGTGATAATCCATGCTCTGGTGCCACCCCCACTTCACCTCATTGACTAACGTCTCCTCACCTATGGACGTTGAAACTTGAAATTGTGTGCAGTAACCTTTTAAGGACACTGTGCAAGGAATGTATTTCATTAGCAATCAGTTTTGAAACAGAACAGTTGAAAGAAGTGACAGTATATGTATTAACGGTCCCCTAGTAGATTCATATGAAGAACATGTTTAAGTCATAATTTCACATCTGGCATATGTCTGGCTGCAATGCACATCGGGTCATTTGCAAGTGCTATAAATATTGAATTCCTTTGCATACATGATTTACTGACTACTGCCATTAAGAAATTGAACATATGTGGTATTCTTGCATGTGAATTTAATAGATCAGTTTCAGAGAGAGCAACTGATCTCTTCCTAAATCTGAAAGGGGCCAAAGCCAAGATGTCATAGTGTGACCATGAGTAACTCGGAGAACAGACCATTAGAAGCCAAAAGCACAGAACAGTGATACCAAATAAAATAAAGAGATCCTACTTTACATTTCTTTTTATTTTCACTTTATGTTCAAAGAAGGAAAACAGAAGTAAGGAGATAAAAGTCTTAATAAAATATAACCATCTTAATGCTTGGTCTTTATTGACCATCTTTGCAGGTTATTTGGTTGTTCTTCTATAAAATATTTTGAGTCCAGTTCCTTAGATAAGGAGTAAGTTTCCACACTGCACAAAATAAAAGTGTACTTTGCTAATAACCATCAATGATTTTGTCATAGTACATAAAGGGAGTACTTCATTACACATGAGGAAGAACAGATTGTCAAGAACCCGAGTAAAATGAGCAATAATGGTCAAGAGTACTTCTTTGGAACTAGGGGGCCTATAATTAAAATACAATGGGATGATTTAGATCTTGATGATGTTACCACCAAACCACTGCAGTGGCGGACCCAGAAGATTATCAAGTCAACAGTGTTCTGCCTGCTGTATTTAGAAGTTACAGTCCAGCAGGCGGTATCCTGGTAGTGGTTTGCTGATGGAAGCAGGACTTCTCTGGAGCCAGTGGACACCTAACAATGGCAGTAGCTAAGGGATAGAGGTAAGTCTCACATGCACACACACACACATACACTGTATCCCGGCCATTTGGGTCCCCCAGTGTCGCACACAACCACAACACACCAAATACACACCATTATCCATTACAAGTTCACAACAACACAACACGTACGTGCCATATATACAAATTGACGTATATCCATGACAAAACATATATACACTATTGATTTAGCACCAACGCATGACACAACCACAGAAACCAACACAACTACACACTCATCTATAAAAACACACTGACACAACATCACAACCAGACACATCACAACAACTGCCACATCAAAACACTCACCTGAATGTTGTGTGCAGCAACTCAACATAACACGTAAAGTACAAAACAAAATCAATGCCATATGCAAGTGGCACACATACTGAGACAGCCACCCCCCCATTCCAGCTCTCCACCTCACCCAGCCAATCGCATCACACACACACATACACGTTCTGAGTCACACCCAACTCAAAACACAACATGACAGGTACAGGTCCCCTTGCAATGTGCACACATAGACACAGTTGACAAGCGTGATTGTACAGTCATTGTGGTGCCAACATTAATTTGGCAATGAATACTGACATCAAAAAGAGATATGTGTGCGATATGTGTTGTGTACTAGTGCGTCCGTATCCATGTCTGACCCATTCGTGTCCATGACATATTCATGTCACAGTAATTCCTAAAAATGACTGTGACATTTACATGTCTGGAGTGGTCCCGAGCATAGGTGCAGTGACCAGCCAATGTACAAAAGAAGTGGTAGTACTGCATTTTGTTCTGCAAACTGCCCTGCACTTCTCCCAGATGACTAATCTCATCTAAGTGGTCAGACATTGACACCAACCTGCTCTTTCTCAGCCCACCAGGAGGTTCTTGGCTTCTGAGCCGGGGATGTTAACTTTTACATCCAATGGTGTGTTTTCCTTCTCTATTGGTGTGCTGAGGAGTAGAAATGGTATAATCCAGTGCCAGCACAGGCAGCTATAAATATATTTTCACAAAGCAAATTTTTACTACAGTATGAAAACACTGACTTACCCATTTAATCAGATTTTTAAAATTAAAAGGAAAAAAGCACTGAATTAATCTTCTAGCATTTCCCCAAGTTAAGATGCAAAATAAATATTTTAATCATGCCTAAACCTGTGTGATGAAAATTTAGCTGAGTCTCCACACTGGAGCTTTTATGACTTCAGTCACTGGGAAGGCACAATTTTTAGTGTGTTCGGAATGCACTGACAGGATAGCTCCCCTAAGGAAACCCCCAGGAAACTAACAAAGCAAAACACCTAGATAGTTTGTGACAGACTACAGGTGTCCAAACACACCTGCAGGTGAATGGAATAGAAATGGAGGAGCAGTAAATCAACAGAAGATCACATAGACTACAAGAATGCAGTCACTGCACACCACCAGAACATCAGAGCCGCTAAAAGAGCCACCATTCAAGAACACCTCAGCACCAACGCTCACAACAGCAAGGATCTCTTCACTGTCATCAAAGAGTTCATGACCACTGGACAGAGACCTCAGCCATCCCTCCCTCCCAAGACCTCTGTGACAACCTCACCACCTTCTTCCACCAGAAAATCCAGGACATTTATGAAGGCTTCAAGAAACAAAACTACCCCTCACTGCCCAACAACACCACCACAAACCCCATGCCACACCAGATCTTGACCTCCTGGACGACCCCCACCACAGAGGAAATCCAGAAACTCATGAACTCCATCTTCTCAGAAGCACCCTTGGATTTGTGCCCACCTTACATCTTGAACCTGTCCAACAATACCATAGCACCAGAGCTCTGCCGGACTATCATCCGATCCTTCCAGACCACCACCTTCCCTTCCAACTAGAAGCTACTCAAGAAACCCACTGCTGACCCAAGGGAGCTGAAGAACTACAGACCAATCTCTCTGCTCCCTTTCCCAGCCAAAGCAAAGAAAAAGGTGGTCAACCAGCAACTCTCTGAATTCCTGGAGACACACCAAATCCTAGACCCATCCCAATCTGGATTCAGGAGCAACCACAGTACTGAAACAGCACTCCTAGTAGCCACCAATGACATATGCACCATAATAGACATGGCCCAACTCATCCTCCTCCACCTTTCCACCGCATTTGACAAAGTCTCCCACTCCAATCTCTGTGCCAGATTCCATGGTGCCGGCATCTGCATTGAAGCACTAGAATGGATAAGATCCTTCCTCACTGGGAGAACAAAGAGTGTCAGACTACCACAGTTCACATTGGAACCCAAAGAAACATGCTGCGGAGTACCTCAAGGATCCTCACTCAGCCCGACACTCTTAAACATTTACATGGCCCGCTCCCCAAGATCACCAGATAACACAGCCTTAACATTGTGTCCTACTCCAATGATACCCAACCAATCCTCTTCCTGACCGACGGTCCAGCAAAGGCCAAGAGAAATTTCCACAATGGGAAGAGAGCAGCTGCCAGCTGGATGGAAGCCAGCTGCCTCAAACTCAACCTGGACAAGACAGAGATCCTAATAGTCAGCTCCACTCCTTCCGCCTGGAACGACTCCTGATTGACGACTGCATTGGGAAATGCCCCGCTCTCACCAACCAAGCACGCAAAATGGGCATCATCCTGGACCCCTCCAAATTCATGACCCGCCAAATCAACGCTCTCTCATCAACATACTTCCTCACCCTTCAACACATTTGAAAGAAGTGGATCCCCACCAAGACGAGGAAGACAGTCAGCCACGCTCTCGGCAGTAGCAAATTGGACTACGGCAGAGCTCTCTATGCCGGCATCACCAAAAAACTGCAATCAAGACTACAATGAATCCAGAATGCAGCAGCCAGGCTCAACCCGAACATCCCCGAACACAGACACATCTCCTCCCAACTCAAAGACCTACCCTGGCTCGCAGTCAACAAGCGCATCACCTACAAACTTCTGATACACACCTAAAAAGCACTGCACAACATAGGACCAGCCTACCTCAACCACTGCCTCACCTTCTACCTACCCAATAGACAACTCCGTTCTTCTCAGCTTGCATCGCAGCCATACCCATGATCCAGAAAAACACTGCAGGAGGAAGATCCATCTCCTACCTCCCAACCCAGACATGGAATAAGCTACTGCCCAAGCTCTGACAGACTGCATCACTGAAGCAGTTCAGGAAGGACTGCAAGACCTGGCTATTCAATTAAGCAGAATGCCAGCACACAGCATCTTGAGACCCCATGTGTGACTAGCCACGCTTCAGAAGTACTGATTGATGATAATGATGTAGATATGCTTGATAGAGTAGCTGCCAACATACCTTATGTGTTCAACAGGAAATAGATTTCATTAGCTCAACAAAGAGAGGGGCTTTGGATATCTCCACATGTACTGTATCCGATTGGGTAGAAATTGTGTATGTCAGCTGAAAAAGAGTTCTTGTTAATACTAATTTGGTTATGATAATAAGCTAATGATCAAGGCCATAAGTGTGGTAAAATTCTTAAGACAAAGGCGGGAAGCCTTTATTATAACATGAAATTAATTTAAAAAATAGACACGTAAGGGTGGACAATTATTACACGATTTTAAAACATTTAGACGGGCATCTTGTTACCTAGAGTACCAAGCTTTACCATAGTAGGCAAGGAATTTTGGGTGGTTTTACCTCTGACAAAACTTCCAGTTGAAAATTTGTAAAGTATTAACAATCCTTGTTGAGCTCATTTGAATGAGGCTGTATTCTTTTTTGTCAACTGTAATATTGTATTTGATTTCAACTGCATGACTATATGCCTGATGGTTGCCAGTTTATGCACCATATAGTGGACCAGATTTTGTCAGTGGATACAGTGAACATTTGCGTGTATAATGGAAATGGAGTCACTTAGTGAGATAGCTATTGCAGATCAGATCTTTCACAACTTTGAGTGAAGAGCCCAATTTCTTTCACACATTGTACTGACCTTGCAGAAGTCAATGCTAGGCCCAAAGCTGAAAGTGGGAAGATTATGTCAATCTGCTACATAAAATACTTTCTTCTCCTTGCTGGGTCAACATGAATAGCATATGACCTGCTCTTAATTGTATTTCTGAGTCAAAGACATTGTTCCAGATCTGGGTCAGCAGAGATATTCAGAATTGCACCAGTTGAACTCCATTCTTGAGCAGCAGATTTTAAGGATAGTTGTGCTGGGCTGATAAAAGGGCCCTTTTCACAGAGGGATGTGATTACCATACAAACTTAACATGTGGATTGGATGCAGAAATAAAAACAGTTCTGACACGCTACACTTGTGATTTGGTACTAATGTCATTATTTGTTCTTTTTTTCCAACAAAATCTTTCATTTTTACATAGTACTCCACATTAAAATCATAAATTCTGCTTTGACCTAGTTTTATTGGCGGAGATGTAGTCAATTTAGAGCTTTCTACTTGATTTTAAACTCTGTGCACTTTTACCCATGCGAAGCAGAAATAAAGTGACTGTGCCCCCCTTTAAACAAGATTATATTGGCTTATCCTTTATTGACATATTTAGCTTGTCTACAAGTGCCTAGTAAATGGTGCACCCAGGGCCTGGAAGTTAGATGGCATCTGTGGACTTCAGCACCTACTGTGCCATCCACTAAGTGGGCCTATAAAACATGGCTGCAGGGCCAACATGTGTAGCCTGACTGCTTTTTCTTGTGTAACAAATGCTAAATGTGATTAGGTAACTTGTTACTGAATCACAATTTGCATTTGCGATTTGGTATTTGGAAGAGGTGTGGTTTGGTCGCCCCTTCCAAATACAGACTAGGTAGGGTATGTATTACTAGTTCGAGACTGAATTCCGGTCGCAAAACAGTAATACTTTATCAGCATTTTAACGGTCATGGGTAGCCCATTTCCAAATAGTTAAGGTTCCCACTGGGGCACCTTCCCATTTGAGAATGTTGAAAAAATACTTTGCAAGGGCAGGCAGTGGTCCCAGGACCACTGTCTACTCTTACAAAATAAAACTTCAATTTTGTTTTTTTGTTTTGTTAAGTGCATCCCATTTTCTTTTAAGGACAATAAGCTGCATTTAAAAAAAAATGCATGTTAAAAAGCAATCACAGATATTTTGATCTGCTGATCCCTGTGATGGCTGCAATTTCAATGGGTCACAAAATATTCATAAGCTAGGTCAATTTGCGACCCACTAGGAATTGCAAATTAAGAAATAAACATTTAATACATTTAGAATACCTATTCCCAAATAGTGATTAAAAACATTGCTATTTGGGGATTGTTATTCGAAAGAAACATATATCAGGCCCTAAGTCCCAAGGTGGAAATATTGGCCTGGCAAAGTGCTGAAAGTATCCAACTGATGTTAGCCATGGGCACAACATTTTCCTTTCCCCACTCTCAGTTTTCTAGTCAAAATCAAGGTCTTTAGCAGGCCCTCGGTCAATGCCTACCTTACTTTGGCGAGACCTTCCCAGATACAACTTACTGCCTAGCTCCACTGACAGATTCTAAATTCCATTTTGGAAACTACAGGGCATATTTACAAGACAGCACACCATGGTTGTTATTAGGACAATAGCATCAACATTTTTGACACTCTTGTGGTGCTTTCCTGCACTAACGTCAAACATTTGAGCTTTCCCTTTGACGTCCCCTGGTATCTGGCCTTCCCTGACCTGACTCAAGACTAACTGCAGGTAGTTGGAGCCCTTTGTGTGGAGGAAGGACTTAGGCGGTCATTACAACATTGACGGTAAAAGCCACTTACCGCCGTGCAGAAGACCGCCAACACACCACCGCGGCCACGGAATTCCGCCACAGCTATTATGACCCACATTTCGGAATCCGACAAAATCCAGACACCCACACAAGTCCGCCACACCAAAGGTCAGTGATAAACTGGCGAAAAAAAACCTCCACCGTCACGGCAACAGAAATACGCCCACACTATCACGACACATGAATCCATGCAGCGGTCTTTCAACCGCGGTATTCCATTGGCAGTACACACCGCCGCGCTCAAAATACACACAATCTTACAAAACACAGCCACATTGGACAATGCGAAATACACACACCTGATACACATACACACACCACTCCCACACACCGAATACAAACTACGACCACTATTACAGAGAGAAGGCCAAAGAGACACCACCATCCACAAACTAGCATCCACAGGCACACAGCACCATCACCCACACAACTTCCACGCACGAAACACCACACACCACTACATATCACCACACTTATCACCACACACACCACCCCACACATCACCACCCCATGGCACGGCAAAGACACCCCAGGTTCTCGGAGGAGGAGCTCAGGGTCATGGTGGAGGAAATCGTCCGGGTAGAGCCACAGCTATTTGGATCCCAGGTGCAGCACACCTCAATTGCAAGGAAGATGGAGCTATGGCGAAGAACAGTCGACAACACCCAAGAAATCGGGAGGACATCACGAAGAGGTGGAACGACCTACGGGGGAAGGTGCGTTCCGTGGTCTCAAGACACCACCAGGCGGTTCTGCGGACTGGCGGTGGACCCCCACCTCCTCCCCACAACTAACAACATGGGAGGAGCAGGTCTTGGCGATTCTGCATCCTGAGGACCTTGCAGGAGTCAGTGGAAGAATGGACTCTGGTAAGTCAAATCTTAACTATTACATCCCCCACCCTACCTGCATGCTATCACATACCCCCACCCTCGCCCCCACCCCTATCACCCCAACTCCTCACAAATGTACCAATATCACAAACCACCCATTCCAACACCAAGCCCCGCATGCAACACCAACGCATGGACACCCATCACTAAAGCATGCCCACTGCGCATACCCATACAACCCCCTAAACCATCATCACACAAGCCCCCACACAGGAATGCCAGCACTGGGGTACACGGTCACCCACCCATTGCACACCATGACACACACAGATGCAATAAACATGCCTTTCCACCCCTGCAGGACCACTACCCAACGTCACCAGACAGAAGGGTCTAGACATCTCCACTCCACCCACAGAAGAGGCCCACAGTGATGACAGCACCTCTGTCCACCTGGATCTAGATGACCAGCCCGGACCATCGTGGGCCTCGGGACAGTCGGTTCCCCTCACACAGGCACAGGAAACCACAGACCTTCCCCCCTCTGGAAACACCAGCACAGCACCCACCCAGCGGGCCAATACCTCCGTCCGCAGGACACGTCAATCAGCTGTGTGTCCACCACTACAGGGAACCCAGGATAACCCACCACCCCAACAACAACAGGGACCTGGGGGCAGTGGCAGCGGGCACACAGTCCAGGGGACGGAGGCCCAGGAACACAGGGGAACTGGGAGGGCTGCTGTGTGACAGGGGGCAGACAGGCCAAGGGAACCCACTCTCCACGAGGCCCTCTCCTCCATCATGGGAGCCTACCACCACTCCCAGGAGACAATGGCAACGGTACTGGCCAAGTTTCAGGAGACCCAGCGCATGCAGGAGGAACAGTATTTGGGCTTCAGGGAGGAACTTAGAACCATCAGCTCCGCCCTGGGCACCATCGTAGGGGTGCTGAAGGAAGTACTCAACACCAGGAGTGACACTGTGGCACTACAAGGGGCCCCTGACACTAGCATGGACGATGAACTGCCCACCACCTCCGCCGGCGCTAGTGGACGGGAGGCACCGCCACAGGACCAACACACCAGCACCCCCCCCCTGCAGAGGGAGAATCACCCCGCAAACGGTCCCTGAGATCCAGGAACAAGACAAAGAATGATGCCAAGACCCCCGCCAAGAAATGAGTCCACCCTGATTGTCATCCCACTATCCCACTTTGTCACCCTGTCCATATTTAAACTGCCCCAGCTCCACTTCCTATGCCCATATGGGCAATGCACCTGTGAGACTAATAGACTGGACTCGGACATGGACATTCCTCCACCATCACCCCTCACCATTTTACTACCCCCTCCAATATTGAGCCTTAAATAAACACACTTAAAGCACAGAACAATCTTGAGTCTGTCTGTGATTTTGAAATAGTGTATTTGCAATTACAGTGACAAAATGTTCATGAAATAGTAATGTCAACATACCTATGTCACACAGCTCTAGTCCCTGAGGAATCTAAGCAGATGACACACGTTGGGACCCACACCTGTGAAACCCTAACGGAAAGTGACAACTCAGTGACCATACACTGGGTGAAATCGACATACAGGATAGAGGTAGAAGTGTAAAAGTACATGTAGTAGGCAGGAATGTATTCTCACCTGTGTTTTACTGGAAATATCGCTGGATGACTGAGTCCCTGTTCTGCATGTCTTCTTGCTCTGCTTCCACTGCATCCTCTGCATCACTGTCCACAGGCTCCACAGCTGCCACAACACCACCATCTGGACCATCCTCCTGCAGAAAAGGCACCTGTCGTCGCTAAGCCAAGTTATGAAGCATACAGTAGGCCATGATTATCTGGCACACCTTCTTTAGTGAGTAGAATAGGGATCCACCTGTCATATGGAGGCACCGGAACCTGGCCTCCAGGAGGTCGAAGGTCCGCTCGATCACCCTCCTAGTTCGCCCATGGGCCTCATTGTAGCATTCCTCTGCCCTTGTCCTGGGATTCCTCACTGGGGTCAGTAGCCATGACAGGTTGGGGTAACCAGAGTCACTTAATAGCCACCAACGGTGCCTCTGGAGTTGACCCATCACATAAGGGATGCTGCTAATCCGCAGGATGTAGGCGTCATGCACTGAGCCAGGGAACATGGCATTCACATGAGAGATGTACTGGTCTGCCAAACATACCATCTGTAAATTCATGGAATGATAACTCTTCTGGTTCCTGTACACCTGTTCACTCCTGTGGGGGGGGACCAAAGCCACATGGGTCCCATCAATGGCACCTATGATGTTAGGGATATGACCAAGGGCATAGAAGTCACCTTTCACTGTAGGCAAATCCTCCACCTGAGGGAAAACGATAAGGCCCCGCATGTGTTTCAGCCAGAAAGACAACACTCTGGACAATACGTTGGAAAACAGAGGCTGGGACATCCCTGATGCCATGGCCACAGTTGTTTGAAAAGACCCACTTGCAAGGAAATGGAGCACTGATAGCACCTGCACTTAAGGGGGGATTCCTGTGGGATGGCGGATTGCTGACATTAGGTCAGGCTCCAACTGTGTACACAGTTCCTGGATTGTGGCACGGTCAAACCTGTAGGTGATAATCAAATTTCTTTCCTCCATTGTCGACAAGTCCACCAGCGGTCGGTACACCGGAGGATTCCGCCATCTCCTCACATGTCCCAGCGGACGGTGCCTATGAAGGACAACAGCGAGCAAAGAGTCAAACAACTCAGAGGTATGTACCCACAGTCTACACAGAACACCATTCATACACAAAATGTGGCCTGTATGTGTGTTGAGAGTAGGCCTAGGTATGTGTGACGCAGTTGGTAATTAGGCCATGTGGACCCCTGAAATGGCGGCTGCCTGACTTCTAAAGTGGGACAATGGGATGTGAGGTAACTGCGCTGGCGTTGTACACTGTCGCGGTAGGCGGTCGAAGACTGCGGCGCAATGCTGCATTGGTTACCATTGGACCCTATGGGTCCCAGGAGCCAATGACGATGTATGCCGGCGGTGATGGTACGCACCGCCGTGGACGTGACCGCCATTTTCTATCAGTTGAATCACTCGATACCTGATCTTTGACAGGAGAGGACCTACACTGCAAGTGCTGCTGTGACCTCGGTCTGGAAGAGACAATGGCTCATGCATCTGGGGAAAGGGCCCCTGCCTTCACATCGGAGGAGTTGGAGAAGCTCGTCGATGGGGTCCTCCCCCAGTACACGCTACTCTACGGTCCTCCAGACCAACAGGTAAGTACACAGGGAGCATGTTGAATGGGCTATGCCTGTGTGGAGAGGGCTGGTTGTAAGAAGGAAGGGGGCAGAGTGCTGCGTGCATGAAAAACGGTGGGTGCATGTGCCACATGGCAAGGGTAGGGATGGGGGCCACTCACTTTGATGGCGCAGTTGGTAATGACTTCTCTTCTTCCCCTGTACATTTCATGTAGGTCAGCGCCCACCAGAAGAAGGATATTTGGCGTGCCATCGCCAAGGACGTCCGGGCCCTGGGGGTCCACCACAGACGGAGCACCCACTGACGTAAAAGATGGGAGGACATTCGCCGCTGGAGCAAGAAGACAGCGGAGGCTCTGCTGGGGATGGCCTCCCAACGGGGGAGGGGTGCCCGTCGAACCATGACCCCCCTGATGTTCAGGATCCTGGTGGTGGCCTACCCGGAGTTGGATGGGCCCTTGAGGGCATCACAGCAGACACAAGGGGATGAGTACACTCTCATACAGCTGACTTTGCGCGCAGTGGAGGGGTCTGGGTGGGGGAGGAGGGCTGTGGGTTTCCCTAGGCCAGGGTGAGTTCCGTAGGCTTCGTAAGGCATGGCCCTGTGGCCCCCCACACCACCTTTGTAGAGTGCCAAGTACAGCTATTCATGCCCCTGTGTCATCTATGTGTGCAGATGTTGTCCATAGCCTTGTAGGCCATTTCCCAGGAATTGCACTGTAGAGCCCAACAGCGCGACGTAGTGCAGGGGGCTTCTGTGTCCGTCTTGTCCGCCAACGGTAGCGGTAAGCCATGCACTCAACATGTCTTTCTTCTGTTTCCCCCCCATTTTTGCGGTCTCCCTGTTCTTGTGTGCATTAGCATCATCAGGCGGAGGAGCAGTGGCACAGGAGCACGAGGGAGCTGCATCCCACATGGCCATGGAGGGCCACACTACGGACTCTGAATACACCAGTGGGACAGAGGGCGAGGGGAGCACCACGGCAGTGACAGGAGCTGAAACCAGCGACACAGACTCGTCCTCCGATGGGAGCTTCCTTGTGGTCCTACCAGCACCGCCCTCCCAGCAGCCCCTCAGCCTTCGCCCCATGCCCGCTCATCCAGGAGGGTGGGCATCACCTTCGCCCCAGGCACCTCAGCCCCTGTCACCTCTGCTGCCCTCAGTGAGGAGGCCATTGACCTCCTCAGGTCCCTCACTGTTGGGCAGTCTACCATTTTGAATGCCATCCAGGGTGTAGAAAGAGAGTTGCAACAAACCAATGCATTCCTGTAGGGCATTCATTCTGGTCAGGCTGCCCTTCACCGAACCTTTCAAACTCTGGCCTCAGCACTGATGGCAGCCATTGTCCCTGTGTCTAGCCTCCCCCCTCCAACTTCCTCCACCCAGACCCAATCCCCTGTACCTCTGCCTATTCCAAGCACACCATCAGACCAGCCTGCACACACCTCACCACACAAGGGAAGATCAGGCAAACATAAGCACCACACATCCCACAGGCACTCATTCAAGCATCACACACATACAGACACACCAACATCCACTGTCTCCACTGTGTCCCCCTCCTCCTCATCTCCCTCCTCCCTCCCAGTCTCGTCTACACTCACACCTGCATGCACTACCTCTACAGTCACTACATCCCGCACCAGCACACCCACCACCACACCCTGCTCACGTGCACTCTCCACCCCCACTACCATTCACACGTCCCCTGTGTCCTCTCCCAGTGTGTCTGTGACGCCCCCTCCCAAGATACACAAATGCAGGCACACACCCACCCAACATACATCCACCTCACAACAGCCTCCAGCGCATGCACCTGCACACAAAACTTACACCTCCTACAACCACCACCTCTTCCTCCACTCCCAAACCCCCTCCAGCTACCCGTCCCAGTGTCTCCAAACAACTTTTCCTGTCCACCCTTAACCTATTTCCCATCACCCCCCGTCCAACTCATAGGTCCTGAACTAGCGCCTCAGCCACAAAATCTCCGGGACCAGTGGTGCCTGTTGTCACAGGTATGTGGAGTGCACCGGCCACCAGGACAGCCAGTGTGTCACGGAGCCACAGCACAGCCAGTCCACCCCCCCTGTGAAGCACCAGAAGTTGGCCAGTGCACAGCGGGAGAGGGGGAAGACTCCAGACACCCAAGCCGCTCCCAGGGGTCCCAGTGGGAGTGTGGACTCAGCTGTGACTCCTCCCAAGGTGGGGAAGGCCCAGAAGAAAGCTGACAAGTCTGTGAGGAGCAGCACGGCGGAGAAGACCGCCATCATCCCCGCTGCCCAGGAGGCCACCGCCAGCCCCATCGTCGCTGCCCAGGAAGACACCGCAAGCCCCATTGTCGCTGCCCAGGAGGCCACGCCAGCTCCATCGTCACTGCCCAGGAGGGCCCCGCCAGCCACAGCCCAGCTGCCCAGGAGGGCCCCGCCAGCCACATTGTCGCTTCCCAGGAGGGCCCCGCCAGCCACAGCCCAGCTGCCCAGGAGGGCCCCGCCAGCCCCATTGTCACTGCCCAGGAGGGCCCTGACAGCCACAGCCCAGCTGCCCAGGAGGGCCCCGCCAGCCACAGCCCAGCTGACCAATGAAGGACCGCCAAGTCAAGCACTGCTGAACAGGGCAAGCACCGCTGAACAGGGCAAGGACCGCCAAGTCAAGCACCGCTGAACAGGGCAAGGACCGCCAAGTCAAGCACCGCTGAACAGGGCAAGGACCGCCAAGTCAAGCACCGCTGAACAGGGCAAGCACCGCTGAACAGGGCAAGGACCACCAAGTCAAGCACCGCTGAACAGGGCAAGGACCGCCAAGTCAAGCACCGCTGAACAGGGCAAGGACCGCCAAGTCAAGCACCGCTAGCCCATGAGCGGCAGGGGCACTGACGCAGCAGGGACCGTCACGGGGTGAGTAATGCACTCTGGGCACCAGTCCCCCTCCAGAACCAGTGGAGACATGCATCCACTATGTCTGTCCTTGGCAGGATGAAGCACTCTGGGCACCAGTCCCCCTCCAGAACCAGTGGTCCTTGGCAGGATGAAGCACTCTGGGCACCAGTCCCCCTCCAGAACCAGTGGAGACATGCATCCACTACCCCTGTCCTTGGCAGGATGAAGCAATCCGGGCACCAGTCCCCCTCCAGAACCAGTGGAGACATGCATCCACTATGTCTGTCCTTGGCAGGATGAAGCACTCCGGACACCAGTCTCCCTCCAGAACCAGTGGAGACATGCATCCACTACGTCTGTCCTTGGCAGGATGAAGCACTCCGGGCACCAGTCCCCCTCCAGAACCAGTGGAGACATGCATCCACTACGTCTGTCCTTGGCAGGATGAAGCACTCTGGGCACCAGTCCCCCTACAGAACCAGTGGAGACATGCATCCACTACCCCTGTCCTTGGCAGGATGAAGCACTCTGGGCACCAGTCCCCCTCCAGAACCAGTTGAGACATGCATCCACTACGTCTGTCCTTGGCAGGATGAGGCACTCTGGGCACCAGTCCCCCTCCAGAACCAGTGGAGAGATACATCCACTACCCCAGTCCTTGGCAGGATGAAGCACTCTGGGCACCAAGCCCCCTCCAGAACCAGTGGAGACTGTCATCCACTTGAGAGACTGTGGCTTTGCACTCCCCAGGATCCAGCAGTGGGCAACCCACCCACTGTAGAGACTTGAGAGACTGTGGCTTTGCACTCCCCAGGATTAAACAGTGGGAAACCCACCCACTCTAGAGACTTGAGAGACTGTGGCTTCGCACTCCCCAGGATTGAACAGTGGGCAAACCACCCACTGTAGAGACTTGAGAGACTGTGGCTTTGCACTCCCAGGATTGAACAGTGGGCAACCCACCCACTGTAGAGACTTGAGAGACTGTGGCTTTGCACTCCCCAGGATTGAACAGTGGGCAAACCACCCACTTGTGAGACTTGAGAGACTGTGGCTTTGCACTCCCCAGGATTGAACAGTGGGCAAACCACCCACTGTAGAGACTTGAGAGACTGTGGCTTTGCACTCCCCAGGATTGAACAGTGGGCAAACCACCCACTGTAGAGACTTGAGAGACTGTGGCTTTGCACTCCCCAGGATGCAGCAGTGGGCAAACCACCTACTGTAGAGACTTGTGAGACTGTGGCTTTGCACTCCCCAGGATTGAACAGTGGGCAAACCACCCACTGCAGAGACTTGTGAGACTGTGGCTTTGCACTCCCCAGGATACATCAATGGGCATGGAGGCCCCTCGTGGATCTGGCGTCGTGCACTCATTCGGCTGAGGTGCCTCCCCTTCCCTTCCCCCTGAGGTGCCTGTTGTATTTCTATCTGATGCCCCTGCAGTGTTCTCTCTGTTTTGATCTGGTATCGTGTGTGGGCCTCGCCCATACATTATGGGCCCAGTGGTCCACGGACTATAAATGGTGCAATACCTGGACTACTAATCATGGTGTATATTTTGTTAATAGTGTATATATGTAAATTTTGGTGTACTGAATTTTGATATATTACAATGGTTACACTCATTTCCTTTTGTCATTGCATTCTTCCGGGGGGGGTTGGGGGGTGTAACTGTAATGTATAGATATACATTGGTGTGTGTGTTGTAGTGGGTGAGGGTGGGGGTGGGGGTGTTGCGTGTGTGTGTCCCTGTTTTTTCCCTCCCCCCTCCCCTGTGCCGTATGTGCAGTATTCACTGTGGTCTTTCTTGGCCGCCGGCGTTGGTGCTCCTGGTACAGGACCAGGAAGACTATCGCAGGGAGAATATGGAGTTCTGGCTCCATGGTATCCTCGTTCCTCGTGGAGTGTGTAGAGGTGAGCGTTTTCCCTTCGAAATTCCTGTTTCCGCCATGTTTTTATCCGCGGTGAATCTGCCCCGGAAAAGGTGGCGGATTGGCCTGTCATAATAGTGTGGGCAGTACATTGTCCTCCGCCTGTATGTTGGCGGTGACCGCCGAGCTGTTAGTTTGTACCACCGTGGCGATCTGAGTATTAAAGTGGCTGTCTTTGTTGGCGGTTTCCGCCACAGTCGTAATTCCAAAAATGTTTCCGCCGGCCTGTTGCCGGTCTTACCGCCGCTTTAACACCGTCCGCCAGGTTTGTAATGACCACCTTAGTCTACTCAAGTGTAAGTGAAGCTGTGTCCAGTTCCTCCCTCCCATACTACCCCAGAATAGCCTATCAAGTCACACTTAAGCTCCCATTATTAGTGGATTTCTAAGAGGAATATACAAAACTCAACTGCAAGCTGTACCTAGTCATGTGACCAGACACAGGCTGCAGGCACAAAATGGCTAAGGCAAGAAACTGACACATTTCTAAAAGAGGCATTTTCAGAACTTCAATTTAAATCCAACTTCACCATAAGTTAGTATTTTACATTTTGAATACAGAGACACCATACTTGAAGAGGTTTTCTCTCCCCATTTGGATATTATGCTTGGAAAATGTCATAAGGCAACTCCAATTTTATCCTACGGAGAAAGAGGCACTGTACTAGTGAAAAACAAATTTAAAAGATTTTCACTCCCAGGACATGTAAAACTGAAATCTGCATGTCCTACTTTTTAAATACATTGCACCCTGCCTTCTGGACTGTCCAGGGCCTATTTTGGAGTGAACTATATGTATTAATAAGGAAGGTTTGGGCCTGTCAAAAGGTTTATTTTGCCATGTTGAAATAGCAGTTTAAAACTGCATCCACACATGCTGCAATTGCAGACCTGAGACATGTTTACAGGGCTACTTAAGTGGGTGGCACAATGAGTGCTGCAGGCCCACTAGTAGCATTTACATTATAGGCCCTAGCCACATGTAGTGCCATTTTGCTAGAGATGTACAACTAAATTAAATATGCAAATTGGGATACTAGCCAGTGTTAACATGTTTTAAGGAGGGAGCACAAGCACTTTAGCTCTGATTAGCAGTGAAAATTGCACACAGTTCTAAGGGCAGCAAAACCAAATTAACCAAAAAGTGGAGGGTAAAGGCAATAGGTTTGAGTGTGGTCCTGCAGAGAGTGCCAGGTCCAACAGGTGCTATGCCACCTGCTGTCATAATTGTCAGTATCCACTGTGGGAGGCAATACCAAATGTAATTTCTTGAATGTAACCTGTAAGATACATGCTTTCTTCTGACACCCAATCTATTTCTCCAGGAATTGGGTGGTGTCTGTATAAAGCCAGATAGATGTTTATAAAATGTGTACTCCATGTTCTTACCCTTCATCATCTAGCCTCCTGCTTCATTGTAAACTCCATCAGGAACACTATTTGTGTGAGTGGTGGTCACTGGGTCTATGGGGGGGGGTTGTCTGGGCAGCCCCCACTATGAATAAACAATGCCCTTGTGACATTGGCCCACCTGGGGGCTTCAAAAAGAGAAAGTGTGGGAGCCCCCACTTTGTTTAAAAAAAATATTTGCTCCAGATCCATGGATCCTCTGCGATTTGTGGTAAAAATTCCCCACAAAAAATGTTGGAGGAGGTCACTCTGTGACCCCACCTCCAGAGCTAAGGGGTCAGGGTGCCTGTACCCTGATCCCTTTTCTTTTTTTAAACATTTTTTTTCCAGGATTAGGTGGAAGCAGAGTCCCAACATGAACTTGTTGAAGTGTTGGCAGCCAATAAGATCTTAGCACAAGATCGTGATGGTTTGCGAATGCTTCATTTCCATATATATAATACATATATACATATATATATATATACATATACATATATATATTTATATATATGTATATGTATATATATACAAATTTGAATTTTCTTCAATTTTTTTAAAAAAGTACTGAATGGCTAAATAACAAGAAGTGCTCTTTCTAGACCAAGAGCTATCTTTCTACCAAATTTGGTGTAAATCCAGTCAGTGATTTTGGTGCTATCACTGTTCAAAATCCCCACGGGAAAATTACACTTGACGGATCGCCCTGAAGCTTTCCAGACAGCAGCTGAAGTGAGCGGCACATTTTCTTGGATAATTTTGTGCAGATCCTTCAAATGGTGCCAAAGTTATTGGCAAAAGAAAGGTTTTTTTTATAGAAACTAGGTCCTAACCATAACCAATTAGTGACGACCACCACTGGGTAATATATATAAATATATATACATATAGTATTATATATGCCCTCATTTTTTTAATGCTTTTTGTCTGCAAGGCCTTGTTCACGTATAATGGGAAAGTCATACCACTCAACCATGTTTCTGCAAACCAATGTGAATACACAGAATAGGGGCTGCCAAGGATGTGGGTTATTCGGTCCATATGTCAGACCATCTTAAAGTGGTGCAAATCTAAATATCATAAATGCAGAAAGAGAATGCCCAAATGGTGCAGATGTACAAAAAATGCCATTTTTGCCCACAAAGAAATATATGAAGAAATAGAAACACAAAAAATTGAGTTCTTGAACAGCATGTGCAAATAAAATACATGGATGACAAACATATGATAGCAGGAAATTTTGTAATACAACAATCAGGGTACACAAGTGTGCATAAACAAAACTGGATTCATCTAAGGGTCCACTAGTGCAGTGGTTCAATCTGAAATGGAGTAAATAGATTATAGAGAATAAGTGCACCCTGTGTAACACCTGCAAATACATCTCACCGAAGAAAGTAACTCACCGACTGCCATCAAGCAACAAAAATATGGCAAAGACAGCAGAATGTTAAATTGAATATTTAGCAAGCATAGCCTTGTTAAAATGCTGTAAATAAAGCACACAAGGGTAAGCACTCATAACAGGTACCCACAGTTACAACCCCCAAAGAAACAAATAAAATAAGGGTGAAATATTATTGTACATTTTGGCAGTTGAACTAGCGAGAGTGTCAGAGACTCTCACAGGAGCAGCAATTTAAAAGTGGAGCATTCTTATTGGTCCAGAGAGTTGTACTTCCTTAGGGCCATCTTGCTCCCATGAGGCACGGAGGCAAGGCGGCTGTGTTGGGCCAAGGTGCTCTTCCATCTGAAACGTGTGTTCAACACATCAAGGAACGAGCACCAGCTGAAGCATCGCTAGGATGACCTGATGGCCTGAGAACAGGACCAGCTGGACCACCTGGGTGTGGTGATCGGTGGCCCTGTTGGTGAGTATCACGTTGACAAATTTGTACAGTAGAATGCTCCTGAGTGACAGTAGCAGATCTCTTGACGTGCTACATGCAATGTTTCTGGCCATGTGGAATGCAAGTAGAACAAAGTATTAGTTTACCAGTACTGAGATGTATTACACATGTTTCTACATTTTATCAATGCAGTCCAGAGCTTCGTTGAGCCATGTCGGACTATTACTTAGGGCCATATGTACCAAGCTGTTTATAATTTTCACAAACTGTCTAGTTTTCAGAATTTTTGTGTTGACGTCAGGAAAAATATTAATTCAAATGCACAACCCCTATTTTGCCATTCTGCTCACATTGCACAATCACAAAACAGGGTTTTGCCAGTGGCATTTAGGAATGGGCGTTCCTTTAGTATTATGGAGTTGCAGGCAGCTGATAATTTTTTGCTTGGGCACAAATGCTGGCACTAAACAATTGCAGTTACCATCTGTTTCAAGTAGGTGCTAATCCATTTGCAAAAGGGGAGGAGTCCCCATGGGATCCCTTCCCCTTTGTGAATGCATGGCCAAAAATTGATTCTGAGCAGGCAGTTGTGCCACGAACCACTGAATGCTTAAAAAAAAAAAAATCTGTCATAATATAGTGTTTTGAAATACATTCTGTTTGCCGCTGCTGAAATAAGGCTACAACCAAACAAGTATTTCCATCCCTATTTGAAAGCAGTCACAGACATGGTGGTCTGCTAAGCCCAGCAGGCCAGCATCCCTGTGAGTGCTGCCACTCCCATGGGGTTTGCAAAATGAGACCTACCTCATCATTATTCATGAGGTATGTCATTTGCTACCCCATTTTTGAATTGCAAACAGTGTCATTGAGAGTGTTCTACCTCAGATCATCCAACTTTCTAATTGTTAGTTGCTACGTCTTGCAATGTGTGACTCACAAAGCCTGATCTTGGTACATAAGGCTCTGAGTAACACATTTCAGGTGCAATGACAACACCTGTGCCCATGCATTCTGTCAATGATGATCAGCTAAGACACTGTCAGTACACCATATTTCACTGTTTTGGGACAGCAAAGTGGGCTATTCGTGTTTAGGGCTACATTGTCATCATTACACACATGATCCCTGCCATCATGTTTGCATTGGGGGCATATACGGCTTAGGGGACACTGCCAATGGGGCATTTGTTACCTACATGCAACTGTGTCACATCTGTTATGGACCACTCAATGCACAATAATTGCTGACTGAAAATTGACCCACATGTCCATCACACAGTTAATCATTGTCCCTTGATGCACAATCCACAATACCTGAGTCACTTGTATACACCAGGGAAGTGCCATTAAAATTGTCACCCAGATACAAATCACGACATGGAGTACCATCTGAAATGGATTAGCCACAAATCTATGTAGTCAGGTTTAGCACCACATGATTGTTAGGCCCAGGGCATGTGCGCATATGTGTGTCTATCACTAACTGGAGTGTCAGTGTCAATGCAAGTTTGCAGTGTATGCCTGTTGGAGTGTCTACATGCAGGATCAGCAGCTCACTCATGTAAAATGTCACACACAATGATATGTTGTCCACATGTTTGTACAGTGATCAGACATTGTGCATATATGTCCTTTTCATGTCTTATAGGTGGACCGGCCCCCTATACCATCGGGGAAGTGGCTCGATTTGAGGACCCAGATGTATCCAGTAAGTATGAAAATGTCTGTCCTATGTAGTGATTGCAGCTGTTGTGTGAGTGACTCTTGTGTGTTGCACTCATTGCAAGATATGATGATCTGGCACGTGATCTGATATATTACTTCATTGGAGGTTGACATAGGGGGTCATTCAGACCCCGGCGGGCGGTGGGAGCCGCCCGCCTGGAAGGAACCGCCATATGGCCGTTCCGCGGTCGAAAGACCACGGAGGCCATTCTGGCTTTCCCGCTGGGCTGGCGGGTGACCGCCAGCAGGCCACCCGCCAGCCCAGCGGGAAACCCCTTCCCACGAGGAAGCCGGCTCCGAATGGAGCCGGCGGAGTGGGAAGGTGCGACGGGTGCAGTTGCACCCGTTGCGAATTTCAGTGTCTGCTGAGCAGACACTGAAATTTTTTGTGGGGCCCTCTTACGGGGGCCCCTGCAGTGCCCATGCCATTGGCCTGGGCACTGCAGGGGCCCCCAGGGGCCCCACGACACCCCATACCGCCATCCAGTTCCTGGCGGGCAAACCGCCAGGAACAGGATGGCGGTATGGGGTGTCGGAATCCCCATGGCGGCGCAGAGGATTCCTGAGGGCATCGGAAAACCGGCGGGAGACCACCGGTTTTCCTGTTCTGAATGCCCTGCGGGGAACCGCCAGCCTGTTGGCGGTGCTCCCGCATCCCCGGCCCCGGCGGTCCTTGACCGCCGGGGTCGGAATGACCCCCATAGTGTCCTATGCAAGGGTTAGACATTCACAGGCAGAGCGTCATATCTTGGGAGTATTGTGCTGCGCAATAGACAGCAGCATGTGAACAAAGTGATTAGTAGCCACATGTAGGCCCACATTTGATTTGGAAGTGCTCCAGTGTCAGAATATTGTCAGCAAGTCATACTCTTATTTTCACAAGACAGGGATGCATCAGTTTTCCACACAAAATTGTGCATTCATGTATTGTAGTGTACATGTAGGACTGTATGGGTAACTGTACCCCAGCATCTAGCCCCATAAGTTGTACTCCATTTACGTGACACTTATGTGAAATGTAACAGGCGTGCATGCCGGTCAAGGCCAGACGTGTGCTGGCATCAATGTGGGTGATTTTGGAAATGTGTTGGCAGATCAGATGTTGATGGTTGTCCACAAATGGAAACATGAATGTAGATGTGATTGACCAATGGGTACCTCACTCCTAGTTGGCAGGCCTCCTCACATGTGCTCCACTCACTAAATCCATGTATAGGTGGACGTGGCTTTGTGGTTGTCCTTGACAGTTGTGATGATGTATTGCATGCCCATACCTCTGAGGCACAGGGGTAGGGGGAGAACAAATATGTAGGTAGGTGTAATGGTCACAGTATAGATGACAATCATCTAATTCAAGCATGCTTGTGTCTCAAACAACACTGACCCCTTATGATTATCAACCACATACCATCCTACCAATTACATCTACAAATCACAGGTCTTGGGCGCCTTGAAGTTGATTCATATGATTGGGATTAGTCGGCCTGGACCATGCAAAGTACTTGCTGCATTTGCATTGTGAAACATTTCACTACATAAATGCACTGATCAATTTATTTGGTACACACCTTGTTGTGCTTTGCTGTGCTATTAAATACTTGATGGTTAGGCAGTGTTGCCATGTCATTCCTCAGGGACAATATATCATCTGTACTGTGATTGGGACTGCATGTGCAATTTGAGGGAGAGTGTTAGATTATCATCTGTACATGCATCACACAATGAAGACACTAATGGTTGCCTGTCTCATTTTTACAGCTGCCAACATTAATGCCGTGGAGATAAGGGATTTCCAGATGCGGGCAGTGAGGTACAGGCACATCTTGGAGGTGGAGTCTCGGTTCCGGATGATGGCAAGATGCTATTGGTGAGTGAGAGCCACTGGAGCATGGCGGGCTTTCAGCCAAGGAGGTCCAGCATTGGCCACAACAGGTGGAGCCACCACCATGACTGCAGCCAGTGGCACAACGGCCACCAGTTCATCAGCCTCACCTGCTGCATCCTCAACCTCAGGACCGACACCCACAACACCTGTGGCATCTTATATTCCAACACCCCAGACTACAACACCTGCAGGAGCAACTACGTCAGGTACACAGACCACCACCTCAGCTGCTTTGGACATGGCTGCCATATCACAGCTACAGAGGGACAGGAGGAAAGTCCTAAAGAAGCTTGACACTCTCCAGTGGGACATGGACAGAAATAGCAGGAGGCTGAAATCCATTAAAAAAACTCTGAAGTCGGCAAACCTCTGAACTTCTGCCTTACCTCACCCCTAATTCCATCCCTTCCCTCCTCTTTCCTTATCCAGTTTTTCAGTGGGTTTAGGGGGTTTAGTGATAGGTTAGAGTAGGCTAGTAGTTTAGATAGGATAAGTAGGTTGGGTGGTTGGGGTGGTTTCATACTAATGTGGTAATGTGATGTCACTGACTTCCTATTGGTGTTACGTTGTAATCTTGTTTGCCATGTATTGTTCATGTCATTAATGTTTGCAGTCTCTCAGAGCGTTGCCCCACCTGCATGTCACATGTAGTGTGGGCAGTTTGGGGAATTGTCTGCGTTACATCTTCTAGGTGTGGGTTCTGTGCAAATTGCAGCTTGCCACCTTCTTGTCCTTATCAACCCTCCCTCTGTTTCCAGTAGCATGGTGAGGCCTTGAAATTCTTGTTGGTGTGCTGATGCCACATTCACCACACATAATAATATGGTTCTGTCCCAGTCTATCATTTTTCACATACACCAATACAGTGCTGAGTCCTAGCACCATACCACGTATTACATTTCCATGAAACAATACATGTGTCACCATTGGTAGTTTCTCATGTTGATGTTTGCGTATGTGTTCTACATTGCATTGCACTGATGGGCCTGGCAGAGTTCCATTTCCTCTTATGACTGTGCGGGTGTGTTTACCTAGCTACACACATATGTCCTCCACCTCAATACTGTTGTCTTGGCACAATGACACCAGAGATGTTGCACGGTGGCATTGCAGCTATTGTGACACAGGCACTGGGGATGACCCTGGAACGGACAGCATGGGTATGAACTTACTGCTTTGTACTTCATGATGTATGTGACAGTGCCTGATGTTTATTGAGTCTATGGACATGAGCAGTTGACAGGAGTTGCACTTGGATAGGGATTGATGGGGATTGATCACATAGTCATACTGATCCCTCATTTTGAGTGTGATTGTGCCATGGGCACCTAACTACCATTTCCTAATTGACCAGCACACACAGCACAGGTAGTAGTGGCAAATGTTGTCAATGGTAAATGTGGCTTGAGCCAATGGCCTGAGACTGTGCTTTGTCCTCTAGTTTACATTCTGACAATAACAGCTGTCCTGTTACAGCAGCCCAGTTTTATGTTCTACCCAACCCTCCTGGTCTGCTTCAGCATTTCCAGCAGCCTTGGCATAGTGTTGTACCCCCATGCAAAGGTTGTTGGTGTTGTGCTTATGCCATGGATGCCCCATGCACCCGTGCCGTGCCTCTTTGCCCTTTCCACTGCCTGATTTTCTGGGCTGACATGCATTGTGTAGTAGGTATGTACCTTCCCTTTCTTGCACCTGACATTTAGGTATTTCTGTCCCCCATCCAACTTACCCTGCATATGTGTTGTTTCCTGGTAGTCTGCGCGGTCCTGCCCAGCGATTCCTGTGATGATTTCCTCCTGAATGACATCTGGAACCATCTCCTCCATATCATCCAAGTCCTCTTCCGGTGATGGACTCCCTCCTTTGGTGTGCAGTGCTGCCTTCCTGTTCCTTGCAATTTTCTCCTTTGTCCTGCACTTGCAGTCATGCCAGTGTTTCTTACACTCAGTGACAGTTTCCCTGACCTCTGCCACACTGTTAATCTTGTCCACAATCTGTTGCCAAATTGCCTCTATCCTTCCAATTGGCAATTTGGAGGTGATGAATAAATGATGCTAGGCTCTGTCACCTCTCTGACCAGGATTTAATGCTCCTCTGCGCTGAAGCGACACTTCTTCTTCTTCTTGTCTCTCCCCTGGGTCTTGTCTGTGTCCTCCTGGCTGGTTCCTGGTTGACTGAGGTCTCCCTGGGGTCTCTCCTGGCTTCTGGGATCCATTTGGGGGCTCCTTAGCACTGTTTGCTGCATTTGCATCGCTTTTTGATGCTATTGCAAAAATAGTGAAAAATGGCGCATATCCGTTTTGTGATGTTTTTCCATGTCGTAAACCAGATTAGAGTCATTTTTCCTGCGTTAACGTCATTTTGCCTAACGACAAGGCACAATGGTTAGCATCAGGAAAAATGACTCTAAACTGTTCTTAGCGCCACCATGCATCAAAGGATAAATTTGATGCACGGTGGCGTTAAGAAATGGCATTAGCCAGTGGTAAAAGTTTTGACTCGAAACTGTTTGTGCATCAAAAAGTATAAATCAGGGCCTATGTTTTCCTACATGACAAAGCATCTTTTCCTTTTTATGTGTCACTGCAGTACTTGGACACTTCAGCCAGAGTACAGTGGTGATTCAGACAGCCTTATATGTTTGTTACTTATGTGGGGGGTATTTATACAGAATGCAGTCCACATATGACATTTAACTTTCATGTCACAGGTTCTATTACTTCCCTTACGTACTGTGGCCTTACTGTAAAGTTAAAGATATAATTTGGGTTAAACCGTATCCAAATTACTATTTTTGAGGCACAGCAAACGCATTGGTGCGATACATACCAGTTTCACAATGTACAGATTCCGAGTACCAGCAAAAATAGGGCTTAAATGAAGGTGAACATTTCAGGGTGATCACGCAGGAGAGGCAGCTTTTCTACCCATGCTACCTAATACGGCAGATGGGTCGGTTTAGATTATTCTCTTTCTGAAGTTGGATAACCAAATGAAGTCCAACCATGTCAACCTTGTTCATAAAACTAGAAATAAGAAAACATGTGTAAAGGTTATCAATTTTATATGATAACCTATTAAAGATATTTTGTGTCGCAAGAATCATTATAATTCAGTAAAATAAACTAGGGTAAGACTTATAAAAGAATGCTTGATGTCTGTTTCCTTAGGGTTCTACAGATTAGGAACATTTAGAAAAAAAGTGCTTTTGGATAGGTCTTTGTGGTTTCCATAGATGTCCCAAGTAACTTTCATTGATAATCTTTATTTTAATTAAAAAAGTAAGATGGAGAACCATCATTAAATTCAGTTCAGTGAATTAAATGCATATAATTCTGGTTTTACACAGTATATTAAGAAATTCCAATACACATTGCTTTAACTCTATAGTCAGATATGTATCTAAATGTAGAATTAAATTAAGTTGTATTTATTTATACTCCTAATATATGCTGTAAGGTGTTCATGGTTACGAGTGGTTAAGTGTTAAGAACAGGATAAATTACTGGTTGTTCTTCATGCAGACAGTATTTAATATTTCTTGCATGAACATATTGGCAAAGCTCAGTTTTATAAGAAAGCCCTCAATAATATGTTAAAGGTAATTGACATTGGCTGTAAAACCTGATTAGAACAAAGTTGACGGTCTTATTAGAAACAGTTCATCTAGGGGCACATCACTGCATGAATAAAGGCATGGTTCAAAGACTAGGAAAGGGTGTTTTGTGCTTTGCCAGTATCTGGTATAATTAACACTATTAGAAATTTAACTTTACAACTTTAATGTTTTATGGATCTAAAGAAACTAAAGTGAGGCATTTCATTGCCAATGCCCATTCATTATAAACTTGACTCAATGGAGGATCAAAAAAAAAAGTTTTTTTTATGACAAAGTGGGTTAGGCCTCCTCAAGTAATAAAGTCTCTATTATTGTTAGGTCCACACAAAAATGAAGTAATTTAAACTTAATCTCAACCCCAGGTAATTATGGGACAAAGCAGACAGGCTTCAAATTACAAAATGTGTGAAGCATTTAGAAGTACCAAACAGTTGAAAACTCAAAACACAAAACAATAAAAATTGCATTTTGGAAAGAAAGTAACTTAATGAACATAATTATATCAAAATGAGAAAAATCCAATGAAGGGCACCAGAGATATAAATGTTTACAGTTTTAAACAAAAAATAGCACCAAAAATCATTAAGTGCAAGCCATGGTAATCTGGTTGTCATTGACCGGGACAGTAATGGAGAGCGGGTCAGATACAGAATCCAAGTTCAACCCTGTTGGATGTTTTGCTTTCTTGTTAAGGGCCTGATTTAGATGTTGGTGGTAACAGTCATGTCATCGAGCTTTCAACTGAAAACCCATCTACCACTCTAACAGTACAATATTTAGATGTGGGCAGTCCCATTAGCAAAAGCCTGCATTCGAACCACCGTCTGCACCAAGAAACACTACCTGCATCAATGGCAAGAGAGGGAAAATTGGGGGCCTGCGGGGCCCCAGCCATCATCCCACTGTGAGGATTTAAATGTGCCTTACCACCAAGAAAAAGTGACAGTCTGACCTCCACTTTTGAGTTGGTCAATTAGGTGGGTAGAGGAGTAAAAACTCACCTTTTTTCAGGAGTCTACCTCCATTCTCGACTGGGCACAATTGGACAACACCTCTCATTACTGCTGCCACAGGTCCATAGAGAAAACACAACCCTTCCATCACCAGACTCGTAGATAGGGATGCTGCATTACCAGGATATGTTGGGTGGGCACTGAACTGGAAGTCCGGACCACTGCAGGCATATACATGTCACAGTATTTTTTTAATCACTGCGAGATGCAAATGTCGGGGACACAATTGGGTCAGACACAGTTGGGGACAGAGTTGTACACAACACATATCGCACACACATGCACATGTCATTGTGGTGTCATTATTCATTGCCAAATGAATGCATGCACTACAATGGCAGTACAGTCACACTTGAGAATAGTGTCCATGTATGCTCATTGCACCAGTGGTGGTAGGTTTATGCTATCTGTTGTGTACGTGAGTCACTATGTATGTATGTGTGTGGATTGGCTGGTTGAGGTGGAGGGAGCTGGAGGGGGTTGTATGGTTGTGTCTGCATGTGGGTTATTTGCATGTGCGACCAATGTTGTTGTGTATGTTCTTTTGCTGAGTGACACATGCAAGTGAGTGTTGTTGTTGTGTGGCAGGAATTGTTATGATGTGTGTATCTGTGCTTGTGTGTGAGTTTGTGTAGCTCAGTGCGTAGTTATGTTCGTTGTTGTGGTTGTGACGTGTGTGAATGCAGTGTCAACGGTGTGTGTGTGTGTTGTGTCGTGGATGTGTGTCAATGTGCGTTTTCAGCATGTACAGGTCATGTTGTGTTTCTTGAAACCAAAATGCTAAATAGAAATATTAATGAGTGTTTATGCGTTTTGATTAACAAGAAAATTGTGAAAATAATTAAACAAAGAAAAATTTATGTGCACGTTTGAAAATGTGCCCACGAAGAGTGGCTACTAGAATTCACAAATTATACTAAAGATGACTCAAAATATGTGAAATGTTGAAAATGTGTAATAATAATGTAATAATATGTCATATTGAGATAAATAACATGTGTTTTACATTATACTGTAGAGCTATCTTAGCCGAAGTTGTGGCCTAGTTTTGCCAGGCCTCATGTAGAAGCTGAATAATCATGCATTGTAGAGAAGCTAACATGCTGAGCTGACCCCTGAGCTACTCGTGTTAATAAAGTCTGTTTAGCTAGAATTTTCTGCAAATGTACTGATGGACAGGAGATGAGGGAATCAATTTTGCGACATAGACTGTGTAGAGCAGACAAAATGTACTTTCCCAGGACTCAAACAATAGAGACTCTGACTGGAGAAGAAGATGGAATATTTTCGATACCTGATGAGCCGGATGATGAGGACATTGTACCCTGAACCAATCAACAACCTGAGAACAGCGAAATATTAGAATTCGATTTGTAAAAAAATAATTATTGGGTAGAGTCATATAGGGTGACTAACTGACCAATTAGAAACTAGGGGATGGACTGGGTAACTTTGATCTATTATCGTGACAAAGGGGGAAATCTTCAGAATTGAGGGAGATGTTAGAGGCAGATGATCGGGGAGAGACCTTTGCCGAAATTGATGCGAGACTTTGTCATTGGACTCTTGCTCTTGAGAGCCTGATGTGTTGCTGATCGACTGATGACCTGAAAATGAAAACTGACTTTGTTGCTGATCCATTCCGTGGATAGGTAGCTATGAAAATGTGACTGATTAACTTTGTGCCTTTTATTTCTAGGTACTAAATGCGCTGTCTAAATAGTTTCTCTTAGCTAGATGTTTTTCCAAATTCATGTTCTAAATTGTTTTTGCATGAAGTCCCACATGCTAATGCTAATCTGGGTTAGGTAAGGTCCCTATGGGGTGACGCTGACAGTGACAAATTATTGATGAACTGGTTGCTGAACTCTGCTCTTAATGTTGACATGTTCATCTTTGTTGGCTTATGATGAAGCATTAGAATGTCTGTGTTCTCAAGTTCTGATTAGATTATGTTATCGGTGGTCATTAATGAATTAATCTTAAATTGATTAAATAAAGTTTGAATTAACCTTATGGATTAGTATTGTAACTAATAGGGAAATAAAATTGTTAAAACATATATTGAGTTGTGGTTATTCATGAATTGCTGACGCTACCGACTGATGAATACTGTTTCACTTAGTGGTTATTGATTTGTATATTGATTATTGATGAACATCAGTTAATACATGACTAGGATACTCCATGCGAATCAAAAGGTTCATCGACCTACACGCGTCCCCTTGTAAGTTTACTTACTAAGGACCAGGTGTGCTAACATGTTAGACTTGTAATTAATGATGGTGTGTGTGTTATGTGATGTGCAGTGCAGGGGGGTTATGGAAAAATATGTATGTAACTTACCTCTATCTGAAAGCCACTGCCATTGTACAAAGTCCAGTGGATCCCTCCGCCGTCTCTCTCCATCAGCAATCCATCACCAGTCCACTGCTTACAGAACTGCAACATCTAAATACAACGGGTGGAACACTGATGCCTTGACAGTCTTTTTGGGTCAGCCTCTGATGTGGCTTGTGGGTAAATTTGTGAAGATCTAGAGAAGGCCCTTAGTCTCTGAAATAAAAGCCAAAATTCCTCAACATGACGAGTTGGAAGGCTAAAGCTAAGAAGGGCTCACGGAAGCCCTATAGCTGTCCAATGGGGTCCCAGTAAATCCATTATTTTTGTCAGGAAAGCTCTGTTCAGGATAAATTCACAATTCATGCCCAAGGATGGTTTCTTGATGACTGGATACTGCTGGCACCTTTGCTCTGTAAAGATGTCTACATTCTTACTTAATCACATTTTTGGTGCCCTGATTCCTCTAGTAGGACAAGGCTGCAAGCCGCAGCCGAACAATTTTCTACCAGGCTGAACCCTTCCGTGTGATGTCCTTCCACAATAGATTTGCTGCTGTGAAAAAGCTCAAAGAACAATAACCCGAATCCTTGGCCCAGATGCAAAGCACCCATGTTGGAAAGACTTGGCAGGTTTGTCCAGGTCCTCTGGAGGTCTATGAAGGCAAATCATTAAGCCCCAGATTTCTTAGAATGAAAGGAGGAGCACACTTTGACACAGACAAATGTTCAAGTACCTCAGACACAGCAGTTGGGGTTCAAGACTCAGTCCAGCATGAACCACCAGCAGGATACAGGGCAGGTCCAGTTACACCTGGTCAGCTGGGCTCTTCGTGAATGGACATCATCTTGCTGTGTCCTGTAGCTTAACAGGAGGTCAGCCAACTGATCTTTAGAGTCCACTTCTTTGTCCTGGGTGCAAGCGGGGATAGATCCAGCCTTTCAGTGTAGTGTTTTCACTGAGTTACTGTGTGTGTTGGTACAAATACTTTACACCTAGACTCTGAAGTTAAGCCTACCTGCTTGTGCCAAGCTAGTAAGGGAATGAGCCGGGATAACTGAGGGTGATTCTCCTTTACCCTGACTAGAGTGAGGGTCCTTGCTTTGACAGGGGGTAACCTGATTGACAACCAAATACTCCATTTCTAACAGGCACACACTGCCTCACATCACAGCACAATTCATCCATTTGCATTGTGGAAAATGCAATACAAAGTTTGCACTTACTTGAAATTTAGCTATAGTTTCTCAGCAGATTTGGTGCAGGTGGTGCTGTGCATATTTAGACATGTGTGTTTCTGGATTCTATACTTTGCCAGTAGAGGTCAAAAAATGAATTTTCTCAGGGGGTGCTGAGAATGCTGCCACAGTCCTCTCAGGTCTCAGTCCCTCTCACTGGCACACAAGTGCCATTCCAAAAGCTCATCAGCTTGTTAGCTCAAGGAAGCCTTTTTTTAACAAGAAAGGGGATAGGAACACACTACCTCACATCACAGCATAGGTTGCTCCTTTGCATTGTGGTAAATGCAGTACAAACTTTGCACTTGAATATTAGCTGTAGTATTTCACCAGAGTTGGTGCAGAAAGTTCTGTCCATCTGTAGACACATGTTTCTGGATTCTATCCTTCTTCAGTGAAAACCAAAAGATACATTTCTTCAGGGGTTGCTGAGAATGTTGCCACAGTCATCTCAGGTCTCAGTACCTCTCTCTGGCGGACAGGTGCAACTCCAAAATGTCGTCAGCTTGTTGGCTGAAGGGAGCTTTTTTAATCAGAAGGGGGATGGAAGTACACTGCCTCACATCACAGCACAGTTCGCCCCTTTACATTGTGGTAAATGCAGTACAAAGTTTGCCCTTATTTGAACATTAGCTGTAGTTTTAACCAGAGTTGGTGTAGATAGTGCTGTATATCTCTAGACACATGTGCTTATGGATTTTATCATTCATCAGTAAAGACCAAAAACAAATTCCATCAGGGGGTGCTGAGAATGCTGCCACAGTCCTCTTAGGTCTCAGTACCTCTCACAGGTGCACAGGTGCATCTCCAAAAGCTTGTCAGCTTGTTGGCTCACGGAAGCCTTTTTAAACATAAGGGGAACAGGAGCACACTGCCTCACATAACAGCACACTTTTCCCCTTTGCATTGTGATAAATGCAATAAAAGGTTTGCACTTTCTTGAATATTAGCTGTATTTTTTCAACAGAGTTGGTGCAGACTGTGCTGTACATCTCTGCTGCACGATCATTACAGTGGGTGGCACATTGGGTTACAAATGCCACTAGTGACATTTAATTTGCAGGCCCTGGAGACACTTTGCCTCATGTTTATCAAGGTTTTGCATCACCCTTGTGTCACACGGGCGACACAAAGCTGAAATGTGTTTTACCAGGCCACACAAAGGCCACCTTGCATGGCCCTGCATGTCTTGATAAATCTAAAGTAAGCCAAGGCAGTGCCTCCTTTGTATTACTGTGCAGCAGGGAGGTTTGCCTTGAGTGTAGTGTGAATGTTCTCACGCATTCACCCATACATTCTGAAACATTCCCAGATTTACCACCACTAGTAGAACTGGGAAAACATTGAATTGGATTCCTCTTCACCAGAGACACAGCAAGGAGAAATACCTCAATTTCTATTTGTTGCTTTCTCTTCCTAAATGTGCGGCATGTTAAATGTTCAATGTGGCGTATTCCGGTCCTCTTCCTTTCAAGCAACACAGCACAGTGGGGTATCTTGCTGCATTGTGTTGCATGAAATATTGATAAATATGGTCCACTTTGTATAATATACTGAAGTCTTATAGATATGTCAACTATGCCAGATAAGCATATAGCCATGTTTTAGGGGCAAACATGTTCACCAGGGCCTGGTTGCTGAGTCCCAGTGCACAGAGTAAAAAAAAAAGTAGCATTAGTAGACATGGAATGGGGTATCACTGCCTATCGCTTAAAAAGGTTTGTTTAACTTTTCATTAAAAGAAAACATCCTCTTTTCATTAAGGAAAATGGGCTGCATTTAAAAAAAAAAAAACAATTATAGATGTGGTGGGCTGCCTCCCCAACAGGCACGATGTCTGTGACTCCAGACAATTGTAGAGGGTCGCAATTTGTGACCTGCCTTATGCATATTAATGAGGTAGGTCTCATTGCAACTCACAACAATTTGGAATTTTTCAAACCAACCTATTGGTAAATAGGTCGGAATGCAACATTCCTTTACATTTTCAAAGAGCCGGCTCTAGATGAAATGAAAATCCACTTCTCAAAAGGTCCAGGAGCAAAATGAAAGTATGTGATTGCCGACAGTAATGAACATTGATTTACAAATGCAACATTTGAATTATGATGGAAGAAATAAAATCAGATTGCTATTTAATTGCTCACTGCTTTGACTGGATTCTTTAAAACAAAATTTGAGCCTAAATCACACAATGTAGTCAGAAAGTACTCATGTCTACTCTTAGATGAGACTTCAAGTGTCCATGATTTAAAAAGCTAGACATTATTCTGGAATATCATGTGAGAACCAGTGCGTGCAATCTATCTATAATACAGCTGATACAGTTGATACTGTGGGACTGGGTCCAGGAATAAAAGAAACCCACTGTAATGCAAATATGTCTGCTTTCTGCTTCTGAACCCTGTGCTACGAAGGTTACTTGTCTTGCATTCATTTGGGCCCATGGCACCAATAATACATTACTGAATTACAATGTTATGGTATGAGTACTTGTAAAACTCACAACCACTAGCGACAGTATCCTGGCACTGAGCTGGTGTGTGTGCTTTGCCCTGCCCAGGTTTGGTTGGTTAATTGAAAAGTCAGGTCTTCAGCTTCTTGTAGAATAAAAGTACAGAGGAGGAGCCTCTGGTGTGGGGTGAAAGGCTGTTCCATGCTTTAGGATCAATATAAGACAACACCCATACTTCTGACCTGGGCCGGTGTATGTGTGGGATGTGTATAAGTAGGAGTCCTGAGGAGTGGAGGTGTCTGGATGGTTGGTGGAAGAAGATGCAACTGTTCGCATAGGTGGGGACTAAATTCTGTAGCACCTTGAATGTGTGTGAGGAGTTTGAAATTAACATGTTTGTGTATCTGATGCCAGCGGAGGTCTCTGAGTCCTGGTATGATGTAAGTTCTCTGTGGGAGGTTGAGGATGAGTCTGGCTGACAAGTTGTGGATGATTTGTAGTCCTCTAATGAGTTACTTGGTGACCCAGCATAGAACATGTTTTTCATAGTCCAGTGTGCTTGTGATTAGAAAGTGAAAGACAGTTTTTTTTAATGTTGCCTGAGAGCCATTTAAAGATCTTCCTCAGTATTGTCAGGGTGTGGAAGCAGGATGCAGTGACGGTGTTGACTTGTACAGTCATGTCCTTTTTCTGTTAATGATTATTCCGAAGTTCCTGCGTTGGGTGCTGGGTGTGTTAGAGTTCGGCTGTCACCAGTTGGCATTCCAAGGTGAGGTGTTCTTGTCAAATATCACTACATGTGTTGTGTCACTGTTGAACATGAAACTGTTGGCTTTCATCCAGTTAACTTCTTCGGTCATGTAGGGGATGAACTTGTTTCTTGTGTTGGGGGTCTTGTCCGAGAGGGAACCTACAAGTTGTGTGTCACTAATGTAGGAGAGATTGTTGGTGCAGGGAAAAATAATTATTTTTGTTTCTGCATGGGAATTCTTTTTGCCGATGGAGACACTTCTTTCCTTTTACTCCCACAATTTCAGGGTCTTTTCCCTTCTTTTTCTTAGTCAAGGGATAGTTCCTCTCCTTCGCCAAATATGCAACAATGGGCATACCATTTTAGGTTTGTTGGTATTCTACAACTAAGATAGACATCACTGTCTAGAATAACCTGTCACTGGGTGCAGATCTGCTCTCACCAACAATGACACTATATTACTGTTTTTGGCATGACTAAAACCACTTAACGTGTTACTTAAAATATTTGTGCAACAACATTAAACGTGTTGCGCTAAATCCTTTGTGAGTCTTTACGCAGGCCTTTTGTGCAACTCAAACTATGTGCTTTCTTAGTGCCTAGGAAAATTAAAATGGAATACTGAGTGCCATTGCTTACCTGTTGTTAAAACTGTAACTTTCTCCATTTCATAAAGTCTTTCTGGTGACTTCATGAAGATGGATAGGCACAAGATGTAATTGGCTAATACATGAGAAGACATTTCAGTTATTTTCTGTTGATGCCTGTAAGAAATTTAGTTGTTAGTTGACTTGGATGTGACACTGACCAAGCAGTAACCACAGCCCTTGTCAGGAGATGGCACAAGTAACCCCAAATTAACCTGTGCTCAACCCTCCTTGTAGCTTAGCACATGGTAGTCAGGCTTAACTTAGAGGCAATGTGTAAAGTATTTGTGCAACACTTCAAGCAGTAAACAGGTGAAAACACTACACATAAAGGGTCCCACACCAAATTAGAACAATTAAACTTTCTATAACAAATAAAACAATATTGAAACAACAAAAATCCAACTAGTAGAACTGGAGATATTCACTTTTAGAGATTAAAGTAATAATAGCACCAAAGGGCCAACTGTGGCTATCTGGTTGCACTGGACTGGGATGAAGTTACAGTTCAGGCAGACTATAGGGACCCAATCATGCCTGCTGAACAAAGTACCTTAAATTCCAGTTCACAGAACATTGTATCAATCTGCATAAAAGAAACATTATGCAGCTGAAGCAGTGCGTCCGTTCTCAGATGTGGCAGGGCTATGATGTGAGGGTCTGCGTTGTCACTGACAATCCATTGATGGGACTTGTGATGTGAAGTCTAGCATCGCGGCTGCATTGTGCAGGTGGGGTGATACCACTGTTCCAAACAGCTGGGGTGCAATGCAGTTTTTTGCGGTAGGTCCAATACACACAACAAGGGTGATGTGTTGGTTCTACTTAGGTTTTCATCACGCAGCAAGGGAGATGAATTGATTGCATCCACAGTGACCGCCAAACACCGTAAGCCCACTTCCAATGATCCAGGACTGGGCTGGAATCACTTGGTGGGGTGGATTCACAGAGAGCAGAGTCCAAGTGCAGAAGCAAGGTTGTTGGAAGTCTGTTATGTCCCTAAGGCTTCAGATCCGGAGGCAGACAACTAGCCCTTGGAGCCACCCTACGTTCTGGGTTCAAGAGATGCACATCCATTCCTACTCACCCAGATCAGAGGACAGCAGGTCAGCATAGCAGTGGAGCAGTTCCTACAGCCCAGCAGACCAGCCGAGTGGCAGAACTTGTAGCAGCACAGTAGTTTTTCTTCATGGCAGAATATCCAAAAGTCCAGAATTGTACAAACGTGGTGATATCTGAGGTCCAGTATTTATACCCAGTTGTGCCTTTGAAGTGGGGCAGAAGCTTCTAGAGGTATCCATCTGAAGTCCCCATGTTTCCTGTATCCCCTGTCCTGGCTCCAATCTAACTACAGAGATTATGCAGCTTTTTAGTGTGGAGACAGGATACAGCAAATTCTGGTGTAAGTGGGGCTGTGCCCAGCTCCTCCCATGGCCCATCCAGGCAAACCTAGGCTTTCTATTGTGTGTGGCTGTCTGTGAGGATCACACAGAGCTCAACTGCCAGCTATACCCAGCCATGTGAGCATAGGCTGGCTACAGGCAATACCTGGATAAGGCAGGAACATTTCAATTGTCTAAAAGTGGGATTTTCAGATTTGGAATTTAAAATCTAACTTCACAAAGACAATTTAAATCATGATTAGAGAGACACAAAACACAGGCTGATTATCTCTTCCCATTTGGAAATTACACTTATAAAATTAAATAAGGCAGCCCCAATGTTATCCTACGGGAGGGAAAGGCCATGCAGTAGTGAAAAACAAATTCAAGGGTTTTTCACCAAGACATGTAAACTTTAAAAGCACATGTCTACTTTTTTTAATACATTGCACCCTGCCCTCTGGGTTGTTCAGGGCTCACCTAGGGGTGACTTTTATACATTGAAAAGGAAGGTTTGGCTTTGCAAAAGGTTTATTTTACAGGTTGAAATAACAGAACTGCTCACAGAGGCTCTGCAATGGCAGGATGAGAGATATTTAAGGTTCTACTTAAGTGGGTGGCACAATCAATGCTACAGGCCCACTAGCAGGATTTAATGTACATTCTCTGGACACATGTAGTGCCACTTTACTAGGGACTTATAGGTAAATTAAATGTGCCAGTTGGGTATAGGCCAGTGTTACGAGGAGAGTGCACAAGCACTTTAGCACCGATTGGCATTGGTAAAGTGCACAGATTCCTAAGGCCAGTGGAAACAAGGTCATAAAAAATGGAGGAAGAAGGCAAAAGGTTTGGAGGAAGACTTCCCTAAGGCATGACAGGTCTAACAATACCAGTCTGAGCTATACTCAGTCTTGGCTAACACCATAACAAAAATGATAAAATAGCAACAGGAAAAAGTGAAACCAATTGTCTGCGCATGTCATATTACTCCGTACAAGCACACAACATTATTAACCTAATGTGTTTGACTCCGTGTTGTTCATTTTAGTTCTCTTAGGGCCAGATGTAGCAAAGAGTTTGCGACTCGCAAATGGCGAAAATCGACGTTTGCGAGTCGCAAATGCCTCTTTGCTATGTAGGAATGCATTTTGCGAGTCGGCTCCGACTCGGAAAATGCATTTCCAACTCGCAAATAGGAAGGGGTGTTCCCTTCCTATTTGCGACTCGCAATGCTATGCATTTTCATTTGCGACCGCGATTGCGGTCGCAAATGAAAGCGCAGTTACCATCCACTTGTAGTGGATGGTAACCCAGGGGTCAAACACTCACCCCTAGTCATAGATCTGGGTTTAATCCATCGTTCTTTTGCTCACCATGCCACCCCAGTTTGGACCCAGCCATATGCACATCAGTCTTGACCCTGTTCCTCATGGGAACAGTCCAGACCGAACTGCCAAGCCAGGTCCTCACTGGACCGGAAACAAGCATCCTGGGACCGGTTTCGGGGTTTCACCCCTCATCAGCCAGGCTAGCTTGAATCCAGTGGCATGGGAAGCACGGGACCCACGTCTGGGCATACCCTTCCCACTTAGGGCGACAAAGCAAAAACAACAAGTGATGGACGGAATGCTGAACATTGTCAAACACTCACCCCCAGTCATAGATCTGGGTTTAATCCATCGTTCTTTTGCTCACCATGCCACCCTAGTTTGGACCCAGCCATATGCAAATCAGTCTTGACCCTGTTCCTCATGGGAACAGTCCAGACCGAACTGCCAAGCCAGGTCCTCACTGGACCGGAAACAAGCATCCTGGGACCGGTTTCGGAGTTTCACCCCTCATCAGCCAGGCTAGCTTGAATCCAGTGGCATGGGAAGCACGGGGCCCACGTCTGGGCATACCCTTCCCACTTCCCACGTCTCAGGATGCTTGTTTCCAGTCCAGGGAAGACCTTGCCTAGCAGTTCGGGCTGGACTGTTCCCATGGGGAACAGGGTCAAGACTGATTTGCATATGGCTGGGTCCAAACTGGAACGGCATGGGCAGCAAAAAAACGATGGATTAAACCCAGATCTGTGACTGGGGGTGAATGTTTGACAATGTTCAGCATTCCGTCCATCACTTGTTGTTTTTGCATCCAATACTTATAACCCCTTTCTGACTTTGAAGTAGATAAGCTTCAAAGGAAAGTCTCTGTTGTTTACAGGCTCCTGTCTTGCCCAGGTCACCCCCCAGACACACACCAGGGGGTTGGAGACTGCATTGTGTGATGGCAGGCACAGCCCATTCAGGTGCATGTGACCACTCCTCCTTCCACCCTAGTCCAGATAGCTCATCAGGATATACAGGCTACACCCCATCTCCCTTTGTGTCACTGTCTAGAGGAGATTCACAAACCTCCTGAACTGTCAGTCTGACTCAGACAGGGAATCCAAAAACAGGCAGAGTGAGAGAATAGCTTAAGCAAGAAAATGCCTACTTTCTAAAACTGTCATTTTCAAACTAAATATCTAAAAACCAACTTCATCAACAGATGTATTTCTTAATTGTGCATTCAGAGACCCAAAAATCCATATTTCTATCTGCTCTCAAAGGGAAACTGCACTTTAAAGATAGTTAAAGGCAGCCCCAAGTTAACCTATGAGAATGATAGGCCTTGCAACAGTGAAAAACAGATTTAGCAGTATTTCACTGTTAGGACATGTAAAATCATACAAGTACATGTCTCACCTTTAACATACACTGCATCCTGCCCATAGGACTACCCAGGGCCTGCCGTAGGGGTGCCTTACATGTATAAAAGGGAAGGTTTAGGCCAGGTCGAATTGGCAGTGCAAATCTGCACACACAGGCACTGCAGTGGCAGGTCCAAGATTTGTTTACTGGGCTACTCAGGTGGGTGTCACAATCAGTGCTGCAGGCCCACTAGTAGCATTTGAGTTACAGGCCCTAGTCAACTCTAGTGCACTTTACTAGGCACTTACTAGTAAAAACAAATATGCTAATCAGAGAAAAGTCATAACATATAATTTCACATAGGGAGCACTTGCACTTTTGCACTGGTCAGCAGTAGTAAAGTGCCCAGAGTAACAAAAACAGCAAAAACAGTCCAGCACACAGTCAACAACCTGGAAAACAGAGGCAAAAAGTCAAGTGAGACCACACCAAGGATGCCAAATCTAACACTGGTGTTGTGCACAATTCATCATGCTATCTGTGAATTGGATCCATGCCATATCACAAACAATATCTGTTCCCTGTTTATTCTAGATGTTTGTAACCTAAATCAACTGGTCTCTTGTGGTATCTTAGTGCAGGAGATCAGTTCTGTATTTTCCTATAGACACGAATTGGGAAAAATCCTTTATGTTTCAGGCCCAAAATGTTTCTTTCAAGCTTTAAACATTACTAACAAAACTGAAAACCTTATTACACTAAGCTTTGACTTGTATGTCTGTTATTCTGTGTTATCAGCAGCTAGCATACGGGCAACATTTTGTTTGGAAAGCCAATATGACTAACCTATAATAATCATGATAAGAGTGAGCACCAGGGAAGTATAAATTGCCATTCAACTGGATATCCTCTTTCAAAGTGTCGACCACTGACGTTACATAATTAAGAATGCAATAAAAATTACAGCATTAGAGTAACTTTGCAGAATGATTGTACCATTTCAATCTTTATCAGTTCTAAATTTGACCGAATGTTCTTCAAAATATAATCTTTATTTACTGTTACTACAAAGTAACACCCTGTACCTAATGTGGCCACGAGAGTGAGTATGCTGTAATGTACCATCTCTAAATGAAACGATACACACTTGCAAATAAAATGCTAAATTTGAACCAAATATGGCACAAAGCCAGCTAAACAGGCAAAATCCTTATGGAATGGATTGAGTTACGTTTGGATTTTGTAATGTTTCCCCATCCATTCCGACTTTATTGATTTTCACTCAATGAACTAGGAAAGGAAAATGTCTTATTAGCCGTACTACCCCACTCAAAACACCATAAACAATTGTCAAAGTGCTACAATACATGCAAAGGTCTTTTGATGAAGGAGACATGGCATTGTTGGGTACTATTGTTTTCAGTCACCGTGAAGCATGCAGGAACTCACCCACCCCTAAAATGAGGTTTGAGTGCTATGCTAATCCATCTACATCAGAGGACCACATGTCGATCTAATGCATTCTGCCCTTCACCCAGTAATCCATCATGTATGAGCAGATTTCACTGAAAAGCAGAGAAACGCACACCTGTACAAAAGAATAAGACAGACCAGTCGCAAAAAACACCCTGTCACAATGTACAACACTTCTTCCACCTTAGTGAAACAAGGACAGGTGATGACGCAGAAAAAGAGGGTCCAACATATATTCATACATATCACGTAATCAAAAGCGTATAATGTAGTGTGATTTTAGTAAAGAAAATAACGTACGAGGGAAATTGTGCCCTCGGGGAAGTTCGCCATCATTGTAAACGAGCTTTATGAATCATGAAGAATTGAAAATTGTAGTAATCCGTCATTATTGCAAATGTATGCCATGATTTCTTGTTTGAAACTGTTTTGCTTAGCTTAAATTTAGTAGAGGCTTTGGCCTAGTTGCCTGGTCTCAAATTCTAACTGCGTGGCTTTTCCTTGAACTAATGAAACATATATTCTTGCTTGAAGTTGTATTTTTCCAGCAGAGATGACTGATACACTTATCTCCAAGGTTTCGTACTAGGCCGGTTTCATCCCCTTTGATACAAGGTCAGTCTGCAGGTGCGGACAATGAAGGTACAGATAGTAAAATAATTGGCAAACCATGTTACAACTTGTGTTCCAAGGCTCCAAGGACAATGTATGCATAAATGAGAGCTAGTAAAAGGACAATTTTCATTGGACAATTTGAAGCCAACCTATGAACCCTCCAACGGAAGACCCTGCAGAATTTGGAATGTTCCTTATTTAAACCCACTGGACAAAGAGAAGTCAGCCATTTTCCTTGATGCCAATTTGAAGCCAGATGCCAGACTCCATTTTGGACGACACCCTGAGGCCCTTTTCTCTATCTGAGAGAAAGATACTTTAAGAATTCTCACCCTAGAGACTTTAACTTTGATTTGCCCCGTCTTGCCCATGAAGTCACTTTGCCCCATTCTTCTTGCCGCTGCAAGGAAGCTTGCCCTTAACTTTGCACCTTTGAAATCTGCCCCATGCTGATCGAACCGGTACCTGAGGGACGAAGACTTTCTTGAATGCTGATTGTATTTGGTAAATATGAAAGGATAAATGTATTATGCATTGTGTTTTCCTTTTAGGTACCAACTGCTATTTTGATAGGGCCCAAGCTAGAAGTTTTCCAAATTTGTGTTGACTAAATTCGTTTTGCATGAAGTCCCACATGCCAATGCTAATTAGAGGATTAGTCGAGGGATTCATTCGATGCACCATGTTAATTTGAAATCTTGTTATGCTGACCAATGTATGAAATTAGTCAAATACAGTTAGTCATATTAGTGATTTGCATTGCCATAACTGAGTGTATCATTATTCAGATTTTGCGCAGATTGCGTTTCTTCCGCCGTTATGGACAACTAGTAATGTTCATATACATATATCATTTGGTTTTGAGACTTATATACATCGTGCTAGCTTTGTTAAAATAGGGAAATAAATTCACTAACTTTTAATAAACTGGTGTGGTTATTCATGACTGAAAGGTCATGGTGCGCCGAAATACCAACTGTTATTGATTTCTGATGTGTTATCTTGACCTATTAATTGAGTATTAACTATCGATTACAATAGTTATTGATTATTGATCTAAGTGACCCGACTATTCTAGGATGAGGAGAGCCCGACTCGGCTAAAAGGTCCACCGACCTCCAACGTGTCCAGGTGCAGGTAATTTATAAGGGCTGGACGCGTTATCACAGGTGAGAGTAGAACATCTCACCATCTGAAAGATGATCAACATTATGGGACAGAATAAAACTGCACCTCGTAATGAGAGTAAGAACAAACCAAAACTACAAATCAGTATCAATGTTACTCTCAGTGGATTCACATGAAACGCTCTTCTTCATTACCTTGCAGAAAAGTTAGGCTAGAGGTTTCACATCCCCATCAAGACCTGCGGGGTAACTTCACAGCCTCTTGTGTAAGTTAACACTCTCAGCCCTTCTGCCCACAAAACACACACAGAAATATATCACTGTCAGTTTGAGCTCTGCGTGAATCATCATATCTGCCGGCGGTCAATGCAACAACACAGGAAATTAATAAAACTGAGCTTATAATGAATACTTTCACAATGTTTTGCAGTGTGGTGGAGGCGGTAGGTTCTGGTATTTTCTGCCAAATTACAGCAGGAACAAGTAAAAGGAGGGACTACATATCAATTATGTCTGCTTATTGAACATGTGATTATCACCGCTGACTAACCACTAACTTCAGACAAAGTAGTTGCATTTCATTGTCAGAAAAGAATGAAGTGGCACCTTGCAAAAGAAGAATTCGCACAAGTTATGTCCTATGAGTTTGTGGGAGTGTTGTCTACACAAAATAAATGTACCAACACACCATCAAAGAGTACTAGCCAATAAAATGTATGTTTGTGTTAGCATAGTTTAATCATTTATGAAAGCCCTTGATAATTATGAGCTACAACAATAGTTTAAAATAATGCCTTGAGAAGAAAACACCTGCAATCCATTATGGAAGCGGGAGATAGGGAAACGTGAACATAAAGAGCCTCCATGTGCCACATTAGAGTAATTTATTTTACGCTAATGTGGCCAAACAAGGCCAAAATCACTACGCCATATTTACAAAGTGGAGCAATGCATGCATTGCACCACTTTGTAACCCCTTACACCACACTATGTCTGTGCGAGGCATAATGTATGCAAGGGGGGCATTCCCCTTTTAGGGGGACTGCAAAAATGGTGCAGTGGAATCTAAGAGCAGGCATTAAAAGGGGGCACACCATTGCTTTCAATGGGCTCCTATGTACTGTGCAGAATTAGAGTCAAAATGTGTGCATTAATCCTACACAGTACATCAATAGCATCAAAATTTCAATGCTATTGTCCCTACCATGCACCGTGGTGCGCCGTATATTAAATATGGTACACACATGGAGGTAGTAGGGGGTTTTAGAGGTGCAAGAAAACTGGTGCTGCATTGATGCAGCACCACATTTCTTATATCAGGCCCTTACTGTTTTTTTTTTACTCAAGCGTAAGATGTAAGTGTTTTGTGTATCGATTATAGCAGTGATTCATCCATAAGTAGATCAAATGGGGGTCTATCTTTACAATCATCTAATGTCTAACCCAATGTTGTGTGTTACAATCCTGGATCACCTGCTAGACTCACTGCTTCTCACACCTCCTTGATGATTATCAATCTACACAAACACTTTGTGAAGTATTTTGCTCTATCATTGACAATTTTAAGAAAAATTGAAGGCTTTGTGAGTGCAACAACCAAAGTGGAAATGTACTAAAGTAAAACTGTGAAATGCAAATGGTCTATAATTTGACAGTCAACCTTGATGCTCCTAGCATCTTAAAAGCGAAAGAAGGTGCAAAAGGTTTGATTAACCTTTTGCGACTCATAGAAGTGGTCACAAATCATTAATGAGATACCAACAGTATAGGAGGTGATCTTCTTTCGCAAAGACAAATCTGTTTTTAAGGCACAACTTCTACTTTATAAATGTGGTCTACATTCCAGGACAGCACTCTCAGCTGTTTCTGGTGTACCTTGCCTCATGATAATTAGCAGTATTTATTGTAGTCCTTGTCTTGCAAGAGAAGAGGTCGAAATTGAAAAGCAAATGTAATTTTGCAAATTTGGGGCCATATTTTCAAATCTTTCATGCAGTGCAAAGCAGCAAGTTACCTCACAGTACTGTTGGAAAGGGAAACAGCAAGAAGGCATCGTAATTAACATTATACGCACATTCTTGTCCTTTCCTAGAACGGGCACACTTTTGACTGTGTAGCGCCAATTCAGGCACCCTTGTGTCATTATATAAGGTTGCCTGCAATGTGGGCAGGATTGTTTTTGTGCAGGAAGACACAACTTCCTGCACAAAAACAATCCCAAAAGACATTTCTGTATATCTAAGGGTGCTTCGGAATACACCAGTTCTCATTGCTCTAGTCTTCGAGCAGCACCCAGAACTTCTGTGCGAGACCCAATTTGAAATTGTGCTTCATTTTCAGGTTTTGATCCAGGCGCGTTGCTTGTAGGATTCACGGTAAGCATAAATGAGTCTGAGCCATGAACTGCACAGAGTTCCCTAACAGAAGAATGCCAGTAAGGCATGTGATATTCATTGCACCCATATAACCTCTGCAAATTCATGCTGCTCAGTTTTTGTGCCAAATTACCCTCATCCTCAAATCTATAACTAAGCTTGGAGCTCAGTTCCATAGTGGCTATAGCAAGGCCAGAGAAAGCGCCTCCTTACAAAGCAAAACTATTTGTGAGGTGTGTTACTACATGAACCTTTACCATACAGGAGACTCTGCCTGAGTACCTAGCTGAAATTTGAGATTCCAAAGTGAGATTATACTTGTGCTACTATCCCTTTTGTATCCAGGTCTCCTTCCCTGTAGTATTGCCCCCCCCCCACGTCTGGCCACTCAGAACCTCTGGGCCTTTTTTAATCAGACTAGGTGCTGCCTTAAGGTGGGTTTCACGAGGATACTGCTCCTGAGGAACCAGGATTGTGACAGAGGAACTGGCACAAAGATATTAATTCCTCCTGATGGATGTGAACCATAGAGGATTTCTGTAACCTTCTGGGAAACATGCAAAAGGACTTAACTGTGGCTAGATCGGCGACCATAGCCCCGGCCAATCAAGTTGCACAGATCCAGCAGCAGATCAGCTCTACAAATGGCAACCCAACCCATCCTTCAGTGGCCAAGTCAACTCCACTTAACCTAGTCCCAGCAGTCTCTGTTGTGGTACCAAACCCATCCTCCTGGGGTCCCCAGAGTGCTTTACTGGAGATCTAACTAAAGTATGGACTTTCCACACCCAGCTCCATTACATGGTGCACACAGCATCATTCCCAGATGTATAAGTGCGCATAGCATTCCCTAATTCCTACGTCAGCATTGATGCTGCCATGCGGGAGGTTCCTCTCATCAATTTAGGTGATCCTCTTCTATACGACTGGAGGGGGTTCAAGAAAGAATTTGAAAATAAATTTTAAAGGTAAACCATCAGAAGAGAATATTTGAACTTGAAACAAGGAAACAAATTAAGTGACATATCTATCACAATTCAGCAGTGTATTTTTGTGGCCTCCAAGAGGAATTAAAAGATATTCTATCTCCGATTGACCCAAAACCTGTCACTTGAAGAGAATTGATAGATGTGACCTTGCGGCTAGACAACAGTTTGCCTGAATACAAAGGCAACAAGAGAAATCAGAGATTGTTTGTTTGCTCCAAGGAAAAGAATGAATTCCCACCTGGCGATGCTCCTTAATCAATGGAAATTGGTGGGATTTGAAGGCCCTTGACAGCCAGAGAAAAGGAACCATGCCAAGAGATCAGCCAGTGGTTCTATTGTGGCAAAAAAGACATTACATCAGGGACTGTACCACAAGACATAAGAACAGGGCAGGCTTTAGCGCTGATGGTGCCCTGTGTGACAGTCTTTTTTTGTGCCCCCCCACCAAATGACCGCCTCCTTGGATTTCCTCACTACCACCTGACAAATGTGCCCCTCATCTCTCCATGGCCCCCGTTTCACATACATTCATTTGTTTTAAAGTGCTTGTAAAGGCTAGCTTTACTAATCCACTTAGCTATCCATAGAAAATATAGTTCTGTTCTTTGCAGCAGGCACATTAACCTTCTATGCTACTTTATGGCGAGTCAAAGCTGCCGCTAGACAAAACTTTGATCTCTCTCTCCAGTGAGAACATTAATCACAGGTGTTAGATTGACATTTTATTTGGTTCCTGAAGGCTGGACACACAAGGACCTTTTTTAATTTCATAGGTTATTGCTATGCACAGTCCCTCCCTGATGTCAGTGCCCCCAAACCCAGGCAGCACCCAGTGCGGCAGCACTGCTCACACTGCCATAAAGCTGACCCTGCCTAACAACACTAAGGGGGTCATTCTGACCCTGGCGGTCCGAGACCGCCAGGGCCATAATGACTGAAAGCACCGCCAACAGGCTGGCGGTGCTTTCTTCCCCATTCTGACCGCGGCGGTAAAGCCGCGGTCGCACCGCCGGGGCCGGCGGTTTTCCGCCATTTCTGCCCCGGCGGCGATAATCCGCCAGGGCAGCGCTGCTTGCAGCGCTGCCCTGGGGATTATGACCCCCTTACCGCCAGCCTGTTTCTGGCGGTTTTCACCGCCATGAAGAGGCTGGCGGTAAGGGGTGTCCTGGGGCCCTGGGGGCCCGGCCAGCTTTTCACTGTCTGCATAGCAACTGCACCCGTCGCACTGCCGCAACACCGCCGGCTCCATTCGGAGCCGGCTCCTGTGTTGCGGCCTCATTCCCGCTGGGCCGGCGGGCGCAAACTTGGTTTGCGCACGCCGGCCCAGCGGGAATGTCGGAATGGGGGCCGCGGTAGCCGCCCGCCAAGGTCGGAATGACCCGCTAAATTTGTCATTAGGACCAGAGTTACTAAGGAAACAGTAAACTAGCGAGCTCGAACACTATTCAGGGGAGTTCCTTGAGCAAGAGGCAACTAACTCCTGATCAATCAGTAGCAAATACACTGCAGAACTCTGTCCCCTTTTTACATTTAATGTCACTCATATCATTCAACACCAGAACATACCTTTAGTGGTGATGATTGACTCTGGGCCCACTAGGAACATTATAGATACAACAGTGTTGCATAGGTTCGGGAAACACAAACAAAGAGACAAGACCAACCAGAAATAGTAAGAGCTGTTGATGGACCAAGCTCACCTCTGGTCCCAATAACTCTAACTCATTAAACCGATTCCTTAAAAATGACCTATAATCAAGGTTTCCATTCACATGCTGAAGATTTATGTTTCAAACTAATTGACACACCTCAGTGTGGCATAATCCTGGGCATGCCCTGGTTTACAACTCACAATACCTGGTGTGATTAGGCCAATTGAAACATCAGCTTAACCTCATCCCTCTTTAGTCAAACTTATCTTACCCCTCAACTGCCTCCCAAAAAATGGTTTAGTTGTGCCCATATAATAGCAACAGCACCGGAACAAACAAAGGTACTGCCACCTGAATATACCTTCTTCCTCGATGTATTTAGTGAAAGCAAGGCAATGGAGAATTGCAACCGTGCGTTGACTAGAGGGCAATGAATAAGATCATGATCAAGAATAGGTACCCTCTCACCCTTATTCTCTTACTACAGGATCAGGTCAAGGCCACCAAGATTTACACCAAGCTTGAGCCTAGGAGGGATTATCACCTAATCTGAGTCCATAACAGAGATGAATGGAAGACAGCATTTAGGACCCTCAATAGACTATTTGAGTATTGTTTGTTGCCATTTACCCTGCACAGTTTTCCTGAGGTCATCCAGTTCCAAATCGATGATGTCTTGAAAGAATTGTTGGACAAATTTGTCATTGTATCCATAGATGACATTCTGATTGATTCCCAAAGCATAAATAAACATGTGGATGATGGCAAAACCATCCTTGCCATTTTACGCCAACATGTTCTTTATTGTAAACTCGCTAAGTTTGAGTTTCATACCACAGTGTTAGAGTTCCTTGATTTTATGATAAGTGCTCATGGCATCTCAATAGCACAATATAAGATCCAAACTATTGTTAACTGGCCCAAAATGCAAAATATCAAGGATGTACAATGATTTCTAGGGTTTGCCAATTTCCACAGGTTGTTTATCAACCATTTCTTATTTCAGTTAACCCAATCACCAAACTGCTAAGTAAAGCACACCATTTTCGTGGGACAAAGACCAGGATTTAACCTTAGGAATTCGCAAATTAGGTAATGCAAACCCCAGGGTGCTGGGGGCCTAAGGCCCCCTTTGATGCACCCCAAAAAATAATTGTGGACATATAAAATGCACACATGCCCAAGGGGCATGTGTGCACTACATGTCATTTTAAAAAATGCACTTATAATGCATTTTTAAAAATTGCACATGCATACCACCAAACTTGAGTTTGTGGTAATTGCATTTCCTAAATGCCAAATTTGCATTTAGGAAATGCATGATACATGTGAATAGGTAATCGCAAATAGGTATTCCCTATTTGCTATTACCTCTTTAGGGAATCGCAAATTGTGATTCCGTAATCGGAGTCGCAATTTTAAGGAATCGCTATTTTTGCAGTTCCTTAAAATTGCACTACAAATTTCTTTCATAAATCATGAAAGGCGACTTTGCATTCGCAAACGGTGGCATGTTGCGATTTGTTTCATTTGCAAATGCAAAATCCTTTGATACATCTGGCCCCATATGCTGATAAAGAAACTATTCCTGTGGAAAGCTCAAGAGTCCTTACACTCAATCTTTCATGGATTACTCTTCCACAGTAGCAAACTCTCTGTTCCTCCACTCATCCTGCAACTAAACATCCTTTAGTGGTGTCATGATCTCCCTTTAGTTAGTCATCCAGAACGTTCAAAAACAATAAAATTGGTGAGTGTCAATTTCTGGTTCCCTGGTTGACATCAATACATCATCACCTATGTTACAAAATGCAGTACTTGCAGCCAGACCAAGTCTGACCACTCCCATATAGCAGGGATATTACAACCTCTGCCCACTCCCAACCAGGTTTGGGTAGACCTTTCCTTAGATTTAATCACCAGGCTTCCAAATCATCAAGCTAAATATGCTATGCTGGTGATTGTAACCTGTCTGTCCAAAAAGACACAGGGCCAGATGTAGCAAAAATAAAAATTGCGACTCACATTTTGCGAGTTGATGCGACTCGCAAAATGCGAGTCGCAAATTGGAATGCCAGAAAAAAAAGCGATCCGATTTTGCGACTCGCAGCCGGACTCGCAACGCTGTGTGCGAGTCCGCAGTTTGCGAGGTCGCTGTTTGCGAGTGTGCAAAAACGAACTCGCAATTAGCGAGTGGGTGTCGCAAATTGCGAATACCCTCAAAATTGCTTGCAGATGCAGCAGAACACTCCAGAAAGCATACCAGAACACCCTGGAAACACTTCCTGGCACATGATGATGACACCACAGCCAGGAAGTTAACAAATACACCTGGGAGGAGGGATCAACAGTGAGCAGTGTCTCTGCCACTCACAGTAGGGTGCTGAGGAGTGGTAGGCACAGCACCATGGACGCAGCAGGGACCAGCCAGGCTGGCAGGAGGGGCAGGAGATCATAGATAACAGCCAGGACACATTAATGTGGCACATGGTGTTAATGTGCCACATGACTGGTTGGCATTTTCCTGCCCATGGACAATTTCAACTTGTATATAGTTTCTTCATGACATTAATAAAACTGTTATTTTTGTTCCACTTAACAAATGGTTAATAGGTGAGTATGGTGGGAGTTGACACGTACCGTCCAGAATGTTGCGTTGCAATGTGGTCCCGTCTCAGTCTGCCTTGATTAGCTAGACTCCAATCCCCATGATGGCGATGTGGTTGTTCTTGCTCTTCATCATCAGGATCTGGGTCTGCAGGGGTGAGAGGTAGCCCATGTCGGGTGGCTATGTTGTGGAGGATGGCGCATGCGACCACAATTTTGAAAGCGGTAATGGGGGTGTATTGGAGGGCGCCTCCGCTGCGGTGGAGGCATCGGAATCTTGCCTTCAGGAGTCCGAAGGTGCGCTCTATGAGGTTCCTGGTCCTCTTATGCGCACTGTTGTATTGCCTCTCTGAATCATTGCTGGGTGTTAAAAATGGAGTCCTGATCCATGGCCTTAGAGCATATGCACTGTCACCTGTTGGGCACAAAAGTACACTGTTAGTAAGATAGTCGTGCACAGTGACCTGTGTGTATGTCTGCAAGGTGTATGCAGCTCTACCTAGGAGGTATCCGTCTCCAAACTCCCCACGTTCCAGGCGTTGATGTATCCCACTAAGACTAAAAATGTATGAGTCATGGGTACTGCCTGGAAACTTAGCTACGATGTCCGTGATGACGTAATGGGCATCACAAACAACCTGTATGTTGAGTGAGTGGGTACACTTTCTGTTGCGGAAAATATGTTCCAGATTAGCGGGGGCATATTTGAATGTGTGTCCCATCTACACATCCAATGACATGGGGGAAGTGGGCAATGCGGTAAAAGTCCAGCTTCGTGCTGTTAATTTCTGCCTCATTCCTTGGTGAGTATATGAACTGAGACCTGTGCGCTACTAAGGCATCTAGGAATGCCCTGAGGAACCTTGACACTGCACTTTGGGATACCCCACCTGCCACGGCAATGACCCCCTGATAGCTCCCTGAGGCCAAGAGGTGCAGTGCGCATAGTACTTGCACATGCGTAGGGATGGCGCAGCCACGCAGAGTCTTGTGTTCTAGCTGTGGTTTTAGTAAATCTATTAATTCTAGAATGGCAGCGCTGCTAAGGCGGTATTTATCATAGATCTCCTCTTCAGTTTGCTGGAAAAGGGTCTGCCTTGTTCTATATATCTTCTCCTGTCTGTGGCCCCTCCTCCTCCTCTGCTGGGCTGCGTAGACTCTCCTCCTCACTGCTATCAGGTATATGTCCGCCATCTTGAGTGACCCAGATGCCTTCTGGGTCTCCTTTTATACTTTGGTAATGGTTACCACCTGCTCTGAGTTAGTGGTAAATGCGACTTGCAAACTGGGCTTTTTGCGACTAGTCGCAATTTGCGAGTTGCAATTGCATAAGGTTTGCGACTCGCAAACTGCGACTTGCAATTTGCGGGTCGCAAAATGGGGTTGCAACGGATGCGACTCGCAAACGGGTCCCATCGCTTTTTGCAAGTCGGAAATGGGCTTTTTGCATCCCATTTCCGATTTTGCACTGTTGCAAATTGTGAATCGGCCCGTTTGCGAGTCGCAAACATTTGCTACATCTGGCCCACGGTTTGTCACTTGCAGGAGCCTTCCCTCCTGCAGTGAAAGGGTAACTATGGTAGTCCATCTACATGGTTTACACAACTCCATTACATTTGACATGGGCCCCAGTGCATTTACAAGATATGGAAATCATCGTGTTCAGCCTTGAAGATCCGACCCTAAATTTCCATCAGCCTCCATCCCGAGACTAATGTTAACCAGGAGTTGAAGAAATATGTGCGCTGCTATGTGCACAATGCCAAAATTTTCTATGGGAAGCAGAATTCACATATAATAATGTCCACCATGACTCTTGTCAAATGTCCCCGTTTTATGCCAATTATGGTTTCCACCCTTGTTACCTGGTCTTACTACAATCTGCGTCCCAAATTGATATTCCTAGCTTGGCTCAACATCTTCAAACTATTGTTCACCTGGACCACATCACTGGTAGCACTGTTCTCAAAGCTAGGGCTCACTACAAAGCGCATGCAGGTTGGAAATGATGGTCTGGCCATTGCTACCATCCCAAAGACCTTGTATGGTTATGCTGCAAGGACCTCACTTTTAAATACCATAGAATTTGTTGGCCCCGATTCAACAGTGATTTTGAACTTCAGTCTCAAATGAATTGCATTCACTCTCAGCCTTTCCGGGACTTTGTGGATTCACCCAGTTTTTCATATCTTCCTGCTCAAACCTGCCGGGGCCAGCCTGCTCTTTCGCCCCCACCTGTGCAAGTCCATTCAGAATGGGAATATGAAGTTCGGGCTATCTGTAATATGAAACTCTGCTGTGGCAATCCCTGGTACCTTTTCTCCTGAAAGGATTATGGTTCAGCAATATAATGGACTTTCAATTCAGCTTGTCAAATAAGAAGGTAATGTTGATGTTTCGGCCTGTGGTGGCAGTCAGAGGTCCGTCAGACCATCATCAGGACTCAGTGTTGCAAAATAATATCTACACATAATGAAAATGTATTATAAAACATTCCATGCAATCTACCAAATCACACCATGTGTACAGCCTGTTGAACAGAAGAAAACACCACAAACACAGGTGTGGATACTAGTATAAGCCACCACCTACATGACAAAGAAAGTTAAAAAAATACTTTAAAAACATACCAAACGTGCATCATAAACTACACTGTGTCAGGCTCCCAACCAGAATAGCTACATTCTGCTACTTACAACAGGTTGCAAAAATAGACTCTGTAGCACCGCACAAGGGTACTTCAAACTACAAGCCCTATTGAACGAATCCACAAAGATGCAAATATGCTTAACCGTCATACAAAGTAACTCTAGAAAAATGCTGCCTCCTTTGCAGCACACTCTTACCTTCAACAGGTGGAATGGCAATATGGGCAACGTAGTAGATGGACTATCTTGTACAGAACAGTTAATGTGATGTATTCCACATAGAGGGTTATGGATCTTAACCTCCTTTCATGGTTCTGTGCCTGCAATTTCGGACACTGAATCGATATCTAGCAGTTCTATTAGAGAGGGTATGGCCCCTTTCAGGGTTTCCTACTGTGCCTTTTTTTTCTTATTGTTGGTATGAGGGCTGCGAGTCCCTTTATCTGTACTTTCATTTCTGACATTTAGTTGTATTAGTTGTTGTGATTGCTGGCTAATAATGCCCTGAGAATAATTGGTTGGGTGAATCTTTTCTTTATGTTCTGTGGATAAGCTAGACTCTGGGGCTACCTACAGCAGGGTTGTGAAAGTAGATTTAGTATTGGAGATAATTTAGGGCCTGATTTGTACTTTTTAGTGCCACATTTGCGTCATGTTTTTACGCAAAAATGGTGCAAACTTACAAAATTCCATTATATTTTGTAAGTTTGCGCCCCTTTTGCATCAAAAAATGAAGCAAATGCGGAACTAAAAAAGTATAAATCAGGCCCTTATATTGGCCATTATTACATTTAAAGATGGCCACCACAGTTATTGAATTGGTCATGTGAAATGTTACTACCTGAATGCTCTGCAATAGGGACACAGAGTGTATACCTTAATAACACAGACTGAGGGGATGGCCTAGATGGATATTTTATTTATTAAGTTACGGAGGTCCACAACAGTGAACCAGGCGATTATTGTGCAGGACTGTGTCATGAGGAGGGTTACGACCCCTTCCAGGATCTTCTGTTGGATTCAATAATGTGATCTAGGGGGTTTTTATACAGTGTTGTTATTTATGAGATGGACATTCGTTGGATTTGTTGTACATTTTTTTGAACTTCCTAAATCCTATTGAGTAATATATTGGATTTTAACAGTACGGAGTTGTCTAATACATTAATTGAAGACTGGATCATATGTACACAAACTATTTTTAAACAATTCCTCCAGGAGCACTTTTTAGTGAGACTTCTAGAAAGTTGCCATTTTCTTTCCTTAGCCATTTGGTGCCTGCAGCCTGTCAATGGTCACATGACTAGGTGTAGTTGGCAGTCAGGATTTGTGTATTCCTCCTAGACAGTCATACACAATGAGCACTTAGGCATGACTGAATGGGCAATTACTATTTGGACAGGAGGCAGGAGCTGGGTCCAGCCTCACTTACATCTAAAAATGCTGTGTCCTGCTACACAAATGGCATAACAGCCCTGCATTGTCACTCCAGCTAGGCAGGGGAGGCCGGAAATTCCTTACACTTCAAAGTCACTGTTTTGACACTTCTCCCAGCTTCGAAGGCACAACTGTGTATTAAAGGATAAACTCAGATACCATCACTTTAGAACAATTCTGGATCTGTAAATACTCTGCCAAGAACAAGGACTGCAGTGCTGCTGAAAGGACTGTCACTCTCCAGGATTGCTACTCTGAAGGAGCTTTTGCCTTGGAGTGCTGACTTGCTCCCTGCTGCCTTCTTGCCTGAGGCGGAAGCACTGTGACTGCAACTTCATGTTCATCCCAGAGCCCCAAAGTGACTCAAAAGGCTAGTCTGCTGGCCTCCTGGACTCCTGATTTGAGCCTCTGGGACATAACAGGAACACCTCAGCTGCTGGATGCATCGTCAATGAGTTCCTGACCCCCAAGAGGCACCTCTCAGGTCCTGGACTCTTGGAGTGTCTCTCGAGCTCTTAAAGTCAAGCATTTGGGCTCTTTGTGACTTGGGAAAGTCCCATTCACACTGGAACCATGCCACTTGCATGGAAAATCAGTGTGAGTCACTGCTATTCCATTTCTTTGCACAGAAGACATTGTCCGTCCATGTAGATTGTCTAAGCAAGACTCCTACCCACCCGCCCACAACCCCCGGCATGCTCTTCGCACCACGATGACCATCGCCAGCGATGCTCTCCTTGCTCTCGGTGAACTTCTTCTATACAAACAGGACTCTTGGCACAAAACGTGAGAACATAAACTTTCAGCTGAACTAGTATGGAAATGTTTCTGACCCAAGCTCAATCGCTGTTGGCCTGAACGTTTGGATTTGGCCTAGCCCAGCGAGACCAGATAGCCACAGTTGATGTTCTATGCCTTTGGGTGCTATATTGTAGTTTATTCTTTAAAAATGCATGAGTTCGGTTCTACTGGTTGTTTTTTTGTGTAGTGTTGGTCTTCTTTTGCTCCTTAAATAGGCTCTGTTATTCTAACGCAGTGTGGGATATTTTTTATGTTTTGTTTTCACTGTTTTACTATTTAAAATGTTGCACAAATACTTGACACATTGATTCTAAGTTAAGCCTCACTGCTCTGTGCCCAGCTATCAGGGGGTTGAGCACAGGTTAATTATAGTTTGCTTGTGCCTTACCCTGCCAAGGATTATAGTTTCTGCTTTACCAAGATTTACACAGCAGTCAACCATTACCCAATTTCTAACAATTATTACTGTTGTTGTTATTTTGTGGCATGCTGCTGTCAGAAATCTTACTTAATACGGTAACATGTTTAACAACAATGCTATTTTTATGTAACACAAACGTTACTCTAACCATATCAGCATTGTGACTATACACATTCAAGATTACATTTTTGAAAAATCGACTGAAATTGTTTGAATACAATGTTTACAAATTAAATGTGCACATTTGCCATAACACAGGTCAAGAAATCAAGGCGTTGTTAATAAACGTTTCGGAAATGTCTTTAGACAACTACCAAATGTTACAGGAGTACAAATAGAAGAATTTCAAGATTACTTCAGAAGCATCATTTGTAACCACAGCTGCTCCATTTTCTCCTGCAGTATTCCATCCGGAAGCGATGATGGTTTTAAAGTCTACAAGGTTAACAATGGCCTCACTTCTACAGAAAATGTCAAGAAATTAAAATGGAGATGAAATGAAATACATTGCTAGCAGATCCAGAAATGTGTCACAGTTGGCCATGTCCCGGGTCTCTCGAGAGAAAGGCACGTGTAGGGAGCAGCGAATGACTTCGGAATTCACAAAGCAGGGACCTTCTCGACAGGAAGGCCTGCTATTTATGCAAATGATCCCTCGCATCCAACACGCGCCTCATTCAGTACTGGGGGCGCCACCGTATCATGGAGCTGAGCTGGAAGTGCACATACATTATTCCGTAAGCTTGGGGCCAACCCAAACCACGTAGAAGCGCTGCTGCTAGCTCGGCAAGAGCCGGCCTTCTGTTTAATATGATGGCAATGGGGTGCTTGCACAGTAGTCCATTGCAAATAGTGGTTACCGCTTGCAGACTTTCAAATGGCTTCCGCTCTATTGGCTGTAGGTGAGTTTTTTTTTTACTGCATGTTGAGTTACATTACACTCGGTGTCCCAGGAGACGTGGAATAAACCACGGATGACTAACAATGCTACTTCTAAAGAAAGCTTGCATGTCTGCAAATTCCTATGCTAAAGAGATAAGTAAATATTCTCACTTAAAGATAATTTATCAATTACTCTTTATTGGAAGCTACACGCATATGTGAGCGTTAAAATGTAAAAATCTCACCACGATTTAATGTCCCCGCTCATTTTCATTTCTTGCATCTCATTACTCTTATTTTTCTCACTGTTACTGCATTACATATAAACTTAAAACCACATTAACTTATTTAATTTCCCTCTATTACTAAAGCACTAAACCTATTAACGTCGTCTTTTTTTTTATCGTATCCTATGATAGAATACATAATCTTAGAGTCAAGGATCATTATTTTATTAGGTAGCTTTGATTTTTAATTGACACTGACAATACCAGAAGGATGTAAAGACTGTACAGCATTAGGTTTAACTTTGCTGTAGTTCACGAAGACAGGCACCATTACAAGCAATTATACATCCAGGCACTTCTTATGGAACATGAACGGACTACTGACGAACACAGGAGACATTCACACCAAAAGTCCACATGCTTCATCTTTCCGCAAGTTTTGCACAACCAATATTTGCCTCTAAATTTCATCAGCTACATAGATCCCAAACCAGTGTTCAAACTGTTTTCTATAGACTAACGTCCACCTTTGCCTCTGACAGTCAGATGCCATGGAGATCGGGGGATAGGTGCTTCTGTGTATTTTCCACAGATCATTGCATGGTGTTGAACAAGTTCTATTGTATTGCACTGAATTTTGAGTGATGTTTGTACACATTTCCACTTCTGATAGTTCATCAGTTTAGTGATGGTGGCATTATACTGGATTTCTTTGTCTAACTGAAATCAAACGAGTCTTCTTAAATGAAGCGAAAATGGCATGCATATTTTCTTGCCGTAATATAGTGGAAATGAAACCCAGAAATATATTATGGATTTTGTATTTAGCTAACGTCTTTGGGCATTTGGAATATGTGTATGTTAATATCTATTTGCTGTTTTTTCAAGTCAACATAAATTATTTATTAATTAATAATGAATTCAATATCAAATTATTCCACTTATTTTACTTCTACGTGGAATTTGTATTTCTTAACTTTAACTGCAGGGACAGCTTAGTGAGTTAATATGCCTGCTACTTTAGTATAGTAGTGATTTGCACATCATAGTTATGAACTTCAAAAGGATAAAGTGTTTTCTACCAAAAATGGAAAAATAACTGTTCTTACACAGCCAGTAAGCATTTTATGTTGCATAATTTAGCAGGTCTGACATTTTGTGTAAAATCTTACTAAATGTAAATAAACTATAAAAAAAGAACGACAAATAAATGGTTACACTATTACTACTTAGATAGTGAATTCTTGTAGACCAGAAGATGTTCAGTTTAATACTATGGAGACAAACAATCTGAGTCAATGAAAAGAAAGTCAAATAACATCTTTGAAAAAGTACACAAAGTGGACTTTGGCCCTCATTACAACCCTAGCGGCCAGTGGAGAAATGGCGTTAATACCGCCAACAGGCCGGCGGCAAAAATTGCATTACAAGCATGGCGGTGACCGCTGTGCTAAACCGCCACTTCTCCACTCTGACCGCCAGGGTGGTAACGACCGCTGGCGGTATCACAACCCCGCGTACTGCCATGGATTTCGTGGGGTTAAGTACCGCCACAAAATCCATGACGGTAGGCACTATCAGTGCCAGGGAATACCTTCCCTGGCACTGATAGGGGTCTCCCCAAACCCCCTCCCCAGAGTCCACAACCCACCCCCCGACCCACCTACCACCCCCCAAAGGTGGCAGGACCCCCCTTCCCATCCCTCCAACATCGAAACACACCCCCACCCTACACTCATACAGACACCACCATTACACATACCCGCACACATACCAACAAACATACCAACAGACACACACACAGTCATACACGCACACATACATACAGACATACACGCACACATACTCACAGACATGCAAACAGACAGACAGGCACACATTTTCAAACACACATCACACCCATGCATGCATACACACACTCACATACCCCCGCTACACACTCACACTCACACCCCCATGCACGCACACAACACAAAGCAGGTCCCCACCTCCTCCCCTAACGGACGATCACCTTACCTGGTCCGTTGATCCTTCGGGAAGGAACAGGATCCATGGGGGCTGCTCCGCCGCCAGCACCCCGTCACCAGAACACTGCCACACCGAATCATGGGATGTGATTCGGTGGGCGGTGTTCTGAAGACGTGGCAGTGGAGGTGGAGCAGCCTCCACTTCCCCGCCGACTGCCAGTATGGCTGCTGGCGGCTATCCATCCGAAAAAGGACAGAGGGCTGACAGCAATCATAATACACTGTGCAGAAAACCGCCTTCCAAAAAGACCGCCAAGTTTAAAATGAGGGCCTTTATCTTTTTCAGCAATATCACAACATTTTAACCACCTGATTGCTAGGTTCCTCCAAGTACTAAGCCCATATTTTGATGTTAAGGCGGTTCCCGCTAAGGCCTTCATGTCATTTTTCCACAAATGGTATCCAGGCCAAATTTGAGTCCTTTTCTTCCACATATAGGAAATTCTAAAGTACCCAGCATATTTACAAGCCCGTGGCGCAGTGAGGTGCAGCAAGTGATCTTACTGCGTTGCCCTGTGCAACAGGGAAAGGGCAGAAAACCACTGTAACTCCAAGATACAGTTCATTTCTGTTCCTTTCCCCCGTGCTGGTGCACAACTTGTTGGCTAATGCCAACGCAAGCACCACTGCACAATGGTGAAGGGTGTCTGCGTTGTCAACAGGACTGTTTTTGTGAAGGAACAGACACCTTACTGCACAAAAACAATCCAGAGCAGTATTTCCCCTCTTTCTTTGTGTGCTACAGAATGCAGCACACATGTAAAGAGAAAATAATCAGGAGAAATAAAGGTATTTTGCCTTGTTGCATGTGCCTTGGGGAGGCGTACAGTTCTGACACATTCCCGGGTTTACAAAGCCTTGTAGATTTCTGAATGCATCAAGTCCCATGGGTGTTGCATGGGAAGACCCACTGCAAGACCCGTGGTACACTCCCGATGTAGTATAAGCCAAGGGAGTATCTTGTGCTTCATTGGCTCACACCATATCTAGAAGGCCATAAAAAAGCCAGTAAAGTGGCTTTGCATGGCTTTGTAGATATTGGTCTGCATCACCAGTGCATCACAAAAAGTGATGCACCTGCAGCACATGGGACTTTTTAATATGCCCTTGGGTTTCTCGTTGACAGAGGTATGCACAATGATCAAGCAGGAACCACAACCCTAGGCAGGGTAAGTCAGAAACACAATCTAAATTAACCTGTGCTCATCCTCTGGTAGGTTGGTACAGAGCAGTCAGACTTAACCTTACGAGGCAATGTGTAAAGTATTTCTGCAACATTTCAAACAGTAAAATAGAAAAAACTCCACACAAAAAGATACCACACCTCGTTAGAAAATGTTTACTTAATGTTATAAATAAAACAAGACGAATACGACAAAAAATCCAATAAGTAGAACTTAAGTTGGGAATTTTTTAAGAATAAATAGTAGAAAAGCACTGAGATTCAAGAAGCGCTAATCAGGGTTATCTTGCCGCACTAGACCATGGCAAAGTCAAGAGTTTATGCCAACCACAATAGAGCACAGGCTGGACACAGGGACCCAATTATGTTTGCTGAATAAAAGTATCTTCATTATGGTTTGTCAACGTTGAGGAAGATATGTTGATTCTGATCCTGCAGCAGAAGGAGATGCGTCGGTTTTCTCCATGCAAAATCAGCAATGCGTTGGTTCTGAGGGTGATGCACTGGTCCCAAATACAATGCGTTGGTTCTGCTCCTGTAGCAGAGGATGAATTGATTCTGAGGGTAATGCACTGGCTCCGAAGGAGATGTGCCAGGCCCGCTCCACGTGGCAATGAGGATGTGCCAGTTCCAATCCATGCAAAGGTGAAGATGCTTCAGTTCTGATCCCCGCAGCTGAAAAGATACATCAGTTTTGATGATGAAGTGTGGGTTGACTGAAGAAGCACCTCAAGCTTCACTTCCAGGGGTCCAGGACTAAGATGGCACCTCTTGGCAGGACAGACCTACAGATTGCAGGGTCCAGGTGCAAATACAGGTAGATGAGAATTGTTTTATGCCCCTGAATCTTCAGAAAACAGCAGGTCAGCAGCGCAGGTTTCCTGGCAGAGTATCCACAGGTCCAGAAGTGTATTGAAGTGGTGGTGTCTGTGTTCCAATACATATACCCAGTTGTGCCTTTGAAGTGGGGGAGAGTTCAAATAAAGGTCTTTGATATGCACTGAGGTCTTTCCTTCCTGCCCTGACAGGTCTGAAACATGGTTATAAAGTCACTTGAGTGGGTGGCACAATCAGTGCTGCAGGCCCACAAGTAGCATATAATGTACAGGTCCTGGACACTTGTGGTACATTTTACTAGGGGCTTATAAGTAAATTAAATATGCCAGTTGGGGTTAAGCCAATGTTATTATGTTTTAGGAGAGAGAGGACAAGCACTTTAGCAAGCACTGGTTAGCAGTGGTAAAGTGCACAGAGCCCTAAGGCCAGCAAAATGGGGTCAGAAAAATAGAGGAGGTAAGCAAAAAGTTAAGTGGAGAACGCTCTAAGGTTATCAAATCGAACACCCAGGGTTTATGGATCTCATTGGAGTGAACTAAAAAAAAATCCAAAGTATAGCAACATTTTGATTTTTGTGGAAAAAATGGAAAGCATGCTGAACAGGAATGCTTACATTTTTTCCCGCTAAAAGTGGCATCAACAAAAGGTTTGCTTGTGCTAAGATCTCCATCTTGTGCTCTTTCAGGAACAAACAAAATAGCAAAGGACACATTTATTTTACATGTTTCTAACTACCAGTCCATGTTTTTGATTTTTGAAATGGTTTCATTCTGCGTGATGGAAACAGGTGTGAAACCCATGGGGGAACAAGTAAACCTATATATTTCTGAAAGTTAGACACAATTCCAAATTTGGCAAGGGGTGTAGATTGTCTATGGTTTTCTATAACAAATAAATTCCCAAAATCTGCCCCAGATGAGTAGAAAGACTCTTACAGACATTCTGGAGTGGGGTCACAGTATGATGTTCCTTCTTTTTTATGCTTATTTTTTCTCTGGTGTCTATTTGGCTTTCTGCTCCCCAGCAGACAGATTGGGGGTAAAGCTTATTTTGGTGTGGGGCTCACCTCTTTGCCTAAGCATGCCAATCCAATTCCTCGCATCCAGTGGACTGTCTTCTTCTGGGGAGAAGATCGGGAGTGAGCACTTCCAATGTATTCCGCTCCAGTGGAAGCAGATAGATTGTCCTGCCAAGAGGTGATGTGGGGTCACAGTGCCATGCCAGAGGGGGTGATTCCCCCCAACAAATAGAAAACCCTTGGCATCTAGGGCCTGCCTGCACCCCAAAGGGCTGAATGGAGGTAAACCCCCAATTAAACCCCTGGATATCAGTAAGATTGTTCGGTCTCTTAAGAAATTGGGTTACTGGTTGGTTGGGATGTGAGGCCTGATCAAGCAGCAACCACAGTCCTTGTCAGGGTAAAGCACAAACAAAGCCGAAATTAACCAGTGCTCACCTCCCTGGTAGCTTGGCACAGAGCAGCCAGGCTTATCTTAGAGGCAATGTGTAAAGTATTTCTGCAAAAGTTGAAAGAGTAAAACATTGAAAACATCACATAAAAAGAATCCCACTCCTGGTTAAAAAATAGAGCTTGCTTTAATAAATAAAACAAGACAAAAATGACAAAAAATCAAAATAGTAGAACAGGAGATATTGAATATTAAATTATTTAGAGAAAATACCACCAAGAGGCGTAAAATGCCAACTGGGGATATCTGGTTCACTGGCCTGGAACAAAATTACAAGTTTGGGCCGGCTGCTTTGGAGTGCGGACTGGCTTCTGAGACCCAGTTAGGTCAGCTGAGAAAAGTACCTTAAATCCTAGTCTTTGGACAGTTGCATGAATCTGTGTCGAAGATGTGTTGCCCAGTCAAAACAATGCTTTGATTCTGAGATGTTTTTGAGGCTGCGATGTGACGACCTGCATCATCATTGAGAATCCTGTCAACAAGGCTTGTGATGTGAAGTCCAGGTGATATGTAAGTTCTGAGGGGCTGCAAGGCTGAACTGCAAAGTTCAGCATTATTGTTGAGGCTGCCATCAATGAGAGCTGTGAGGGCCTGTGCCAAGGAAGCATCATGCAGCAGTGACTCTGAATTGGATGCTTGCTGTTACAGTTCTAATCCTTGCAGCAGCCACAATACATTGGATCTGCTTGAGATTGTGCTGCTTAGTAGAGAAGATGCTTCAATTCCACTCAGTCCACAGAGGCTGGATAGCACCTTAAGCCCAATTCCAAAGGCCCAGGACCAGGTGGTACCACTTGCCAGGGTAGACTCACAGATGACAGAGTCCATATGCAGATGCAAGGTTGTTGGAACCCTTTTATGTCCCTGAGGCTTCAGATCATGAGGCCTTATAACTAGTCCTCGGAGTCACCCTTGGATCTAGGTTCAAGAGATGCAGGTCCAGTACTCCTAAATGAGGGAAGTGGGCAGCAGGTCATTAAACCAAAGCAGGTGCCCAATAGGGGGGTAGTCCTTCAGCAGAACAGCAGTCTTTCTTACTGTAGGTCCAGAAGTGTACAGACTTGGTGGTGTCTGAGATCCAGCATCTATACTCAGTAGTGCATTTGAAATGGGAGTGAAGCTTCTATAGCAGACTTCTCCAACAAGTGGCTTGTGAACTACTGGTAACTCTCCGGCTACCTTTAAGTAGATCTCCTGTATGCTATCTAGCCTACTACATTTTTAAGCTTTTGCTTGGTTGAATTAATATACTATACTAAAATTGAGACTGTATATTTCAGATGAAAATGTGTTTATTTTCAAAACTCATAATCAGATATTTGGAGAAAAATGGCTGAATTTCCAAATACACTTACATTTGATTGATAAATCATGTGGCACTGAAGAGACCTTCTATAAATGTTATTACTGTGGTGACAGAGGCATCACAGCTATGGCTGTTATGTATGTATTGCCCATGCAGAGGCATTTATTCTTGTCTCATGTGGCCTCAATTGCCACACCACTAATATTAGTAGCTCTGAGTGAATTCCATTGGACATAAGTAGCTCCTATTACAGCAAATGTTTGAGACCCCTGTTCTATAGGTTTCCCTTTGAAGGCCCCTGACATCCTGCCTTCCCTGCCCTTGCTCCAGGCTAACTACAGGGGATATATAGCCCTTATGTGGAGACAGGACACAGTCTATTCAGTTGTAAGTGGGGCTGTGCCCAGCTCCACCCTCACATCCTGACATTGGTAGCCCACCCAGCCACACATAAACGTCCTATTGTCTGTGGCTATCTACGATGACTACACAAAGCTCACCTGCCAACTATACTTTGTCTTGTGACCAGAAACAGGCTACTGGCACTAACTGGCTACATCAGAGAAATGCCAACTTTCTAAAAGTGGAATTTGTAGAATTATAATTTAAAATCCGACTTCACCATAAAGTTATAATTTTAAATTTTGATTCCAGAGACATAACAATGAACTGGTCTTCTCTTCCATTTGGAAATCACACCTATAACAAATAACACATAACAAGGCAACTACAATGTTATCCTATGATAATCGGATAACATGTCACTACTGCAAGTATTATCCAGAGATAATACTTGCAGTAGTGACAAATGAATTTAAGAGATTTTCACTACAAATACTTGTAAAACATAAAAGTAAATTCCCAACTATTTCAGTACATTGCACCCTGCCCTCTAGGCTGTCCAGGGCCTACCTTGGGGTGACAGTACATGGACAGCCACTTTACTAGGGAGTTAGGAGGACATTATAGATGGAATAAGACAGTGCTACCATGTTTTAATGGGAGAGCACAAACACTGTAACGCTGTTTAGCAGCAGTAAAGTGCACAGTGCCCTAATGCCAGAAAAAGCACAAAGTCAACAAAAAGTGGAATATAAAGGTACAACATTTGGGTGTGACCATGCAGAGAGGTCCAAAAGGTCTGTTTTGGGGAGGAGTCTAGGTCCCATGCCTCGACAAGACGCCCCACCCCTTTATCAGTTGACTTGTGGAAGACTACCAGGTGTGGCAGGATGGGGTAATGCCAAATTCTGTGCCATCAAGGGGGGCAACATGACAAGATGAACGGAAACACTAACCTATTGCCATGGGGAGCTTCACCATAAAAAATAAATCCCTGGTGTCAACAGAGTGGATCAGTGCTTGGGGCTACCCATCTTTAGCAATTACCAGGGAGGTATCCTCCAGGGAGTAATATCACTGGAAATGTGAGATTCTCCTCTTTATAGCAAATACCATTTTCATCAAAAGCAGTGTTCGTGACCTGAGATATGTCCTGGGCATTTTTACAAATGATTGTCAACTAAGCCAATGGGTTCATTTTACTTTCACGATTAATTACATCAGTGCGTCATGTGTGCTGATCATCATTAAATTAAAATACTGCCTTGGGTCAGTGAGCAAACTCTTCCATAGCAGCTCAGCCTAAATTTAAACAAAACAAACTTCGTCCTAGCACCTGAGGGATTCCTTTCCTTGTATGCCTTGTGTGCTTTGACATGACCTACTCGTAAAGAAAATCTTGCTGGGGACACTGGCGATGTGGCGCTCACGTCGATAAGATCCAAACAGTTAAAGTGCAGTTGCTTTATTACCCATTGTAGTGCTACTCAAATTCTAAGTAAAATATGCATGTTTGACTTTGTTTTACGAGAACACAATCTTGCATCCTTCCTTAGCAGCTCAACCTGAAATTAAGCAAAGGGACTCCCTCTGGTGCCAGTTCCAGAGAGATTCCCTCCCCTTAGTTCTTGACATGACCTCTGCATAGACACCAACTGGCTAGGAATGCTGCAAACATGAAGGTCTTGTCATCAGCACCCAATCAATTAAAGTACAGGTGTACTATTACTCATTTTAGTGATACTAGGTTTCTAAGTCAACAATGAGTGGTTGAATTTGTTTTGCTAAAACGCAGACTCATACACTTTCTATTAGCTCACTGATGGAAAACCTGTTTAATCTAAGGAGAAAAAACATTTTCATGGCACTGGAATGTTGGGCCTCAGTTTCCCACTATGCCAAAAATAGCGACAATCAAGTTTGGTTACAGTTTTGCTCTGAAAGTGACTCCAGTCTCCTTAATAAACACAGAGCCATCATAAGGCAAGAACAAAGTTGGTACTTTTTCGCTGTAAAGTGATAGTGTTATTTAAAAAAAAAAAAAAGATTATTTTTCAGTTTACCTGCTGGCTATGGCCAGCCCAGCCAACTTTGGTGCTCATTATGAGAAGGTATCCTCTTTCTAGCATTGTTACCCCCACTTTTAGCCTGGTTGTGAGTATATGTCAGTGTGTTTTTTCTGTCTCACTGGGATCCTGCTAGCTAGAACCCCAGTGCTCATAGTGAAAACCCTATTTGCCAGTGTGTTTTTATCTGTCTCACTGGGACCCTGCTAGCCAGGACCCCAGTGCTCATAGTCTGCGGCCTGAATGTGTGTACCCGTGTAGTTCCTAACTGTGTCAATGAGGCTCTGCTAATCAGAACCTCAGTGCTCATGCTCTCTCTGTCTTTAGATTTGTCACTATAGGCTAGTGACCACTTTTACCAATATTAATTGGCACACTGGAACACCCTTATAATTCCCTAGTATATGGTACCTAGGTACCCAGGGTATTGGGGTTCCAAGGAATCCCTATGGGCTGCAGCATTTCGTTTGCCACCCAAAGGGAGCTCAGACAAACCTTTGCACAGGACTTCCACTGCAGCCTGAGTGAAATAACTAACATGTTATTTCACAGCCATTTGCCACTGCACTTAAGTAACTTATATGTCACCTATATGTCTAACCTTCGCTTGCTGAAGGTTAGGTGCAAAGTTACTAAGTGTGAGGGCACATAGTTCAGGGCCATTTCTCCAGACTATGTGAGTGCGGGGACACCATTACACACGTGCAATACATATGGGTCAATACCTATATGTAGCTTCACAATGGTAACTCTGAATATGGCCATGTAACATGTCTAAGATCATGGAATTGTCCCCCCATGCCAAATCTGGTATTGGGGAGCCAATTCCATGCATCCCTGGGGTTCCACTATGGACCCCGGGTACTGCCAAACCAGCTCTCTGGGGTTTGATCTGCAGCTACCACTGCTTCCACCCCACAGACAGGGCTCTGCCCTCCTGGGGTCTGGACAGCCTAGTCCCAGGAAGGAAGAACAAAGCATTTCCTCTGAGAGCAGGGTGTTACACCCTCTCTCTTTGGAAATAGGTGTTAAAGGCTGGGGAGGGGTAGCCTCTCCCAGCCTCTGGAAATACTTTGGAGGGCACAGATGGTGCCCTCCTTGCATAAGCCAGTCTACACCGGTTTAGGGCACACCCAGTCCCTGCTCTGGTGCGAAATTGGACAAAGGAAAGGGGAGTGATCTCTCCCTGTCTATCACCACCCCAGGGGTGGTGCCCAGAGCTCCTCCAGTGTGTCTCAGACCTCTGCCTTCCTGGTTGCAGAGGTGTGAGGGCACTCTGGAGGCCTCTGAGTGGCCAGTGCCAGCAAGTGATGTCAGAGAGCCCTCCTGATAGAAGCCTTCCTGACTAGGTGGCCAATCCTCCTCTGAGGGCTATTTAGGGTCTCTCCAGTGGGTTTTTCCTCAGATAACGACTTGCAAGAATTCACTAGAGTTCCTCTGCACCTCTCTCTTCGACTTCTGCCAAGGATCATCCTTTGACTGCTCCAGGACGCCTGCAGAACTGCAACAAAGTAGCAAGAAGACTACCATCAACATTGTAGCGCCTAATCCTGCCAGCTTTCTCGACTGTTTCCCCCATGCTTTGGGGGCTGTCTGCCTTCATCCTGCACTGGATGCCACGAGGAAATCTCCTGTAGGTCGATGGAGTATTCCCCCTGCTTCAGCAGGCACCAAACTTCAGCATCACTCGTACACTGGACCCCTCTCATCTAGACAAGCGTGGCCCCTGGAACACAGGTGGTGGACCCAAGTGACCCAGATTGTCCAGTGGTCCAACTGTCCAAATTTGGAGGAGGTAAATCCTTGCTTCCCCTCTCCAGACAGTAATCATGTGCACCATGTGAACTGCAGCTACAAGGGCGTCTGTGCACATTTCCGCACAAACCTGCATGCACAGCCAAGCCTAGGTCCCCAGCACTCTGTCCTGCGATGCTCTGCTCCCTGGGTTGATCTCCGGTGTCATGGGACCCTCTTCTGCAGTGTTGAGATGACCACCATGTTCAGACATCTTGAACATATGTTCAGACGTCTTGAACATATGTTCAAGGACTCTGTGGGTGCTTCCTGCTTGTGCACGGGCTCTCTACATTGCTGAGGGCCCCCTCTGTCTCTTCTCCCAAGTGGCCACATCCTGGTCTTTCCTGTGCCCGGGCAGCACCCTTTTTCTGTGACTGTGACTCTTGCACCTAGCAAGTCTTGTTTGCAGTATTTTGCCAAGGAAACAACTATGCATCCTCCAGCATGCAGTGGGACATCTTCTATAGAAAGGAGAAGTTCCTAGCATCTTTCGTTGTTGCAGAATCTTCAGCTTCTTTCATCCAGAGGCAGCCATTTTGCACCTTTATCCGGGGTTTAGTGGGCTCCTGCCCCCTGGACACTTTTGTGACTCTTGAATTTGGTCCCCTTCCTTTGCAGGTCCTCAGGTCCAGGAATCCATTTTCAGTGCTTTGCAGTCTGTTGTGATCTTTGCAAAATCCCCTATCACAACTTTAGTGTGTTTCTGGGGAAATAGTAGTACTTTACTCCTACTTTCCAGGGTCTTGGGGTTTGGTATCTTGGACACCCTTAGTGTTTTCTTACACTCCCAGCGACCCTCTAAACACTACACTAGCCTAGGAGTCCATTTATGGTTTGCATTACACTTTCTTAGTATATGGTTTGTGTTGCCCCCAGGCCTATTGCATCCTATTGTGCTATACAGTGTTTGCACTACTTTCTGACTGTTTTAGTTACCTGATTTTGGTTTGTGTGTATATTTTGTGTATTTTACTTACCTCTTAAGGGAGTATATCCTCTGAGATATTTTTGGCATATTGTCACTAAAATAAAGTACCTTTATTTTTAGTAACTCTGAGTACTGTCTTTCTTATGATATAGCACCTATATGATATAAGAGGTATAGTAGGAGCTTTGCATGTCTCCTAGTTCAGCCTAAACCGCTCTGCTATAGCTACCTCTACCAGCCTAAACTGCTAGAACACTACTAATCTACTAATAAGGCATAACTGGACCTGGCACACGGTGTAAGTACCATTGGTACCCACTATAAGCCAGACCAGCCTCCTGCACTCATGCTCTAAGGCAGTTGGTGGCTACTAAATAAAAAACAATCTTTTTGTGTTTCTCTCTGTTTGAATTTAATTGTATCTAATGTATCTTTCTCTATCTCATCTCTTTCTGCTTCACCTTTGTCTATGTCACTGCCCTCAAAACACTTGCCTTTACCCATCTACCTCTTTTTTACTACCTCATCCCTTCCTAAAGATATGTGTCTATCTCTACATATCTACCTTTCCATCTCCACCTCTCCATCTCCTCTCTATATCCACTATAACTTCACATCAAACATATGATCTCTTTGTATCTCTCTTCTGTCAAGTTGCCTTTCTTTACCTCATTATCTCAATTCACTCATACTGGCTGTATCTCTCTTTTTTCCTCAACATTCTTTGCCCCATCTCTATCTAATTTCTCTCTTCAATTTATTTTTCTACCTCACATCTTTCTGAGTACCATATTCCACTCTACACAAAATGTGTCTCATTGTAACTACTTATCCATTTTAGCTCACAATTCTCTACTTAACTACTCTCTCTTCCAATGTCTCTCTATACACCACCTATCTCTACTCCTCACTTCTGTCTAACTCACTGTTTCTCTGTCTACCTCTCTATTGACCGTATCTCTTTCTCTTCATCACATCTGTTTCTTTACTTCATCTCTTTGCTCTCACCTCAATCTGTACTGTGCACCCTATTCTTTATACCTACCTTTCTCTATCATTCCACTCTACACCATTCACTACTTTCTATATCTTTTTCCCCACACTGTACTTCAAGGTGCTCACTAACTGTCATCTTTCAATATTTTTCTTACTACCTAACCTCTTTCCCTCTCTCTATATATAAGGTATCTGGCTTACCTTTTTCTATATTTCCTCTTTCTTTTTATATCCCTTCTTGTAGCACAACCTCTCCTTCTCTCTACACTTGCTTCTCACTCATTCAGACACTTTACATTTATCTCTGCATTTCAATCGACCTACCCCTTTTGACCACTCTGTGGTTTTCTTTCTGACTATCTCACATTTCCTTTTTATTTTTTATACCACTCCCTAATACGGCTCTCGCTATACAGCATCTTTATCTTTTAAATTCCTTCTCCCTCTACTTCGCATTAGTTACTAGACTGTTCTCCTTACCTCTTGACCCTTCTCCTGTCCCACACCCCCTCCCATTTCTTTTAGTCAATAAATTCAGAGGTCACTGTCTAGCCAGGAAGTGTACATAAAGAATGAAGAGAGCATGAGAATTAAGGAGAAAATTATTAGAGATCATCCAATTGAATGGTGACTAACTTTGGAGCAGGAATATAATTTTCACAGGTGCCATGAGAATGCCAGTTTTGAAGGACAATTTATTTGTACTTTGAATATTCAACAATAGAGTACAATTTCTAGTGCTATGTGTTTATTTCCTATTTTACTATTATGAACCAGGGGACAAGACTCTTCCCTAGAATGATCGTCAGGTTAAACACTGAATTGGACATAAAATATTGTGTTGCAAGACAAACAATCCAAGCACAAGAAGAAATTGCTTTAACAATACTCAGTGGCGTAGCGTGGGGGGTGCAGGGGGGCCGGCCGCACCGGGTGCAACATCTGGGGGGGGGTGCGCTCGCACACGGGAGTGCTAAAATCCACGGGTTAGGGGGTGCAAATTACTTGCCTTGCCCCAGGTGCTGACAACCCACGCTACGCCACTGACAATACTTGTTTCAGTGTTCTTTTGGAACTATTTTGCTAGTGGGTGCTGGGCAGATTTAGTTTTTGACTGTTTTTATGGGTCCTCATTTCTGAAACGTTATCCTATAGTTCAATATTGTTTCACATGACAGGGTCTTGAATTAGATGCAAGTTGTTCATAAATACAAAGTTGTTCCGAATAGGGTCCCAAAAATAAGCATCTTTTCCAGGGGCTTAAGAATTCATAGGCTGGTACTGGGTAAATTTGTGACTTTCTAACATTCTGATGTACAAAGTAAAACTGCATATTACTTTGCAATAATGCAGTGCACTAAGAAAGAAGCAAACATGACGAGAATACAGCACACTTAGAAAGAGTAAGACAAGGATAAATAGCTAATTGATATATTTCTGATTGCTGCATGCACTTCTACTAAGAAGGCATAGCATGTTGATGTATTCCCATATTTACCAGGGATGGACAATTTGGGAATGCACCAAAATAGTTTGCGGGGTGGATGCATGGGAACAAGAACACGCACTCTCAGCTGCAGCCCATTTAACACAGAATGACTTCCCAGTGCAGAGAAGCAAAAGACAGTAACTTGATCTGCTTTGCTACTTTACTCCTGATTTTTCAAGCCACGCCGGGCCTTGCAAGGCAGTTTTGCATGGTTTGGTAAGTAAATATCACTTAAGGGATTGAACTGCTCTTGCACCACCTTGCAGGGTGAAAGAGCAACACAAAACCATGAAAAATCTGGCCTCTGGTGTTCATGTGCTAGCCTGACAGGGAGGATGTAGGACCATAGGAGTGGAGAGGAAATCAAGGGAGTATCAATGACACTGCCAGGATTCTATTACAGTGTGAGCTAGCCAGGTGCTTTCTTGCTTGGGCTAATATAATCGATGTCCGTATTATGGTAGAAGTATATCAAGAAGTTATCGTTTTTCTCTCTGTGGCTTTATCTAGCTCATACATTCCTCATCTCCCTGATGTGCAGCATGCACAGAAAGACCAACTTGACCCATCAATAAGAGATCAGAGAAACAAATAGCATCCATTGGAATGATTCAATAGTTTAAAATCTAATTTCAAGTTAATGGGATGTCTGATTTAAATAGTACAATGCTGCACCTTTCAACTTTTTTCTTTTTTTATGTAAAGGACCACAAATCAATGTTTTTTTCAATCTTTATTCTTTTCATAAGCATCCCAAGGCAAGAGGGCACCTAGGCAAGCATCTGCCACCACAACCAGCACCAAAGGAGGTGTGACCACCACCACCTGCATCGAGGCTGTGGCAAATAGTTTCTCTTGGCCCAGTAAGTCATGCTCATCATTATTTCTGACTTTTAACTATTTCCACTAACATTGCCTGGTGCATTTATACTATTTACTTTTTTATCAACTCTCCTATCTAATGTTTGTTATCCTTGTCTTTCCCTATGCTTTCGATATTTTCAGTTTTGGTAGCTGTCTTTCTCCCGTCTATATCTTTCCTCTGCTTCCTTTTTTTAGCAAGCTTTCCCTTGCCCCACTTTTACATGTCTTGTGTAGTACTGTTATGGGAACAGATTTCTGGAAACGTAAAGAGGATTGCGTGCCCAAGTATTCGCAAACATATTGGTTGATATTGAGAACTTAAGGTGTTCTTGAGCAAACAGTCAATACCTACAGGGACAGAGATATAATGGTCATGGACCATCAATGTTGTCTTATACTAGCAGTTTCCATGACAGTGCAGCATGGCAGAAATGAAACACCATTACCAGCAGTTAGAAATAGGGTCTTTGGTTGGCAGTAAGGTTACCTCCTGTCCAAGCAAGGACCCTCACTGTAGTCAGGGCATAGGAGAAACACACATAGTTAACCCCTAATTACCCCCTTGGTAGCTTGACACGAGCAGTAAGGCTTATCTCAGAACAAATGTGTAAATTATTTGTACCAAAACACAAGTAATACAGTGAAAACACTACAAAATGGACACTACATCAGTTTAGAAAATAGGCAATATTTACCTAAATAAAACAAGACCAAAACGACAAAACAAAAACAACATACACAAGTCAAGATATGATTTTTCCCAAAAATAGGAGTCTTAGTGCATAATGGAATTGCTGATTTTACTGAAAGTACCTGGTTTGCGTAAAAAATAAAGCTGCATGGGTGAGCATGCATCAGAAAAGTCAGAAATGCTCTGGTTCCTTACTCGCAAGTGAGGCTGTGCATCATTTCTTCTCCAGTCCGGTAGGCGATGCATCATTTTTCTCCCTTGCAAAAGAGTGATGCATCGATTTCCGGACAGGCAACTCGGATCCGCGCAGCTTCATGATGACTTTGATGCCCAGGGACAGTGCGTGAGAAATCTGGTCGCACAGTGTTAGAAAACCACGCTGCATGGGGTTTGCATCCTCATCAGCAGCCGCAAGCGGGTGTTGCACATCATTTCTTCAGCTGCAATGCATTGATCACCCAGCCGCGATGCCGGTGGAACATTGATTACAGCTGCGAAGCTGGTGGCACGTCAGTTATTAGCCTCATTGCGGATTGTGCATAGAACATTTTCCCTCATGGTGTTCTGTGTTTGGATTTCAGTTCTTGCTCTGCCAACTTCAACTTTCAAGGGCCCAGGGACTGGATAGGGCACCACAGGGCAGGAGTCTCAGCAGAGAGTCCAGGTGCCCAGGTGCTGGCAGAGGAAGTCTTTGATGGCCCTGAGACTTCAAAAGAGGAGGGAAGCTCAGTTCATGACCTTGCAGATTTTTCTTAAGCAGGAATGCACAACACAGTCCAGTCTTTGTCCTCTTTCACAGGCAGAAGCAGCCATTGCAGGGTAGCCCAACAAAGCACAGTCACAGGCAGGGGCAGCACTTCTCCTCAGCTTTTCAGCTCTTCTCCTTGGCAGAGGTTCCTCTTGGTTCCAGCAGTGATCTTGAAGAAATCTAAAGTCTGGGGGTTTGGGTCCACTACTTTTACCCCTTTCTGCCTTTGAAGGAGGCAAATTTAAAAGGAATGTTTCTGTAGTTTACAAGATCCTGCCTTACCCAGGCCAGGCCCCAGAAACATACCAGCGAGTTGGGGACCGCATTGTGAGACGTCAAGCACAGCCTGTTCAGGTGTAAGTGAACACTCCTCCCTCCAATCTAGCACAGATAGCTCATCAGGAAATGCAGGTTACACCCCAGCTCCTTTTGTCTCACTGTCTAGAGGGGGTTCACAAACACCCCAACTGTCGGTCTGCCCCAGACAGGGAATCCAAAAACAGACAGAGTCACAGAATAGTTTAAGGAAGAAAATGCCCACATTCCTAAAAATGTTCAAACATAAATTCAAAAAACAACTTCACTAAAATAAGTATTTTTAAAGTGATCAGAGACACCATACTCCACATTTCTATCTGCTCCCAAAGGAAATCTTCACTTTAAAGTTATTTAAAGGCAGCCCCCATGTTAAAATATGAGAGAGATAGGCCTTACACATTGAAAACCAACTTTGGCAGTATTTCACTGTTAGGACATGTAAAACACATCAGTACATGTCCAACCTTTAAAATTCACTGCATCCTGCCCACCGGGCTACCTAGGACCTACCTTAGGGGTGCTTTACATTTATAAAAAGGGAAGGTTTAGGCCTGGCAACTGGTTATACTTTCCAAGTTGAATGGAGCAGTTTAAAAATGCACACACAGACACTGCAGTGGCAGGATTGAGCCATGTTTACAGGGCTACCCATGTGGGTGCCACAATCAATGCTGCTGGCCCACTAATACCATTTGGTTTACAGGCTCCAGGCACCTCTAGTGCATTTTTACTAGGGATTTGCAGGTAAATCATATGTGCCAATTATGGAAAGCCAATTACACATACAATTACATGCACATTTTACACAGGAGCACTTGCACTTTAGCACTGGCTAGTAGTGGTAAAGTGCCCAGAGTACCAAAAAACAGCAAAAAGAGAGTCCAGCACACAGTTAAAACATGGAAATCAATCACAAAAAGAGACACTGGAACCACTCCAAGGATGCCAGGTCTAACGCCAGCCAGTACCATAACATGTCCTACATTCTTTCATTGTGTTTCATTATTATGCGTTCTTAGTCTTATCCCTCTATTAGTCCAGCACACAGAAGACCAGCTGGATAAAGGTAAGTTAGGTTTCCTACAGAGGAGGGGGTGGCAGTGTTGTGTGTGTGTGGGGGGGGGGGTTGTGTGTATGAATGTGTCAGTCTGTGCGTAAATGCATCTGTGTGTGTAGTGTTGTTTGCATGGGTGTAAGCATGTGTGTGAAGGCATGTAAAAATGGAAATGTGAATGTGTGTCTGCATGTCAGTATGAATGTGTGTACGGATGTGTGCAAGCATGACTGGATGTATGTGTGTATGAATGCATGTATGCCAGTGTGAGTGAGTGGGTGTATGCGTGGTGCGTGTCTGCGGGTGTGTGCAAGTATGTGGGGTGGGGGATGAGAAGGGGGGAGCTTGGATGGATGGGGGTGTATGGGGAGTGTTTGGGGGGTGGGTGAACCTCCTACCAGTGACAGGGAAGGAATTCCCTGTGACTGGTAGGGCCTACTGCCACGGTTTTCGTGGCGCTGGCTCAAAATGCCACCAGTGGTACTAGAGGGGCCGCTGGGATGAAAATTGAGATTTCCGGCTCGGCGGCTGCTACCGCCATGGTGGTATGAATGGTAAATTGGCAGATTGGCTGCAGCCAAACCTCCAATGTCATAATGTGTGCGGTATGTACCACCAGCCTGTTGGCGGTTCTACCGCCACCTTACCACCTACCGCCGGGGTCATAATGACCCCCTATATTTGTTAAGTGAGGCAGATATCCCACCCATCACCTTCCTGCCCACTTAATTTTGTTTTCACTAATCAAAATTACAGCATAGTTTAATTTGACATGGCAGTGTAGACGATGAAGTGTGTGTTTGCTTCCGTTAAGAGCATAACATAAAATCTACAATGCATACCAACAGAAGATAAGGTGAGTTTCCCTTAGCCCACTCAATTACCTACTGGAACTTCACTTCATCATTCTATTGTTCTGTCCCACCCTACCCCAAAATATAAATTTAATTTCAACATGTGACACATTTTTCTTCCAAAGTGACTTACATTTCATGGCTTCCATTACAGATTTATTGTTCCAATTTTTCCTTCCATCGACCAATGTGGCTAAGCAAAAGTATAGTATATGATAAGTGACACCAAACAATTCCATAGCTAAATCTAAACGTTAATCAATCCCTACAAACTCTTATCTTCCCATAGACTAACTTACCCCACTGCCAAATGAAGGTTTTTGATCAAAATAATTTATGGTGGAGGGTGAGGCCAGGGCGTAATGTGGGACTTAGGGCCATATATGACTAACAGAAAATATAACCTGTTCTCTGTACTACAGTGCATCTTTTTTATTCTAAACACTGTCTGATGTAGTATAGCATCTGGAATATATATATATATATATATATATATATATATATATATATATATATATTAGCCATCAAGCTGTTTCTAATCATATGGCCTTAGTGGACCAGCAATATTCTGCTACTGTGCCACTACAGTATAAGAGTTTGACCTGAGCATTACAATTTGTCTCTTTCTCTTTCTTTCTTGTTTTTGCTATTCCTAGTATTGGAAGTCATCTAACATGGCAGCATATAGCCACCTGGCATTAAAGGTTGGAGGCCATCGTAGCTTAACACAGGCAGCTGGTGATTTTGGAGGAGGAAGAGGTAGAGGCACCGGCTGCCAGTTCCTTGGGCCACCAGACACGCCCACCTCCAAACTGGCCTTGCCAGCACCACGTGCAGCTGGGGGCCACTGCCGACGCAACACCACCAGCACCCCTCCTCATCAGTATCATCATCATCTGACAACCACCTCCTCCACTGCTTCCTACACAAACTGGTGCTGCTCAGGCTTTGGGCAGCAGAACCTGGACCAGGAAGTGCCAGACACACAAAAATGACCTGGGTGCCTGCAAATCCCTTTTTTTAAACTTCTTTTGGTGTGGGTGGAAGGGGTAGCAAAGGGATTTGCGGAAAGGGTCAAGGAACATTTGTTTTTTTTTGCTTTGGGAGGTGAAGTTGGCATATTGGGGGGGAAGAAGATGGGTTTTGTTAATTTATGGAAAAAAATAAATGTTTTCTTTTACTCCGTATCTGTCTTTGCATTGCTAGTTAGTGTAGCATTGTGTTTTTGTGACAGGAACGAGACGGGAAGCTGTCCTTTACACACATTATACTGTACATGAACCAGTTTTCCTTACAGACATTTCCTATTTGAAGTCCATTACCATCTATTTTTTCTACAGTAGGTTACTTATCTCTAACTGCAGTGTAGTAGCAGAGTAGGAAGAAAAGAATGACTAGTTCTGTTTGACTTAATTTATTGATGAGGCTTTTGCACCACCAAGGCACCTGCATACTAGTAAGTTACTGCCCATGTCATTCACTATGTCATTACTGATCTCTAATGGGGTCTGCCAACAACATACACAAAAACAGCAGTCTTATCTATCTCTGTTTCCTGAGAACAATTTCAGAACTATTTTCTTGTAACTAGTTCACTTTTTACCTCAATAGATTTTAGGATGTCTGCTGCCTCTCTCAATCGTCCTGTATCTTAATGCACAGTTTCCCAAAGGGCCTTTTTCTCAGTGCTGGGGGTAGTAGAGGGCTAAGACTAACAGGGAAGATATCACAAAGTGAAGTCCCAATCCCACCTATTTTGCATGATGCTTGTGAGGTGAACTCCAACTGCAAGATTATCCAGAAGGATTATCCATCACAGACAATGATGCTGAAAGAAAACAAAGCAAAGAGTAAGTGAGTAATCCAAGACTGAGTCCACCATGACAAAAAAAGTCATACAAAGTATAAATAACAACTAGCAGTAGCAACGTAAATCGTACGCTATCTTGGGAGCTAGCAAATATTTAATTCATTAAAAACAAATTACCTAAATTTACAAAAACCTGGGGTCAGGGATCAGGAGAATGTTACTCTTTGTTGCAAAGATTTTTTAAGCAACACAAGTCCAGATTCAGAAAAGTGAAATAATTTACAATTTTGGTTGCTTTGTAAGTTTACAACTAGTAACTTTTCCATCAGTAACTTTAGAAATTGTAACTTTGTGAGTAGTAAGTACCCCTTATTTAAATGCAGCTACTATTACTGTTGCTTAGTTACTACTCATAAAGTTACTGATGGCACAGTTACACTGCAAAAGTAAACATACACCAAAAGTGTAAGTTTACCATCCTAAATTAGTCCTGTGTGCACACTAGTTCTACCTGGGAAAGGCAATATTCTAAGTAAGACTATGTGCTCTGCTTACTGATGATGTCCATTTCATGCCAGGTAGTAGTAGGGCTGACATGGGCTATTGTTTAGTTAAGAAGATCCCATAATTGTGACTTGGATTCACTTTCACCACAATTACCTGGCCAAGTGTGTGATCCAATTGTGGTGTAAATTATTAAGACACACCTCAAAATATCACACAGCCTGGGGAAAAGGGTTAAGAGTTCATTGAATGGATGGGAAGAAGGAATTGGGGAGAGCTGAGACTAAGACTGACACACCATTCATCACATTCATCAAGTCTGTGACTGACACATCTTCACATCTGCCATGAAAAGAGAGAAACAGGGCATTTATTAAATAAATGTACTGCAAACAGTCCTTTGATCTGAGAGTCCCAAGTTATCTAATTGTTACATTACCTAAGGTTGAAAAAATACAAAATAGGGAGGATTCACACAGGTCTGCAAATTGCTATTGTCAAGGAAAGAAAAATTGCACCCTATATAAATGCCATAATAGGCAGTGCATCGGCATTCTTCTCTGAGTGACTGTCTTAGCTGCAGATCTAAACCAATCTGGTACACATGCGGACACATAGGCTAAATATATAGTGGCGTTTCTATTGAATTCGGTTCCCCGTTAATTGCATCCATATTAATCTTTCCTTTGGCGTTGGTTGTTATCTTTCTCTGATCGGCGGGTGATGTCTAGTGTTTGCCCGAATTTCCGAAAAATTAAGAAAGGTTTAGTCATTTTCCAAGATGGCGCTACTCCTCGTAGCGTTGCTATGTTGGAACAACGGACGGTAGTCCGTCGTCTTTGTTGTTGCGCGAGGTGAACTCGCGCTTCCGGGAGGATTTAATCCCCGGTGTTTCAGACACACGTATGCGTACTCGCATTGTCGCGTCCTGTATTGTGTTGAATGTCTCTATGCACGACTTGTGATTTTATGAGGTAAGGAAATACGGGTTAGTTTAATAGCGCCTTGACTTTGGGAGTTTTAAAAATATGTTTTGGATCGAATAGCGTGATGCACATTTTCGACCTTTGTCTTCTATATTTCATCTTTACAGCCCATTAAGAAACGGCTTTTTACAATCTACTGAAGACACCTCAAATCCTGGTGTTAGACGTAAGACACGCAATTTTCATTTGTTTATTTGCAAAAAGTATGAAGGCTAAGGATTCAATCTAATTTTTGGCATGTCATATTTTCTTTTGGATAATTAGGATTGTAGGACTTCGAATAGACATTTAGGAGGAGTACCTAACCCTTGAGAGAGACTTGTAGTAATTGTAAAAAGTGGAAGCTTTTGAGGTATGATATTGACTACGCTGGCCTATATGAACTAGCGGCAGTTTTTCACTGAGTACTTGCGCTCGTTTTGATGCATGTTTAAACATCAATTAACACCTATAGGGATTTATTTTGAACAGTCGGGTTAGATTTTGTTGCACTTGTCACAGTAATAGTTGTCAGTACGAATGTAGGTGATTTTATCATGTAGGGTGACTGATAGCACCTCTCTTTTCTCCTTATATATTGGGTAGTTTGGTGATTTAACTTGATTTGAATTAACATTAGATTCCATTTACTTTCCTCTCACCTATATTGTTTCTTTCTTGCTTTCGGGGTTGGAAGGGACCTTTCTTTAGTGTATATTATGTACATCTCAGAGTTTGAGCATTTTGGTTTCTAATACCATTCATTTATGTACAATATAGAGCCCTGAAGAAGTCGCAGGGGATTAGAAGAACCCCCCATGTCGAAACACGTGTTGGCTCGGAATCTATCTTCATGGATGTTGGTGTAAATAAAAAAGACTGCGACTTATTAATTCTCTAAACTTTCTGTATTGAGAAAGGACATTTTTTTCTTTTTGATTATATTTCCTGAAACCCACTCACCTGGATCATGACTCATTTGTCTTGAACTGTACTCACTTGATTCGTTGACATTGTGTATTTTGTGAAAGAAATGTTTCTATCTAAACTTTCTGTATTGAGAAAGGACATTTTTTCTTTTTTTTCCTTTTTTTTTTAATTATATTTCCTGAAACCCACTCGCTTGGATCTTGACTCATTTGTCTTGAACTGTACTCACTTGATTCGTTGACATTGTGTATTTTGTGAAAGAAATAATTGTTTGGGAAGGGGACCTCACTTTGTGCAATCTGGTAAGCAGGAATGTTATGTAGGTTTCATGCAGAAAAAGAGAAGGCCTCTGGAATGCAAAAACGTACATGTCAATATTGTAGAGTGAGGGAGAAGGTAAGCTTCATGGTGGATGAGGATCAAGAGGGCAGCGTATAGGCTGGTGCAGTCATATGCGATTAACTTAGAAGTGAGAACAATCTTTTACCACCAATCCCAGACAAATAGCAGCATTTACCTGTTTGAACAATCACACAAATGTAAATTGTGGGCATCCATCATGTGACATGTATCCAGTGACAATTCCCCAGACAAACCACAACCACTTCATTAGAGTTTGATTGACATTTGAGCCAGCACACTACTCTGCATTTTCCAAATCAATACACCTTTGTCTGGTCCTCAGGATAAGGCCTCATTGAGTCATGTTGCTTGTTTCCCATAGACATTGTTTGTAACTTCCTTCTTCTGGCTGCTGAGGAAGTGCAGTGACCGTCCCGACTCTAAGTCCCCTGCCTGCAGTTTTGATGAACGAGAAGAGCAAAATAATCTGAAAATTTTGTGTATTGAACTAAACTAACTGGTCTCTGTAGACCTTGAAAAAAAGTACAGAAAAGGACTGGAGTGGACCATGTAAATAATTATAGTGGAATGTGAAAGCTAGGCAATCATTCAGACAGAATTATCTATTGGACCCCAAACATTAATTAGTTACAACTCTCTCCCAGCCATCACATGAATCAGCAATCACTGAAATATATTACTCATTGGTGCATAGTTAACTATTCTAAGTGTGGTGTACTGCACATTTGTCAGTTGTATTTTCACTTTTCCTGTGGTAGCAACAAGCAATGGCAGTCTTGTATTATTAATCTTAACTGGTAGCAGGAAGCCCAGCTAGGAAATTAAAAAAAGAAAGATAGGGATGGGAGGCATTGTATTCATGTCTTTAAAGAAAAAAGTTGGGGCTACGTCTGTGCACAAGGGTTGACTCCACTCCATACTTATGAACAGACTTGCCACCTTTCATACAAAATCGGTAATGTAAGGAGGGGGTGGTGCCTTGTAGGGTGTGGAACTCTATTCAGAGAAAGTCCCAAAAAGGCCTTCTGCCCCATCCCCTTCTCACATTGACCTCCTCCTTCTACTAAAAAAAAATGAACAAAAGGTTGTTGAGGATGCTAATGATGTCATGGGGTCTTTTTACACCACTTAATGGACCTAGCCTGATTGCAGTTTCAAAAATCGAGCTGAAAAGCCACTCTTTGCAATGGTTTCCAGCTCACCTTGCCTCCCACTGTGTGATTTCAACTCCTTAGCTGGGTCCCTGTGTGGAGGGAGCCAAAATCGCACAACACACAGTGGCACCATGTGAGCTGGCAGGTCTGATGTGCATAAGTAAGCAAAGCAGTTCGACGATAATATGAAAGTTCTGTTGTGGCCTGATTAGTTAAGAAAGTAGTGTTAGTCCTCAAACACAGAGGGGTTTGTCCAGAAGTTCATCAGCTAACAAATTTAAGTCTGACCATTCACCTTCATCCTCCCCCTCTGCTGTTTTAGGAACATTGAAATCTTGTGGAATGAAGTATACATTCAGTTTTATCATGTTCAGTCTCTCTATGTTTTGAAGCTAGAGACTGGACCTTCTGACTGTGACAATTCCATTGGATGCACCGAACACAGTCTCAGAAGACACACTGTCTATTGGACGAGCCAAATACTTTATTGCCAGCCTGCTAAGCTCTGGTCGTTGTTGCATTTTCCCATACCAATAGGGCAATTGGTTTTGCTTCAGGTAATCCTCTTTTGAGTCATCCAGTTAGTCTTAGACCGTCCTCTGAATGGTCATTGGTACTGCCACTTACTTGCCTTCATCTCTGTTACTTAAAACTAAGACATTGCAGAGATTAGATCAGATTCTGCTCCTAGTGCTCCTAGCTTTGCTGGTGATGATGGTGATGGCTGTGAAACAACATCATTGCTCTCTTTGAAGCGTGAAGGCTGCACGTCAGAAGCCGAAGTCCTGCCCCGTCATCTAGCTTCCAGCCATTCTTCTTCTGGGGTCTCGCTTTGTCAACATTCCAAGCCTTGTATTGTGACATGTCCCCTTTGGGAAAAGGAATGAAAGTGGGCAGTAATTTTTTGTACCTTTAATCAAACATTGTGGCACATGTGTATTCTTTAGAGTATGCAATCTCTGTTTGTAGCCTTGTATTAGCAGCCAAGTGAAGGATTAAGCTATAAACCAACTCATATACTTCTTTCATCACACCGGCAAAATTTTGTAACACCTTTTTTTTTAGCTGGGGCTATAGAAGATACAACAACAGGATTGTGTGACTCATCGTACTGCCCTCCTTGCTCACTTTCTATGTGAACACCTCAATAGGAAGTAGCATTTGACCCTAAAATATCTACCACCTGCCAAGGACTTGACTAGATTACTGCCATTGTCCATGGCAACAAATCATTAAAAACATCTTCCTGTTGAACTCTTCCAACATGATTGCAGCTGTATGGCATTTCTTCATTATGAAAATCACTATTTGTGCTTGCTGCTGAATGCTCTTAAAACTTTCTTAAATGCTAAGACCTGTAGCATTGCCTAACCCAAAACAAAAGAGATCCAGTGTGCAGTGATACACAATATCAATTGCTAGACAACTGGTCCCTGTGTCTGTCATCAGGTGGATAGTGTAAACAGGCCTTTTCTGCAATGCTTGGACAACTACTTGCAGCACATCAAGATGGAACAATGGAACAGCAACTCTGACAAAAAGGTCATACTGGGAGCCTTCTATTTCAGACAGAAGGCGGCAAAATAATCTAAAACTCCCACTCCTTCCACAAAATATAAAGGGAAGAGGTCCAGAGGTTAAATTTTGCCAGCTTTCTGTAGTACAAAAGTGCAGTTGGATGGCTACTTTGATAGTTACACGCCTGCCTAAACATGACCATAATAGTAGCTTTGATTTTTATTCTTTTGTGGTGCCACAGACACAGGCAACTTCCAGAGGGAACCCAGAGGTGGTAGACCTAATGTGAGTCTTGGGGGAATCACTGTATTTGGGGTAGGTGTCAGCATCTGAGCCTTGTGCCATGTGGAGGTTGCTGTTGCAGGTGATGCAGGAACACTAGAGGGGGCAGGGCTACTTTGTGTAATGCCATCATCCTCTTCTTCCTCATGAATATCTTATTCTTTTTCACTGTGCATTCAGCTGCTTGCACTCTTGCATCACCACTATTGCCACCAGTTATATTTTTAAGGTGCTCCTGCCACTGGATTGTGTGATGTTTTCTTAGATACAATTCTGGCCTCCAGGACCATAGTGTGAACTAGATTTCCTTGACAAGCCCTTGTGTAACAAATGGAGCATATTGTAATGTTATTCTTCTGCTTGATAATCATAAAGCAGTCCCAAATTGGGGGGGGGGGGTTATTTTACTGTGTCACTGCCAATGCTTGAAGAACTGGAGGTAGGTGGCTGTGTCATTTGCCTCTCTGTAAGCAGTTCTTCAACTGTGGTAGCTGTGGATGCTTGTCACGACAGCGGTCATACACATAGAAGCTGGCGGTGGTGGAACCACATCCCTCCTGCAGGTTGAATAGGGTGGTCACCTTGGTGTCCTTAGAGCCCCACTCCATACTGATATTCACCGGCTCATCCTCATCACTGTCATTTTCCATAATTCTAAGGCTTTCAGGAAGCATTGTCTCTCTGGGTGGGGCTCAGACTCAGCAAGGTCCAAACCATGTCCAGATCATCAGAAGGAGGACTTGGAGAAGTTGATGGAGTACCCTTTCTTTTCTTGCAGGAGATCGTGAAGCTAATGATTGAAGAACAACATCTTGCTCAGCAGGAAACTCAACCTCTTTTTCTGCTCCTACTTCAGGAGCAAGTGTCTGCTTGTCATCATGACTGTAGTGGCTGCATCAGTAAAAAAACATGGGCTTGGGCTTAGTCTTAAGTTGGAGTGGTGCTGTTGATAGTGAGGAAGAGCTGCTCCAAGCCAATTGCTACCCAGCAGAGGGTGCAACAGGTGCACCACATTTCCTGCCAAAGGTGGAGTCTATCATAACAGTAGTGGCAACATTCTTTTTCTTCTCTTTCTCACTGGACACTTTTTTGTCAGGAACACCCTTATTTGGGGACATCCTTAGCTCTGGCAGTAGCCCGTTAGCTGCACAAGTGGAAGCGGAGGAGGAGTATTCAGCTGGTATGTGTCACTCACAACCTCCGTTGTGGCTGCATTGTGTGTGGTGGTGTCTTTTGTGCACCTTAAAACAAAAACACAAGAAATAAATTCAGTGATCATGCCATTTGCAGATTGAATCTACAGACAATATAATTTTGTGAGGTCCCAGCACATATATTTAGCAATAGTGTAACCATTCCAAACCATTATTAGCACCATATTTCAATAATAGACGGATTGAAATGTTTACTTTATGTCCCTCTAAGGCCTGTGATAGACAGGTGGTGCAGGGGAAAATGCAATACATTTTAAATAAATCATTGCTGGTGTGAAACTATGGTCTATGGTAGGTGGCTGGTGCAGGCGGGGGGGAGGGGGAATTAAATAATCCTTTAAAAAAATCATTGATGGTGTGTGCCCATGGCCTATGATAAGTGTTGGGTGCAGGGCAGGCCAGAGAAAAATAGAATATTTATCTTGAAAAAAATGATTTCTGGTGTGCGCCTATGGTCTATGACAGGCTGAGAGTACAGGCCATGTCAGGGGAAAATTGAATAATCCGTAAAGAAATTATTGTTGATGTGCTTCTATCACAGACAGTAAAGGGAAAAATAATAGAAAAAACATTTTGCAGGTGTCTATGAGAAATCCTATGGGTGGCAAGGAGGCGCAGGGAAAATGGAAAAATGCATACAAACACTGCATATACTTACTACAATCATCCTCAAGTGCATCATTCTCACATCAGGGGAAAAGGAAAAAATGAACAAAAAACACAAAGGTATAGGCCTCTTCTATCAATGTTTCTAGAAAATGGCTTTGAAAATTGGAAGAAAAGTCTACACAAAATGCCCACACTGGCACAAGGTCAACAAGGGAAAAGGCATGTACAACAAAGCACTTATGTAGGCCTATGGCAAAAGCAAAGCACACTGATAACAAAATGGCTGCCTGCCTACCACCTGGCCATTAAGGGCAAAGGCATGGGCACCAAAGAATACATGCATCTCTATGACAAAAATCAAAGCACATTGACTACACAAAACAAAATCACCACCCTGCCAAATGGCATGTAGAACATGTATAAACTAGTGCCCTATGGCTAACACACACACAACTGACCAGACAAAAAATGACTACTTGGCCAGCAAAGAAAGGATGCATGGTAAACAAAGAAGAAATAAACTACCATTAATCCAACAATACCAAAAGCTAAAAACTAAAATAAATTATCTGTCAACTTTAAAAATTTACCATCCCCCCCACCCTGAAAATAAAGGGGCATATTTATACTCCGTTTGCGCCAAATTTGCGTCGTTTTGTTCGACGCAAATTCGGCGCAAAACTAACGCCATATTTATACTTTGGCGTTAGACGCGTCTAGCGCCAAAGTATGAGGAATGAGCGTCATTTTTTTGCGTGAACGCCTTCCTTGCGTTAATGAGATGCAAGGTAGGCGTTCCCGTCTAAAAAAATGACTGCGACGCAAATGCGTCGTATTTATACTCCCGGGCAAAAATCACGCACGGGAGTGGGCGGGGCAAAAAAACCCGCATTTGCGCCTCTTTTTAACGCCTGGGTCAGGGCAGGCGTTAAGGGACCTGTGGGCTCAAAATGAGCCCACAGCTGCCCTTCCATGCCCCCAGGGACCCCCCCTGCCACCCTTGCCCACCCCAGGAGGACACCCAAGGATGGAGGGACCCATCCCAGGGACATTCAGGTAAGTTCAGGTAAGTATAATTTTTATTTTTTTTTATTTATTTTTTTGGCATAGGGGGGCCTGAATTGTGCCCCCCTACATGCCACAATGCCCAATGACCATGCCCAGGGGACATAAGTCCCCTGGGCATGGCCATTGGGCAAGGGGGCATGACTCCTGTCTTTACTAAGACAGGAGTCATGTATATGGCGTCTGGGCGTCGTTAAAAATGACGCAAATCGGGTGGAGGCGATTTATTTGCCTCAACCTGACTTGCCCCATTTTAAGACGCCCTAACGCCATTTTTCCCTACGCCGGCGCTGCCTGGTGTACGTGGTTTTTTTCCACGCACACCAGGCAGCGCCGGTCTGCTAGCGCCGGCTAACGCCATTCAATAAATACGGCGCCCGCATGGTGCTTCAGAATGGCGTTAGCCGGCGCTAATCTTTTTGGCGCAAAACTGCGATAGCGCAGTTTTGCGTCAAAAAGTATAAATATGGCCCAAAATGTTTTCCCAAAAGTCTCCACAAGGCCATTAGATACCTGCCATCCCCGATAATTACAAAAAAAGTGTACCCTGGGTGGGTACCAGGGCACAAAAATTATAAATGGATGGCGGGAGGCGCACATTTATTATTCACTGCTCAATAAAGGACCTTTGAGGGCTTTCTTCTTTATATTTTTTTTATCTTGGTCATGCTGTTAAAGTAGGGACTGGCACAACTAAGCCTTTCTCTTATGTTGTGGAAGGCCTTTGACCCAAGGAGAACTTATCACATTATCAGCAGTCCTCACTGGACCTCTAAACCCTTCAGCAGGAGTGCTATACCCTCATGCGATTAAATTCACAATTACATTTGTGGGCTGGAAAATGTTGAAAGAACGATCAGAGACATGTTATTTTTTTCCTTTTTTTTAAACAACATATCTTTGAGTCTTTCCTTCAACATTTTTCAGCACACAAAATGTAATAATAAAAACGAAGTTTAAAGAAATACTCACAGGCGTGTTTTTATTGAAATTAATTAAACATTTCCATGCAGTTTTTTCATCCAAACTTTTTCTGCAAATATTACATTTATATTATCAATGACATTATCAAAGATGTCATGAGTGCAATACTTTGTGGGGTAATTAGCAGTACATGGAGAGGGCGCAGGTTATGGTTACCTTAGGTCACGAGTTATAGTTACTTGAGATAAGTCTGACTATAACAAGTAAATTTCAATGGTTTTGTATTTTTAAAATGTGGGCCTAACTATAACGTCCCTCTAACCTTTGTTTAGTTTTTTTAGTGAATATATAGATATATATACAGAAAGATAGATAGATCATTGTTGCAATACAATTTGAGATCCGTTCTTTGCAACATGCTTCATTTACTGACCAAAGGTGTACTTGATATGTGAGCATTCATTTGGAAATAGATTTAGTACTACCCAGCTGGATGCTCACTAGTGATTTGTATATTGAACACATGATATTAGCCGAAACTCTGAAGCCAAAGACCATTTTATAGCACTTAATTGTTTTTATTGAGAAATACAGACCTTCATACGTGTTTGTAATGCTGTGCACGTTACAAATTTTGGACTGAGCACCAGAGGAATCATTTCAAAGAGGTGCAGTCTTCATTTGCGCATCGCGGACCCCCAAGAACCACTGCAAACACATATGGAATTACTCAAGCACTCACTGATACGCACATTTTCAAACATGTCGAAACAAGCTGAACCACACATATACAAGACATATACTCACATACGTCTACCATATATGCATAAATTAAATAATACGAAATGCCAAAGTACTTCTCACCCTACGGTTTGGTTCTTACTGAGACTGAAGTGCACCGTGCTGGATGAAAAATATATTAGTGTAAAATTAGCTTTTCCATAATTTTTGTTAGCGCCCGTCTCCTTTGGTTATTAAAATATTATTCTCGTTAAATAACGCGTTGTTGCTTCCTTAAGTGGCAGTGTTATAACATTTCAAATAAGAAAATTAAACCTGAATTGATACGCGATTTCGAATTTGAATAAGGCGTGCACACTGACTGGTCCACACAGAATTACCGAAAAAGAATAAATAGCATTTCAAGCTGAACTCGAGCAGAAACTCATTGGCTTGCAAGCCATGTTTCAGCGTTCAGCTGTTGAAAACTTTAAAAAATCCATTGATGGCATATAATTTATGTAAATGTATTTCAACACTTGGCCTGGCAATCAGCAACTCAGTCCACACAAGTTAGCAGCATAATCCACAATAGAAACATAATGCCTGATCACCTACTTTTTTGATTGAGCACTTGCAATCACATTTCACTATAATTCTCCACGCATTCTGTTAAAAAAAACACACACATAAAATTCTTCCTTAATTTAATTTGCAATTGTAATGCGCTTTAAAAGATAGAGGTGTGTAGGTCAAGTATTATATACATGATTTTCTTTCAAAGTAGCAACTGAACACTTTGTCTGTTTCGATCGGCTACGGAACACCTTCAGCCTGAAATCACGAAACCTTTATTTTGTTAAATAACCGCCACGCGCATTCTATTACAATATATATGTTGGCAACATGTCCAAATCCATGCTATAATTATTAGTATATTACACATCTTGTGCTTTCAATAAAAAATGCGTTTTATTTCTATTGTTTGCATGAAACGTGGTATGAATTTAGGCCCATATTTATACTTTTTGACGCTAAACTGCGCTAACGCAGTTTAGCGTCAAAAAATTTAGCGCCGTCTAACGCCATTCTGAAGCGCCATGCGGGCGCCGTATTTATGGAATGGCGTTAGCCGGCGCAAGCAGACCGGCGCTGCCTGGTGTGCGTGGAAAAAAACCACGTAGACCAGGCAGCGCCGGCGTTGGGAAAAAATGACGTTAGGGCGTCTTAAAATGGGGCAAGTCAGGTTGAGGCAAAAAAATCGCCTCAACCCGATTTGCGCCATTTTTTTACGACGCCCAGACGCCATTTCGTGACTCCTGTCTTAGTAAAGATAGGAGTCATGCCCCCTTGCCCAATGGCCATGCCCAGGGGACTTGTGTCCCCTGGGCATGGTCATTGGGCATAGTGGCATGTAGGGGGGCACAAATAAGGCCCCCCTATGCCACCCAAAAAAAATTAAAAAATATAAAAAATGATACTTACCTGAACTTACCTGAATGTCCCTGGGGTGGGTCCCTCCATCCTTGGGTGTCCTCCTGGGGTGGGCAGGGGTGGCAGGGGGGGTCCCTGGGGGCAGGGGAGGGCACCTGTGGGCTCATTTTGAGCCCACAGGCCCCTTAACGCCTACCCTGACCCAGGCGTTAAATAGTGGCGCAAATGAGGGGTTTTTTGACCCGCCAACTCCCGGGCGTGATTTTTGCCCGGGAGTATAAATATGACGCATTTGCGTCGCCGTCATTTTTTTAGACGGGAACGCCTTCCTTGCATCTCATTAACGCAAGGAAGGCGTTCACGCAAAAAAATGACGCTATTTGCCAATACTTTGGCGCTAGACGCGTCTAACGCCAAAGTATAAATATGGCGTTAGTTTTGCTCCGAATTTGCGTCGAAAAAAACGACGCTAATTCGGCGCAAACGGAGTATAAATACGGGCCTTAATTTTATAAAACAATCCACAAGTTTTATTTTAAAGGAATAGGCAGTTCATAACTAAGACACTATACATTAATATGATTCATTAGAAGCAAAGGAGTGTATATGTTAATTAAGGACATCTACTAATGATTAATGTGTGATTATTATTGAGAAAAACATGTAGAGAAATTAATATTAGAAAACAACGTGAATAACCGAAAATGTGTCCACGGGGAGTCGTCACCATTTGTATTAACAGATGTTCAATAATGAAAAGACTTATATAAAACGTATTAATATATCATAATTGGATGTATAACCTATGTTTTATGTTAATCCATGTTCTTAAATTAGCTCGACCAAAGGCCTGGTTTCGCTGGGCCCTGCTTGCTCATAACGTGGAAACTTTGAAAAACCTTGCGAGGACTGGTAACAGGGAGAAAAGACCTTGAACTGTCCAGAGTTCAGTCGGTTCTGCTAGAACATTCTGCAATGTACCAGCTGACAGGAGATGATGAAGACAATTTGATACAATTACGGGTAGAGCAGGATAAATGTTCTTTCCTAGGGCTTGAACAATAGAGGCACTGACTAAAGACTATATATGCAGCAATTTCGTTACCTGAAGAGGCGGATGATGTTCTCATCAAAAGAAGGACCAATCAAATTTAGGGGGCTTGAAGCCCATGCAGAAATAGAGATTTGGTAAATAAAAACTATAGGTTAGAGTCATAACTTCCGATGAGACTGACCAATTAGCAATTATTGGGACGGACTGGGAGACCCTAATAAAAAGTCATGAAAAGTGGAGCGGAAACAGAACTGCGAGGAGAAAGTTGATAACGTCAGGAGACACTGTCTGAAGTGCTGATAATTGGGCTTATACTCTGAGCCTGATCTTTAGACTGACCACTGATGATGTGGGTACGAAGACTGACTTGTTGCTGATCCATCCTGGTTAGGTAGCTATGAAAATGTGACTGACTAATGTTGTGCCTTTTCTTCTAGGCACCAACTCTGCTGTTTTGTAGAAATTCTCTCCTAGGTAGAATTTTCCAAATTAATGTTTTTCTCTAAATTGTTTTTGCATGAAGACCCACATGCTAATGCTAATCTTGGTTAGGTGGGCTGTTAGTGGACGTTGACCGTGACAAATGACTGACAAACTTAATTGCTGAATTACATTATTAATGCTGATATTCATAGCTTATGGTGTTGCATTGTTAGATATGTTTTCTTTAAGAGATAATGTTCTTTAACTAATGAATTAATAAAGAGTTGTTCTGAATAAAGTTTGAACTGACATATGAATTTGGAATTGTAAGCAATAGGGAATAAAAATTGTTAAACCTTTTCTTGAGTATTGGTTATTTTGATTAATATGGTTTAGTATTGTGGTTTCATAGAGTGTTTTCCTTAATTAATGATGTTAGTTGTTGATTTCAATAGTCACTGCATGACTAGGATAATCCATGCGATTGAAAAGGTTCATCAACCTATACGCGTCCCCTTGTAAGTTTACTTACTAAGGACCAGGCACGCTTGCAGAAGCAAGCTTAAAAACAAAATGAATGCTAAAATCATTATGATGAAAATCATTAGCTAATGTAGTTGTGCGAGTTAGGAATGATGGAACCCTCTTGGCTTCTGAAGGATTCCATAGAACTGTGGTGTAAATGTTAGAACTTGGTGGAGTGAATGCAGCTTTAGAATGTTAAGTTCGCCAGTTCACACAGATGAATAAAGACGTGTAATACATAGGTCCCTGTGTGGGGCAGTTATTGGTGGGTACCCCTGTTGGGGAAGACACTACAGCTGGCAACAAGATAGGGGATAAGTAACCCTAAGATTAAAGGTGCTCCCGGAGAGTTTGCTGTGGTTCAAGTAAACTGCTTTTGTATGCCACGTTTGCCTCCATCGAAGTGTAGAGTCTACGTTTGGTGTATGTGGAGTTAAAGTGCAGCTCCTGCTGCTTGTCAAACATATGAAGATAAAGGAAGCTTCACCCAGAATTCTACACATCAGTGGCAAGACCCTGCCGCCAAGGTCATAAAGAGAGGTATCATGCTACTATGCAACATAAAGTTTTACAGTGTACAGAGTGATAAAACTAAAGGCATTCACAAACATACACAGACAAGAAGTGCTGAAACTACCACAGTGAAATGTGAGTAGATACATACATGTGCTAGCTGACAAACTGTAAAGTGATCTGTTGGTACCCTGTCAAAGCCCAGCTCACCTGAGTTCTTGTTCAGTTCTGATGGAGGTTGAAGACAATCCGACCCCACCCTGAAACTGCTTGTTCCAGCACACTAGTTTTTAAAACAGTGCACTAAGAACAGAAGCTCAAGGGAAGGGGGGAAGTGGATAAAATAAAAAAAAGAGAGACAACACCGTTCTTGCGTTTCCACTGTTGAAGTGCTGCACAAATCTGCGGCCCTTTCTGACTTCTGTAGAAACTGGTGCCTAATGAAACATAAACAAAGAACAGATAAGTGCAACCTATTCCTAAATGGGTTCCTGACTATCCCTTTATTTATTGGAAATTCTCTTCTAAAAGTACCTCTTGGATCCTGGTCTCTAGTTTCCAGGTTTGGAATGTGTTACTGCTCTGGGATGTGTTTTCTATTACTGTTAAGCTTCTAAAAAATTAAACAAATACCGTTATCAGAATTACCAATATCAAACATTCATCATAATATAACTAAAGCCTAAATTCCCAATAGCAGACTCACTTTTCGCATATTTCCAGAATCTTTTATAAAACAAATACTGTACTTTTACATCAAAATACAGCATGTAATTTGTGCAAGTCCTTGATTTACTGTTTTCCTTGCTGTCAATGGTTTCCACTGTTCGATTCCCAAAAGTTCCATGAAAAAAAACAATGTCCGCTTCACAAAGTCCTGCAAAATAATCCTGCAACAAAGAGCCTTAATCACAATGCTCGTGGAAGGCACTTCGCCTCAAACTGTCTATACACAAATCCAGAAATTGCCGTCAAAGCTCCCTCAGGTAATAAAAAGTTTTGCACTTACTTGTTGCTGGCAAGAGATACTGATCAGTCTAACCTTGTCTTCTTTCTCTTTTGCAGGTTACTCGTAGGAGAGAGGCTGAGGCAAGGAGGAACCGGAAACCGGAAGAAGGAAGAGCCAGCAGCTGCGCCAATTGAAGTCAAAGAAAGTCTGTAAAGAGCAGGAGTGCCAGCGCCGAGGGATCTGTTCTCAGGTAAGCGGGAGGTAGACGAGCACAAGCACTGGGTGAGGCTCGGGGGATGCCTTTTATAGACAGGGCTGGGTGTGGTTCGAAGAGCTGGGAGTGGTTTGAAGGGCTGGGTGTGGTCCTCACATGCTGCACATGTTCTTGGAAGGTGTGCAGAGCTGGGTGTGGTTTGAAGAGCTGGGTGTGGTCCTCACATGCTGCACATGTTCTTGAAAGGTGTGCAGAGTTTCAGTTATTATGCAAATGAGTTGGATTAACACATGGCCTAGGGAGGAGTGTTTTAAAGAAGCCTTGGTAAAAGCAAGGCCCAATGTGTAAACAAAACAGCACATTAAACAACATACACAGAAGCCTGGGGGGGGGAGGTGAGATAACAAGAAAGGCTTTGAATAGTAAGTTTAAAAGGGAGCTATTACAGAACCCACTAGTGCAGTGAGAGGGGACATGCTCTTTGCTGTGTACAAACCCTAACAGTTGCCCCCCTCAAAGGCCCTCCTACAGGACGGGGTTTTCCTGGATTTTTTAAATAGAACCGTCTAATCAGCTGTGGGGCATGTACATATGATGCTGGTTCCCATGAATTCTCAGATTCATCATATCCTTTCCATTCTACTAAATAAAACAGACGTCCACTAATTCTTTTTGAGTCTTTTATGCTTTTCACTTCATATTCCAGATTTCCTTTAATTGGTATGGGTGGAGGTGGTGGTTCAGGTCGGGTTTTTGAGTTGTACGGCTTAAGCAAGGACACATGGAATGTAGTATGTACTGGATATTCTTTTGGTAAATCTAATTTTACTGTTACCGGGTTTACTATGGCAGTTATACTAAAGGGTCCAATGAAACGTGGTTGCAGCTTTCGGGATCCCTCTATGTTTAGGTTTTTTGTGGAGAGCCATACCTTGTCACCAATTTTATACATTGGGACCTGTGTTTGTCTGCTTGTCTTTTCATGCTTTCCTTGTACTTTAATAAATGTTTCCTGGCTTTGTCTTGTATGTCACCTAACCTCGTTAGTCTATCCGTTACTGTAGGCAACAGGGAATCTTCTAACAAAATGGGTATAGCTCTTGGATGATACCCCTGCAAGAAATAGAATGGTGAGCAAAGTAGAGCTGAATGCTCAGTATTATTATAAACAAACTCTGCTACAGGAAGAGCTTCCAACCATTCACTAGAATAATCAGCCAATAAACAACGTAGCGTTTGAAGTAAGGTTTGGTTCAGTCGTTCAGTCTGTCCATCTGTCTCTGGGTGGAAAGCAGTGGATAAGGCCACATCTATTTTCAGTTTTTCACATAATTTTTTCCAAAATCTGGAGTTGAACTGGCTCCCTCGGTCTGACACCACTTTGCTTGGCAAACCATGTAAACGCACAATTTCCCTTATAAAAATATCGGCAAATTCTGCCGCCGTGGGTAATTTCCGTAATGGTACAAAATGTGCCATTTTAGATAAAAAATCCACTATAACCAACACTGTTGTGAAGGATTTTATAGGTGGTAAACCTACAATAAAGTCTACGCTCACAGTGTGCCAAGGTTGTTTGGGTGTTGGCATTGGTATTAACAAGCCGTCAGGAGCCTTATGAGAAGATTTATGTCTTGCACAAATTGGACAGGTAGTGACAAATTGCTTAATGTCCTTTCTTATAGTGTCCCACCAAAAGTGTTTTTGCACATTTTCCAGGGTTTTTACCCAACCAGGATGACCTGCCAACGGTGAGGCGTGATGCCAAATTATCACCTGTGTTTGTAATTCAGAGGTGGGCACTAACAGCATGTTGTCGTGATACAATAAACCTTGTTGTATTGTGTTATGGGAATCCTTTAACCAATCCTGAGGTGCTATTTGCATGTGTGCATTATATAGATCTGTGATGAAATCCTTCTGCTGTACTGGTGCCAACAACTTTTGGGGAGGAATAATGGGTTCTCCTATTTTATCTTGTTTCATGTCTGAGGTATGTCCGTATCTAGATAACACATCAGATTGAATTTGTTGTGCACCTGGTCTATAGGTTATAACAAAGTCAAATGTGCTAAAAAAATTTAACCAGCGCATCTGACGTGGTGTTAGTGCTTTAAGTGATCCAAAAAACTGTAGGTTCTTATGGTCAGAAAAGATTGTAACTGGGTACTTGGCTCCCATTAAATGGTGCCTCCATTCTGAAAAGGCTACTTTGATAGCTAGTAGTTCCCTTTCAGCCACAGTGTAATTTTGTTCAGCTGGTAATAACTTTTTGGAATAGAAGGCTATAGGATGTAACTGGCCATCTACTGCATCTCGTTGAGAGAGAACTCCTCCTAAAGCTACTTGTGAAGCATCCGCTTCAACAAAAAAGGGCAAGTCAGGATCAGGATGTTTCAGAATTGGGGCTGAAGTGAACTTTTGTTTTAGGAGTTGAAAGGCGTGTGCCGCCTCATCAGTCCAAATAAATCATTGCCCTTTCCGCAACAAGGTAGTTATTGGGGCTGCAATGTCTGCAAAATGTGCAATAAACCTCCTATAAAAATTGGCGAAACCCAGAAATTTCTGAATATCTTTTACAGAGGATGGTTCTGGCCAATCAGCAATAGCACTGATTTTCTTTACATCCATAGTTATTTCTTGAGGTGACAGGCAGTATCCTAAAAAGTCCACCTTGTTGACATTAAAAGTACACTTTTCTAACTTAGCAAAAAGATGATTTTCTTTTAACTTTGATAATACTGCACGAACATGTTGGGTATGTTCTTCTGAGTTCTTAGAGTAAATGAGGATGTCGTCTATGTATACTATGACACAAACGTCCAGGAATTCGTGTAGGACCTCATTTATAAAGAACTGAAAGGCCGCAGGGGCATTACATAACCCAAAGGGCATTACTGTGTACTCAAATAAACCAAACTTTGTCTTGAAAGCTGTCTTCCACTCATCCCCCTCTTTTACTCGGACCAGGTGGTAAGCTCCCCGCAGATCTAGTTTAGTGTATACAGTAGAATGTCTTAATTGATCCAACAACACAGGTATTAGAGGAAGAGGATATTTATTCTTTATTGTAGCCTTATTTAGTCCTCTATAATTGATACACGCGTGCAGGGATTTATCCGGCTTCGGGATAAAAAAGAGTGGAGATGACACTGGAGATGTGGAATGACGGATGAACCCAGACTGTAGTAGGTCATCTAGGTAGGTTCTTAAGTATTTGGTTTCTTCGTCAGTCAAAGCATATACTCTGTTATTAGGTAAAGGGGCCCCTGGGATAAGATCTATACGGCAGTCATAAGACCGATGTGGGGGCAGCACACTAGCCTTTACTGGATCAAAAACGTCTTTAAAGTCAGAATATTCAGGAGGGAGACTTGGTTCATCTTGTGTAACACTAGCACAGTGTAATACTGTGCTCTGTTCTGTACCTGCTTCTTGATAGCAATTGGTTCTACAGAAAGAGGAATCCAAAGTAACAGTTCTATTCACCCAATCAATTTTTGGGTTATGAGTTGTTAACCAGGGTACCCCGAGAATCAAACCAAAATTAGGAGTATCTATCAGATCAAAGCTAATCACCTCTGTGTGCCCGTTCTGACAGACCATAACAAGTGGACTTGTTTGTTTTGTGATTAATCCAGAGGTCAATTCTGACCCATCCACTGCACATACTGCTTCTGGACAAGGCTTTAGGCACATAGGAAGTCCTAAGATTTCAGCTAACTTATTATCCACAAAATTTCCTGTCGCGCCTGAGTCCAGTAGGACAGGGAGAGAATGCCTCACTTGGGTAGTAACAATTAAAACGACCTGAATTATGAAATGTCTAGGTATGTGCGGTACCCTGAAGGCTGCAGCATTAGAGGTTTGATTAAGATGTTTTCTCGAACAAGTAACCTCTCCCCTTGTCGAGCTTAATCGTTTCCCGATTCAGTTGAGGAGGTGGAGGAAACAGCACCCTTTCGTGGAGTTTTAGGCTTTACTGGACATTCTCTGGCAAAGTGACCTGCCCTGCCACAATATAAACATAATTGAAATGTTCTCCTTCTTTCTTTTTCCTCTGATGTGAGTGGACCTCTGAGTGTCCCTATTTGCATAGCCTCTGGTTCAGGGAGTTTATTATCTGTGTCTTTCTTCTCGTGTCTAATAAAAGTTAACCGTGATTCCAGTTTGTATTTATCTCTCTTTCTTTCTCCTAGTCTATGTTCTAATTTCACAACTAAATCTACAAAGTCTGAATAGTCTTTTGGCAAATCAACGATATGAGCCAGCGCGTCTTTTAACTCGTCTCTCAAACCTTTATAAAAAAGGGAGACACGCTTTTCTTCTGGCCACTGTGTCTCGGTGAGTAAACGATTAAAACTAGTGAGATAGGTCAATAAATCCTTGTTACCTTGTTTAAGATTTAAAAGCTCATTATCACTTGCCTGCATGAAAGTGTGTTTTGCAAAGAGGCTGGTCATGGTACGTTTAAATTGATTCCAATTATGGAGGATGGGATCATCTCTATCCACGAAAGGAATTGACCAATTGGCTGCTGTGCCACCCAAATAAGACAAGACGAATGCCACTTTCGTATCATCAGTAGGGAACTGTTGTGGCTTACAAATAAAGTGTAATTGACATTGATTGATAAAAACATGGAATTTGTTACTATCTCCATGAAAACGTTCAGGTGCTGCTAAGGGCACAACATTAGGAACATTAACAGTAACCTCAACTGGGGAAGGCAAAGTTGTATGTTTTGATGGCGCCCCTGTCTCTGAGGAGGTTTTAAACAAAGGCGTAGAAGCTGTGTTCCACTGAGATCCCCTAAATTTATACCTGCTTAAATCCTGTTTTAAAGAGGTATTCTCCATCTTTAATCTCTCTATTTCCTCTTGCATATGTTGCAAGATGCCAGACACTGATTCATTATGAGCCAAGTCCTCATTTAGGGCCTGCGCCATATCCGTGACGTCAATGCCCTCTATTTCTTCCCCGGTATTCATCGTCCACCAGAACTGAAATTTTTTTTTAAGGCTTGTGCTTCTGTCAAAGCCCAGCTCACCTGAGTTCTTGTTCAGTTCTGATGGAGGTTGAAGACAATCCGACCCCACCCTGAAACTGCTTGTTCCAGCACACTAGTTTTTAAAACAGTGCACTAAGAACAGAAGCTCAAGGGAAGGGGGGAAGTGGCTAAAATAAAAAAAAGAGAGACAACACTTGCGTTTCCACTGTTGAAGTGCTGCACAAATCTGCGGCCCTTTCTGACTTCTGTAGAAACTGGTGCCTAATGAAACATAAACAAAGAACAGATAAGTGCAACCTATTCCTAAATGGGTTCCTGACTGTTAGAAATGGGGTTTTTGGTTGGCAGTCAGGTTACTTCCTGTCCAAGCAAAAGCCCTCACTCTAGTCAGGGTAAGTCACACACTATCCAAGATTATCCTGTGCCCACCCTCTGGTAGCTTGGCACGAGCAGTCAGGCTTAACTTAGAAGGCAATGTGTAAAGTATTTGTGCAATAAATCATACAATACCACCATATAGCACCACAAAAATACACCACACAGTGTTTAGAAAAATATATAATATTTATCAGGATAATTGTAGGTCAAAAAGAATAAAGTTGCAATGGAAAATTGTAGAAATATCACAGGGAAGTGATATAGAGTGTCTTAAGTCTTTAGAATGCAATACAGTGTCTTTCAAGCACAAAGTACCTGGTTTCTGGTGAAAAATCTCCTCAGAGGGCCACAGGAGAAGAGATGCGTGGAAAAAGGGGTGTGTGCGTCGATTTCTCCTCAGCACACATAGACTTGCGTCGATCTTTTCCACGCGGGGAAGTCGGGCGTCGTTTTCCGGCGCGCAGACAGTCTCTTTTTGTGGATCGCGGGGATTACCAGATGTCCCGGGTCTGTGCGTGGATTCTCCTGCTTGTTTTCCGGCTGCGCGTCGTTCTGCGGGGCTGCGCGTCGAAGTTTCGATCTCACGGTAAGCGTCGCGTCGATTTCACCTTGGAAGTCGGGCGGCGTTGTCCTTGCGAGGCCGTGCGTCGAAAGTTTGGTCTCACGGCAGGCGTCGCGTCGATTTCTCCTTGGAAGTCGGGCGGCGTTGTCCTTGCGAGGCCGTGCGTCAAAGTTTCGCACTCACGGTGGGTGTCGCGTCGATTTCTCCTGGAAAGTCGAGCGGCTTTGTCCTAGCGAGGTTGTGCGTCGAAGTCTCGATCGCCCCGAGGGCGTCGCGTCGATCAGCGTCGGTGTGCGGCGTTTTTCTCGCCGCGAAACAAGCTGTGCGTCGAAAGTTTCGGCGCACGGAGCGTCCAAGTGAAAGGAAGAAGTCTTTTTGGTCCTGAGACTTCAAGGAACAGGAGGCAAGCTCTATCCAAGCCCTTGGAGAGCACTTTCACAGCCAGACAAGAGTTCAGCAAGGCAGCAGGGCAACAGCAAGACAGCAGTCCTTTGTAGAAAGCAGACAGGTGAGTCCTTTGAGCAGCCAGGCAGTTCTTCTTGGCAGGATGTAGTTTCTGGTTCCGGTTTCTTCTCCAGCAAGTGTCTGATGAGGTAGGGCAGAGGCCCTGTTTTATACCCAAATGTGCCTTTGAAGTGGGGGAGACTTCAAAGAGTGGCTAAGAAGTGCACCAGGTCCCCTTTCAGTTCAATCCTGTCTGCCAGGGTCCCAGTAGGGGGTGTGGCAGTCCTTTGTGTGAGGGCAGGCCCTCCACCCTCCCAGCCCAGGAAGACCCATTCAAAATGCAGATGTATGCAAGTGAGGCTGAGTACCCTGTGTTTGGGGTGTGTCTGAGTGAATGCACAAGGAGCTGTCAACTAAACCTAGCCAGACGTGGATTGTAAGGCACAGAAGGATTTAAGTGCAAAGAAATGCTCACTTTCTAAAAGTGGCATTTCTAGAATAGTAATATTAAATCCGACTTCACCAGTCAGTAGGATTTTGTATTACCATTCTGGCCATACTAAATATGACCTCCCTGCTCCTTTCAGATCAGCAACTGCCACTTCAACAGTGTATGAGGGCAGCCCCAATGTTAGCCTATGAAGGGAGCAGGTCTCCCAGTAGTGCAAAAACGAATTTAGGAGTTTTACACTACCAGGACATATAACTACACAGGTACATGTCCTGTCTTTTACCTACACAGCACCCTGCTCTAGGGGATACCCAGGGCACACATTAAGGGTGACTTATATGCAGAAAAAGGGGAGTTCTAGGCTTGGCAAGTACTTTTAAATGCCAAGTCGAGGTGGCAGTGAAACTGCACACACAGGCCTAGCAATGGTAGGCCTGGGACAAGGAAAAGGAGCTACTTAAGTGGGTGGCACAATCCGTGCTGCGGGTCCACTAGTAGCATTTAATCTATATGCCCTAGGCACCTGGAGTGCACATGACTGGGGACTTATAAGTAGATTAAATAGTTCAATCAGGTATGATCCAAAGTTACCATGTTTACAGAGAGAGAGCATATACACTTTATCACTGGTTAGCAGTGGTAAAGTGCGCAGAGTCTAAAAACCAGCAAAAACAGTAACCAAAAATGAGGAGGGAGGCAGGCAAAAAGTTAGGGGTGACTACCCTAAGGCTGTCAGGTCTAACATGTGTCCCCCCCAGCTGAAAGTGGGGAGAGCTACCCGACCTCCTGGGAGCTCTCATCGCTAAGGCGGAAGTACCTGGAGAGACCATCAGCATTGGCGTGGTAAACCCCTGGGCGATGTTCCACCGTAAAGTCCATCCCCTGTAGGGAAATGGACCACCTCAGAAGTTTTGGATTCTCACCCCTCATCTGCATGAGCCATCTGAGGGGCCTGTGGTTTGTCTGAACTAGGAAGTGAGTCCCAAACAAGTAGGGCCTCAGCTTCTTCAGTGCCCAGACCACAGCAAAAGCTTCTCTTTCAATAGCACTCCACCTCTGTTCCCGTGGTAATAGCCTTCTGCTAATAAAGACTACCGGTTGATCTTGGCCCTCCTCATTTAGCTGTGCTAGGACTGCCCCTATGCCATGCTCTGAAGCGTCTGTCTGCACGATAAATTCCTGGGAGTAGTCAGGGGCCTTGAGCACGGGGGCCGTGCACATGGCTTCCTTTAGGGCGTCAAAGGCTTTCTGACAAGCCTCTGTCCAATTCACCAACCTAGGTTGCTTCTTGGACGTGAGTTGGGTCAAGGGGGACACAATGGTACCATAGCCCTTGACAAACCTGCGGTAGTAGCCGGTGAGGCCTAAGAAGGCCCTCACCTCAGTCTGGGTTCGAGGTGGTTGCCAGGCCTTGATAGTTTCGATCTTGGCCTGGAGTGGCTGCACCTTGCCACCACCTACTAGGTGCCCCAAGTACACCACGGAACCCTGCCCAATCTGGCACTTACTAGCCTTGATGGTCAGGCCTGCCTGTTGCAGGGCCTGAAGCACCTCCTTGAGGTGGAGCAGGTGTTCCTCCCAGCTGGAACTGTAGACAGCTATGTCATCCAGGTAGGCTGCACAGAAGGCATCCTTGCCAGCCAGGACCCCGTTAACCAACCGTTGGAAGGTAGCGGGGGCATTTTTCAATCCAAACGGCATCACCCGGAACTGGTAATGGCCGTCAGGGGTGGAAAAGGCGGACCTTTCCTTAGCCCCCTCAGTCAGGGCGATCTGCCAGTACCCTGAAGTAAGATCAAACGTACTCAGGAACTGGGCAGCGCCTAGCCTGTCCACGAGCTCATCAGCTCGGGGGATGGGGTGAGCATCAGTCCGTGTGACTGAGTTGAGACCCCGGTAGTCCACGCAGAACCGGAGTTCTGGCTTCGCACCTGGGGCAGTAGCCTTGGGGACCAACACCACTGGGCTGGCCCAGGGACTACTGGACTCCTCAATAACCCCTAGCGTCAACATCTTGGAGACCTCCTCCTTGATGCTGGCCTTCACCTTATCTGACAACCTGTAAATTTTGTTTTTCACAGGGAGACTGTCACCGGTATCAATATCATGAACACAGAGGTGGGTCAGTCCCGGAGTAAGGGAGAAGAGGGGGGAGAACTGCTCCAACAGCTCATAGCAGTCTCCTTTCTGGTCTAGAGTCAGGGAGTCAGACAGAATGACCCCGCTTACGGACCCATCACCTTCTTGGGCAGAGAGGAGGTCAGGGAGAGGTTCACTCTCCTCTTCCATTCCTTCATCTGTGACCAGAAGCATGTTGATCTCCGACCTCTCAAAATGAGCTTTTAGTCGGTTCACGTGGAGCACCCTTAGGGGGTTCCTAGGGGTTTGGAGGTCCACTAGGTAAGTGGCCTCCCCTTTCCGCTCCTTTATTTCAAATGGGCCAGACCAGCGGTCTTGGAGAGCTCTGGGCTCTACTGGCTCCATTACCCACACTTTGTCTCCAGGTTGAAACTCTACCAGAGTGGCCTTCTGGTCATACCATTGTTTCATCACCTCTTGACTGGCCTCCAGGTTACTTTGGGCCTCTTTCCAGAAGCGGGTCATCTGATTGCGGAGGGCCAACATGTAGCTGACCACGTCCTGAGGGGGTGTCTTTGGAGCGTTCTCCAATCCCTTCTTGACAATGCTTAAGGGTCCCCTGACGGGGTACCCATAGAGAAGCTCAAAGGGACTGAACCCTACCCCCCTCTGGGGGACCTCTCTGTAAGCAAAGAGAAGGCATGGTAAGAGGACGTCCCATTTACGCCTCATGGCCTCAGGGAGGCCACCAATCATGCCTTTCAGGGTCTTGTTGAATCTCTCCACAAGCCCATTAGACTGGGGGTGATAGGGTGTGGTGAACTTGTAGGTTACACCACACGCATCCCACAGATGCTTCATGTACGCGGACATGAAGTTAGTGCCTCTGTCAGACACTATCTCCTTGGGGAACCCCACACGGGTAAATATCCCCATCAGGGTTCTGGCTACCACCGATGCAGTTACGGTCCTCAGAGGGATTGCCTCTGGGTACCGGGTGGCATGGTCCACCAAAACCAGGATAAACCTGTTGCCTAAGGCAGTTTTGGGGTCCAAGGGGCCAACAATGTCGACGCCCACCCTTTCAAAGGGGGTGCCAACGACAGGAAGTGGAATCAGGGGGATTTTAACCCTCTTTCCTGCTTTACCACTAGCCTGGCAGGTAGGACAAGCCCTGCAGAATTTGTCTGAGTGTGTCCTCATTTTGGGCCAGTGAAAGTGGTTGACAAGCCTGTTGAAGGTCTTGTCTTGTCCCAAATGTCCTGCCAGGGGAATGTCGTGAGCCAGACCCAGTAGGAAGGCTCGGTAACATTGGGGGACCACCAGCACACGTGCTGCCCCAAAGACCGGAACCCTAGGCTCACTGTAGAGGAGATCATTCTCCCAATATAGGTGGTGATTGCCAGAGGCGTCACCTGCTGCCTGGTTTAAGGCTTGTTTCCTCAACCCTTCTAGAGTGGGACACTCTTTCTGCGCCTGGCAGAATTCCTCCCTGGTGGGTCCACCCTCAACTTGCCAGCCAGCAAGCTCCGGTAAGTCACCCAGGGTGGCAATGTCTTCCCCAGTTGGCTCGGGAGTCTCCTCCTCAGGAGCCCCGTCAGCCACTGTGGGAACTTCTGGGGCCGGTTTCCTGCGCCCCTCGTCCCTCCTCTTGGCAGCTCCCTGGGCCATCGTTCCAGGCTCCAGGGGCCCTTGACTTCCCTCTCGGTCAGCCATGGACCGGGTGGTCATGCAGACCCACTCAGGTAACCCTAACATTTCCAGGTGAGATCTGAGCTCTACTTCTTTCCAAGCAGTATGCTCTAGATCATTGCCTAACAGACAATCTACAGGCATGGCAGGACTCACAGCTACTTTCAGAGTACCAGAGACCCCCCCCCACTCAAAGGGAACCCGAGCCACCGGTAGGTGACTCTCGCGGTTGTCAGCGACTATGACCTGGTGGAATGTATTCGGGATTATCTGCTCTGTGGACACCAGCTGACTCTTGATAGTAGTCATACTGGCTCCTGTGTCACGCAGAGCCTCCACCTTCTGCCCATCAATGAGGACCCACTGCCGGTACTTGGAAGTATTTTTAGGCATGTGGACCTTGGACATCATTTCTCCTTCCCCCAGGGACACTAGGGAAATCTCTACCTGCTCCCCAAAGCTAGTGGGGTCCATCTCCCCCCCGAGTGCTACACTAGTCAACCCAGGCGCCTGTCCGGTAGTGGACGGTGCCCTCTTGGGGCACTGTGGGTCGCCTTTGTAGTGACCATATTGGTAACACTCCATGCATTTGGGGCTAGATTTTCCTGACCTGTCAAATGTCCCTGGTTTCTTCCCAAATTTGGAAAAGGAAGGGTTGCCACCCCCTCCCTGGGAATTCTTTTGGGGGCCTTTAGAAAGTTCCTTATCTGTAAGTTTATCTCCCCCCTCTTTCTTCTGTTGGGAACCCTGACCACCTTTGTGGGAGTCCCCCCCAGGTACCTTTTTGGACACTCTGGTGCTAACCCAGAGGTCCGCCTCCTCAGCAAGCTTCCTGGGATCAGTCAGCTTACTATCCACTAGGTGCTGGCGCAAATCGGTATAAGTAACATTAAGCATATGCTCTCTCAGGATCAAGTCATATAAACCTTTATAATCTGCTACTTTGTTGCCCCGCACCCATCCATTCAGTGCCTTACTAGAGAAATCAAAGAAATCTACCCATGTTTGTGTGGATTGTTTGGTGCTGTCCCTGAACCTCTGACGGTATCCCTCAGGGGTCAGCCCAAACTTGGCAATTAAAGTGGCTTTCTGGAGTGGGTATGTGTTTTGATCCGGTGGATCCAATGTGAGAAGTGTGTCCCTCCCCAATGGCGGCACATAACCCCACATAGCTACCCCCCATTGCCCTTCAGGAACCTCATGAGCCCTTAGTGCAACTTCATAAGCAGCTAACCATTTATCTATGTCATCTCCCACCACAAAACTGGGCACCACATTTTTGGGTATACGAACCTTCTTTTCTCCAGCAGGTCCTGTCTGTATGCTGCCACCATTATTGCTGGATTCAGACTGTCTTGCCTTGATCTCCAGCTCCTTGAGACTCAGTTCATGAGCCAACAATAGTTTCTTTTCAGCCAACGCTCTTTCAGCTTCCACTTGTTTGGCTGTTCTTTCAGCTTCAATCTGTTTGGCTGCTCTTTCAGCCTCAGCTTGTTTGGCTTCTCTTTCTGCCCTCTTCTCCTCCTGTTGTGCCTCAATTTTCAGTTTCGCCATTTGCAATTGGAACTCCCTTTCTTCTCTCCTTTCCTCTGCGGTCAGGCTTTGCATGGAGACACTGCTCCCTGGTCTGGAAGGGTGCACAATTGCAGTGGTACCACCATCCATAGATAGTGGAAATCCTTCTGAGGGGCCATTTTCTGGCTCCTCTTCCTCATCATCCTCTAAATGGGCTTCTGCCCAGGCCCTCAGCGCCACTTGAAAGTCCTCTTTTCTGGAGGCCCCTTGGGTGGGTACCCTTAATGCCCTGCAGAATCCTCTTAGTTGTTTGACCGTGTATGTATCCAACTGGACTAGGTCAAAGTCCCCTGTCTGAGACCCAGTCAGAGACATGTTGAGTGAGGATTTAGTTTTTGAAAATTGTCAGGAAAAAACGGATTTTCAAAAAGAGATAAACACCAAGTTGACCTTCAACTGTGGGTATGTAGTGAAATACTTAGCTACTGTATGTCACTGCACAAATACAAGTCCTATCCTCACCGCTGATCACCAATGTTAGAAATGGGGTTTTTGGTTGGCAGTCAGGTTACTTCCTGTCCAAGCAAAAGCCCTCACTCTAGTCAGGGTAAGTCACACACTATCCAAGATTATCCTGTGCCCACCCTCTGGTAGCTTGGCACGAGCAGTCAGGCTTAACTTAGAAGGCAATGTGTAAAGTATTTGTGCAATAAATCATACAATACCACCATATAGCACCACAAAAATACACCACACAGTGTTTAGAAAAATATATAATATTTATCAGGATAATTGTAGGTCAAAAAGAATAAAGTTGCAATGGAAAATTGTAGAAATATCACAGGGAAGTGATATAGAGTGTCTTAAGTCTTTAGAATGCAATACAGTGTCTTTCAAGCACAAAGTACCTGGTTTCTGGTGAAAAATCTCCTCAGAGGGCCACAGGAGAAGAGATGCGTGGAAAAAGGGGTGTGTGCGTCGATTTCTCCTCAGCACACATAGACTTGCGTCGATCTTTTCCACGCGGGGAAGTCGGGCGTCGTTTTCCGGCGCGCAGACAGTCTCTTTTTGTGGATCGCGGGGATTACCAGATGTCCCGGGTCTGTGCGTGGATTCTCCTGCTTGTTTTCCGGCTGCGCGTCGTTCTGCGGGGCTGCGCGTCGAAGTTTCGATCTCACGGTAAGCGTCGCGTCGATTTCACCTTGGAAGTCGGGCGGCGTTGTCCTTGCGAGGCCGTGCGTCGAAAGTTTGGTCTCACGGCAGGCGTCGCGTCGATTTCTCCTTGGAAGTCGGGCGGCGTTGTCCTTGCGAGGCCGTGCGTCAAAGTTTCGCACTCACGGTGGGTGTCGCGTCGATTTCTCCTGGAAAGTCGAGCGGCTTTGTCCTAGCGAGGTTGTGCGTCGAAGTCTCGATCGCCCCGAGGGCGTCGCGTCGATCAGCGTCGGTGTGCGGCGTTTTTCTCGCCGCGAAACAAGCTGTGCGTCGAAAGTTTCGGCGCACGGAGCGTCCAAGTGAAAGGAAGAAGTCTTTTTGGTCCTGAGACTTCAAGGAACAGGAGGCAAGCTCTATCCAAGCCCTTGGAGAGCACGTTCACAGCCAGACAAGAGTTCAGCAAGGCAGCAGGGCAACAGCAAGACAGCAGTCCTTTGTAGAAAGCAGACAGGTGAGTCCTTTGAGCAGCCAGGCAGTTCTTCTTGGCAGGATGTAGTTTCTGGTTCCGGTTTCTTCTCCAGCAAGTGTCTGATGAGGTAGGGCAGAGGCCCTGTTTTATACCCAAATGTGCCTTTGAAGTGGGGGAGACTTCAAAGAGTGGCTAAGAAGTGCACCAGGTCCCCTTTCAGTTCAATCCTGTCTGCCAGGGTCCCAGTAGGGGGTGTGGCAGTCCTTTGTGTGAGGGCAGGCCCTCCACCCTCCCAGCCCAGGAAGACCCATTCAAAATGCAGATGTATGCAAGTGAGGCTGAGTACCCTGTGTTTGGGGTGTGTCTGAGTGAATGCACAAGGAGCTGTCAACTAAACCTAGCCAGACGTGGATTGTAAGGCACAGAAGGATTTAAGTGCAAAGAAATGCTCACTTTCTAAAAGTGGCATTTCTAGAATAGTAATATTAAATCCGACTTCACCAGTCAGTAGGATTTTGTATTACCATTCTGGCCATACTAAATATGACCTCCCTGCTCCTTTCAGATCAGCAGCTGCCACTTCAACAGTGTATGAGGGCAGCCCCAATGTTAGCCTATGAAGGGAGCAGGTCTCCCAGTAGTGCAAAAACGAATTTAGGAGTTTTACACTACCAGGACATATAACTACACAGGTACATGTCCTGTCTTTTACCTACACAGCACCCTGCTCTAGGGGATACCCAGGGCACACATTAAGGGTGACTTATATGCAGAAAAAGGGGAGTTCTAGGCTTGGCAAGTACTTTTAAATGCCAAGTCGAGGTGGCAGTGAAACTGCACACACAGGCCTAGCAATGGTAGGCCTGGGACAAGGAAAAGGAGCTACTTAAGTGGGTGGCACAATCCGTGCTGCGGGTCCACTAGTAGCATTTAATCTATATGCCCTAGGCACCTGGAGTGCACATGACTGGGGACTTATAAGTAGATTAAATAGTTCAATCAGGTATGATCCAAAGTTACCATGTTTACAGAGAGAGAGCATATACACTTTATCACTGGTTAGCAGTGGTAAAGTGCGCAGAGTCTAAAAACCAGCAAAAACAGTATCCAAAAATGAGGAGGGAGGCAGGCAAAAAGTTAGGGGTGACTACCCTAAGGCTGTCAGGTCTAACACTGACTATCCCTTTATTTATTGGAAATTCTCTTCTAAAAGTACCTCTTGGATCCTGGTCTCTAGTTTCCAGGTTTGGAATGTGTTAATGCTCTGGGATGTGTTTTCTATTACTGTTAAGCTTCTAAAAAATTAAACAAATACCGTTATCAGAATTACCAATATCAAACATTCATCATAATATAACTAAAGCCTAAATTCCCAATAGCAGACTCACTTTTCGCATATTTCCAGAATCTTTTATAAAACAAATACTGTACTTTTACATCAAAATACAGCATGTAATTTGTGCAAGTCCTTGATTTACTGTTTTCCTTGCTGTCAATGGTTTCCACTGTTCGATTCCCAAAAGTTCCATGAAAAAAAACAATGTCCGCTTCACAAAGTCCTGCAAAATAATCCTGCAACAAAGAGCCTTAATCACAATGCTCGTGGAAGGCACTTCGCCTCAAACTGTCTATACACGAATCCAGAAATTGCCGTCAAAGCTCCCTCAGGTAATAAAAAGTTTTGCACTTACTTGTTGCTGGCAAGAGATACTGATCAGTCTAACCTTGTCTTCTTTCTCTTTTGCAGGTTACTCGTAGGAGAGAGGCTGAGGCAAGGAGGAACCGGAAACCGGAAGAAGGAAGAGCCAGCAGCTGCGCCAATTGAAGTCAAAGAAAGTCTGTAAAGAGCAGGAGTGCCAGCGCCGAGGGATCTGTTCTCAGGTAAGCGGGAGGTAGACGAGCACAAGCACTGGGTGAGGCTCGGGGGATGCCTTTTATAGACAGGGCTGGGTGTGGTTCGAAGAGCTGGGTGTGGTTTGAAGGGCTGGGTGTGGTCCTCACATGCTGCACATGTTCTTGGAAGGTGTGCAGAGCTGGGTGTGGTTTGAAGAGCTGGGTGTGGACCTCACATGCTGCACATGTTCTTGAAAGGTGTGCAGAGTTTCAGTTATTATGCAAATGAGTTGGATTAACACATGGCCTAGGGAGGAGTGTTTTAAAGAAGCCTTGGTAAAAGCAAGGCCCAATGTGTAAACAAAACAGCACATTAAACAACATACACAGAAGCCTAGGGGGGGGGAAGGTGAGATAACAAGAAAGGCTTTGAATAGTAAGTTTAAAAGGGAGCTATTACAGAACCCACTAGTGCAGTGAGAGGGGACATGCTCTTTGCTGTGTACAAACCCTAACATACCCTTACCAGAGCCTAGAGAAGAAGATCTCTATGACTTCAGCAGCTGTTGAAGAGACCCAAGAAGAAGCACAGGGATAGTGCTAACTGAGCTGTCCAATACCTTAAGCGACATACCATTAAATCTGCTGGGTTGTGGGTCAGAACAACTCCAGAGGTCTCCAGAAAAGTGAAGGACTCCAATGGAGACCTAGAAAGATCTTACAGCTCCACAGACTGTCCAAAATGATCCAGAAGCCAGTACTCCACAGGTGCTTAGAAATAGCATAGAAGAAGTGAGTCCTAGTGGACAGCAGACAGTATCAAGGAGAGCATTTGTAGTGTCAGCCAATCCCATAAGCAGTTATAATGCTACCATTTTCCTCAAACCATCACCACCATTTGATACCACCATAAATAAGAACATTGGCGATGGATGGACTGCTTGGATAGAGATATTTGATTATTTCAGTGATGCACCAGAAGAAACTGATAACAATATTATCAAAATACCTCAGGAATCTTGTAGGTGACCGTGTTAAGGAAGCCATAAAGAAAATGCTACGAGATGATGAAGTTACGTACTATCAAACTAAAGAAGGTTTGAATCTCAACTTTAAATCACCACCAAATGTACATTACAAAAGGTACATTTTCAGCCAAGAATGACAGAGAGTTGGTGAATCAGTAGACAAATTTGTTGAGACTAGATAGATTATCAAACACTGTAAGTTTAATTAATTTATGATGAGGAAGCAATACTCCTCAGAATTATTGATGAATGCCCGTCAGATTCATTCAGATGACAAATGCAGAGGGAAACTTTAATCCTGAGTCAGTTCTAAAGGCTGCCAGAGCTGAAGAACGTGCCAGTCAACAGGCTTCTGATATGGAGGCCAGAAGTGCCTAAAGTAAACATGAAAAGCAAGCAAAAACACAAGGCTAAATAACACAAGATGTCTCCACAGAAAACAAAGTTGTGTTTTAGGTGTAGATTGTCATTTTCATACGAAGGTAAATGTCATGCCATTGGACAAATTGGCAAAGGCTAAGGCATGGAGAATCATTTTGCAACAGTTTGCAAAGTGAAGTAAATGCATTTAAGTGAGTAGACAAAATAGGCGCCCAAATAAAGTGACGCTTGAAGCACACCCTCAGTGCCAAGTGACAAAACCATTTGAGACAAATAGACATCAAAAATACTCAATCATCATCTAAATCATTGTCAAAAAGTTCTTCAGCATCAAGTGAAAGTTAAGAACATGATTCGGCAATGTCAATGTTTACCTCAGAAAAATGTGCCCAAGTCCAGCTGGCCGCATCTGAAGAGAAATACCAATCAAAGAAAAGCTGACATGAAAAAACATCACTCAAACATTGTCCAAACATTTAACTGAAAAAAACATTTGTTTAATACCTTTCATTATCAACAGTAGTTTGTCAATAAATAATATTTCTGAAAATAAATAAAATGAACTATCTCCATTAATGCGACTGACATATGGGCTGCATTGATGCCATAGACGGGTTAAGGTTTATTCGTAGCGATGATGAAACACATGAAGACAAAAATACAAGCGCTTATTCATGTGCTTCCTGGTACAGCATCAACTGCCTATTTACTCAGTTTCAACACAGCTGTTGATATGGAACTTATCTCATTAAACCACAACATGAATGTTCATCACTTAATAGTATGTCAGTTCCCTTCTTTGGTTCATGGGTTAGGAGAGCTTGAGGCTATGAAAATATAATTGCATATTATTAAGGATGTTCGTCCATTTGCACAAAGACAGAATAATTGCATTTCATTTACAATAATCTGTTGAAATTAAACTCAAATCATTACTTAAACATGATATAATGGAGTGTTCTGCTGGTCCAAAGCCATGGGGTTCTCCTATAATGGTAATACTCACAAAGGACAGTGAAGAAGCTGTATGCATCTGTGCGTATGAGTCAAACAAACAAGGCAATTGCAACAGAACAAGATCCAGGTGAACACATTGCTGACATGATAACACAATTGTATGGTGCAAAATACTTATCTTGCCTTAAATAAAGGACATCATCAGTTGGAACTCGAGGAGTACTGTAGGTACATTACAACCTCTTCTACACATATTGGTCCATTTGGATTTAAACGTTTAAGGGCCTGATTACAAGTATGGTGGTCCAAAGGCCGCTATACCTGCGGTGTGGCTCTGATCACCATAACCTTGGCGGTCCCACTGCCAGATTACGATGCTGGTGGTTGAACCTCCACTAGACTGCCTCCAGCACCAGGATCGTAGATCCCGATGTGTTGGTGGTGGTGAAAGCGACACTCAAACACAGAAGTGCAGATGTCAGCACTGCTGCGCTGATCACAACTAGCCTTTCTGCCAGCCTTTTCATGGCAGAGACCCTGCCATGAAAAGACTGCTGGAAAGGCAAAGACAGAGTTACAGTAGGCCCTTGCACTGCCCATGCATATATCATGGGCAGTGCAAAAGCCCTCGTGTCAGCACAGTCGGAATGGGCACTGTCTGCCATGGCAGACAGTGTGCATACCCACTGTACTGGCATCACAGTCACTGCAGCTGGCTTTGGCTTTGCCTCTCTTTTAGAGCTGAAGCCAATGCCGCCACCCTGACTGACCCACCAACTCTGCAGGAACATCATGACATGGCAGTCTGGAGTCTTCCGGATTGGTGGCGGCCTCCAGACTGCCATAATAGTGGTCTGACTGCCAAACTCATAATCAGGCCCTAAGTTTTGGTGTCTCATCAGCTGCAAAGATTTTTCATGATATCATTCAATGTATCATACATCCTGTCATGAATGCTTTTAACTATAGAGATGACATATTAGTCTTTAGAGCTACAAAGAAGAAGCACAATAAAGCTCTCAAGCAAGAGTGTCATTTACTGGTTGACGCAGATTTAACTTTGAATGCTGAGAAATATAAATTCAATAAAACAAAGCTAAAGTTTGTTGGCCATATTTTTTCTGATGGGGGTATGCCACCTAATCCTGCTAAAGATCAATCATTGTCAACTGCAAGTCCCCTACAAGAGGCTTCCATGTTATGTTCATTCCTTGGTGGAATGTAACTCTTCCACATACATACTTTGCCACTGTGAGTGCTCAATTGAGAGACTTGACAAAAATGACTGTTTCTTTTCATTGGTCATGTGAATGCAAGCAAAACTTTAGCAGAATCAAACAAGTTATCAAGAATGCTACTGAAATGGCACATTTTGATCCAAGCTACATATGAAAATTGTTTTTGATTCGTGTCCAGGCTGGTTAGGTGCAATCCTTGCACAGCCCAGCTCGAAGACATTTTGTGGCATATGCAAGGAAAAATGCATCCCAAACTGAACGTGCTTATACACACCTGAAAAGAAAGTTCAGAAGTTGTGCGAGCTTCTGAACATTTCCATGTTTGCTTGTATGGAAAGCCCTTTATGGTTGTAACAGATCTTCAAGCATTGTTGATCAATTTTGGCAATCCAAAAGCCAAGCTGACTCCTCACATTGAAAGTTGAGGTCTTTAGAAGAGTACAAGTATGCAATTGTACATTGTCCCGGGAAGATGAAAACCCTGCCAACAACTTCTCCAGAGTGCCTATATAGTGTCAGAGTACCCCGTCCAAGACAGCTGAAGCATAGATAAATGTCATTATGAAAGTAAACACAACAGGTGCCATGTTGTTGGAGCAAAGTATCATTGCCATGTGTCAAGATAGTGACATGTTAAAACTGAAAGACATTATTACATAACAATCTTGACATCAGCACACTCAACCTCTTGCCAATGACAGTGAATACCAGAAGTTCAAGAATGTCAAAGATGAACTGTCTGTGACTCAAGAAGGTCTTGTCCTGAGAGGTTCAAGAATTGTTATTCCGGAGAGTATGAGACCACAGATAATTGAAGTGGCACAAAAAGGACATTGGGGAATAGTTGCTACAAACAAGTTCAATTTGGTTTCCTCATCTTGATGAAAGAGTTGAAAGAGAGTTGAAGGTCTGTCATCCACACAACTGCCTGTTATCAAAATCCATTCAATACCTCTTAAGCATGTCGGAGTTGCCAAAGCTTGCATGGGAAAGAATTGCTGTCAACTTTTTTGGTCCTCTTGACAATGGACATCGCCTGTTGGTGGTTGTTGATGAATACACCTGTTTTCCAATGGTAAAAGATCCCTAATCTATCACTCAAAAGAGAGGTATCGAGAGATTAAAAAGCATTCTTGTGAAATAGGGTGTTCCTGCAATCTTACAATCAAACAATGGCCCACCTTTCAACACTCGACAATTCAGAGATTTTCTCAGTCATCTTAATGTGAAGCAACAGAAGATCACCCCTCTTTGGCCACAGCTTAATGGCCTTGTCAACACTTTCACAAGTGCATTAAAGAAAGCTGCTCAGTGTGCATATTGGAAAAGCTCGACTTTAAAACTGTCTTGACTTCTACCTCACCTCACTCAACCACAGGTCAAAGCCCTGCAACTTTGATGTTCAGGAGAGCAATCACAACCAAATTACCTCAGTGGACTAACACCAGATTAAGTACTGAGGAGGAAACCTGTACCAAGCCCTTTGATCGTAAACAGAAAATGAAAGTCTTTACAGGCAAGCAACAACATGCAACATGTTGTCACAAGAGGAGATCAAGTGTTTATTCATCAGCTGAAAAAACATGTCTGATGCTCCTTCTGATGCTTAGCCATTCCATGTTGTAACCAGCAAAGGACACATGTTGACTGCCTAACTTGGAAATCCATAGAAATCAATTACACCTGATTCCATGCATTTCAAACATGGGCTTATCCCTCGTCAGTTATTGATATCAATGTAGAGACTGGTTTGAAATGGACAGTCGAAAAACCCCAGACTGCTGTTGCTTCTGCACAGCCAAGGCAGATAATGGACACTGCTATTGTTGGTTCCAGTTTCCAAAGACATGTTTGGACAAGTAATCAGAGTACCACAAAGGCTCATTGAAGAACTATGATTGTGTATTTATCTGTAAGACATTGTATTTTTTTATTTAACAGTGGGGGAGATGTAGTTTTCAGTGATTTATGAATGGCGGAACCCTCTTGCCTCCTGGAGGACTCCGTAGAACTGTGACGCACGTTTTAGAATGTGGTGAAGTGAATGCAGGTTTAGACTGTGGAGTTTGCAATTACAAGCAGACAATACAATACACAGCTCCATGTGTGGCATGGTTATTGGTGAGTACACTTCAGCTAAACAATTAGTTGTTTTTTATTTTTTTCCAGCAAACAGGTATTTTCTCAATGTTTTCGGTGTAAGATCACAAAAGGTGGGTAAGAACATCTTTAGTCACCTTCTTGCTCAAATACAATCCCTATAGGCATATTCCTCTTCATATGTTTTCTGCAAAATACAGCACACTTAGAAAGGGAATGTAGTGAGGAGAAATAAAGATATTTCTCCTTGTTGTGCTTCTCCTAGGGAGGTGTATCTTTTTGGTGCATTCCCAGGTTTACCAGGTTTGGTCAATATGTGAGTGAGTCAAAAACCATGGGAGTTGTGTGGGAACACCCATGTAATGCCCATGAAATGTCTCTCTTGGCAGAGTAATGCAACGCAGCAATTTACACTGCGTTGCATTACTTCAGATTTTTAAAGGCATTCAAGGCCAAGCAAATTGGCTTTGTGTGGCTTCAAAAATTTGATTTGGAGGCTCGTGTCAACCATATACCACTTTGTGTGGTACAAGCATGATGCAAAACTTTCATAAATATGCCCTGTAGTACTGAAAAAAAAGAAAAAAAACAAGTATGGTCTTCAAATTAAATATGATGTATCAACAAACCAGACGTGAGGTTATTTAAACACAAAATGAGCTTGGCTCAATTAATTTGAAAGTTCACCCACTTAACAGAGGTGGTAGGTTGGAAATATGCCTTGTCCTATCCAATATGGTAAATAGCAGGCACTTCCCTATACTGGACAAGCAGTTACAACCTTAGTAACAAAGAAGGAAGAAAACAACACAAAACATAATCGAAAGAGTCATTAGTTTACTCAAACAGATTAAATATGATTGGATTATCCTAGTCTACCTATGTGTGTATGAAGAAAGAACACTTGAATCGGAGTACAAGTAATTAGATACACTCTTAATTCTACCTCTCTAAACACATTCAAATCATAGACAAGGATCCATGTATGATCACAGACTGCATATTGTCACTCCCACAGGAAAACAAACAATCCCAAATGGTGGTAGTGGTGCATGAGATGAAGAGCTACCTATCTGAACCAAAGCCATAACTGTGGAAAATCAAGAAGAAACAAGGCATGAAAAGTCAACATTAATCTATGAGGATTATTCTTATTTGGGCTGTATGATTATGAGGTTTCAGATTTCTGTGTTTGACAGGATGTAAAACAGGAAAGTAATTCTACAGATAAAATATGTTAGTGTTCCCTTGAACCCTATTTAACACCATGATCACTTTGTGAAATGCACTGTTTCTAACTTAAACCCTTTGAAATTCCCCTCCATATCTACGTTGAATCAAGTTTTCAAAACAAACAAAGCTCTCACAATCTACTGTGCTGTATCAATCGATATTGAACATTTACATCACCATAAAATTACTAATTGGACTATTTGAATGCTGTATGAACAGTACAATATAATACCACATCTACCATACTGTGCTCCCCTTCTCCTCACTAGATGGTTTATTCTTGAAAAATATTTCAAGGACCTGCACAGCAGTGTTTTTTGGATTACTCTGTTCTTTTTCATTTTCTTTTGCTATATTTTCAGTGGTGTTACTCCTTTTTTACATTCATTCCAATGAGTTCATTTTATTATCCAACTTCAATTATCAGATCTTTACACCGCAAATTCAATTCAGTGACATATATAAAACAAACTTAAATGTAATAATCAACATAGATGACGGACAAACGCATACTAGTCCATTTTCAAAAAGCGTGGTGGCCATATTTGAACGTTTCTAATTCTATACAGATTCCACTATCTCAACTTTATGTAAAGTATTATACAGTGTAAAACATTTAAATTCATTATGTAATCTCTCACAAAATGAATCAAATTAAATTATATCTGATCCAAATCTTGTTAAAGTAACTGAATACTGAACATAAAAATTAATATAAAGAGTAATTAATGAAATGTAATGTGAAAAAAAAAAAAAAAAAAAAAAACTATAAAAAATACTGAACACTCTATAAATTCTTCTCATTTCTAACTTGATCACCCCTAAATACATTCATTACTCTATCTGCACATTATATTCCCTGTCACAATATGGTGAAAGAAAGCAATTTACTACTGCACAATCAATTTTATTGAATCAAATCTCTTGGGGAATGACCTTGTAAAAGGCCTAGGTCCAACAATATATATATATGATTTCATTCTTATTTAATGATGGAAGTAAATATTCAACATGTACTGCCTCTTAAAGTGAAAAATCCAACTCAGAATGATGAATCCCTGTCTGTTAGACACTATACAAATATCATATATTCATCCATAGTCATAGTAGCCAAGTTCCTAATGAATTTCAAATGTGTTATCAATTCTTCATCAGTATTCAAATCAATGAAATATTGGGAATCACATTGTCTTAGTTTAAACTCATAATTCCCTTCTCTAGGGTCATTCATCACTGTATTGATGCTAAGAAAAAATAATTCTTCAAAGTTAGCTGAATTAACCTGTTGGAAAATGTCTAGCCAGTGGATATGTTCTGATCATGTGCTGTATGACTCTTTTCTGTTCTTAGAACTTTTTTTCGGCACAAAGAACATACTACCTACATACCACATTTTAGAAGGACATTGTGAAACATACATCCATATCGCATTGTGCAAGTAAAAAATGTATCTTTCCATCTTCCCTGATTAGCATCTGGAACTGTATAATGATCTCTGTCCCTCCCATTTCTACAAGTTTTATATGATCTGCATTTTTCTAAAGCCCCTGGAGATGGGTGCATGCACTTTTCTCAGGAGGAAGATAACTCCGTACCAAAGTATCTCTGGGAATTCTTGCTCTCTTGTATTTTACAGGTAGTAACAGCCCAATAATACCTGTTAGTTTAGCTTCTGATTGGCGAGATCCTCAGTGCGTACCTAAAGATGTTCCCAACACTGGGTAGAGTAATCAAATGTGAGTCCTCCAATTTTTTTTTTTTAGGGGTCAACAGTTCTTCTCTTCTGGTCTGACTGATTTTGCTTTTAGCCTCCATCATAACACGTTTTAGATAGGCTCTATGTCGAAATCTCATAAGAGCTGCCCACTGTTCATGATTAAAATAGATTTCTTATCTGCAATTTTGGTGAATCCTAAACAGCTCACCATAAGAATACTCCATTTCTTACTACAAGGGTGACAACTTTTGGTATACAACAAACTGTTGTCAGCTGTCAACTTTCGAAGTAGCTTTGTTGTTAAGACACTATTTTCACTTTTACAGTGACCTCCAAAATTGTTACATATTACCAATGTATTTCAAATTTCAACTTCAAATTTAGTTCATTCCTATTGAGCTTGTGTATAAACTCTAGAGGTGAGCGGATATAGCAGAATTTGACTCTGTATGAATTTCGCGGAGTTACATGGAAACATTGCAAGATTCTGCAGAGTTACACTAACAGGCAGAAATAGTCACATTGCACTGCTTGCACTGTAATTTAGCACCATTAGAATGCTCTGCGTGGAAAAATCAAGATGAACAGCAGCACACAGGTGCACCAGAGGGTGCAGCTACTCGAGTAGATTTTCTACTTGAGGGGCAACCTTCTGACCATGAATGGTTGTGACCGTCTGCATAAGAAAAATCTTGTTAGATATCCTTCTAGCGACCAGAAAGTGCTGTGGGCATACAGCAATTGACATAATTTGGCTGGAACTCTGCTTTACAAGAGTAACGCAGAGCCAACAAAATGTCACCAATTCCCGCAGGTGAAAAGAATATTCCACCCAGGGCTAATGGACTCCTTTGCTTTGTTCACACTCTGTTAGAAATGGGGTCTTTGGTTGGCAGTCGGGTTACCCAAAGTCCAAGCAAGGACCCTCACTCCAATCAGGGCAAAGGAAAAAAACACACCTGGTGAACCCCCACTCACTCCCTGGGTACCTTGGCATAAGCAGGAAGGCTTATTCCTGAAGCAAAGCGTAAAGTATTTGTACCAACACCCACAGTAATACAATGAAGACACTACAAGATGGACACCACACCAGTTTAGAAAAATAGACAATATTTATCTAAATCAAACAAGACCAAAATGCCAAATATCCAACATACACAAGTAAAGATATGAATTGTCAAAAGAATGAGAGTCTTACTCCTTAGGAAACAATGGAAATCTTGATTTTACACAAAGTACCTGGTTTGTGTCATAAAAAAGCTGCATGAGAGAGCGTGTGCCAGAAAAGCAGGTGATGGGGCAATTCCTTACTGGCAAGTGAGGCGTTGGGTTGTTTCTTCTCTAGTCAGGTATGCGATGTGTCGGTTTCCAAACAAGACACCTCGTATTCGCGCATTGTTTATCAGCCGCTTGCAGATAGTGCATCGAAAAGTTCTCTGCACTGTGTTCTGTGCATGGATTTTAGTCCTTCTTCTGCCAACGTCACGTTTCAAGGGCACAGGGACTGGGTAGGGCACTACTTGGCAGGGCAACAGTCTCAGCAGAGAGGCCAGGTTCTGACTGATGAAGTCTTTGATGGCCCTGAGACTTCAAAACAGGAGTCAAACTCAGTTCAAGCCCTTGGAGATTCTTTTTCAAGCAGGAATGCACAACAAAGTCCAGTCTTTGTCCCCTTTCACGGGTAGAAGCAGCAACTGCAGGATAGCCCAACAAAGCACACTCATAGGCAGAGGCAGCACTTCTCCTCAGCTCGTCAGCTGTTATCCTTGGCACAGGTTGCTCTTAGTTCCAGAAGTGATCTAAAGTCTGGGGTTTTGGGACCAATACTTATACTCCTTTCTGCATTTGAAGTAGGCAAACTTCAAAGAAAAGTCTCTGTTATTTAGAAGATCTAGCCTTGCCCAGGCCAGGACCCAGACACACACCCGGGGCAGTTGGAGACTGCATTGTGTGAGGGCAGGCACAGCCCATTCAGGTGTAAGTGACCACTCCTCCCTCCATTGTAGCTCAGATGGCTCATCAGGATATGCAAGCTACACCCCAGCTCCCTTTGTGTCAATGTCTAGAAGAGATTCACAAACAGCCCAACTGTCAGTCTGCCCCAGACAGGGAATCCATAAACAGGCAGAGTCATAGAATGGTTTAAACAAGAAAATGCCTACTTTCAAAAAGTGACATTTTCAAACTAACAATCTAAAAACAGAACTTCACTAAGAGATGTATTTTTAAATGGTGAGTTCAGAGACCCGAAACTCCACATTTCTATCTGCTCTCAAAGAGAAACTACCTTTAAGGATATTTAAAAGTAGCCCTGATCTTATCCTATGAGAGAGATATGCCTTCAACACTGTAAACCTAATTTGGCAGTATTTCACTGTTAGAACATGTAAAACACATCAGTACATGTCCCACCTTTTACATTCACTGCACTCTGCCCATTGGGCTACTTAGGGCCTACCTTAGGGGTGCCTTACATGCATAAAAAGGAAAGGTTTAGGCCTGGCAAGTGGGTACACTTGCCAAGTCGAATTGGCAGTTTACAAAAGCACACACAGGCCCTGCAGTGGCAGGTCTGAGCCATGTTTATAGGGCTACTAATGGTGCACAACCAGTGCTGCAGGCCCACTAGTATCATTTGATTTACGGGCCCTGGGCACTTCCAGTGCACTTTACTAGGGACTTACCAGTAAATCAAATATGCAAATCATGGAAAAGCCAATTACACATGCACTTTATACAGGAGCACTTGCACTTTAGCACTTGTCAGCAGTGGTAAAGTGCCCAGAGTGCCAGAAACAGCAAAAACAGAGCCCAGCACACAGTCAAATCATGGGATGCAGAGGCAAGAAAGACAGGGGAGACCACACCAAGGGTGCCATTTTTAACACACACCAGCTTCAGAATGCAACAAAGTCATCAATGTACTGAAGCCACAGTACTATTTCCTTTCCATAGAACAACATCTCCTCAGACCAGACCACTTGCTGCTCCCACTAGTCTATAAATACATGTGTATAGCTGGGGTGAAACAGGTGCCTCATTTCTGTCTGTGTCTCATATCTGTCTATATGACAACCTGGAACAAGGAAATATTGTTGGTGAAACAAACTTATAGCCTGCCAATAAACATTCTGCGATGTCCATAATAATTAATTGACCTCTTTAGGAGGTAGTTATAAACCTCCAAGCCAAAATTATGTTCAGTTTTGGTGTAGAATTGGGTGACATCACTAGTTATTAAGCAATATGTTTCAAACCACTGAATATTCCAAGTCTTTGCTGAAATGTCTATTGTTGCCCTGATATATGAAGTTAGTCCTTTATCAAAAGAGACCATTAAATGGTCAATGTATTTATAAAAATTCTCCTGGAGACCATCATTAGAATACACAATTGGTCTGCCTTGGGGCTTCTTTAGACCTTTTTGTATTTGCAGAAAAAAATAGGTAGTGGCCAGGTCAGGATGAGCATTCGTGAGGAATTGATATGATTCTGGTTCGATCCATCCTTTACCTCTCCAATCCAAAAATTTCTCTTTATATTCTTGTATTGTACAATACAGAGCGAGATAGACCCCCTCTGATAATACTCTCAAAGTACTTATTGTTGCTTATTTTGACTAACATCCTCATCAATGTACATTTGTTTATCCAAAAGGACTTCATTACCTTCTTTGTCAAAGGGTTTCAATGCAATGGTAGCTATGATACAGAGCAAACAGGCTTAACCTAAGGAAAAGTCTGGAATGTGTTTAGCAATAGAAAACTGAAAACTGAAAACAATAACAATCTCACAACCATTTTCTAAAAATAGGGAAACATGTTTAAATAAACTGACACCATACTGACTTTAGCCCAATCAGAAGAACTTGTGACATCATTTTTTAAAAGTTTTTGGGCAAAACAAAGGGAAAGTAAAGGACTAATCAAAAGTCACTTTTCGCAGTTCACAGGGATCTAGATGTTCTTTTAGTCAATGGCACTATTGGTTGAAGATTTTGCCTTCTAATTTAGTCTCTGATTATGAGGTAGAAACCCTCCAGTGGGGCAAGATTGCAGGCTGTGCATGGCAAAGTCCTCTAAAAGTCAACCGTTGGATGACGTTCTGCTGGAGGTATTGGTTTTGGCAGGAAAAGCTCCTAGCAGAACATCTCAAATTTTACCCACTGAAGTCTTCCAATCAATTTAGAGTTTGGCAGATTAGATACTCTGTAACAAAAGTGGTGGTTCTTGCATTCTCCCTATTACAAGTTTCATTGGATATAATGCACTAGTATTAGTGCAACTAGAAATCTTTGACAGAGTATGCTATCTGGCAAGGCCTAAATCAGGCCCATAGTCTTTGTTATGGATCTCAAAATCTTCTAGGGGGTCAGCCTAAAACTCTATTCAGCGAAGTCTTCTTGAAATCAGACACCTTTGCTGTGAAGTCTTGTTAATGCTTTGGAGGCCTTGGAAGATCCACAATGTATTAACTTCCAGCTTTGCAGACTTTCTGGAACAGTTCTTCTTGTTCTCTTCTAAGGCTCCCAGGACCTCAGATACCTAAGGGAGAGCACTTAGGGTCTTGAACTTAATCCAGAAGAGGCCACAAGCAGGGTCCATTCCAGGTCTAGTTGCTAGACATGTTGCTTTCTTCTGTGTGTTCCCCTGTAGCTACATACAAGGTCAGCATCTGAACCTTGGTTATCCACAAGTCCATATCTTAGTCCTGAGCACAAATGTGAGCAGCACTAGGCATGCCACAGCTCTGACTTAACTTGAACTGGTCCTCTGACCAGTCTCGGACCATTCCATTCTTGGCCACCCTGCCTTGAGGCCCCACCTCTCTGAGTTACTCCTTTCATGCCTATCTGCCCTTGTGCCTGGCTGTCTGTGCCTGTTGTCATGTGTGCCCTCTTTGTTGCTATGACAAGTCCTTTTTTCTTTTGTGCCCATTTTTGTGCTTGGTCTCTTGCACTTGTTTTGCCTCTGCGTCTGTTTTGCCTGTTGTGCTTTTGTGTTTTGTACTAATTATTCCGCTGTGCCTATTTAGTTTTTTGTGCTTTGTTTTTTTGTGCTTGTTTTGCCTGTTTTTTATGCTTTTATGCTTTGTGCCCATTTCCCTCTGCCCAGTCTTTATACCAATAAGTGTGCTCCCTCCCTCCTCCCACCTCTTGCACTCTTCCCACTTCTGACCTCGCGCAGCACCATGGACCCTGGTCCATCCGACAGTCAACACTACAGCGACCTGCTAGCACTCAACACCGAACGACGCCACCACCACACTATGGTCACCACCCTTGCATTCAAGTCTTGCACTGGGACAGGCCCCAAAAGCTGGGAGGAGGACTTGAAGTTATCCATAAGAATACCATCACCTCCACCACCTCTTCGAAGAACCAACCACGCTCATGAACACCCTCACTTCCAACTACAGATCATCGACTCCACAACTATCTTAGACACCCTTGATTACCGACCACCAGGACCGCACAAAACCTTCAGCAACCTCCTCACTGACTTCATCACCCACCTCACAATCATATCCATCACTTTCCTTCTACTCGGTGACCTCAACATTTATCTTTACAACCCTACGGACTGCAATCCTACTAACCTAGAAAGCGTGAATAACATCAGCCTCAGAGAACTAGTACAAGGCACGACTCATGCCACTGGATACACCCTCAACCCCATGTTCACAAACAGCAACAAGATCACCTTCAGCTACATCACATTGACAGACCACTCCATTGTATACTCCTACGTCAGTGCACCCCACCCCAGTAAACCTATACCGACCATCAAACTCAGATACAAAAGGAGTAAAATAACAGAATCAGACTGGACTTATGCCCTCAGATCCAACCAACCAACCCTTACATGTGATCTACAGAAATACCTTCCCTCTTTCAACAACAGGATCACAAACTGTGCCAGCAACCTAGCCTGATTGAAAATAATCAGACACACACTTGCCTTCAAGCATTGAAGTATACTGAGGACCTCAGAGAGTCCAAGCGCTATTGCAAGCATTTGTAAAGAAGAAGGAGAACCAGTCAAGACAAAAGCTTCAGATACACCTAAAAATCAGCTCTCAGAAGGTATCAGGCACAAATCAAATAAGCCAGGAACCCTCCCTTTGTGACTAGACTCAAATCCTGCTCCAACACCAACAAAGAACTCTTCAACATTGTCAAAGAATTCACCAACCTGTCAAGTATCATGTACACCAGCATTCCCTCACAGACCCTCTGCTACAACCCTTCAGACTTCTTTCACTACCAAATCCTCATGATCTACTCCAACTTCACACCCTAACCCACCACAGAGGACATCATCATGCAACCTTCACCATGAGTAGCCCCCACCTCCTAACAACCTGGAGCCCCTCACCTCAGATGACACCACTAGAGCCATGCAGACTATCTACTCAGGGGTCTCCTCAGACCCCTGCTCTCACCAGATGCAAAACCTGGGAAGCATACTGATCAGTGCCAGCCTCACCACAATCATCGACTCCTCAATCTTCAACAGACACTTCCCAGACAGCTAGAAACATGTGAAGGTCACTTCTCTGCTGAAGAAACACTTGGCTAATCCTAAGGATCTTAGCAACTACAGGTTCATCTTTCTTTTACCCTTGTTCCTACCTTGACAGAATCCTCAGGAGAGAGATCAACAAGGAGCTCTCCACCTATGCTGAGCAGCACCACCTCCCGGACTCCACCCAATCAGGATCCTGAAGCAATCGCAGCATGGAGACAGCCTTCCTGGCAGCAACAGATGTCATTTGTGCATTCATGGGCAAAATAGAGACTGCTGCATTTATCCTGCTCAACATCTTGGCAGCGTTCAACACCATCTCCCATGACTTCTCATAGTCAGACCTCAGGAATCAGGAGTCCAAGGACTTGCCCTGAAATGGATCATCTCCTTCCTTTCCTATAGGAAACAGTGGGTCAGAGTCTCGACTTTCACCTATGAAGTAAAGCAGCTCGTCTGCAGAGTCCCCAAAGGCTCCTCCCTCAGCCTGACCATGTTTAAAGTACACATGGCACCTCTAGCTTGCATCATAAGAACCCACAACATCAACATTATCATCTACACCAATGACACTCATTTCTTGCTCTCCCTCACCAACATAAATGAACACCATAAGGAACATTTTCACCACCTGCTTGTCTGATGTGGGAAAATGGATGCGAGAACACTACCTCATACTCAACACAGATAAAACAGGGATGCTGATCTTCAGAAATAAGAACTCCCCCTGGTACTCTTCATGGTGCCCAGTCAACCTTGGACCTACACCCAGCCTTACAGACCACACCAGAAACCTCATCATCATCCTTGATAACAAGCTCTCAAAGAACAAACAAATCAATGGCATGATCGCATCCCACTGCTGTATCCTCTGAATGCCTCACAAAACCTTCAAATGCCTCCCTATGAACACTAGACACATGGCTACCAAGGCCCTCATCACCAGCAGACACCAATCATCGGCATCTCCAGCATACTCACACAAAAAATCCAAACCATCCAGAACACCTTCACCAGACTCCTCCTAAACATCCCCAGAATTGCACATACCATACCCTAAGACACTGGCTTTCCATTCAGAAATGCTGAAAATTCAAGCTCCTCATTCACACCTTAAAAGTCCAGTCCACACCACAGGCCCAACCTACCTATACAGATGACTCCAGCTCTACTAACTCTCCCCACATCTTCGCACCACTTCTCTCTCACTAATCCCCTGCATTTACAGATGTAAGACAGGAGGTCATGCTTTCTTCTTCATGGCAGCCAAAAGTTGGAACAAATTACCTCTGCAAATCAGTACCATCACTCCACTTCTCAACTTCGGCAAGAAGCTAAAATCCCAAATATCAACTAGGAGCACCTCCAGACCTACACTCCTGCCCCAGCACCTGGATACCCCCATGGGTAATAAGCTGAGCCATACAAATCTAGATAGCATAACATATCAACATGACATCATTTTGGAAAATGGGTTATTGGTAAAGGCAGGTAGGTACCTACACTTAGCAATAGGCCACTAACCTCCACTTAGGTCCAGTTAGGTCTCAGTAAATTAAACCCAGCTCAACCCTTGGTAGCTTGGCAACGAGCGACAAGGCTTAACTTAGGAGACAGAGTGTAAAGCATTCAAATATAAAAAAACAGTAATTAAATAAAACACAGAAAACAGTTTAAAAATACAAAAACCAATTTATAAAAATAGATTATATTTGTATCTTTAAAATGACACACAAACGAATAAAATTGGATAAGGGGAACCGGAGATATGAATTTTTAAAGAATTATTATTTTTTTAGCACCTAGAAACAAAAAGTGCCAATCCGGGCATCTGGTTGCACCTCGACCGGGGCAAAGTCAAAGTTTAAGGCCGACCGCGATGGAGCCCTGCTCGGCTACAGGCTGCGGGAGGCATCGGTTAAAAGTTTACCTTCACACTTAGTCTCTTTTTCGAAGATTTTCTTCAGCGGGACGAACCTGCCAGTCCAATCCGACCTCCTGGAACCCCTTCTCCTGATACGCATCACGGGAATCCTCGGTGGAGATTTTTACCTTCGGACTTAGTCGTTTTTTCGAGATGAAAATCCATCGACCAGGGTAAACCTGGATCTTGATCCGACGTCCTTGGAGCCCTCCTCGGATACGCTCACTGGGAGGTCTCGGTCAACTTTTTATCTTCGGACTTAGGGGGTCATTACAACCTCAGGGGTCTTTTTTGAAGACCGCCGAGGTACCGCCGTGCGGAAGACCGCCAGTGGTGGCAGTTTTCCGCGTGGCCTATTATGACCGCTGGCAACTCACCGTCCTTTTACCGACGGTGAGCCGCCAACAGCCATACTGGCGGAAGGCGGGGAAGTGGAGGTTGCTCCACCTCCACGCCAACAGAACACCGCCCAGCGAATCACGTCCTGTGATTCGCCGTGGCAGTGTTCTGTTGGCGGTGTGGTGTCGGCGGAGCTGCCCCCATGGCTCCCGTCCCCTCCCGGAGGATCGACGGAACAGGTAAGTCAATCGTCCGTTAGGGGTGGGGGGTTGGGGGGTGTTGTGTGTTGTGTGGGTGCATGGGGGTGTGTATTTTAGAGGGGGTGTGTGAGTGCGTGTATGCTTGCGGGGGTGTTGTGTATATGGGAATGAGTGCGTGTATGGCTGTGGGTATGTCTGTATGGATGTGTGCGTGTATGTCTGAATGTGGGTGTGCGTGTCTGACTGTGTGTGTGGATGTTGGCATGTATGTCGCCGTGTGTGCGTGTAAGGGTGTAGGTGGTGCCTGCGTGTCGTGTGGGTATGGGTGATGTGATGTTGGGGGTCGGGGTGGGGAGGGGGGCCCTGCCACCTTTGGGGGGTGGCAGGGGTGGTGGGGGGTGTAGGGGAGGGAGTCGGGTGGGGGTGGGGGGCGAGGGAGACCCCTATCAGTGCCAGGGAAGGAATTCCCTGGCACTGATAGTGCTTACCCCCGTGGATTTCATGGCGGTTAAAACCGCTGGAAATCCACGGCGGTAAGCCGGGTCCAAATACCGCCGGCGGTATAGTGACGGCCGCCGGGCTGGAGACCCAGGTCTCCAGCCCAGCGGTCGTCTCCACCCTGGCGGGCGGAACGGAAAACCGGCGGATGACCATGACGGTAACTGCATGGTCATAATTCCCCAAAGTAAGACCGCCAGCCTGTTGGCGGTCTTCCCGCCGGTTTAACACCGACCGCCAGGGTTGTAATAACTGCCATATTCTATTTTCTGAGATTTTCTTTACCGGGACGAACCAGCAAATCAGGCCGGGTCGCGGTTGAGGCAAGCCGGCTAGAGTTGCCGCGGCGGGTCGGTCCCTCTATGGAGCTTTTTTACAAAAGTTCTCCAAACTTCTCCAAACTTCTGGGGCTTCTCCCAGATGTCCTTTTAAGGTTCTTTTGAGGTCCACAGCTCACCCCAAGGGTCCAGAAGTTCTGAGATGGTCCTTGGGGGTGCAGTCTACAACTCCCAGAATGCACCTGGTCAAACTCTTTTTTGGCCACTGGGCAGTCGCCAGCTGGTTGATTTCTTCAGGAGTTGGTGCAGGGGACTCTGGATAGCAATTTTTCACCTGTAGCAAACAGGGAGTCCCTCCTTGAACCAGTTGAAGCCAGGCAAAGTCCTTCTTGTGGTGAAGCCCAAGTGTGTAGCTGGTGCAGTCCTTCTGAGTGCAGGTTCGAGGTGCAGGCCAGGGGTCCAGCAGGGCAGTCCTTCTTCTCCTTTGGTTCTTCCTTGTTGGAATCTGATGGGGATCTGAGGTGTGGGTGCAGGTCTGCCAGTTTTATCCTTGTTCCTGGGTGAAAGGCAAGGGGGTCCTGGTTCTCCAATCAGATGCAGGGTCCTTCCCACTGTGATGACCACTTCCTGGGAAGTGTGGCAAAAATCAATCCCAGGAGGCAACATTCTCCAAAAATCCATCATGGCTGAATCTGATTTTTGGAGGTTGCATCTGTCTGAGCCCACCCACTGGTGTGGCTAAAAATCATAAACACACCACTCTCCTGCCCTCTCCTAATCTAATCAAGGGGGCACCTAGTTGTCTGGGGTTGCAGGATGTGGGGTGTTGCTGGTTGCTCCAAACGTCCTTCTATGCCTTTGAAGACCAGTTTGGCAGCCCTCCCCCTTCCTTCCTCACCATCTGCTGATGGGAGATTCCCTCCCACAGGCACATTCCTTTGTGTGAAGCCAGGCCACTTCACACCTCATCAAAGCAGCCTGGCCAGGCTGGCCAATCAGAGCACAGCAGCAAAAACAATGCCAGGCTGGCCAATCAGAGCACAGCAGCAAAAACAATGCAGGGCTGAAATTGGCAACTTTTCAGGTAAAGTTTAAAACTCTTTACCTGAACAAGTTATATTAAATCCAACAACTGGAAGTTGTGGGATTTATTACAACAATTAATTTGATACCAAACTCTTGGTATCCATCATTTAAGGAGACTTTAAAAATTAAAATAAAGTCTCCCCATTGTAGCCTATGAAGGCCATTTACTACAATGAGGGAAAAACAAATGTGGCTGTTTTTACCTCACCAGGGCTTATAAAACTATTTTTATAAGGTCCTTGCTTATAGTTTAATGGCACCCTATCCTAGGGGCACATAGGGCACACCTTAGGGGTGACTTATATGTAAAAAAGAGGTAGTTTAAGACTTTGGAACTACTTTTAATTCCAAAGTCAAATTTGCATATAACTTTAATTTAAAAGCAGCCAGCAAGGCAGGCCTCCCTTTAAAATGACACTGGGCACCTCAGCAGTGCGCACTACCTATGCTGTGGTCCCTAAACCTACATGCCCTACCATATACTAGGGACTTATAGGTAGGTTAACTTAGCCAATTATAATTAGCCTAATTTGCATATCCATTTTCCACAGAGCACTGACCCTGGGACTGGTAAGCAGTACCCAGGGCACAGCCAAGAGTCAGTAACCACCAGTACCTGTCCAAAAAGTGTGGGGGTGACCAGGGAAAAAAGAAGGACTTTCCTACACATAACATAATATAACACAACATAAAATAACATAGCCCAGGTGCAGTCCTCTTCTGTTCTTCCTCAGGTCTCGATGTGTTCTGAGGAGCCTCATTTGATTGAATCCCTTGTCAGTGGTTGGAGTGTCTCCTCAACACTCCCCAATCAAAGAGGGAAAAAAGTTCCCAAGGGCAACCTTTCCAACTTTTGCAGCACATCTGGTTTTCCTTACTGCAAAATATCCTGCAGTACACTCGTCAGAGGTACATACAATATGGTAGCATCCATCTACCCTTGTAGATTTCTGGTATGCCAATCAGTAAGGGTTGAGTTTTGAAAATAAGAAGTTTCTTTCCTTTCCCTCACCTCTGCCTCATCCGGGTTCTTTTCGAGTTACTGAAGTCCCTGAACTCTCCTAGCTGTTCTCTTGAGCTGATATACCCAGGTCTTCCTGACCAGTAGGCCTAAGCCATTGCTTTTTCTCTGGGAGCCATTTTCATTGGGAGAGATTTTCACACCTCATTTAGAGGAAGAACTGATAGGGTCCAACTGCTGGCACACTACTGCTAATGAGCCTCAAAATATTTACTAAACATATGACTACATGAGTGAATGGATTTTTTCATAACTAATAAAAATAGCAGTGGAATTATCTCTGTAGCTCATGCCAAACCAAAGATAGCAGAATTATTACTTTACTTTTATCTTTTCTCATGGGACAGCCATAGTCTTTTACAGGAAAGTAGCTGTTGGGGTTTCGTCACAGTAGGTACATGCCAGCACTAAATTCTTGAATGCACCGCTGGTAACTACTTGGCACCCTTCCTTGGGGCTACATGCCCTAATAAGTAAAAGTAGGATTATTTCTTGTTAAAAACAAGTATTTTGATATGTTTGCATGCACGTTTAAAAGCTGCAACAGTCAGGCTGCAAAAGTACACCAAAATCCATATTTTCTTTGTCAGGATGGTGATCAGCAGATTTAACAACATGTGCTGCAGTCCATTGTTGACATTTAACTTTCTAAGCCCTTGGTGTATATTCTGCACCATCTACTATGGACTTAGAGTAAAGCTTAATATGTAAATCAGGGATTTGCCAGTGTTACCTAGCAGTCAGAACACATATGATATGACGAATGATAAGTCACGCCCTACAAATCTCCATAACATAATAGGATCCTTGATTCCTAGTTCCTGAATTTACTCCACTAGCATACCACATGTAGTCTGATAAGGAATATGGAACTTAAAAACATACTGGCATGAGTTGGGGTGCATTTACTTCAAGATAAACTCAAAAGAACAGTTTTTTATTGGTTTTAAGGAAACACAACCCAAACATAGTGAAAAACAAATTGTATTTTAGAAGGAATGCTAAAACAGGTAATGTTAAGTACTTATTTTGTCAAATCAATTTCATCTGATGTACTGATTCTAATATTTACCTAAACTATTTCAGTGTTTCCAAAAATGTATTGTTAGAAATTGTGACTCTAGTTCGCAGAGGTATGCACCCAGTTCAAGTAGGGACCACAATCGTAGTCCCTACAACTCAGAAACACCCTTTTTAAGATCTTCTCACCCTCTGGTAGCTTGTCACAGATCAGTTAGGCTTAACTTGAGAGACAACATGTAAAGCATTTGTGCAACACTTATAATACAGTAACTGAGTAAAAATACAACAAAAAGACTTCAGAGAGGTTCATAAAAACTGAGAATGTTTATCTGAGTAAACCAAGATCAAAATGAAAAAACCCATTCGGTAGAAGTCGAGACATTCATTTTTATATTAAACGTGAAAGTAGTGCTTAGATGTCACTAGAGGTCACAAGGTTACACAAGGTTGCGAGGACCGGTGCAAATCCAAAGTTCAGACTGACCACAATAGAGGGTAGGATGGCTACAGGACCCAGACAGGTTCCTCTAACAGACTACCTTGGATGGAGCCTTGGTCCTCTTACCTCCTGATCAGCATCTGTTACCCTCCTCAGTGCAACTCCCGCTGCTGCAACCTCCTTTTGGATCGAACTGAGAGCCTGCCGGACTCAGTTCGCCATCTGCAAGTAAGTGTCTTCTGTCTCTCTCTACTGTCTCTCTTTATTCCTGCCCTTTACTTCTTCCTTGACTTCTTTTTTCACTTCTGTTTCTTCTCTTTTCTGGCTCTTTTTCATTTTTTCTCCCTCACACTTTTTTCCCTGTGCTACTGCTGCCCCTATGTCCCTGCCCCCTCCGCTGTGAAGAGTTTTCCCACTTTCCTGCCTCCCACCTGAATGGGCCCCTGCCTCCCTCCCCTTATTAATGGCATCTGCAACACTGTGAGAGGGTGTATCTTCTGACCTCCTGGTCAGCATCTGTTGCCCTCCTGCCTCTGTTTGGGATGAACTGAGAGCATGTCTGACTCTCAGTCCTCCATCTGCAAGTAAGTATCTTTTGTCTCTCTCGACTGACTCTCTTTAGTCCTGTCTATTACTTCTGCCTTTTTTTTTTACTCCCCCTTGTCTCTTTCTTCCCTGTGCCGCTGCTGTCCCTGCGCCCCCCCGGCTAAGCACATTTCCTGTCCTCCCAGCTGACCAGACACTCTGCCTCCCTCCTTTCCTCAAAGGTGCACCAAAGGCAAGCCTGTCTGCGCCCATCCGTGCCTGGACCACACCCAGTTCAACGGACCCTGGTTTTCCACCCATTCGCTGGTTATATGCCAGCACTCTACACGCTCTCAACCCAGGAAGATCACCAGCATGCCACTAAGCCAACCCCAGAAACACCCATGGACCTTTTTTTTGCAGAGCCTGCTCCAGTACCCTCCAAGGACCACCCCAGGATCCCGCACAAAGATCGGACGGCCATCGCAGGTGGATATCCCTCAACACATGCTCCCTCATCAAGGACACAACAGACGTCTCGGACTTCCTTGACGTCCCCTTCTTCAGAAAGACTTGGATCACCCCCACCATGGCCCCAGACATTGACACGGCCATACCGGATAACTACGTAATCATTCAAAAGGATAGAGCTAACCTTCCTGGAGGATGCATTGCCTTAATCAACAAGAACAACCTCCTCACTACCACCATCGAGTCGCAGTCTCAGTCAACTCATGGGCACCTACATTTCCAGATCCAGACCAAGCCAAACACCTCCCTTCATGGCCCCCTCATGTATGGACCCCCAGGACCCTGACTCCAGTTCTGCAAAGACATTGCTGACCTTGTTGCCCCCCAAATGCTCCATTCCTCCGACTACATCATACTCGGTGATCTCAACTTCCATCTAGATACCCACAATGACCACAACACCTCAAACCTCCTGAAAAACTTACAACTCTCAGCCTAAAACAACTCATCAACATTCCCACCCACACAGCTGGACACATTCTTGACCCCATTTTATCAGCAGGGGGCAACATCACCATCTCCCACACCTTTGAAAACCATTGGACCGACCACAAGTGGATCCACTTTACTTACACAAACTGCACTCTCAGTCCTCCCGGCAGATGCTGGAGGAAAGTCCCTTTCCTAACCAAGGTAATAGACAAAGCCACAATACACAACTCAATGAGTTCCTTGAAACACACGGAATCCTAGACCCATCCCAGTCCATATTCAGAAGCAACCACAGCAACGAAACCGCACTCTAAGCAGCCATGCATCATAATAGACTGTGGAGGCAGAGCCGTACTCATCCTCCTTGAACTCTCTGCTGCATTTCACACCGTCTCCCACTCCACCATCTGTGACAGATTGCACGACGCCATCATCCGAGACAAAGGACCGGATTGGATCAAGTCCTTCCTAACCGGAAGAACACAGAGGGTCAGACTTTCACCATCAAATCTTAAAGACACTTACTACGGACTGCCCAAGGATCTTCACTCTGCTCAAATGTCCCGGATTGACAAAATCACCAAATAACACAAACCAATCATAGTCTCCTATGCCGATAACACCCAACTGATCCTCTCCCTGTCCAAGGACTCTGCTAAAGCCAAGATGAATTTCCACAATGGGAGGAGAGCAGTTACCGCCTGGATAGAGCCCAGCTGCCTCAAGCTCAACTCGGACAAGACAGAGATCCTAGTGATTGGCTCTATCCCTTCTGCCTGGAACGATTTCTGGTGGCCCACTGCTCTAGGTAGCGCATCCACCCCAAATGACCATGCGCAACCTGGGCATCATCCTGGACTACTTTATATTGATGACCTGTCAAGTTCATGCCATCTCTTCATCATGCTTCCATACCCTCTGACACCTGCAGAAGATTTTCAAATGGATTCCCCTCGACATGAGGAAGACAGTCACCCATTCACCCATCACCAGCAAACTGGAGTACGACAATTCACTCTATGCCGGCATCACCAAGAAACTTCAATCAAGACTACAAAGAGTCCAGAATGCAGCAGCCAGACTCATCCAGGACATCCCCTGACACAACCGCATCTCCTCCCATCTCGGATACCTACACTGGCTCCTAATCAACAAGCGCATCACATACAAACTCCTGATCCACACCTACAAGGAACTGCATCACATAGGACTAGCATACCTCAACCAATGCCTCACCTTCTATGCAACAGACGTCTCTATTCCTCCCAGCACACCCTTGCAGCCATCATCAAGATCTGGAAAAGTACAGCAGAAGAAGATCCTTCTCCTACCTAGCAGTCCAGACAAGGAAAGCACTACCTCTCAATCTCAGGCAGAACACATCACTGAAGCAGTTCAGGAAGGACCTCAAGACCTGGCTCTGCAAATGAGCATCACACCTTCATACAACGACTTGAGACCCTATGGGTGATTATCCGGCTATACAAATCCTTGATTGATTTTTTGGTTGCTTGGTCGACAATGAGAATCCACTTTGTCGCTGTCTTTGAGATCCGTTGTAGTCAATGCAATGGATCGTTGTCCAGCACTCCAATGGTCATATTCGAGCTGTGCAGACTATGGATCCAATGTCACTGAACAGTCTCTGCATTGCAAAAGGGTGATGGGGAGTAATTTAACACACACTTGAGGCGATGCATTGGTTTTTGCAGGAATCAGCTGCAGAACCCACTTCTGAGGCCGAGGGCTGAGACCCCTGAGACTGCAGGAGAAGATTGGACAAGCTAGCAAGCTGCTGGAGTTGTCCTGGTTCAGCAGGTTGAGTGGAGTCCTTGTCCTCAGCAGGGCAGAGATCAGAAGAGAAGTTCAGTAAAGCAGAGAAGAAGTTTCTTGGAATAGCCAGTCCAGGCAGAGTGGAAATCCTTACAGCACGATGGTCTTCACTCCAGCAGTGTTCTTCCCAAGTCCAGTGGCAATGTGATTTGCTGGGGTGAGAGTCCCAGTACTTATACCAAAAAGTGCCTTTGAAGAGGGGGTGACCAAAGCAACTCCTTGAAGTTCGGAGGTCCTGCTTTTATCCTGGCTTCAGGCTATCATTTGGGGGAAATCAGCACTTTGGGTGGTGACATGCACTTCCATATTGAAGTATAAGTGTGGCATCCCCTCATCCCTTCCTGCCCAGGGAGGACCATCAGAATGCAGATGAATCCAGATGAGTCCTTTGTCAGACGCACCCTTCCTATGTTTGTGGCTGTCTAGAGGTATTGCACAAAGTGTAGCTGTCCCATAGCCCAGAGGCAGGCCGCAAGGCACGCAAAGCAGTTAGAACAGATAAAATGCCGACTTTTTAGAAGTGGCATTTCTAAAATAGTAATGTTAAATCAGACGTTACCAGGAAAGAGGATGTAGTATTACCATTCCCATGATATGAAACATGATTCAGCTACTCCTTTCTGATCAGAAATTACAGCTAACAAGTATTCCAAATGCTGGCCTATGAGAGGAGTAGGTCTCACAATAGTGAAAACGACTATGGGAGTTTTCACTACCGGGACATGTAAAACTTCAAAGTACATTTCCTGCCTTTTACTTACATAGCACCCTGCTTTATGGCCTACGAGGCCCTACCTTTGGGAGATTTTGTACGTAATAAAAGGGGAGATTAAGGCTTAGCAAGAGGTTTTAAATGCCAAGTCCAAGTGGCAGTGCAACTGCATACACAGACCCTGCAATGGCATGCCTGAGAGAGGTTTGAAAGGCTACTGGTGTAGGTGGAATAATCAGTGCTGCAGGCTCACTAGTGGCATTTAGTTTACAGGCCCTGGGTATATGGTGTACCACTTAACAAGGGACTTACAAGTAAATTAAATATGCCACTTGCGTATACACCAATGTTACCATGTTTTAGGGGTAAAGCACATGCACGTTAGCCCTGGTCAACAGTGGTAAAGTGCATGTAGTCCTGAGGCCAACAAAGACAAGGAAAAAAGAGGAGGAGGAAGGCAAAGGTTTTTTGGTAACCCTGCTTATAGGGCCATTAACAAAATGTATCTTGACGTTGTCACTACTTTAGAGAAAGTTGATAATTCCGCCAATACTATCAGTTGATAACTACATCACCTTACTAGCAAATGAGAACATTTTGGAGAAAGAAGGTTTTTAAACGTTTATTTTAAATTTATTGGTGCAGTGATAGCAACAGCTGTATCGTAGATGATCGATTGTCATTGGTGGTCAAGGCCAAAATCCTTTCAGAAGAGAGTTGTCTTCAGTGATTTTCTGAATGTAAAAATATTGCCTTTTGTGTGCAGGGCTAAAGGAAGAAACTTCTATAAGAATTAATCTAGAACATAATTGACATACCCCAAAACGAGGAAAGTTCCCAAAAATGTTCCACATATTAGCATTCCTCAAATATTTTGGGTGAGAGCCACAGTGCCCATCCTATTACAAAAATGGATTTGGGGCAATCTAAAGCTTAGAGTCTAAGGGCCAGATGTAGAAAGCTGTTTGTGCCATGCAAAAAGCCTTTTGCGATGCACATTCACAATTTGCGAGTCGGTACCAACTCGCAAATTGTGAATGCGACTCGCAAATAGGAAGGGGTGTTCCCTTCCTATTTGCGACTCGCATCGCTATGCTAAATTGCTTTGTGACCGCGAATGCGGTCGCAAAGCAATTTGCAGTTACCACCAGTGTCACACTGGTGGTAACCCATTCGCAAAAGGGAAGGGGTCCCCACAGGACCTCTTCCCCTTTGTGAATGTTGCCAAAAAGGGTTTTTCAGAGTAGGCAGTGGTCCAATGGACCACTGCCTACTCTGAAAAACCAAAACCAAAAGGTTTCGGTATTTTTTTTATTTTGCAGCTCGTTTTCCTTTAAGGAAAACGGGCTGCAAAATAAAAATAAAAACTGTTTTATTTAAAAAGCAGTCACAGACATGGAGGTCTGCTGACTTTAGCAGGCCACCATCCCTGTGAGTTCAGGGACTCGCTATGGGGTCGCAAAATGCGACCCACCTCATTAATATTAATGAGGTGGGTCTTTGTAACCACATAGCGAGTCGCAGACGATGTCTGAGACACCGTTCTGCATCCGATATTGCGACTCGGAAATTCATACATCTGGCCCTAAGTGTTCTTCCCCATTCCTCACATTATTCTATGGAATTCTTTCAAGGTAGCAGTACTGTGAGCTTCTTAAGATCCTTCCTATTTACATTTTGGGGAAATCAGGACAGGATTTTCATCGCTCAGTCCACTTGATTTATGAATCTCTATAGATTGCATCTTATCCTAGGTCTAGGGAGTATAAGCACACAACTTATTGAAGTACTATTAAAGTAGACATCTTCCAGGTGTCGATTTTACCATCATATATATATATATAGTCATCAACAGGTTCTGGACACAGAGAATCAAGGGCCAGATGTAGCAAAGGGTTTTACCCATTCTGTGTCTATCGGAAAAAGTGTTCGTGCATATGGCCCCAAGTCACTGAATAATGCAATATTTCAATGTCCCCCTAAAAGTTAACATGACTCATGTCTTTCTTCATTGTTGTCAGTCTCTTCAATATCCCAAGCACGTTCTACGGTTACAGTGGACCATTCTACGATCAAAAGCTTAAATGAAAGCTAGCATTCCCTATGTGTGTGACTCTAAATCAATCTGTACCAATATCCCATAGAACTCAAATGTCACAATTACTCCACAGTCGTGCATTAGCCTCGTGAAGTCCAGATCTCCCCAGAGTGCTTTGTGTTCTAAGGATCAATATGTCACTCCCTGTTACTTCCACTGCCATTCACTTCCATTTGGCCCACTTCACAATTTGTCCACTTTACATCATAAAGAATTGTTGTGCAGAAGAGCAGATTTATCTCATGGCAGCGTCGAATGTGATCTGCCCTATTCAATCACAAAAATGGAGGCATTGCTTCCAGGTCATCCCTTACACCCCTTTACGGCCAATGTGTGTACTCCTTGTGGAGATAAGTTTTAAATATCTTTCGGAAAGAATATGAATAGTTGTAAATTGAACTTCTCTCACTGAAAAGGGGTAAATTAGGTGTATGGTAGAGCCAGTGCAAAAACATGTTTCTATTTCTTTCACTGTAGCTCCCAACAAACAAATGAGATTATGTACTTCAAATTGAAAATGAAAAGTGTTAGCTCATAAAAACCTACAGATTCGAAACGAGCAGGGCAAGTGAGTGACATGTTTAACTCAAAAAGGAGTCTACAGTAAGGAGATAGAAGCCAAGCTATTGAAAAACATTGAGAAGCTACACTTCAGGTTTGAACATGAACCCTTATGTAGCAAAATATACTCCATCACACAAAAGCCACTAGATTATTTAATTGGTCTGTGTGCCAGTCAGGTGCCCTGATTGTTACATGGCAATCCCATACATTGGGGACTGTACTCTGAAGGCAAAAAGCAAGCTGTTTCTACAGACTTAACCTACATTTTATTGATTCTGCTGAGGATAACAAGAGGGTTGAACAGCAGGGTTGCTTAGATTTTACGAAGAGAAGAGATATGTTAACGTGATAATATGGATAGGCGTTCAGGAGCTCATTCTTTTATAATGCATACATAAGCTGAATATAATACTTTGCAATACAAAAATATAATTCCCATTACCTACCTTAAGAAGCATGTCTTCGGATATTTCGGTCATATTTTTACTTTTCTTCCTATATTTTACTCCAGAGCTCACGGCTGTTTCAGTACCGATGCACATTAAGAAGCAATTACATAACTGGATGCATGGTCTTGTTTTGTACCAGTGCACATTCTGATTAGGTGTGTACAGTGCAGACCAAGAATATCCACCTCATAGCACAAAAGGTGCTCTTTTCATTACATGCAGACACTGGTGGGAATCTTCGGAAGGGTCAGGTAACCCTCCACAATAGGGTGCAGAAAGACTGCATTGGGCTGTCTGGGATCATCCATGTCAATTTCTAATGTACATCATCAATTTGGGCATTATATGCGCATACCTCCTTGGTGGGATACAGGTACCCCATCCCAGAACACCTCTTTTCCCAAGTGTTTTCGTTCGTTTCTAATACGGTGCAGATACATAGACAAAAACATGAGGCAAATCCCAAACCCCACACCAAGCCTCCTTCAGATAGATCGTGTGAAAAATATGTGCCCAAAAATTTCGTATTATAGAAGGGGCCATATAGTTTTCTGGTTTCTTCGTTGTAATGCAGACATGTCTTGGGTGTATTAAATTTATCTTTGCCTGGTCACTGGTGTCATCCCGCCTACCCATAAATTCCTGACAATGTTTAAAATTCCTGATGGCATGAAATATATAGTGTATTTAACATGGCTATTGGCTTTAAAGCGCAAACATGATCTGGATCTACAGGGTTTTATTTCCAGCCCTTAAATAAACTCTTCTCCTATGAAGAGATTAACATTTAAGAAGTCATTTTAACAGAGCAAAAGTAATTGTAGGCATCTTCGCTGCAGTGGTTTGACTTCCCTGATGACGAGGGAAGGTAGTGTGTTTACACGTACTCTCAAGGAATTGCATGCTCAGTTGTTCAGAACTTCAATTACATCAGACCGGTTTGGTTAATCAGGTCACTTCTCTTTGTACAAACACAGCAAAGATTATTATTCTAATTAAAATCTACCCAGCAGTGTAGATTCGTAAACATACACCAATTACTTAGTCTTGTCAGGCAAAGGTTTCCTTTAAAATCATTGAAATTAGATTGATGCACATCCAAGTCTGTGAAATATCGTGCACTTCATCTAAAGCGTGTATTGTGCATCCTGTTACCTCCTCAAAACATTTCATTTTCTTGTAAGGGGCATGGCTATCAATTGTAGAGCAGGTGCAGAGGCACCATGACCACTGCTCGAGGGGCAGACTGAACCCTTATTATTGTTGTATTTCACTACCAAAACAATAGTAAAGTGGCCCATTTTCCTTGCTTGCACTGGCGTCAATTACATGTATTCTATTTACTGATCGACCCTTAAATTCCATGCGTATTTCTAGGTTTCTGAGTAGATGTCAATTCACCTAAATGCCAGGTGTAGTAGAAGTATTGGGAAATGGGGAAAAGGTCACCAGATCCTTAATGACATCAGTGGCAGTGACATCATATGACCTGTGGCCCTGTGGCCCTGCGTTTGCCGAGGAGGTGATGTCACATGACCTTTAGCCTCATTATATCACAAAAAATGACCTCACTGAAGTTCTATTATAAATGAATGATTATTATACAACACAGACACATGTCAGTTTTCAATACCACTTATATTAGGGTGCTGACACGATATTTGAAAGTTCTGGGAACCAATACTAGCATGCGGCATGCGCGTAAAGCAAGTGAGCCACATCTCTTTTAAGAAGGTTACTCAAACGGGTTGGATATTACATTTTAAAGCACAACTTTCAGGTAAAATTTCTAAAAGCTACAGGCTCTGAAATTAAACTCCTGAAATATTCCAATTCTTTCATAGTGTGCCAAGCTAGTGAAACCGGACACTCTCACATGCAAGTATGCACACTACATACATTTAAAGGCAGTGTTTAACATATCCTAGTTACCAGGAATGATCATATTCCAGCTAATTGTATTCCAGTTTTTAATTGTACTAATATAGAATGATATAATATTATTCACTATCAGTGTTATAATAAATAGCCATAAAAGAAGGAGCGCGGAGCTCCAACTGACACTGTCAAGGGTGAGCTGTTCTGGTGTTCCTGGCACTGATTTTGCCACCTCTGAGCCCTGGGGTTGCAAAGGGCTAAAAAGAAAATCCAGGGGTCACAGATGCCCTTGGCAACTTCTAAATTACATCCATGGGTTTTTGTTTTCTTACACATGCAGTGGAGGTCAATGTCCCTGCCTGAATTTGACAGTTTTCAAGGGTTATAAGGGTTATAAAAAGTGCTTGCATAACGAACATCTGTACATGATTGTATGTATGTGTAGGTATTTGTCCAATACGGTGTCATGACTTATTCTTTGAAAAAAATAATATTTAATTCTAATAATTGCATTACTCATAGCATTAGTAAATCTTAACATACACCAGAATCCATTGCTGCTACGTACATTTAAGATTCGATGTTCAGTTGTAGTGGTGCATGTCTACACTTTTGCTAAAGCAATGCTCCTGATGATGCAGATGAACAGCTTAACTCTAGCATATGAGCGAAAGTCATTACTATAATTCGTTAGAAGTGATTTAGCTCAATGGCCGCACATCTGTAATTCACTGATCAATAAACTATCTGTGTACTCCTTGGTCTGTGTTATGGTGACCTCAGAAACCAAGGGGCATATTTACAATCTTTTGAAGCAGGGCAGAGCCGCAAGTCTTCTTGTGGAACTGCCCTGCTTCAAAAGAAAAGGACAGGAACGTGCTGTATCTACAAGATACTGTGCATTCATGTCCTTTTCTCCTGCGCTTGCACACAAATTGCTGTGGTGCGCAAATGGAGGCACCCTAGCTCCATGGTGCAAGAGTGTCTGCATTGAGAGGGTGATTGTTTTTGAGCAGCAAGGGACATCCATATGTTTAACTGAACTGAGCAAAATATTCACTTAGCACACTAAAATTGCCAAACTTGATTCAGAAGATTGGGACAGGCTGATTTTGCAAAGTACATTTGCAATTGCTAAAATCATGCCAGTGTGTTGGAATGTTTGTATTTACAAATGTAGTCACTGGTTACAGAGCTATTGCCATTCCTGTGTGAAGCCAGCACTTCCACACATGTAGTGAACATTCACAAACTCATAAATGAGTCCTAGTTGATATTTTGCAACAAGGTTCCATAACAACTTACTTACAAATGTAGCCCTGTCAAGAGTCGGTATGGGTAATGAGCACCTATTTCATTATTTTGGATTCAGGGGAAGTGACGGTTCCATAGGGGAATGTATCTACTGGGTGGATGACTATTAGATTTGAGTATTTCGAAATACTCTGATAAAAATCATGCATGGGGAACTATACCTCATATGAAAACTTCAAAATGATTACAACCAACACAGACTACTAGGAGTTCTCTTTTAATTCTTTTGGACCTTCCAAAAAGTTGGAAATATGCTATATTAACACAAGTAATCACATGTTAGACCTGTCAGGCTTAGGGTGTTTTTCCCCCAAACCTTTTGCCTTCCCCATCCATTTTCCTGACTTAGTTTTTGCTGGCCTTAGGACTACACACTTTACCACTGTTGTGATAAGATGCTTGTGCTCTCTCCTCTAAATATGGTAACATTGACTTAGACCCAATTGCATATTTAATGTACTTATACTTCCCTTGTAACATGGCACTACATGTGCTCAAGGCTTGTAAATTAAATGCTACTTGTGAGCTTGCATCACTGATTGTGCCACTCACCTGTATAACCTTTCAATCTATCTCAGGCCTGCCATTCTGACCTGGCAAAATAAACCTTTTGTCTAATCACCACAGGAGAGTGAAGAGGATTTTGCTCAAAGTCTGTCCTCCTAATGCAGAAATGTTCACACCGAAAATACTTGAGTTTACATTAAAAGAGTTACACCAATTCAGAATTGTTAGGGGAATCCTCACACCAGTTTATTAAACAGATAGTTGAGAGGCTAACTTACCCACAGATTAATGTGGCATGCTTCATCATTAGTGACCTCTCACACTGGTGTAGAATAATGTCACTCTAGCAGACTCAACCAAGTGGGACTTGGCAGTTTGAAGATAACTCTTTCAGGACAAGACCACTGGTCATGTTGAAATGCAAAGTGAAAGGAGGGTAAAAATACCTGGGAAAATACTACTACTAATAATAATAATACTAATAATAATCATAATCATACTCATAATCATAATCATAAAATAATTTCTAAAGTACAATAGTTACTCCAAAGAAGTGTCCCAGCCTGCACAGTCAAAAACTCCTAGGAACGGTTACCAGAAGAAACAGATAGGGACATCCTATCTAAAAAGCCAAGTTTTCAGACTTTTCCAAAACAGAGCCTCTGTCACTCATTACCTAAGAGAGAGAGGAAGAGAGTTCCATTATTTGGGTGCCCAAAAACTAAAGGAACTACCCCCAAAACAGACCTTCTTTACTCTTTACTCTGGGTACTTGAGCCAACAGTCTCAGAAGACCTGAGACTCCTCACAGGGAGTAAGGCTTTATAAGCAGGTGCAAGTGACTGCCCCTGTCTTCATAAGGGCTGGGTAGCAGTAGCATAGAGCCTTGAATGAAAGACATTAGTTGATCAGGAGCCAGTGCAATTTAGTCAGAGCTGCACTCATAGATGTCTGCTTAGAGAGAATTAATAAAAGTCTGGTTGCAGAATTCTGCACCAGGTGTAGTCTCATCAGCTGACACTGAGAGACAACCAAATAGAGGATATTACAGTTATCTAACTGGGAGATACTAAGTACCTGAGTCACCTTTTTTGGCAGACTCTGGCAGAAGATAAATGATGTTCTTCAGGAATTTTAAAGTTCCAAAGCATGTGCCTGCCAGGGATGTGATTTCACTGTAAAAGGTGAGGGTTTAATCAAAACAAATGCCTATGTTCTTGACAGTAGACTTTGTGATGGAAGGAGGCCAAAGGTAGATGTCCACCAATCCGGAGACCAGATTGATGGTTGTGTTCCTAAATTAATGACCTCGGTCTAGCCCTCATTTAATTTTAGCCAGTTGAGTTCCAGCATTGGGAGACCTACGGCACCCTCTGATGTAATGGAAAAACCCTGGAGTAAAAAGCTTTCAATATAACCTCAAAAGACCAACTCTGCAAGAAGAAGGCAAGCCACTGCAGTACTTGAAGGAATTACTTTTACCTTTATTGCTGGGTACCCCTGGTATTGGTTAAAATGACAAAAGAGTAGTCAGTAGAACAAATATCATGATTCTTCTGGCCATTCTGCCTTTACTGGTTTAAAGGTCTTCGTCAGTGTAGGATAAAAAAGAAGAATGAACTCCCTATCTAACCCAGTCATGAACTACATGGACTGTTGCTGAGAGAATGAAATTATCACTACCATAGTAATATCTGGTCTGACATGTACCTATGTTAACTAAACTATTGGCTTCATGGATCAGTGTTGGGGGGGGCATCTTCTCTGTAGTTACATTTAAAAAGAGATTGGTGCAAGCTCAGTATGCCTATTGGAGATCCCCCTGCAGTACTGTATTGTGGATATTGTGAATTGGTAGTACTCTTGTGGTGTGTACTCAAGCATTTGGGGTGAGAACAAAAGAAACATTTTGCCAGGTCTAAACTTTCCTTTTTAATACATATAGCTCACTCCTAGGGCAGACCCTGGATAGCCCAGAGGACAAGGTGCTATGTATTTAAAAAGTAAGACATGCACTTTTAAGTTTTACAAGTCCTGGTAGAGAAAAACCCTTAAATGTGTTTTTCATCACTGCAAGGCCTATCTCTCCAATAAGATAACTTTCTGGTTGCCTTATTAAACATTATAAATGTAATTTCCAAATTGGAAGAGATAACCAGTTCATGTTTGGTGTATCTGGAATCACAATTCAAAATATCATAATGATGTTGGATTTCAAATTGCAATTCTAATCCCAGTTTTAGAAACTTGGCATTTTCCTTCCTTGTTCATTTAGTGCCTGTAGCCTGTTTCTGCTCACATGACTGGATGTGCCTGACAGTTAAGCTTTGCCTAATCCTCTCAGACAAACTCACGCAATTGGGAGCTTAGGTGTGCCTGAATGGGCCATAGATGGCAGGATGGGAAGGAGGCGCTTGGCACAACCCCATTTACACATGAATATGCTGTATCCCGCCTCTATGCAAAGAGATGCATACCCTCTGTAGTTAACATGGAGCCAGGGAAGGGGAGCCAGGATGCCTGGGAACTTCGAAGGCAAACCTCTAGAAGCTTCTGCCTCACTTCAAAGGCACATCTAGGTATAAATACTGGATCTCAGCCACCACCACTTCTGTACACTTCTTCACATGTAGATACTCTGCAAGAAATAAAGATTGCTGTACTGCTGAAGGACTGCAACTCTGCTGCGCTGCACTCTGCTGGACTCCTGCTTTGCTTTGCTGTCCTACTGCCCTCTTGCCTGTGTAAGAAGGACTGGACCTGCATCTCTCAAACTCAGAACCCAGAGTGATTCTAAGGGGTAGTTGGCTTGCCACCTGATCTGCAGCCTTAGGACATAAGAGGCTTCCAACAACCTTGAATCTGCACCTGGACTCTGCCATCTGTGAGTCTACCCTGCCAAGTGGTGCCATCCCTTTTTTTGGAACCTTGGAAGTAGGCTTTAGGTGCTTTACCAACCGCTGTGTACCTAGTGCAACGGATCATCTCCCGCCGGATCTATGGCAGACCCAGGACCTTCTTTCCTTCAGAAGTCTCCTCAAGACTTGGCTCTTCGAGCAGTAGCAGCGCCCCACCCCCAGCACCTTGAAACCCTCACGGGTATGTAGCGCGCTTTACAAATTGTCTGATTGATTGATCATCTCCTCTGTTGCATGGTGCAACCCTGAGCAGAACGAACGCATCTCCGTTGCTGCATGGATCAGAACTTTCACAAAGACTGCATCACCACTGCAACCTGTAATGCCTTCTGAACTGCCACTGTGCCCTGCATCTTCACCGCAGGCCTTCTCATCCCTCTATGATGTCAGCCATGACAATGATACCGGACTCCGCATTGCAGCTCTTCATATCTGATGGATTGCCCAGAGTGCGTACTAAATTCTTGACGTCGCACTTTGCATCATAAGCCCTGATCAACGGGCTCTTTGACATCAATGCAACAGGCCCTTGCTGTGCAACCTTACTTCTTCTCAGAACTGACAAATTGCTACGACTGTGAAACATATCTTTGACACTGATTCACAAAATGATCTACAAATCAGCACTTAAGGTACTTTGTTTAGAGGGCGTCTTTGGGTCCCAGTGCCCTGCCCTTCTCTCATTCTCTGTTGGGCAGAACTTGTGATTTTGTCCCAGTCCGGGGTGAACAGATATCCGCAGTTGGCGATTAACACTTTTTGGCAATATTTTCACAAAAAATGTTAAAATTCAATATTCCAGCTTCTACCAATTGGATTTTTGTGATTGTAGTCTTATTTTATTGTTAAATTAAGCTCAAATATTTTAACCTTTGTGGGATTGGGATTCTCTTGGTGTAGTATTTTCACAGTTTTACTGCTTGAAGCGTGCACAAATACGTTATGTATTTCTTCTATGTTAAGCCTGTTTGGACTGTGCTAAACTACCGAAGATTTGAGCACAGGTTAATTTGTGGTTTGCCTATGCCTTACCCTGACAAGGATTGTGGGTGCTGCGTGACTGCGGGTCATACCCCGGTCAACTAATAACCCAATTTTTTACACTACACCAGTATATGTCTGTCATTTTCACCTTGTTCTTTGTGAAGTGGACCCCCTATGTTATATGCAAATACAAGTGCAGGGTTTATAACAGTATGACCCATGCCTTTACGACATGGGTGCATTTTGTAAAGATTTGTCATACAGCGCCAATGTTATTTGCAAAACAAAGAAAACACTTCACCTATGGAAATTAGGTCCTGAATATGTAGTATTTACTGGCAGTCACCAGTAGGTAGTTATATTTGGGTCCTAGTTTCCATTAGGAAAGTGTTTATTGTTTTGCTAGTACCTTTTGCACTGTTTGAAATTTTCAAAACTAGTGAGCCAGTCACTTCAGCTGCTGTCCGTAAGGTTTTAGGTTGATCTGCAAAGCACCGAGAACGAAAAGGGGGTCCCAAAGTTCATTTTCCTCATGTAGTAGGTAGGTATAGGTAGGTCTGTTTTTCCATAGATGGAGTGTTTTTTGGTTTGAGAATAATCCAAGTTTGAAGAATCTTAATGAAACCTTCCTCAAAAACAGTTCATCCGCCTCAGCTCCTCCCAGGAAAGTTTCAGGGTGTTCTGTCAATTATGAGCTGAGAAAAAAAAGGGGGTCCCAAAACATAAAATCCCATACAATTTCCTTGAACTTTTTTGGATAGGTCTATAGGAAAAACTGCTGAAAGAAATTACAACAAATTTGGCAGGATACATGATTTTCATCCATAGATTGTGCTTTTTGTGATTTGGTGTAAATCTGTTCAGTAGTTGTGGAGAAATTCAGTGTAAAAAATAATTGTACATTTGAACGTTTGAGCTTGCAAGAGTCCAGCGAACCTCCACAAGAGTGCACATTTAAAAATGGAGGTCTGTGATTGGTTTAGAGGCCTGTCTTTCCTGTGAGCCTTCACATTGTTGCAGAAGTGAAAGGGTCCCGGAGCCTTGCTATAGTGAGTGCTCTGATTGGCTGACTATTGGAATGATAGAAACTAAATGGTGAATGAGGTACTGTGGAAATTGAGGTAAAAAGCTACATAAGGGGGCAGAAGAAAGGCATGCCCTACCCTAGATTTAGAGAAGAGGTGTCTAAGGGATAACTACTGTGATAAAAAATAAATGTATATTGTTTCTAACAAATTTTTACAATCTTGTGAGACTCTTACCGGATTGTGAATAGTAAAATGGGCAAGATGTATTCTAAATGCACTGTATTAGTAGGACAACACATTGCAGTCATTGTTTTTGAGAGAAAGTATGTAAGAGATAAATACTGTGATGAATAGATGGTTAATTCCTATTTTCAAATAAAGGTTTGGGTCTCGCAAGGCTATTGCAGGATCTTGAACAGTAGAAACGAATGGGGTATTTTTTAATACACTGCAGTACGTACACTTGCTACTATAGGAAGGAGTATTAATGGAGATGGTGTTTTTCAGAGTGTAGTATTTAAGCCCATCAGATTTGTAAGAGTTGTGAGTAATCTATAGTCTCTTCCCACACCTTACTAAGCACACCTATTATCAGAGAGAGGGATCTTAGCAAGGAGGACAGCCCCTGGACAAAGCATGCTATGCACATCTGTTATCCAATATAGAGGTCTCAGCAGAGTGGCTAGTCTATCACCAAATACCCTACTATGCACACCCATCATCTAAGACAGAGCAGTGACAGAAGAGGCCAATCCATTCTCTCCACCTAATAAGTACTCCTGTCATTTGAGAGAGTGTCTATCAGGAGAGGTTATTGTATGTACCTGTCCTGTTGCGCACAGCCACCATTGCGGCCAAGGTCTGACAGAATACGGTAGTCCATGTATACACCCTACTATGCAGACTTCATCTGAGACAGAGGTCTCACTCGAGAGGCCAGTCTTTCCTGACACAGCCTACTACGCACCTGTCATTTCAGAGAGAGGCCAGGAAGGAGAGGCTAGTCCATTTACACACCCTACTATAAGCAGCAATCATCTGACAGAAGATTTGCAGAAAAGGCCAGTCCATGTACACACTCTAAGATGTACACCCTTCATCTGAGAGGAATTAGTGGAGAGGAAGCATCTCGGGATACTCCTTACTACACAAACCTGTCATCTGAGAGAGAGGTCTGGAAGGAGAGGGCTCTCCCCACTCCCTACTATACACAGCAGTAATGTAGGAAATAGGTCTCAGTGAAGAGGATGCTCCATCCCATATACCACTATTTCACTATATTTTTATTGCGATCCTACAAGACTCTCACAAGAGTAGTTCATAAGCTTCAGGGAGTAAAGCTTGCTAGATGGACATATGCAAATTTGCAACTGCATGAGAGTCTCTCAAGATCGTAAGTCAGAGAAGTAGAAAAGAAGGTGAAGGCTCAACCAGTAGTTACCATTTTCATTACATTGTTGGAGAAATGCTGTGCTGTGATTGGGTGTGGGACCAGAGATAGTTCACATTGTTCTTGATGATTTGGAGGAGAAGGATGCCTGTTGGGGTTGTGCTCAACAGAAGTGATTGAGTTTTGAACAGTTACAGATTGGTGTCGTCAGTTGCATATAAAAAACCGCTCTAAGTACATGTACTTAAAAATATACTTTATGAAGTTTGTTGAAAAGTATCAGTAAGTGCACTACTGTTGATGACTGTATTCTCTACAAAGTTTATTGAGTCAAAAGCTGTTTGTAGAACTGAATGTTCCTTAATATAGGTTTTAAGGGGTATATTGTACAATCTAGAGAGATATCAGCAAGTATGGGAAGTTGTGATAAAAGATAAAGGCCCTCATTACAACCCTGGCGGTCGGTGATAAAGTGGCGGTAATACCACCAACAGGCCGGCGGTAACTACTACCAAATAATGACCATGGCGGAAAGATCTAAAATAGACAGCCACTTTACCACACCGACCTCCAGGGGGAAACAACAGGCACCACGGCGGTAGCCACCTACAGCCAGGTGGAAGTCAGTGTTCCGCCCACCGTATTAAGACCTTGCAATCCACCAACTTTTCTGGGGGGGTATCAACAACATCAAAAGCCTGGCAGAAATCTGCATAGAAGGGAAACAACTCACCTTTTGAGATACTGGGAACAACCACGCCACCAAGGAGCCCGAGCTACAGATCTTCCCAATTATCTTCTACGTCCTGCTCCACCATGAACACCAATGACAGTGAAGATGACAACGGTGAGTACAGCCATCTAGCACACAGGGGAGGGGGGGGGGGGAAAGAGAGTGACACACACACGCACAACACACCCCCCCAACACCAGCACCATACACAAAATCAGATGCACAAGAAAACATATTTACCCCGTAACTCCCAGGAATAATGCAAGGATAACGCGAATAGATGAAAGTGAGTGTATTAATATAAATACATCAAAAATAGGTACATCAAATCTAAAATTACATACATATGTATAATTCAAGGGACACAGCCCAGTCCTCAACATGTGTGGGCCACAGGGCCACATCACAAAGTCAAAGGCCCCACATGTCTCTTGCAACAACACGGAGAGAACACTGCAGTGTCATCAGTTTGAAAATAGTCAGGCAGGGGCATGGGGAATCGGGGGGCACCTTAGCTGGCCGATGGAACAACACTACTGGTCCTGGAGGGGGCAACATGCCCATTGATCTTTGTCCTGGGGAGTGCAAGGCCACAGTCTCTTAAGTGGGTGACTTGCCCACATTCTCTGGAGGGAGAGAACATGCCCTCTGCGTGATCCTGGGGAGTGCAAGGCTACCGTCTCTCAAGTGGGTGATTTGCCCACATTCTCTGGAGGGGACAACATGCCCTGTGCTTGGTCCTGGGGAGTGCAAGGCCATAGTCTCTCAAGTGGGTGACTTGCCCACTGGTTCTGGAGGGGGTATCATGCCCTGTGATCTTCATCCTGTGGAGGATGGGGTGAGTGGGTGCCATACCCACTGGTTCTGGAGGAGGCATTGTGCCCTGTGCTTCTGATCCTGGGGAGTGCAAGGTCACAGTCTCTCAGCTGGGTGTCATACCCACAGGATTTGCAGGGGGCAGGCCGCACAGCAGCCCATGGATGCAGGTTTAATGAATGTCAGCGGGCGGTGACGGCTGCACAGTGGTGGCAGTAGTGCTGCTGGTGCTGCTAGTGGTGGTTGTGGGGGAAGCTCCAGCCCATCTCCTGCAGCCTCGGACGGCTGCCCACTGCTGGTGGCGGTGCTGCTGCTGCTAGTGGTGGTTCTGGGGGGAGGCTGCAACCCATCCTCTGCAGCTTCCGACGGCTGCCCATTGCTGCTGGTGGTGCTGCTGGTGCTGGTTGTGGGGGAAGGCTCCAGCCCATCCCCTGCAGCCTCGGATGGCTGCTGACTGCTGGAGGTGGTGCTGCTCCTGTTGCTGGTGGTGGTTGTGGGGGGAAGCTCCAACCCATTCCCTGCAGCCTCGGATGGCTGCACAACCATGGTTGGTGGTGGGGCTCCCACTGAGTCCCTGTACCAGGCCCCTTCTCCTTCCTGCCTGCTGGCGCAGGCCCCTTCTCCATCTTTGCAGCAGCTGGGGATGGCTCCTTGCCCTTCCTGGCAGCAGCTGGGGATGACTCCTTGCTTTTTAGGGCAGCAGCTGGTGCAGACCCCTTGCCCTTCCTGGCAGCAGCTGGGGATGGCTCTTTGCCCTTCCTGACAGCAGTTGGGGATGGCTCCTTGCCCTTGCTGGCAGCACTTGGGGCAGGCACCCTTTCAGTGAAGCAGGCAGGTGGCCTGGATCCTTTACCACCACAAGTTACTGTGGACGCTACTGGGTCCGTAGACTGGGTGGCTGAGGTGCTTGCCTGGTTTTTACCCACCCTGGCCAAACATGAAGGTTGGGGGGGTGGGTAGGGAAGAGGTCAATGGTAGAGAGGAAAAACTTCTTAGGGACATTGGGGCAGGAAGAGGGAGAAGGGTTTGGAGTGGAGGAAGAGGGAGTGGTTGTGGGAGGTGTCTGTCTGCTGTGTTTGGGTGCAGGTGCATGGGCTGGATGCTGTAGTGAGGTGGATGGCTGTTGGGTGTCTGAGTGCTTGCGTTTGTGTACCTTTGGATGGGGGGCACAGCCACAGTGGGAGAGGACACAGGGGACATGTGCATGGCTGTTGGGGTGGTGTCTGCCAGTGAGGTATGCATTATGCTAGGTGTGGTGGTGATGACAATAATGGCTGAGGATGTAGTGCATGTAGGTGTGAGTGTAGCTAGAATTGGGAGGGAGGTGGAGGAGGAGGGGAAGGAGGGTGACCCAGTGGAGGCAGTGGATGTTAGTATGCCTGCATCTGGATGGTGATTGTGTGAGTGCCTGTGGGATGAAGTGTGGTGCTTGTGTTTGCTTAAACCATTCTTGTGTGTTGTCTTGTGTGCATGATGGTCTGCCTCTGTGCTTGGGATAGGTTAGGGTTGAGGGGAATGGGATTGGGTGGAGGAAGTTGGAGGGGGGAGGAGGGAAACAGGGACAGTGGTTGCCATCAGAAAGGAGGCCAGAGCCTGGATTGATCTCTGTTGGGCCTCCTAACCAGTGTGAATGCCCTCCAGAAATGTATTGGTTTGCTGCATTTGGGCTGCCAGCCCCTGGATGGCCTTCACAATGGTTGACTGCCCAACAGAGATGGATCTCAGGAGGTCAATAGCCTCTTCACTCAGGGCAGCAGAACTCACTGGAGTAGGGCCTAAGGAGCGGGCATGGGAAACTCGCTGAGGTGCTGCTGGGAGGGCAGTGCTGGTACAGGGGTGGCGGCTGTACCTGTAGTTGGGGTGGGCACAGAGGTGTCCACCACCACCAGGGAGCTTCCATCCGAGGAGGTATCTGTGTCCGAACTGTCCCCTCCAGTCTCCGCCATTGTACCCCCTTTGCCTCCGTCCCACTGGTGCCAGAACCGTCGGTGGAGTCTGCCTCCTGGGCTCTGGTGCCTGTGCTTCTCTGCCAGATGATGCTAATGCACATAAGGAAAGGATGACAAAACAAAAAGGGGGGAAAAAGACAAAGGAAACACTTGGTCAATGGTTGCACCAACACCACCGTTGGCGTACACAGCAACCTCACACACAGTGAACAGCCCTTTGCACTATGCAGTGCACCACCAGTAACAATGCTAGTTACCAGGGCATGGGGAAGGACACATACCGCCAGCTGCAGCATACCTGGGAACCACATAGCGGATGCCTACTAGCTAGGTAGGAGGAATATCACATCTGAACCCCGCCCAACATGGGACCTATTCTGTGATGTCAGGCCTGGCCTAGGGGCAACCACAGACATACATCCCCCTCCCGGATAACACCCTACCATGCGTAAGCTGTAATGATGGGCACTGTACTCACCCCCTTATGGCTCCGGATAGGCCACCGCCAGTATGCAGGCCATCGGGTGGGTCAGGGTTCGACAGGCACCCCTTCCTCGTTGGGAGGCCATCCACAGCTGGGCCTTTGCCGTCTTCCATCCCCAGCATCTCAGGCCCTCCAACCATTTCCAACAGTGGGTGCTCTGCCTGGCGTAGACCCCCAGGGTCCGCACGTCCTTGGCAATGGCATGCCATATACCCTTCTTTTGATGGGCACTGACCTGCAGAGAAAATACACACAGGGAAAGGTATTACTCAGACTGTCCTGCCTGTCACACTCATGGCCCACCATACCCCTTCCCATCCCCATTTGCACAGATATGGCCTAGCACACAAGCTGCACGTCGCCCAAGGGACATCAACCAACCCCCCCACACAAGGCCTTCACACACACCACTCCATGCATTCATGCCCCCTGCAACATGCTCACAGTGTACTCACCTGTTGGTCTGGAGGCCCATACAGCAGTCGGTACTGTGGTAGGACCCCATCCACCAGTCAGTCCAACTCTGCCGAGGTGAATGCAGGGGCCCTTTCCACAGTCACACGAGCCATGGTAGGTTCCAGACACAGGTCACAGTACACATGCAGTGTAGATCCTCTCCTGTTGAAGGTCAGGAAGCAAGTAAGTGAACAGATAGAAAATGGTGGTGATGTCCGCAGTGGTGCATACCGTCACCAACGGCGTACATCACCATTGGCCACTGTACCCCATAGGGGCCAACATTATCCAATGAGGCATTACACGTCGGTTCACAACCGCCTCCCACAACGGCGCACAACGGCAGCAAAATTACCTGCCTTGCACCTGTCCATCCACACAGGACAGGCAGATGCCATTTCAGGGGGGGCAGGCCCTGTATTACAACTGTGTCATGGTTCACAATTGTACAATCTGGACAAATGCAACATATACATTTCAAAATAACATCATGAATTGTACTGTTGTGGCTACCATGCACAGTTTATGACCGCCTCCTCACTCTTTTGCCCCCTAGATTGCAACCGCTGTGGATGAATAGGAGATGGAGACATACCCTCGGGTACAGACCCCTGGTAGACTTGGCAACAATGGAGGACAGGCACATTATCCTCACCTAGAGACTTGACAGGGCCACAATCATAGAGCTGTATGCCCAACTTGAGCCTGACCTGATATCTGCTATCCGTCCCTCCATTGGGATCCCCCCTCTTGTGCAGGTCCTATCTGTGTTCCATTTCCTGGCAACTGGTTATTTCCAAGTGACAGTGGGCTTGGCAGCAGGAGTGTCACAGTCAATGTTCCGAATAGTGCTGACCAGAGTGTTGTTTGCCCTGATTAAACACATGTGCAGCTACATTGTTTTCCCTTAAGTGGCTGATTTGGCCACAGTGAAGGCTGACTTCTATGCAATGGGACATATCCCCAATGCAATTGATGGAACACATATAGCATTTGTCCCCCCGACAAAATGAACAGGTCTACAGAAATCGAAAACATTTTCATTCATTGAATTTGCAGATGGTGTGCCTGGCGGACCAGTACATCTCCCATGTCAGTGCGAAGTATGCTGGGTCTGTGCATGATGCATTTATCCTGAGGAATAGAAGCATCCCAAATGTGATGGCCCAACTACGGAGGCACCGTGTGTGGCTAATAGGTGAGCCCTAGTTCCCACCCAGTGGATGTTGGTGTATGGGTATGATGTGGGCCATAATGAATAGTGTGTGGCTAAATGTTGTTCCTCGATGTTTGCTGGTGACTGTGGTTACCCCAACCTATCTTGGCTCCTGACTCCTGTGAGGAATCCAGCGACAAGGGCAGAGGAACATTACAATGAGGCACATGGGCGAACCAAAAGGATCCTTTAACATACCTTTGGACTCCTGAAGGCCAGGTTTCGGTGGATCCCTGTGCTACTCACCCAAGAAGGTCTGCCAGATAACCGTAACATGCTCCATGTTGCATAACCTTGCCTTGAGACGACATGTGCCTTTTCTGTGGGAGGAGGACGCTGGAGATGCCCATGTGGCAGCAGGGGACCCTGTGGACAGTGAAGATGAGGAAGTAGAGGATGAGGATGAGGACAACAGAACTGCAGTGATTCTTCAATATTTCCAATGACACACAGGTAAGGCAGTGGTACTTCACATTTCATTTTCATTTTATTCTTTGAGATTGTCACTGGAAGGCTGTGATTTCCCACTTCTATGCCCACTCACTATACCATTTGGTAACTCTTTTTGCAGATGTTGGTGCCCAACTATCGCTCCTGATGTGTTCACAGCAGCCAACTATAGGTCTATTCTATGTGCACATTAATGTACATTTGAATTGCAATGTTTAAACCTTGTTAAACTAATACATACTTAAATCATCTGACATACTACATACTAGTATTTTTTCAAATGGTGTTTATTGCAATGCTAAGAAGAAAAGGGGGAAGTGCAATGAGCTGGGGTGATGATGGAGGAAAGTCCAGGGTGTAGTTCCAGTCTATTTGTGGTACAGGTGCATTGTCCAAGGGGGCATAGGAAGGGGAGCAATGGCAGTTCAAGGTGGACAGGGTGACAGAGTGGGACTCAAGTGTGACAATCAGGAGAGTCTTATTTCATGCCAGGGATCTTGGCAATAGTCTCTGGCTTCTCCCTGGATCGCAGGGAATGCTTGCGGGGTGGTTCTCCTTCTGCAGAGGGAGGGGTGCTGGTGGCCTGTTGGTCCTGTGGCGGGACCTCCTGTCCACTAGCGGCAGCGGAGGTGGAAGGTTGTTCAATTGTCTGGCTAGTGCAGGAGCCCACTGTTGTGAAGCTGCCTCCCTCATAATATTGGACATGTCTGCCAGCACCCCTGCAATGGAGGCCAGGGTGGTGTTAAGGGCTGCAAGTCCTCCCTGATTCCCTAGTACTGTCCCTTCTGCAGCTGCTTGTTCTCCTGCACGTTAGTCAGGATCTGGCCCAGTGTATCCTGGGAATGTTGGTATGCTCCTGGAGAGTCGGTTCCCTGGGCCTCTCCTCCCACTGTCACACAGCAGTCCTCACAGCTTCCCTGTTGTCCTGTGCCTCTGTCCCCTGAACCGTGTGCCCACTGCTACTGACCCCAGGTCCCTGATTGTCTTGGGTAGGGGGGTGTCCTGGAGTCCCTGTAGTGGTGGACACACTGCTGATTGACGTGTCCTGGGGACAGAGGTGTGGGAATGCTGGGTGGGTGCTGTGGTGGTGTTTCCAGATGGGGGAGCCTCTGTGGTGGTGTGTGACTGTGGCTGGGCAACTGACTGTCCAGAGGTCCCTGATGGGCCAGTTTGGTCATCCAGATCCAGACGGGCTGAGTCGCTGTCACCAGTGTGGGCCTCTTCTGTGGGGGGACTGGCTAGTGCTGGCACCTCTTCTCCGGTGACATTGGTTGGGATACCAGTGGGGTTGTAAATGCAGTGTTATTGTTTCTGTGTGACATTTTGTGCATGGGTGGGTTGCCCTCTTAGGTTATATTTGCCATGGCAGCTTTAACTTGTGTGAGTTGGTATGTGGTGGGCTAGCTGATTCTCTCCAGTGTGCATGCTTTGGTGATAGGTGTCCATGCAGGTCTGTGAGTGGTGTCCATGCATTGGTGGTGCATGCAGGGCTTGGCATTGGGATGGGTGAGATGTGATGGTGAGATGTGTGGGTAATGGTGGAGTGATGGGAGTGAGGGTGGGGGTATGTGATGGCATGCAGGTAGGGGGATCATAGAAATAATGAGTTGACTTACCAGAGACAGTCCTCCTGCTACACCTGCCAGGCCCTCAGGCTGCATGATTGCCAAGACTTGCTCCACCCATGTTGTTAGTTGTGGAGGAGGAGGTGCGGGTCCACTGCCAGTGCTAGGTACAGCGAGTTGGTGTCTTGCTGCAATGGAACGCACCTTCCCCCGTAGGTCAATCCACCTCTTCCTGATGTCATCCCTTGTTGTGGGGTGCTGTCGCACGATGTTAACCCTGTTCATGATCCTCTGCCATAGCTCCATCTTCCTAGCAATGGATATATGCTGCACCTGTGCTCGAAAAAGCTGTGGCTCTACCCGGATGATTTCCTCCACCATGACCCTCAGCTCCTCTTCAGAGAATCTGGGGTGTCATTGTGGTGCCATGGGTGTTGTGTGAGTAGTGTGGTTGACGGTGTGTAGGGTGATGTGTTGGGGTATGTATTGTGAGGTGCGTGGATGGTGTATAGGTGATGGGGGTATGTGCCTCTGGTTGTGTGAGTGATCTTGCTGTCTCTCTCTGGTGGTAATTATTTGTATTCGTGAAGAGTTGTGGGTAGTGTGGGTGTGTGTTTTATAGTGGTGTGGGTGTGGTGTGTGTATGGGTGTCAGGGGTGTGTTGTTTGAATTGTGCAATGTGGTGCTGTTTTGTTTGTGTGTGTATTTTGAACGTGGCAGTATGTACCGCCAATGGTTTACCGCTGTTTAATATCCACTGTGGTGATTCGTGGGTCATAGTGTGATGGGTGTAGTTCTGTTGGCGTAACGGTGTGGGTTTTGATACTGCCAGTTTATCACTGACCTTTAGTGTGGCGGACTTATGTGTGTGGCTGAATAGTGACAGATTGGTGTGTGTGTGTTATAAAATGGTGAACAGATATCCGCGGCGGCAGTGGTATTTTGGCGGCAGTCAGCATGGCGGTAAGTGGGATTTACCGCCAATGTCATAATGAGGGCCAAAATGTTCAATCTGCATGTAGTTGCAAGTAAAAGAAGCAGTGTCTCTGAAATTATTTAAAAAAAATCTGCAATCTGTTAATAAAATGCAGAGTGTTTTATGAACCTTACTGTTAACATATTTTACCCCATGAGAGGTTTGAATGGTGATACTGCTATTTTTAGCGTAAAGTACAGTGCTCACTTTTAGGAAAGGTGTGTAAATGTGGAGTATGTTACTTTACAAATTATTATGGAACCATGTTTGAAGGCATGTTATGATTTAATAGTGGATAAATAATGCAGTGTTTAAGGGTGTATATTGTTTCAGAGTAAGTAATATGAAGTTAGTTAGTGGTACAGTACACATAAATATCTGACTGTGGGTGAAACTGTAGAACTCTGCAGAGAACATAGTGATGTATCACTGATATCAATTATTTATCAGTATCTAACTTTACATCTTTGAGTTATTTTGTCCTTTTAGGAGGAAATTGAAAACAGAAGCTCAGACAAACAGAAGTACCAGATCTCACAATATCTGGAGGAGGAAAACAAAAATTGTTCAATTTAGAAGAAAGACGGAACAAAAACTGTGTTGAAAGTCAGGAAGAAAGTAATTGGACAACTTATGGTGTTGTTCTTACCTCCTCCAGTGACATTTATATCACTGGAGTAGCTTGTTCTCTATAGCTCTACTTGTTTTAGTGACAAAATGATCTGTTTACTTAAACAGAAAAAATTGCTTTATTTACATAAGGAGGGTTGCTATCTGCTTGAGCAGTGAGTACCTGGGGAGAGTGTATAGGCAGTTGGCAAACTGAAGAAAAGTTTGCCTTAACTATCCTTTCAGAATGACTGCATCTAAAATACTTTTACATTCCTGTAATCAATTTAACACACTTGTTGCTTTTAGTTTCCTGGCTGAACTCCTTTTTGCACATTTTATTTTATTTTAACAGACTCTTTTCCCACTTAGCCTGTCAGAAAAATACTATTATAGGAGATATTGTTTGGCAGGCTATGGTAACTGAAACAAAGGAAAAGAAGATCTAAGTACATCAAACTGCAATAGGCAAATGAAACAAAAGGGGAGGAGGTGTTACTGCCTACTAATGGGAAGGAACTTAAAATGCAATACATTGGTAAAGTTCATTTTTTTTTTGTTTACAGTTGTTGTTGCTATTTTTTATTATAGCTGTTGTATGTAATGTTGTTAAATTATTTTTTAAATAAAGTGTTCAAAGTTACTTCTGATTTATTTCCTTAATACCTTTTGAAGATTTTAATATATTTGCAGTATTGCAATGTTGACTTAAAGTGCCAGCTGCACACTCTGGCCATTAAGAGGGCTTTGACTAGCTTCTGAGGATCCAGAAGTGGACTCCTCATAATCAAAAGGTACAAAAGAGCTACCAAGAGTCCCCTCCATCAAGTCCTGCAATAAGAGACCAACTGACCAAGGGTCCAGTGGCATTTTGAGGATTCTGGCAAGGTGCATTCTGGAAGTAATAGTCTCAACTCCCAAGGAGCAACTCAGAGCTTCTGGAACCTTGGACTAAGTTTGTGGACTCTGCAAGACCCCAAAATATACTTCTGGAAGAACGTCCAGAAGTTTGGAGAAGTTTGGAGGAGCTTTGTAAAAAAGCTTGATAAGGTGATGACCGTCACTGAGAGTGAAGCTGGCAACAGCGAACGGCGTCCCAGCCCGAATTTCAGGTTCATCCCACTAAAGCTCTGGAGCTTTTCCCTGTCAACAAGAGTTCCATAAGTTGATTGGTATCTCGCGCTGAGCCAAGCTGACGACATTGCATTGCAACCCTGCCTGAAGAAGAGTATTGATCAACAGCGAAAGAAAAAGTTCCAGAAAAAAATACTAAGGGCCTTATTACGAGGCTGGCATCTGAAGGCTGCCAGCCTCACATTGGCGGACAGACCACCGTGGGTGTGGTAATGTGACTGCCACATTATGAGGTTGCAGGCAGACCCATCAACCTACAGCCATCTCTGTCAGGACCACAAATCCCAACAGGCTGATGACCATCTTGGTTGTAATCATCCAGGTCAGATTTTAACTTAGTTCTGCCCTGCTGATTACAACCTTGTTCTTCGCCAGCCTTTTCATGATGGTCTCACTGCCATGAAAAGGTAGGCAGAGAAAAAGTGCTCGGCACCCTTGAAATGCACACTGTCTTCTGTGTAGCAGTGTGCATTTCCAGGGTGCTGGTGCACCCTGCATGCAGCAACATTGCAGCTGGCTCTATTGAGATGGGCACCAATGCTGCCACACCTTTCCCACTGGGCTGACGGGTCAGACCCTTTGTTCCCACCCGTCAGCCTACTGGGAAAGTTGTAATAGGGCAGGTGGGGAGATCTCAACCTTGACGGAAGTCTCCTCACCATGGGTCTTGCATTTGGCAAAGCCGCTCGCCAAACTTGTAATCAGGTCCTAAATTTTAAGGTAAACATTTGACCGAGACCTACAGCTCAGTATATTCGACTTGGACTCCATTGCGGTTGGCTTCAAACTATGACTTTGCTCCAGTCAAGCACGACCAAATGTCTGCGGTTTACCCTTTTTTCTTTTAGGCCCTAGAAAGCATCTTTTAACATCTAATATTTAAAAATTCATATCGCTGGCTCCCTACATTGTATTTTTGTCATTTTGGTGTTATTTTAAAGATTAACATATTTTCTATTTTTAAATTGGTGTTGGATTTTTATTGTGTGCTATGTTTTCTCTATTTACTGCTTTGCTGATATTAAAGGCTTTACACATCAGTCTCCTAAGTTAAGCCTGCCTGCTCGTTGCAAGCAACCACATGTTGAGCGGGGATTCATTTAGTGAGACCTTGCCTGGACATAGGGTGAGATTGTGGCCTATTGCTAAGTGTAGGTGCCTACCTGCCCTTTCTTATAATCTACTTTCCAACATTTTTGTGCTCAATGATAGGATCCAGTACTTGTGTTCAATATCGCCCTACAGCATTTAAGTGAAGAAAATTAAACAACCTCTAAATTGTCTTAGAGCAAATTTGTTTTTGATTCTCCAAATTTGGACTAATTATTTTTAATTATTACATTTTTGATTTTTCTGTTCAGATCAATTGGTGCTGAAGTTTTTTTGAGCCCTAAAACTAGGGATAACATGAAGCTTGATCAGGCTCCCGTACCCGCACGCAGTTGCCTGAGCATAGGGTGTTGTATTGAAAGAGGGGATTACCTAGGAAGGTGGAAATAGTGAAGTGCCTTGAAGCCTGGGCAGTTCTAGTAGAAACAGAGATAGAAGGGTTGGGGGAAGATGGTCCCCCCAACCTCCAAGACAAGGATGATGATCATCTGTCTCCTACTTCAGAGATTGGGCCCCTGTCCCATGCTGGTTTGAGGGGAGGGTCTGTGATATCCACCCAAGGGAAAGCATAGCTGGACCTCAGGGAGAGAGAACTTGAGGCCTAGTTAACCTACATAGCTTTAGAAGCAGACAAATTGGCTCTGAAGAAGAGGAAGTGGGCAAGGGAAGAGAAGAGGGATGGTGGCAGATAAATTGAGTTTGAGATGTTAATTGATGGGGGGGTTTGAACCACAGTTAGCCATGGAGGTTGTCCCTAAGTACCAGGAGGGTGATGCCATTGACAAAGGATGGCAGCATTTGAGAGAGCCCTTAGGATGAGAAGGGTTAGCCCTCAGTATTGGTGTTCACTTCTGTGAGAATTGATCCCAGTATCTTTCGAGGGATAGGCTCCTGAACCTACGGGTGAATGAGGTAGAGTCCTAAACACATGTGAAGAAATGTCTGGTCAAAAAGCTTGCTCTCACCCCAGAGCAGTACAGGATGACGTTTAGGGACACTCAACAAGTTAGCACACGATCCTGAATAGACTTTGTTGACATATCAGTGAAGGAACTGATATAGGGGCTCTATAATTTGGTTATGAAGGAGCACGTTTTTTGTAATTGCATTTCAGACAAGCTACGCCAGTATCTAGTTGACTCTAAGTTGTCTAGTCCCTGAAAACCAAGAGAGACAGCAGATAGGTGAGTACGCACAAGAGTATCTAGAGAGTACCGGGGGAGAGACTCTGAGGAGGGGTGGGTCAGGTCCACAAAAACCTAAGGAGGGAGGTGGTAAGCCCACCTCAGAGACTCCATCAGTACCCCAGAAACCAAACAAGAAGAAGAGTAAATTTTGCTCCACTCTGACAAGCAGAGGCAGGAGTAACCAGGGTTAAAAAATACCTTTTATAACAGGGCCTGCTTTGACTGTCAGCAGATAGGGCAATTCAGAGGTTGCACAGCCTGTCCCAAGAAGGTGGCTAGCACTGGGCTGACTAGTATAGCCTTAGGGGAGGACTCCTTACATGAGCATGTCTTCTTACCATTTTGCCGGGAGACAAGCCCACATGGTAAGCTGGTGATCCATGAGGGTGGGTGTATGCACTTCTACTCTATTTAGATGAATGGGATCCCTTCCACTGGTCTGAGAGACACACATGCCAGTCACATCACAGTGAGTGACAGGCTGGTGTCCCCAGACATGTACCAATAGAAACCTAGTTACTGAGGGTAGCACCAGGTGAGGTCACAATCAAGCCTGTAGCCATGGTGCTCCTAGAGAGGGAGGGTACCCTTGGCTGGTATAAGGTGGTAGTGAATGCTGACCTCCCCTCAGATTGTACCCTAGGAAATGTTGGGGCTATTGCCCGGGGCGCCCCCAAATCAAGATCCAGGGGATCCAGTCCCTGCATTTAGGAGAGAGGGGTCCCAAAATAAGAAGAAAGGCCAGCCACTCTTTAAGAGAGGCCAAGTGAGCCAAGGGCTTCCTGATCCAATTAGGGGAAGCCCAGAGTTGGCAATGGTAAGGCTTCACTTGACCCCGAGGAAGCCCTGAGTAGTCAGGTACCTGTTCAGCAGCAGGGTTTCACACTTGCACTGACAGAAGGGAAAGAGCAGGATGGGTACTCTCAGGGTTGGGCTGAGTCTCCTAGGTGTGTTGGATAAGGGTTCTTTGAGAAAACTGGGATTGTTGCAAATGCCCCCTTAAGTTTTGCCACAATTTGTGACTGATACAGGTGTTTTCTAATTCTGATTGTGCCCTGGGCCCTGCTAACCAGCATGTGCTCCAATTAAAAAGGTATATGCAAATTAGGCATAATTGTATTTGGATCAAACAACCTACAAGTAAGTCCCTAGTATATGGTAGGACATGTAGGATTAGGAACCCCAGAGAAGTTAGAGCACCCCTGGGTGCACAAATGTTTTGTCTGGTATTATTTTAAAGGCATCCCTGCCTTGCTGGCTGCTTTTAAAATAAAATTTACCCAAATTTCGGCTTTAGATTTAAAAATAGTTGCAAGGCCTTAAAATACCTTATTTGTACTTAGAAGTCACCTCCAAGGTGCACCTTAGGTGCCCCGAACGCTGGGTGCTGTGTAAATATAAGCAGGGACATCACTAAATATGTTTTAGAAGCCCTGGTGAGGGAAAACTGGCAATTTAGTTTTTCCCCATTGTAGTAAATTAGCTCCATGAGGAGGCTTTTTGTAGAAATAATAAAGACTCATTTCTGCTAGGAAAGAGCAACATATGTCATGTTTGATAATACATTACTAGTTAGAATAAATCCAACAACTTGCCAATGTTATATTTATTATAACTAGTACAGGGAAAGAGTTTTATAACTCTTTCTGAAAGAGACCAAATTAACCCCAGCGGTTTCCTTTCCTGTTTGGTTAGCCTCCTGCAGCCTGGGCAAAGCTATCTTAATGACATGTGAAGTGGCCTGGGCAAAAAGAGACAAAGGAAGTATCTGGTGGGAGGATAACTGCTGTAGCAGATGCAGAGCAGGAAGGGGGTTTGATGCCCAAACTGTTTTCCAAAGGAGAGAGAGCCACACGGGAGAGAAACCAGCCCTCCCCCATTTCTTGCTCCCCTAGCCAGTTGAAAGCCCCTGTGATTAGAATAGGAGAGTGGCTGAAGGGGGTGTGCTGGGAAAAGTAGCCAAACCAGTGGTGGGTTCAGCCAAGCCTAAACTCTAAGGAGAGATTTTCTCCATGTTGGCTATTTGAAGAATGTTGCTTTCTGGTATTGATAAGTGCCACACTTTGCAGGAAGTGGGCACTCAAGTGGGTTTCACCCTGTATTCCATTGGTCAGGGGTACTTCCTGCTTGCCAGCCCAGGAGAAAGGATTCATATGGAAGAGTTGCCCAGCAACTCAGATCCCTGCTGGAAGAAGATCAGGAGATGTACTGCCCTCATGGACCCCTTGCCTGCACCTGAATGACTGCACCCACAAGGAGTGATTACTGGTTTGTCAGCCCATGCACAGACATGGTGGTGGAGGCAGTTAGACCGTCATCAGTGTGGCATTGGACCACAGTATTACAGTGTTGATGGTCCCACCCATAGTGGAAAGACCGCCATGGTCCCTAAAGCACCACCGCAGCGGTGACAAAGCAGGCCAAACAGGCTGATGAAGCCAGTGTTTCAGCTGGACACAACAGATGTTGCACACTGCCAACATGGCCATGGAGGTCCAACCACCACATTCCAGCAGGCAGAAACAGACAGTATAAAGGGGTCAACTCACCTGCAGGCAGTGTTACAGGTCCTTTGTGGCCATGGAACCCATCACACTTGTCCTGCCGCTGCTCATTGAAGGAGCCCAAAATCCAAACCACCGTGGATGCAACTGATGGTAAATACATACAGTTAATGTTGTCATTTATCTCAACAACAGATCATCAAACAGTCATCCACATGATATGGGGCTTACGCTATGGGCACCAAGTGCACATGTCATTATGTTCACAGTTGGAGTCATTCACAAAGAATTACACATTCACAGCCATTAAATGCCCCCTTTGGGCAGGTCACTGACACTGCACAGCCACATTCCACAAAATCACACGGCTGTCCATCTCAGCCACAGGGACAGTGAAGTGTACAGAACATTGTGTCACACAACAGAAACACCAGAGTGGCATTACACTTAATTTCAATGACACCCTCACATTGAACACATGTCATGGACTGTCATCAGATTGAAGACACACATGTATGGATGTGTCATGGAATACAAATACCCCTCCCATTAAACAGTCCTGCAATGGACTCACACATCACCCACATTGCAACACAATGGAAGGTCAATGGGATGTACAATATTTTATGAGACAAATACCCAAAGCTCACAGTGGAAACAATACCTGCACAATAGGGATGGGGGCATCCAGAGCACTCATAGGAGGATGCTGCCCTGGGACACATTACACTTTGCACATGCCCCTAAAACAACATTCACACAGGAACTGGCCCTTCAAGTATCTCAAGGACAAGCATTAGTAGAGACAACTGTCATGCCTATCTGCATAATGTGTAAGGGCAATTCAAGAAGGCACATATGACAGCAACAAACAGCATGGCCCTACATCTAGATGAAATAGCTGCAAGATGCACATATCAAAATGGACACCTGGTCAGTCAAATGCAAAGGAAGTTAGCACAATTGAACACCCTCCATTTGTGGACAAACAAAACTCGAGCTTCCACACATGAGTTAAATGTACAATTCATATCAGGGGACAAGTCTACTATTATGCATGCTGACATTGGTCAACACAAGATGAAATACTTACCATAGCAATAATAACAAAGTGCAATGACAACCCAATTGAATTACCACCCACATATCCATATAGTGAGCATCTACCTCTCTCTTGGGTGACACCATCCAACCACAAAGTCAGATATTGCAAGCAACATCAAACAGATCAGCAATCAGAGTGAAACACGCACAACTGTAGGCATACAACGCAAGTTACTCAGGACCAACATAAAAGTTGAAAAGTAATTGCAGGACAAATGTGTACCCAACAAAACAACTTGGATTTATCAAAGCCAAATGCTTAAGAGCAAAGGTCATTGACCAGTCCACCTCAATTCATGCACATTACTGTTCCCACACTTGAATCCAATCACTGCCAGGGAACCTTCACAGGATCAAGTAGGCAGGGAGGTACCTCAGATATCATCATTGGGTGGGGTAAGATTTGGGATGGGTGGGTTTGGGAGGGAGATCTAATTCTTTGGTGGGGTGGGCTTTTACTCTGGATGGGTGTTTTTCAGGGGGCAGGTATGACAGGGGAGGACTTGAATGTGGAAAGGATGATTGGGATGTGGTTGGGGGCCTTTTGAGTTTGAGAGGGTGTTTGGAGTTAACAAGGGAAATGGCAAGTTCGAAAAGGAAACTCTTTGAGAAAAACAGGTAGGGTCATCAAAATGAGTTAGGGATTGGAGGTTTAGGGAGTAGTGGGCGTGTCTGTGGGTGTAGATGCTTTGGGTTTGTATGTGTGTTAGGTATGCTTGTGTTTGGGTGGTGTCTGTTGCGTTTGTGAGTGTGGACATTTGCGTGTCTTGGTGGCTGGGAGGCGCTGGATGAAGTGGAAGTAGTGGATGTGGATGTGCTGGTGTCTGGGGTATGGTGTCTTAGGTATGTGAGTTCATGTGTTGTGAGCTGCTGTCAGGGTGTATGGTGGATATGGTGGAAGTGTCCCTGACTGCTGTGGTAGTGTCTTTGGGTATGCTGCATGTGGTGTGTGGGTCAGTGGGGGTGTCTGTTGAAGTGGTGGCTGATATGGTGTCTGTGGATGAATGCTGAGCGCCTTTGTGCTGGTGTGTCCTGTGGTGTTTGTGTTGATGTGTGCTGCTTGTGTGTGTGTAGAAGTGGGTGTGATCGGATGTGTCTGTGTGCTTGGGTCAGGTGAGAGAATAGGGAATTTGGCTAGGGAAAAGGGAGGTAGAGGAGGGAGAATGTGTAGGGGTGAATGAATGTCTACAGTGAGGAGACCAGAGCCTGGAAAGATCACTGTAGACTAGACATGTCATTATGAATGCCTTCAAGGAAAGCATTGGTCTGCTGAAGTTGGCTGGTCAACTCCTTAACGGCATTCATAATGGCAGTCTGCTCCACAGAGATACTCCTCAGGAGGTCAATTGACTCTTCACTCAAGGCAACAGGGGTAAGAGGGGCTGGGGCTGAGGGGCCTGGGGCAAAGGAGATGCCTACCCTCTTAGGTGAGTGGGCATGGCCAACTGGGTGGGGAGCAACAGGGAGTGTGGTAAAAGCACTGGAGGTAGAGAAGGTCCTGATGGGTCCGTCACCACTATGGAGTTGTTGTGATTCCCTCGTCTAGGTCTAATTCTTGTGTTGTGTGCAGCCAGTTACCTCAATCATATTACATTAAATAATAAATGTGGTTAGCTGCATTGAATTGCCATTGCTGGATTTCATCAAGGTTTGTTACTTGTTGCTGTTAATGTGCACAGTTGCCATGGCCAAGGCTTGTTTAGTCTGCTTTATTCTGCTCCCACAAGGCCTGTTTGTAAGCACCTGAGCCACTGCACGTTTCTAGACAACTGATGTCCTGGTTGCTAGGGAACACCCTCCAGCTCTTCTGTTTGCCATGTGCTACACATGATTCCTTCCAAGACAAACTCTAAATAGCTTCACACAGGTCAGGCAGTGCTCAGCTTTGTTTCCTGTTTCTTAAGAGCTGAGGTCAAGAGGGTCAGCCAACTCCTCCAAGCTTCTTCGCTGTTACCAGCAACCAGGGAAAGGACTAAGCTGAGGTCAGAGCCAGCCCAGCAGAGAATTCCCCAAGGATTTCTCATTGTTGCTCGGTAAGCAGGTTACAGGACTTCTTCCAGTAAAGCTAAGTGACAAAATAAAAGGCACTCACCGTAGTTTAAATGCTTTTGAATGCTTTCGAACTAATCCTTTGTGTATTTTTAGAAAATACTTTTGGGACTTTCATTTCAGAAAGAGAGACATTCAAGGTAGTTAGCAAGAATGTCTGAAAGACTGTTTAGCCTTGATTATTTTTATTATAACTCTTATCCAATTGTTTGTCTTCAAATTGTGGCCTGTGAAATAAAGTGACACACCTAAAACCGTGTTCTAAGAATATAACCCTCATTAGTGTTTGTGTGCCACCTGTTACTAACAAAATCACAGATTCCTACAAATCATTTTCAGCATTGATTCATACTCAATGCCAGTGATTGTCACAAAAATGAACATTGGGGCAGCCATGTTATGAAAGTCTTCTGAACTTTATGGTTTAACCAGTGCTTATGCATATTTGCTTGTGGTAAAAAATATTACATGTTTAGTGTGTGCAACAACATCAAGAGTGATTACTTAACACAACATAGGACAGAGAAAAGTCCTAGGCAATAGTGGCGCATTCCTGCCAGCCCTATGGAGTGGAGAGAAAGTACAAGGAAGCAAGATGTGTGACATGTGATTATCTGGGGGTCTGAGTGAGGGCATGAGAGTATTTGCTTAGTGGGCAGCTCATACCTGTTCCTGTCCCATATAGAACCTGACTCTTTAACAATGCAGTGACACCGACTACCTGCACCCTCAAGAGTAGGCTGGACCAGGCAGAAGTGGCAGTATCTCTCTCTCTTTCTCTGTCATCCAAATACCCCTCCCTTTGGGGACATCTTCCGCGACCCCCATGATAAGATCAACAGTGCTGAGATGTGTCCTGGGAGGATGGGCGAACTGTCATCACCCCTGCAGATGACCTGCTTTTCAGGGGAGTGGTCGATCTCTTACAGGAGTGGCCACTGGAGGTAGAATCTGATGATGACAAGGTTGATTCTGTCTCCTCCATGACAATCCCCTCACCCTCCGGGACACTGGGTTCTTCCTTGTTGGTGGTGTCATGACTGGGGGTACCGTGGCCAGATGCTTCGCCACTTGGTTGTGCCCTGACCTATTTACTTGCCTGGGAAGCTGCTACAAATACAAAGCGGAAAAGGGTCATCATATGTTCCTGATCACACTTGAACAACAGCTGTGATTAGCAAACATGACATGCATGCCACCTGAACTGTCAACAGTTGCCCACAGGAAAATTAGGATCTCAGACAACTCCAATTGCTTGACTGAAGTTGTGCAATCACATCAACTATTGAACAAGTAGGAGACCACGTCACTTTCAATGTTTTGCCTCATGGAGCACACACCTCAGTTACCTGTTGTCATACAACAGTAGATCAATGTGAATTCGTTCCCACAGATCCAACACAAGGTCATGCAGAAATGTACAATAACACAACAATAGGAAATGATGCTCTAAAACCTGGCATGTTGATGACAGCAGTAGAGTAGATTGAGTATGTGAGATGGAAACACCCATGACACACTGGACACATATCAACAATGCACACTTCACCATGTGTAATTTGTACTACTGGAGTCATGGAGGTAGTACTAATGTTGCTTTGATATTCTACACATTTGGCATGGAATCTCACACTGTCGACAAAATGTGGAATTGTCATGGAGATATGTCTCTAAAATCCACAACACAATGAATCAGCAAGCCCCAGGGAAATCACCACTACTGTCTGGTACTCCTTATATACTGTGATTGCATCTGTAGAAGCCATTAGTTCTTTGTATGTTAGAGAGGCTCAGAGTTTTGCAAGTACTTGTAGAAAGCCCTCAACATGTTTTGCTAATGGAAAGCTACATCACTGTCTCCATTCTGGTCCTGCAAACCCAGATACCAGTGGATTAATGGTTGTACCCACCTACATGTGATTCCAACATAACTGTAAGTCAGGTAATAAACATACCCCATTACACATTTGCAGTGCCCATTTGTACAAGAATCCCTGTCAATGGCATGGAAATGCACATTGTGTGTAAAAACTCTAGTTTATCCTGTCATGTCCCTCATTGCTTCTGCTGTTGTACATGCCAGGTTACATGAATGATGGGCGAAGGTATGTGTGAGCCAACAGTCACTACTGTCTGTGTCACCTCATAAACTGCAGCCGCATTGCATATGTCCAATTCCAAATACATGTTGGCATGCACATATCTATGTGAGGGAATACCAAAATCATCCCATGAATACAGGTAGACCATGCATGAAGCTGCAGTGTACACATTTTGTCAAAAGAGAAAGGGATACATGCTAACATGTAGGCACAAGGAATGTTGGCAACAGTGATGGCATATACATAATGTCAATGGTCTTTACCCACCTACTAAGGGAATGTTTTGATCTGTAGCTGCACCCAAAGAACAATGTATGCTCTGTCACATGTATGATGGCCACCTTCATGTGACATTCCAAGAAAGAGAGAGAGGGCCCCACTTAACCTATCATCCCAATGGAACAGGGCACCATAACACAGTGATAAGAACAAATCCCTAGGGGGAACAGAAAACTATCCACCACTCAATACACTACTTCAAACACTCATTCACTCCAATGATCAATCTCAATAAAGGAATATACTAGAAGATTATTTAATAAATGTTCCCATATAAATACAAAAAAAATAAAACCCACTATTACAATAAACAGCAGAAAATTGCTGCAAAAAGATTAATAAAAGCAATACATCTAGGAAACAAAACACAACATGTGGGAGACAAAACACAAGACATCCATCCTCGTACATTATATTAAGCTGTCCCAATTTTGGTAAACACAGGCTAATTGATTTGTGCACTCAATCTCTGTTCTATTTTATGCCTGTTCCAATGGGTCCAGCAATCCAAGTTGCATTGACACGTTTTGGTGGTCTTCCAAAGTCCTTTCACCACCTTCTTCAGGACAATTGAATATCCTCCCAACATATAACTTTCATATCTGCATCCAAAATAAGTCAAACAGACACAAGCTCACCATTCATTGCAAAATCGTATCCTTATCCAAAAATTGTCTTTTGCTTCACAATAGTCCAAAAGTGGATCACTTCATTGAATCCACTTGTTTTTCAAATTCATCTAAGTAATTGGGAAGAGCCCTATGCCATCAAATTGGCTCCCGATCTCTGATCCTTATCGCAGGACAGCTTTCTCGTCCTCCCTGTCACAATCAATCAATCAAACAATCAATTGTGACAGGGAGGACGAGAATGCTGTCCCGCAATAAGGATCAGAGAGGCATGATTGCCCCCAGAAGTGTCACACAGCAGCTGAAATGGTGGAGGTGTTGCTGGCAGCAGTGTCAGGAGTCAAGTGACTGATTTAGCACAACATGGCATACACCTACGCCACACACATGGTCATCACTGCCAACAGACACAGTCATTGGCCCGCGACTGCCACATGCAACAAACTTAGCATATGGCTGTGCCCGCCAATGTTGGAATTGCCTGCCTCATGGATGAATTCCACTGGCGGACGCAGGCGGTTTCTGATGACCAGTGGAGTAGGTCAGGCATCCGCCATTTTGGTGGCTTGAAATGCTGTATACGGCAATGTACAATGGGTCGCAACAACAATATAAGTTTATTAGCATCACAAACATCTTCAATCTGGATTGTTATGAAGGTCCGACTACACAACCACCAGTGTAGTATGTTGCAGGGCACAGATGGCATATGACGGCGGTGCACAGTCCATCACCGCTGACAGCATTTTTAGGCAGTAGCAAAATACATCACATTTTGAAGGGCAATTGTGTAGCAAATAGTTTGGTGTCCCCCAAACCCATGTTGTGGATAAATGTGTTGACAACCATGGAAGTCACATTTGACCCTTGTGTAGTTGCCAGCTATGATGTGTACTGAATGTCATATGTATCCAGTCAGAAATGCTTTGTCACATGACATTGTTGGCATGTATCATGTATGTTGCTGTGGACATAGTGACTAATGTTACATCTTTTCACAATATATATATATCATGGGAGAGCTAGGATGCAAAAACGTCCTGTCTACCTACCATTGCTAGATATTCACACCATGGAGGAACACTACATCATACAGTTGTACCATCTGAATAGGCAAACAAAAGTGGATTTACGCCATCAACTTGAGCAAGATCTAATGGCAGCTAACAGTAATCCATACTGCATACCACACATTGTACTAGTCATGTCAGTATTGCACTTCCTGACCCAAGGATCCTTCCAAAATACAGTTGACCTATATGGGGTATGTTCCAATTTATGTTCAGTCTGGTGATGAAGTATTTCTGCTCAGCAATGTCGAAACATATTGAAAGCTATACCAGGCTTTCATGACGTGAGGATTTACCCAATGTGAAGGCTGACTTCCATGGTTTTGCCCGCTTCCCAGATTTGTTGGGGGCATTGGTGGCACACATGTTGGCTTGGTGCCACCACTCACCACTGAAAAAGTCTATCGCAACAGACAAATACTTCTGTTCCATCAACATTCAAGTTGCCTGTTTGGTGGATCTCTAAATCTCAAATGTATGTTCCCATTATTCAGGATCACCACGTGGTTCCTTCATAATGAGGAACAGCACCATACCCCAGCTGATGTCACAACTGCAACCAGACAGGGCCTGTTTGGTTTGTAAGTCTCATCTGTCCTGATTGTGTGTGAGCAATGTCAGGTTCTACTATCATGACGTGAGTGACTCATTGTTGCTCTTATGTCACATTCCTGAACAGGAGACTCAGCATATTCAAACTGTCCTTGGTTATTGACGCAGCTGAGGAATCCCAAACTGTCCTTGGTTATTGACACAGCTGAGGAATCCAACTACGCTTCAATGAGGCCTGTGGAAGTACAAGGCGGTCAGTGCAGCTGGCTTTTGGGTTTCATGGAGGCCAGATTTTTCTGTCTGTACAGGACTGGTGGAGCTCTTGTCTACTCACCTGAGAAAGTGTGTCAGATCACTGTGGTATGCTTCATGCTCCACAAAGATTAAAAAATAAATATAAAAAGGGCCAGATAGGGTCACCATTAGGCCCTAGCCTTGGTCCATGGGTCCATTACGGATCCTGTCATCAGTGATGTCACTGACCATGTTATGAGTAATGTAATATGTGATATATGAGGTCATGAGCAGTGCATTAAGGCGGTACAAGTTATAGTTAGCTGAGGTAACTATAACTGCTGAATTTCTATGTTTTTTGTATACGTGAAATGTGACCATAACTATAAGGTCCCTTTAACTTGTGTTATTTTCTGTGAATTTCTGAAGTTTTTTTAAATTCTATTTTATACTTGTAACATCCCTGTAACCTTTGTTTTGTTTTCAGGGAATTTCTAAGGATTTTTTAAAATTCTATTTCCTAACTATAATGGCCCTGTAACCTTTGTTTTTTTTCAGTGAATGTGTGTTTATTTTTGTTATTACCTAACTATAACAACCTTGTTACATTTGTTTGTGTTACTGAATTCAATGAGTGGATTGGTGAGTGGATATTACGGTGTTTGACTGGGAGGTGTCGACTTAAGCACGTGAGACACCCTGAATGTGACAATATAAGTATGTAAGTGTGTTTCTGAGTGGCTGTATGACTCTGTGCACAGGGCACATAGGAAGTGTTCCATGTTGAGTTTGCAATTCAGGTTTGCATCAGGACACTTAGCCTGCAGTAGGAGTGGTGGGCGCACCTGAATGTATGGCCCTAGAGGGTGGCACAATCAGTGCTTCTGCCCTCAGGGGCCTACCCTTAGTACCTCCTACCCTGGGTACCTATATACTATTTACTAGGGATTTATGGGAGCAGCTAGATGTGTCTCCAATTGTGCCAATACATCACAACAGTTTAGGGAAAGAGCTCAGACCCAGGGAACCTGGTTAGCAGGGGGCCTGGGTAATAACAAGTTCTAGGCTACATCACATATCAGGAATAAAGTGGGGACTAACCATGCCAAAACAGGCCTTTTCTCACAGTGAGTGAACGTATGAGTGTTATATCAACAGTAGTTTCAGTGCTTACATGGGAGAGTGACTGGTTGTATGTGTCAAATAATGTAGAGGTCAGTAACAAGAAATCTGCTGGCAACACATATGAAATACTGTCTTCATAAGTATCTGAAAGAAATATTTCTCCAACACTACTACTATCAGTATTTCACTGCAAATAAGTGATACTGTGAATTGCGCTCACTACAATTTGTAAATTATTTAATCAAGCTGTACTTACTACAGTAACCAGAGGACTGCACGTTAAAAACATTTTGTTTATTATTATAACTGTATTTTAATATAGCCCTGATAGTCTGAACAATGTGTTAAACAATGATAATCCACATAGCGAGAAGACCATATATGCATTTATTTCCAGAAATCCAAGGAAGATATTTCATTCACACCTCATTTTTGGATACCTTTTTGTTGACATCACCCCTGATAGGCCAAATGGTGTCTTAAACCGTGATAAACCATGTGGAGAGAAAACTGAACATTTGGTTTATTACCAGAAATAATTTGAACATATTTCATCCACACTTCATTTTATGCCATCTTTTTCAAGACATTTACCCCCGATAGGATTAATGATATATTAAGAAGTAATGATCAACATAGGCACAGGACTGTAGCTCATATTTTTCTACAAATACTTCTTAGAACTTTGGCTGAAAAAATAATAGCTAAGAATTCAGAAGTTCAAAAGATATTTTTTGTTTATATTGCAGACTGCTGTCATTGCATTCCGTCCATCCAGTTTGAGTCTTTAAGTATACAGAATAATGCTAAACGTAATATAAAGACCTTTATGGAAGATGAAAGCCAAAGTACAGTATGTTCTCCCAGCAATTGATATTTGTCCCACTTTAAAGTTTGTTATCTTGGTGTCCAATGTTGACCCATCTGCTCTGCATCGTTAAAACATTGCTACAATGTATTTAACACTTCTCTGTATGGGAAATGTAGGCAATACATTTGAATTATAGGTTAAATACATCATGTTTTGGTCACTCTTTTCTATTAGTTTATCAAAAGACACTTTTTTAGAATCCGGCAGAGTTAAGTAGAGAAATCACTTAAATTGGATTTCAGTGGCAGATGAGAAAGAGCAGTCTTCACACTCACGGTTCCACATATAACTGAGTCCAAATAAGTCATCAATATTTACAACTCCATAATATATACCTGTGCATCTAATTGAGCATTTAGAGTAAATACTACAGATCTATTATATTTGTCTCCAAGTTCACAAATGACTGAAGCAGAATGTATTAAACTTCTGTCAAGAGATAAGCATTGAAGGCAATAAATCAGTGCCGCACACAATATATTCCATGGTCATTCTTGAACTGCATTTACAACATGTGGTAACATTGAGAACAACATTAGCATAACAGTTTACACCACCAGTGTTATCCAACTGACAACGTACAATATCTCCATCGTTTTCCAATTTTCTTTTCTTGACAACTTTTTCGTTAGCCTTGCTTTCTGTCTTTTCTGTAATGTTTATGGATTCTGTTGTCAGTTTCTGCTGAAAATATATTCCCTGATGTTTATAAGCTGGATACTGACCTAAATGAGAACCATATTTACTTCATCATCTATTGTACGCACTCACACAATTTACATCCGCACCAAGCTTCTTCTCATTGAATCAACCAGAAACAAACAAGACAATGTTTGAACTCATGATAATGCTACATATGACATTCCTTCCTTAAATAGCTTACTTCCAATGTTATCAAATGCAGCATCAACACTTAAACTTTGAGACTTGTGGATAGTTACAGCATACGCAAGACAGACTGGTAACTGCTTTCAACTGACATACAAGCCTTTTACAAGTAGAAAGCATACAACACATCGTCCAATTTGCTTCACCCCATCAACCTGATAAAATTTATAGGTAAGAATTCAACCTCATCACGGATAGAGAAATTAACGAAATCACTAACTTTGCGCATTGCAACATTTACTAATCCTTCTTCAACACTTAAATTATGTTTTAAAATTACTCTACAGTTTTTGCTGACATGTAAACACTTCTGTAGTCCAGCAGTCCTGGATTGAGATTCCTCCAAAAAGTGCAGTTTATCTTGTATTTTTCTACTGTGTAGAACAGTTATTCCTTACTATTCCATTTTGTTGATAGCAGTAATCTCCAAAATGTCTTTGTGCTCTAATTTTAGTAATTGTTCATTAAATTCAGCATACTCTTGAAATGTAGACATTAAAGAAACTATAGATTTCCCTTCTTTACAAAAATGATACATTAGATCTGCTGCTATATTCTTACCGGAAAACAGTTTCTTAATAAGTTGACTTCCCAACATATGTTTTCTCTCCTCTATCAGAACTCTTAACTTAATATCCTTTTGAATGCTTCTGTATTCCATGTCAGAGGCTTGATGCATATTTTTCAAAAGATTTATTTAAAATATTGCCAAATGTTCACATTGCTAATACTTTCCAATGAGTTCCACGTTTCTTCATGTGAAAGGGTTTTAAAAACAAGCTGTCCTTTTACAAGGGTAAGTTATAGTAGGTAAGCAAAAACAATGAAATGCTTTCCTCTAAACACCATGTCATATTCAGTTTTCAAATCTGTTGCATTCTCAGGTGAACAAAGACAAGCATTAGGTTTGAAACCATGTTCACCTCATCAATAATTAAAAACTTCAATTTCTTAAAAACTCTTGCCACCTCATGCCACCTCGTGACAAGCTTCACCTGATAACTTCTGGTGTCAAGTTTATTGTCATGCTCCACTGGTAGCATAATTAATCTGTGTAAAGTTATTTCTTTGACATTGTGTTCCGCTAACTCAGTTGGTGCTGTTATTACACATGATAAATTTGACTCTGAAATCATGTGTAGGTAAGTAGAGAGAACTGTAATTAAAAGCTCTTCTCAGTACCAGCTTGGCCACTGATATATAAAAGTATTCGTTTTAATGATGAGCAAGTGCATTGTTTCTTATCATGAAGAAATCCATGTTCTATTTTGTCTTTAAATACAATATAAATGTCTTTCTATTCATAGTTGTGTAATTAATTGTTCTAGATCTATGGGTTCCTGTCTCACTTGTTCCATTGCAGTTTCCACTTCATTCATAGCTATTGCAGCTTTGTTTTCAATAATACAGTGTCCAAGAGGACCCTGACTCAGTGGTGCTGAACTCTGGCTGCTTTGAGAACTGTTCTTAGCTACCTCAGCAGCAATCATTTTTTCTTCTTGTGTCTCATCATTTAACATATGTAAGTCGTTTGTGATTGTTGGAACACTGCATAATATCTTTGACAGCATAAAAATAATCTTTGTAGTATTTATAAGACCTGATTATTACCTTGGCAGATGGGATAATCCGTCACAAATTTGAAAATTTCCCGTCCACCGTATTACAAGTTCCATTATATCCTATGGAACATGCAAGTGGGATATCCGTCATGTTTGTGACGGAGTATCCCATTCGCCAAGGTCATAATCAGGACCATAGTCTTCAAGTAAATCCAATTCACTATGCCAAGGCTTGAACAGTTGAAGATCTAAATATAAAAACTCTCTTTTTCCAGGAGTTTGGCAACTTTGTTTTTGCTGGTAATTAGATTTTCTTTTGTATGTTTGACTAAACAACCACCATGTCCATGTACTGCATATTTCCCTTCTATGTTTTCATTAACATTGCTTCTATATCTGTAGTTTTAAAGAATTTCATGAAGACACTTGATTTCTTGATGTGGACTTCCTATTGGATAGTATGTGTCCAACATATTCAATTTCACAATGTCTGTACTTTGTGGTTAAAACTCTGCTAGATACTGAATTTCTGGTAAAGACATTTTCATGTACAAGCCAGCCCAAGACTTACCCAAACAATTTCTTTGATTTCAGGACAAACATGCAGAATTCAACCTGTCACAGGCTTCATGAGAAACCATTTCCCTATGGGAAAGCATTTTTAAGCTGAAGGAATGCAATTTCTTGCCAAGTTTCATCTCTGGAGAAATCTCTTCCACATCTCCTTCATCTCTGTCTTTTCAGATTTTGTAGTGTATGATGTGATGTAACACACCACAGCAATAGAATTGTCTGCAACAAATTGTATGTTCCTATTAGCATTCCACATTTTTAAAATTACAGGGTTATAGTCATTAATATAGTTGGAAAACTCTGTTCTTTTTTTAGGTTACATGTGTTCCTTGTTGATTTCTGTGTCAGTGTATGTGTGACTGAGAACAATAAGCTGTTCCCTCTTTCTTTTGAAATGACAGGTCATAGATACTCAAATGTAAATCTTGTATAAAAAATCCTTATGGATCTGTATTTACAACAGCAGTACTTCCCACATCTATGTGTTTGGAACTGCAAAACATGGTTTTGGATTCCTCTTCCACTAGTGTGTTTTAATACGGTATTTGTCACAAACTGTTCTATGAAAGAAAGTACAGACTTATCAGTGTCTTCTCCAAATTTGGATGTGTCTTTCATCCACAGCAGCATGTGAATATGAGGAGCACCTCTTGCCTGGTACTCTTTCCGGCAAAAGAAATCCCTTAGTTCTCAAAGAGAAGGATTTTTTTTTGTTACAGATAAAAGCCAGCATAGCTTGGAACCTGCAGGTTAAATATCTACAAATATTAGCAGGATCTAATGAGCAAAGTTCTCCAGCTGTCTTTACATTGATGCCTTGTAGTTTTGCCTCTTTAAAGAATTGAAGCAGGTCATCCCATGCATACTCAGCTCAACTGAGTGTCAAAAACCAAGTTGATACACACAGGTTTCTCAGCATACATTTCAGTTCTCCATGATAAGAGAAACAATATTTGTTGGCATATCATTGAATTAATAAAGTTGTAATCTAAGTTTTCACCCTTTTCTCAAAGTTTGTCAACAAAATCTCTGGCAGAGAGATTTTGAAAAACTAATTCCTGTTTTAGAATGTGATTTACTGCATGTGAAAGTCCAGACAAGTCACTCTCAAATAGAAGGTGGAATACGTGTGGGATGCATTGTATGAATCTTGGATCATCTGACTATAATTGTGGTAATCAGTATTCTGCTGTTGGTATTTGTATGGCCCAGTCATCATAGTGACCACCTACTCCAGTGGCAGACAACTGTGGAAAACAGCAAGTCTCTAAACGTGTTTCCCCACACACTCATGGAGCTCCCTTTGCTTGTTTCGTTTGAAACAGCACAACAGCATCACCAATGAATTCTTTGGAATGTAATGGATGGATGCTGTAGTGGTTATAAACTTGGTCTGATCAGAATTGTGAGAAAGGGCCTCTTTTGACATGGTTATCCCCCCATTTTTTACTGGGAAAATTATGTGGTTTCAAACTGTAAGTATCCTGGGCCCATGATAAACATGTCCCCAGGGTCAGAACTCTTTCCACAAAACTGTACTATGTTTGGCACTTGGTACCCCTGGTACCTACAGCATGGGTACAGAAAAGGGTCCCTTAGAGCTGCAGCACCAATTGTGCCACTCTGAGAAGCCCACACCAGCCTCCTGCAGATTGCCATTGCAAGTGCATGACAAGGTATATCCAAAACTGCAAACTCAACACAGCACTCACAAAGCGTTCACTGTCAACTAACACTGCCTGCAATACAGGTGAGTCACTCCTCTGGCAGGCCTTACAGCCCTCAGGCACAATGTCCTATAATGCATGTGAGGGCATAAGTGTTCATGGGTAAATATGCCCCTACTGAGTCTATTCTAACTCTTTTTTAACTAGTAATTGAAGAGGGAAGCCATAGTAAATGAATGTCCTGTACACTGGTCATTATGAGTTTGGCAGCAACATGATGGCCTCCCTGAACCCTGTTCATGTTGGTATCAAACAACTCAGATTAATGAACCCACACTGATGCCAGTCTTGGCTTTATATAAAATATACCAAGAAGGCACCTTAGATAGATATAGATAGCCAGACTCCTACAGGGATCGATCCTCTTCTTCTATTTGTCCACTTGCTGGCAATCAGTCATCCTCATCATTTGGTACCAGGTATAATCTTGCTTGTTTTACTTTATTAATATCAACTAACTCTTGACAATTTTTTTTTATTCTTGGTTGACACACTATTTACTAGAATAATAAGTTGCTCATCGGTGTCTTTGTCTACCCCAAGAGGTTAGTTCTTCTTTTTAAAGTCTAACTACAAATACTTTACTCTTCCTTTAAGGCCCTTCTGTAACTATGTTGAATGTTGTTTGTTTGTTTTTGGTTCTAATCATATAATTGCATTAAATGGATGTACAGATTGTATGCGGATTGATTCACATACATGAAAGTATAGCAGTTGTTCTGGAGTAATTACAAGTTCTAACCTGTTGTGCACCGCTCTGGCTGGTGTTTTATGATCCTCTAACAAATCTTAGCAGGACTTACATATAACTTGCTGCATGGACAAGTCAAACTGCTCCTCTACAAATAAATTAGCAGCAAATTCTTGCCAGTTTTCTCTGTTTTCCCCTGTAATTTTGAAAAACAATTCAACATTTTGAGTTTAAATTTTTATAGTGCGTGCATCGACAACAAATACAAACAGTTTTTTTTCAGAACAATCTGTGTTAAACTTTAAAATCTCTTGATCAAAATACTCAGCACTAATATCTGAGCTCTGTTCCTCAATACCTATACCTACAAATTCCTCATTCGCCCCACAAATCCTCTTCTGAACCAAAGAAATGAAACTGCACATCCTCACAAACTTTTTCTATATCTCCCACTATACCAGACAAAAGTACTATATTCATTTCTCCTAAACATAAGATTGGAGTCTTCACATAGTATCATCTCCTAACTAAATTTCATATATGTTTGAGTGGTGAACTGCCAACATTCTAAAGTGGTGAAAGGTGCTTCGGCACACTTTCTTCGATAGATATGCTTATTAATGTTCTTGCAAATGACTATACGTTCTTACTTTGCAAGGATCTAATTCTTGTAAAGTTGGCATTTTTTGCTTTAGACTTCCGCATGGAAACTCATGTACAAATGTTGGTAATGAATCAATAGATTGCTGCTGAATACAACAAATACTGCCTGGCGGACCACCCCGGCAACCGGGATGGTACTGAACCGAAGGCAATTTGCCAGGTTGGGGTCTAAAACTAATACTGACTGTCAAAGCAAGAAAATGTGACTAAAAGTAGGAGAGAAAAAGAAGGTTAAAATTAGCTCTGAGCCTTAAACATCACTTTAATGAATCAGGGGAAAATGTTCAGGCCAAGGTTAAAAATCATACGGAGTGCATGCGGGAATAATGTCCTGCTACACTCTACAGAGTAAAAAAGGTAGTGTACCTAATCCTGTCGAAATATGGTCAACATGTTTCACGTCTTGATGGTCAACACATGATCCCATGATGCTTCATCAGGACCCAGATTACTACTTCTCCTATTCAAAAGAGTGAGAACGTGCAAAAAAGTCACTTACAGAGTGAAGACAGTTGTCCACGTCAGTTGGTCAAACAGTCGCCATGCATAATAGTGAAGGAGAAATGTATATTAGTGCAAAGGCATATAGAAACGGACGGTGTGGTGCACTCACAACAAACCAATCCCCAGAGTGCCACAAGCAAACATTAAAGAGAGGCTTACAATCCCATAGTCGAGAATAAGCTTCATAGGAACAGGCTAGCCTCAACCAAAGGAGAATAACTAAACATGAAAACAACATGGTAACAAACAAATGCAATTTGTGTTGATATAGTTAGAAAACATTAGAGGAAGCGCAAGTACACAATTGTGAAACTGGTCATTAGATTGTAAATAGATTAAAAATTGTCAAAAGTACAGCAAAGTAAGCCAAGACCATGATTAAAGGACTAGTTGCTGTTTGAAGCAAATGTCAACATCAAAGGTGCTGCTCCAGAGTCCAGACATTGGACCCTATATACACAAAATAACTCACTCTGGTGTAAAGAAAGTAACAGTAAGGGTAGTCATGAGCTAAAGGCTCAGTGAAGCCTAAGGACGTCATGTAAAAAATAGGCAAGGCAGTTGTTGGAGGGAACTACATATACATTCTCAAAACCTACCTCTTAGGAAGGGGGATGAAAGTTTGAAAGCCCTCTGTCTAATGTAGACTTACTTTTTCTTGTTCCTGGTCGAGCCGGAGACCTGCCCTCTTCCGTGCGCCTGAAGACACTGGTGTAGCGCGGAGGGACTGTATTTATGTTACCAACATCCAATCCCTTCCACGATAACATCACATTGTGGCGGAAATATATAGATGATATTCTCATCATCTGGCAGGGTCCCCTCGAGGATGTAGATAATTTCACCCACTGGGTCAACATTCTGGACCCTTTTTTGAGATTCACTGCCCATGCTTCATCCACACAGGTCTCTTTTTTGGATCTTGTGATCAAGATTGACAACGGCAAACTGATAACTGACACCTTTCACAAGAGTACCGACCGTAACAGCTTACTTCTGTACGATAGCCATCATCCTAAGGCCCTAAGTGATAATCTACCTGTTGGCCAATTTCCTAGGTTACGTCGCAACTGCAGCTCAGTCCAGTCCTTTGACATTCAGGCGCTTGACCTTAAACAAAAACTGACTAATCAACGTTATCCTAAGAGTATCATAAAATCTGCATATAAGAGGGCTCGTAATAATCATAGAGATGCACTATTGGCACCTGTGCTCAGGGCACCGGAGAAACGTTTGACGTGTGTATCCACGTACACCTCTTTGTCCAACTCTGTAAAAAAACTCATCAGCAAACGTTGGAATATTCTACAGAGTGGCGACACCCAGATCCCAAGGCCCCTGTTTGCTGTTAAATGATCTCCCAATATACGAGATCTGGTTGTCCACACACTCCCTCGCCCACAACAGGACCCAGTTAGACAATCTACCTTATGGAACTTGCCTCCAGTAACTGGACATGACCCATGTGGCTCCTGTAACGTCTGCCCACTCACAAGACAAATTGACAACTTGGACTTGAAGCATTATGGCACTTGGTACTTGAAAAAACACACTGACTGCAACACACGAAAGTGCATCTATTTGATCTCCTGTCCTTGCAATTTGATGTACGTTGGGATGACAACACATCCTGTAAAACAGAGGATCAACGAACATCGGAGCAACATCAGATGCTCCTGCATTACAACAAAATGAATTTTGCACTTTTTAGAATCCAACCATGGCCCTGACGATTTGTGGTGGATTGTACTACAGGTGCCGAGATATAACAACAACGATCCCAAATATTTATTTATAATTGAACAACGATGGGTTTTTAGACCCAAAACTTACAGCGAAGGTTTGAATGATGAGATCCCTTGGAATACTTTGACGTCTTATCTTGATCATAATCCCTTACACTTTCCTTATGATCCATGGATTGATTTGAAGCCCAATTCTAACCTTTGAATGTGGACTTCATCTCTAAAGTGCCTATGTAGGTTATTGGATTTTTGGCCCCTTCCTTATACTCAGTTATCTGAGCCCAGTTACAAGCTGATAAAGTTTGTCAGCTTTGCTGTACCTTAACCATTTGCGCTTAATTTCCAACTTTCTCTTTTTATTTGATGGCTCTTTTTCATACAGCATTCAACTGGGTCATCACACTACTACTAGCAAGATGGCCGCCATTATATCAAAACTAATACTTGACTAATAGCCTTCTTTTGTCTTCACTTACTCGCTTCCAGCTGACGTTATTGTTCATTCCTGCCGGTTTTTATTTTAAACCAGATGGTACATTCCATCCTTTCATTGATGTTAATGGAGCGTTCACATACCGAAATAAGCACTTATATCAGATACAGCACCGGGCTTTTAATGTTTTTTTGTCCTTCCATGCCCATCAGAGCTGATGGGGCTGTTTTTTCCAAGATGGCCGCCGGACATGATGAATGTCCTTTTTTCATTTCAATGACCTTTTTCGGGTCTCAACGAGTTTGTTGCCTCCGTAATCAGAAGCGATCGGACGCGTCGGAAAACCTCCATAAATGCAGTCCCTCCGCGCTACACCAGCGTCTTAAGGAGCGCGGCAGAGGGCAGGTCTCCGGCTCAACCAGGAACAAGAAAAAGTAAGTCTACATTAGACAGAAGGCTTTCAAACATTCGTCCCCCTTCCTAAGAGTTTGGTTTTGAGAATGTATATGTAGTTCCGTCCAACAACTGCCTTGCCTATTTTTTACATGACGTCCTTAGGCTTAACTGAGCCTTTAGCTCATGACTACCTTTACTGTTACTTTCTTTACACCAGAGTGAGTTCTTTTGTGTATATAGGGTCCAATGTCTGGACTCTGGAGCAGCACCTTTGATGTTGACATTTGCTTCAAACAGCAACTAGTCCTTCAATCATGGTCTTGGCTTACTTTGCTGAACTTTTGACAATTTTTATTCTATTTACAATCTAGTGACCAGTTTCACAATTGTGTACTTTGCGCTTCCTCTAATGTTTTCTAATTATATCAACACATATTGCTTTTGTTTGTTACCATGTTGTTTTCATGTTTAGTTATTCTCCTTTGGTTGAGGCTAGCGCGTTCCTATGAAGCTCATTCTCGACTATGGGATGGTAAGCCTCTCTTTAATGTTTGCTTGTGGCACTCTAGGGATTTGTTTGCTGTGAGTGCACCACACCGTCTGTTTCTTTATGCCTTTGCACTAATATACATTTCTCCTTCACTTTTATGCAGGGCGACTGTTTGACTAACTGACGTTGACAACTGTCTTCACTCTGTAAGTGACTTTTTAGCACTTTCTCGCACTTTTGAATAGGAGAAGTAATCTGGGTCCTGATGAAGCGTCATGGGATCATGTGTTGAATATCAAGACGCGAAACATGTTGACCATATTTTGACAAGATTAGGTACACTACCATTTTTCCTCTGTAGAGTGTAGCGGGACATTATTCGTGCATGCACTCCGTATGATTTTTAACCTTGGCCTGAACTTTTTCCCCTGATTCATTAAAGTGATATTTAAGGCTCAGAGCTAATTTTAACCTTCTTTTTCTCTCCTACTTTTATTCACATTTTCTTGCTTTCACAGTCAGTATTCGTTTCAGACCCCAACCTGGCAAATTGCCTTCGGTTCAGTACCATCCCGGCTGCCGGGGTGGTCCGCCAGACATTGCAGCACCGGTCTGACGAGGAGATAGCCCAGTGATGAAACTTGTCACCCTAATGGGTGCTTGAGGGCTCTCCTGATATGTCTGACTGATCTCGACCCTGCATTCTTATCACTCTGTACATTTTTGGAACAGTGTACCTATTTATCTTATAGTTCGTTTTGGGAGACTGTACACTGGACCATTAATCTCCCAGTCCCTCCTTTTGTATTTGATACAACAAATACTGCTACAGTTCCACATGTAAGCAAACAAACAAACATCAATGAGGCCCATTCAGGTGGTTGTAAATTTGCCAAATGTTTTGCTCTGAATACTATAGCCAGACAACCCAGAGGGAGAAGTAGGTCAAATAATCTACGTAGAGTAGAAGCCAAATTCATTTGGAAACTGTTTTTTTGTTATTTTATTCAAGTCATAGTATTATAAGTTATAATTATAAGTTCCGTTTTGTTACCTTTGTTCTTTCAAATGGATGAATCCTACAATTTTTATCCTCTGGGACTACATCATGTTTTGATTTGATCAACAAAGTCATTTTCAGTACTACGAGGATATGCATAGTGCTTTGGCTACTGGAAGCCTGGGTAAGTGTTTTGCTATTTAATTTTGATTTATAGTTGAAGTTTGAATACTATGGCCCTCATTTCAACTTCAGCGGTCTTCAGGCAAGACCACCACGCGAAATGGCTCCTCCATACCGCCAGTGGTGATTTTGTAACGACTGCTGGATTACAAGTCATAAAACACAAACCGCCCAAAAACAGACACAAAACCATCACCACCAGGCCAACCCACGGCGAAAGAGTGACTGTTCAACCGCCGGCCCCGCCATACCGACACCATTCCTACAGTAATTTTTAGATGCAACCTCCAGCACAGCAGTACATGCACAGTGGTAAACCGTTGGCGATTCTCACCATGGCAGTATGAAAAGGCACCGCCAAAAGTAGCTAGCACCACATTGGCCAGTTTGAATATCCAACACCTGAAACTCATACACACACCACTCACACCTGCACATGCCATCATAAAACACCACTACATACCCACCCACAATCCCTAGTGATAAATACGAGCATACACACTCGACACAAAGCACACCTTAAACACAAAAAAGACAATCTCACTGCTCACGTTGTACAACTCTTCACCACAGCCCACCAGCACCCACAGCCAAACTCCCCCACATCACCACACACCCAGCACTGCATCCGACATGCACACCACATACCCACCCCACAACATGTCATGCCAGAAGCACCCATGGTTCACCGACAATGAGTTTTGAGTCATGGTGGACAAGATCATCAGAGTAGACCCACAGCTCATGGGAGTCTAAGCACAGCAAACATCGATAGCCAGGAAAACAGAGTTAAGGCAGAGGATCGTCAACAGGGTCAACGCAGTCGTCACCTACCTACGCATAAGGGAGGACATCAGGAAGAATTGGAACAACCTCAGGGGGAAGTCCGTTCCATGGCGTCCAGGCATCAGATAGCCATCAACACCTTCTCCCCTTGAGTTGACATTCTGGGAGAAGGTCCTGGACACCATGCAACCCAAGGGCCTGACTGGAATCAGTGGAGGGCTCAACTCTGGAAAGTCAACAATTCCCCCAAGCACCAGCCAATCCTGCCCAGCATACCTCCCGGCCACCCACCACTCTACAACTTACTACAACCTACCCCACTGCACCAGTCCCAAACACCCCACACCCTTCCTCTGCATGCCATACTACCCCACACCCACTATCCCTACTCACTCCCTCCTAATGCAGGGATGACAACCACAGTGTGAAGACCCACAGATCCCACAATCCAGCACAACCCATGCAGCAACGCAGCACAGATCCACTGCACAATGGAATGTCGGCATTGACAATCATACCACAGCCCACACCTACTGGCTGCCACGACTTTGTCACAACACATGGCAATGACAGCAATGCCAACCACCATCCACAACCCTCCATGCCACATGGAAACTGTGCCACAAATCCCTACACCAAATCAAGGTCTGCAGTGCAGCAGCTGCATTGCCATCACTGCGAAGCAAGTTGAGCCACTGCATGCATCGTAATAGGGACATAACAGATACAGTTTCACACCTAATATCCACTGTTTCTATTGATAGGTACCCTGCCACTGCCACCCTGCAGAAGATGCCAGGCTCAGACAGCCCTCCGCAGGATGAAGGCCTCACTGGATGTCTGGATTGGGATGACTTGCCTGGGCAATTCGGGGCCACGGGATAGTCCACCAATAGCAGATCGACCCTGGACACACCGGATGCCCCCACCCATGTGGCAACAACACCACAACCAGCCTATGAACCCCAAACCAGTGCCCCATGGACCTCACAATCAGAGGTGTGCCCCATAGTACAGGGGCCAGAGTCAAGGGCACACACCCCAGATAATGAAGGCCCTGCTGCTACTGTTAGTGGGCACACTGTGCCAGGGGCACAGACACAGGAGGCCAGGGATAGTGGGAGGGGACCCATGGTCCAAGATTCGGGGTAGCCACACCAATTGACTGCCCAGGAGGCCTTCAACCAAGTCCTGGGTGTATACCAGCAGACTCGGGACACAGTAGCCCAGATCCTCGCTACCATGCAGGAAACCCATAGGCTGCAGGAGGAATACTATCAGGAGGCCATGTAACAGTGGCAGGCCCACAATGCCACCATGGCCTCCATAGCCGGGGTGCTTAAGGACCTGGCCACCATCCTGCGTGAGTCCACTACCCACCAGCAGGCCCCTTCCACTGGCCACGTCCCATTAGAGCCCTCCACGTCAGCAGCAGTCAGTGATATGAAGGCCCCACCACAGGACCCGCAGGACACCAGCACCCCTGCCCCTGTTGCTGTGGAATCGCTATGAAAGCGAGTGCATCCAACTAGACATCCAGCCGGACATGATGCCAAGACCACAACCACCACCAGGAAGTGACCATCTCCTGAACATTCTCCCTTGTGAGTGACTGAGACACCCTGTCGACTGTCCACTCTCATATCTCCATTTTCCCATAGCCAGCAAACTTGACCTGGACTACCCATTTCTGGCCTCACCACTCTGATGATCTCCGCTGCCACGACCCCACTCATCACTCCTTGCACTTGTACCTCCCAAATGAACACCATTAAGCACAATTCCTTCCTACGACTTTGTTTGTCATGAGTACGAATGGAACTGTCAATATATGTGCAACTGGAAACCCATCGCCCAGCACATGCATGGGAGGGTAAAAGAGGGGGGAGCAAAATGCAGGGAGGTCGATCGTGGAGCAGCCAGTGGCAGGAGATATGTGTCCAGGGAGGCAACAGGTCAGACAGGGATGAGAGTACACCACTACAACGTCCTGAAAGTACAGCAGACAGGGACAGGAATCACTGTAGGAGTCACAGATCAATAGCCAGCTCAATACAAATGCACTGTAGGAACAGGTATCCAGGCCGATATGGCAGTTAAGTCTGCAACAAAAAGGCCTCTACCAACACACAAAAACAAAACATACCAACCCAATGCTCAGACCCTCATAGCACCCAGTGCCAGACCTGACCCCATACCCACTGCCACCAACAACAATGTAGCACTGCCACCCAATGTCAACTCCCAGGATAAATATTGTACAGATGCAACAACCGTGTGGCACACATGTAGCACTTGAACTGGCAGCTCAGAGAACATTGAAAATACACATTGATGGCACAGGTGCACCAGCACAACAGCTTCCTGAATATAGGTCTGACCTGTACACTGTGACTACCTAACCCCCAACCCACCCAGATTCAGAGTTGCAACCAATACCGTCAGTGGTCACAGACAAAAGGAGGTAGCAGGGACAAGGCAGCCAGTTGTAGAGGACACATACAAGACAGTTGACACATACCTGCATCTCAGTTGAAGTGCTGTCGAATCAGCTCTGCCGTGGAGTCAGCTGCATCCATGCAGGATGAAGGAATCATGAACAGAGCCTGTGAACCTGGCCGTCGCCTGGGAGATGTATTGGTTAGCAAGACAGACCACCTGCACATAAACCGAATTAAACTTTTTGTGGTTCTTATAGACCTGTTCACTCCTTCTGGGTGGCACCAGGGCAATGTGGGTGCCATCAGTGGCCCCAATGAAGTGAGGGACATGTGCCACTCTATAGAATGCGGCCTTGACAGTGGGCAATTCTACACATTGAGGGAACCGGATGTAGCTTCCAAGTTGTTTGAACAAGGTAAATAGTACATCCCTCAGTACGTTGCTAAACATGGGCTGCAACATCCCTGCTGTCAGGCTCACTGAGATCTGGAAGGAGCCAGAGGCAAGGTAGTGGTGGACTGAAAATACCTGCACCATGGGAGGGATGGCATTGGGATGGCAAATCGCAGGCAACAGATCCGGCTCCAACTGGACAACTAGTTCCATGATGGTCTCATAGTTCAGGAAATAGGTCGGGATGATGTGACTCTCCTCCAGGGTGTCAAGGTCGACTAGTGGCCTGTACACTGGTGCATTCCTCATCCTCAACCTTACATCATACTTGGGAACAGGAGAGAGTTGGCATTATGTTGTGCACAAATGACTGTGTCGACTGTGTTGATGTGGCCTCAGGTCACCAAAGGTCACTAATGATGCACTTACATTTCACCGACAATACACATTGGACATGCAAAAATGGCAGCTACCTGTTCTGCATGCATGGGACAGGTGGAAGTGAGGTCATCCTGCCAGTGTAACACATCATGGCAGTAGGCGGTCACAACCGCTGTGCAACTCACCATTGGTTAACACTGTTGTCTATGGGAGGCAGGAACCAATGGTGATTGCCGCCAGCAGTGATGGTGATGTCGGCGGCAGCAGTGACCGCCATTTCATGTGCTCCTGCTCACTTGACTCCTGAACCTCATGCACTGAAGATCTCCACTGCATGTGTTTCTGTGTTGTGACTCTGGCAGCCAAGTTGCCACATCCTGCAGACGAGAGAGCCCCAGCCTTCACCAAGAAAGAGTTGGCGCGGCTCGTGGACCGGGTCCTGCCCCTCTATGGACAGTTGTATGGGGCACCAGAGCAGCAGGTGAGCCCAATGTCATTGTCCCGTATGTGAGTGGTGTGCATGGGCTGGGGGCCTTTGTATGTGGCAGTGTGTCTGGAGCATGGACATGGGTGAGTGGCATAAGGCCACGTTGGGTGATGACGTGTGGGTGTGGAAGTCTGATGTGTGCTGTTCACAGCTGTCCCAGGGATGCCACATGACTGTGTTCCTCTGTCTATGTCACCCATGCAGATCAGCGTCTATCAGAAGAAGGGGATTTGGCGTGTCATCACCAAGCAAGTGCGGACCCTGGGGGTCCATGCCCAGCGGAGCACCTACTTCAGGAAGTGGTGGGAGGACCTGAGACGCTGGGCCTGGAAGGCCACGGAGGCCCAGCTGGGGAGGTCCTCCCAATAAGGAAGGGGTGCCAATTGGACCCTGTCCCCCCTAATGGCCCACATATTGACTGTGGCCTACCCTGAGGTAGAAGGGTGCTTGAGGGCAGCACAGCAGCCACATGGGGGTAAGCACACACTCCCACTTGCAACATGTTTTGCCATAGTGACTTTGGTGCGCACCATTGGGTAGCTGTGGTGTGGGTGCTTGGTACAATGATGTCCACTATGGGTAGTGTCCATCTGGGCAGGATTGGTGTCACAGGTGTGGGTAATGCCATGCTGTCAGTGAATACGAGGCAGCTTCCTCCAATGTTGTAACTGTGTGGCCACCTACTAGCTAGATGTGCTTGCCAGATCACGGCAGGAGGATGATTGGACCTGGGATGTCAGGTCATTGTGATTAGTCCTTGCCAACCACTGTGCAAGGAGTGGATCCCGGGACCTCAATCAGCTGGCAGGCACTGCATGTGTAGTGGGGTAGGGTGCGCCAAGTGGTCACAGTGCTAATTGACAATAGCCAAGTAGGCCTGCCAACTAGCCAGGCAGGATTCTGTTGGGTGTACAGTTCATTACATGCCTTTTTCAACTGCCATGGGTAGTGGGCAGGTACTGGAGTGGTGTGGCGGGTATGCCATTCCTCATGTACATGTCTGCATCAGTCAGAGCATCAGCAGTTGACATATGCATTGTTGTGATTTCTCCCATAGTGTTTCCTAGTTGTAGGATGTTCAGGGGTGGGAATAGTGTATCATTGCATGGCATGGCATAAATACTGATGTTCTACCCTGTGTTACTATTGTGCTTGCATTGACTGATTGCACCGTGTCTCTTTCTCTCTTGCTCCCTCCCTGTCCTCCTCTTTCTTTGTGTACATCAGCATCATCTGGTGAAGAAGAAGAGGTACCAGAGAGTGGGAAAGATGCAGCCCACAGGGCCCAGGAGGCTGACACCAGCGGAGCCGAGGGGACCAGTGAGATGGAGGACAAGGGAGTGCCACGGGGGAGACTAGGTCGACCACTATATTGTCTGATTCCTCCTCCAATGGTGGTTCCTTGGTGGTGGCGGACCAATCTAGGACATCCTAGCACCATCCTTGTCCACCACCCACTTACCAGCACTGCCCTGCCTGTAGCGCCCCACTCAGTTGCCCGTTCTGCTCACACAAGAGGGTGGGCATCTTCTTTGCCACATGCACCTCTGCTTCTGCCCCAGTCCGCCATGCTACTCTCAATGAGGAGGCTATACACCTCCTGAGGTCCATCTCTGGGGGGCAGACAACTATCATGAATGCCATCCAGGGACTGGCATCCCAGATACAACAGACAAATGTGTTCCTGGAAGGCATTCACTGTGCCCTGTCTGGTCTACAGAGATCATTTCAGGCTCTGGCCTCCTCCTTGTATGCAGCCAGTGTCCCATAGTCTTCCATTCCCCCTCAAGCTACCTGTTCCCATACCCAATTTCCTCTCCCCTCACCCATTCAAGGCACACCTACTGACCCAATTGCATTCACATTAACAGACATGGTATACAAGGACAGACATAAGCACCATAATCAGCACCACTGCCATGCACACACACACATGCAGACATGACAACATCCACACCCTGCACCAACTCCCCCACTGCCTCCTCCTCACAGTCAGTACACCACTCACACCTGCAGTCAACAGCACATCAGTCACTGATCCAGCCACATGTACCCACACTACCACCATCACCACATTATCTGACCCCCATTCATGCACCCCATACACCACTGGCACAGACATCATGACTGTCAACACACCCACGTGCAGCACATCCACCCTACCTGCAGACACCACCCCAACGTACACTCACACATCCCCCTGCCATCTCCCTGCATCTCCTCCCCACGTCCTCCAGTACATCTAAACGCCCGGACTCGCCCACCCTACAGTCTCTCAGCATACACGTTTCATCCACCAAGGCACCTGCACTTAAGGCACCTCCACATACACATCTCACAACCATACCCATTCCCTCCTCTCCCAAACGTCCTTACCTTGACCTCCCTTGTGTCCCCAAAAAATGTTTCCTCCAAATGTTTTACCTGTTCCCTACCACTGCCCCACTCCAGGTTCCCACCAAGTGGCCTGCTACCCTTCCAAGGCCCCTGCCTTCAGCCTCCCAGTCCACAATGCCCCCCTCGTCATGCCCGTCCACCACCTGCCACTTCCGCCCGTCACGTCTACTGCTCCTCCTGCCAAACCCAAGCCCATGGCCTCTCCCTCCAGTTCCAAGGCCAAGTCCAACCCCCCCCGGGCTAAACACCCACCCTCCAAGGCAAGCCCAAGAACCCCCCTCCAAATCCACCTCCAAGGACCCCCCACCAAGCCCAGACCAAAGGACCCCCCCCCAAGCCTAAAGCTCCCTCCCCCCTTGAGATGCCTGCAAACCCCATTGATGTACTTTCCCTGTGGAGGCCAACACTTTGCAGTCAGAAGTCATGTACGGCGTCACCTTGTGCCCAGTGTGCTCAGGGCACTGTGGGACTTATTGGCTGTCCCTTGAGCATGTGTGTATATAGTTTTATTCCTGATTTTACCATATTATGATATATCTGCACCACAACACTGTTGGATTTGATGGTACCTACCTTGTCTTGGCTTTCCTTCCATATGCATGTGTGGTGGTTGTTGGTATTAGCGTTTATGCATGTGTGTGTGTGTGTTGGTATTGGTGTTTGTTTGTGAGTGTATGTGGGCATGGATTCCCCTGCAATGTGTATGTTGTGTGTGTGGACTAACATCGTTCTCTCAAGTGTGTGCTAGGCTTGTGTACTTACTGTTGGTATCTTGGTCGCCGCCGCTGGTCCTGGAGTAGTATGTCCAGGTAGAGCATTGGGGGGAGTTGCAATTCTTGTGCCATGGTGCCTACGGACATGCCTTTGTTCCTGAAGGTGAGTGTTCCCTTTTATATTGTTTGTTTCCACCAGGCTTTTGGTGGTGGTGGATCCACCCCGGAAATCATGGGGGTGTGCAACCTCGTAATGTGGTCATGGGATACTGCCTGACCACAGGCCTGGAGATGGCTGCCGCCAGCGGCGCCAGCCCCTCCGCAGTGGTGGTCCGAGAGGTAACTTGGCTGTTTTCTACAGGTGCCTTCCCAGTACTTGTGATATGGCGGTCTTCACCACGGACCTGTGGAGGTGTGTCCGCCAACTCCACTGCGGCAGTCCATTGACTGCCAAACTCGTAATGAGGGCCTAATTTTGCAATGGAGGAAATCAAAAGTAGGTGAAGTCTTGAACCAGTGTGACGGCTCTTGAAGATTTGTCTCAAGAGCATCTTAACACTGTGAGTCATGCACATATATAGAAGTCAGCTGCATTCAGTATAGTGTTGTCAATTCTTGATAGTTGATGAAATTCATGCATATAAAGCAGAAATGAATAGTAGATATGTTACTTCATTGTCATATGTTTCATCTGACATCGATAATACTGCTCCCAAACATGAACTTATTTTTAATATAATAGTCGTATTCAGCAAAGAGCATGTTTACAACTAAAGGAGTGTATAACTAATGGTATTATTTTCTCTCTTTCATTTTCTTCAAATTAACAGAATTTTAGTTTTTCATCTGTGAAAAATTGCAATGTAACATAATATTAGGGAGTCTGTTAGTTTTCACTTGGTTTGTAGTATTTGAATGATGGCGTATGGACTATAGGTCACGTGATCAATTCTGGGCAATACACATTGTTGTTTTTGTTCCTCCATTAAAATGGCAAAGCCATCCGATGTGTCTCGCCTTTTGGCCTTGAAAAGTAAGGTACATTACTGTGATTCATTTTCTATATATGTGTATGTGTGTGTGTGTGTATACATATGCAATATATGTATAGAGATAGATAGATAGATAGATAGATAGATAGATAGATAGATAGATAGATAGATAGATAGATAGATAGATAGATAGATAGATAGATAAAGAGAGAACTCTGGATAGGTCCCAAGTTTAGGTGGAGAGCACCTCAAGTAAGGAGCACCCTGCAGTACCAGCTACACTTAGATTTGCTCACCTCAAACGTGAGTTTTTTGATGAAGTTTTTAAGTGTGGGATTAGCACAGTCAATCCATGCTGAGATAGAAAGGGACAAAGGCCCTCATTTCGACCCTGGTGGTCGGCGGTAATTTGGAGAAAGGTACTGCCTACAGGCTAATGGTACCTTTTTCCCAAATTATGACATTGGCGGTTTGGCTCAAGCCAAACTGCCAATGTACCAGTCCGTCCGCCAGAGTGGTAATGGCCGCTGGGCTGGAGACTTCGGTCTCCAGCCAGGTGGCCATCACAATCCCACCCTCAGGATTATGACCCCCACCACCACCATGGTTTTCGTGGCAAGCGTATCGCCACAAAAACCATGGCGGTAGGCACTATCAGTGCCAGGGAATTCTTTCCCTGGCACTGATAAGGGCCTCCCCCTCCCCAGAGTCCCCCCCTCCCTCCCTTTCCTGCCCCCGGCACACATGTATACACCCACACGCGCACACATACACACTCTTACACACATGAATACCCACATCCACCCACGCATGCACACATACATACCCACAAACTGCAACACACACCAACATACATTGTTGCACACACGCATTCACAACACAAAACATACATGTACACTCACATTCAGTCATTCACACACCCATTCAATGTGACTCACACCCACATGCACGCATACAAAAACAGACACACACCCCAACACACAACACCGCGGAGAACCTGACTTACCTGCTTGCAGAGAGTCCTCTGGCAGGAGACGGGATGCGGCGGCCAGCAAAACACCAACAGGCCCATGCTCATGATACAGTTAGCAGTGTTTTGCTGGTGTTGAACTGCTGCTAACAGCAGCACCACCTTACCGCTGTCCACTGCCATGACCGTTGATGGTATTCCACCAGCCTTCTGGTGGAATTCCGTCTACGATCATAATGGGGGTGGGTGGCTGGTAGCCAAAGGTGACGGTATGTTGCCATCGCCCTGGCAGTAGGCGGTCAATACCGCCAATGTTGTAATGAGGGCCAAAGTCTTATGCCATTAGTATAGCAAAATCTTTAAGTTTAAGCATATGATTAGCTCAGTGCCATCCTTGCTGAGCTGTAAGATAACAAAGGGGGTCATTCTGACCTTGGCGGTAAAAGCCGCTTACCGCCGGTCAGAAGGCCGCCACAATACCGCCGCGGCCGCGGTCAGCCACCACCGATATTCTGACCCACAACTGCAAAACCTCAGAAAATCCGCCCTCCACTGCAGTCCGCCACATCAGCGGCCAGCGGTAAACTGGAGAAGACCAAACCTCCACCGCCACGCCAACAGAAATACGCCCATCCCATTATGACCCGCAAATCGACGCGGCGGTCATTCAACCGCGGTATTCCATTGGCGGTACACACCGCCGCGGTCAAAATACACACACCTTTACAAACCCCTACCACATTGGACAATTTGAAAGGCACACACCTGAAACACATACACACACCACTCCCACACATCCAATACCATATAAAACACACACCCACATCACCCACAAACCCCTACCAACAAAAACCAGAGACGAAGGAGAGAGAGACACATCAGAGAATAGAGAGCCAGACACACAGAGGCACACCACAACATCACACATACCACATAGAAGCACAAAGCACCACACACCAACACACACATCATCACATACACCACCCCACACCTCATACACACCACCCCATGGCACCACAAAGGCACCCACGCTTTTCGGACCAAGAACTCCGGGTCATGGTGGAGGAGATCATAAGAGTGGAACCCCAGCTCTTCGGCTCACAGGTCCAGCACACCACCATAGCAAGGAAGGCGGAGCTCTGGCAGCGGATCGTGGACAGGGTCAACGCGGTGGGACAGCATCCCAGAAATCGAGAGGACATCCGCAAACGATGGAACGACCTACGGGGGAAGGTGCGCTCGATGGTCTCGCGACACAACATCGCAGTGCAGAAGACTGGCGGGGGACCCCCACTCACTCCACCCGAATTCACAACATGGGAGCAAGAGGTACTAAACATCCTGCATCCTGACGGCCTCGCTGGAGTACACGGAGGAATGGACTCTGGTAAGTACAAGGCCAACCACTTCACCCCCCCCAGCATGCTAACCCCCACCCTCACCCCCAACCCCCAGCACACATCCTCCCTGAGAATGTCTCCCCAGCACAACCCACCCAACACCAACCCCTGCATGCCACCCCCAAACTATGGACACCCATCACCTAAGCATGACCACTGCACATACCCATCCCCCCCCCACAAAACACCCTCACAACACCTCCCTCAAGGGAATGCCAGCACTGGGGGACAAGGGCACCCATAAAACGCAAGCTAATGCACACACAGAAACAATAACCATACCCTCTTACCCCATGCAGGACCCGAACGACAACACACCGGTCAGGAGGGACCAGAAATGTCCATCCCACCCCCGGAACAGGCCCCTAGTGATGACAGCAGCTCTGTCGACCTGGAACCTGACGACCAGCCCGGACCATCGGGGACCTCTGGGCAGTCGGTTCCCCTCACCCAGACACAGGCCACTGCAGACCCAACCCCCTCTGGGAACAACAGCACAGCTCCCACCCAGCGGGCCCATGCCTCTGTCTCTAGGACAGGTCAAGCAGCGGTGTGTCTACCACTACAGGGCCCCCAGGGTAACCCACCAACCCAACAACAACAGGGACCTGGGGGCAGTGGGAGTGGGCACACCGTCCAGGGGACAGAGGCCCAGGGAAACAGGGCAACTCGGAGGGCTGCTGTGCGACAGGGGGGGGAGGAGAGGCCCAGGGAACCCACTCTCCAAGAGGCCCTCACCACCATCATGGCAGCCTACCACCACTCACAAGAGACGATGGCGACGGTACTGGCCAGGTTCCAGGAGATCCAGGCACAGCAGGAGCAACGCTACATGGGGTTCAGCGACCAACTCAGCAACATCTCAACCGCTATGGGGAGCATAGTCCAGGCCCTGAACCGTATAGAGGACAAGTTTCGGGACCATGTGGCATCACACAGGGCCCCTGTCACTAGCCAGGAACAGGAACAGCCTACCACCTCCGCCGGCGCTAGTGGACAGGAGGCCCCACCACAACGACAGCCCACCAGAACCCCACCTCCTGCTGAACAACAACCGCCCCACAAAAGGAGCCTGAGATAAAAAAAAACGACAGAGAAGGATGTCAAGTCCCCCGCCAGCATCACATACCCCCTGAAGTCCTCCCACTGTTCCACATTGCCACCCTGTCAAACCTTGAACTGCCCCTGGTCCATCCTGCCACAGGCATATGGACAATGCACCTGTGAGACTGAGAACTGGATTCCGCCATGGACATTACTCCACCCCCACCCATCACTGTTTCACTATCATGTACCTATATCTATGCACTAATAATAAATCACACATTGCACTGAAATCAATCAGGACTCAGCCTGTCTTATTTACAAATGTATGACACATTACATATCAATTACGTATTATTAACATTGTGAATTACACATACCGAGGTAACTTAGCATTAGTCCATGGGCCAACCAAGCCGACGTCACGCAGTGGCTCATACAGCACAGAAAAGGGAAGGGAAAATCAAACATCATGTTTATAGGTCTGGGGGGAAATCGACAAAGTTGAGATGCAGGAGGCTTTCAGGAAATGTAAAATGGCATGGGTGATTATTACCTGTGTGCTACTGGAAATACTGTTCTATTACTCTGTCCCTGTTGTCTGTGTCGTCCTCTGAGTCTTCCTCCTCTTCACTCTCCGCAGGCTCCACAGCTGCTTCAACACCACCATCTGCACCATCCTCCTGCAGGAAAGGAACCTGACGTCGCAATGCCAGATTGTGAAGCATACAGCAGGCCACGATGATGTGGCACACCTTCTTTGGTGAGTACATCAGGGATCCCCCAGTCATATGCAGGCACCTAAACCTGGCCTTCAGGAGGCCAAAGGTCCTTTCGATGATCCTCCTAGTTCGCCCATGGGCCTCATTGTACCGTTCCTCTGCCCTGGTCCGGGGATTCCTCACTGGGGTCAGTAGCCAAGGCAGGTTGGGGTAACCAGAGTCACCTATTAGCCACACACGTTGTCTCTGTAGCTGCTCCATCACATAGGGGATGCTGCTATTTCGCATCACATACGCGTCATGCACTGACCCTGGGAACTTGGCATTTACATGGGAGATGTACTGGTCAGCCAAACAGACCACCTGGACATTCATCGAATGATAACTTTTTCTGTTTCTGTACACCTGCTCATCGTCTTTTGGGGGTACCAAAGCCACATGGGTCCCATCAATGGCACCAATGATGTTGGGGATATGTCCAAGGGCATAGAAATCACCCTTCACTGTAGGCAAGTCACCCTCCTCTGGGAAAATGATGTAGCTCCGCATGAGTTTCATCAGGGCAGACAACACTCTGCTCAAAATCTTTGAAAACATAGGCTGAGACATTCCAGATGACATGGCTACTGTGGTCTGGAATGACCCAGTTGCCAAAAAATGGAGGACTGACAAAACCTGCACCAGAGGGGGAATCCCTGTGGGTTGGCGGATGGGGGACATCAGGGCTGGCTCCAGCTGGGCACACAGTTCATGGATAGTGGCACGGTCAAGTCTGTATCGAAGTATTATATGGCGTTCTTCCATTGTCGACAGGTCCACCAGCGGTCGGTACACGCGAGGATTCGTCCTTCTCCTCGCAAGTCCCAGCGGACGGTGCCTAGGAAGGACAACATGGAGCACAGAGTCAGGCAAACCACAGATACGTACAGACAGCTTGCACAGTCAAAGAATGGCAATGGGTTGAAAGGCGTGTATGTGTGGCAATGCAAGGCCTAGGCCTGTGTGTCGCAGTCAAAAATAAGCCATGTAGGCCCTTGAAATGGCGGCTGCCTGACCTGTGAAGTGGGACAATGGGATGTGAGGTCAATGCGCTGGCGGGGCACACCGTGGCGGTAGGCGGTCGAAGACCGCGGCGCAAAGCCGCATTGGTTAACATTGAACCCTATGGGTTTCAGGAGCCAATGACGATGTGCGCCGGCGGTCGCGGTACGCACCGCCGCGGTACGCACCGCCGCGGGCGTGACCGCCATTTTCTATCTGATTAATCACTCGAGACCTGATCATCCACAGGAGAGGACCTATACTGCAAGTGCTGCTGTGACCTCGGTCTGGAAGATACAATGGCTGCTGCGACTGGGGAAAGGGCCCCTGCCTTCACATCTGAAGAGTTGGAGAAGCTCGTGGATGGGGTCCTCCCCCAGTATGCGCTACTCTACGGTCCTCCAGACCAACAAGTGAGTACACCGGGTGCACATGGAACGGGCTATGCCTGTGTGGATTGGGGTGGATGTAAGTTGGTGGGGTGGGGGGCGAATGAGGAGTGCAACGCCCGACAGATGAGAGCATGTGCCATATGGCAAAGTTGGTGGGGGGGCCAATCACATCTAACATGCAGGTCATTGATGATTTCCTCCTTTCCACCCTGTACATTTCTAATAGGTCAGCGCCCATCAGAAGATCGAGATTTGGCGTGCCATCGCCAAGGAAGTCCGGAACGTGGGGGTCCACAACAGACGGGGCACCCACTGCCGCAAGAGGTTGGAGGACATCCGCCGCGGAACAAGGAAGACCGCAGAAACACTGCTGGGGATGGCCTCCCAACCTAGGAGGGGTGCCAGTCGCACCATGACCCCCCTGATGTCCCGGATCCTGGCGGTGGCCTACCCTGAATTGGATGGGCGCCTTAAGACATCACAGCAGACACAAGGGGGTGAGTATCAGCACATTCTCCTATCTTTCTGCGCAGTGGAGGCGTCTGGGTGGGGGAGGAGGGCTGTGGGTGACATTAGGCCAGGGCGCTTTCTGTAGTGTAGACCTCTCCCTTAGGCATGGCCCTGTGCCCCCGGCCCCCACCTCTGTAGGGTGACAAGTACAGCCATTGAAGGTCCAGCATCTCCCATGTGCGCGTTTGACGTCTCTTGGCCTGTTGTCCTAGTCAGTAGTATTGAGTAGTGTACCCCAAATGCGCGGCTTAGTGCATTAGGCTCCTGTGTCTGTCCTCTCCGCCAACGGTGTTGACATTGCATGCACTCAACCTGGTCTTCTTTTTTCTCCCCCCACCCTTTCTCTTCATCTTCTTGTGCATGTGTGCATTAGCATCATCAGGCGGAGGAGATTTGGCATCGGAGCACGAGGGAGCTGCAGGACACAAGGCCCCGGTGGGCCCAGGAACAGACACCGAGGGCACCAGTGATCCGGAGGGTGAGGGGAGCACCACGACGGGGACCGCTGGTGAGGGCAGCGACAGCGACACGTCCTCGGATGGGAGCTCCCTAGCGGTGGCGGCAACATCCGTGCCCCCCGCCTCTAAAGGTACAGCCGCCACCCAGCGCACCAGCCCCGCCCTCCCAGCAGCCCCTCAGTCTTCGCTCCGTGCCCGTTCGCCCAGGAAGGCGCGCGTCTCCTTCGCCCCAGGCACCTCAGCCCCTGCCCCTGTTGCCCCTGCTGCCCTCAGTGCGGAGCTCATTGACCTGGTAAGGACGCTCATTGTTGGGCAGACGACCCTTTTGAATGCCATCCAGGGTGTGCAAAGGGAGTTGCAACAGAGCAATGCGTACCTGGAGGGCATTCATTCGGGTCAGGCTGCCCATCAACGAGCGTTCACTGCTCTGGCCTCAGCACTGACGGCAGCCATTGTCCCTGTTTCCAGCCTCCCTCTTCTTACTGCCTCCAGCCTTTCTCTGTCTCCTGTTCCTCAGCCTATCCCATCCACACCATCAGACCAGCCTGCACACACCTCAACACCCAAGAGCAGCTCATCCAAACACAAGCACCACAGATCCCACAAACACTCACCCAAGCAACACCCAGATGCAGACATTCCAACAGTCACAACCACCTCTGTGTCCCCCTCCTCCTCGTCTCCCTCCTCCCTCCCTGTGACGTCTACACTCACACCTGCATGCACCCCAACATCAGCCAGTGCTTCCATCACCACCTCACACTCCAGTACAGTCCACCCTCGTGCAGTCACCACCCCCACTGCCATGTACACGTCCCCTGTGTCCTCTCCCACTGTGTCTGTCACCCCCTCTTCCAAGACACACAAACGCAGGCAGCCACCCACCCAACAGACATCCACCTCAGGACAGCCTACAGCACCAGCACCTTCACCCAATGACAGCACACCTGACTCTCCTACAACCACCTCCTCTTCCTCCACTTCCATCTCCACTTCTCCTACCCTTTACCTTGGCCCTAAAAAACTTTTCCTGGCTAATCTTGACCTCTTGCCCTCCGATGAGCTCCCCCCTCCATCTGCAAAGAGTCCCAAGAGCACCGCAGCCACCACCAGCCCAGCTTCGGGTGTCACTGTTGTGCATGGGTTCTGGAGCCCACCCTTTGCCAGCAGTGACACATCGATCAGCAGCAAGGACACGTCCAGCCCCCCCCCCCGGCAAGAGGACCCGCAAATACAAGGGCCGCCGTGCGAGGACCGACAGGGCTGCCCCCAAGGAGCAATGTGCGGCCACTTCACCACCCACACCATCTAGGGGAGGCAAGGGCCCGAGAGCCCCATCAAAGGAGCGGAAGGGCAGCAGGAGCGCGGAAAAGGTGGACCCCACATGTCACATCCCAGCTGGGAAGGAGGACACTAAGGAGGCCAGGAGTCCGTCCCCGAAGGGTCCAGAAACGTCACGGTCCGAGGGCGACTGAGCAGGGAGTCCAGGCCAGGTCTGGCTCCCTTGACCTGCTGGATGAGCACCGCTGAACAGGGCCCGCCGTGGAGAAGAGCACCGCTGAACAGGGCCTGCCGTGCAGAAGAGCACCGCTGAACAGGGCACGCCGTGGAGAAGAGCACCGCTGAACATGGCCCGCCGTGCAGAAGAGCACCACTGAACAGGGCCCGCGGTGCAGAAGAGCACCGCTGAACAGGGCCCGCCGTGGAGAAGAGCACCGCTGAACAGGGCCCGCCGTGGAGAAGAGCACCGCTGAACAGGGCCCGCCGTGCAGAAGAGCACCGCTGAACAGGGCCCGCCGTGGAGAAGAGCACCGCTGAACAGGGCCCGCCGTGAGGATAGGCACCGCTGAAGAGGGCCCGCCGTGGAGAAGAGCACCGCTGAACAGGGCCCGCCGTGAGGATAGGCACCGCTGAAGAGGGCCCCGCCGTCTCAAGCACCGCTCCGCTGGGCCCCGCCGTCTCAAGCACCGCTCCGCTGGGCCCTTCTTCTCAAGCACCGCTCCGCTGGGCCCCGCCGTCTCAAGCACCGCTCCGCTGGGCCCTTCTTCTCAAGCACCGCTCCGCTGGGCCCCGCCGTCTCAAGCACCGCTCCGCTGGGCCCTTCTTCTCAAGCACCGCTCCTCTGGGCCCTTCCTGTCAAGCACCGCTCCGCTGGGCCCTTCTTCTCAAGCACCGCTCCGCTGGGCCCTTCTTCTCAAGCACCGCTCCGCTGGGCCCCGCCGTCTCAAGCACCGCTCCGCTGGGCCCTTCATCTCAAGCACCACTCCGCTGGGCTGATCTTCTCAAGCACCGCTCCGCTGGGCCCTTCTTCTCAAGCACCGCTCCGCTGGGCCCCGCCGTCTCAAGCACCGCTCCGCTGGGCCCTTCCTGTCAAGCACCGCTCCGCTGGGCCCTTCTTCTCAAGCACCGCTCCGCTGGGCCCCGCCGTCTCAAGCACCGCTCCGCTGGGCCCTTCTTCTCAAGCACCGCTCCGCTGGGCCCCGCCGCCTCAAGCACCGCTCCGCTGGGCCCTTCCTGTCAAGCACCGCTCCGCTGGGCCCTTCATCTCAAGCACCGCTCCGCTGGGCCCTTCATCTCAAGCACCGCTCCGCTGGGCCCTTCTTCTCAAGCACCGCTCCGCTGGGCCCTTCTTCTCAAGCACCGCTCCGCTGGGCCCTTCCTGTCAAGCACCGCTCCGCTGGGCCCTTCATCTCAAGCACCGCTCCGCTGGGCCCTTCATCTCAAGCACCGCTCCGCTGGGCCCTTCATCTCAAGCACCGCTCCGCTGGGCCCTTCTTCTCAAGCACCGCTCCGCTGGGCCCTTCCTGTCAAGCACCGCTCCGCTGGGCCCTTCTTCTCAAGCACTGCTCCGCTGGGCCCCGCCGTCTCAAGCACCGCTCCGCTGGGCCCTTCTTCTCAAGCACCGCTCCGCTGGGCCCCGCCGTCTCAAGCACCGCTCCGCTGGGCCCTTCCTGTCAAGCACCGCTCCGCTGGGCCCTTCATCTCAAGCACCGCTCCGCTGGGCCCTTCATCTCAAGCACCGCTCCGCTGGGCCCTTCTTCTCAAGCACCGCTCCGCTGGGCCCTTCTTCTCAAGCACTGCTCCGCTGGGCCCCGCCGTCTCAAGCACCGCTCCGCTGGGCCCTTCCTGTCAAGCACCGCTCCGCTGGGCCCTTCATCTCAAGCACCGCTCCGCTGGGCCCTTCATCTCAAGCACCGCTCCGCTGGGCCCTTCTTCTCAAGCACCGCTCCGCTGGGCCCTTCCTGTCAAGCACCGCTCCGCTGGGCCCTTCTTCTCAAGCACCGCTCCGCTGGGCCCCGCCGTCTCAAGCACCGCTCCGCTGGGCCCTTCTTCTCAAGCACCGCTCCGCTGGGCCCCGCTGTCTCAAGCACCGCTCCGCTGGGCCCTTCCTGTCAAGCACCGCTCCGCTGGGCCCTTCATCTCAAGCACCGCTCCGCTGGGCCCTTCATCTCAAGCACTGCTCCGCTGGGCCCTTCTTCTCAAGCACCGCTCCGCTGGGCCCCGCCGTCTCAAGCACCGCTCCGCTGGGCCCTTCCTGTCAAGCACCGCTCCGCTGGGCCCTTCATCTCAAGCACCGCTCCGCTGGGCCCTTCATCTCAAGCACCGCTCCGCTGGGCCCTTCTTCTCAAGCACCGCTCCGCTGGGCCCTTCTTCTCAAGCACCGCTCCGCTGGGCCCTGCCGTCTCAAGCACCGCTCCGCTGGGCCCTTCCTGTCAAGCACCGCTCCGTTGGGCCCTTCCTGTCAAGCACCGCTCCGCTGGGCCCTTCATCTCAAGCACCGCTCCGCTGGGCCCTTCATCTCAAGCACCGCTCCGCTGGGCCCTTCTTCTCAAGCACCGCTCCGCTGGGCCCCGCCGTCTCAAGCACCGCTCCGCTGGGCCCTTCCTGTCAAGCACCGCTCCGCTGGGCCCTTCATCTCAAGCACCGCTCCGCTGGGCCCTTCATCTCAAGCACCGCTCCGCTGGGCCCTTCTTCCCAAGCACCGCTCCGCTGGGCCCTTCTTCTCAAGCACCGCTCCGCTGGGCCCCACCGTCTCAAGCACCGCTCCGCTGGGCCCTTCCTGTCAAGCACCGCTCCGCTGGGCCCTTCATCTCAAGCACGGCTCCGCTGGGCCCTTCATCTCAAGCACCGCTCCGCTGGGCCCTTCATCTCAAGCACCGCTCCGCTGGGCCCCGCCGTCTCAAGCACCGCTCCGCTGGGCCCTTCTTCTCAAGCACCGCTCCGCTGGGCCCTTCCTGTCAAGCACCACTACGCTGGGCCCTTCTTCTCAAGCACCGCTCCCCTGGACCCTTCCTGTCAAACACCGCTCCGCTGGGCCCTTCTTCTCAAGCACCGCTCCGCTGGTCCCCGCTGTCTCAAGCACCGCTCCGCTGGGCCCCGCCGTCTCAAGCACCGCTCCGCTGGGCCCTTCCTCTCAAGCACCGCTCCGCTGGGCACCGCCGTCTCAATCACTGTTTATGGTTCACTGTGCCCACCATGCCTCCTCCTTGACCAGTGGAGACTGTCATCCACCTGATGGACTGTGGCTTTGCACTCCCCAGGATGGTACAGTGGGCAGCCCACCCACTGTAGAGACATTGAGAGACTGTGGCTTTGCACTCCCCAGGATGGTACAGTGGGCAGCCCACCCACTGTAGAGACATTGAGAGACTGTGGCTTTGCACTCCCCAGGATGGTACAGTGGGCATGGTGGCTCCTCGTGGATCTGGCGTCGGGAACTCATGTGGCTGTGGTGCCCCCCCTTCCTTTCCCCTGAGGTGCCTGTAGTTTTTACATCTGATGCCCCTGCAGTGTTCTCTCCAAAGGACTCAGGTCTCCTGTGTGGGCTTTGCCCTTGTTTCTCAAAACTTTGGCCAACGGACATGATGAATTCGTAGGATGTGCAGGACTTGTTACTTCAGTTATACACTGATGTGTATGTCATTTGTTTTCTTGTGAATATCTTTCATGGTTGTACGATAATTTTCAGGAGCTTTTTGGTACATAAATATTTATTCCAAATTTGATTATGTCCTAGCATTTTTCAGGGGTGTTTGGGTGGTGTCACTGTGACTTGTTGCTCTGCATTGGTGTGTACATAGTTGGGGGGGGGGGTCGCATATGTGTGTGCCCGTAACCTTTCGTCCTCCCCCCTCCCGTGTGTCGTAGGTGCAGTACTCACCGTTGTCGTCTGCGCCGGACTTCGTACTCGTGGTAGATGAGAAGGTAGACGAGAGCAGGTAGGATGTTTAATTCGGCGTCCATGCTGTCCTCCTTCCTCCTGGAGTGCGTAGTGGTGAGCGTTTTCCCGTTCGTAGTCTGTTTCCGCTGTGTTTTAATCGGCGGTGCTCCCGCCCCGGATAAGGTGGCGGATTGGTGAGTTGTGATAGTGTGGGCGGTACATTGTCTGCCGCCTGGCTGTTGGCGGTTACCGCCGCGCTGTTTGTTTGTACCGCCGTGGCGGTCGGAGTGTTAAAGTGACTGTCTGTGTTGGCGGTTCCCGCCAGGGTCAGAATTCCATATTTTTTACCGCCAGCCTGTTGGCGGGTTGGCCGCCGCTTTAACACCGACCGCCAGGGTTAGAATCACCCCCAAAGTCTTTTACTACTCCAGATATAGTATTACAGCTTTGGATTAGTAAAATACCACCCAAGCCAACCTGGAATGATCAAAAGCAACTGTTGACACATGTTTTGCTATTATTATACCTCATCAGAGAGGTTTAGCTTTCTTCAGACAAACAGAATCATCCAGTATAAGTCAAAACAATACCCTTTCAGGGATGGCCTGTCAAGGTAGTCTGTCAAAGAGATCAAAGAAAAATGGGGGTCAAAAGAAGTGTGCTTCTCATGTTAATTCCCATAGCTGCTTCAAACACAACTACAACCCTAACTGCTGGAAGGAATTACACTGAATTTGGCACAAAGCTAGATGTTGTTCTGTAGATTGCACTTTATGTTATTTGGTGTACATTTGTTTTGTAGTTTTTAAGATATTAATAGGAAAGTACATTTGTATATCTAGGCTGAACCTAAGCACAGATGTCATGGTGAGATGTGATTGACTGTCAGCACTTTAACTAGAAAGCCATCACAGGACTAATATACATGATAGCACCCCTTTGAAATACATTGTAGTTAATGGCAGGTTTTGAGGTTAACAAAAGGAGAGTATATAAAGGGTGAGAACAAAATTTTGTTACAATATACCTAACTTCCCTAGTTACAGTTCCTCAAGTAGTAGAGGAGGCTAAAACATATATAAATGAGTTTTCCTATAATTTATGTACTCCACTATTTTGGGAAAATAAAATGTACCAAAATAATGTGATACAGAGCACAGAACTCAACAAAAAGCAGAGACTTAGCCAGGATGGGCCAACCAATATATCCACAGATGCATTCAGAGGAACAGGAAAAAAGACCCATTGCAAAAAAGAAATCCAGGATGCACAACGTAAGCACCTGCAGTCTGTGAATCATTATCCTTCACAATTGTTTCCATTTATTCTATATGTTTTCCTCATAATATGATGAACCAACTCCCACGTGTTTATGTGCCAGCTGTAGCAAACCGTTTTACGCATTCTGTGTCTATAGGAAAATGTGTTCGTACATATGGCCCTAATGGCCAGATGTAGCAAAGGTTTTTACCCATTCTGTGTCTATGTGAAAAAGTGTTTGTACATATGGCCCTATATTCGGTACTGTGTGGCGACTACTCACTTTGCACAGCCGTTGGCCAAAATTTCTACCTCTTGTTGCCAGGTCTTTGCCTAAAATGTGTGGTCAGCCACTGCTGTGCAATGGCAAAGGCTATCAGAAAAGTAATTTCAGGTACATCAAATTGAGGTGTCACTGAATAATCAGGCCAGAAATGCAGTATACTGTAACGCAATACAATACAAAATTAGTGCGACATGTAACAACATTTTATAAAAATTTGCAATATATTCTGTTACATATGACAGTTTAAATTAGCGGTGCATTACATTACTGTACCTAACCCATATGGTGTGTTAATTGAAGAACAGCAAAGTGCTAGACGGACTAATTCCCTAATACTGATATGGAGACGTTTAAACACTGACGGCCCGATTCGCAAAGGTAAAATTATACTTTTAAATAAGTTTACACTGGTTTCAGTGTTCACAAACGTCAAGATAATATTAAGTGCGCAACTGCGGAGACTCCAGTACGACTATGAGCAAGCCAATGCGTGCATTGCAGACATCACAGCTATAGACATGAGACTCGGTTTACCTAATTCTTATCTCCGAAGCTCATCAACTAACTCTTGGAAACACTAGGTAAGACCATGTACACAATACACTGTGGAACACTGTGGTTTTGTTAACTACAAAGTGTTCACGATGTGGTCTAAATTTTACACAATCAGGAAGTGATGTTCACAGCCAATGACCACACCCTATTCAGAGTTTTGCCACGACTAAGAGAAAACAGTCGCGTGCGAACAAGAAGTGACTTATTAATATGAATACCAAACGATTCATAAATTTGCATTTTTAACAGGAGATCATTCAAATCAATAGATTACCATACTCTTGATTAGATGATATACGCTATAAATAAAGACAAGCCTAAGGACACATACACAGTTTCATTCATGCATACTGTACATAACGTATGCCAACCTTATCGACTCTAGCCACATGCTTGCATTATTATATGTGCCATGGTGTATGCCGTGACTACACCTATAAGAAGACATCTGCCTGATGAAAATGCATTTTCTTTTGTCACAATTTTTCAGGTGAGACTTCGGATAAGGATGCCCTGCATCAAACCCAATTAGTGTGCGTATTGCAGAAAGCACATATTATGAACACTGAGATATATTTGCCACTCAATTTTTCTGAGCTCTGTTCTCCAAAGCTCATGAACTAACTCTTGGAGTCATTGGGTGAGTACATGCATACAATGCACCGTAGAACACTGTGGTTTTGTTGACAAGACACTGTTCAGGATGTGGCCTAAATGTTTCATAATCAGATAGTGATGACCTACATCAACCCCAATGAATAAAGGACACACGCCACATCGAATGGTCTAAAGAAACTGTGATAAATAATTATCTGTTCCTAAAGAATGTCTTTAGAGTGTCACGGGAACCCTGAATGTCCGGCACCTTCCTGAATCCCAGCCCTACTAATTCCAGAATTTGCCGAGAACTAGCAAGAAATAGGACAAACACGGCTCAATGTTCACCTAATTACAAGTCAATTGTACTCACCGTCGACACCAGTCTCACTCTTAGGGCATGCGTTGCAGCATTACAAAAACTGACTGTTGCCCTTCTGCACCTTAAATGTGCTTTTTTCCTGAGATTTTTTTAAGACTTTACATAAGTTTAGGGGTTTTAACCAAAACGGAAAAACGGAACATAACTACACTTTAAGTTTAGTATATATATATATATATATATATATATATATATAGAGAGAGAGAGAGAAAATGAAAAAGAATCTATTATGGCCTATGTATTCCTAAAAATAGCTACATTGTCAAGAGTTTGCTTACAGATACTTTTAATATGACATTACAGTAGCACGCTATTAAGACCTCAGTATTCTGGTACAATACTGCAGATACGCCAGAAAAAGTCAGAAAAAGTTGTGTTTTGGGTTTTATTCAGAAATTAGGGAAGCTTGGGACGTTTTTGTTACTCCAGGAATCTGGTACCGTAGTGTGGCAAAAGGCAGAAAAATGTCTGATTAACTGTTGTGTATGCCTTTTATTGCCAATGTCAACCTCAATATTTACTAATAGTGGTTTTTGACATCTTGTGGTCATGATTTTTTTCAATGTAGTATGAGAGTCTTGAATGTAATACCTTGAGCATTATGCATAGAAGAAAAACCAAGGCACATCCCAAGAAGTTGTAATGTTCCAGTTTTATTCCTCGTGTTGTCTTTGGATAAGAACAATGGCCTGTGGCCTAAGCTGACATCTTGGAGCCAGAATCGAAGATGGAAACAGAAATCCTTATTCAGATGGACAGCAGTCCAAAAATTATACAACAGCCGACACGTGTTTCGTCTGGATAGACTTTATCAAGGCTGTGGATATACGCAAAGAAATAAAATGTCAAAAAATAGAAAATAATTTTTTTCTAAAAGAAAAGAAGTTTGCTACTAGAGAAGAGACGTGTACGTGAAATAAGAAAAAAGAAAAAAGGAAGCCCGATTATTAGTCATGAATGTGTGACCCAAACATAGAGATGCTGTGGTAACTCTCAATATTAATTTGTGATATGAATCACCCAAAAGAGTGTTCGAAAAAAAGAAAGTGATCTGAAGTAGATGTGTCCGAGAGAAAGTGAAAAGAGAAAACCAGAGCCAAGAAATGAAAAATTCTTTAGAGAGAGATAATTCGTAAAGAGCAAAAAGGAATTGTTAACAATACATACACCCACAGTACTAATGCGATGCCAAGGGGTAGAAATATGTCTCAGAGAAAGACATGTCCCATTGGAGGCTTCAGTGTTAAGGACAAGGAAAAGAAACGAAAAGTATAGTTAATTGACAGATCCAATAATAGAGCGACATACCTATAGTAAGGATAATATCTCGATATTCCAAAGTGCTAAAGACAAATTAATGTCGTATGATTTGGAAAAGCGGTCAAAGAAGGAAAAACATGAGGACCATGGTAAGCCTGGGAAATGAAAAAGAAAGCATAAAGCTGGTAAGGGCGGTCCGTGACAGCCATGTAGAGCCTCTAATTTGGTTATTTTATACAACATATAATGGTTGGGGCATCATAAATTATGGTGTAATGGATTGAGTGTAATTAATGTGGTGATCATAACCCGGGGGGTTAAAGTGCAGATCACTGAAATGGAAGGTATATTTAATACAGTAGTAAAAAATATATATGAAGCCGAAATACGGCAAGACTAGAAAAGTAAATAACCCGTAAATAAAGAACGTATACGTTTATGTGCGTTCTAATGTAACAAAGACTGTGTGGGGTGCCAAAGACAAATGCAGGCAATGTGTAAAATCAACAAAAAGACTCAAAATGAGAGCCAGGCTAAATCGTATATTTAGAGTGAAAGCTAAACGAGATTATCGGCGATTTGTAATAGCCGCAGAGCTCCCATAAGGTGCCGGCATATCCCACCGCACTGCCAATCTATAAGTGCCCATACCTCGAGTATCTCCAACCGTTTCCCTCTACGTCGTGTTGACGGCGCTGTGAATAGTAATTGCGCGCCGAAGGTGAAATCCCTCTATTTAGAGCCGAATTGGGAGTGGAAATAAAAAGAGGACTACCAAACTAGAGCTGTAATGAATTACGATGGAAAACGGGGGCCATATTGGAATGTCAATGAGAAAAATAAAGCGAAAGAAAACGGAAATGAGAGTGATACCCACTGTATAAAGAAAAAGGAATATTAAGAGTTACCATAGGAGTTATATTGTCATGTGGGAACCAATAATTATTTTCCGAGAGAATACAGAGACCACAACTAACAAGAATGTTAGAATAAAACAGTCTATAGGTAAACTTATTTGTGAATTAAAAGACGCTGGTGCATAATGACAGTGACAAGCAACATGGAATATTGGAAATGCAACCATGGAAGATACAAAGATTAAATAGGAAGACAAAGGGGGTCATTCTGACCCTGCCGGCCGGTGACCGCCAGGGTCACCGACCACAGGAGCACCGCCAACAGGCTGGTGGTGCTCCCAAGGGCATTCTGACCGCGGCGGTTCAGCCGCGGTCAGAAAGGGTAAACCGGTGGTCTCCCGCCGGTTTACCGCTGCCCCATTGAATCCTCCATGGCGGCGGAGCGCACTCCGCCGCCATGGGGATTCAGACACCCCCTACCGCCATCCTGTTCATGGCGGGAAACCCGCCATGAACAGGATGGCGGTAGGGGGTGCCGCGGGGCCCCTGGGGGCCCCTGCAGTGCCCATGCCAATGGCATGGGCACTGCAGGGGCCCCCGTAAGAGGGCCCCACAAAGTATTTCAGTGTCTGCTTTGCAGACACTGAAATACGCGACGGGTGCAACTGCACCCGTCGCACCCCTGCAACTACGCCGGCTCAATTCTGAGCCGGCGTCCTCGTTGCAGGGTCATTTCCGCTGGGCCGGCGGGCGCTCTTTTGGAGAGCGCCCGCCGGCCCAGCGGAAATGTTTGAATGGCCGCTGCGGTCTTTTGACCGCGGTGCGGTCATTTGTCGGCGGTACCTTGGAGGACAGCCTCCGCCGTCCGCCAAGGTCTGAATGACCCCCAAAGTGTTTACAGTATACCAAAAAGAACCAATGAAACTTATACACATTACCACAAGACATTGCATATTAAAACAGGAAATTGCGAGAGATTGGAAAGACAATCCGATATCATTGCACATGACATATGATTTAAAATATCAAGTGTACTAGACATGGAAAAGTGATGCAGATTATGATGGCAAATTTAGAAATGCAACAAATGCTATAGAAAGACAGTATACAATGTATTTAGTGTTACAGTTCATGAACTGTTTAATGGTTGTTTTTTTTTTTTGATTGGTACTCTGATAATGTTTCCTTTTAGTCCAATTAGACTATTTTCAGTCTTTTTTGTCTTCTGGTTGTGCACACTGGTCCTCCAGACAAAAAGTTCTACATTTTAGTTTTTAGCTCTGTCCCCTTTTTTATTATATCTATTTATGTTTTATTTTATTGTATTTATATATATGATGAAATGCTTTGTCCTGTTGTTCTCATTGTTACAATGTTTTGACGTCTATTGGTTTTATATTGTTACTATGTTTTTATCACATTCCTTTTTCAAGTATGATTGTTATTACTATCTTAAATGGACTAGATTTCTAGACCGAATAAACTTAATAAAAAAAAAAAATTAATGGTGTGTGTAACATTGGTGTTATGCATGAACTTTTTGGTTTTGTCTTGTACATATTCACAGATATTACAGTGTCCACATTTGTAGAAACCCAGAGTCAGATGGAACTGTCAGGAGGACCAAGAATTTAGGACACAACTGAAAATCTTGGAACACCGCTTTGCCAAACGCGGATACCCCAATAAATTGCTTAATGATACGCATGATCGAATCATGAAAGTTAACAGAACTACGTTACTATCTAAAAAAAACCACAGACAGGATGGCACAAGAAAGCCACCATCCTTTATAACTACTTATAGTTGTGCAAGTGCTGACATTTTCAAAATCCTAAGAAAACATTGGAAGATCCATACATCCGATGCAATACTGGAGAAGAGTCTCCGGACACAACCTGACATGACCTACCGCAGAGGTCGCACCTTGAGGGACCAACTTTGCCATAGTTTCCTGCCTACTATCACCAAAGGCAATTGGCTTCCCCTACCACCACTGGGTTTCTACAAATGTGGACACTGTAATATCTGTGAATATGTACAAGACAAAACCAAAAAGTTAATGCATAACACCAATGTTACACACACCATTAAACAGTTCATGAACTGTAACACTAAATACATTGTATACTGTATCATCTGCACTTGTAAGAAAATATATATTGGAAGTACCATCAGACCATTCAAGGAAAGATTACAGGAGCACATCAGGGCAATCAGAAACAACAACACTGATTACCCTCTTGCAGCTCACTTTAACAAGCAACATCCATTACAGGAGAGGCTCAATGTACACACTTTTGGGATTGCCACCCTGGGCGGCTGCCCTAGGGGTGGCAACAAAACTCTTCAGCTAAGGCAAATGGAAAGCAGGTGGATTATAAAATTACGAGCAGTGGAGATGGGCTTAAACTCGGATAAGGACTTACATGTCTTTCTATAGCATTTGTTGCATCTCTAAATTTGCCATCATAATCTGCATCACTTTTCCATGTCTAGTACACTTGATATTTTAAATCATATGTCATGTGCAATGATATGGGATTGTCTTTCCAATCTCTCGCAATTTCCTGTTTTAATATGCAATGTCTTGTGGTAATGTGTATAAGTTTCATTGGTTCTTTTTGGTATACTGTAAACACTTTGTCTTCCTATTTAATCTTTGTATGTTACATGGTTGCATTTCCAATATTCCATGTTGCTTGTCACTGTCATTATGCACCAGCGTCTTTTAATTCACAAATAAGTTTACCTATAGACTGTTTTATTCTAACATTCTTGTTAGTTGTGGTCTCTGTATTCTCTCGGAAAATAATTATTGGTTCCCACATGACAATATAACTCCTATGGTAACCCTTAATATTCCTTTTTCTTTATACAGTGGGTATCACTCTCATTTCCGTTTTCTTTCGCTTTATTTTTCTCATTGACATTCCAATATGGCGCCCGTTTTCCATCGTAATTCATTACAGCTCTAGTTTGGTAGTCCTCTTTTTATTTCCACTCCCAATTCGGCTCTAAATAGAGGGATTTCACCTTCGGCGCGCAATTACTATTCACAGCGCCGTCAACACGACGTAGAGGGAAACGCTTGGAGATACTCGAGGTATGGGCACTTATAGATTGGCAGTGCGGTGGGATATGCCGGCACCTTATGGGAGCTCTGCGGCTATTACACATCGCCGATAATCTCGTTTAGCTTTCACTCTAAATATACGATTTAGCCTGGCTCTCATTTTGAGTCTTTTTGTTGATTTTACACATTGCCTGCATTTGTCTTTGGCACCCCACACAGTCTTTGTTACATTAGAACGCACATAAACGTATACGTTCTTTATTTACGGTTTATTTACTTTTCTAGTCTTGCCGTATTTCGGCTTCATATATATTTTTTACTACTGTATTAAATATACCTTCCATTTCGGTGATCTGCACTTTAACCCCCCGGGTTATGATCACCACATTAATTACACTTAATCCATTACACCATAATTTATGATGCCCCAACCATTATATGTTGTATAAAATAACCAAATTAGAGGCTCTACATGGCTGTCACGGACCGCCCTTACCAGCTTTATGCTTTCTTTTTCATTTCCCAGGCTTACCATGGTCCTCATGTTGTTCCTTCCTTGACCGCTTTTCCAAATCATACGACATTAATTTGTCTTTAGCACTTTGGAATATCGAGATATTTTCCTTACTATAGGTATGTCGCTCTATTATTGGATCTGTCAATTAACTATACTTTTCGTTTCTTTTCCTTGTCCTTAACACTGAAGCCTCCAATGGGACATGTCTTTCTCTGAGACATATTTCTACCCCTTGGCATCGCATTAGTACTGTGGGTGTATGTATTGTTTCCAATTCCTTTTTGCTCTTTACGAATTATCTCTCTCTAAAGAATTTTTCATTTCTTGGCTCTGGTTTTCTCTTTTCACTTTCTCTCGGACACATCTACTTCAGATCACTTTCTTTTTTTCGAACACTCTTTTGGGTGATTCATATCACAAATTAATATTGAGAGTTACCACAGCATCTCTATGTTTGGGTCACACATTCATGACTAATAATCGGGCTTCCTTTTTTCTTTTTTCTTATTTCACGTACACGTCTCTTCTCTAGTAGCAAACTTCTTTTCTTTTAGAAAAAAATTATTTTCTATTTTTTGACATTTTATTTCTTTGCGTATATCCACAGCCTTGATAAAGTCTATCCAGACGAAACACGTGTCGGCTGTTGTATATTTTTTGGACTGCTGTCCATCTGAATAAGGATTTCTGTTTCCATCTTCGATTCTGGCTCCAAGATGTCAGCTTAGGCCACAGGCCATTGTTCTTATCCAAAGACAACACGAGGAATAAAACTGGAACATTACAACTTCTTGGGATGTGCCTTGGTTTTTCTTCTATGCACATTACAACTGTAACCCCATCGGGGTGACAGTTTACGCACTCTGTGGCTGGGTGCATACCATTTCGAGCACTCCCCCTATCGTTTTACGTCATCATGGACCTTGCAAATGAACAGTAGCTTATATTTGGAAAGTGCGCTCTCTCCTGTACACAGCCACTTTTTGCCTACCTTGAGCATTATGAAGGTGGTCTTGAAGACAATATATGCTTCTAGAATCAGCCAGTGGAGTAGCTGCAAGATTAGGTTTATTTTACATCACTTCTTTGTGGTTGCTTTCAGTTGAGCTGCAGCATGTAGTATGGCCCTTTAGAAGATGCATTTGACAATTCTGGCTGGTTAAATTTCCTCTTTATTATCTCTGGTAAGCAGATAGACATCTGTAAGAAATTGGGGTACTGACTGATGGGGTGAAACCTTTCTCAAGCAGCCAGCACAATTCTTCTAAGGGTGAAGTCACAAGCAACCCCTAAATTAACCTGAGCTCACCCCGGTGGAAACGTGGCATAGAGCAGCCATGTTTAACTCAGAGGCAATGTATAGAGTCTTTGTGCCACGTTTCAAACAGTAAAACAGTGAAAACTCACCACAAAAGAAATCCTCAACAGGGTTAGAAAAATAGAGCGATTTTTTATAAATAAAACAAGATCGAAAAAATGACAAAATCCAATTAGTAGACCAGGAATATTGAATGTCGCCTTTTTTAAGAGATAATAGCAGCAAAAGGTGTAAACTGTGGATATCTGGTTGAGGAGGATGTGGACAAAGTCACAAGTTCAGGGCAACTGCAATAGAGCGCTGGCTGGCTAAAGGGACCCAATTAGGCCAGGTGAACAGAGTACCTAAAATCCTTGTTTGTGGAGCATCGTATGGGTCTGTGTTGAAGATGCATCGCACCGCCAAAACAATGTATTGGTTCTGAGATGTGGTGAACCTCTTGCATTGATGTTGATGATCCCATTGAAGAGAGCTTCCAATGAGAAGTCCAGAGTTGGGGGTGGATTGCGCCGTTGAGGTGATATATCTGTTCTAAAAAGCTACAATGCTGTAATGCAGAGTCTTCCATCATTGAGGCTGCCATTGAGGGGGTCGTGAGGGCCTGTGCCTAGGATGTGTCACGCATTGTTGGTTCTGAAGGTGATGCTGCTGTGGCAGTGATGTGGGTCTTTGTGACAGGTCCAATTGATGCAGTAGCGGAGATACATTTGTTTTGTTCGCAGTTGCACAGCAGAAGAGATGCAGCAGTTCATCTGGATCCATAGAGGCCAGCTAAGCACCTTAAGCCCATTTACAAGGGTCCAGGACTGGGGTGGCACTGCTTGGCAGGGTAGACTCCAAAATAGCAGAGTTCAGGTGCGATGCAAGGTTGTTGAAAGCCTCTTATGTCCCTGAGGCTTCAGATCAGGAGCCTACTAGCACTTGGGTTCACTCCAGGTTCAGGAGGTGCAGTCCTTCTTACCCAGGCAAGAGGGGAGCAGGGCAGCACAGCATACCAACAGCCCAGCAGAGTGCAGTGCAGCACCCCTTCAGCAGTACAACAGTCCTTCTTCCTGGTAGAGTACTCATAGGTCCAGAAGTGTACTGAAGAGTTTGTGTCTGAGGTCTCCTTTTTATACCCTGCTGCTGGTTCTGGGAGGTAGATAATCTTCTAAACAGTGCCTTTGAAGTGTAAGGAATTTTCTTCCTCCCTTGCTCTGTTTCCAAGCTGGCTGCAGTAACAATGTGGAGTCAGACCATAGGCTATTTCACTGCAAGTGGGGCTGAGCTATGCTCCTCCCCCACCCTGCCAGCAGATTGCTCTTTCAATCATACCTAATTTAACTATTGTCGGACTGCCTGGGAAGAATTCACTAAGTTTGTCCTTTACACCGAGTCATGTAACCCAAGCCGGGCACCAAATGGCCAAGGCAAGTAAATGTCAACTTTCTAAAAGTGCCATTTTCAGAATTGCAATTTAAAATCCAACTTCACCTTTCAATAGGATTTTAAATAGTGATTACAAAGATACCAAATATGAACTAGTTCTCTTTTCCTATTTGGAAATCACACTTATTAAATGTAATAAGGCCATTTTAATGCTATCCTATGGGAGAGATAGGCCTTACAAAAGTAAGAAATGAAATTAAGTGTTTTTCATTGCCAGGACATGTAAAACTGTTTAAATACATTGCTCCCTTGCTCTCTGGGCTGTCCAGTGTTACCGGGCCTTCCTACTGGGTCTGGCTCGCGAAATCCCCCTGGCAGGACATTTGGGCAAAGACAAGACCTTTCCCAGGCTTGTCACCCACTTCCATTGGCCTAGAATGCAGGTGGCCTCAGATAATTTCTGCAGGGCCTCCTCCACCTGCCAGACTAGTGAGAAGACAGGGAAAAGGATTAAGGCCCACCTGATCCTACTCCCCGTCGTTGGCACCCCCTTTGAAAGGGTGGACATCAACGTCATTGGTCCCTTTGACCCCAAAACTGCCTTGGGCAACAGGTTTATCCTAGTTTTGGTGGACCATGCCACCCGCTATCTAGAGGCAATTCCTCTGATAAAGGTGACTGCACCGGTGGTGACCAGAGCTCTGATGGGAATGTTTACCCATGAGGGATTCCCTAAGGAAGTTGTGTCTGACAGAGGTACATACTTCATGACTGAGTACATGAAGTCCATGAGGCATAAGTGGGACATCCTCTTGCCATGCCTCCTCTTTGCTTATAGGGAGGTGCCCCAGAAAGGGGTAGGGTTCAGCCCATTTGAGCTTCTCCATAGTCACCCTGTCGGGGGACTGCTAAGCATAGTGAAAGAGTGCTGGGAGAAAGCTTCAGAGACACCTCCTCAGAATGTGGTCAGCTACATGGTGGCCCTCCGCAACCAAACCCAACGCTTCTGGAAGCAGGCCAAAAGTAACCTTGAGGCCAGTCAAGAGGTGATGAAGGAGTGGTATGACCAGAAGGCCACTCTGGTTGAATTCTCTCCTGGAGACAAGGTTTGGGTAATGGAGTCAGTACAGCCTAGAGGTCTCCAGGGCCGCTGGGCTTGCCCATTTGAGATCAAGGAGCAGAAGGGGAGGCCACTTACCTAGTGGACATCAAGACCCCTAGACACCCCCTAAGGGTTCTCCACCATAACGACTCATGAGAGGTCTGAGGTCAGTATGCTCCTTGTGACAAATGAGGGCATGGAAGAGGAGAGTGAACCTCTCTCTGACCTCCTCTCTGCCAAAGAAGGTGATAGGTCAGTGGAGGGTGTCAATCTCACTGGCTCCCTGACTCTAGATCACAGAGAAGACTGCTATGAGTTGTTGGAGCAGTTCTCTTCCTGTGAAGAACAAAATTTGCAGGTTGTCAGATAAGGTGAAGGGCAGCATCAAGTCGGAAGTTGCCAATATCTTCACTTTCACTTAAATGATAGCCTCATTGAGTTCATACATGAAAGACACAAGAGACTTTTTAAAGGGAATAGCAGATATATCATAGCAACCTGATTGTTTCTTGGTAACTATAGATTTGGTGTCATTGTATATGTCAATTCGGCATGAAATTGGTCACTATGCCTTAGAATATTTTGTGAAACAGAGAAACATAAAAGAAACAAATCATTCATTGATGCTGATAGAGATAGTGAAAATGTGTCTCGAAAACAATGTCTTCCTATTTAATCATCAAGTATATAAGCAAAAACAAGGTACAGCTATGGGAATCTCATACCCAAGGGTAGGTCGCTCCCCCTGCCGCTGCAGCTCCTCCAGGTTACTGAGTTCCTGAGTTCCTGAGACCCACCTCACAGTAAGTACCCCCCCCCTGCCAGCCCCTCGCTCTGCCCCGCGCTACTCACCCTCTCTCCTGCTCCTGCTTCTTTTCTTCTTCTCTGTTCTTCTGTTCTTCCTCCTCGCTCCTCGTCTGTAATCTTCTTCTGTACTCTTCTTTCCCCCGTCTTCACTCTTCTTCTCTTCTTCCTCATCTTCTTCTGTGGTCTTCTGCCCTCTGTTCTTCGTTTTTCTGTATCTTCTTCTGTGTTCTTCTGTGTTCTTCTGTGTTCTTCCGGTCTTCCTTTCTTCTCTCCTTCCGGTCTTCTGATCTTCCTTTCTTCTCTCCTTCCGGTCTTCTGTTCTTCTGTTCTTCTGTTCTTCTTGTCTTCTGTTCTTCTTGTCTTCGGCTCTTCTGCCTCCTCCGTCCTCTTCTCCCCGCGCCTGCCCTCCTGCTCCTGCCTCATCCCCCTCCCCCACTCGCATCCCCCTCTCTATCTCTCCTATCTAACCCGTTCACTATCTACCTCCCTCACTCCTCCTATCTACCTATCTCTCTATCCCACTATCTAACTCCCTCACTCTCCACCTCCTCCTATCTTCCTATCTCTCTATCTATTTCCCTATCTATCGATTTCCCTATCTATTTTCTCTATCTATTTCTCTATCTCTCCCCCCTCCCTCACCCCCTCTATTACCTATCTTCCTATCCTCTCACTCTACCTCTCACCCTCACCCACCTCTACAACCCCCCCTCCCCTATCTTCTCAACCCTACTCCTATCTTTCTCCCTTATCTCCTAAACCTCCTAACACTCACCCCCCTCCACCCTTAAACCCCCCTCCCCCAGCTCTTCTCACTCTACCTGTCCCCCCCTCCCTCGCGTTTCCCACCGCGACCTCCTGCACGCCCCCGCCCCCCAGCTCCCATTCGCCCCCACCTGACCCCTCCTCCCCCCCTTCCTCATATGGCGGCCGCTGCGCGACAGTGGTAGCGACCCTTGACCCAAGGGTAGGTCGCTCCCCCTGCCGCTGCAGCTCCTCCAGGTTCCTGAGTTCCTGAGACCCACCTCACAGTAAGTACCCCCCCTCCCAGCCCCTCGCTCTGCCCCGCGCTACTCACCCTCTCTCCTGCTTCTTTTCTTCTTTTCTTCTTCTCTGTTCTTCTGTTCTTCCTCCTCGCTCCTCGTCTGTAATCTTCTTCTGTACTCTTCTTTCCCCCGTCTTCACTCTTCTTCTCTTCTTCCTCATCTTCTTCTGTGGTCTTCTGCCCTCTGTTCTTCATTTTTCTATATCTTCTTCTGTGTTCTTCTGTGTTCTTCTGTGTTCTTCCAGTCTTCCTTTCTTCTCTCCTTCCGGTCTTCTGATCTTCCTTTCTTCTCTCCTTCCGGTCTTCTGTTCTTCTGTTCTTCTGTTCTTCTTGTATTCTGTTCTTCTTGTCTTCGGCTCTTCTGCCTCCTCCGTCCTCTTCTCCCCGCGCCTGCCCTCCTGCTCCTGCCTCATCCCCCTCCCCCACTCGCATCCCCCTCTCTATCTCTCCTATCTAACCCGTTCACTATCTACCTCCCTCACTCCTCCTATCTACCTATCTCTCTGTCTCTCTATCCCACTATCTAACTCCCTCACTCTCCACCTCCTCCTATCTTCTTATCTCTCTATCTATTTCCCTATCTATCGATTTCCCTATCTATTTTCTCTATCTATTTCTCTATCTCTCCCCCCCTCACTCACCCCCTCTATTACCTATCTTCCTATCCTCTCACTCTACCTCTCACCCTCACCCACCTCTACAACCCCCCCTCCCCTATCTTCTCAACCCTACTCCTATCTTTCTCCCTTATCTCCTAAACCTCCTAACACTCACCCCCTCCACCCTTAAACCCCCCTTCCCCAGCTCTTCTCACTCTACCTGTCCCCCCCCTCCCTCGCGCTTTCCCGCACCGACCTCCTGCACGCCCCCGCCCCCCAGCTCCCATTCGCCCCCACCTGACCCCTCCCCCCCTCCTACCTCATATGGCGCCCTCTGCGCGACAGTGGTAGCGACCCTTGACCCAAGGGTAGGTCGCTCCCCCTGCCGCTGCAGCTCCTCCAGGTTCCTGAGTTCCTGAGACCCACCTCACAGTAAGTACCCCCCCCTCCCAGCCCCTCGCTCTGCCCCGTGCTACTCACCCTCTCTCCTGCTTCTTTTCTTCTTTTCTTCTTCTCTGTTCTTCTGTTCTTCCTCCTCGCTCCTCGTCTGTAATCTTCTTCTGTACTCTTCTTTCCCCCGTCTTCACTCTTCTTCTCTTCTTCCTCATCTTCTTCTGTGGTCTTCTGACCTCTGTTCTTCGTTTTTCTGTATCTTCTTCTGTGTTCTTCTGTGTTCTTCTGTGTTCTTCCGGTCTTCCTTTCTTCTCTCCTTCCGGTCTTCTGATCTTCCTTTCTTCTCTCCTTCCGGTCTTCTGTTCTTCTGTTCTTCTGTTCTTCTTGTCTTCTGTTCTTCTTGTCTTCGGCTCTTCTGCCTCCTCTGTCCTCTTCTCCCCGCGCCTGCCCTCCTGCTTCTGCCTCATCCCCCTCCCACACTCGCATCCCCCTCTCTATCTCTCCTATCTAACCCGTTCACTATCTACCTCCCTCACTCCTCCTATCTACCTATCTCTCTATCTCTCTATCCCACTATCTAACTCCCTCACTCTCCACCTCCTCCTATCTTCCTATCTCTCTATCTATTTCCCTATCTATCGATTTCCCTATCTATTTTCTCTATCTATTTCTCTATCTCTCCCCCCCTCCCTCACCCCCTCTATTACCTATATTCCTATCCTCTCACTCTACCTCTCACCCTCACCCACCTCTACAACCCCCCTCCCCTATCTTCTCAACCCTACTCCTATCTTTCTCCCTTATCTCCTAAACCTCCTAACACTCACCCCCCTCCACCCTTAAACCCCCCTCCCCCAGCTCTTCTCACTCTACCTGTCCCCCCCTCCCTCGCGCTTTCCCGCCGCGACCTCCTGCACGCCCCCGCCCCCCAGCTCCCATTCGCCCCCACCTGACCCCTCCCCCCCTCCTACCTCATATGGCGGCCGCTGCGCGACAGTGGTAGCGACCCTTGACCCAAGGGTAGGTCGCTCCCCCTGCCGCTGCAGATCCTCCAGGTTCCTGAGTTCCTGAGTTCCTGAGACCCACCTCACAGTAAGTACCCCCCCTCCCAGCCCCTCGCTCTGCCCCGCGCTACTCACCCTCTCTCCTGCTCCTGCTTCTTTTCTTCTTCTCTGTTCTTCTGTTCTTCCTCCTCGCTCCTCGTCTGTAATCTTCTTCTGTACTCTTCTTTCCCCCGTCTTCACTCTTCTTCTCTTCTTCCTCATCTTCTTCTGTGGTCTTCTGCCCTCTGTTCTTCGTTTTTCTGTATCTTCTTCTGTGTTCTTCTGTGTTCTTCTGTGTTCTTCCGGTCTTCCTTTCTTCTCTCCTTCCGGTCTTCTGATCTTCCTTCCTTCTCTCCTTCCGGTCTTCTGTTCTTCTGTTCTTCTGTTCTTCTTGTCTTCTGTTCTTCTTGTCTTCGGCTCTTCTGCCTCCTCCGTCCTCTTCTCCCCACGCCTGCCCTCCTGCTCCTGCCTCATCCCCCTCCCCCACTCGCATCCCCCTCTCTATCTCTCCTATCTAACCCGTTCACTATCTACCTCTCTCACTCCTCCTATCTACCTATCTCTCTATCTCTCTATCCCACTATCTAACTCCCTCACTCTCCACCTCCTCCTATCTTCCTATCTCTCTATCTATTTCCCTATCTATCGATTTCCCTATCTATTTCCTCTATCTATTTCTCTATCTCTCCCCCCCTCCCTCACCCCCTCTATTACCTATCTTCCTATCCTCTCACTCTACCTCTCACCCTCATCCACCTCTACAACCCCCCCTCCCCTATCTTCTCAACCCTACTCCTATCTTTCTCCCTTATCTCCTAAACCTCCTAACACTCACCCCCCTCCACCCTTAAACCCCCCTCCCCCAGCTCTTCTCACTCTACCTGTCCCCCCCCTCCCTTGCGCTTTCCTGCCGCGACCTTCTGCACGCCCCCGCCCCCCAGCTCCCATTCGCCCCCACCTGACCCCTCCCCCCCCTCCTACCTCATATGGCGCCCGCTGCGCGACAGTGGTAGCGACCCTTGACCCAAGGGTAGGTCGCTCCCCCTGCTGCTGCAGCTCCTCCAGGTTCCTGAGTTCCTGAGTTCCTGAGACCCACCTCACAGTAAGTACCCCCCCCTCCCAGCCCCTCGCTCTGCCCCGCGCTACTCACCCTCTCTCCTGCTCCTGCTTCTTTTCTTCTTTTCTTCTTCTCTGTTCTTCTGTTCTTCCTCCTCGCTCCTCGTATGTAATCTTCTTCTGTACTCTTCTTTCCCCCGTCTTCACTCTTCTTCTCTTCTTCCTCATCTTCTTCTGTGGTCTTCTGCCCTCTGTTCTTCGTTTTTCTGTATCTTCTTCTGTGTTCTTCTGTGTTCTTCTGTGTTCTTCTGTGTTCTTCCGGTCTTCCTTTCTTCTCTCCTTCCGGTCTTCTGATCTTCCTTTCTTCTCTCCTTCCGGTCTTCTGTTCTTCTGTTCTTCTGTTCTTCTTGTCTTCTGTTCTTCTTGTCTTCGGCTCTTCTGCCTCCTCCGTCCTCTTCTCCCCGCGCCTGACCTCCTGCTCCTGCCTCATCCCCCTCCCCCACTCGCATCCCCCTCTCTATCTCTCCTATCTAACCCGTTCACTATCTACCTCCCTCACTCCTCCTATCTACCTATCTCTATATCTCTCTATCCCACTATCTAACTCCCTCACTCTCCACCTCCTCCTATCTTCCTATCTCTCTATCTATTTCTCTATCTATCGATTTCCCTATCTATTTTCTCTATCTATTTCTCTATCTCTCCCCCCCTCCCTCACCCCCTCTATTACCTATCTTCCTATCCTCTCACGCTACCTCTCACCCTCACCCACCTCTACAACCCCCCCTCTCCTATCTTCTCAACCCTACTCCTATCTTTCTCCCTTATCTCCTAAACCTCCTAACACTCACCCTCCTCCACCCTTAAACCCCCCTCCCCCAGCTCTTCTCACTCTACCTGTCCCCCCCTCCCTCGCGCTTTCCCGCCGCGACCTCCTGCACGCCCCTGCCCCCAGCTCCCATTCGCCCCCACCTGACCCCTACCCCCCTCCTACCTCATATGGCGGCCGCTGCGTGACAGTGGTAGTGACCCTTGACCCAAGGGTAGGTCGCTCCCCCTGCCGCTGCAGCTCCTCCAGGTTCCTGAGTTCCTGAGTTCCTGAGACCCACCTCACAGTAAGTACCCCCCCCCCAGCCCCTCGCTCTGCCCCGTGCTACTCACCCTCTCTCCTGCTCCTGCTTCTTTTCTTCTTTTCTTCTTCTCTGTTCTTCTGTTCTTCCTCCTCGCTCCTCGTCTGTAATCTTCTTCTGAACTCTTCTTTCACCCGTCTTCACTCTTCTTCTCTTCTTCCTCATCTTCTTCTGTGGTCTTCTGCCCTCTGTTCTTCGTTTTTCTGTATCTTCTTCTGTGTTCTTCTGTGTTCTTCTGTGTTCTTCTGTGTTCTTCCGGTCTTCCTTTCTTCTCTCCTTCCGGTCTTCCGATCTTCCTTTCTTCTCTCCTTCCGGTCTTCTGTTCTTCTGTTCTTCTGTTCTTCTTGTCTTCTGTTCTTCTTGTCTTCGGCTCTTCTGCCTCCTCCGTCCTCTTCTCCCCGCGCCTGCCCTCCTGCTCCTGCCTCCTCCCCCTCCCCCACTCGCATCCCCCTCTCTATCTCTCCTATCTAACCCGTTTACTATCTACCTCCCTCACTCCTCCTATCTACCTATCTCTCTATCTCTCTATCCCACTATCTAACTCCCTCACTCTCCACCTCCTCCTATCTTCCTATCTCTCTATCTATTTCCCTACTGTATCTATCGATTTCCCTATCTATTTTCTCTATCTATTTCTCTATCTCTCCCCCCCTCCCTCACCCCCTCTATTACCTATCTTCCTATCCTCTCACTCTACCTCTCACCCTCACCCACCTCTACAACCCCCCTCCCCTATCTTCTCAACCCTACTCCTATCTTTCTCCCTTATCTCCTAAACCTCCCAACACTCACCCCCCTCCACCCTTAAACCCCCCTCCCCCAGCTCTTCTCACTCTACCTGTCCCCCCCCTCCCTCGCGCTTTCCCGCCGCAACCTCTTGCACGCCCCCGCCCCCCAGCTCCCATTCGCCCCCACCTGACCCCTCACCCCCCTCCTACCTCATATGGCGGCCACTGCGCGACAGTGGTAGCGACCCTTGACCCAAGGGTAGGTCGCTCCCCCTGCCGCTGCAGCTCCTCCAGGTTCCTGAGTTCCTGAGACCCACCTCACAGTAAGTACCCCCCCCTCCCAGCCCCTCGCTCTGCCCCGCGCTACTCACCCTCTCTCCTGCTCCTGCTTCTTTTCATCTTTTCTTCTTCTCTGTTCTTCTGTTCTTCCTCCTCGCTACTCGTCTGTAATCTTCTTCTGTACTCTTCTTTCCACCGTCTTCACTCTTCTTCTCTTCTTCCTCATCTTCTTCTGTGGTCTTCTGCCCTCTGTTCTTCATTTTTCTGTATCTTCTTCTGTGTTCTTCTGTGTTCTTCTGTGTTCTTCCGGTCTTCCTTTCTTCTCTCCTTCCGGTCTTCTGATCTTGCTTTCTTCTCTCCTTCCGGTCTTCTGTTCTTCTGTTCTTCTGTTCTTCTTGTCTTCTGTTCCTCTTGTCTTCGGCTCTTCTGCCTCCTCCGTCCTCTTCTCCCCGCGCCTGCCCTCCTGCTTCTGCCTCATCCCCCTCCCCCACTCGCATCCCCCTCTCTATCTCTCCTATCTAACCCGTTCACTATCTACCTCTCTCACTCCTCCTATCTACCTATCTCTCTATCTCTCTATCCCACTATCTAACTCCCTCACTCTCCACCTCCTCCTATCTTCCTATCTCTCTATCTATTTCCCTATCTATCGATTTCCCTATCTATTTTCTCTATCTATTTCTCTATCTCTCCCCCCTCCCTCACCCCCTCTATTACCTATCTTCCTATCCTCTCACTCTACCTCTCACCCTCACCCACCTCTACAACCCCCCCCCCCTATCTTCTCAACCCTACTCCTATCTTTCTCCCTTATCTCCTAAACCTCCTAACACTCACCCCCCTCCACCCTTAAACCCCCCTCCCCCAGCTCTTCTCACTGTACCTGTCCCCCCCTCCCTCGCGCTTTCCCGCCGCGACCTCCTGCACGCCCCCTGGTCCCCAGCTCTCCCAAGCCCCGCTGACCCGCTACAACCCCACCACCCTCCACGCCCCCAACCCAGGACGCTCCAACACCTGCTTCCAAGCTCACCCCAAACGCACCCATGGACCCTTCGCCTGCAACTCCTGCAAACGCACCTTCCACCATGCAACAACGACGACCACAAGCCCACGCGCCATCAACCACCTCAAGTGCATCCTAGTCAACGCTCGCTCCGTCCACAAACACGCCATTGAACTCTGGGACTTCCTGGACTCCATAGCACCGGACGTCGCCTTCATCACGGAGACCTGGATGAACGCCTCCTCGGCCCCTGACATCGCCACTGCCATCCCCGAAGGCTACAAGATCTCCAGAAAAGACCGCACCAACCAGGTAGGAGGAGGTATCGCCATCGTCTTCAAATACTCCATCAGCGTCACCACCTCCACCGAAGACACCCCTCTCGCCGCTGAACACCTGCATTTTCAGATTCGCACCGATCCGAGGACCACTCTCAGAGGATCCCTCGTCTACCGTCCTCCCGGGCCACGCGCCCCTTTCAGCGACGCCATCGCCGACTTCATCTCCCCGCACGCCCTCGCCTCGCCGGACTACATCCTCCTAGGTGACCTCAACTTCCATCTGGAACAAAACAACGACCCCAACACCACCACCCTGCTCGACAACCTCGGCCTCAAACAACTGGTGAACACCGCCACCCACATCGCGGGACAGACGCTTGACCCCATCTTCTCCGCCAGCAAACACGTCTTCTTCAGCCACGCCTCCGCCCTACACTGGACTGACCACAGGTGCGTCCACTTCACATTCCGACACGAGACCCGCCACCTCCGCACCCAACCCATCCTTCGTCGACAGTGGAACAAGATCCCCGAAGAGCAACTCTTCTCCGCACTCGCCGCCAACCAACCCACCCTCACCACCGACCCCAACGACGCAGCCCTCAACCTCACAAACTGGATCTCCAACTGCGCAGACATCCTTGCTCCCCTCAAACGCACGCATCGACAGACCAACACCAAAAAACCTCTCTGGTTCTCGAACACCCTCAAAGAATCAAAGAAAACTTGTTGCGCCCTTGATAAAGCCTGGCGCAAGGACCGCGCCGCTGACAACATGACCGCCCTCAAGAACGCTACCCGCGAACACCACCACCTGATCTGCGCTGCCAAAAGGAACTATTTCACCGACAGACTGGACAAAAACAGACACAACAGCAGAGAACTCTTCAGCATCGTCAAGGAGTTCTCCTACCCCAGCGCCAACGCCGTCACGCCCTCACAGCATCTGTGCGAATCCCTCGCCACTTTCTTCCATCGCAAGATTAGTGACCTCCACGACAGCTTCAGACACCAGACCCAACCATACACCACCGAACCGGCATCCACGGCCATCACCCTCAACAACTGGTCCCACATCAACACGGAAGAAACCAAATCCATCATGAACTCTATCCACTCCGGCGCCCCTTCGGACCCCTGCCCGCACTTCATCTTTAACAAAGCCGACGACATCATCGCCCCGCACCTCCAGACCGTCATCAACTCTTCTTTTTCTTCTGCTACCTTCCCCGAATGCTGGAAACACGCCGAAGTCAATGCCCTACTAAAGAAACCTACGGGTGACCAGAGCGACCTAAAAAACTTCCACCCCATCTCTCTTCTGCCTTTCCCAGCCAAAGTAATAGAGAAGAACGTCAACAAACAGCTGACCACCTTCCTGGAAGACAACAACCTGCTCGACCCCTCACAAACCGGATTCCGAGCCAACCACAGCACTGAAACCGCCCTCATCTCAGTCACTGACGACATCAGAACCCTGATGGACAACGGTGAAACAGTCGCCCTCATTCTGCTCGACCTCTCGGCTGCCTTTGACACCGTCTGTCAACACACCCTAATCACCCGCCTCTGCTCCACCGGGATCCAAGGCCAGGCCCTGGACTGGATCACCTCCTTCCTCTAAAACCGTTCCCAAAGAGTTTACCTCCCTCCGTTTCACTCAGAACCCACTGAGATCATCTGCGGCATACCCCAAGGCTCATCACTCAGCCCGACACTCTTCAATGTCTACATGAGCCCCCTCGCCAACATCGTACGCAAGCACAACATCATCATCACCTCCTACGCCGACGACACCCAACTTATACTCTCCCTCACCAAGGACCCCGCCAGCGCCAAGACCAACCTACAAGAGGGTATGAAGGACGTCGCAGATTGGATGAGGCTCAGCCGCCTAAAGCTGAACTCTGAAAAAACGGAAGTCCTCATCCTCGGCAACACCCCGTCCGCCTGGGACGACTCCTGGTGGCCCACGGCCCTCGGCACCGCACCGACCCCCACAGACCACGCCCACAACCTCGGCTTCATCTTGGACCCTCTTCTCACCATGACCAAGCAAGTCAACGCCGTGTCCTCCGCCTGCTTCCTCACCCTCCGCATGCTCCGCAAGATCTTCCGCTGGATCCCCGCCGACACCAGAAAAACCGTGACCCACGCCCTCGTTACGAGCCGCCTGGACTACGGCAACACCCTCTACGCCGGAACCACAGCCAAACTCCAAAATCGCCTGCAACGCATTCAAAACGCCTCGGCCCGCATCATCCTCGACATACCCTGCAGCAGCCACATCTCCGCACACCTGAGACACCTGCATTGGCTCCCTGTCAGCAAAAGGATCACCTTCCGACTTCTCACCCAAGCACACAAAGCCCTCTACGACAAGGGACCGGAATACCTCAACAGACGCCTCAGCTTCTACGTCCCCACCCGCCTCCTCCGCTTCTCTGGCCTCGCACTCGCTGCTGTCCCTCGCATCCGCCGCTCCACGGCAGGTGGGAGATCTTTCTCCTTCCTGGCAGCCAAGACCTGGAACTCCCTCCCCACCAGCCTCAGGACCACCCAGGACCACTCCGCTTTCCGGAGACTCCTAAAGACCTGGCTGTTCGAACAGCGACAACCCCCCCCTTTTTCCCCTAGCGCCTTGAGACCCTCACGGGTGAGTAGCGTGCTTTATAAATGCTAATGATTTGATTTGATTATCTCCAAGTTATGCAAACCTTACTATGGGATGGTGGGAATGAGAAATAGCATGGCAAGATCAATATCTGGAAAATGTGAATAGGATTGTCTTGTGGCTTCTGTATATTGATGATCTTTTCATAATATGGAATGGATCTAAGGAAGACGTCACATCATATTTTCAATTACTAATGATAACATCTATGGTCTTCAATTTACCTTTGACATGAGCTCAACAAAAATACATTTTCTAGATATTAAAGTATTATGTGGAAAATAATTAATTGCATACAACATTATATAGGAAAGAAACATCTACGAATAGCATATTACATGGGACAAGCTTTCACCCTAAATCAATATTAAGAACCATTCCATTTGGTGAATTTCTGAGAACTAGAAGAAATTGTTCTAATGATGCAGAAACGGATACACAATTCAGCAATTTTAAACAACGATTCCTCAAGAGAGGATATCCTAAAGTGAATGTAGAATTGGGAGCATTAAAAGCCAAAAAAGAAGTCGCCAGCAAACTTTGTTTGATAATAAAGTCAAGATCCCTGAGAAACAAGAATAAAATGAGGGACCACCACTAATATTAACATACAGTAAAGAAAGTAAGACAATTGAAAACATTTTCAAAAGATATTGGAAGAATTTAAGGAGTGATCAAGACTTGAAACAAATAATTGGAACAAGACCACAAATAACGTATATGAGATCAAAATCTTTAAAAGACATGTTGGTCAGAAGTCCCTATGTAGAACATCCTCAAACAAACTGGTTAAACAAAAGTGTAACTGGGTTCTATAAATGTAACAAGTGCAAAGCATGTCAAAAAGGTGAAAAGCATGAAATCTTTTATGGATTACAAAGGAAGGGAAGTACAGATTGTACAAAGATTGACTTGCAGTAGCAGCCAATTGGTGGTATATTTGATCCAATGTGTATGTGGACTTCAATATGTGGGTAGCACAATCTGCCCACTGAAGAATAGAATACTGGAACACATTAGAGCAATTCAACATCAAGATCAAAGTTATGCAGTGGCTAGACATCATTATAAATGCCACACCACAGATTGGAAAATTATATCATTTTGTGGTTTAGCACAAGTAAATAATAATGAACGTGGAGGAAATAGAACATTACTGTTGAGACACCTTGAAAGCAAGTATATCACTCGACTCCATACAAAAATCCCATTTGGGTTAAACGTGGATGAAGAACTTTTTGTACACTTATGTTGAACCAACAATACCAACAGTGAATAGTTGAGGGGATTAGTATAATATTGAACTGAATGATTATCAAAAATTATTGGATAATTTGTGAGCAATTGCTAAGTTTTCTATCAATTGGAAAATAATCATTATGAAATAAAATTATTGTTCGAATGGGGAGGATATGGATAATATAACACTTAATTTAATGTAAGAACAGATATGATTGAATCTGATATGAAGGATTAATAGTTATTATGTTTAAATAATCAGTTTCCTTGTTGAGGTGATGTTGAAATTTATTCTGTAAAGGCACTTAGCCGACATTTAATGATTAATAATTGTTGTAATATGTGATAAGCAGTGATGAAAGATCTGAAATGATTTATATTCTTCTATTTACATGAGATACCATCATAAGCAATATATGGTATGATAATAGAGTAAGACAAGATAGGTGATAATCCTATCCTCAAAAATTGAAAAATTATAAGAATATAAAAAGAAATACATATATGTATAAAAATATGCAAGTAGGTATATGTATAATATTCTCATGATGAAAGTTTAGCGATTGCAAAAATGGAGGCAACATATTTAAAATGCAGAAAATAACATTGGTCATAAGTCTGATTTATATAGTAGTAATTATTGTAATATAATTTGATATTAATTGGACAGTCTTTCAACTTTAGGATTCTAATTTGAGTGATATTTTTCATTTTAGTTTTTAAATTTCACTTTCATATATGCTTTTGTATAATGTCAAACTACCATAACCAGAATGCAATGGGGCTGTAACAATGACAGCACACTTTTTAAGGGTGGTATGAAAGAAACTCATTTAACGTGAGCAAGACCCAAGTGGAGTTGAAACGCGTTGGTGGTTGCTATTCTTATCAATAAATCTGCCTAAAGGTACTTTGGAGTGCAGTAAATTACTTTTTGACATAAAAAATAAAATATATATATACATACAGTATATATATTCTCTGAAAAAAACAAAGGTTACAGGGACGTTATATTTAGGCTCACATTTTAAACATACAAAACCTTAGTATTTCACCAGTTATAGTTAGAGTTATCTCAAGGAACAATAACTTGTGCCTTTAGATAACTATAACTCACACCCTCTCCATGCTCTGGTAATTATCCACAAATTATTACACTTATGACAACTTTGATAATATCAATGTTATATTTGCAGTAAATTTTTTGACACAAAAAATGATGATGCGGGCAAACGTTATAGTTACTCTGGATAACTCTAACTATAACTGGTGAGTTTCTAAGGTTTTGTATTTTTAAAATGTGAGCCTAAATATAACATCCCTGTAACCTTTGTTTTTTTTGGCGAATTACTATTTTTTAAAGTATAGTAATTTTCATCAATATATTGTTGGAAATAGCCTCTCTGCAGGGTCACCCCCAAACTTCTTGCCTTCCTCTTCTTTTTCTTACCTCATTTTTGCTGGCTTTAGGACTCTTCCTAAAACATGGTAACATTGGCTCATACCCAATTGACATATTTACTTTATTTGTAAGTCCCAAGTAAAGTGCACTACATGTGCATAGGGCCTGTAGATTAAATGCTACTAGTGGGCCTGCAGCGTTGATTGTGCCACCCACATAAGTAGACCTTTAACCATGTCTCAGGCCTGCCATTGCAAGACCTATGTGTGCAGTTTCACTGCTACTTCGACTTGGCAATTAAAGGTACTTCCCAAGCCTTAAACTCCTCTTTTTCTACATATACGTCACCCCTAAGGTAGGCCCTAGGTAACCCATAGGGCAGGGTGCTATGTAGGTAAAAGGCAGGATATGTACGTGTGTGGTTTATATGTCCTGGTATTGGACAACTCCTACATTTGTTTTCCACTACTTTGAGGCCTGCTCCTTTCATAGGATAGCATTAGGGCTCCCCTCATATAATGTTTGAGTGGTCAAGTCTGATCAGAAAGGAGTAACCAGGTCAAATTTAGTATGGCCAAAATTGTTATAGAAAATCCATCCTATTGGTGAGGTTGAATTTTATGTTACTATTTTAGAAATGCCACTTTTAGAAAGTAAGCATTTCTCTGCACTTAAAGTCCTTACTTTGAAAGATTAACTGTGTCACGCGGCCCTATAGCCTAAAAGGTAGGGTGCCCAGCCAAAAATTCAAACACTGTTTTTAATGTTTATTGAACATTGAATTCATTAGTGAACTCATGCTTTTAATCGATATTGAGAAAAAGTGACTTTTAAATCAGTAAACATTGGCTAAACCTCCATTACACTAGTAAGCATTAGCCTGCTCGTACATGGCACTGACAGTGCTTCCCTTATTGAGATATGAAAACTAATCCCTGAACAGAAACAATGGCTTAGGCCTTTGGGCAGAGAGACCTGGGTGTTAGGTATCTGACACATATCAGGTCAGAAAGGGAAGATGCAGATGGTCTAGGAACTTCATAATCATGTAAGGGGCAATGATGAGTCCTGGTCATTCATTGTTAAGTACAAAGATGGACCTGGGAAAGTGAAGACCTATGACTCCTGGGCTATCTGCAGCCAGTTAGGAGGGGCAGCTGGCCCTTAACATGTTTGCTCTAGCTGAAGAAGAGGGGCATCCTATTTCACTAAGCACACAACTACCTGGCACACAAGTCCCAGAAAGGTCCAGAATGATTCAACCATATTGAATTGCCTCAAAATAGTGCACTGTGGGAGGCCTTCCTGCAGAAGTGGGAAGGGCACTGGTGGGAACTTTTTCTCATTGGTTAGGGAATGTTCAGGAGACACCTCCACCCACTGGGTAGTAAATCCATCAGAAGTGGCACCTTACCCACATCTCAGGCGAACACTTTCTGGAACTATGGAAAAATAGAACAGGACCTGATGTTTGAGACCTTTGTGGTTACATCAATAATAAACATGCTCCCGCTTGTATACAGCACAAAATAGAGAATGTTAATGGTCATTTGGCTAACCACCTGTGTGTCCCCACAGACACATGCAATGCTAGAAGATTTTTGTTCCTGAAGAACCCTGCTGATTTGTAGTAACTAGACAGAACAAGACCCAGCTAGTGGTCTCTGCAGGAATGAGTCCTGGCCTGTGGTGCTGTTCCTGCAGTCCTGGGTCGCTTACAAGTGACTTAGAGTAACTGCACCAGAAACTCTGAAAACTGGGGACTTCCAACACCTTCGGAGTGTCAGCAGGACCATGCAGTAGAGGTGTCCAATTTGACTGAGGTTCATCAGATGCAGTTTCATGCTTGACCCCCTGGAGAATTCTGAGCTCCATAACAAAGGTAAAACTCTTGACCCAGTGAAGGACCAAAAGTGTTTGCCTGAAGCAAGGACCTTATTGGCCACAAAATGCATGTATTTTGTCCCGCTCTTCCCATCAAAACCAACCGCTTCAGCTGGACCTCATCCAGTGGCGATCCAGTATCGAGTGGACTTCAACCAATACAGTCTGAGACCTGTTGGAGGATTTTGACTTCTATTTCAGAGACTAAGCCAAAAGGTAAAATCTTTGACCATCACAAACCCATTTTTTGTTTATGACCTGTGCTTCATCTTGGTCAGACTAAAATTCTTAGGCCCGTATTTATACTCCGTTTGCGCCGAATTAGCGTCGTTTTTTTTTACGCAAATTCGGCGCAAAACTAACGCCATATTTATACTTTGGCGTTAGACGCGTCTAGCGCCAAAGTATGGGCAAATAGCGTAATTTTTTTGCGTGAACGCCTTTCTTGCGTTAATGAGATGCAAGGTAGGCGTTCCCGTCTAAAAAAATGACGGCGACGCAAATGCGTCGTATTTATACTCCCGGGCAAAAATCACGCCCGGGAGTTGGCGGGTCAAAAAACCCCGCATTTGCGCCACTATTTAACGCCTGGGTCAGGGTAGGCGTTAAGGGGCCTGTGGGCTCAAAATGAGCCCACAGGTGCCCTCCCCTGCCCCCAGGGACCACCCCCCCTGCCACTCCTGCCCACCCCAGGAGGACACCCAAGGATGGAGGGACCCACCCCAGGGACATTCAGGTAAGTTCAGGTAAGTATAATTTTTTATATTTTGTAATTTATTTTGGTGGCATAGGGGGGCCTTATTTGTGCCCCCCTACATGCCACTATGCCCAATGACCATGCCCAGGGGACATAAGTCCCCTGGGCATGGCCATTGGGCAAGGGGGCATGACTCCTGTCTTTACTAAGACAGGAGTCATTTAAATGGCGTCTGGGCGTCGAAAAAAATGGCGCAAATCGGGTTGAGGCGATTTTTTTGCCTCAACCTGACTTGCCCCATTTTAAGACGCCCTAACGTCATTTTCCCCCTACGCCGGCGCTGCCTGGTGTACGTGGTTTTTTTCCACGCACACCAGGCAGCGCCGGTCTGCTAGCGCCGGCTAACGCCATTCCATAAATACGGCGCCCGCATGGCGCTTCAGAATGGCGTTAGACGGCGCTAAATTTTTTGACGCTAAACTGCGTTAGCGCAGTTTAGCGTCAAAAAGTATAAATATGGGCCTTAGTATTTATGATCTAGCCCGATCCAGCTGTTGGCAGCAAATGACTTAAGGAATACACAAATAAACAGTACAAATGATATACATCTTTTGCCTTTTTATAAGATTTCCCCCTTACTTTTAACAGTTTTATGGTGTGAACAACTTGTATTTGTCACCTGAACCCAATCATTTAACCAAGTCACCAATTAAAATAAATAAATAAAAATAACACATGGTTATAATTTTCACAGGAAACTATAATGTTTCCCAAAATGCTTATGTGCATAATACCAGATATGTTGAAAAGGTAATTTTTGCTCTTCTTCTTACATTACTATATATAAGAAAACTTGTTTTGCTTTCAAAAAATGTAAAATTGGGTTATCATGACTCCGCTGTCAGACGTTTAAAATAGACTTGAGTATTATAATGCAGGACAAACACAAATGCCTTGGTATCCGAATCAGCTATATAGCAGGTGTGCCTAGAAATCCGCATTGCACAACATTTACGAGAATCTTCTAATGTGAGGTTTCATTAGTCAGTGGCTTCACTGCAAATGTAGTCTCAATAGGCATCGAAAGAGCATCTTACATTGTTGAAATGCTATCGCAGAGCAGCACATGAATTTTTTTTGTTATCCAGCTTCTGTTATCCCTTTTTGAACTCAGTATATCCCGAAATAACATGTTACGATAGGGACATTTCGTTATTATACTACTCATAACTAAAACTTTGTGAAATAATCTCATAACGTTTTCACTGCTCTGGGCATCGCAGGGTCAATAAAGTGGTAATATTCATGCATAACACACACAGAACTACTGCACGAGGAAATTGCCTTCTGCAGATCTCAGGGGTACAGCAGCACTGCAGAACAAGATTAAAGCACTCCCTTCATGTAAAAACAGGATAAAGAATAGGTAATGACCTTGTGTGATAAGATAAAACTACTTAAATTATTACCACACTTCACAGTATGAGCTTTAGGATCCGTCTAGCAGAGATCAATGACAATCATATGTCCTTAAATTAGACGGGGCTAGTTTTTTAAGTCATATTCTCATTTTCAAAACATAATTTCCTGCAATAAACCATGACAAAAATGTACATATATACAAACACGCACACACACATCCCCAGTCATATTCATGCATGATGCGTTTACTGATATAAGCAAATAAACAAAGCACACTAACATTAAACTCTATGGGCCAGATGTATTAATGTTTCACACAACTCAAGGCAGCAAACAAAGTTGCTGTACTTGGTTGTGTGAAATGGAGAAAGAAGCTTGGTTAGTAAGATGGGGGGCATGAGCTTCAGATTTCACAAAAGTAACGCTGCGATATCTTGTTAAAATACATTACGGCCCATATTTATACTTTTTGACGCTAAACTGCGCTAACGCAGTTTAGCGTCAAAAAGTTTTGCGCCGGCTAACGCCATTCTGAAGCGCCATGCGGGCGCCGTATTTATTGAATGGCGTTAGCCGGCGCAAGCAGACCGGCGCTGCCTGGTGTGCGCGAGAAAAACCACGTACACCAGGCAGCGCCGGCGTAGGGGGAAAATGGCGCATGGGCGTCTTAAAATGGGGCAAGTCAGGTTACGTCGAAAAAATCGTCGTAACCCGACTTGCGCCATTTATTTTCGACGCCCATCCCCCATCAACATGACTCCTATCATTGTAAAGATAGGAGTCATGCCCCCTTGCCCAATGGCCATGCCCAGGGGACTTCTGTCCCCTGGGCATGGTCATTGGGCATAGTGGCATGTAGGGGGGCACAAATCAGGCCCCCCTATGCCAAAAAAAATTATTAAAAAAAAATAAAAAAATACTTACCTGAATGTCCATGGGGTGGGTCCCTCCAGCCTTGGGTGTCCTCCTGGGGTGGGCAAGGGTGGCAGGGGGGGTCCCTGGGGGCAGGGGAGGGCACTCTGGGCTCATTTTGAGCCCACTTGTCCCTTAACGCCATGCCTGACCCAGGCGTTAAAAAGCGGCGCAAATGCGCCGTTTTTAGCCACGCCCACTCCCGGGCGTCTCTTTTGCCCGGGAGTATAAATACCACGTAAAGGCCTGGGAGTCATTTTTTAGACGGGAACGCCTCCCTTGCATATCATTAACGCAAGGAAGGGGTTCACGCTAAAAAATGACGCACATTCCGGGAACTTTGGCGCTATTCGCCTCTAACGCCATAGTATAAATATGGCGTTAGTTGGCGTTAGTTTAGCGTCGAATTTGCGTCGAAAAAAACGACGCAAATTCGGCGCAAACGGAGTATAAATACGGCCCTACATGAGAAGCAGGACATGAGAGGACCTTGAGGGGCAGAGGAAGAGAGAAGAAGGCAGATTGTTAGGGGCACTTAACATACAACACTTTTCAGAGTAATAAACATTTTTTAAGGGATTTGAAACAGAAATGAGTGTTAGTATCTTTGTGTGTTTTTGACAGTGTGGACAAGTAAATCCTGAAATCTGACAGACACATCAAGACACCAGACTGAAAGCCCTTGCACCCAACTACTTACTACAGAATAACAGTTTTGGGGGTTGTAACACCCCAAATAATGCCCCCCGCCCCAGAAGCTACTATTCTGCCTCCTTGCACTGGTGTACTGTGTGCAGACTAGTCTCCCCGTAGGAACTCTTGGAACATGGTGCAAGGGTGCCTGTGTTATGGGAAGTGTTGTTTTTGTGCAGTAAGGTACACCTTCCAGCACACAAACAATTCTTAAAGGAATTTTCCTTTTTCGAAGTCGGATGCGGAATGTATCACACAAAGAAAAAAAAAAAATTATGAGGAAAAATAAACATATTTCTCCCTGTTATGTCAGAGTCTGTGAGGCTCACCATTTTGACACAATCCCAGGTTTACTAACCTTTATAGATCTGGGATTGTGTCAAAAATCTTGGGTGGATGCATAGGAGCATCCTATGCTTCACCTATGTAAAGCCTCCCTGAAGCAAGGTACGCAAGGCAGCGATATAAGCTTCCTTGCTTAACTTTTTTTTTTTTTTACGAACCCACACAAGGAAAATCTGTCCTTGCGTGGCTTTGTAAACTTCTACTAACAGTTTATGTTGTAGCTGTGCCAAAAAAGCTGCAAAGCTCCAATGCAATCTGTTAGTAAATCTGACCCTATGTTTTGGTGTGAATGCGTAGGTGTCTGTCTGTGCCTGTGACTCCCTGTGTGTGTATTTGTGTCCAGGGCTGCATCTGTGCGTGTTCCATTATTAGTTTGTGTTATTGTATATCGTTCTGTGAATGTGCGTCTGTCACTGCCTGAATGTGTGTGAGCATATCTTTTTGTGTATGTGTGTGTGTGAGCCTGTGTGCATGTCTGTGATTGTGTATATGGTTTGAAGTAGGTGTGTCTATGCGTACCTGATTGTATACCACACAAAAGGCTAAATAAACAGTGCTCATTAAAGTTCAGAATTTTTTGCAGTTCACAATACATTTTTTTTTACAACGCCGGTTTTCAGTTAATTCCTATTTAGCGTTCTGTTTTCGAGTCTAACTTCATTCTGCAATGTTATTAAAAGTTTATTGAAATTCCCTTGAAAAAGATCTCTGAATCTCTTCGGGCAACAATGCTTCCCATTGCTGTCTGTTACGCTTAACTTTTAATTGTCCTTCAAGACAAGAGTGATGTGTCTGTAAAATGAGTTCCATTGTTGTCTTAATTAACTGACTGGAAAACCCTCCTCCTTGACAGTGAGACCCAGCTTGAATCACAGCTGTACTGTCCTTCTCCAGTATAGTGCAGTTAGTATTCACCGTGCTTCTCTGAAACAAAGATTTCATTTTTTCACCTTCACAATGTTAAATGTTTCTGCTTCGCTAGCAAAATGCAATTAGGGCCTTTTGTGTGCAGCAAGCGCCAGCACGCCTGTGATGTATGTAACATTTGATACAACGACATGTTTTAATGTTTTTTAAAAACATTTTAGCATAAGTCACTAGTTTATTTAATTTTACTTTTTGCTTTCCTTATAAGTACGAACTAGCCTCACCTAAATCTAAAAACACTCAATGTAGAAGTCAGAAACTCAACTCCTTCATATGATGTGAACAACGCTGTCATTCAAATGTAATTACACGCAAAGCAGAGAAAAATCTGTCATGCTGTAGTTAACACGTGTTTTTCATAGACTCTGATCATGTGTTGAAACGCTGGATATCAACTGGGAAAGTGATATTCCCCTCTACAAGTTGGATCACTGTCCCATGATATGGTCACATCCCTGTGCCGGATTACCATATAAGTGAAGTAAGCACCAGCCTATGAGCCCCACTCCTTTCAGGGGCCCCGAGACAACGGATCAAAATAAAATTGATTTGATCTTGAAAGAAAATTACAAACAAGGTTTCGTAATTGTTTTCAAAAGATAGAAAAAATGAATCAACTCAAAGAAACAAAAACTTTTCATTAAAGACTCTATAGAGAAAATACTGTATTAATGTAAAGTACCCATTAACAACTTTAAATACATAAACCGTATACATCAGTTTCACATAACAGTTTGGGCCATATTTATACTTTTCGCCGCACAACTGCGCCAACGCAGTTGTGCGTCGAAAAAGTTAACGCCGGCTAACGCCATTCTGAAGCGCCATGCGGGCGCCGTATTTATACAATGACGTTAGCCGGCGTTAGCCGGCGGCGCTGCGTGGTGTGCGTGAAAAAAAATGACGTACACCAGGCAGCGCCGGCGTAGGGGAATATGGAGCTTGGGCGCCAAAAAATGGGGCAAGTCAGGCTGAGGCAAAATTATCGCCTCAACCCGATTTGCGCCATTTTTTTCGACTCCCAACCCCCATTGAAATGACTCCTGTCTTAGCAAAGACAGGAGTCATGCCCCCTTGCCCAATGGCCATGCCCAGGGGACTTCTGTCCCCTGGGCATGGTCATTGGGCATAGTGGCATGTAGGGGGGCACAAATCAGGCCCCCCTATGCCACAAAAAAAAAAAAAAAATACTTTCCTGAACTTACCTTATGTTCCCTGGGATGGGTCCCTCCATCCTTAGGCGTCCTCCTGGGGTGGGCAAGGGTGACAGGGGGGGTCCCTGGGGGCATGGGAAGGCACCTCTGGGCTCCTTCCGAGCCCTCAGGTCCCTTAACGCCTGCCCTGACCAGGTGCTAAAAAACGACGCAAAAGCGGCTGGACGTCATTTTTTTTGACCCGCCCACTCCCGGGCATGATTTTTGCCCGGGAGTGTAAATACGGCGCACATGCCTCGGAGTAAATTTTTTAGACGGGAACGCCTACCTTGCATATCATTAACGCAAAGTAGGTGTCCACGCTAAAAAGTGACGCAAACTCCATGGACTTTGGCGCTAGACGCGTCTAACGCCAGAGTATAAATATGGAGTTAGTTTTGCGCCGAATTTGCGTGAAAAAAACCAATGCAAATCCGGCGCAAACGGAGTATAAATATGCCCCTTTGTCTCTTAAAAGTTCATCTGGTGTCAGTTTGTAAAATACAATCGGTGCAAGCTACGTATATGTAATGTTTAGTTTTGTGCAATAAACTTGGGGCCTTATTTATACTTTTTGGTGCAAAACTGCACTAACACAGTTTTGCACCAGCTTGCACCATTTTTTAGCACCAGCTTAGCATCATATTTATGGAATGGTGCAAGCCGGTGCAAAGGGTAGGCTAGCGTAAAAAAAAATGATGTTAGGTAGGTTAGAGTCAAAATAAATGACTCTAACCAGGTTAGCGTCATTTTTTGACGCTAAGGGGCATATTTATGCTCTGTTTGCACTGAATTAGCGTCATTTTTTTTAACTCTAATTCAGTGCAAAACTAACTCCATATTTATACTTTGGTGCTAGACCCGTCTAGCGCCAAATTTATGGAGTTAAAGTCATTTTTTGGAAGTGGAAACCTACCTTGCCTTAATGAGATGCAAGGTATGCGTTACCGTGCAAAAAATGACTCTATGGCCTTAACGCCATATTTAGGGGCATATTTATACTCTGCTGCATACTTATACTATGTTTGCACCGGATTAGCGTATTTTTTTACACAGCAGATGAGAATTTCAATTGTCATTGGAGGGCACCTTCAGCTTTGAGAAACTAAATTGTTTCAGACAGATCTCATACGATATGAGTCCAATGCCTAGAAATAAGCAGTTTGAATTACTCAATGAATAGGATTGCATGGCAACAGAGAAGGAGAGAGAGAAGAGAGATACGTTCATTAAGAGTCCTTCAGGGACTAGTCAGAAGCCAGGCTAGCTAATAAAGAGAAGGCATGAACATCAGGCATGATGGAAAGTGTTAAAACATTTCCTACTATATTCACAGAAACTTAATAGGACAAAACAGAAAAATCACAAGAGAAGAAAGAGAATGAGGAATTAGATAATCTTGATGATAATAAATTCTTTAGTGAGTTACTGATTACAAGACCTCTTTCATACACAGACAGATCGGCAGATTCAACTGAGACTACTGCTGGGATTACTGGAGTGTCAGATGCAGCAGTGGTGAAAGTTCTTACTGGAGTTATACCAAGCTCCTCATCAGAAGTTCCAGTTACAATTGCAATGTCTAGTACAAGTGGGACAGAACACACTACAGCGACGGTGGGAGAGAGCCACCTCCTAAGGAAGTCTGCATTGGTATTCTTAAGACACAATTTTGAGACATTCTTCAGAATAATTTGGATTTCAACAGGCTACCGATATGTAACACTGATGAGATAAGCTGCTTGATTAAAGAGGAAGTTAGGTGCACCCATGAAGCAGATGATAAATTAGCAGAATTGGATGTTGACATAAGTAAAATGAAGAATGTCACACAAAACTACAAAATGAGCTTAACACATGATGAAATCAAGGAGAGGGATCTCATTACATTTTAATGAGAAAACACAATATTGGAACGATTGAAAGAAATATTGAGAACATGGGAAGGGAACAGTAAATAAGAGAAAGATGAAGGATAGTGAGGATGAAAGCAGGGAAAAATATCATAAGTAATTCTGTTGAGGGAACCGGTACAGTGGATGAGTTTTCTTTAGGAGAAGTACATAGAGAGAACTTGGTGCCTGTCCCTTGGGCAATTGTGGATTTGTTTACATTTATGCATAATTTTCCAAAGTTGAGAGAAGACCCAGCAAAATGCTATGATGTAGTTCATAAATTGAAACATCTTTCTCCATTGATGTAGAGATTTAAATTCATTGTTTGAAATTGTTGTTCCAGGAGATCTGTGGTTGGAGTGTGAAGTGGCTGCAGGGTGTCGAGTACAGGAGTCACCTATACAGGGTTCTAATAATGGACCAGCAGCAGATGTGGCTGAAAGTAACAAGGCAGTATCTAATGAAACACATTCCAGAAACAGAAATACATTGGGAAAAGATTATGAGGCCAACATAGGAGCCTAAAGAGTGAATGCTCTCCTATTATGAGAGGTTCTTGCAGATATTCAAAAATCACAGCACAGTCACAAATCCAGAGAAAGATTCTGTTGGAGGTTTAATTTCTGTTTTTGTGAATGGGCTAGGATCGGAGATTATCAATCACATTCAGCAAACTGAATTATGATAGTCCACAAAGAACATTAATGAGATTGTAAACTTGGCTAAAAAGAGTAGTGATTATCTTGAAAAGAAACAGCAAAAAGCTGAAGGAAAAACTGATGACTAGTCAAACAAACCAATTCAAAAGGAGACAATCAAAATAAGACAAATTAATAATAAACATTAGTTTATTCTTTGTTTTTAAAGCCTAGGGAAACACAACATGGGAATTCACTCTTTTAAACTCAGTGCAGAGGAGCCCAGAGGTGAGATGTCACCAGTTTTGACAAACGATGACCTCTTTCTAGATTTAAGACTCACTGCCTGAGAGAGAGGCATGGAATTTTTCTGGAAAGAAAATTAGATCAATCAAAACAGCATAATAAGTGAAAAAAGAGGAAAACAGATGCCCTATTCCCCAGAAATAGACAGTGCTGACTAACTAAGGAGGCTAAAGAAGGACTGTAACCAATGAGTGAGGAAATTCTTAAGGAATCCTTGTGATTCTCCTGTAATCGGAATTAAGAAAATGAGTGGAAATTTGTGAATTGTTCAGGACTTCTAAAAAATTAGCAACTTTGTTGTCCTGTGGAACCAAATCCAGCAGTAACACTTTGCAAATTTCAGCAGAGGCAGAATGGTGCACAGTCACTGATTTGTGCCAAGCGTTCTTTTCAATACCATTGCATGACAATACACAGTTTCTTTTTGCATTTTAATTTTTAAATAAAGTTCTTCTGTGGTGCAGAATTACACAAGGGTATACAGAGAGTCCTTCAATGTTCTCCCAAATTCTTCAGAAGGATTTAGAAAGTTTGAGTTTATGTCATGCACCCACGCTGGGGATGCCTGACAACAATATAATTTTATATTTATTTTGCTATGAGACGGGTATATTGTTGATGGTAATTTGGAGCATGACTACATGAGGTGACTGAGTTATGAACAAAGCAAACGCTAGGGGCCTTATCACCAGTTTGGCAGTCTGTTGACCACCATTGTGGTGGTGGCTGTCAGACCAGCAGATTACGAGTTATGCAGGCCTGTGGAGCAAAGACCATGGCAGTCCCGCTGGCACAGTCAGGCAGCACAGACTGCCACGGTCACGAGGAAGCACAAACAGGCCAGTGGAGCCTGTGTATCCAACGGACACAATATGAGGTTGCACACCACCAATGTGACCGTGGCAGTACAATCAACACATCTGACCAGATAGAAACAAGTAGTATAAAGGGAGACACTCACCTCCAGGCAGCCTCACATGTCTGGTGCTGCCATGGAGCCCATCACACATGTCCTGTCGCTGTTGCTGATCATTGATGGAGTATAAAATCCACGCTGCCGTGGATGCAACTGACTGTAAGTGCACCCACATACCTGTGTCATTATGCTCAACAACAGATTGTTGTACCATCATCCACATATTATGGAGGTCACACTACGGGCACCAAGAACACGTCTCTTTGTGTACACTGTCAGAATCATACATAGAGGAACACATTCATAGTCACAATATGCCACCTTTGTGCAGGTCACTCTCACTGCACTGCAGCACTACAAAAAACACACATCCACTCCTCTCAGACACAGGGATAGTGAAGGCTACACAACATTGTCTCACACATCACGAACAACACAGCAACATCATGGGGGCAACAGGAGCACTCGGGAAAGGAGGCTGCACTGGGAACCATATCACTTTGCACAGTTCCCTTAAACAACATTTGCACAGGAAATGGCCCTACATGTGTCTCTGGGACAATCAATACTAGACCCAAATGACACGGCTATATGTACAATGTGGAAGTTCAAGTCAACAAAGCACATACAATTCCAACTGCATGGGACATACCTCTACAGGAACTTACTGCAAGGCATACAGAGGTAAATTGACACATACACAGCCAATGGCAAACAGAGGTAGCACAACTGAACACAATCAATGTCTGCACAAACCAAACTCAAGCTGACACACATCAGATGAATACATAATTCTTATCAGGGGGACAAGTATAACACCATACATGCTCACATTGGACAAGACAAGATAAGATTAAATACTTGCCATAACAAATAGTATGCAATTCCATGATGCCACCATTGCATTTACCCCCACATATACACCCACATATCCATACACTCAACGTATACACTTGTCTTGGGGGACACCAGCACTGCCCACAAAGTCAGACACTGCAAATAACAGCAAATCTAGTCTGCTTTTTGGGAGGGGATAGCTTCTTCTTGGGGGGAGAGGTATGGGTAGTTGCAGGGGGAGCATGAGAGGCCTTAGAGGTAGAAGGGAGCTTGGTGGGAACTCTTGGGTTTATGAGAGGGGTGGAGGGAGCAGGGGAAAGGTTAAGGTCCAACAAAAATGTTTCTAAGGTACACAGGGATAGTCAGCAGAAGGGAATCAGGATTTGGAAGTTCAGGGAGTGGTTGTCTGCTCTTTTGACATGGAGGTTGTGGTTGCGTGCTTCTGGAAGGTATGCTTGTGTTTATGTGGTGTCTGTTGGGTAGGAGAGCAAGTGTGTTTTGTATATTTGTGTGTCTTGGGGGTCTGGGTGGTAGAGGTGCTGGTGGATGGAGTGGTAGATCTGTGCATGTCTGTTGGGGTGGTGACTGCGGGTAAGGTGCTTGTGGTGGATGTGTGGGGGTCTGCTGGGGTGGTGTCTGTGGGTATGATGGGTGTAGTGGGTGTGTCACTGACTCTTGATGTGGTGCCTACGGTTAGGCTTGATGTTGTGTGAGTAATGCTGGGGTGCTGGTGGTGTCTAGGGAAGCAGTGACTGTTGTGTCTGTGGGTAGCTGTTGTTTGCTTGCATGCAAGTGTGTTTTGTTTTGCCTGTGTTTGTGTGTGCTGCTCTTGTATGTTGATGTGGATACGTGCGGATCTGGGTTGTAGGGGAAGGGAGGATTTGGATTGGGAAGAGGGAGGTGGAGTAGGACGAAAGGGGGGTTGATGGCTGCCATCAGTGAGGAGGCCAAAGCCTTAAAAGGTCTCTGTAGACCAGCCATTGTATCATGTATGCCTTCCAGGAATGCATTGGTCTGTTGTAGCTGAGTTGCCAATTCATGGATGGCATCCACATTGGCTGAGTGACCGACAGAGATACTTCTCAGGAGGTCAATAGCCTCCTCACTGAGGGTAGCAGGGCTAACAGGGGCTGGGTTGGGGGTGTCTGCAGCAAAGGAGATGCCCAACCTCTTGGGTGAGTGGGCATGGCCAATTGGGTGGGGAGCAACAGGGAGGGCAGCAATAGAACTGGAGGTTGTGGACAAGGATGGTACAGGGGGATACCCTGATGGGTCCGCACCACTAGGGAGTTTCCACAGGAGAAATAATCTGATGAGGATGTCCCAGTCTCTCCTGTGGCCCTCCCCTCAACCTCCAGGTCATTGGGCCCCTCTATGTCGGTGGTGTCTGGACCCGAGGTCCCATCGTCAGATGCTTCTCCTCTCGGCTGTGCCCCATCCCCTTCGTTTGCCAGTGCAGATGCTGTAAATACCAAAGGAAATAGGGTCATCACATGTCCATGATCACACTTGAACAACAGCTCTGATTAGCACATATTACCATAATGTCAAGTAGGCCCCAGCAAAAAACTCGATCTAAGTGCTGCCTACATGTGCCAAACCACATTAATGCATTCAAAATGAAATGTCAACAGCTGCCCATAGGAAAATCTGTATCTCAGACAACTACTATTGAATGGCTAACGTTGTGCAATCACAATACCCATTCAACAAGTAGGAAACACCACCACCCTCAAACCTTAACCCAATGGAGTAGACCTGAGTTACCTGTTGGGATACAATAGTAGGCCACTACCAAATTCATTTCCACAGATCCCACACAAGGTCATACACACATCTATTTGTCACATACATGATGACCCAATGAAATGATTCTAAAAAATCATGCCATGTTGATGACAAGAGCACAATATCCTAGAGAAGGTGGACTGGAAATACCCATGTCACACTGGAAGTATATCAACAATGCACACTTCACCAAGTGATATTTGTCCCAATAGAGTCATGGAGGTAGAATTAATGTTCCTCAAATAGCGCGCACATGTGGCATGGAAATGGACACTGTAGACATCAAGTGCAATATGTCAGGGAGAGATGTCCCAGAAATATTCAACACAATGAATCAATAAGACCCCGGGTAATCACTGCTAATGTCTGGCACCCTTTACAATGACACACTCCGAATGCATCAGTAGAAGCCATTAGTCCTTTTTTATGTTGGAGAGGCCCTGAAATTTGCAAGTGCTTGTGGAAGGCCACCAAATGTTGCCCAAATAGAAACTACATCGCAGTCTCAAATATGGACACACAAACCCAGATGTCTGTGGATGAATGGATATACCCAAACACGGATTTAAAAAAAACTACAAATCACTCCATGATGCTGGCCAACAGTCAGGGCACAACCCTTATCCATTACACATTTGCAGTGCACTTTTCCATATAATGCCACATCAATGGCATAGATGTTCACTTTGTGGCTCTAAACACTAGGCCTACCTGCCATGTCCCTTATTGCTACTGCAGTTATACATGCCAAATGACATGCTATGATGAGTAAGGGCATGTGTGAGCCAATAAACAATGGTGACACACTCCCGTCTGTGACACAACATGACATGCCCCCATCATAAATGTACTGTTCCACAAACACTTTGCCATGCACTTATATACGTGAGGGAATATAGACATCATCCCAGCCACATATGTAGACCAGGCATGGATCAGCAGGTTACAAATGTTTTGCAAAAGAGAAAGAGACACAAACTGACATATAGTCAGAAGGAATGTTGGCAACAGTGATGGCACATAAAACATTCCTCACTTATCAAGGGAAAGTATTGACCTATAGCTGCATCCAAAGAACAATCTAATCCCTGTGATATCTATTTTGGACTTCTTCGCAATACAAATTGCAGTGAGGCACCATCACTCATCATATGCTGAAGGCAACTAGCTTCTGGGTGGCAGATACCTATATACACATTTACCCAGACACATGGTAGAGGACAGTGATCCATCGCCTACTGATCTTTGGCCTGGAACATTTAGGTGAAGTGGTCTATTGCACAGAAATTGCACAAACTACAACAAACAGTACTTGATTGATCAACGAACCCAACCATGTGTTGTCCATGCACAGCAAGTGGTTTGCGGATTCCACCCAGTTGTGTCCTATGTCACTGGCCTAGGTGCATCAGTATGCACCAAATGGCTCTCCAAGTGTGACACGTACAAGCTAATAAGTAAAGGAACATGACTACAGACATACATTTCTCCATCTGCAGATTAACCCACTACCCTGCTCAAGCCCTACAATGACGAAGCAAGCTTACTGACATCATGAAGCCATGCTCTAGCAACCTGAGTGAGATGTGAGCCACTATGAGACACATCACACCTCTGTGGCTTCTGAAAGGTAAACTCCTTAGGCATGAATGGACCAACACATTCACACTCTATGAGAATGACTCTCTACATACAGTCCCTACTGGCAACTGCAAGAGTAGAAACTCCAGCATTACACATGAGTAATTATGAATGGACTGGCATGGTGGGTACAGAAGGTGTCTTTCCTGTCCATGCGTGGGCATGTGGACTAACAAATACAGTCTCAGGCCACTTCAGGGGGTGTGGTTCTGTGGTATGTAGCTGTACCACAGAACACTCCTTTGTACAAACATTTTCATCCAACAGAGATGGCATCCAACAAACAAAGGCATGTGTTTTACAGTGTCTGCTGTGTGACCAAACTACTGAGTCACATAACCTGGCCTCCCAGGAATCAACACACTGTCTGTACTGTGGGACTGTCATTTATGCAATAAGCCTTTACAGGAAAAATATATCCTCTGGGAAGGTGACAACAGGGCTTCGGAGTGAGGGAGCTGTCATGAGTCAAAAACACACATTGACAATGATGTTAAATGCACATATGGGCAATCCTAATGACTTATTTCTGTACCCATTCCTAATCTAATAGAAGGAATGAGGCATTCCGGACAGGATTGTACACAAGAGCCTCATATTGGCCATATGACAGGATCTGTTGGGGTACAGGGAGTGGGCACAGTGCCACAGCTCCATAGCCACAGTGACTCCACCCCAGCCTAGACTAGGGCCCATACTGGGAGATACATTTGTCAGGCCCTGGTCTCGGCAGGATGAACTGTCTGAACCTACATGACACTCCATTCCCATCACTTCCACGCATGGCAGTATATCATGTAGCCCAGTGGTTCCCAACCTGTGGGCCGGGGACCCCTGGGGGTCCACGAAGCCTCATCAGGGGGTCCGCGGCTGCTTAAAAAATTTAATAATATTAGGTCCCAGCTATCAGTATTGACTCAGTGGGGGTCCCTCGGTTCCAATAATGATTCAGTGGGGGTCCCCTGGCTCCAGTATTGATTAAATGGGGGTCCACAGAAGTGAAAAGGTTGGGAACCACTGATGTAGCCAAAAGGAATTTGGCATGTGGTGTATGTGGTAACCTGAAAGGCAGAGTGAGTCATGATATGCCTTCCAAACAACAGTTTAGCAAAGTGTGTAGAAATCGTTGTGTCACTATCCACATTGTTCACATTGTTCTCAACTTACTCATACAACATGCCTACACAGCTCATGTTGTCAGGCACATACATGTTGTCTGACATTTACAGCAATCATGCAGAAGGAGATGTCAGTGGATGGCAGTAATGTCTCCTCACCTACTTATGTGCATCCAACACAAGGAGCATCTAGGAATCCAAAAACCTCACACAGCACAATGTGACTGAACATTACATAGGGCATTTACGACCAATACCTGCACATTGTACATCCCATTGATGTCACACAGACAGCAACAACAGGCACATGAGTAGTTTCTAACCTGTGAGGAAGAAAAGAATGGTGAAGTACAGAGAAAACTGTGTACATGAGGTACTTACCTGCTCCTTTTGGTGCATCATAAATCTGTTCATAAGGGGGAAGTACACACACTTGATCAATCTCTCCCCCTCCCAGTGAGTACATTTCAATTGAAAGTTGCCTGATGAATTTGGAAAAGTGAACACTGTGCTGATGGTTGGAGTTATAGAAACAGGGCCTGCTGAGAGTTGCAATCAGGCCACTCCCTCTACTTTCCAACACTATAAAAATGTTATCCTCCCAGGTGAGTACACTTCAATTGGGAGTTAGCATACAAGGGCAATCGAAAAAGGAAACACTGTACTGGTGATTTGAGAAACAGTAACAGTAGCAGTGCCTACTGGGAGCTGTAGTCATGTCAGTCCTTCTACTACACACACTTTACAAATGTGATCCTCACATGTGGGTACACTTCAATTGAGAGTTCACAAACAAGGGTCTTTGGAAAAGAGGACACTGGGCAGCCTGACCGGTGTAACAGTAACAGTGCCCCCCTGGCCTGTGCAGTCATGTCAGTCTCTGTACTCCAAACTCTATTCATATGCTATCCTCCCAGGTGAGTACACTACAATTGGGAGTTAACACACAGAAGTATTTAGAGAAGGAAAAACTGCTGGTGGGTTGAGTAACAGTAACAGTGTCTGCTGGGAGTTGTAGTCATGTCACTCCTTATACTACACACACTTGAGAAATGCTATCCTCACAGGTGGGTACACTTCAATTGGGAGTTTAACAGAAGGGTAGTTGGAGATGGAAACACTGGTCTGGTATTTGGAGTTGTAGAACAGTGCCGGCTGGGGGTGGGAGTCATGTAACTTCCTGTAATACACACACTATACACAAATGTTCTCACCCCACGTGAGTAAACTTCAATTGTGAGATGCCATACAGGGTCCTTTAGGCTGGTGGACAGTGGGCTGGTGAGTGGAGTGACAGTAAGGGTGGCAAAAGGTGAGCTGTGAGTATGCATGACATGGCATTTTTATGACATTTTTAGTGTTGTGACTTACCAGACTTCACTACCCCAGGTATTCCTGTCAAGCCTTCAGGATGCAGAATGGTCAAGACCTTCTCCTCCTACGGAATTAGATGTAGTGGGGCACTGGGAGGGCCACTGCCAGTCTTCTTGTCCTGCAGGCTGGTGTCTGAAGACTAGGGAACGGACCTTGCCCCTGAGGTCATTCCACCTGTTTCTATGTCCTCCTTTGTGCATAGGGTGGTGTCTACAGCATTGACTCTGTTGACTATCCTGTCCCACATTTCCATTTTCCTACTGAGGTGAGTGTGCTGGACTTGGCCTCAAAACATTTGTGGCTCTACTCTTATGATTTCTTCCACCATGACTCTAACTCTGAAATCACTGGGATATTTGGAACATGACATGGTGGAAAAAAAGGAAAAATAGAATAACTGAGTGACAGTGACTTACTAAAGATGGGGAGTGCAAAAGGGTGTGCTTGGACAAAAGTGTGTGCAGGGTTATGTATGGGATGGTGAAAAACATGATGTCTAGTATCTGTACAGTGTCTTGCTGGGTCCTGCTGGGAAAATGTAGTGGATTGTGGTGTAAAGGGGTGTGTTTTATAATGCCCCTTGCTGGTTTGTCCAGTGTGACAATATATGTCAGCTGTGTTGTTTTCAAATCCATCCAATGTGGCATTGTGTATTACTTTGGTTCAATCTGACATTGACTCACCACCATCGGTGTCCACCACTGCAACTTTGGGCTTGTAATACAGTCTGTGGTTGGTCACTGTGCTGTCAGGGTTTGAGTTGGACTGCCTGTTTCAGGCCTCCACACCACTGCCGGTCTGTCTCTTTTGGTTGGCAGTCAACAGTCCTGCCTGTCTGGCTCGTAAAAGGGCGGTCTGTCAACATAGCGGTCTGGTAGTCTATCTGCCAAACTCATAATGAGGCCATAGATATTAAGGAAGTCCCATTAGAGGACTCAGATTTGACACTGTTGTTGATGGTTCTTGTTTGAGGGATCCATATGGAGGATTGAGAGCTGCTTGTGCAGTATTCTGTGTCAGAGACGTAGGAGGCTTCTCCCTTACCGAATGTGACTTCAACACAAGAAGGAGAATTTATTGCTTTAACAAGTGCTTGCTGCTAGACATAAAATTACAATGCAGCAATCTATACAGCTAGTCAGTATGGTTTTGATATTGCATAATATTGTGGTCAGATCTGGTCACATATAGGGTTAATGACACCTTCAGGTGCTCCAATTAAAAACAGCATGTACATATTCAATTTGTTCGATGCAATTCAGCAACCAAAACAAGTGGTAGTAGTAAAGTGTCACACCATAAGTTTGGCAAGGATTTTGTTACATTAGGAAGCAAGTATGCTGACTGTTAAACTTGTCAGGCATAGAATGGTCTTCCCCCAAACATTTTGCCTCTCTTCCTCCATTATGCTGGACCTATTTTTGTTGACCATAAGACTCTGAGAAAATGCTAATCAGTGCTAAAGTGCATGTGCTCACTCCTTAAAACATGGGAACATTTGTTTCTCCCCAATTGGCATGTTTTATTTACCTATAAGTTCCTACTAAAATGTGCTAAATGTGCCCATGGCCTGTGGAAAAAATGCTACTAGTGGACCTGCAGAGTTGATCATGCCACCCTCTTAAGTAGCCCCTTAACCATGTCTCAGGCCTGCCAGTGCAGATCTTGTGTGTGCAGTTTTAAACTGTAATTTTGACCTGGCAAAATAAACCTTTTGACAGGCATAAACCTTCCCTTCTTATACATATACCCCACCCCTAGAGTAGGCCCTGGGCTGTCCAGAGGACAGGGTGAAACAAGTACTTTCAAATTTTACACATCTTGGTAGTGAACAACTCCTAAATCCATTTTCATTATTTCAAGGGCTGTCACTCCCATCAAATAACTTTGGAGTTACCTTATTACATTTTATAAATGTAATTTCCAAATAGGAATAGATCATCCCTTAAAGATGGTGTCTCTGGAATCACAATTTAAAATTCCTAATGTGTTTTAAATTGTAGCTCTGAAGATGCCACTTTCATAAAATTAGAATTTCTTGCTTAGCCATTTGGTCCCTGCAGTCTGTCTCTGACAATCATATGGAGTACGTTTCCTGTAGGGATAAACTAGTTATCAACAATGCTCCATATTTTGCCCGCATGGACCACTAACATGAATCTCCATTGCACCTGTCCATGATGCCTGTCTGTTAGAAATTGGGTTTTTGTTTGGCAGTCAGGTTACCCTCTGTCCAAGCAAGAACCCTTACTCTAGTCAGGGTAAGTCACACACAATCCAAAATTAGCCTGTGCCCACCCTCTGGTAGCTTGGCACGAGCAGTCAGGCTTAACTTAGAAGGCAATGTGTAAAGCATTTGTGCAATAAATCATACAATACCATGATATAGCACCACAAAAATACACCACACAGTGTTTAGAAAAATATATAATATTTATCTGGGTATTTGCAGGTCAAAACGATTAAAGATGCAATATGAATTTGTGAAGATATCACTGAAAAGTGATATAAAGGGGGTGATTCTAACCCCGGCGGTCTTAGACCGCCGGGGCCAGGGTCGGCGGGAGCACCACCGACAGACCGGCGGTGCCCCACAGGGCATTCTGACCGCGGCGCTTTGGCCGCGGTCAGTGCAGGAAAACCGGCGGTCTCCCGCCGGTTTTCCGCTGCCCCTTGGAATCCTCCAAGGCGGCGCAGCTTGCTGCGCCGCCGAGGGGATTCCGACCCCCCCTACCGCCATCCAGTTCCCGGCGGTCCGCCCGCCGGGAACCGGATGGCGGTAGGGGGGGGTCGCGGGGCCCCTGGGGGCCCCTGCAGTGCCCATGCCACTGGCATGGGCACTGCAGGGGCCCCCGTAAGAGGGCCCCTAAATGTATTTCACTGTCTGCTGCGCAGACAGTGAAATACGCGACGGGTGCAACTGCACCTGTCGCACAGCTTCCACTCCGCCGGCTCGATTCCGAGCCGGCTTCATCGTGGAAGCCTCTTTCCCGCTGGGCTGGCGGGCGGCCTGAAGGCGGCTGCCCGCCAGCCCAGCGGGAATGTCAGAATTACCGCCGCGGTCTTTCGACCGCGGAACGGTAACCTGACGGCGGGACTTTGGCGGGCGGCCTCCGCCGCCCGCCAAGGTCAGGATGAGGGCCAAAGTGTCTTAAGTCTTTAAAAAGCAAACAAAGTCTCTTTCAAGCACAAAGTACCTGCTTCTGGTGAAAAATCTCTGCAAAGGGCCACAGAAGGAGAGATACGTGGAAAAATGGTGTGTGCGTCGATTTCTCCCCAGCACACACGGACTTGCGTCGATATTTTCAACGCGGGGAAGTCGTGCGTCGTTTTCCGGCACGCGGACAGTCTCTTTCTGTGGATCGCGGGGATTACCAGATGTCCCGGGTCTGTGCGTGGATTCTCCTGCTTGTTTTCCAGCTGCGCGTCGTTCCGCGGGGCTGTGCGTCGAAATTTCACTCTCACGGCAGGCGTTGCGTCGATTTCTCCTTGGAAGTCGGGCGGCGTTGTCCTTGCGAGGCCGTGCGTCAAAGTTTCGGTCGTCCCAAAGGCGTTGCGTCGATCAGCGTCGGTGTGCGGCGTTTTTCTCGCCGCGGAACAAGCTGTGCGTCGAAAATTTCGGCGCACAAAGCGTCCAAGTGAAAGTGAGAAGTCTTTTTGGTCCTGAGAATTCAGGGAACAGGAGGCAAGCTCTATCCAAGCCCTTGGAGAGCACTTTTACAGCCAGACAAGAGTTCAGCAAGGCAGCAGGCCAACAGCAAGGCAGCAGTCCTTTGTAGAAAAGCAGACAGGTGAGTCCTTTGAGCAGCCAGGCAGTTCAGCAAGGCAGCAGGCCAACAGCAAGGCAGCAGTCCTTTGTAGAAAAGCAGACAGGTGAGTCCTTTGAGCAGCCAGGCAGTTCTTCTTGGCAGGATGTAGTTTCTGGTTCAGGTTTCTTCTCCAGCAAGTGTCTGATGAGGTAGGGCAGAGGCCCTGTTTTATACTAAGTTGTGCCTTTGAAGTGGGGGTGACTTCAAAGAGTGTCTAAGAAATGCACCAAGCCCCCTTTCAGTTCAATCCTGTCTGCCAGAGTCCCAGTAGGGGGTGTGGCAGTCCTTTGTGTGAGGGCAGGCCCTCCACCCTCCCAGCCCAGGAAGACCCATTCAAAATGCAGATGTATGCAAGTGAGGCTGAGTACCCTGTGTTTGGGGTGTGTCTGAGTGAATGCACAAGGAGCTGTCAACTAAACCTAGCCAGACGTGGATTGAAGGGCACAACAAGATTTTAGTGCAAAGAAGTGCTCACTTTCTAAAAGTGGCATTTCTAGAATAGTAATATTAAATCCGACTTCACCAGTCAGCAGGATTTTATATTACCAGTCTGGCCATACTAAATATGACCTTCCTGCTTCTTTCAGATCAGCAGCTGCCACTTCAACAGTGTATGAGGGCAGCCCCAATGTTAGCCTATGAAGGGAGCAGGCCTCACAGTAGTGTAAAAACGAATTTAGGAGTTTTACACTACCAGAACATATAACTACACAGGTACATGTCCTGCCTTTTACCCACACATCACCCTGCTCTAGGGGTTACCTAGGGCGCACATTAGGAGTGACTTTTATGTAGAAAAAGGGGATTTCTAAGCTTGGCAAGTACTTTTAAATGCCAAGTCGAAGTGGCAGTGAAACTGCACACACAGGCCTTGCAATGGCAGGCCTGAGACAAGGTTAAGGGGCTACTGAAGTGGGTGGCACAACCAGTGCTGCAGGCCCACTAGTAGCATTTAATCTACAGGCCCTAGGCACATACAGTGCACTCTACTAGGGACTTATAAGTAAATTAAATAGCCAATCATGGATAAACCAATCAATAGTACAATTTACACAGAGAGCATATGCTCTTTAGCACTGGTTAGCAGTGGTAAAGTGCCCAGAGGTCAAAAGCCAACAACAACAGGTCAGAAAAAATAGGAGGAAGGAGGCAAAAAGTTTGGGGATGACCCCGTCAAAAAGCCAGGTCCAACACTGTCCTACTCTTTGTGCACTGCTGACCACTGCCAGCAACACTCTACTTGCTCCCAGTGAATTTCTTAAATGCAAACTAGACTCTTCGCACAAAACTGGAGAAGGTAAGCCTTCATCAGGACTAATCTGGGACTGTATCCAACCCTCGCTCCATATCAGTCAGCATGAACTTTTGACATTGACCCAAGTCAGTAAGACATGATAGCCATGGTTTGCACTATCTGCTTTTAGGTGATATTTTACAGTGTGTTCCTAAAAATGCATACTTCCAGTTCTACTGATTTTTGTCATTTTGTTTTTGTTTTATTTATTAAAATCTGTTTTGGGGTAATGTTGTCACTGTTTTTCTGTTGAAATTGTTGCACAGATACTGAACACATTGCCTCTACGTAAAGCTTGACTATAAGTGTGAAGCTGCCAGGGGGTAGAGCATAGGTTAATTTTGAGTTTGCTTGAGTCTAACCCTAACTAGGATTATGCTTGCTGCTTGACCAGGGTTCCCACCCCAGTTAGCCTGTAATCCAGATTCTAACATTGACAAAATGGCAGGGTATTGTGCCTTCCATGAAAGGACAATACTTCGGGAAGGTGAGATTGAAAGATTTGTAAATGATAATGACCTACAAGCTTTAAACAATGTAATCTGTTTTGCTATGTATTAATTGAGGACTCTTTTAAGTGGGTTGAGAGATCTACAGGAAGATGCTCCTGATGATAAAAAAGTAATGTGGATAAAATTGGGTTGCGTAAAGAATTGTCAAGATTTGTATGTAAATGAATGACCAATAATGTATTTTACCTGATTCAATATTTTCATAATCATTCTCATACAGGGAGAGATAGCCTATTTAGTCTATTCAAAAAATATTGAGAGAATACAAGATTTTAACATGTTGCTGACGATGTATTTAATACATGTTTAATTTGTCATTTACACAATCAAGGCAAAAAGACTGTTGCTTTCATGAATCACACTGGCAAATCAGACTGTCCATTTGCAAGCATACCTTGTTGAGATGCCAACTTGTAATGGTCTTAAATATATCTTCGTAGTGGTCTGATTATTCTTTAAATGGGTTACAACATTTCCCATTAGGAGAGCAGATAGTCTTACAGTAGCCAAATTGTTGTTGAGGGAGTGGATTCCATGATTTGGCCTCCTGGTGTCTGTTGAAATTGACTGTAGAACCCACTTAAAGAATGGCATGCTAGAGATAATCTGTACAGACTTTGATCTCAAAAAAAGATTCCATTACCTTTATTGACCACAATCTTCCGGTCTAGTGGCAAGGACAAATGGTATTCTCAAGATCAACCTGGCAAAAGTCTGCACTCAACAGGTCTGAGATGGCATGATATACTTCCTGTTGTACTTATGAATATGGCATGTATTCCAAATAAGAAGATACCTTCATGAGTAGAGCAAAGAGACTTGTCCTTGAACCATCAGCTGCACTAGTTTCATAATGATATTGTTCTGTATTATTGCAAAAGTCTGGTTTATGTGATAAATTATGTCTTTTGCCAGGTAGATGCAGCAACAGAAGATTACAGAGCTGTGCACTGCCCTAGTTTGAATGCAGAGGATTGAATTTTCATCCATAGACATGTCAGCAAGTGGTGCCCTTATCAGGTTATTCTGACCACAAATAGGACAGCCAAATATGCCAGAGTGGCCCAAACGATCCATCTTATAACACAAAGAGAGTTAGAGCAGCTGAAACAGTGGAAGAGGCAGAAGATGATGATCAAGGTGCTCAGATTGCAGAACAAAGTTTCAATTTGCAGCATGTACTCAGTGGTGGGGTGAATACATTTATATTTCTTCCATAACTAGTGAAGTTCAAATTAAAAATCAAGTTGAATATCTGAATAAAAATGTGACCGCCTTAGTATCAAGTGAGTGAGAGCTCAGATGAAGAGCTTGAGATTCCAGGAGTCCAGTTACAAAGTGAACCAGAGTGAAGGGCTGTTAACATGCAGAAGAGAAAAACATGGGTGGCAGCAAGAAAAAGTATATTCTAATCATAGTGATAGGCCTGACAAGATGCAACTCATATTCAGAGTTAAAACAGCACCTGTTAGAAAAAGTAAATTTGCTGGTGAAAGAGAAAACTGACAAACTAAAGAGTGTCACTGAAGAGGTAAATTCCCACAAAGACAACTTGCAAACAGAAAGACTGTGAGGCAGAGTTAGAGACAGGAGAAATGTCAGCCTGGGAGACTGATGAGTGTGAATAATCGACTGGTAAACCATCAGCTAGAAGAAGAATTCCTAATCAAAAATATCCATCACCAGATTGAGTATATTTGGTTACATTAAAAGAGCATGACACAGATAAAGATGATTGTTTCCCAGTGAACAAATTCCATGACTACAATGGGGATTATGCATATGTAGAGTCCGAACCAGAGAAGAAACCACCCTGAAAGTCAAATAGAGACTTTGAAATATTGTGTTTTGCTGAAAACAAAGATAAGGCAACAAAATGCTGTGTAAAATCTGAAATGACTTGAAAGAGATTGCATGCAGAAGCAATTTATTAGGAGATTCTGTTGGAGATTTGTCCTCACTAATAGGAAATTTGAAGTAGAAGAAAATTAAAAACGGAACTTAATATTTTTGGTTTTGTTTTGCTTTTTACCTTTTGCTCTAAAAGAAGTAGATAAACAAGAACATAATTTTTTCTACAATTTTGTTTGGTCTCTAACATGATGATGGGATTCAGCACTTACTGTAAAATATTAGGTTTGACATTGTTAACATTAATATTGTTGGGCTGTTGGGTGTGCTTACTGAATCCTGTTGGAAATGATTCAACACATATTAATATTGATAATGTGATTAGAACTAAGCATAACGAACAAGGACAAGAGATACCAGTACATGAAAAATAATTAGTTAGTGGTTTTAGAGATAATGGGCCTCATTACAAGACTGGCGGTCTAAGACAGCCAGCCTAGTGGTAGCCGTCAGGACCACCGCTGTTGTGGCAGTCTGACTGCCACATTAAAACCTTGGCTATCAGACCCCCATGGTTCCGCCATTTCCACCGGGATCAGTGATCCCGACGGGTTGACCGGGGGTGGAGGTCACAATCAGCCAGGGCAACACTGCATGCAGCTCTGCCCTGCAGATTAGGACCTCGTTCTCCACCAGCCTTCTCATGGAGGTTTTACCGCCATGAAAAGGCACGTGGAGAACAGGTGCAGGGGGCCAAGTATCTGCACTTGACATGGGTAGTGCCGGGGGTTCACCTGCTCAGCACCATCACAATGTTTACTGTCTGCTATGCATGCAGTGAACATTGCCAGGTTGCTGGGGCACCCTGCAGGTGATAGCATTGCCCCCGGCTTCATTTTGAGCCGGAGATAATGTTACTGCCTGTTTCATGCTAGTTTGACAGGCAGAAATAGAGGTTTTGGGCTGTCAGCCTTGTGGGAAACACCTAATAAGTCTGACAGGGTGCTCGGCACTATGGCGGAAGCCACCCTGTCGGGAGTTTGGTGGACGGGCTATCCCATCTGCCAAATTCTTAACTAGGCCCCATGTGTACACAAGAATGATAAAGGAGTATGTTGAAATCATGAAGGTTAATACATGTTTCCTCTGTACTTTTCTTCCTAAATCAGCTGGTGAAAGTGCAACATACTAGCAACTTGAGATTTCATGTTCAATATTCTGTAATAAGTTTGTTGCTATTTTTAATTATGATGTGTTTCCTTCTTCATACTAGACTGATTTTAATGTGAGATTAAAACATCTATTCATTAGTGAAAATGATAAAGAGATTACATATGTTAAATATTTGAGGGAGTTTGTACAAATCTGAGCTGAAACTAATATGGTTGCTGTTTACTCATTCTTATTAATTTAGCAAGAACGTGATTTTTTATGGAATTCAATGAGAGGTGTACACAAGTAGTAAGAATTTTGGAAGAGCATGAGAGTGCTTTGGAGGAAATCAGAGAAGAAGAATTATTTATTTTTTATGGTTTACATCCAAGATAAGGATGGGGTGAGTTAGAAAAGTTCAAATGTATGTGATAAGGTGTAGTTCTATAGCAGGAGGTAAGGCATAACTTGTTGGTGAATGCACATGTGACAAAACGTATGAAGTTAGTCTGGACGTTCTAGCTAGAAGGGGACCTATTATGAGGGAAATCAATAATGAAAAGACTGTTTATTTTAATCTACCAAAGAATTGGGTGGGTTTTTGTTTTTTGGCTTTAGTGTTTCCTAGAATACATTATGTGGAGGAGTTAACGAAAATTTCGGCGCACAAAGCGTCCAAGTGAAAGTGAGAAGTCTTTTTGGTCCTGAGAATTCAGGGAACAGGAGGCAAGCTCTATCCAAGCCCTTGGAGAGCACTTTTACAGCCAGACAAGAGTTCAGCAAGGCAGCAGGCCAACAGCAAGGCAGCAGTCCTTTGTAGAAAAGCAGACAGGTGAGTCCTTTGAGCAGCCAGGCAGTTCAGCAAGGCAGCAGGCCAACAGCAAGGCAGCAGTCCTTTGTAGAAAAGCAGACAGGTGAGTCCTTTGAGCAGCCAGGCAGTTCTTCTTGGCAGGATGTAGTTTCTGGTTCAGGTTTCTTCTCCAGCAAGTGTCTGATGAGGTAGGGCAGAGGCCCTGTTTTATACTAAGTTGTGCCTTTGAAGTGGGGGTGACTTCAAAGAGTGTCTAAGAAATGCACCAAGCCCCCTTTCAGTTCAATCCTGTCTGCCAGAGTCCCAGTAGGGGGTGTGGCAGTCCTTTGTGTGAGGGCAGGCCCTCCACCCTCCCAGCCCAGGAAGACCCATTCAAAATGCAGATGTATGCAAGTGAGGCTGAGTACCCTGTGTTTGGGGTGTGTCTGAGTGAATGCACAAGGAGCTGTCAACTAAACCTAGCCAGACGTGGATTGAAGGGCACAACAAGATTTTAGTGCAAAGAAGTGCTCACTTTCTAAAAGTGGCATTTCTAGAATAGTAATATTAAATCCGACTTCACCAGTCAGCAGGATTTTATATTACCAGTCTGGCCATACTAAATATGACCTTCCTGCTTCTTTCAGATCAGCAGCTGCCACTTCAACAGTGTATGAGGGCAGCCCCAATGTTAGCCTATGAAGGGAGCAGGCCTCACAGTAGTGTAAAAACGAATTTAGGAGTTTTACACTACCAGAACATATAACTACACAGGTACATGTCCTGCCTTTTACCCACACATCACCCAGCTCTAGGGGTTACCTAGGGCGCACATTAGGAGTGACTTTTATGTAGAAAAAGGGGATTTCTAAGCTTGGCAAGTACTTTTAAATGCCAAGTCGAAGTGGCAGTGAAACTGCACACACAGGCCTTGCAATGGCAGGCCTGAGACAAGGTTAAGGGGCTAAAAGAATAATGAAAAGACTGCTTATTTTAATCTACCAAAGAATTGGGTGGGTTTTTGTTTTTTGGCTTTAGTGTTTCCTAGAATACATTATGTGGAGGAGTTAACAGAGGAAAATAATTTATGGTGTATGAATAGAAATTTTGAGCAAGGGGTTTTGAATATATTGGTGGCTATTATCACTCCTTTGGGTATAGCCTTAAAAGGTATAAACATTAGGGCCCTCATTACAACCCTGGTGGTCGGTGTTAAAGCAGCAGTAACACCGCCAACAGGTCGGCGGTAAAAAAAAATGGGATTTTGACCATGGCGGTTACCGCCATCCAAGACCGCCACTTTAACACACCGATCGCCAGGGTGGTAATGGCCGCTGGGCTGGAGACTTCGGTCTCCACCCCAGCGGCCGTCACAATCCCACCCTCGAGATTACGACCCGGCCTACCCCCATGGTTTTCATGCCAAACTTACTGTCACTGATAGGAGTATCCCCTGCCCTCTCCCCCTCCCCAGAGTCCTCCCTCCCCTGCTCCCTCCCTCTCCTGTGCCCCCACACATATACACACCCACAGGCACACACATATACACACATGCACACATACATACCCACAAACTGCAACACACACCAACATACCTTGTCACACGCATGCATTCCCAACACACAACACTCACAATCACTCATTCACGCATGTATCCTACGCGACTCACACCCTCATGCATGCATACCAAAACATACACACACCACCATATACACACAACACCCCCCACCCAGGAGAACCTGACCAGGGGGTCCTCCGGCTGGAGACAGTCCGCGGCGCTGCTGTCAGCAGCAGCGTCCACCAGCAAAACACCGCCTGGCAGTATCATTGCTCATGATACGGTCAGTGGTGTTTTGCAGACGTGGCGGCGCTGTTGTCAGCCACCATGACCGTTGGCGGTGTTCCGCCACCATTCTGGTGGAATGCCGTCAGCAGTCATGATACGCATAGACGGCTGGTAGCCACAGTGGCGGTATGTTGGCAGCCGTCGCCGTGGCGGTAGGCGATCAATACTGCCAAAATTGTAATGAGGGCCTATTTTTGTCTAGAGTTGTGGCTGGACTTGCCATGAATACAACATGGTCTTTTAAGCTGATGAATGTAGAGATGTTGACAATTACACAATGCTATTGCAAACCAATCTCACCTTAGATATTAATTTGTGAAAGAGGATGGTTTTTGTGATGTCATTGGGGCAAAGAAGTATTGTATTAATGTCCCTGAATAAAGTGGGGTGATTGATTCATACATTACTAATATAATTAATTTGACACATGAAATGATGTAATTAGAGGAGCCAGGTGCCTGGCAAATGTTAGGATCCCAGGATAAATGAAAAAGGGATTGTTTGTGTAAAAGTAGGTGAGTGGTTAAATAGTGTTCTTGATGGAGTTTTATAAGTTTTGTTAACACCAATAATAGCAATGTTGATGTGTACAACTTCTTTGTTGTTATGGAAACGAAATGGAGTACACAGTCAAAGGACATGAGAAGCAAAGAATGTAAACAAAGGCCCATATTTATACTTCTTTTAGCGCCGCACGTGCATCATTTTTTGATGCAGAAACGGTGCAAACTTGCAAAATATAATTGTATTTTATAAGTTTGCGCCGTTTTTGCATAAAAAAGCGGCGCAAATGCGGCGCTAAAAAAGTATAAATATGGGCCAAAGTGTTTGCAACTCCCAGAAAAGGAGGAGACTAGAGGCTTATTTAGAGTGAGATGAATATTGGGATCAATAGTTCCAACTGATAAAACAAATGGAAGAGAATGTTCAGAGAACTAAAAGGCTCAAAACTTCAAAGAGTTATGAAGTTATTAATTGGGATTTTTGGAGGGTATTAAAATAATCAGGAGGAAACTGATGTAGTGTTTTTGAAATATGCAAATTTTATAAATTTTGTGTGAAAATGATTTTTGATAATTAGTGTATTAATGTTGCATAGGGTCACAAACAATGAACTAATGATGTTACACAGCAAGTTTGCTAGGTAACTTAGAAGTGTAAAATAATGCTATGAATAGTTATGCCACATTTTTAAGTAATATCCATTAATCTTAGTTTTTGGATCTGTTCTCATTTTACTCCTGGTATTCTGTCTCCCAACCAGTGTCCTGCTGCAAATCCATCTCTCCTCGTGTTTCGACAGAGCATCAATTGAATTACATCAATATATTAGCATTGTACAACATTGTTAGATAACATGCATTGTGAATGAAGCTTCCATCCTCTACTGAAAGTATAATTTTCATTGGCATCTGCTCGAAGTGATGGGGTGGCAATTCTATAAGCCATTGTTTATGGCATGTTTCCATCTTCGGAGTGCAGTTGCTGAGGTAGCAGAGCTAAAGATGTTGAAAATTATGTTGCTGTTGCTGTTTCTGATTTACTAGTGCAACCGTAATCAAGATCATGCCATGCTACATTTGCAGAATCTATTGATAGCTTGTTTGATTTGTCCACAAAAGCTGTGGGTTTTTGTCTTTAGAGGGAATCTATCACTATTTTCCTCATAGATGACTTGTCATGTTCTTCTTTTGCTCTTAGACTTTCTTAGGTGATGCTGTCTGTACTCATCATGAGTTTGACACTTGTTACATTTTGTCTGGGATTATTAAATTTATTTTATCTGCATTTCTATTTTAAGTCTGCATGGCATTTAATGCATTTTTCTGCGTACCACACCTTTAACTATTCTGTGATAACTTCATGTTGCCTTATTTGTGATCTAGAGCTTAGTCCTTTATGCTTCCGATTGTGTATTCTGTTTTGTGCTGCTAAATTCTATATGATGATAGAGTTCAGTCTCAAACCACTAAATCTACTGGAGGCTCTAGAACCAAATGATATAGGTAAAAATCGGGGTCATCAAATATTGGGGTTCAGTTGATTATTGGAGTTCAACTTCCAAAGACTTAGGCCCTCATCCGCCAAGCGGGAACCGCCAGAAGACCGTTATGCGGTCAAAAGACTGCGGCGGTCATTCTGACTTTCCCGCTGGGCTGGCGGGCGACCGCCAAAAGGCCGCCCGCCCACCCAGCGGGAAAGCACCAGCAACGAGGAAGCCGGCTCCGGATGGAGCCGGCGGAGTTGCTGGTGTGCGACGGGTGCAGTTGCACCCGTCGCGACTTTCAGTGTCTGCCAAGCAGACACTGAAAATCAATGTGGGGCCCTGTTAGGGGGCCCCTGCAGTGCCCATGCCAGTGGCATGGGCACTGCAGGGGCCCCCAGGGGCACCACGACACCCGTTCCCGCCAGCCTGGTTCTGGAGGTGAAAACCGCCAGAACCAGGCTGGCGGGAAGGGGGTCGGAATCCCATGGAGGATTCACAGGGGCAGCGGGAAACCGCCGGCTTCCCTTTTCTGACCGCGGCTTTACCGCTGCGGTCAGAATAGCCCCAGAAGCACCGCCAGCCTGTTGGCGGTGCTTCCTCCGTCCCCTACTCTGGCGGTCTCGGACCGCCAGGGTAGGAATGACCCCCTTAATCTGCTGCAATCATAATTCATTTGATTCTGAAAGAAATCTTTAGCAGTTAGGAAGCCATCTTTATATTATTGGTACCAAGCTTTGAAGTAGTATGTTGTTCAGAATTATGAGTTTTGTCAACAAGAATTTATGAATGTTGAGGAGCATATATATTGCAGTTTAAAAAGGAAGATAAAAATGGCATACTGCAAATGAAAGGTTTGCTATTTAAAAGAAGAAGAAATTACACAGAGAGAAGCAAATTGAGCAAACCAACGTCCATCTGACTAGGCTCAGGCAAAACCCAAATGTATCAGTCTTACGTATCACCATCAGACATTCACCCAAATAATAAAGTGATACAGCCTCTGAAATTTTAGCACACATCCAATCCCACAACAATAATTCAGATGCTGTCACGCACAGACTAAGCAGTTACTTAACTTGAAACAACAGGCTATTAAAAATATATTAAGAATCATAGGCCAGTGACATCAACCTCCACCAAAGATTGTTATCCATACTTCTCTTATGTTGTTTGATCCTTGCCATTCATTGTTTTTTGGTAAAATGGTACTGAAATTAAGGTCACTGTGCCCAAGATGTGAAAAAGGTGCTTTTACCACTCGGAGTCATTTAACATTTTCTAGTTCTCGTGTTTGTCTCTTCTCCAGTGTGCAAACAAATCTCATCCAAAAACACTTTAAGAAACATAAAGAATGACAACTACTGAGCTAACTCGTGTAATGTTAGGAAATTGCCTGCTAAGGTGTTTGCCCACTCTCACATGTCAAGCCAATCCAGCTTTAGTGAGGAATGCATACGATGTTTGAAACTATTTCTGTGTTCTTTATTGCTGCACGTTCATCACTGTCTTTGAACTGAGAAGATTGGTATGTTTTGCAATTCGGTACAGGAAATTACAGAAATATGACACAAACATGCTAGTATGTTTACACATTTGCACAAAGTACTGAATTTAATATAATCTTGTGGACCACAGGCCTAAATATGTCACTAGATCATGAGGTTTCATATGATTTCTTACAGCACCCACAGATAGATATTTATCACCTCTGGGGACAGTTGGGAGCACTAAAGTAAAATCTGAATTGAAAGGATGGTCTGGAGAGCTATTTTTCTTAAAACCTTTTATTCTCAATGAATGAGTTTTTAATTTCAATGATGCATCTTCTAAGCAATGCATGTGGTATTAGGTTGTTGTTTGCGCATTAGGTTTTGTGATTATGCAGCATGTATTGTATTGATATATACAATGACCACTAGAGCTAGATTGAGTTTATGGTCATATCTGCCAGATTGCTCTGGATTTAGGATGTTCTTTCTATCAGTATGGGCCACTAAAAGGATTACAAACAAGAATCTTGTATAACTTTAGGGGCATGATTACAAGCCATGTGCGCTGCTGGTACGTCACTTTTGTGTGACACACCGACAGAGCATAATGCCTACCCATATTTACAAGGCAACGCAAAACCACTTTGCATATTTTTCATGGCCTTTTAGATATAGTGTATGGCAATGCAGTGCAAGTTGCTACATTGCCTTACACTGCGAAAGGGAGGTGACCATGGGCATTGTGGTGGGTGTTCCTATACCACGCCTAATGGATTTTGACACCTTCTCATATTTGCAAAAATCAGTAAACCTAGGAATGTGTCAAAACTGTACTCCTCCCCAGGCAGGCAAGACAAGGAGAAATACCTTTGCCTCTCTGGATTGTTTTTGTGGTTCCCTTACTGCACAACACCATTGTGCAATGGTATCTGTGTTGCAGTTAGGCATCAATTTGACCACCAGTGCAAGGGGGAAGGACAGAAATGCATGCTACCTTGCAAATACGGTGCATTTCTGCCCTCTGCCTGTGGTGCAGGGCACTGCAGAAATGTCACTTGCTGTGCTGTCCTGCTCCATGGGGTTTGCAAATATACCCCTTAGTCAACAACCTAAATACAAACTGCTGTTTAAAGTATCTGATAAAATATAGAAAACTCCTTCTCTAAAATTACCCTGAGTAGCGAGTGACAAATAACCTCCACATGAGTAATATTGATGTATGAATGACTACGGGTGTATGTAGCAATATCTTCAGTAAGCCAGTAACATGCCCTTTTCTGGCAAAGATGTGAAATCCATCTGTGTTTTACTTATTAATTTGGAAGTGAAGAACATTATCATCTTAATCAATGCAATTTAGGTTAGGACACAACACAATTTTAAATAAATCCCGCTTAACTCCTGGTTGCCATATGCAATGTGCCAGCAATTCCCAGAGAAATTTGTGTTACGTTCAAGCAGCACCAGATAACAGTAAAAATAAAAATGCAACACAATAAAATCACAAATTGAATTAGATGTATCAAGGAAACAATTAAAAAGCCAATAGCACATGTGAGAAAATGCCTCTGTGCATGATCACTCCCATTCTTTGCAGGTGTGTATGGTTGGTAAAACTGTCTATTCCTTCATTGGCATGATTAACTTTACAGTAGGACCATAGTGTATGGTGCAAGAAAATAAAACAATTATGTGGATCCCTGTATGTATTGTGCCATCCACAAGGCTGGCTAAAGTGCAATTCAAATAATATGTTTGCAAACTCTGGTATGGATAAGCTACAGAAATATTTTGATCACTTTCTGAACATTTATTAAAATCCAGTTCTTCAGTGAAGTCAGAGTTTTGATTCATGTACAGCAAGATTAACTTTAAAAACATTACACTGCATGTCCAAAACTCCAGCCAGCTAGTTAGCATTAGCCTTCCAGAAGTTTCCCCTACCAATGCTTTCCCCTAATGAAAACTGTAACCAGAGCAGAGGCATGGCTTAGGACTTTGGACAGTCATCTTAGTTCAGGAAAGAAAATCAGGGAGGGTTCAAGAATAGCATTTACTTCCAGGGGAACAGAGTGAGGTCTGCCCAATTATAGTTGAATATGAAGGGAGACCTGGAGAAGAGAAGCCCTATGGCACCGGGCTGCAGAGTAGACAGCCTAACAGTGGGAAGAGGAACTAGTCCCAAAAGCAGTTTGGTGTGGTTAGGTAAAGAGAGGCCTACTGGTTTCTCTGGGCACACTCCTGACTACGATACCAGTCACCTTCAAGGGGAGAAGGGTTATATCACATTGGATTTCACATAGAATAACCCTCTGTGGGAGGAAGGTTTGCAGTAGGGAAAAAGGATGTTCTCCAAAAATGAGAGAGTTTGCCCTTAGAAGCTTTTTTCTCCTTGGCTAGGGAGTATTCAGGAGCCACACACACCCCAACTTGTTGGTGACTACTACAAAATTAGCACCTTACCACAGTTCGTCAGAATACTTTATGGAACAGTAAAAGAACAGAAGACCTGCTGTCCGTGAAGCAATTTTTGGGCACTCTGGTTGACATTCAGCATGGTCAGAAAATGTGGTTGATGAAGCACGAAGAGCCTGGGCCATACAGGACCAGAGGACCGGACCCTATGAGATGAAAGAGTACAAGGGGGGAGATCACCTACCTATTAGATCTCAAGACACCCAGAAGCACAGTAACTGTCCTGCATGTCAATCAATGCAGACCTAACTCTGAGGTGAAGGAGTGCAAAGGGGAGGTTGCCTACCTGGTAGATCTAAAGACTCACAGGAGACTCTTAAGGCTCTTGCATGTCAACTCCCTTAGCCCCACTTTCAGAGGTCTGAGGTAACAATGCTCTTGGGGCTGAATGATGGGATGGAGAAGATAGTGAACCTCTTTCCCAACCTTCTCTATTCCAAGGAGCAGGATGGGTCAGTAGAATGAGCTGTCCTTTCCCGTCCCTGACCAATGGACAACAGAGGAATTATCACCCCTTGCTGGGGATGTTTACCTCAGTGTTCTCACTCAGCAGTGGACTCACCACTTGTTGCATCCATGACATTGGCACCAAGAACAGCAGGTTAATCAAGAGCAAAAGTTGTAGGTTGTCTGGCAAAGTGAGGGACAAATTAAGGTTGAGATATCACAAATGCTGCAGTTACTGGTGTTTGAGCATTGCAACAACCCTTAATCCAGCCTAATGGTTCTTGTACCAAAGGCTGCCCCATCGGGTGACACACCAGAACAATGGATCTGTGCAGATTGCAGAAGGCTCATCTCAGTTTCCAAGACCAATGCTCTCCCCGACCCTGAGCTGATGAGCTCATCTACAGGTTAAGAAGTTCCAGAGTATGTTTGACTTGATGTCTTTGTACTAGCAGATGGGCTCAACCAAGGGGGCTAAAGAAAGGTCAATGATCTCCACTACAGAGGTTCACTTTCAGTTTGAAATTATGCCCTTTGGGTTAAATAATGCTCCTACCTCCTTCCAGAGGTTGATCTGCTAGGTCCTGGCTGGGATGGCAGCTTTCAGTGCCACCTATTTGGATGAGAATGCAGTCATCAGTACCAGCTGGAAAGATCATCTGTTCTACCTCCAGGATGTGTTTCAGGTGGCCTCTGGGTCACCAGGTTGGTGGTTTTAAGGTGCAGCCACCCCAGGCTAAATATCAGACCATCTTGTCTTGGATCTCTCAAAACACCCAGATTGAGATGAGAGTCTTCTTAGGCCTCATTGGGTACTACATGAAGTTTGTTACTATGTGTGGCAGCGCTGATGCCCCCTTGATATTGCTGACTTCTAAGAAGCGGCCCAAGCAGGAAATTTGGAATGATGAGTGCGGGAATGCTTTTGATACCTTTAGGGAGGCCATGTGCTCAAGGCACCTAACTTCTCCAAGGAATTCATTGTCCAGACGGATACCTCAGAACATGGCATATGGGCTGTGTTCTCACAGCTAAACAAAGAGAGCCTAGACCAACTTTTAGCTTTCATTAGGCAGAGGTTACTCTCCAGGAAACCGAGGTAAAGTGCAATTGAAAAGGAAGAATTTGCAGATGTATGAATACTAAATAAATTGACACTATACTTCTTTGGGGCTCACTTCTGGGCTCCGACAGACCACATATCCCTCAGATGGCTGATGCAGATGATAGGTAAGAATTTTAAACTGTTGAGGTGGTCCAGATCTCTACAGAGACTGGACTTTAAGGTGGAACATAGCTCTGGAACTGACCACACCAATGATGATGGTCTTTTCAAGTTCTTCCACCTTAGCAATGAGACCTCCCATGGGGTGGATAGTTCTCCTTGCTTTGAGCTATGAGGGCACATGTTAGGAATGACATCTGTTGCATGGTGATCCCCTCAAATATTTTGACTTCACCCCTCCTGTTTTGTTGAATTTTGTTTGTTGGCTAAAGAACACTGTGTAACTTACCATTGCTAATCGATGCTAATGCACATGTGCTCTCTCCTTCAAACATGGTACACCTTGGACCACCCACTAAAGTAGGCTTTTAAAACATGTCTCAGGCCTCCCATTGCAGCATGTGGCACAGTTGTAAACTGCCATTCTGACCTGGCTATATACACTTATTGGAAGGGCCAAATCTTTCTTTTTGATACTTCTAAGCCATGTCTATGATAGCCTGTAGAGGCTGAAAGGACAGCGTTTATTGTATATAGAAAGTAGGACATGTATACTTAAGTTTTACATGTCCTAGCAGTGAAAAATTCCTAAGGTTGTTTTTCACTGTTGTAAGGCCTAGCTCCTCCATTGACTAACAATGGGTTACTTTATTACATATAATAACTGCTATGTTTGGATCGGGAACAGACATGGATATGCTATTTATACTGAAATATATTGTAATTTATTGTCATCTTTAATAATGGAGTCAGATTTTAAGTTACAATCCTGAAAATGCCATTTGTCATTTGAAATACTCTTTAATGGTAAAGTTGGACTTTAAGCCATCTTTCTGAAAATGCCAGTTTTAGATATTTTACATTTTCCCGTCCCAACCAATTGAGCCTTCTGCCAGTGTCTCTTGTCACATGACTGTGAATGGCTCTGCTGTTGGGGTTTGTGCTTCACTTCCAGAGAGTGACATAAAAAGGACTTAGGTGAGGACAAGACGGGCCATCCTGGCAGAATGACAGGGGAGGAGCAGTACCCGGCCCCACTTACACTTCAATGGGCTTCTCATCCTGCATACACAAAGTAACCTGACACAACCTCTGCCCAGCTTTTTGTTACCTCAGACAGTTTGAAACCTTGACAGGGAAAGAGAAGGAACTATCCACAACCAGATGTGGGGGTAGGATAAGTAGTCCACCCACAAATGCTGGCACCAGGTGTAAATGTTGGACCTCCAGAGCTACTAATCAGAACACTTCTGGACCTGCGGAAGTAATATAAGAAGGACTTTCCTCCTGCCATCGGACTGCCCTGCTACCGGAAACGGAAGATTGGACCTGCCTGCCTTCATCCCAGGATAACAGTGATTCTAAAGGTCAGTTGGCTGACCTCCAGAGGCTTCCCTGCAACTGCCTGGCTAACCTGCTACAACAGGACCTGCAACTGGACCTGCCTGAGCACTTCTAGCCTGGACCCTTAGTTAGCATCAGAGTATACTCTTTCTAGAAATCCTGAAGTTTAGGCTCCTCACAACCACAAATGGGCCCATTCATGGCAAATCCCTGCTGTCCTTGAAACCCACCAAGGCAGAACAATGACTGATTTTGGTGACCTAAAATGCGAGACCTGCACTGCACACTACAGCAATGATAGCCTGCGAGTATCACCAACTCAAAGCTACAGCAACAACTGTCCCCAAAGCTTGATCAGTTCTTTGCAGTATAGCAAAGACCACCAGTAACACATGACCTGCTTGCTGTGCGGCAGTGACAACCATCCACAAGGCTCAGCCTCCTCCTTACGGCCTCCTCCACTGTGAAATCAACTGTTTGCACCCGACTTAAAAGGTAACTTTTAATCTGTCTAACATAATCTCTGTATCCAACCTGTGCTCCAAGGAGGTCACCTGAACTTATGTCTTTGCTCTGGTCTAGCACGTACTAATGACCACAAGTGGCATTTTGTGTTTTTCCATTTATGCTTTGGAAACAAATATCTCTGGTTCTACTCATTGGAGATTTGTTGTTATAGTATAATATTATTTCTTAAAATGTATTCTTTGTTCTAAATAGTTTGGGATTTATCTTGTGTTGTGGTTTCACTTTATAACTGTTTGTTTGCTGCATACATACTTTACACATTGCCTTTAAGTTAAGTCTGACTGCTTTTTGCCAAGCAACCAGAAGGTTAAGCACAGGTTAATTTAGTAAGCTTTGTGGTTCACCAAGACAAGGAATCTGGTTATTGTCTGAGTGGGGGTTCCACCCCTTCAGACAAAAAAGGATTTCTTACAGTCTGCCTAATTAATTGTTGGTAGAAAAAACTGTGTTTTGAGTTCATGCCCCAGAAACCACTTTAAACATTACATATATGTATAAACATTTATCATATCAAACAACATTAAAACATCTGAAATTATGTTTACTTTCAGTCCTATGAAAACATAATTGACATTATGCCAAAGAAGTGGATTCCATACTGATGCACCAGCCTTTAAAGTGCTGTCAAGATTTCTCCACTTCCAAATCCACCAAGAACTGCTTGCAAACTCAACAACTCTGCAATAGTCATTTGAGTTAAGAAAGATTTTTGTTTTCTTGCTGTCCTATTGCTATTTGCTGATGTAGCAAAAAACACAAATGATAATTGTGGTAATCGGCAGGGTACCCAAGGAGAAAGCAGTGAAAAAGGAAGAAAAGCAAGGAGAAGACACACCAAAATGGAGTAAGAGGCACAGAGAAAGCAGCAAAAAGGAGAGAAAAGCAAGGAGAAGACACTAAAAATTTGGGTCGAAGAAGCAAATCAAAAAAACAGTGAGAATGAGGGAAAAGCAATGAGAGGCATACAAAACATGGATGGAAAAGCAAGGAGAAAATGAGTGAAAATGAGGGAAAACCAATGAGTGAGCATACAGAAAACTGACCCAAAAGCAAGGAGAAAGCAGGGAGAATGAAAGACAAGCAAGGAGAAGGTACTCAAAAAGAGGGTAAAAGCAAGGAAAAGATAGGAGCAAGTGTGATGCAGGAGCTAGGGGAGAGGTGGGCCTAGGGTCCACCTCATTTGTACTGTCCTGTAAAACTTGACACAACTATAATTTTCCATTTATCCAGCAATAACATCTATTTGGTCTCTGGCTCATTTTCCACTGGTAAATGCTTTATAACCACTTGCTTAAAACTTCTTACATAGAGCTTTGTGCCTCATTTTTCTGTTTATACTGTATAAAGTGCATGCTTATAAATCAGAATTTCTCTTATGGAATATATGTGTTGCAGATAGCACAGATCGGAATCAGAGAGGGGCAATCACTCCTCACTGCTTCCAAATTATGCTTTCTGCAGTTCATGCATTGACTCAAGGAAAAACAGATTTTCATGCATGTTTGGTGCTGGAAATGCATAAAACAGGCACACACCTCTTCACACCGAGAAAAAGCTGCTGTTGATAAGGCAGCCAGTCATAACTATCAGGACATTGCATCACCTCTAGGCCTCAGGGGACACATGCCTTTAGCATCAACTTTCCCTAATATTTGTTCAACTAGATTTGCAATAGTAAATCAAGCCTCCCTCACTCCCCAAATGTATGCATAAGAAATCTGCTTGTTTGTTGACTGGTGCCTGAACCCTGGCCAAGCAGCAACCATAATCCTTGTCAGGATAAGACACAAGCAAACTCGAAATTTACCAGTGCTCAACTACAGGTAGGTTGGGACAGAGTAGTCAGGCTTAACTTAGAGGCAATCGGTAAAGGATTTGTTCAACATTTCAAATAGTATCACAGTGAAAGCATACCTAAAAAGAAGCCTGCAACAGAGTTAGAAAATTATAGTAGATTCTAATAAATAAAACAAGACCAAACCAATACAAATCCAATTTGTACAACATGAGATATTGAATTTTAAAGATTTAAGTACAAAAGCAGCAAGTAGTAAGAAGCACTATTGGGAATATCTGGTCATGCCAATCCCAGACAAAGTGATAAGTTCAGGCCGACTGCCATGGAGTGGGGGCTGGCTAAAGGCACCCTGGTAGGCCAGCTAAACAAAGTACCTGAAATCCTGGTTGCGGAGCACTGCGTGGATCTGCTTTGAAGATACTTCATTCAGCTGAGGTGATACGTCAGTTCTGAGTTGCAGCAAGGTTGCGGTGCAAGGTCCTGTTGTGATGACATCAGGGATCCTTTTGACAGGTGGGTGTTAGGGATGAGTTGCACAGCCAAGGTGATGTGTCAATTCCAAAGTTCAGTGAAGCTGCAATGCAGAGATTCTGCATCATTGTCAAGGCTGCCACAGACGAGAGGGAAGCACCGTGCAGTGATGGTTCTGAAGTTGATGCTTTGAACACAAGATGCAGGATGCAGCAGTGATGCAAGTCTTTTTTGATTGGTGCAGTCCATGTAGCAACAATGCATCAGTTCTGCTCGAGTGCATTGTTCAGCAGGGAGGATGTGCCAGTACTGCTAGTAAGTACATTAGAACCACTTTCAAGAGTCCAGACCTTGTGTGGCACCTCTTTGGCAGTATGGACTCACATATGGCAGAGTCCTGGTAGAAGCCGGGAGGTTGAAATTCTGATACTTCATATCAGGAGACCAGGCAATTAGTCCTTGGAGTCACTCTGGGTTCTGGGTCAAAGAGATGCAGGTCCAGTCCTTCTCACCCAGCCAAAATGTCAGCAGGTCAGCACAGCAAAGCAAGAGTCCAGCAGAGTGCAGTCCAGCAGAGCGACGGACCTTCAGCAGCAGAGCAGTCTTTCTTCCTGGTAGTATCCATTGGTCCAGAAGTGTACTGAAATGGTAATGTCTGAGATCCACTATTTATACACTGGTGCCCTGGTTCTGGAATGTAGGGTGAACTTTTAGATAGTGGTTTTGAAGTGCAAAGACTTGCCTGCTTTCCCTGCCCTGGCTCTAAGCTGGCTGGAGTACAAATACAGGGTCATTAGGCCCTTTGTGTGTGAACAGGACACAGCCTAATCAGGTGTAAGTGAGGCTAGGTCATCCCCCCCATCTTGCCAATAATGGCCCATTAAGTCACACCGAAGAACACATTGTGTGTGAATCTCTAGGAGGAATACCCAATGCCCAGCTGCCAACCCCACCCAGTCTTATGACCAGAGATAGGTTGTAGGTGCCAAAGGGCTCAGGCAAGAAAATTACAACTTTCTAAAATGGCACTTTCAGCACTGCAGCTTAAAATCCGACTTCCCCATAAGTTAGGATTTTAAACTGTGGTTCCAATGACACAAAACTTGGAGATAATATCTCTTCCCATTTGGAAATGACACTTATAAAATATAATAGGGCAACTTATCCTATGGGAAAGATAGGCTGTATAGTAGTGAAAAATTAAGTTAAGTGTTTTCACTACCAGAAAATGTAAAACTAAAAAATACATGCCCTTTAAAATACATTGCACCTTGCACTCTGAAGTGTTCAGGGTCTACACTAGAGGTAACTCATATGTATTAAAAAAGAAGGTTTGGGCCTGGCAAAAGTTTGATTTTGCCAGATTGAAATGGCAATTTAGAACTGCTCACAGAGGCTATGCAATGGCAGGCCTTAAACAGGTTTAAAGGGCTACTTAAGAGAGTGGCCCAGTCAGTGCTGCAAGGCCACTGACTGCATTTTATTTACATGCCCTTGCACATGTAGTGCATTGTACTATGGACTTATAAGTAAATTAAAAATGCCAATTGGAAGTAAGTCAATACTACAATGTTTAGAGGAGAGCGCACATGAACTTTAGCACTGGTTGTCAGTCCCATGGCCCAAATTCAGCAAAAGTAGGAGGAGGAATGCAAAACCTTTGGGATGAACCCGTAGAAAGGGCAAAGTCCAAAATATGCCCTCAGAAAAGTGAATTTCACCTTGAAGTGATTGTAGATTGGTTTCATAATTGTAAATCTCTCCTCTGTTCCCAGTGTATGCAATTTGCCTGATGTTTGTTGATCTATAGTTTGAACAATAATTCTTCCTCCCAAAGGAGTTACAATAGTTAATAACCCATTCACCAAATATAACTTAATCAAATGTTTGTTCAGTTCGATCTCGAATAGTAAACACCCACAAAATATGCATTTTCCTCAATATTTTTCAGACTAGAGTTAAATTAGTAAATCTATCCCAGATCCCAAGGTATGCACGTCTTCATTGTATGGGTTAAGGTAATAATTTGCCACCCCACAGTCTATGCATTTCCTCCAATGTTTGTTAAACTAGAATTAGAATACTAAATCTTCCCCATCACATTTGTATGCACTGTTTGCACCCAACTTAAAATGTTTGTTAGAGCTCAAGTTAAATTAATAAGCTCACAATGTATGGATTTTCATCAATGTTTGAAGTATTGCAGCTACAATAGTGCATTTGAATTTTTATATTTGTTTATTTTCACCTATTGTCATTTGGATTGAGGTAACTTTTTGTTACTTCATCCTGTAATTCTTTCTTTTAAATATTTGGAGCATATTTCAATTAAACATGCATTTTTTAAGAGTTCATTATAATTTTTTGATTTTTTTTAACACATTAAAAACTATTAAGTTTTGTTACATCTTTTCAACAGGTAATCATCATAATTTAATTAATTCAAAAATATGTTTTACAAATTATTAATACTTTTAATGTTTTAATGTGTGGTAACATTTATTGTATGTTTATATTATATTGTTATTTAGGAATTACATTTATTTGTATAATACACTTGTAATTTACACTTTAATATTACATTTCTTGATAAAGATTTTAAGTCAATTCTTTGTTTATATGATATGTCTTCTGTGTTAGACGTATATTTATATATTTAATTTTAAAAAAATATACCTTCTAAATTGCATTACAACAATGTTAAATACATTTACAAATACATACTTGTGACAATAATGTTGATAATTGGGACCACAATAATTTGGTAGTCAATATTTGTGCACTAACTATATTTATATGCAACACTGACGTATTTGACAATATTTTACTTAAACAATACTTTCAAGGTCGATAATTTGTCATACAATGTCACAAACATTGTTGAAAAAGTGTATACTAGTGGGCGTATAAAATGAACTATTCTATCTACAAAAGCACAAATATTCAGGACATTGCTTACATTCACAAGTTAACTACATTCAATAATTCAAATGTAAGGACTCTTTTTAATATTTTCATACTGATTTTAATATGGCTAAGGTTTTTTAGCTTAACATGTAAATTATTCATAATTTATTCACATACTCCTTTGTTTTTGTCAACAAACAATCCTTATGATAAATCTCTACCAACACAAGTCAGCTGAATTCCAATTTTAAAAAAATACCTAATTAAAACAAGTGAACAATATATAAATATATTAATGTTAATATGCTACTTAAATATACGGATTAATAATGTGAGGCTAAATAAAATGACTTCCATGAAATGCACTACTAAATAATCAAACCAAAATATTCTATTAAAATTTTCGATTTAAATTAAAAAATCTCTGAATTAACTTGTAAATCCATATTTAATTTAAGAACATATATTTAGAATTAAGGGCCTCATTTACGAGGAAATTATGTGGCATGGCGCTGCAAGCCAGCTTCCTGCGCTGCACAGTGTCATTATGAAATTGCAGGGACGCATTGTATTTACAGAAATATGACACATCCCTATACTTTCCTCAGTGTTGGTGCATATACTGTTGCCTAGTGCCAACACAGGCACCCTTGCACCACAGTACAAGGCTGCCTGTGTTGCAGGGATGATTATTTATGTGCAGGAAGGAACACCTTCCTGCACATAAACAATCATTAATAGTGTCTTCCTCTTTTCTTCCTTTTGCACCACTGTAACACCACCCCTGAAGTGGTTTAGGAATCTGACGCATTCCCAGCCTTGTAAATCTGGGAATGCAGCAGATTCCATCAGGTTCCATGGAGTTGGGTGGCCTTGTAAGTATGGGCCTGCACTCTGCATCACTGGAGCATCAAAAAAATTGATGCTCCGGTGGTGCAGTATTCTGCTAAGGCCTTGTAAATAAATATATAATTAAAATAGGTGAACCACAATAATAGTTAGGGCCTCATTACAACTTTGGCGGTCTATTGGCATGACCGCCATGGTGGAGGCTGCCAAAAGACCACCATGTTGGAGGTAATCCAACCACCTTATTAAGAGTCACACTATGATGTCTGCCAAAAAAAGCCACATTTCTGAAACCACCAGGACAGTGGAGGACGTAAAAGAGGCGATCCCATTACCAGCACCTTCAGCCCAACAAAAATCCTCTGATCATATTAAGATTCACAAATTATGAGAGCAGCTCTTCCATGGTGGAAAACCATTGACGGTGTGAACCGCGGAGGTCTCAAATCACTTCTGTCAGAACACCACACCACATTGTATAGTTTGAGTACCCCACACCAAATACACTTCCACATACCTGACACACCTATTCATTGCACTATCTGACACTCCCCTATACAACCTACAATCCTTTGTAATCAAAACACCACACACAGACAACCAATATCCCAGAGAGTTAAAATTAGCAAGAATAGGCACCTATTTACACTTCACTATGCACACATCACATGCCTGCACAACATACAAAACACACATATTAGTACCATACACAATCCGCAGCACCCATTACCCATTCACATCACAGCATCTACACCCCACCATTAACCTATCTCTGCACCCTATCACTTTGAATACAACCACACCGTCTACACAACCACTACCATGTCCCCATAAAAGCACCCACGTTTCACTGATGAGGAGGTGAGGGTCATGGTGATTGAAATTGTCAGGGTAGAGCCACACCTGTTCGGTCCACAGGTCCAACAAACATATATTGCCAGGAAAATGGATTGAGGCAAAGGATAGTAAACAAAGTCAATTCTTCAGGCAGTTGTCCATGCACAAGGGAGGACATTAGGAACAGGTGGAAGAACCTCAGATGGAATGTTTGTTCCATGGCATCCGGGCACCAGCTCGCGGTACTGAAGACTGCTGGTGTGCCCCCACCTCCTCCCTCTACCTTCACATCTTGGGAGGAGAAGGTCTTGGACATCTTGCATCCTGAGGGCCTGACAGGAATACCTGGGGGAGTGGAGTCTGGTAAGTAACACACAACATTCATGTCACACTATTGTTTGTCCTGCATGCTCCCTCACCACCTGTACCAACCCCAAATTAAATTCCACCAATTACAACTCTCTCCTAATCACCTAATACTCCTCCCTGGCATTCCTCATGTCCAGTAAATATATCTAGCCCCACAGCCCTTGGAAATGGCATGTGAAGCACTGGCCAATCATAGCACTACAACTCCCAGAATGCTAAATCCCAACAAAGTCAACATAGTACACGGCACCAAATATTACTTCTCATGCATGTCAAAGCAATATCCAATCCAACCCATTTTGAGTGTACTAGTCGGGAACAGTACATGGCAACGACAGCAATGCAATGGCTCACTCACACTAACATCCCAAGCAAAACACAGCTATAGCTGAGTGCCCATATATAGTAGCCACAGATCAAAGATCCCAAACTGGAAGCATACTAGCCTGGTTCTGGAAAGTCAGATGGCTGAGAGAATGCACATGCAGTACATCCAGAAGCAGGTGAATGTCAATCAGAAACTCATGTACTGCGTTCCAGCAAAGACACCAATATGCATTCAACAGCTCTTATTTGTGCCAGCTATCACGCCAGTTAGTTCACTAGGTAACAGAGGTGAACAGCCATGACAATTATCTGACAATATCAGATGCCATCAGCTGTACAATCACTACCAACATGGTTTACCAGCATAAAACATGGTGTATGGAATTGAAGTTACAGAGTTTTATGTTGTATTCAAGTTACATAGTGCATCAGCTGTCAATGTCATTGCTGGGGTTCATGTCAAGACACTGTCTGCAGCTCATACAACTGCTACAATACCCCCATTGTAACCTGAACTCTGTATTCCACTCCCTCCACAGGTAACCTTGCCATTGTCACCATGGAGAAGATACCAGAGACTGCCACTACCCCTCTGGATGAAAGCCCCAGTAAGGACAAGACCCATGGATGTCTGGATTCTGACAAAGAACTTGGCCCATCTGGGTCACCTGGTCAGTCAACAACTCACCCTGCCCACATCAAATCCCACCGGCCCTGTTTAATCTACATCACAGGCAACCATTTGCCCCCCCAACCTGTGTCCAAAGGACTGGGTCATCCATTGTGCTCCACAGTACAGGTACCTGAGTCTCACCTCGCCACCCCTGACAATGATGAACCTGCTACGTCTAGGAGTGGGCACACTGTGCAAGCGGCACAGTCCTGTGGGGGCAGGGTATGTGGGAGAGATGCTATGGGCCAGAGGATGGGATCACAAAGGGACACTGCTGACCGGGATACCATCTCCCACGTCTTGGGAGCCTACCAAAGTTCCCAAGGCAAGATGGACTAAGTTACCACCGTGTTGGGGGAATACAAAAGCTGTGGAGGGACAACCACCAGGAAGTTATGCAGCGATAGCAGGTACAAAATGCCCACATGGCTTCCATTGCAGGGGTGTTGGGAGACTTGAATATGACACTGAGTAAGTCTTGCACTCAACATCTGGCCCCTTCTACTAGCAATGATACACCAGGCCCTTCTACATCTATGGCTGCTGGTGGAATGGAGGCCCTGCCAGAGAAAGGACATGCCTCAGACTCCCACTCTCTGTAGCTGAAGAACCCCCCGCAAACATGGACATCCACCCAGACATTCAGCAGGAGCAGATGCCAAGACCAAACCCACTGCCAGGAAGTAAACCTCTCCTGAACTGCTGCCCTTGTGTGCCACAGATACACCCTTTTGACTGTTCTGTATCCAATCTCCATTTTCCCATGATGCAAGGACACTGGACCTGTGTTCCCAAATAGTGTAGCATCTGCCCTGATGGGGTCATCCACCATGACTAAAGATATCACCATTTTTTTGAGTGAGTGTAATGTTCATTGTCACAAATGTGTTTTGTTTCTCCATATTAAATCACACTTAAACACAGTTCCTGTGTATGTCTCATTTATCAACCATCTACAATGGTTATGCATGCCAACTCTAGTCAAATCATGTGCCTAATCATGTGCCTCTGCATTGTACTCCCATTATTATGGTCCCCATACGTGGACTCCATCAGCAGGATTGTGACTGAATAGATACCAAATAGGTTGTAAAATACAACTACACACAATCAGTGAGTGCTAAAACCACAAAGAGCATTACTGAGAGTAGCATCAGGATGTCTGCTATGGTGTAACACAAAGCTAAACTACATGATACAAAAGTTAGGGTCATGTCACTCTACCAACAATATCACATACCCATACCATAGCTTTCAAATATACATATCCCATGGTACAGACACAGATCAGTACTGATCTACCCATATTGGGAAACTTTCACTTACATTGGCCACATACCTGTAGGCTTGTCACTCATCTAGGTCAGTTCACAGTGACATGCTCATTGGTCTGCAAAGTAGGAACACACTGACAGCTAGATTCAAGGTAGAATACATAAAAATGTTACCATTGTGCAGGGAGAGGCTATGGTCTCACATTTACACATGAGCCAGACACATATTCAGACAAAAATGACAGCATTAGACAACCTAATGTACCCTACAGATGACCTTGCCAGGAAACCACCCAGTGTCCTGACAGTCTAACAATGCCACTCACATTCCACATAATCAAGACACATAGGCCCTCATTATGACATTGGCATCAGCTGACCACCAAGCCGGGGATTGTGGTAGTACTGTCGCCAGGCTAGTGGTGAAGACCACCAAATTATGACCATGCCGGTGATCCCTCCAATAGACAGCCAATGTACCACCCGAACCGCTAGTGTGGTCTGTCCACTGACCATGGGGGTAGGCATATACAAGCTGGTGGAAGTCAACGACCCACCCGCCATATTATGACACAGCAGATCACTAGGATTTGCAGGGCTGGACCACCGTCACCAAAAGCCTGGAGGAAACACATTGTATAGAAGGAGACACTCACCTCCAGGGACACAGATTAGTCCGCGGCCGCCATGGAACCTGAACTGGAAGTTTTGCTGATACTGTACCACGCAATGGCAGCCTGGGAGCTGCAACGCCGAAGAAGACGACGGTGGTGAGTACAGCGGCCTACCACACAAAGGAGGGAGGGAAGAGTGACACACCCACCCATACAACACACACTATACAGACATACCACACACCGAGAACTATCTGCAGAGCAATTCAACAACACCGTAAGCCAGGACTCATTCCTCTGTTCCAACCATTGTAATTATGTGGGAACAGCAACCTCAATTAAAATAAGATAAATATATATACAGTATATATATATACAGAAATGGCTATTGACCAGTCCATTGTCAATAAATAGCCACAGGGCAACGTCCAAGGCCCAACTTGACTCCTGACAGCCCAAGTCACTCCAATGGGCAGGGGCATCATGATGATGGTTGCCAGGCACCTTAGGGGGTGTGGGGGTTCGGGAGTTCGGGGGTTTCTTAGGAGGGGGTACTTGGACTTGGGTTTGAGAGGGGACGGGTCCTTACTCTTTTGTTTAGGGGCAGAGGAGTGGGCTTGGTGCAGGGTGCAGAGTGGTAGTTTTGCATCCCTTACTGCTAGGTTTTACTGCTGGGGAAGGACATGAGAGGACTGGGAGCTGGAGGTAATGGGCTGGGGAGAGGGATCTTTCTCTTATGGGAAGGATGGGGGTGGAGGTAAGAGGGCAAGGAGGGAAAGGTTTCTTAGGTCCGATAGGGTGGGTTGTGGGAGGAGGTTTAGGAGTGGAGGTAGAGGGAGTGGTTGTAGAAGGAGTAGGTGTGCTGCACTTGGGTGCAGGTGCAGGGACAGTGTGTGTGTTTGAGGTGAATGGCTGTTGAGTGTCTGAGTGGCAGCGTTTATGTTTTAGTGGAGGAGCAAACAGGGTGGGAGAGGACAAACAGGACTTGTGTATGTATGTTGTTGTGGTGTCTGCAAGTGAGGTGGGTGTGCTGCATGAGGTTGTGATGGTGGTGGGCGTGACTGCGCATGTGGTGTATGGGGTGCTAGTCTGTGTGTCTGCTGTTGTGGTGACTGTGGGCAAGGCTTAACAGGTGGCTGGATCTGGGACTAATGATGCAGTGCATGCAGGTGTGAGTGTTGTTGAGACTGTGAGGGTGGAGGAGGACGGGAGACAACGGAGACAACGGAGGCAATGGGTGTTGTTGTATGTGCTTCTGTGTATTAGGTGGGTGTGTGCTTGTGGAATGAAGTGTGGTGCCTGTATTTGTCTGTGTGAGTCCTGTCTATTGTATTGGGTGCATGCTTGTCAGATTTTGTGTGTGGGATGGATGCGTTGAGGGAGGTTGGGACTGAGAACAGGTAGATGGAGGGGGTAGAACCAGGGACACTGGCTGCTGTCAAAGAGGAGGCCAAAGCCTAAAACGATCTCTGTAGGGCAGCCAGGCCACTGTAAATGCCCTCCAGGTAGGCATTACATTCCTGCATCTGGGGTGCCAGCCCCTGGATGGCATTCGCTATGGTGGACTGCCCTACAGAGATAGATCTCAGGAGGTCAATAGCCTCCTCAGGGAAAGCAGCAGGGCTGACTGGGGCAGGGCCTGAGATGCCGGGGCAAAGGAGATGCCCACCCTACTGAGTGAGCCGGCATGGACAACTGGGTGTGGGGCTACTGGGAGGGCAGTGATGATAGGCGGGTGGCGGAAGATCTTGTATCTAGGGTGCTCCCAGAGGGTTCCATCAGAGGAGCAGTCAGAGTCAGTGGTGCACCCCTCAAACTCCAACCCACTGGTCCCCTCGAAGCCAGGGGACTCTGCCTCCTGGGTCCCATGGGCTGCAGATCCCCCACTCACCAGTGCCCCTGCTCCTTTACCAGATGATGATAATGTACACAAGGACAAGATGAGAAAAGGAGAGATGGTGGGGAGAAAGAAAGGGAGCACAGGGTCAATTGCAGCAACAACAGCAGATATGGCATACACATCACAATCAATCACTGGGATTAACACTGTGCAGTATGGACCACAATGCCAAATCATTACCAGGGTACAACAGCAGTAAAGAACCCAAACACTACCATCTACACACCTACTGGGACTCACTAAGCCACGTCTGCCACGGTATGCTAGCTACTTACCAATACCAAATGTACATACCTCCCTACATTGCTAAGCAGGACCACACAAGAATACCTAAACCGCCATATTGGGGCATCCACAGACTTGAATCTTGCACCCAAACCCCATGGCAGGCAACAAATACAAAATACCACACAGTCTGTACTCACCCCCTTGTGGCTGCCATCCAACTCAGGATTGGTCACAGCCAGTATGCAGGCCATTAGGGGGGTCTGGGTCTGACGGGCACCCCTCCCTTGTCGTGAGGCCATCCCCAGCTGGTCCTCTGCGGTCTTCCAGACCCAGTGTCTCAGGTCCCCCCACCGTTTCCTGCAGTGGGTGCTCCGCCGGCTAAAGACCCCCAGGTTCCACATGCCACAGCCCTTTCTCTGTGATGACCTGCTGAGGAGACACAGACAGAAGAACACCATGAACTCAACACTTCATTCTGTAACAGAAATGGCTTACATACTGCATAGAACCCACCTTAAGCACACACATGACCTATACCTCTGCATGCACAGTGCATGCAGCCAACCCCCCAAATGACACACTGGCAGTACACACATACATATTTAAGCAGCCATGTTGCATCTAATGTACCAATGATGTACTCACTTGTTGGTCTGGAGGCCCATATAACTGCCCATACAGGGGGAGGACCCCATCCACAAGCTTCTCGAACAACTCATTTGTGAAGGCTAGGGCCATTTACCCTGTAGCACGGGCCATCACAGGTTTCAGATACAGGACACACCTGTACACACAGTAAAGATGATGAACCGTAGGGAGTCAGGTATCAAGTGAAGTGGGACAGAGAAAATGGTGGTCACCGCCAGCATTGATCACCATTAGTTCCTGTACTCCACAAGAGGTCAATGTTAGCCAATGAGGTGTTGCACAGCAGTGCAGACCGCCTTCCGCCATGACGCCAAACACCAGCAGAGTGAGGTCACTTCCACATGTCCCTGCATACAAGACAGACGGTTGTCATTTCCTCATGATGGTACTTATGTTGGACAAAGTTATGTGCATCCTAGGTATCGATTGTACACACCAAGACATTTCCAGTCTTCTACACACATGTGTGCTCTGTGTACTGTGATATTGTGTGTCCATACTTCCTGTAGTCACACACATCTCATGTTTGGTTTACTTAGATACCTACCACTGCAGAAAAGGAGGCAAGCACCCTTGTACAGGCCCCTAGTGGACTTGGCTACATTGGAGAACCGGCACATCATAATCACCTATCTTCTGAACAGGGCCACAACTACTGAGCTGTGTCAACAATTGGAGCCAGATCTGATTCCTGCTATCTGTAGCACTACAACAATACCCCCTGTAGTACAGGTACTGCCAGTGCTCCACTTCCTGGCAAGTGGTTCAGTCCAGGTGACAGTGGGCTTTGGTGCAGGAATGTCACAGCCAATATTTTTGATTGTGTTTAGAAGTGATTTGGCTGCCTTGCTCAAACACACGAGCAGCTAGTTCTCACCCCCCCCCCCAATAGAGTGAAGATCTGTCCACAGTGAAGGGTGCATTCTATGCCATTGGACACATACCACATGTGATTGGGGCCATTGACGGGACCCATATTTCCTTGGTCCCTCCCAGGGCAAATGAGCAGGTCAACAGGAATAGGAAGAGTTATCACTCTAAATGTCCAGATGGTGTACCTTGCTGATCAATACATCTCCCACATCACTGCCTAGTTTCCTGTATCTGTGCATGATGCCTATGTATTGAGGAATAGTAGCATTCCATAGGTGATGGCACAACTACAGAGGCACAGAGTGTGGCTCATAGGTGAGCTTGAGTCTTCACACAGTGTATGTCAGTGTATGCCAACTGGAGTTTTACTACATGACATTGTACATGAGTAATGTGTGTCCCTTACTACTTCCAGGTGACTCCGGATACCCAAATCTGTCCTGGCTGTTGACCCCAGTGAGGAATCTGAGAACAGGGGCAGAAAATTGGTACAATGTAGCACATGGCTGTACCAGGAGGGTTGTTGAATGCACATTTGGTCTACTGAAAGCCAGGTTCTGGTGCCCCCATTTAAAAGGTGGATCCCTATGCTATGCCCCTAACAAGGTCTGCCAGATAGTGGTGGCTTGCTGCATGCTGCACAATTTGGCCCTCAGATGCCATTTGCTCTACCTGCAGGAGGAGGAGGGAGACAATGCACCTGGGGCAGCAAAGGACACTGAAGACAGTGATGAGGAGGAGGAGGAGGATGTGCAGCAGTACTTCCAATGACTCTCAGGTAAGACTGTAATTCTGTTCATATCTCCATTTCAGTTAAGTGCTGTGTGCCAGCTGTGTTGTGCCAATTACTACCTTTACATTTCAATTAACTCTCACTTATGCCTTCCCTTTTTGCAGATGTTGGTGTGGTCACAACTGTGTACTGATGTGATGAGTACAGACTGCTTAAACACAGTTGTTGGATGGATTCATACATTACAGTACATTTGCACAGGATATTACAGTTCAATACCTTGCAAATTTCTGTTTGATAAAGCACAAACACTCCAGTTGTGTTGAAGGGTGGTTATTTAAGTGACAAAAAGGAAGGGATAGTGTAATAGAGTGGGGTGATGGTGGAGGAAATCTTCAGTGTAGTGGCCCAGTTGGTTTGTAGCACAGGTCCAGTGTCCATTGTGCCATAGGAAAAGGAGCAATGGCAGTCCAGAGTGAACAAGGAAGCCTCAGTGGGACATTCTGGAGGAGCTCATTTCATGGCAGTCTTGGTCTTGGCAACAGTAATTGGTGTCTGTCTGGGTCACAGGGAATGTTTGTGGAGTGGTTCACCTTCTGCAGGGGAAGGGGTGCTGTTTGCTTGTGGGTGGTGTTGCACGTCCTCCTGTCCACTAGCTGCAGAGGATGTTAATGGCTGGTGAGTGGACTGACTAATGTAAGTGGACCGCTGGTTTGCTCTGTTCTCCCACATGGTGTTGACCATTTCACCCAGCACCCCTAAAATGGAGGCCATTTTGGCATTTTGGCTCTGCAACTGCTTCATGACCTCCTGGTTGTGTACCCCCTGCAGCCTCTGGTTCCTCTCATGATGGTGATCACCTGGTCCATCCTGTCCTAGGATTTTTGATATGCCCCAAGACATGTGTGAGTGCCTTTTGGTCAGTTGGTTCCCTCGTCCTAGCCTCCACCTGGCACACACCTGACCCCCCACTGTTCCTGGCCCCCTGTGCCTCTGTCCCCTGAATGGTGTGTCCACTACCACTTACACCAGGACCTTCACCGTCTTGCCTGTGTGGTGAAGATTCGGGTCCCTACACAGGTGGGCAAAATTTTGTTTGACGTGTCCTGGGGACAGGAGTTTGGTGACGTTGGCTGGCTGCTGTGGTGTTGGAGTCAGGGAGGGCCCTGTGGTGGACTGGCTGTGGGATGTGGAAGCTGACTGAGCAGTGGTCCGAGATGGGCAAGGGAGTTCATCCAGCTCGGGACATCCAGAGTTGCTGTCATCACTAAGGGCATATTTTAGTGGAGGACTGGGTTGCCGGGGCACCTGCTTGCCGCTGACATTGGCTGGGGCACCTGGGAAGATGTAAGTGATTTGTTAGGGTCATTGTCTGTAACATATTCTGCATTTCTGGCTTTCCCTATAGGTTTAGTGTTGTCCTCCCACCTTTGGTTAGTGTATGGTGATGGATTGTGGGATTGATAGTGCTACATGCTGCCCATGCATTACTGTTGTGTGTGCATGCAGAGCTGGGAGGGGTGTGCATGCAGTGAGTAGGGCATGCAGGGGTACACCAGTGAGGGTGGTTATTGGGGTGGGACACTGTATGGGATAGAGTGGGGTGTAGGGCGTCACTGTGCGAGGGTGACATGGCATGCAGGTATCGGTGGAGGTAGGTTAGGAATGTCCAGCCCTCCAGTGACTCCAGTGAGGCCCTCAGGATGCAAGATTGCCAAGACTTGCTCCTCCCATGCTGTCAACTGTGTGGAGGAAGTAGGGGTCCACCACAAGTCCTCATGAAGGCGACCTGGCGCCTTGATGCAATTGAATGCACCTTTCTCCCTAACGTCGTTCCACCACTTTTGAATGTCGTCCCTTGTGCGTGGATATTGTCCCACAGAGTTCACCCTGTCCACGATCCTCCACCACAACTCCATCTTCTTGTCAATGGAGATCTGCTGGACCTGTGCACCAAACCGCTGTGGCTCTACCCTGACAATTTCTTCTACCACCTCCCGCAACTCCTCATCAGTGAAAAGTGGGTGCTTTTGTGGGGACATGCCTATTCTGTAGTGTGTGTTGTGCAGAGGGGGTTCAGTGTTGAAGTAGGGGGTGTGGTTTGTGATGTGTGATGGGAGTATAGGTAGATGTGGTGTGTGTGAGCAGTTCTTTAAGCGTTTGGTCTGGCAAGGTATAGCAGTATTTGTGCGTTTGCAAAGGATTGTGGGTTATGTGGGGGTGTGTATTATAGTCCTGTTGCTGGGTGTGTACAGTGGGTGTATATGTGTCAGGTGTGGATTTTTTAATCTGGCCAATGTTGGCTTCTAGTCGTGTTGGGTGCCCAATTCCGCCGTGGCTGTGGGCACCGCCAATGGCTGACTGCCGCTGAATGTCCGCTGTGGTGATTTGTGGATCATAATTTGGAGGGCAGTGTATTGCTAGAGTAGCGGAGAGGGTGGTGGGTCTGAAAGTTTTTGTCATTCATTGGGTCTGGCGGAATTGTGGTTGTGGCTGGTTTTTATCGGTTTGGTGTGTCATTATCTGGTGGGCAGATTACCACCTCTGCAGCTGTCTGTTGGCGGCTGTCACAACGGCAGTCTTTGGAAAATACCACCAATGTCAGAATGAGGTCCATAGTATCTGGTATCAGCCATGTCCACTTCTCATGTCTTTCTGCTATTCTCATCTGCTTCTGACACTGTCTGTCATTTGCCCAGGTTGATCAGCCAAACAGGATCTAGGGAAATCTGTGTTTGTAAGAGAAGAGGGATGGGACATAGCAGTATACACACCTCAGTTCAGGGAAGTCATGTACAGAAGTGTAACTTTGCTTCTGCTACAACAGTACATGATAGTGATGTCCACTCTGTTCTGTATAAAATACAATTTAAATTTTACAAAAGCAACTTACCCATAGGCATTGGAGCTCTCTACAACCCCACTGATGATGCAATGAAGGAGGTGACATGGTACCCATCTACTTCAGGTTGCAAATTTTAACCACAATATTACGTCTACCTGACATACCTTTTAGAAAGTTGAAGTACTGATTGATGAGATCTGCCCTAGAGTCTTCTGTATCATCTTCCTCTTTCTCTTTATCACTTGGCAATTCTGCATTACTACCCACAGCTTCTGCTGGCACCCCCTCTTCTTGTATAAATGGTATGTGCCATCTCTAGTCAAGATTGCGGAGCAGACAACTATTATTTGACATATCTTGTTGGGTAAGTAGAGGAGGGCTCCTCCGGATCTGCCCAAGCACCTCAATCTTGCCTTCAGGAACCCAAAAGTATGCTCAACAACACACCTTGTCCTCCAAGGGCCTCATTGTAGCGGACTTCCCTGGCGTGGTTGGGTACCTTATGGGTGTCAAGAACTGAGGACGATTTAGATAGCCAGAGTCATCTGTGAACAAATTGGTAGATCAACACACTCATATATATGGGACCTGCTACATTGTGATGGCAGGAGACATACATTGCAAACACTCATTTCAATTGTAACTTACCAACCAGCCAGGCCCTCTCTGTGTGGAGTCATGTCATCAGCAATGTTACGCATGATGAAGGAATCATGGACTGATCCAGGATACTTGGCACTGACTTGTGAAATGTACTAGTCTGCCAGACACACCACCTGAATGTTGATTGAATGCTAGTTTTTTCCTGCTCCCATATACCTGTTCATTTGCACTGGGGGAAACCAAGGCTACATAGGGGCCATCTATGGCTCCAACCACATGTGGAATGTGTCCCATTGCATAAAACTTTGCCTTCACATATGCCAAATTTACACTCTGAGGAAACCTGATGAGGCTGTCCAGGTGTTGCAACAATGCACACAGTATATCCCTCAAAACCATGCTGAACATGGGCTGAGACATTCCTGCCGTTAGAACCACTGTATTCTGAAAGGACCCAGTGACCAGGAAGTGTACACTGATGGGACTTGAATGATGGGAGGTATGCTATAGGGATTGCGAATGGCAGGCATCATATCTGGCTCCAATTGATCACAAAGATCCATGATAGTGTGACGAATCAGCCGATAGGTCTGGATACAATGTCTCTCCTTCATGATGTGCAGGTTTACTAGTGGACGGTACACTGGTGGTTGTCACCCTCTCCTCATGGCTGGAAAAATATGTGAAGAGGTTTCAAAATATTATGTGATGTGCAGCATGCAGAGATCTTATAAAGACAAATACACAACTACCACATAACTGCTGTTGAGGTCGGTTACAAACTCAGATATCTACATTACAGCACATAGGTATGAACCCGATGACACCCTCATTGGGACACATTCTCCCACTTAACTATTGAACTACACATACACATTAATCAGTTACTTTACATAGTTGTCACTCCAACTGATTTCACATGTCTTACACATATTGTTGCCCATTATCTGTGTTTGCTAAAAAACATGAGAACATCCGAGTAGGTGTAAACTGCAAACACCCCATGTCCTTCTGTAACACAGCATATACTGCACATTTGCACATATTGACAAATTAACATGGAGGCAGAACTTACAGTTGTACTGCACAATATGTGGTACAGTGAACGACACAGATGATAAAACTCCTCCATACATGTAATGTGCTTAAAATGGCAGCCATCTGACCTACTGTACTTGACACAGAAATGTGACCTAAGTCCACCGGTGGAAGTCGTCATGGCGGTTGGCGGTCACAACAGTGGTGGAAACTGCAGTTGGAAGGCATTGCTGCCTTTGGCGGACTTAGGCCAATGGCGATGTCCGCGAGCAGTGATGGTCCTTTCTGTGGCGGATGTGAATCTTCTGCAGTATTGCTCAGTTGACTCCTGACACTGCTGCCAGCAAGACCTCTGTCACCTGAGCTGCTGTGTACTGCCTCTGGAAGCTATCATGCCACTTCTTGTAGGTGATAGGGCCCCAACCTTCACCACTGAGGAGCTGGAAAAGCTTGTGGAGGAGGTCCTACCCCAGTATGAACAGCTATATGGTGAACCAGAGGAGTAGATGAGCCCAATACAATAGCAATGTGTGATAGGTGTGGGGAATGATTATGTTTCTGAATTGTTCAGTAGTGAAGGTGTTGGTGCATGCAGACGATAATCTGTAGATGTGAGTTGAGAGGATGGGAATGTTTGCCTACTTTCTGTCACTGGTGTGTACTATCCACTACTATTGGTATGGTGCATGTGAACATGCCTGTATCCTTATGTTTGTGTCATCCATGCAGGTCAACACCCATCAGAAAAAGGGAATTTGGCATGCCATCATCAAGCAAATGCGGACCCTGGGGATCCACAAGTGGCAGAGCACCCACTATAGGAAGCAGTGGGAGGACATGAGACGCTGGGCCTGAAAGACCGCTGAGGCCCAGCTGGGGATGTCCTCCCAACAAAGGAGGGGTGCCAGTTGGACCTTGACTCCACTAATGGCCCTCATTTTGGCAGTGGCCTACACTGAGTTGGATGGGCATTTAAGGGGAGCACAGCGGCCACAATGGGGTGAGTACTGAATGTGACCTCGCCCTTGTCAGGTCTTGAGTAGGATTGGGTGGGCTACTACTGGAATACCGTGATTGTGGACAATGGTAAATGCACAATGACAATGGGTATCAGTGGCCCAGCCAGGGTAAATATGATTTATGTGTGACAAGACAATTCTGTCAGTGGATTGAAATGTCACATTTCCCAAGGTATAGGCGGTTTTGTCAATCTAAGCATTGAGTCTGACCAGCTCTAACCATCAAAGTCAGTGTATCAGAGGTGCAATCCCATCTGTGTTAGGCTCCCACATGAACTGAGAATGTCTTGGTTTTGTACAGTTGCTGCCATGGGCTGATTGTGGGTCCAGCTTCACAGTCTCACGACAAGAAGGGCTTCCATGGGAGTAGTGCCCTTATAGGTGACCTTGCAAACATATGTCAACTTCAGAGTGTAGGGGATGTTTAGAGAAACAACAATGGGATTCTGCTACATGAGATTACATGAGGGCAGATTATACAGAACTTTCTGATATTGCAATTATCTTTGTGTAGACTTGGGCTTACAACTATAAGATGGTACTTGATGTGGTAGGTGCGCTGGTAGGTCCCTGAAGTACCAACACTGTGTATTCATGTCATTATTTAGATGTCCCTTCTGATTCATCTGCTGCAATGGTGAGTCACTGCCTTCTCATGTCCATATCTCTACTTGAAACACCTACGTGAGGCACTCAAATAATTGTAATACAGGAAATACATTCACATGATTACAATTAAGTATTCCACATTAAAAATAAACATCCAAGCATCAGTCCTGGTGTATAGTCCAATTTTCGTGATTTATTGAGGAAATTCTCCAGAAGCTGGAATCCCACCAGTCCGTTCACCAGAGAATCACACAGTATTCTGAGACAAAACCAAAGCCAACACGTGTTTCGTCACGGGGTAATAACCCCAACGACTTCTTCAGGGCTGGGAATTTATAAACAAATCACTTGAGTTGAGAAACAAAATACTCAAGTAATAAGATGGGCAATAAAGACCCATATTCATTGAATAAAACAAAAGAAACATAGAAATAATGAATAAAGGAGAAGAAAGTAACACCAATACACATTCCTGAACGCCATACACAGGAAAGGCTACCATGTAAATACTTCCAACTATGAACTGCACCAGCAAGAGCGAAAAAACGGGGGGGTAAAGGAATCCTGTCCCAATCCAATGACCACTCAAATCATGCGGAACACCACGTGAAAAAAATCGTTACCCCCACCAAAACTAAGGCAATTAAAATTGCCTCATTGAAGACTAAGGCCCATATTTATACTTTTTTAGCGCCGCATTTGCACGGCTTTTTGATGCAAAAACGGCGCAAACTTACAAAATTGTAAGTTTGTGCCATTTTTGCGTCAAAAAGTGGCGCAAATACGGTGCTAAAAAAGTAGAAATATGGGCCTAAAAGTGCAAACTCTTGTATATCAATGTGAAGAAAAAGGGTCAAGAAACCATGCAAACCACCACGTGATGAAAATCGTGGTTACACCATATGTGATTAAACCGAAGCAAATAAAACAGATTTCGACATTTCCCCAAAACTTTGAGTTCTGATGAATTAGTTGCATTAGATTCACTCAGACAAGAAAAGGATGTTATCATAAGGCAAGCGGATAAAGGTGGGAATATGGTTATCATGAATAAACTGGATTATGACAATGAGATCTTGTTGCAGTTGAATGATAGGATGTGCTATTAATGTGTGAGTGGTAATCCCATCCCTAACCTTATGAATAAGATCAATAGTAGGTTACTCGCCTGGCAACAACAGGGATTACTTAACAGAGATGAATTTTTATATATTAAGGTAGATCATCCAAGGTTTCCTTCTCTCTATACATTACCTAAAGTACATAAAAAACTACCTTTTCCACCAGGTAGACCAATTGTATCTGGTATACTAGGCCCAACCGAGAAACTTTCTGAGTATGTAGACTCTTTTTTACAACCTTTGGTATATAATCTTCCATCTTTTATTAAAAATACCACACATATTCATAGTATTCTTAATGATATTGATTGGGAGAGCAATATGCTATTGGTTACATTGGATGTAGTCTCATTGTATACCTGTATTAACCATGACTTAGAACAAACGGCCGTACAATACTTTCTCAATAGAAGATCGGCAAGCCTATGGGAACATACGGGAATGCTGATTGAAATGATGGATTTGATTCTTACGAATATTTTTTTTCTGTTTAATAAAAACTGGTTTCAACAAAAACAGGGTGTGGGGATGGGCTCCAAATTCTCCCCCTCGTATGCAAATCTTTTCATGGGGTGGTTTGAGGATAAGTGGGTTTGGGGCCCTGAGTCTACCCAATGGCAGACATATATACTGTATTGGGGACGCTACATAGACAATTGTTTTTTGATCTGGACAGGTGGTACAGATAGACTGATTGAATTCTGTGAGTTTTTGAATTTGAATTCTATGAATGTAAGATTTACTTACTAATTTAGCTCTGAGAGTATTGAGTTATTAGATGTTGAACTTTTTATTGGCAACGGTAAGATCCAGAGTAGGCTTTTCCGTAAAGCCGCAGCGTGCAACTCTATTTTACACGATAAGAGTGCACACCCCAAACATCAAATGGTATCAATTCCCTAGGGAGAACTGGTGAGAGCACCACGCAATTGTAGTTTGGATAATGAATTTTTGTGTCATGTTAATGAGATGGGTAAGAGATTCGAAATATGGGGTTACCCTAATAATGTGATTAAGAGGGCACAATATTGGGCAAGACAACTCAAGAGGAGTGATACTTTGAAGGTTAAAGATCGAAACAATTTTGTTAAGGAATCCAACAAAGTTCGATTTATAACAGACTAAAATGATGCATCTTTGACTTTGAGGAAATTTATGATGAAACATTGGGATATATTACTTCAAGATGAGACATTGAAGAATGTGGTACCTGAAAGAGTGCTTACATCGTATCGTAGAGGTAGAACTCTGAAAAATATTCTAAGTCCTAGTTTTACTACCACTATGTCCACTAGTACATGGTTATCTTTACGAGGGGAAGGTTTCTTCAAATGTGGGCAGTGTGGGGTATGTTGTTGGGCATGCCATAATATCAAATTGTTCTCTACGGTTGGGCAGCAAGTATATAAAATTAAGTCAACGATTGATTGTAACACCTCATTTGTCATTTATTTGATACATTGTAAATGTACTCAGATATATGTTGGGAGCACAATACGTCCACTCAAAATTAGAATCAGTGAGCATGTTAGAGTACCTAAAAACCGTGACGTAAGATATCCCTTTGTGGCACATATTCTAATGTGTGACTCACAAGATGTTCACAAAAGCTTTGAATTTTTTGGTTTTGAACATGTCCCTAGGGATCCTAGAGGGGGCAATAGGGAACTATTGTTACGCAAAAAAGAAGCATTGTGTATAATGAGACTAAGGGCGATTGAGTTGGGACTCAACTCCATTCCGATAGAGAGTTGGAATATTTTCTGGGAGATTGAATGGTGATTTCATTGTGTAACACAGTGTAATTAATGTGTGAGTGGTAATCCCATCCCTAACCTTATGAATAAGATCAATAGTAGGTTACTCGCCTGGCAACAACAGGGATTACTTAACAGAGATGAATTTTTATATCTTAAGGTAGATCATCCAAGGTTTCATTCTCTCTATACATTACCTAAAGTACATCAAAAATTACCTTTTCCACCAGGTAGACCAATTGTATCTGGTATACTAGGCCCAACCGAGAAACTTTCTGAGTATGTAGACTTTTTTTTACAACCTTTGGTATATAATCTTCCATCTTTTATTAAAAAATACCACACATATTCATAGTATTCTTAATCAATCAATCAGAGAATTTATAAAGCGCACTATGTACCCGTGAGGGTTTCGAGGCGCTGGGGGGGGGGGTGCTGCTAGCGTTCGAAGAGCCAAGTCTTGAGGAGTCTCCTGAAGGTGAGGAGGTCCTGGGTCTGGCGTAGTGAGGTGGGGAGAGAGTTCCAGGTCTTGGCGGCGAGGAAGGAGAAGGATCTGCCGCCAGAGGTCTTGCGCTGGATTCGGGGCACTATGGCGAGGTTGGCAGAGCGCAGTTGACGTGTGGGGGCGTAGAAGTTGAGTCTGGTGTTGAGGTAGGTGGGTCCGGTGTTGTGTAGCGCCTTGTGAGCGTGGGTGAGGAGTTTGAAGGTGATCCTTTTTTCCACGGGGAGCCAGTGGAGGTCCACCAGGTGGGGGGAGATGTGACATCGGCGGGGTATGTCGAGGATCAGGCGGGCGGATGCGTTCTGGATGCGCTGGAGTCGTTGGATGTCTTTCGTTGGGATGCCTGTGTAGAGTGCGTTGCCGTAGTCAAGTCTGCTACTGACGAGGGCTTGAGTAACCGTCTTTCTGGTTCCTGTTGGAATCCACTTAAAGATCCTGCGGAGCATGCGGAGGGTGTTGAAACAGGAGGAGGAGATGGCGTTGACCTGTTAGGACATGGTGAGAGCGGAGTCAAGGATGAAGCCGAGGTTTCTTGCGTGGCTGGCAGGGGTGGGTGGGGGTCTGAGGGCTGTGGGCCACCAGGAGTCGTTCCAGGCCGAGGGGGTGCGTCCGAGGATGAGGACTTCCGTCTTGTCGGAGTTGAGCTTCAGGCGGCTGTTGTTCATCCACTCGGCGATGGATTTCAGTCCCTCGTGGAGGTTGGTTTTGGCGGTGAGCGGGTCTTTGGTCAGAGAGAGGACGAGCTGGGTGTCGTCAGCGTAGGAGATGATGCTGAGGTTGTGTTGACGGGCCAATTGTGCGAGGGGGGCCATGTAGACGTTGAACAGCGTCGGGCTAAGAGAGGAGCCTTGGGGGACGCCGCAGATGAGGTTGGTGGCTTTGGAGCGGAAAGGGGAGAGTCGGACTCTCTGGGTTCTGTCGGAGAGGAAGGATGAGATCCAGTTGAGGGCTTTGTCTTGGATGCCGGCTTCTTGGAGACGGGTTAGTAGGGTGCGGTGGCATACTGTGTCGAAAGCGGCTGATAGGTCGAGGAGGATGAGGGCTGAGGTTTCGCCGTTGTCCATTTGTTGTCTGATGTCATCTGTGGAGGCGAGGAGTGCGGTCTCAGTGCTGTGGTTTCGTCTGAATCCAGATTGAGAGGGGTCTAGGATGGAGTTGTCTTCTAGGAAGTGGGCGAGCTGTGCGTTGACGATCTTCTCGATGACTTTTGCTGGAAAAGGGAGGAGACAGATCGGTCGGAAGTTTTTGAGATCGTTGGGGTCAGCCTTGGGTTTCTTGAGGAGGGGTTGGCTTTCTGCGTGCGGAGTTTGGGGGCGATGATGGCGTCGGCTTTGTTGAATACGTGATGTGGGCACGGGTCTGTGGGAGAGCCTGAGTGGATGGAATTCATGGTTGTGAGGGTTCCGGCGTCGTCTACTTGGGTCCAGGCGGTGAGGCGGTAGGCGTGGGAGGAGTCGTCGGGGGTGGGGTCTGGCGGAGGTGTGGTGTTGAAGCTGTCGTGGATGGCTGTGATTTTCTGGTGGAAGAAGGTGGAGAGGTCGTCGCAGAGTTTTTGGGAGGGAGGGACGTCGTTGATGTTGGCGTTAGGGTTGGAGAGTTCCTTCACGATGCCGAAGAGTTCTTTACAGTCGTGGGCGTTGTTGTTGAGGCGCTCTGTGAAGTGGGCGCGCTTGGCGAGTCGGATCTGTTGGTGGTGATCACGGTTGGCGTCCTTGAGGGTAGCAAGGTTGTTGGGTGTGCGCTCGAGGATCCATTTCTTCTTGAGTTTCTGGCAGGTGCGTTTGGAGGTGGTCAGTTCGTCTGTGAACCAGGCTGGTTTTTTCTTTTCTTGGTTGGCGGTGGGTTTCTTGAGTGGAGCTAAGGTGTTGGCGCAGTCGAGGATCCATTGATGGAGGTTGATGGCGGCGGCGCTCGGGTCGGTGGGGTCGGGTGGTGGGTTTTTGACGAGGGTGCTGGTTAGTTGGTCTTCAGTGACTTTTCCCCAGCAGCGGTGAGGCGGTAGAGGGATGCGGTGGTGTTCGGTGTTTTTCTTGAAGGTAAAATGGACGCAGTGATGGTCGGTCCAGTGGAGCTCGGAGGTGTGGCTGAAAGAGATGTGGTTGCTTGAGGGGAAGAGGGGGTCAAGTGTGTGTCCGGCGATGTGGGTGAGAGTGTTGACCAGTTGACGGAGTCCGAGGTTGAGGAGGTTGGTGGTCAGTGATGCGGAGTTGGCGTCGTTGTTGTTTTCCAGGTGGAAGTTTAGGTCTCCCAGGAGGATGTAGTCGGGAGAGGCGAGGGCGTGGGTGCTTGCGAGGTCGGAGACGGTGTCGCTGAAGGGGGCTCTTGATCCTGGAGGGCGGTATATGAGGGTTCTTCTGAGGGTAGTGTTGGGGTCCGTGTGAATATGGAAGTGGAGGTGTTCGGCTGTCTTGAGAGTGTCGTCTGTGTGGGTGTGGATCTTGAGGGAAGATTTGAGGGCAATGGCTATCCCTCCTCCGATTCCGTTGGTTCGATCTCTTCTGGTGATCTTGTATCCGTCCGGTATGGCGATGGCGATGTCAGGGGCCGAAGAGTCGTTCCACCAGGTTTCGGTCAGGAAGGCCACGTCTGGGGCGGTGGTGTCGAGCAAGTCCCAGAGCTCGATGGCGTGTTTTCGTGCGGAGCGTGTGTTGAGGAGGATGCAGTGCAGGTGGTATGTATTGGTTGTTGCTGGTTTTGTTGTTCTGTTGCAGGAGAAGTTGCAGGTGCGGCAGGAGAAAGGTCCTTTGGTGTGCTTCGGGGTGGCCAGGAAGCACTCTGAGGAGGGGCCAGGGTTGAGGGCTAGGAGATCGCTGGCTGAGTATCGGAAGCAGGAGATGCGGGGGCGTGAGGACCAGGGGGGGTGGTGCTGGGCGCGGTCCAGGCGCGGACGGGCGCAGACGGGCTTGCCTCTGGCGCGCCAGCGGCGCGCCCGCTGCGCGCAGATGTCCAGCGCCAGCCATTAAGAAGGGAGGGGGGAGGGAGGAGCAGCTGGGAGGCGGGAGACGGGAGGCGGGAGGGAGCGGCGAATGGGGGGCGCGAGGGGGGCGGGGCCGCAGGGAGGCAGCGGCAGGGAGCGGAGAGCGAGGGGGAGCGCACAAGGGGCGAAAACACCAAAACAAGGCACAAAAAAAAGTCGGGCACAATTTTCAAAAACAGTCACAATATGAAAATGGTCACAGAAATACACCAATGGCACAGAATACAATCGGGGACAACAGCAATCAGAGGGGCACAACGGGGGCAGAAGCGCACGAGGCGAGGCGCTTGGAAAATAGTAAAACGCACTAAAGGGCGGCGAAAAGTGGCACAATCAGAAGGGGCACGGCGGGGGCAGAAGCGCAAGAGGCAAGGCGCTGAAAATAGAGGAACACTTACAGGACGGCGGAAAAAACGGCACACGGGTCAAGTGAAGCCTCGAACACGCTAGCAGCAGCGTGGGCGGGGGTCAGAGGCAGGAGACAGCAGGTTGGTGCTGCGGACGTGGGGGCGAGCTCAAGACCTAAAACAGGTCAGGTCAGGTTAATGATATTGATTGGGAGTGCCTCATTGAAGACTAAGGCCCATATTTATGCTTTTTTAGCGCCGCATTTGCACGGCTTTTTGATGCAAAAACGGCGCAAACTTACAAAATACAATTGTATTTTGTAAGTTTGTGCCATTTTTGTGTCAAAAAGTGGCGCAAATGCAGCGCTAAAAAAATATAAATATGGGCCTAAAAGTGCAAACTGGTCAACAAACCATGCAATCCACCACGTGATGAAAATCGTGGTTACACCATATGTGATTAAACCAAAGCCAATAAAAATGACCTCATTGAAGAAAGGAGCACAAAACATTCGTAGATCAATATCCATGCAAGTAATCCTTCAATACCATCCATTATTCACAAACGACAAGGCCCAAGTCTCACAAAATAGTAAACATGCACGTGTAAACAGTGGCATCGTCCAACCCCAAAAATCGAAAAACCTCATAAGTGTTCACAAAGACAGACAATCCTACACCAATGATACAAATAGGTGGTCAGTAATACCTCATTTGAGTTCCCTGTAAATACATCCAAAAATCTGTGAATAAATCCCGATGTCCTTCAAAGTGCACCAAGCGCTGACCCAGAAAAACTGTAAAAGGAAAACCCCAAACCATACAATTTCGAGAAACCAAATTCCAAAGCTTACAATCATGGGCACTAATAAACCAAAAATCCGCTCGTTAGATACATAACATTGTAATAACCAACTCACCCTTGTCGATATGACCTCTTACAGGCGTCTCCATTCACACGCCAACAAAGCCGCGAGTACGCTGACCAAGGTAACTGAACGCGGAAGTCCCTATGAATACTGCAAGCATCATAGAAACAAAGAAGGGACCAAAATCCTAAACATAAAAATAGGAACATCAACCTCATATTCTCCTGCAACTCCAAAGGCAATTGTTACAACATCCTTACAAACAATAACAAACACGCTGCGAGTGCATAAAACTCGGTCATTATAAACCCTATCTCCCATTTAGATTACAAACGTCATGAATAAAGCTACAAATTCAAACTGAAAGGAGAAGTAAAAATAAAAATAAAAAATAAAACCACCATCATAATTTGCCTAATCTTATAATCCAAATGTCCAATATATCTCCACAAGCAGCAAAACAGTCATACCAAAGGACCATTAACACCAGCAGAAACATAACAAATGGGTGGGAAAAAACAATAATAAAGAAGCATAAAGGGAAAAAATTGAGAAAAGTAAGTCAGACCACAGAAGTCATAAAATAGAAATAAAAATAAAAAATCAATAGATAAATAAAATAAAATGGATAACCACAGTGATATTGAAATCATATCACAAAATAAGTAATTATATAAGTATACAGTATATCTCTACTAGAGAATTTTGGTTGTCCCCTCAAGTGTCACAAGAAAAGGTGAGTCCTAGTTAGTATGACAAAACAAATCATACAGCACAAAAAATATAGAATTATATACAAATATTGTTTATAAATAACATCAGTCATTACACTGTGTTACACAATGAAATCACCATTCAATCTCCCAGAAAATATTCCAACTCTCTATCGGAGTGGAGTTGAGTCCCAACTCAATCGCCCTTAGTCTCATTATCCACAATGCTTCTTTTTTGCGTAACGATAGTTCCCTATTGCCCCCTCTAGGATCCCTAGGGACATGTTCAAAACCAAAAAATTCAAAGCTTTTGTGAACATCTTGTGAGTCACACATTAGAATATGTGCCACAAAGGGATATCTTACGTCACGGTTTTTAAGTACTCTAACATGCTCACTGATTCTAATTTTGAGTGGACGTATAGTGCTCCCAACATATATCTGAGTACATTTACAATGTATCAAATAAATGACAAATGAGGTGTTACAATCAATCGTTGACTTAATTTTATATACTTGCTGCCCAAACGTAGAGAACAATTTGATATTATGGCATGCCCAACAACATACCCCACACTGCCCACATTTGAAGAAACCTTCCCCTCGTAAAGATAACCATGTACTACTGGACATAGTGGTAGTAAAACTAGGACTTAGAATATTTTTCAGAGTTCTACCTCTACGATACGATGTAAGCACTCTTTCAGGTACCACATTCTTCAATGTCTCATCTTGAAGTAATATATCCCAATGTTTCATCATAAATTTCCTCAAAGTCAAAGATGCATCATTTTAGTCTGTTATAAATCGAACTTTGTTGGATTCCTTAACAAAATTGTTTCGATCTTTAACCTTCAAAGTATCACTCCTCTTGAGTTGTCTTGCCCAATATTGTGCCCTCTTAATCACATTATTAGGGTAACCCCATATTTCGAATCTCTTACCCATCTCATTAACATGACACAAAAATTCATTATCCAAACTACAATTGCGTGGTGCTCTCACCAGTTCTCCCTAGGGAATTGATACCATTTGATGTTTGGGGTGTGCACTCTTAGCGTGTAAAATAGAGTTGCACGCTGCGGCTTTACGGAAAATCCTACTCTGGATCTTACCGTTGCCAATAAAAAGTTCAACATCTAATAACTCAATACTCTCAGAGCTAAATTAGTAAGTAAATCTTACATTCATAGAATTCAAATTCAAAAACTCACAGAATTCAATCAGTCTATCTGTACCACCTGTCCAGATCAAAAAACAATCGTCTATGTAGCGTCCCCAATACAGTATATATGTCTGCCATTGGGTAGACTCGGGGCCCCAAACCCACTTATCCTCAAACCACCCCATGAAAAGATTTGCATACGAGGGGGAGAATTTGGAGCCCACCGCCACACCCTGTTTTTGTTGAAACCAGTTTTTATTAAACAGAAAAAAATTATTCGTAAGAATCAAATCCATCATTTCAATCAGCATTCCCGTATGTTCCCATAGGCTTGCCGATCTTCTATTGAGAAAGTATTGTACGGCCGTTTGTTCTAAGTCATGGTTAATACGGGTATACAATGAGACTACATCCAATGTAACCAATACCATATTGCTCTCCCAATCAATATCATTAAGAATACTATGAATATGTGTGGTATTTTTAAT